>NC_089682.1:94066959-95433209 GCF_031753505.1 Anomalospiza imberbis | reverse complement strand
GACCCCAGGCTCTGGGGCCAACAGGGTTGCGGGATCAAGATGACAGACACTGAAGTCTCCAGATGGGACGGGGAGTGGTTACAGGAGTTACAGGCTGAAGCTCCAACAGTGAGAGACTCGGAGTGAACTGCTGCAGGGGGAGAAACACAGGATGTGCGTGGGGGTACACAGAGCTCGGCTAGCTAACACAGATTAGAACCCCTAATCTACACCCAAATCCGGGATGCCACACATTGCTTCCTGAATCCTCCAGTTATTAAAGAGTCATGAGACAGAACCACCAGCTGAGACAGTAAGCAGACATCATGTTTCTGCATTTAAACTACTTAGGCTGGGAAAACTGGAGATGGAAATTCAGGAAAAGTAAAGGAGAGGGAAAAAAAAAGAGCAAGTGGCTTCAGGAAACAGGAGGCAGCCTGGAGAAAATAAGGTAAAAATCACTGCTGGAGGAAAAGTCTGAGAAGCAGGTGAAGATCCGAGATGTCAGACAGATACATGGGGAAGGTGACATGGGAATGGCCAGGGGCCTTGTCTGATGTCCCCCAAGGTGGTTTACTGTCAGCAGCAGCATGGTATGAAGAGGCACAACTTCATGTCTGATTTTCCCAGACCAGCAGGAACCCCAGAGTGGCACAGGCAAGCTGAAGCTGAACCTAGAGAGTGTGATATAAGAGAAAGTGAGCAGGTGTCATAAGAAGTGGAGTAGAAGCTCTAATATTGATGGTTCACTACTTTTGATTGTTCATAAATAGACATCAGTTTACATATCCACTATGGTTTTTAGTCTCTCTGGTCTCCATCATGACAGACCATCTCCTGTGCAGAAGTAAAAGTTATAAATACACAGAATCCCTGGTAATGTCCCTACAAACTCAGTAGATCCGAGCTATGGCTTGTTCTGCTCTCTGTTTAATTTGAAATAAAATTTATTCACAAACCAAGAAATAAATCCCTTAATATAAGTGTAATGCTTAAACTGAGCACTGCAAATTAAATCGGTCTAGTCACTGTGATGCTGGATCAGGGAGCTTCTGAGGAATTTACACCTGAAGAATCTTAGCCTTAGATGTCTGTGCTTGGTGGGTACAGAGAAACTAAAAACCATTGTGAATTTAAAAATATTTTAATAAAATAAATGAGTGTTTTTTCCTGATGAAAAAATAACTCATGGTGACACCTTTTCTTATTAGATCAACCTTGTTTTATTCATCAAATACACCTAAATAAAAAAAAAAACCAAAATATCACCCCCTACTCGTGTCATAATTTTCTTGCCTGCTCACCTCCTCACTTTTATAAATTTCAAGGCCTGAAAGACCCATGAAATTTCTGATTGACCTTCTGCTTAGCACAACTTTTAACCCTGTTCAGTGCCTTCTCACAATATCACATTTGCATAACTATGTTTATCAGCTACAATGACCTTCCTCTTGCCTTCTACCAGTCATTGTAATTTAACACAAGAGGTACTTGTGTTAAAGATTTTAATAACTTGTGTTACAGATTTTAATATGTCTTTTGTTGATGAAAGTCTCGTAAACACAGCCAGAATGTAAGTTTCATGGTTAAATTTACTCATAGATGTGCATCATGTCTATCACAACTTCAATATATCCATTTGGTGATTTTTATTTCAAATAATGTTTTTACCTGCAGAGAAACCAGTTTTATTTCTTTTGGTTTTTTTTTTTCTTTGTAGTAAAATATAAGAAAAAATAGTTCAAAACCACCAATAGCAGATTTGACATAGCAGACCCTCGCAGGTATAGTACTGTCGTTTTCTCCTTTATCTTACACTCAAAACCAGGAAATAGTACATCAGCTCAAGAGTAGAAACAAATTACACCAAAGAGTTAATAGGGCAAGTATTTTCCAGATTATTTCTATATATTAAAAATGTAAACTGTGAAATAAAACATTGCCACATTTCATAAATCTATCCTTCTGGTTCTTTTTATCACCCCCAAAAAATTACACCAGTTGCTATTTATTCTCTCTCATTTTTATTAAGTGCTGATAGCAATTACAAGGGCTAATTGCTGCATATTTTCATAAACACATACCCTACATATTTTGATGTTGCCATTTTGAAGTAAATTGAACTGCTAAATGAGAATGAGTAATGTGTACAAGAAGAGCCTGAACTTTTCACTTTGACGGAAAAAGCAAAACCAGTGTTCTCTCCACAGAAATGATTATTTTGCAAATATGAAATAATTCATGTCCAGATTCTAGTTCTCTTTTCAGATTATTAATATAAATTTTACAGATTCTTCAAAAAATACCATGAAGTTCAAATCCAATATAATAAATATTATTTGCTCCTGTGTGAATAGAGTATATATATACTAAAAATTTTATTCCTTATCAGCCAAAATGCTCATTCATTACTCACCTCCAATTGTCTTTGCCTGAGAACTTGTTTCTTTATTCATCTTAATGAAGGAGCTTACAGTATTGCATTGGCATGGATTGCTACCATGAAAAAAGTCTGAGAAATCAATCCTGGATTAAGGACTGAAGGATTTGGCCCAATCTCTATAAAACATAAGAATATAATTCTTTTTCAAGGGAGAAGAATTATCATCATCTATTGTCTGTTGATAGACTCTGTGATGACTGCATTACATGGCACTCTTGATAGCAGTAAATGACTATTGTACTTAAGAAGTCAGATTTATTTTGCACATGTAAGACATTATTTTCATTCTTGGTCTTCAAGGACTTTTTGTTCAGAATCTAGAATGTTTCATCAAACAATGTGACATCTGTTAAAGTCATAATCACTTGCACCAAAATTCATATTAAAAAAATATACTGTACTTTACTTTCTTGTATTTATTGTCCCCCCAAAATAGGTGTCTTAACAATTTGGGAGATATATAGCTGGTTTATATGGTGGAAAAAATGTTTCACTATATTTTTGTTTTTAGCTAATATTAGAAGTGCAGCAATGTTAATTTAGAAAAATAAATAGGCTTTAACAGTTTTTATGGGCCATGCTAAGACAAAGTAATAAGGCAAGCATGTGGGCTTTATTAATCTATCATGAATAGTGTTATTAGCATGAAATATATTATGCAGACTTTAGTCGATTGGCAGTGTGATTTGTAAGAGATTAAACCACAGCTTGTTAGTGTGAAGGTGAATAGGAATCTTAAATTCTACTAGACCTTGCTGTTGAGTCTTAACTGTAGGTAAAAGAATCAGGAAACCAAGAAGAGATGAAAGAATGGATCAAAGAATGTCAAAGATATGTACTGCTCCATGGCAATTGTCATTTTGGCATCCAGTAACCATTGTCTTTTTAAAACCACACTAAAGGCATGAAAATACAAATATTAGCTTAATAGTAACAGCCTAATCTCTTTTGAAGTTCTGAGTCTTGTTTTCATTGTCTTTTATGTCTTTGTTCACTGTATAATTCTGTGCATATTTTTTTTGTAACCCTAGGATGTGCTAATAAATGACAAGGTAAGAAAGTAAATTTTTTTTTTTTTTTTGCATTATTTTCTGGTTTTCATATATTTTTTCTTCTCATTTTCTCTAAGAGTCATGAAAATGCTTTAAGTATCTGTTTCTTTATGGAGAAGTAGCATAGTCTGGAAACACACTAATTTTCAAACTGGTTTCTCCCTGTACATCACGAAATACTGTCTTGAATGGTGGGAGAGACATGAGGGGAAATTTAGTCTTCCAGAAAATCTTCAGGATTTGCACAGTCCCTTGACTAACAGAGCAATTAGACTTAACACATTTCTGTTTGAGAAACACCCAGTGATATCTAGGGTTGAAAACTTCTATTGTGTAAACATAAGAGGGAACTTGTATGTACATCAAAGTTAGTTCAAATTAAAGTAAAATGTTTAAAAATATTTAGTAGCCCAGTAAATCAGTACAGAAGCCATATTGTCTCTCTGGGATTTTAATTATTTTTTCTTAGAGGGAAAATTAAATTATTTATTGAAATGGCTTTGTGAAAGAATGCTGTCATTTTGCCAATAGCCTGGGTAGGTAATAAGTCTTTTGCACCTCCCAAAGAATAATCAAAAGCCTTGTTTAACAAAGATCAAATGAAGTTCATTGAAGTATTATCAACAAGCGAGAGAGAAACAAGAAGAAAGTGTGGGTTTGTGGCCTGAACCTCAGTGCTTTATGCATACAAACATGGACATGAAATACAAAGCACTATTAAGGGCCTTTTGTCCTACTTGAGTATTACACAAGTGTAATTAGGTCACTCAGTTTAAAGCAGACCTAAGCATGGTACAATGAGGTTGAACATTGAAGTGATTACCTTATTTTCTACTTATTCCATATTCAATTTGATTTTCAAAATTGATGTAAATTATATTTAAAACACTTAAGAAAAGCTTGAGTACATCAAAATCTCAAAAATAAAACATGATACAATTAAATGGTACATGTGTCATATTAAAACAATTGGAAATGCATCCCAAGAGGACAAAAAAAATCACAAAAGATTAGGGACATGTTTCAAAATACATAACCGAAGCAATCAACAATCATTAAAATGAACAACATATCACCATAGGGAGTCCTAAATTAAAAATCCTTCATACTTCAGAAGTCAGGATAGTTAGTGTTGGCAATGGTACACTTGGGATTATTTTCATATACTATAGGATCTAGCTGTTTGGCTGATATGCATAGTTACCCCTTTGATCAGTTATCATTTGTAATTTCCGTCTGATTTTTTTTTTTTTTTTTTTTTTTTTGCAGATAATGGTTCCAGTGATTTATCATCAGCCCTCTGTTTTTATGGAAGGGTTATTATTTATTACATGAAATAGTTTTACCTCTCAGATAGAGAGGGGATTACTTTGTCTTTTTTTTTTTTTTTTTAGGAAGAAGAAGAGGCATTTTGCAATATTTCATATTGACCAACTTCTGTTTAATGGTCAGGACATTCACCTAAAGATACTTGCTGTTGGCTACACTACAATTAGCCATACTGCAGAAGAAAAAAAGTTTGATCTAGCATTTTATTCTAGGATCTTTGAGTACCAATATATAGAAATATCAGCATCATTCAGTCCTGGATTTACTTATTTTAAACAAAAAAAAAAAAAAAATGGTCAGTGGATTGAGGATTTAATCAGTGTCTCTTTTGTAGATAGTTTCTATTACTTTCTTTTGTTTCACTTGAGCAGAAGTTGAGGCAAAAAGAGGAAAGCATTTTCCACTTTATGCCCACCTGATATAATCTGTATGAAGATTCAAGACTGAAATTATGTAGATATTCAGAAGAATAAATATCTACAGCATGGATAATAATGCATTAAAAATGGTGCAGATACAGACTTTATAATAAAGAGATGGTAGCAGGAGAAAGATACTTTTATAAAAATATAGTAAAAGAAACTTGAGAAATATTCTCAAATATTGTTTCATTTTAGTTATAAATAGTGATGAAGAAGCTTTTTTAAAGGAATAAATTACATTAAAATTGAAGGGAAATAATTTATATTAATTTTAAGAGCTAAGATTTAAACAATCCAACCTATAGTTATTCATCAGTGATATGTTGGTGTTGGGCCAGAAAGTTCTAACACTCTATATGCTGTTATAGTGCCATTAAATTTTACAGAAGAAATGCTGGAGCTGGAAGTAATTTCTGCTTGTGCTTCTGTTTTGGTGTTATGAAATGCATTCCATGAAGAACAAGACTGATTGTACTAAAATAAACACAGTGCTAGCCTCTTCAGCAAAGAGCAACAATGATCTCTAGTGGCAGCAAGTTTTATTTCAAGTTTAGTGAAAATAAAAATATATTCTGCACCCTCATTTTATTGAGGTTGAGTGTCTTGATAGTGAAAACGTTTTCTTTAAAAAAAAAATTTAAGTAGCAAAATTTAATGAAACTTGATTCCATTTATTGTTTCTCTCCTCTCAATATGTATTCAAGTTTTCAAATCTAGCAGCCCCTTTGAAAATAACCCAGTTTTACACTTGCAACTTTTTGCTATATTTTTTTTCACAAACTCTTTCTGATATATTATATCATAACATTTTCAGCTGAGGCCTAACAATCCCTGAGTTACTGTTGGTATAACAACAGAAAACAACAAAATGCTAAATTCACCCTCCCCTATAGAGAGAGTAGCTTTATACAGTCTTTATATATTTGTAATTTATTTTCCTTCAAAAATATAAGGTTTTGGCCACCCAAGCCAGCAGCAATTTGTTATCTAGAAACATACTGTTAACAGTATGTTTAGGAATTCTTGTAAAATTTTTGTATTGAAAGGGAACTCAGGATTATAAGACATTACGTTTTCCATTAGTTTTGAAGGAAGAAAAAGAAAGGGAAAAAAACCCATCAAAGATCAAATCTCTATTCTTTCCATATGCTGTCCTCATTTGGTTTCAAAAATATTTCCATGGGCCCACTTCTCAAGCTTGTTCAGCCCCCTGTGGGTGGCAGCTTGTTCTTCAGATGTGTCAACCACACTGCTCAGCTTGGTGCCACCTGCAAATTTCTGAGCTATTGACCCGTTCTGTCTGATTGTAACAGTCAAACCAATTCCTTATTCATCTAACAGTCCACACATTGATTCCATAAACGAGAAGGATGGTGTGGGCAACTATGTCAAAGGCTTTACAGGAGTCCAGATTAAGGACATCTATAGTCCTTCCCTTGTCCACTGATGTAGTCACTCCTTCATAGAAGGCCACTGGATTGGTCAGGGCAGACTTGCAGGACTTGTCCCTGGTTAAGCCACGCTAGCTGTCCCAAATCACCTCCCTGCTCTCCATGTGCCTTAGCAGAGCTTCTAGAAGGATCTGTTTCATGATCTTCCCACAGAAATGGACTGACAGGTCAGTAGTTCCGAGGGTCCTTGCCTCCACCCTTTTAAAAGATGTATCAAAGTAAGATATTCTCTTTTTCTACCAGTACACTTACATAGTGGAGGTATCTATGCTAAATGCATGATGGAAATCTTGACTTCTGTCAGGAACAGAGCATTCAGCTTTCTTATTCTACTTTAGTTTTCTTCTTGCCCCACGCTTTCTTACTTGGCTCCACTTTTTCCTTTGTTTGGTTTTTGTTTTTTGGGTTTTTTTTTTGTTTTTTTTTTTGTTTTTTTGTTTTTTTGTTTTTTTTGTTTTTTTTGGTTTTGGGGGATTTTGTTGCTTGAATTGGACTGGGTTGGAGTTTTTACATGATACATAGATTATTATTGTGTCTGGCTTGCAGCAACCAGGGGATGGAGGCTCGCTGGCACACTGTCCCACTTGTGGCCGCAGGGCAGACACGCAAGCGGCCGCCCCCGAGTCTCTGCCAAGACTGTTGCAGGTGGCAGTGATTGCTGCAGCGTGGGTAGCACAGCAGAGGCACAGAGCACGCGGAAACCGAGGCAGAGGAATAAGGGAGGTACACTTGTCTGAGTCTCCAAAGATTCAATCTCGAAGGGGGGCAGAGCAAGTGACAAATCTGAACTGGAACAGGCTACTTTTAAAGGGTAGGGGGAACACGGGGAGGACACAATCTTTGACCAATAGGAGGGCATTAGGGGAGGGGTGCAGGGTAAGGGCTCCCCAATAGAAGCCAACACAGGGAAGGAGCAAACCTTACAATGCAATTCGGCTTCAAGGAAGGGATGAAAGACAGGGAACACTCCAGAACCAAAGGATTGTGCTATCTTTGAAAGACAGGGGTGAGACAAGGGAACAAGGGAGGTATACAGGTGGATTGACATGTGGATTGACATACATTTTGGCAGGGAAAACTGTGGTAAGCAACTCAGGACTGAACCATTAGGGAAGCCAAATGGGGTACACAGCATGAACCATTACAAACTTATGACAAGAAATATTAAAACCTACTACAGAAGAACAAACTGTAAAATAACAGACTACCACATATTATTATTCTTCACAGAATGTAATAGTATCAAAAAGATGCTGTTGATTAATTGTTTATCTGTCTTTAAGAGCAAGGAACTCAGGGATCTAAAAGACACATGTGGTGAAACATATTTGTGAAATATATCAAATGAAATCCCACATCCTAAAATGGGTGTTAGGAATATGTACAATGATAGACAGAGCACCAAGTTTCAAAATGGATTCCAAAGCAGCTGGTAATCTGAACAATGTTTCCTAATGACATAGTCTGCTTGGAGTTAGTCAGTGGAGAAACACTGAGAGTCAAAAAATCTTCACTTACATTTCAAGATGAGATAATTTTCCTGTTTTGTGATGAGATACTGTTCTGTAAAACCTAGAATCTTTCTCCAAAAGCAGAAATTCCTGTTTAGTTTATGCTCCTTGTTATATAGTAGAGAAAAAGCCTTCTTGCCAAGATCCTGAAAGAAAGACTTTTAAGGCTACAGCGCTGCAACTTGTCTAAGCAGTATTAATACCCTATTTCCTTATTCCTTGTAAGATTTCCAAAATGCAAGCTACGTAAGAGAGAGTTTTACCTCTTACCTTTTAAAAATCCTATTAGTTTGTTATCTTCTGAGAAAGAAAGAAAGAAAGAAAGAAAGAAAGAAAGAAAGAAAGAAAGAAAGAAAGAAAGAAAGAAAGAAAGAAAAAGAAAGAAAGAAAGAAAGAAAGAAAGAAAGAAAGAAAGAAAGAGAAAGAAAGAATGAATACATAATAGAATGCTGCTATTTTGGCCTCAACAGCTTGAGACACGCAGTAGCAATGATGTTGTTTTGCTACAAAAGTTAAAAAAAAAAAAGTTTTTGTCTTAGTAATATTTTCCCTCACTGGCACTATCGGTAAGAGAAATTTTCAGCATGAAAGTTCTACTGGCTGACTGATGATTTTATTTAGATTTGTATTTATGTGAATTTGACACAAATTCTAGTAACTACTCAGTATATAAACTTGTACATAGACATCAGTATTTTCCTGGCTTTCGCACTGCATGCCCACACAACTTTTATTACTTTGAAAATATGAGGAAAATACAGCCAGTAAATAAATTGTTTTCTTGCTTAGAAGATGTAGTCAAAACTAGCTGATTAATTCAGGGTTTCCAAAATTCCACTATCTCCATATAGTTTGTGGATACAATTCAAGTTGTTAGTCTTTAATTGCTCCTTAGTATACTGCTTACTTAGGGTTTAGTTCCTTGGATACCTCTTTCTTTTCCTTTGTATTAATACAGGAATGGAGATCACTTGATGTAATATAATTTTAGGTCACTGGATACACACATTTTGGATGTAAAAGTAGACTGTTTCCAACAAAGATTGTTTGACTGCACATATATTTTACTGATGATCCTTCCAGCTAGCCATTTTCATTCAGTATTTAGCCTGAAGCAGACTCTGGTCTTTATCAACACAACATTTTAGACTATGAGAGCAATTTGTAATACTTCTTTCTGCATGTTTCATTTTTCTTAAATAGTCTGTGCACACACAGGTTACACAAAAGGGCAACTAGAACAGAAAAGGTGTAAAGCACTTCCATTCACTCAGATAGCCTGAAGCTTCTTTTCCTTGTAATCCTTCCCTTTCACTCTAATCACCTTCTGTCACTGAAGTGGCAGGTGAATCCTTCTCTCACAGTAAAGACTTTCTCCTTTTATTCCTTGTGTTTCTGTACACTCTAGCATCATCATTTCAGACCCAGTAAATTCCTTTCAGCCTTCCTCATCCACCACCTGTTCTGTTACCACTTCCTATATCGCTGCAGAGCATGGAGCTGGCTCTGCCAACAGCCTTTTGACTACAACAATTTTACATTAACATTGTCTTTCTTTCTAGCACAGTTGTTGATCGTAGCTGGTTATGCAGGCATTAGGCACATGTGTGCATGTATTTAATTATACATATTAGTCTAGTATTGCTTAGATCCCAAAATAAAAATATTTGAACATGGACAGCATACTACCATCTGGGATAGCAAGTTGGAACGTATGACATCTGTTTCCCACTGGAAGACAATCTAAAGGCCTAAAGGGATGTCAATACTTCAATTAAAATCTTTTCCTAATATAAACAAAAAGACAGACACCAAAAATCAAAATTTAACAGATGTTTGTCCCTTTACCCTGTAGAATTCTAGAGTTACAAATCCCAGTTGGCTACATCCAAGAAAAGGCCTTCAAGTGTTGAGGAGAAGTCTCAGAGGAGGAATGTTGTGTCTCAGAGTGCTTTCTAAGTTATTTATTTACATGAACCATAAGATTGGGAATTTGATGTGCCTGATTTCATAGAGACTGATAAAAAGTTACTTGCAATAATCCAGCTAGAGCTCAAATCAATACCACAGCATCAGTCACCCTCAAGAATTTTCTTGGCTCGTTCAGTAACTCTATATGGTCAAATTATTTTGTTTCCAAGTTAGTTTGTACAGTGTTGAACCCCCTTAAGTAAATAAATAATAATCAATTGTACATGCTATGTAGACATGGAAAAGGCACTTAACTGTGTCAATCATTTCTCACAAAATGTACCTGCAAGATCCAAATTAAAATCTTTTTACTTTTGGGGAAGGGATTTAAAGACACTTCTCCTTAGCTGCTGTATTATTTTAAGGTACTGTTCTTATAATCTTACTCACAGCTGTTCCCCTCTATAAATCATAGTAATTGGGTCAGAGAGACAGAAGAATGGTTCAACATGGTTTGGTGCTTCAATGCATACTTGAGTATTTTACAAAATAACCTGAATAAGACCGAGTGTACAGAACACACTTGGGATGTCTTTGCATTACAGGCATGTTCTGATAATTTCCAGTCCCTATTGATAAAGACATGAAGACAAACAGAAAATGTATTTTAATAGTAAAAATATAAAAACCAAGTAGTAAATATAAATTTCATAATTCACCTGTAGTCAGGAGAAATATAGACAACTATTGATTAAGGCATACACAGAATTAAGCAATGCTGAGAGAGGGAGCTGTGAGCTCTGTCTGGTGCCTTGTATTCAACTCAAAAGGAATTTGCCACCGAGGAGCAAATAATAAAATTACTCAGGACCTAAAGTGTGCAAGCACTGTATCTCGCCATAATTTTATGAACTGCACTAAAGTTTGCAGTATCCAAGCAATATTAGAAGAAGAAAATTTATACATTAGATGCAATAAAATCTGATCACTGCACAATAACAACTATCCTAAAATTATGATTTTTTAGTTTCTCTTGTTATTTCAGTTTATTTTAATTTTTTTTGTAATGAAACAACCCCTCTTCCTGTTCTGAAATATTCTGAGATATTATGGCAACATGACCCTGTGGAAATCTTTTTCAAACATACAAAGATGAATAGTCTTGCAAAATAAATATTGTAGAAAGCAACTATTTAGAATGACTGTTATTTCATGTAACTGTTTGACTAGGAAATAAAGAATGGGATTGTTAATTTTGGCATTTTACTAAAATGGATAACCAGTATATCTTAACATGGGGAGCATGCATTTTAAATAGGTTTTAGTAAATGAAACTTAATACAACTTTAAATATTCTTAGCAAAACAGCTGTTGCTATTGTTGTTGATTCTTTCCTCTAAATGTCAAAAATACACAATCATATTTGAAAAAGTGACAAAATTACAGTCCTTTACTACTTTCTCTGAGTTTGTGAAAGGCATCTTTAAAAACAAGAGATATATAAGTCAAGAAGCATGTAATTTTAGAAATTAGTATTTTCAAAAGCTATTAGATGCATTTTGTCTGGTATATATGGTAGCAGGTGAAAAATGGAGAAAAAAGATTGTTGCATCACAGTTTGGGGTTTAGGTTAGGGGTTCTGATCTGTTAGCTAGCTGTGTTTTGTGTACCCCCGCGCACCCCCTGTGTCTGTTCCCCACCCGCGGCTGTTCACTCCGGGTCCCTGGCTGTTAAAGTCACTCCAAGTTCCCATCCCCCATCCGCCTTAGAGCCCGGGGTCCACCCTGGTTGTGTCCCTGTTGGGTGCTGTGGTCCACATCATCGCCACGGCACCTGCCCCCATTGGGCGGGAGGGCCCCTGCTCTCCTTGTTCTCTTCCCGATATAATCCCGTGCCTCGGAGTGCCCAAGGCCGTGTTTCCTCACGCGCAGGCTGGGAGCGGGTCGCGGCGACTCAGCACAGCTCCCTGCGGCAATAAAGGACTTTCAGCCTTCCACGCGTGGGGAATCCAGACTTTCCTTCATTCTTTACTAGTGTCTCTCATTTGCAGTGGTGAGAATCTGCTGGCACCCCTGCCGGCCATCGGCACGGAGCCAAGTCCAGAAACACGTGGAGATCCCGGGTCCCAGAGGGAGGCGGTACTGCTCTAGGTGCTGGAGCTGCCCGTGGACTGGGAAAACTCAGAGAGATGCCGTGAAAGATTCAGAGACAGATGCTATATTTACATAGGAAAGAAGTATAAGTGAAGGCATGGATAAAAGAGAAGCGTGCCCTAGCTGGATTTCTAATCTCTGGAAGCTGCTTAAAGTTGGGCATGTGGATTGGACATATAGAGTGTCTCTGCTACCAAAATGAAATTTCTTAGGTAGCAACAGGAGTAATGTGCTCTAAATTTTTTTATCTCTCTCTATCTATCTATCCATCTATCTATCTAATTTTCTAAAACCTATAACAAGTGAAATTACCCAATTTTCCAAAGTGCTGAGTATATGAACTTTCACTGAAGAATTTTATCTATCTTCTGAAAGAGGATATTTGAAAGATGAAATTAAGTTGATTGTTCATGTTGAACTGATATCTAGAGTGGAAAATATCAATTCAACATTTACAGCACAGACAGTGGAAGGTCTTCCATATGATAATAATATAATAATATATAATTGTGGGAAAGTGAGTTGATAATTTATTCACCATGGAATTTGGCTTCTGGACTTATCTAATGAAAAATTGTACAGTCCTGATAATTAGAAGTAATCACTTTAGTTGGAATTAATTCTGAGTTTATGTCTACTTAGAACTGCACAGAGATGCCTGTACCTGAAGTAGCCATCAGCAAAGAAAAGCAAAAACTAATTGCTAGATCCTCAAAAGGGATGAGAAGATAAGAATTAGTGTAGACAAAAGGAAATAGATTCCTTTGAATATCTATAGACAGGCAGAAACCAGCATGCTGTCAGGTAAGACTATGGCTGGGATGACATCATAAGAACTTTTGGAAGACACTATTGTGGAACTTACACTATTGGGACTGTGAATATTACCATAACACATGAAACCTAGTGACTACAGGTGGAATAGTACCTCCCATAATTAAGCCAAAGGAAAATATTTCAATCATCTTCATCATCAAATTGTAGAATAGTTTGGGTTGGAAGGACATGAAAGATCCCCTAGTTCAAACTCCCCTGCCAGGAGCAGCTACACTTTCAAATATACCAGTTTGCTTAAACCCTACCCAAGTGTGAACACAATAAACTAAACCTAGTCCTCTAAATACTTTTGTTGTGGTGTGCAGCAAAGGAATATGGATATGTAATTTCAATAAAACCATAGTGAAATTGGATATTAACTTAAACACCTGTAATGCTGGATTGAAAAGGAAAGATTTCCTATATTAGTGTTATTTTGTCACAGTTTGATTATTAAGAATGAAATCCACATATAAACAGAATTCATAATGTTTTGAAAAAGCTGAAATATTAAGTGTTCCATTACCATAATCACTATTGTGAAATAGATAAAAAATCACAAAGCCAGCCTACCACCAAAACCATAGGAAATCAAACAAAATCAATCACCTTGATTTATGCATTCTTGCTGTCTCTTTGTTGGATCTTTTGCCTGGATGTACATGAATACAAGCAACTAACTGCTGGTAAATCCAGCAGTGCTAAGGGATGCAAAAAAAATTTGTTTCAGTCAATGGGATTTGCTTGCTATGTATTTAAGTCCCTGAAAACCAAAACTGACTGTAGTGGGTTGACTCTCGCCGAGTGTCAGGCCCCACCGAGACACTCTATCCCTACCCTCCTAAATTGGACAAGAAAAATATGGTGAAAGGCTCATGAGTCATGGACAGGGAGTGATTGCTCATCAATTACTATCATGGGCAAAACAGAACAGACTCACCTTGGGGAAATTATTTTATTAGCTATCAGATCAGAACAAGTTAATGAGAAATAAACCCAAATATTGAAACCATCCTCCTTATACTTCTCCCATCTTCCTGGGCTTAAATTCTCTCACTGTTTTGACTACTTCATCCCAAATGGTGCAGGGGAATGGAGAATGGGGTTGTACTCAGTTCATTGCATTTTTTCTTTTTCACTCCTTCCTCCTCATTCTGTTCCACTCCTCCAGTATGGGGTCTCCCCCATAGGAGACATCTCCACAAACTTCTTAAATGTGAGTTCTTCATGAACTGCTCCATTGTGGGTCCCATCCACAGACTGGAGACCTTCAGTAGCGAAATGCTTCAGTGTGGGTTCCCTACACAAGATCACAAGTCCTACCCACATTGCTGCATCCCAGGTTTAGGTTCACATGGGTTTTTCCTTTGTTAGTTTTCCAGTTCTCTGTACCCATTGGGCGGGAGGGCTCCCCGTCCGCCCTGTCCCTTCCCTACTTGATCCCACTCCTCGGCATGCTCGAGGCCATTTGCGTCCGTGCGAAGCTGGGAGCGGCTGCAGCCTTTCCACCGCAGCTCTCGCAGCCAATAAAGCATCCAGCCACCACGCGGACGGATTTGGACGAATTCCCTGCCTCTTTGTTTCTTCCCTCGCGCCGACGGCAAAGCGCGGCCAACAGCCCACCCCGGAGCGCGACAGCAAAAGCGCCTGGAAACTGCGGCGAGCCCCGGCCCCGACGAAAAGCTGAGACGCCCAAGCCGGGCATTCGGGAGCTGATCGGGGCAGACAAAGTAAAGAGCAGCCGCGCCACATGTGTTCCAGTGTAGGCTACTGTCTTTATGGGGCCACAGGTCCTGCCAGGAGCTTTCCCAGTATGTCCTTCCCACAGGGTCACAGCCTTTTTTCTGGCACCCACCTGCACCATCATGGGGTGCAGGTGCAGGTACACCATCCACCTGCACCATCACTCAATGGGTTGAGGAAGAATCTTTTCTCTCCCACGGTGTCTCGTGGTGTTTTCCCAGTCCCCGGGCAGCTCCGATACCTAGAGCGGTACCGCCTCTCTCCGGGACCCAGGACTCGGCTCCGTGCTGCTGTCCGGGCGGGGTTGGCCGCGGATTCTTGCCACTGCAAACAAGAGACACCAGTAAAGAGTGAAGGAACGTCTGGATTCCCCACGCGTGGAAGGCTGAAAGTCTTTTATTGTCGCGGGGGGCTGCACAGAGGCGCTGCGACGTGCTCCCAGCTTGCACGTGAAGAAACACGGCCTCGGGCACTCCGAGGCACGGGATTATATCGGGAAGAGAACGAGGAGAGCAGGGGCCCTCCCGCCCAATGGGGGCAGGTGCCGTGGTGATGACGTGGACCATGGCACCCAACGGGGACACAGCCGGGGTGGACCCCAGGCTCTGAGGCAAATGGGGTTGGGAGATTGGAGTGACAGGCACCGAACCCTCCAGGTAGGACGGGGAGTGGTCACAGGAGTGACGACGGAATCTCCAACAGTCAGGAACCCGGAGTGAACTGCCGCGGGGGGGGGAGAACCAGACACAGGGGGTGCGTAGGGGTGCACAGAACACAGCTAGCTAACAGATCAGAACCCCCAACCTAAACTCCAAACCGAGATGCAACACTCTCCCCTCTGTGGCCTGCTGGGGCACAGCTGCCTCACCATGGTCTGCACCACAGCCTGCAGGGGAATCTCAGCTCTGGTGCCTGGAGTACATCCTCCTTCACCTCCTTCACTGACCTTGGTGTCTGTAGAATAGCTTTTCTCACTCCTCTCTTTGGTTTCACTCCTCTGAGTTTTTGAATAGTTTTCACTCCTTTCTTTGGTTGACATTGTGTAGCAGTTTTTCCCCTTCTCAGATCTGTTTTCTCAGAGACACTACCACCATCACTGTGGCAAGCACATTCCGACATCTACAACACATCACAGATGGGCTTGGCCTTGGCCAACAGTGGGTCCCTCTTGGAGTTGTCTGACATTAACTCTGTTGGACATGGGGGAAACTTCTAGCATCTTCTCACAGAAGTCACCACAGTAACACCCCCACTACCAAAACCTTGTCACACAACCCAAATATATTATAACACTCTACTACTACTCATAATCCAGGAAAGTAAAATTAGGGGTGACTTCACTCCATGTAATACCTATTTTAAAACCACTCACATTTACTGCCTCATTTTCAGCTCATCAGGCACTACCTGTTACCATGTAAGATTACCATTTTAACAGTAAAGATATTAGAACTTTATTTTTCTATTTTATTTTACCATGTAATTTGTTTGATTATGTTCAGTAACACTGGTGCCTTCCTTTCCATGTTCCCACCATCAGGCTCTATACTTCAATATAGTACCCAAAGTTTCATTGTTGTAGCCTACGCTAAATGGACATAGCACATCAGGGCAATTAGACAAAAAAGTCACTTAATTTGCAAGGAACAAGAAAAATCTTTTCATAATAAGAATTCTGTGCTAAGTACAAAGATAAACCATATGGGACAAAAGTAATTGTACTAGTTGAAGACATGCCAAACACTGTTTCAACAATTCAACAATCTAAGTGACTGAGTTCCAGATCCAGAGAACATGGCCGAAAATTTTTTAATTTACTCATATGGATCCACATGTGCTAAAATGAACTCTAATGAATTTTACTATATATGTGAATGCTACATTGAGCTGAACTAGATAATTTATCTTCAAGGTTGGCAAATTCATGGCATGAAAATGTCAATAAACTACCAATTATATTTGGTCCTTCTGCATCTAAAGCCTCTAGAAATACTGCTGATCAACAGAGATAAATAGCAGATCACCAGCTTCTGAGCAGAGGCAAATACTTACGTAGATCACTTCTGGAAATATGGCCAAAGGCATCTCCTAGTACAATATCAACATGTTGTTCACTGGAAATGAAGGGATACAGTTTGTGTCAGTTGTCAGATTTTTCCATAGTAGTGCAAAAGGCAGAGCATGTCACTTTTCAGGATGTTCGTACAATTTTAGACTCTTAAATTTGAAATATTTGGCATAAATTATTACAGATTAAATCAACCCCATTACAGCTATGCAAGCAGAGGCATGTATCTGCTATATTATTTCTTTTCTAAAACTTACTTTCAAAGGTCTTTGTGAAGCCAAGATCAATAGGCTAAAATAATCATGTTCTCATCTTAGTACCAAAGTTGTTTTGCTCAAGGCAGTGACTCTGCAGTTCACAGTGTGAATGTTTGTTACTTACTCCAAAAAACATATAAAGCTACTTGTTGCATCCCGGATGGGTTCAGTTAGGGAATTTAATAAATGTTAGTTAGATCTGTTCTATGTACCCCTATTTCCCCTTCATAATGGTTCGCTCCTAGCTGGAGCTTACATATGTTAATCTTGTAACCACTCCCTTCTTCCCCTCGGAAATTTCTGTATCAATCACCCTACCTCTGTAAACTCATTTGTCCCAGAACCCTGTACACTCCTCTGTTATGTTCCCATAGGTTGCCGTGTTCTGCATCAGCCCCTGTCCTCTGTCCCCATTGGGCGAGGGGGGCTTCCGCCCCTGTCAGCCCACCCCCTATTTAATCCCAGGTTCCATCTGCCCCAGCACCATTTTTGCCCATGCGGGCTTGAGGACAGCTGCATTGTCCACCGCTGCAGCCATGAGGGATTAAAAAGTTCTCAGTCACACAGGTGAAGTACGTCATCTTCTCTCACCCTTTGTCTCGCCTCAGCGTCTGGCTACAGTGCTGCAGACCCACATGGAGGCTCAGTCCTAGAGCTCCGCACACACTCGGCGACCCTGGTCTCGGCCGAGAAGCAGTGTGCTAGCTGGACACCCCAAGCTGCCTGGCATCAGGGCGAAGGAAAACTGAACACCACAGCTACTGAATACATTTTTCGCAGAGACCAGTAATGTCTGAACATAAAGCTACTGTTTCTGAGTCTGGGCAGCTCATAAGAGAGAGTGTAGATACATGTGTTTGAGTCTAAATGAAAGAAGGCAAGGAATGACCTGGAGAATTGGGCCTTAGATTATCCACATTTCTTGGTTGTCTTACTCACTAACTGCATTAATACCTACCTGCAAAATAAAGCTCACACACAATTCCAAGACAATACTCCCACAAGAAAATAGAACCTATGCAACGTCACCAAGATTCATTTTTTGTTGCTAGGAATTGCAAAAGTATCGTTTTACCACAATTGTCCATTAAAAATTGTCAAAAAAAAGTCTCAGATCAATGTTTATTCCACTCAAATAGGCATGTGCATTACTGCATGACTAAGAAAGATGTATTCGCACATATTAAATATTTAAGCTTTGAAATTAACTTCCAATCATAATCTTTTGTTGTCCACATTACTTCAATAGTAGTTTTACTCTGGCATCTCTTCTGGAGTAAGAAACTTCTGCCCAGTGCAGCTCCAGAAACTGAGCTATGGCAAGCTTTGCCTGTGTTTGTTGGACTTCCTTTCTTTTACAGTCTTCTGATACTCTTAGAGCAGCTTAGTACCCTCAAACGAATCCATATGACCTCATGCAACATTCACCTTCAGAGCCTTACCATAAAAATGCCATTTTGTGGCTTCAGTCCAAATGGGACTGACATGTGTGTAGACAGCTGTATTTAGTACACAGGCCAGCAGTCAGGGGCATTTTTATTTAAAGTCACAGCTAAGAATGATAGCCATTTATTCATGAAATGTGAAAGGATTGACAAATATTTCTGAAACATTTTTCCGGAAAGTGAAAAAGCTAAATTAAAACCATTGCTTTTCATAAGGCTTTTCAAACCAACATCTTTCATCCCCATCTACTGAAATTGTGTCATTAGGGCAGTGTGGCAAAAATATAGGATCCATCAAGTCAGTGAGAGTACAAGAAATCCAGAATATGATTCTGTAATGTAATCTGGAAAATTCCCAGTGAAAAATAGACTTCTGGACAACATTCAGAGTTCTACAAACATATTTCAAAATGTGTATTTCACATGAAGTGGATGAATGCATGAAAAACTACACAAACAGGGATTAAAACATAAGATCCTTCAGTTACGCAAGCCCATTGTCAGCAAGGTTGTGGAAGTAGGGACCTTATTTTTTTCTTTGTCCTAATCTTGCAGTTCTTACTATAGCTGGCAACACAGTGGCAGCGCTTTAACAAGAAAGATAATAGGCAAAATTCCAGGCCAGTTCTTTAAACAATACCAGTATGTTAATGAGGAACTGCTTTATCCTGTAAAACAATACTGGTGTAGGGTTTGGTTTGGTTGGATTTTGTTGGTTTGTTTTGTTTTCCTGGTGACTTATTTTGCTTAGTTGATTGGATAGTTAGGGGTTTTGCTTGGTTTGTTGGGTTTGAATCTGAGAATATTACCTAGTTTTACACATTTCGCTCCTCCAGCCACATTGGCCTCTAGCTGTGAATTTGGGCACCACTAAATAATGTAGAAGAGGGCTGAATAGGAAATAACTGAAGAAAGGTAGTCACTGATAAGGAGACTGTGCTAATCAAAGTATGAGATTATAAACATCATAGAAACACTTGATTTGTCAGCAGCTTATTCTTAAGTTTTCCTACTGATAAATAAGGGGTAAAAACTAGGAAATAGCTGATTATGGAATTTTGCTGAATCTCTGAAGCTGAAGGTCTTGTAAAGAATACAGTCTTAAAGCATAAATATTGCCGTACTGGATATAACTTGAAGGTTAGTTTTTACAGATTCCTGCTATGTACCATGACTAGGTGACCTATATTTGCTTCAGAGGACAGAAAGAAATACTGATTAAAAATTTTCAGGAACAATGTATCTTCAAAGCAGTGTTTACTGCCCAGTTAAGGTCATTGTAAATTCTGAGGACATAGTTTAGAAAACTGAATTAGGAAGGAAAAAACCCCAAAACATTATGGAAGCTGGTTTTGCTGTGGGAACTTAACTACACCAAATACATTATTTTTGTGCACTTTTGCTTTATTCCTTCATGCAACAGACAATTCTTTATATACCCACAAGATGGCACCAGAAGATTAAATAAAATTTAGTCCTGTGCTTGCCCTCACACGTTGACTTTTTTGCATCTTTGCCTCCAAAGTGGCAGAAATATGCTATGTATATATAGACCCAGAAATTTGCACCTGTCAAACATTTTTTTTATACTACTCAACGTGCCTTTTAAAGGTAGAGTAGCATATATTTTATTAAACAGCCCTAGGTTTTATAATATTAGAATATTTTTCAAGCGTAATAGAAATTAACATAATTTTTAATGGGTTTCTGTCTAAAGGGGGAAGTTTCTTTAGTGAGGCAACCATTGGGCAACATAGAGCTGATGAAACTTTATTTTCTACATTTTTGATTCAATAAATCTTAAGAAAAGTTTTAATTTTTGTAGTAATAATGAGTCTGTAATGAATGTTCAAAGTACCCTCCTCTGGCAAACTCATAATATGAGTGTAGCTTAGAAGAACTGCAGTTGTTCAGGCTTCTATTGAGGCCTTTCAATACTTAAAGTAACAAGCAAGAAAATGGGTGAAGACTTTTTACAAGAGGTTGTTGTGATAGGATAAAAAGTAATGGCTTTACATTACAAGATTAGACAAGTTAGCATAGATATGAGTGAAAGTGGTGAAACACTGGAACAGGTTTCCCAGAGAGGTGGTTGATGACCAATTCAGGGTCAGACTGGGCATCACTCTGAGCATCCTTACCTAGCTGAAGATGACCCTGTCCATTCCAGGAAGGGTTGCACTAGAAGATATTTAAAGGTCACTTGGAACCTAACATCATTTTTTCTGGTAGTCAATGACTGCATCATATTTCATCAACATTAGTTATCTGACTTCTTTTTTAATCTAAAATTAATAAAATAGTATTTCAGAATGAAAACAAGTCAGACACTAAACTAATTTTAACTCTGTGAATTGCAGATAATTTTACTAAACTGAGGGTAATGTGTAAATTACACTCAGAATTCATATTGGTATAGAAGAAACCAGAAGAGAGACCTCAGAGTCAAAGTTCTCTTTTAAATATAATTTCTATGAGATTTTAAAATTCAAATAATTTAAATCCCTTTGTGAAGTCACAGAAATAATCTAACAAAATTTCCATTCTATATTTTTGACACTCATGCTGTAGTGGGAAATTCTGGTCTGAATATACCTCTTTTTTTTTTTTTTTTAGATGAAAACATCAGCATATTCAGCAATAAAGAGAGTTCATACATTTCAAATATGATCACTATGTAGTTTACCCATGTAAAATTTGCAATGAATATATGCTGCTCGGTGTTTTTTTTCTATTTACCACAAGATGCAGGGATTTCTCACATGGATGAGCAGTCTTTGTCACCATGTATATAAATAATTGTACATGGATGTTATTAAAAGGTTAATTTCTGTTTCTGTGAAAGAATAATTGCTTTTTATACCACTAACTATTTGTAGGAAATCTCAATTTTTCATAGTTTAACTCAGCTGTGAGTTTCCTGAAATGTCCCACTTAAAGGGACATGTTTTAGAAAATGCTGTCACCTTTGTAGCACATTTTTAAACAATGACATTGAATGTCTGCAGACTGATATAATAAAGAGCGTGTTTCTTAAGAGAATGTATAATTTTTTACTTCATCAGTCTCTAGGGTCCATATAGGCAAAGCACAGCAAGTGCCACTTGAGTCATTGTCTGTTGATGTTTTAAAATAGAGGGTAGTAATAATAATAATACTAAAAGCAAAAGTGCTTTGACTTTCACAAACATTATGCATAACTTCAAATTCATGACCTGTAAGACCTTGTGTATAAAAACTAGTGCTAAACAATGAGAATTCAAATTCAGGCATGCAAAAGCTAGGAAATAACAGAATGAAGCTTTCCCTTTCCCTTGAATGTTTCTGTTTAATAAGTGTACTAGGTGTATGCCTTTAACTGCATTCCATTTTCTTGCACTGCCCTTCCTTCCCATTTGGCACACAGGATGGATGGCAATGACAGGCTGTCTCTATTTCCTCCTCTGTTTGAGATATACCACCATTATATAATTTCTACATTTTGTTCAAGACATATAATTAAACCAAAATGGCTTAAAGCCTGATATTCCCATTCATCTTTTCTGTTCTTATTGTGAGAGTATTTAAATGCTTCATATCTACTAAGAGGCAGAGTTATCCAACACCTCTTTGGTGCTTGAAGAAGACGTCATCAACCTGCTTCAATGCTACTCACAGTGTATTCCAACCTCCTTTTAGAAATTTAATTTGGATGCAAAGTGATTCAGGATGTGACACTCTGCTGTTGCTCATGATGGAAAACTTCCATTTATTCTCTTTTTAAAGCACAAAATAAAGTCACATTCAGAAAATTCTGTATGTGAAAAAACCTGAAATTCCAGTATTGTTTCTATATTTTTCATTTTTCAAACCTGAAATGGTTACACCACTGGAGCTCTCTGAGCACAAGAAATTCACAAAATGTCCTTTTGTTTAAATAACGGGTACCAGATGTCACAGCAAGTAAACGATACCTCAGCTGCCTGTGGGTTAGCTAATTCCCTGTGTTCAATATTGCTTAGATTAATTGGCAGGACGTTTGCTTTTGATGTGCTGCTATTTGCACTGCAGGACAGGGCACAGGTTCAGCTATATAATTACATCAAAGCCTACCAAAAAAAAAAAAAAAAAAAAAGCTTCAGCTTTAGCTACAATAGTAATTTAAAAAAAAAAACAAAAACAAAAAAACAGACAAAGCCCCTCCAAAACCAACATGCATATTTATATTCTTCAAACATGTTTCTTCTGCATATAACCCACAAATAAAAGTGCCTTCAACAGTTCTATCTGAAGATATTTAAATAACCCAAACTGTTTTCAAAATCTCTGTTCATTTATAAATCAGAACTGGTATTATGTAGTTTTTTAAAACTTCTCACCATGTCTCAAGAGGAAAAATTGTATAGGCAATAAAAATGTGAGCTGGGAATACCCATGGTAATCTGAATCAACTAGGAAAGTTTGATACCCATCTATTATTTATTTTGAGTCAGGTTGTTTAAGTTCTACAGGACTCAAGTAACCCTTATTCTCTAGCATCAATCATAAAATAAGGAAGTAAAACTGTACTCTCCATATCCTACAAAGCATTGAGTTGCTCTTGTTTCCAGTGCATCCTCATGTTTGGTAGGCATCATCACAAGGTAGAATGGCAATTACTTTATTATTCTACAGAAATATAGGAAAATAAAAATGATATTTCTTTTCAGACTCTGGATTGTATAATTTGAAGTGCAAAAGACTTGAAATTTCAAGCATTGAAATATTGAGCAAGCATTTAGTATAGTATGCTAGTTCGACTCCTTTGAAACAGGGTGAAAAGCAATCTGAAACTGAAAAAAATTCAGTGGGGAAAAAAAAAATGGTAAAAGGCAGTAAACAAAGATCAAATTTGTTCAGGAAGAAGGACCACGATTTTTCTTTTTTTTGAAAAAACTAAATGAATATTAACTTTTAGATGATTTATTTAAGAAAAATGTGAAACTAATAATTCAGATGCCATCTTCAGCAGTTTTGCTGCAAAAGTACGACTAAATGCTCTCCTTGTTGCATTGCGGTTTGGGGTTTAGGTTAGAGGTTCTGATCTGTTAGCTAGCTGTGTTCTGTGTACCCCCGCGCACCCCCTGTGTCTGTTCCCCTTTCCCCCCCGCGGCTGTTCACTCCGTGTCCCTGGCTGTTAGAGCTCCTGTGACCACTCCCCATCCTGCCCGGAGGGTTCAGTGCCCCTCACTCTGAATTCCCATCCCCTGTCCGCCCCAGAGCCCAGGGTCCGCCCCAATCACGTCCCTGTTGGGTGCCATGGTCCACGTCATCGCCACGGCGCCTGCCCCCATTGGGCGGGAGGGTCCCTGCTCTCCTCGCTCTCTCCCTGATATAATTCCGCGCCTCGGAGTGCCCGAGGCCGTGTTTCCTCACGTGCAAGCTGGGAGCGGGTCGCGGCGACTCGGCACAGCTCCCTGCGGCAATAAAGTACTTTCAGCCTTCCACACGTGGGGAATCCGGACTTTCCTTCATTCTTTACTAGTGTCTCTCACTCGTAGTGACAAGGAATCCGCTGGCACACCTGCCCGGACTGCAGCACGGAGCCGAGTCCGAAAACACGCGGAGATCCCGGGTCCCGGAGAGAAGCGGTACTGCTCTAGGTGCAGAAGCTGCCTGGGGACTGGGAAAACACAGAGAGACGCTGCACTCTCCATAATGCTTCTTCATGACAAGCATGAGAAAAGACTCAGAAAAGCTTCCAAAAGGTTTTTCAGTTAGATGTTTGACAGCAGCAGCTGTCTCTAGGCTATGCACTGCTGCAGCATGTGTGTTTCATGCACAATTGGGAGTTGAATAATGCAGAATTGGTTCAGGAGCAGCCTCACATAAGGCATATTCAACTCCATTGTCATAAAGCCTTCCCTCTCACTCCTCCATGCTGGGTTTGGTGCTCACAAAGCCATACAGGAGGTTGGTGCTGGTAGTGATGTGCATCTCATGAGGCAGAGAAGCCCTAGCATACACACAGGTCTGTGAGGTGGCTGATGCTACAGCCTCTTTGCCTCTAGGCACTTGGGCACTGGAGCTCTGATGTGCCTACTGGAGTGCCTACATCTGCCCTGCCATTGATCAAGAGGAAGGAACAAGGCCTAGGACATACACAGCCTGATCAAAATCTTCCACTTTAATGCTTTTCAGAGATTTCTCTGTGATACAGGTACTACAATGGCAAGAAGAATGCTGCTACATGTTCCTTCTGTCACCTCTAAGAGCTACGTGTACAGAGCATGGTTTATTACATTATTCCTGCAACACTGAGAAGAATGTTCCTAACCTGAGTCCTCTAGACTCAGTAAAATCCCTGTCCCACTACTACCCAGACAGAGACATGTCCCAGAACAAAGACAGATATTCATCACATCCCTCCCTAGAAAAGCTAAACTGTAACCTTGACATGACTATGTCAAGCCCAGGGTTTGGCCAATGTGAACAGAGAAAATATATTGCCATCCTAATATGTTGACTCCTGATTTTATAGACCTCTATCATATATGTGCTAACATTTTTAGATTAAAATTTCTTAGCTTATTCAGTCATTTCTTCTACATAAATTATTCTGTATTTTGCTGCCTTCTCTGGACTGTTTCCAAGTCTATTTCATAGAATCAGAGCTGCTTGCATTATTCAAGGTGTGGCAAAGTCAGATACCAGCATTATGGTGGCTTGTGTCTTGTTCTGTCTCCTTCTCCTAATTGTCCCTAGCATTTCATTTGTTTTTCTGAACACTGGTATTATAAAAATGGTATTTCAGGAAATGGTTTTTTACACCCCTAGGTACCACTCTTGAGAGGTAATGGTTAGTTCAGGGACTATAATTTTATATGTGAAATTGGGATTGTTTTTCTCCCATGTACATCACCTTGAATAATTTACACTGAATTTCACTTGTCACTTTTTTGCCCTTCAGTCTTACAGTCTTCTTTTAATTCCTCACAGTTAGCTTTCAAACCTACTGTCTTGAATAATACAGTATTGTCAGCAGCCTTTCTCTTTTCAGTAATCTCCTGGTTTCCAGGTCAGTGATGAATATGTTTTACAGCACAAGCCTCTGCTTACCAGCATTGATGACCTGTTTCCACTTCCAGGACTGACAACTTACTCCTATTTGTGTTTTCTTTCTCCTAACCAGTAATTTATCTATGTAACAAATGCCTTTTCTCATGCCACCTAATTTACTTAAAAGCCTTGTGTGAGATAAGTTGTCCAAAGGCCTTTTGAAATCTATGTAAATGAAATAAATTCTCTCTCCTTTCCCAAAATCACTCAGTTTCAGATGAGTCTTCTGGTGAGAGCAGCTCCCTAATGGGACTCTCCTCTCCCCTTTTCCTTCTGCAAGGTTCACCACTGAAGCCTCTCAACAACAACCTTTTTCTGCTTGTTTGTTTTTAGTATATTGTATTCTGATCATCAAATGGCCATATAGACTTCTTGATCCTGATGTATGTAAAAAAATAATATTAATTTTGTTTCCCTTTGCCACTTTTTTTTCTTCTTCATTACTCTTTATGGGTTCACATTTTAAATCCCTCCTAGTTTCCTTTGAATGCAAGCGTATGCTTCAGCTTTTTTCTTAGTGTTTCTAGAATATTCCTTATATTACTATTCCCTGATATTACTATTCAATTTTTTGCTTTATATCTTATGGTCTAACTCAATTTAGAGAGGTATTAAGAATATAGATTCTTTTTTATGAAACAAGTTGCATGTTGCTATTTTGTTTTCACCTTGGAAAACTGACTTCCTGAATTGGTACTTTGTTTAAAGTAGGAAATAAGGAGAAACAAAAATGACATTTATCTCTCTCAAGTGATCCAAAGATCACTTTTCTTATGAAAACTGTCTATGCACACAATTGGAAATGGCTTTCTTACTGCGTTTATTCATGCTTTTCTGGGTATGGCAAGGTGATAATTAGACTAGATTGGCTTAAGTGCATTGGTCAAATTTTTCTTGCAAAATTTAAAACAGGAAACAGAAATTTGAAATTGATAAGAGAATCAAAGCTTAGATGACAGAAATTAATCATGATTTGCATTTCTGGGCAAGTAGCTGGGGAGAAACATTATCCCTTTGGTCATGTGCCAGGAAGTGTATATTTATTTTCTTCCTTGCTGTAGATATTATGAGCGAAAAGCATAGAGAAAAGGATGTGTTCTGAACATTTCATAATCAGATCTGTGTGTTTAATATTCTTTCATGGGATCATTTTAAACCAACTTCTTTGGATTACTGTAATTTCCCCAGGCTTAAATTGAAGTAATTTACAGAAGATTCTGACATCTTTCTTAAGGGTTACAGGGTAAAGAGAAAAAGACCAAAATATCAAATTTCACAAAGAACAGTTAAGCAGTAAATCATGGGTGATGAAAATAATAAAAAATTAAGTTTTTTTCCTAGAAAAGCCTGCATTTATAGCCTTTCATATAACAAGAACACTACCATTCTAGATCATAACTATTTATCTGAAATAATACTCTATTTAAATATATAACATTGTAATGTTTGTCTTTTTTGTCCTTTATCATGCCATTATTTCATTTTTTGAAGGTATGTGCCACTTACATTTTTCTTGGAGTATGACTAGTGTGACAGAAAGGAAGCCATTTATTATTTCATCAGAAGTTATGTATTTCTCATGCCATACATGTCAGCTGCTGGAAATGAGGCCCTTTCATTTGGGACCCTTTTATAATACCACAACAAATAAAAAGAAGAAGGGAAACTAAGTAATAATGAACTACCTATTGCGAGGATTAGTACTGTATTTGTATAGTCTATATGATACGCTTACTATTTTTGCAGTGTCTTAGTTTTTGCATTGTCTTATCAAGTATTTTACTTTACAATGAGTATATAATAGAATAACCTGATAAGTTGTTAAAATTGTGTCTACACTTCCTCCACTCAAAAGACTTTGACTTGAGCAGAGTCGAGGCTTTACCTGACAAGCAGGATAGATTCTGTATAAGCAGCTCATATAGTGGTAGAAAATGAAGCAAGATAATACAATTCTTCAGGGACTAACAAAAGGGAATGAGTTTGGTCTTCTTTCCCTGTGCTCAGAGAGGCATATTAGATGGAACCTCATCCACCGAATGTAGCTTGTTGGTCCATTCTGACACCTCTGCTCCAGTTAAAATGAGTTCAATTAACCAGAAATTCAACTTTAAGACCTTTTATCGCAGGTGAAAATTGTTTGCAATTTGCCTCTGGCAATGTAGTGTGTCAGGGCCTCAGTAAACATTAAAAGTGAGACAATTCATGTTTCTTAGTTTCCAAATCTCCAATTTGACTGCCAAGGGTTACCAAAGAACCCTATCACTACTCATCTACCGGTCAGTTATATGACCTGAGATCAAAAGAACATGTCAGAATACTCCAACCTCTCAAACTTCTCTAAGTAAAAAGGTGTGTTGCAAAATAACAGGATTTTAAAAAATACTATTTTCTCCTGTTAATATAAGTATCAATAGTAACAATAATATGAACTGTTATAAGTAAAATAAAATGTAGCTTAAAATCATCAGAAAATAATTGCTAGCTTTTGTGGTGGATTAGCCTTGGCTAACACCCAGACACCCACACAACCACCCTCTTACTGCTCCTCAACACTAGGGAGAGGAAAATAGGCTGAGAAAGCTCAAGGTCAAGATAAAGGTAGAGCTTTATTTACTAATTACTCTCACGGGCAAAACAGACTTGAACAACAATAAAAACATATAAAGCACCACCCTTTCTGAAATGTCAAGGGCCATTTAGAAATAGATATATGGAGCAGCCTTTGGTAAAATTTTATTTCTGTGTGTATTTGATATTTACAGACTGGTACTCAAGTGAAAGGAAATCTCTTAGTAAACTAGCCGAACCTCAAAACATTTACCCTTTAATCAAATTTCAAGATATTTTAGATTTTATTTTTCATTGCTAATGAGTTTTTTTAAATGAATAAGAAGTTTTCAGAAAGTTTTGTGTAGAATGCCCTTAAAAAATGAAGGCTCGCCAGTCACTTAATAGCACTTGAAAAGAGCAGATACATTGCACAACTCAGACTATAAAAAGCCTTTTTTTCTTCATAGAGAACAGCAAACAGTAATGCAATAAATATGTACAAAAAAAGTCTAAGAAAAAGATAGTCTTGACAAGTGTAATGGGAGGACTTCTAACACAAATCTATAAACAATTCAACAGTTGTAACACTGAATTCATCTTTTATTGCTCACAAATATTGAATGAGAGCATATTTAAATATGGTAAATTGTAGACTGATAGCAGGTGAAAATAGAAACTAAAGACAACAGACAAATCTTTAGTAACATTTAATTTCATCTAGTTAATCTATCTTGCTCACATAGTCAACAACGCCCAAGAGGAAAGTCATATCCAAATTTATATTTCCTAGAACATACTGGTTATGAAATATAGTTCTGTGAGTTTAATTTAAATCCAGTAAGAGGTCAATTATAGGGAAAAAGTTTTAGATTGACTAATTTGATATTTAGTTCTCATTTGATACATACAGTACACTTAATTCCTTTCACATGCCCTTAGGAATATTACAATGTAATATTTTAAATTTACTTACAATTTTATTATAATGTAGAAAGCATAATATGGAAATGGTTTCATATATTCAATTTTCTTAAACTCCTTAATGATAAATTGAATAGGTTACTATTTATGCAAAATCAAGCATTTCAATTTGGCCTGGCAATTTCAGACAGGTAGAAGAAAACATTTATAAGCATTTGAGACTCTGATTAAGTTTTTCGATTCACATATCAACTAAAGTGACAAGACCGATTTGAATTTTGAAATTTGTTTTGCACACTACTTCTAATTTGTTTACAGACAAAAATAGTTCACAAAAAATATTTTCTGGACACTGTAAAGTGATTAATACATTTGAGAGTGTTCTAATTTGCCCACAGAGAATTCAAGAACACAGAGAGGTGAAATTCAATGAATAAATTAAGAAAAAAACTTTCTCAGCTTAAGTTAGAATGCAGAGATCAGCAAATTTTGTCATCTCTTTTCAGTGCTTACACTGATTAATATATCATCCCAGCATTTTTTAACTTGCATAATCTTAGGGATGCTGTTTGTATTTGTTAATGTGTGTCAGTCATTTCTATTATATATTAATGGCCGTCAAACTAATTTTCTTAATTGAAATAAGGCATCACAAATTTTAAGCTTATCTTGCTGATATTTCTTATATCATGAAATGTATTCTGCATGTTATCCAGCTTTTTAGATATGGAGCATAGAAATAATTGAAAAGAATACCGATTTTAAAAATTAGTGATCCTAATCAAGCAATTCTTAAGATAAAAGTAAAAAACGCATCTAAAAACTGAACTGAACAAAAGAACTTAAGAAAAAAAAGTAATTTTCATACCCAGATAATATTTGAAGTGTTCCATATAGGGTAGGAAATCTCCTTTATGCTGAGTGTATAGCTAAGTACCAGTTAAGGCTCATTTTTAGGTGATAATTGGATCTTATGAAAATCTTATGTTGAACTACTGCTCAGGTAATTATACTTTTTAAAAGAAACAATCTGTTTCTACTGAAACAATTTTCAAAACTAGTTCAGTGGCTTGAAATCGAGCAAATCTGAACGTAGCCACTCATTTGGGAGAAAGAACATGTCCGTTTCATAAAAATGCAAATTTTATGAGAATGTACTACAGCTTGCAAGAATACAAGCAATTTGGGTCAACTAGCAAGCATAGATAAATAAGTTAAGTGCTAAAATGGAATCTTCCTCCTTGGGCTATTCAAAGAGTGTTGGTGAAAATTGTGTTGCTTTAATGTTTTTTTCCTAGAGCTCATTATTTCATGGGTATAAACCTGGATGAAGGTGAAAAGATCTTGAGATGAAGAAGTAATTTTGACAATCTAAAAAGTATTCCTCCCTAAGTGCTTAGCAATGCAGCCATTTCTTCATAATAGATGTTTAAATAACAGAAGCCATCTTTCTATGAATATTGGGCCAATATCCAAATCTAATGTGAGAAATAGTTAAAATATTTGTATTAGTTTATATATATATAAATATTAACTAAAGGAAAATATTTGGTTGATTTAGCAAGATGATTACCTTGTCAGAAATGAAATATGATTATAAAGGGAAACTTTATGATAAATGAAAAGACCCCTTACTTGAAGAATACATGTTAATAGAGTGAAAAAAATTGTAAATTCATGGACCCAGATGGGTACTATTTTGATTCACATATTTGTGGAAATACTGTGTTGTCTATATTTGATAATAAGTGGTTGTTGAAAAGATGGCATGTCATTTTATCCAGTTTTTGACACAAGACTATATTAACCTTGAGTTCAGGATGATATTAATACTTATTGTGCTCTCCTCACACAATACAGCAGTGTGTCATCTGCAGCATGGATACGTTAAATATCAGCAGGAATTTTCAAGGATATTGACAAAAAAGAGAAAGTGAAAAAAGAAATCATCTGTCCTGAAATATTATGGTAAAGATGGCATGATTAGAAAATAAGCTGGAGTGTGAGATTGGATACATTTAGTCAATTACATAGAAATAGACTGGGTTTTGTTTGTCTGCACTTTTGTTTTTAAGTAAACAACAACTCAGGAAGGCTCAGGGATATTGCTTATTATATTTTTAGTCTTTATTTTAGTCAATTGAGGTCTGAATAGGACTTAATTATAAGTTCAGTCCTTATGAACATACAATATTAAGAAAAGCTAAAAATCCCCCAATGCTCAAAATCAGGTTGAATACTAGCTTATATGAACAGGTATTTATTTCAATGAAACAAAAAAGACGACTCATTAATAAAATATTTTAAATCAGAAAATCTATCACAACTGATCCAAAGAAATTAATGAAAGTAACATGCGATTCCACTGTTGAAGCAAGATTTACAGCATTAAAAAATAGATGGACAGAAGGGGAAGAAGAGAAAGAAGGCAATAAAGAATTATATTGTAACTCTTTCTAGGAGTATATAATATATTTTATTTTATGGACATTCTTGACAATACTTTATTTCAACATTAATTTATTTTTCTGTGCTCCCTCAGAGATGTGTCAGAGTAGAAGAATGGAATTATTTAATATGAAAATTAATTTTTTTATATATGTTACCGCTTTCCAGAGTAAGCAGGTACAGTCTCCACCACAGTCCGCAGACTCAGTTTCTTTCTACTTTTGATAATTTAATTTTGTGTGTGGAAGACCACATCCAACAAGTTGAAGCCAACAGCTCTCTATCCCACTGGACACCAGTAACAAGTGGTGTGTATCAAGGTTCCATACTAGGACCAGTCCTGTTCAGTACCTTTATTAGTTACATAAACAGTGGGATTTCATATTTTCTCAGCAAATTTATGGATAACCAAGCTGTGTAATATGGCTGAACTCACATGATGGATAGGATGCCATGCAGAAATATTGTTTTAAGTGCAGCAGGCAATTAAGCCCCTCACACGCTGGAGGGGAGAATAAGAAGAGATAAAATTGAGAACACTCAAGGGTTGAGATAAAGACAGTTTATCAGGCAAAGCAAAAGCAGTGCACCGAAAAAAAGTAAAACAAGGAATTAATTCACCACTTCCTGTGGGCAGGCATGTGTTCGGCCATCTCTGGGAAAGCAGGGCTTCATCCTGCATAACAGTTATTTGGGAAGGCAAACATCATTAACCCCTTCCTTCTTCTTCCCCCAGCTTTATATGCTGAGCACTGTGCCATATGTTATGGGATGTCCCTTAGGTCAGCTGGGGTCAGTTGTCACATCTGTGTGTCCTCACATCTTCTTGTGCACTCCTGTCCTCCTTGCTCATGGACTGGGGTGAGAGGCAGAAAAGGCCCTGACTGTGGAAGCACTGCTCAGCAATAACAAAAGCATCTCTATATATCAACGTTGTTTCCAGCCTAAAAACAATACACAACCCCATACCAGCCATTGTGAAGAAAATTAACCCTATTGCAGCCAAAACAAGTACAAGAGGCATCTTGACAGGCTTCAGGAGTGGGCACACATGTGCGGCTTTTACCCGCTACAGCCTCAAGCAGCTGGAAAGCCCGGCTAGAGCTGCCCTTGCAAAGACTGTAGCTGCCACGTGGACGGGCGCTCCAGGGCTGTGGAGTGTCCTGGCACGGGTTAGCAGCTTTGGTAGCTTCACGCTGAGAGGAAACAAAGGGATGAGAGAGGCACACTTTGCCGGTGAGACTGAGAACTTTTATTTCCCGCATGGTTGCAGCAGTGGTCAGAGCAACTGCTCCCAGCGCAGTGCAAGGCAAAAATGGTGCCGGGACAAAGAAAGCATTGGGTTAAATAGGGGGTGGGTGGACAGGGGTGTAAAACCCCCTCGCCCAGTAGGGACAGACAACAGGGGAGTGACATAGAACATAACAACCTATGGGAACACAAAAGAGGTGGGTACAGTGTTCTGGGACAAATAGCATTGCAAAGGTGGGGTGATTGATACAGAACTTTCAAGAAGAATCAGGGATTGGCTACAAGATTGGCATGTAAGAGCTTTCATGGTAGACAGCTTGGAGTAAACAATTGTGAGGGAAAATAGGGGTACAGAGAACCAATCTAACACTTATTAAAATCCGTAACTAAACCAACCCAACCTACAACACATGAGTCTCATGAAGTTCAGCAAGGCAAAGTACAAAGTCCTGCATGTGGGCTGGGGTAATGCCCAGCATCAATACAGGCCAGAGGTTGGTGGATAAAAATTGGACAGGAGCTAACAATGTTTTATTTCAGCTGAAGACACCAACTGTGTTATGGATTGCATAAAAAAGGTGAATCTGCCCCTGTACTGTGCTCTGGTGAAAGCCAAATGGGAGAATTACATCCAGATCTAGGGCGTCCAGCCCAAAATTTGTTGGTGGAAGGGATTGAAAACCACTCCTGTGAAGACAGGCTAAGAGAAATAGGGCTGTTCAGTCTGGAGAAGAGAAGGCTTTGGGGAGACCTTATTGAAGCCTTTCAATACATAAAGGGGAGTCATAAGAGAGAAGGAGACATATTTTTTACCTAGGTCTGTAGTGACAAGACAGAGCAATGATTTTAAACATAAAGAAGGTGGATTTAGAGCTAAGAGGGTGGTGAGGTGCAGGAACTAGTTGCTCAGAGAAGTGGTGCATGGCCCATCCTCAGCAGTGCTCAAGGCCAGGTTGGGTGGGGGTTAGAGTAACCTAATCAACTAGAAGGTGTCCCATGCAAGGGAGGTTGGAAAAGATGAATTTTTAAGGTCTCTTTCAACCCAAGGCATTCTATAAGTCTATAATCACCATACAGAAAAGCATTGCTATATGAGTAAAAAGCAAAAAATATTCTATGGAAAGATTAACAATAGAAGGAGAATACTATGGTTGGCTTCAGACCCAACGAGATGACATTTCTTTTAGAATGCGTGTCCTAGAATTATAGAATCTCAGAGGTTGGAAAAGATCTTTAACGTTATCGAGTCCAGCAGTTAACCTAACACTGCCAAGTCCACCACTAAACCATGACCCTAAGCACCACATCTACACATCTAAATACCTCCAGGGGTGGTGGCACAGCCACTTCCCTGGGCAGGCTGTTCCATTGCCACCATCCTGGCAGTGTGTCATAGTGACTTTGCTGACTCTGGTTTTACTAATATCTTTAGCTCTTAGTAGTTGAATATCATCATCAGTAGAAATTATTATAGATAGCCATAAAATATTTACTGCTTTATAAATTGAATTATCTTTAAAAAAAAAGTGAAATTAAAGGAGAACTGTGTGATTTGCTAGCACGAATTACAAATTCACTATGAGTTACATGTTCCAGCTGCTTATTAAGCATTCAAAGTACATTTGCATTTGAAGACATTAAACATGTGGATTCATTATATATTAGATATTACTTTCTAATTTTATTTTATTTAACAACAGTTAATTTAATCTCCAGATTTGACGAACCCATTCACCAACAGATTAAATTCTTCTATGAAATTTTCAGAAGCAATGTAATGAAGTCACCTTCGATCTGGAGTTTTCAGACCACAAATTAATGTAGTGAAATATCCTCATTGTTTCAGCATAAAGCATGAAAGTTTTTATTGACATATTTGACCTAATAACTTAAAGAAGAAGTTACAAACAATGAATGTCTTTTCTTCTAATGTAAAAAGTTTGATCAAACTACAAAAAAAAAAAAAAAAAAAGCATTCATCATTCAGAATTCAAATAAAGTATTTAGACTTAATGAAAAAGAATGTTCAGGCTCAAAGAAAACTTAAGTTTTTTAACCAAAATTTGAACAGAACAAACTGGATACAGAGAAAAATCTTAAAACATTAAGCACTGATAAATGATGGTCTTACCAATGTGGAAAATACATATGCAAATTTTATCTATGAAATGCAAATATAATTTTGTTATCAAAATGAAAACTTATTCACTGTAGTTACAGTAACATTTATTTAATTCTAAAAATTGGAATATGGCTTTGCCAAATAATCTAGTAATTGCAGCAGGAAATCCATACCAAAATAAATTGAACATTGTAGCACTCTCTTACTATCTAATAAACTTTGTTGCCATTTATTTGACAAAATATTAGGAGTGTGGTCTGGTGATCTGAGTAGTGGGCTGTGAAATTGGCACCTGTATTCTCCACCATTGGATGTGACCTTGAGTATTCCACTAAAATATAAATCTCATTGTGTATCAAATGCACATTTAATTGAGAAACAGGTTATAAATATCTCAAAAACCGAATTCCACAAAAGGTTAATAAAGAAATAAGTCCACGTTTGAAAATGTGTGATGTGTGTTACCTTATAGGTCAAATTACTATCAGTTTTATCTAAAAATAGGATATCAAGAAAGATTTGTATAATGCAGAGATCTAAAATGTGTTGGAGGCCACATAGAATATCTAGAAAAAAATTCTGCACTTGAACATTAGCATCCTTGATCTATAAATATTATGTGAAAATTTGAGGTTATGAGTTCTACATCATACATCCATATAAAATATATTACTGTGAAAAGTTTTAATCTCCTATTTTCATTTTCTTTAACAAAAGAAATAGACAAAATCTTTCTTCTTACTCTTTTTTTTAAATTTCAAATATGACTTCTGTGCTGTAGACCATTAATCCTTTTGTTCTTTGCACTTCCTGCTAATATTAAGCGCTACCTGTATTCAAGTACATCCACTATTTACAACATTTTTATATTACATCAGCTCAGAAATATTAGGACCAAAAAGTCCAAGTAATAGCAGCAGAAAGCTCTGAACTGAATTCGCATTACTATTTGAAGCCAGTTTTGTATTACCACACAAGTAGTACCTGAGCCTTCCAGCCTCTCACTGAAATTTCACAGAACACAGCAAAGGGACTTTGTGGCTTACAAAAATTTTATGGGCTGACTTTAATGTGAAGGACAAAATTCTTTCAAATCTTCCTGCAGTCTGGTCTATTCATGACAGATCAATAAAGAAGTAGTAAAATTATTTAAAAGAATACTTCTGATATTAAGAAGGAATACAATTTTAAGAGAGTTTTAACAGTTATTATCTGTTCTAGTTACGATCCATTCTAGCTATATATATGTGAACATTCTGTGACAAAAAAAAAAAGAGAATAAACTTCCTTCTTGCCATCAGAGGGACTGTGAAAGACTAAACATCTGGGTTGCCCAAAACAGAAAGATGGTGGATAAATGTAAATTTTTCCTGGAGGAATAAATCAAACACATCCAAAAACATTCCCCATCACTGAGGTCAAGTGATAGAAAACTGCCAGTATCTGTGATGATAATTTACTTTGGTCTGCTAGGGAGGGTGACAATGTGCAATAATAAGAAATGATATCTATAAAACAAATTATTAATTTTATTATTAAAAATAATAGCACTATAATAAGAAAGACACATGGAATATCATAATTCCTCATATATATATATATATAAATATTCATACATATATATAGGAATTAATTAGAAGAAGACTGGTTTTCTTGGGTCAGATGTATTTAACTTATCATTATTCTTTAATTTAATTTTAGGTGTATCTGTAGTTGTCTTTACCTGTCAGAATTTATAAAGACCTTCTATTTATACCAAAACCATTTTAGACACATTTAAGCATAAAATCTCAGAAAACTGTAAGAAAGTAAAGTACTCTATAACTAGAGTGATGTATGTCACAGAATGGAAAACAAACCATAAATTCATTGATTTAAGCCATCAAAAATTTCCATAACATGGGGTTTAGACATTATTCATGTTCTTGAATTCAAAACAATGACTCAGTCAGCCTGCTCACAAGTGCAGGCTAGCCTCAAGGGAATTTTAAATTGACTGGTAGCTCCTTTTTGAAGAGCACAGTTCTCAAGACACCTGAACCTATTTATGTTAGTGCTCCAAACTGAGCACTAGAAATTGCTAGAAATTCAGCTCTTGCTTAAGTATCACAGCCATGCAGAGACAACACAAAGTATTGCCAAGGTGCACAGGAGAGCCTATCTCTCCCGTGTTCAGCGCGTTCCTAATGTCCAGTGACAGCCCTGAGTTCAGCAAGACACAGAGCAGTCACAATCACTTTACAGGGCAAGCCTGTTGGCACTGTCACCACCAGCTGACTTTTATACAGTGGTGTATTCTCGACATTATGTACCCAGCAAGTGTGGAACAAAGATTCTGAATCCTCCACAGCATGGCAATATATATTCAAACACCAAGCTCTAAGCCTCCAGGTAGGCTAGACACTCCCAGCTGAAGCTGCCCCATTTAGAGTTTCCAATTTCATGTCAAACTCCTGGCAGGCTTCATTGTAGATATGTGCTTCTGTTTCACAAAAAAATTGCTTAAAAGAAGATTTGGACCTGAGAAAATAATGAATGGATTTCATCTCCAAATATATACCACATACTCAACTGAATGATGTAAATATTTCCCTAAAATTATGTCGGTGTGACTCAATGCAGTGAGACTTTCAGAAGGGTACCAAGCTAGTCTAAAAATATCTAGAGATTGCTAGTATAAAACATGCAGGCATATACTCAAGAAATTTAAGGATAAAGATCTAAAACTTGCCTCAACTTAAGACTGCAAACTTCATGAATTAATGAAGTTGTGTGATTATCCTAATATTGTAAAAATTCCGTCCATGAAAGACACTGAACACTTGTCTACAGAGCTCCAAACCCACTTCCTGAGTATTGAAGGATATCAAAGAATAAAGTAGGTAGTTATTAGAAGGCTTCAATGGATACACCTTGGGCAGTACAAGTATGAATAATTTTTAAGTTCAAATATGGGGAGTGGGGTGGGGTCCTACTTTTCATCCCTTAAATTATCTAGAAGCGAATTTGAAGGATATATTTTATTTTTCAGTTTAGGAAAAAACTACAATTTTTATATTTCATATTTAAAAATTCATATTATTCCTTAAGAGAGGTGATGTCTTCAGATATTCTCTTTTCAGTCCAGAGTTCTCTTTCAAAAATTTGAAGGCAAGTTGCAATATTTTTGCAGGGGACGTGTTTCACAATCTGGAAACTTTTTCTACAAGTTTCATGTGGTGTTGGTTATGAAAACCTATTAAGCATCCCTAGCACTTCTGAAAATATTTCCTCCCTTTGTGTATATTGTTTCAAAGTTTTATTAATATATTAACAGGAGACTGGGGACAAAGAGTACATTTGACCAGAATGGTGGGAAATCCCATGAGTTTTCTCTCATTGTATTTTCATTTTCATTGTACAATTTTGAGATGTGAAATCCCTTTTTTTTAAACTGCAAATTCCTCATATAAGTTATGGTTATAATAACAGGATATCCTGGTTTTGTGGCCTGAAGCCAGAAAGATATCTATGGAGTTTAAATTATTAGCACTTCTTCAGTTCATGGGGTAAGTGTTTATCTTTTCAATAATGCTTTTAATTCTGAGTTAGAAACAATATGAAGTCCTTCTTGATTACTTGAACATACAAAAAATAAAACCTCAAGCCTCCACAGACTTTTAAAACCTATCACCAGTTCAATTTGGAATAGTTTTACACCCCTTGAGTTTTAATTTAATAAACCTGGTTTCTTGAAAACTGTTATGAAAAAAGTGAAACACAAAATGAAACTCAATTAATAAGATCTTTAGGTTGCTCCTGAGGTCACCAGTGCTTATTTCACCAACAAATCAACACCTGTTAACTGTTTAATTTCCAAGCCAAAAATAGTTTTGTCTGATTGTTGCTAAACACCTCTTAGGAAATTTTGAATCATCAGATAAGCATTGTCCTCTTGATTCCATTAAACTCTTGATACTTCTAAACTGTCATGTTGTAAAATCAGGGACTGAAATCTGTATTAGTTAGTTAAAAAGATACATTGAAAATAGACATTAACTGTCTTTCAGTGAGTAAAAGCTAAGATGCTTTATTTTAGGTGATTAGGATGATTAACTTTATGCTAATACTTTAGATGAGAAATACTGTTCTGAGTAAATCTCACAGCCATCCCCACATAATGTGCTTGCATAATGTTTGGAGCATGTATTAGATTCTTTTATTATGAAACTAACCGGGAAAAGTCAATCCAGGAGTCCAGAAAATATGCTCCAGCTGTATGAGGACATAGAATCATAAAATAGAATGATAGAATGATTACAGTAGGAAAAGATCTCTGTTATAATGATTTATAATTTAAAGAATACAGTGTCTGATTGATAATATCCACTTAGTCTGATATTAAAACAAAACCTGTTTATAGCATGAATAGCAGGTCCTCAGTACTAATAAGTTTACTTCTCTGATTTGTTTCTGTATACCCCCATGCGATGACTTAGAATTAAATTATCATTAAGGCTGATCAAAGCTACCTAAAAATAATTTTTAAAATTGTGGTAATAACAATAACTGCAAAAACAGCAACAAAAAAAATGTCCCATATACATCACTATTTAAAAAGAAGACAAGAATATTTATAAAAAAGTAATAGAAATATATCAGTTTAGTCTTTCTGAAATGTTCTAAACAATATTGACACTGGTGTAAGCCATTAACATTATATTTCCCTTAACTTTGTACCCATTTATAATCACCTTGTGCTGCCCTTTATACAGTGTGAGAGGATTTGTTGTGCCTTTCTCCTGAGAAGAGATGGAAATTTTGTATCAGAAAAAAACAGGAGAAAAAGACCATAGAATAAAGACTACACAGTGATGTTCAGTCAGACTTGCAGTTCCCCACCAAAAAAAATTAAAAAGAAAGCTAAGGAAGGCTGGAGGGGGGAATTAACAGGAAAGCAGGAAGGTATAATTCTGTTTCCCTTACTTTTGAGGAATCAGCCTTTTGTACAAACTCCTCTTATTTAGCCCCCAAAGAAGACTCCTGAGTTACTGTTCATGAGGTGTATTAGGTGTATAAGATGAACACAGTATTTGTGTACACCTGTGTATTTTTCTCTTGCAAACTTATTAGTTACACATATATATGGATATAAAATGCAAATATACATACATACATACATATATATATATATATATATATAAATATAAATATATGTGTATGTATATATATGTAATAGAGACATATATAAAAATTAGTGAAATCCTTGTTATAATAGAATCACAGAGTAAGCTGAGTTGGAGAGGACCCACAAGGACCATTGAGTCCAACTCCTGGCCCTGCACAGCACCATCCCCAAGAGTCACACCATGTGCCTGAGAGCATTGTCCAAATGCTTCCTGAATTCTGTCAGACTTGATGCTGTGACAACTTCCCTGAGGAGCCTGTCCTAGTGCCCAGCCACCCTCTGGGTGAAGAACTTTTTTGTGATATCCAACCTAAACCTCCCTGACACGACTTCAGGCCATTCACTTGGGTCCCGTCACTGATAATCAGAAAGAAGAGATCAGTGTGTTCTCCTCCTCTTCCCCTCATGTCGAAGATGTAGACTATAATGAGGTTTTCCCTCAGTCTTCTCTTCTCCAGGCTGTATAAACCAAGTAACTTTAGGCACTTTTCCTAGAGCTTCTCTTAAAAAACCCTCACCATTTTTGTATCCTTCCTTTGGACACTTTCTAGTAGCTTTATAATTTCAATAGAGTTAACTGATTGATATTCTGCAGTATATTTTTATACAGAGGGCATGAAAATCTGCAGCTGCCTCAGCAGCCAGGCGTATGCAAAGATTAATCAGACAATTCCAAGCTGAGTAGTAAAATGTCTCCTGTCATCAGCCAGGTGTGAAGTGTAAAGAAAGGGACAGTTGGCAAGGAAGACAAGGAGGCTGGGTTCCAGGAGGCAGGAAATTTATTGTCACACATTTACACTATTTGATTCAAAGTCCATTAATATACTAATATGCTAATATATATCATTATTCATGCAATTTGAAAATCATGGTACTTAATCCTTTTTTATTTTAATTTGGATTTTATCATGAACATCCTAACAAGAGTGGGCTGTAAGTTACTAGCCCATTAGATTTACAATGAACAATGACATACAATGAATGATTTAGGAGTTATCTGTTCGAAATCATGAGCACATTTTTTGAGGAGACTAATTGATAATCTTTGCAAGTTCCACAGCCACTGAGTTTTAGATGCTTGTGCCTCACATTCTTGTTAATGCATAGGAGAAAGAAAATGTAACACTGAGTGGTGGGAAACACCTCCAACAGGAAAATGCAAAATGAAGATTTTGTCATATAAGAAAGCAGAATATGCTTGTTTTCCTACTGACAAAATGCACAAGTCTTTGTCCTGCTCTTCCACACCTGGCTGTTGGTCCAATATCCCCCACCTCCCTTTCAAATCATCTCTAATGCTTGTTAGGCTACATATTAGTTCCCTTTTCCAGAAATCTACCTGATACAAGAAACAGTAACTATATAGTCATTACAGAGAAAAAGTAGAATTTTATACTTCATGGCATCAAAAATATGTCAATTCAACAACATTGTGATCACATCTGGTTTCCAAAAGTAATATTTGCCCTCGCAAAACAAGACTGTTTCTCATAAGCCAGATGGTTGGACAGAGAGAAAATTTAGTCTTAATCTTGCTATAAATAGATTAAGCAATCTTACTCTTCCATTTCTTCTATTTTTTTCACTCAGCCTAATTTTTTGCTATAATTATTTTCATTTTGGTCTATTCTGAACAAGGGGAACATTAGTATTTCTGAACAGTTTTAGTTCATCTGGAGTAGCAGGAATATGGAGTAAAAGGGACCAACTCTAAGTCTGCTTAGCAAAGCACAAAAAATTTTATGGAACAGAGAGCACACAGCATGTGCTTTATTATTTTAGCACATTCTGCAGAGCATTCAAGTCTGCGCAGAGCATTCAAGTCTGCACAGACCATTCTGAAAATTTCTCCACAAAGTTAAGCTAAGAAGAGCCTCCTGCTCTAGCAACCCCCCAAAATTCCCAGAATACAACAGTGTATTGGTAGCACACTTTAATTCCCTTCCAAAAGCAAATTGTTCCCATCAGGCTCAAGAGAACCTAAAACTCATAACCTTGTATATTCAAAAAACTGACTTAAGCTCTGGCATTCTTTGCCTCATTGGATTCTTAGCTTTCTAGAATGTGCCATTCCCAAAGGAATGGCAAGGCATGGAAGGGGAAACATTTTCCAGTAGTCACCTATATTGTGTCAGCTAGAACTTTCAGGACTACCTGTGATGCCTTGTGAAGGTTAGACAGAGACAGTTAAAGAATAAAGTAGGTATTTATTAGAAGGCCTCAATGGATAAACCTTGGGCAGTACAAGAGCCCAGCCAGGGCTACATCCAAGATGAACCCAAAATGGTCACAAAATGAACAACCGGCCATGAGGTCCCTCACTTTTACAAGTTCTGGTCCATTAGCATATTGGAGGTAATTGTCCAGTTTACATTATGAAGTCCCATCCTTCCTGTTTTTCTCTCTTCAGTCTATTGTTTAATTGGGCCTGAAATTTGGATTGGTTGCCCTTGGTCCCCAGCTAGAGAAGGAATTCTTTTGTCTACCTATTCTGTGAAGAGAGTTTATCATCCCATATTATGAAGCTCAGAGCTACACACTAAAGCAGTACAGAATCTGAAAAATATAAAAGCTATAACATGAGGCATCACCTGAATACTTCCATTATGTACTTAGAAAATAAAGAACCTATGCAAAACAACCTTATTCACACTCTTACTTTTCAGTGAGGAAGCAGTGAATTAGATGCAAAAGTTTGTAATTTCATTAAATCAAATTAACATCTGCAAAATGTCTCATTTGCAGATGAGACACGGTTTCAGAACATATTTTATGATTTGACAATATTTTTTTATTGACTAAAATATATTCAACATAGAAAAGGACATCACGTTCCATGTATAAAACAATATTTATCACCCTGTTTTATGGCACTTCTAAAGTCACAAGAATGTTCCTATTTTTTTCTTTTTCAGAATGAATAGTAACTGCAGTGCTTGAAGTTCAGCCATTCATTTTCACACTTCCAAGTATCACTAAAACTTGTGAAAATAGTCCAAGAAAAAGTAATAGTCTGAATAATGGTTATAAGCACTATCAATTATAAAATTGAATGCAAAAATTAGAATAACTTGAACTTTAAACTACAACACTTTATACTTAGTCTTCTAAGGAAAAAACACAATTATTTCATATTCATATTGAAAGAAATTCAGTTTTCTGACGTATTTTCTGGCTATGTAGTTTTCTTTGAGTTGCATTTTTGAAATGATGTAATTAACATTTGTTAGCTGAAATCTGTCCATAAGTCTTGGAATTAACCATTGGAATTGTTATTCTCCAGAAAAAAAAAATCTATGCAGATAAATTTAACTCTTCTCCAAATGTTAAAATATCTTGGACTCATTCGTGCGGTTCAGTAGATATTGCATTACATGAAGAGAAAATTTGTAGTCATCAAGATGACTAATTTTGTTATATAAGTCTGGTTTTATTTACAATGGCTTTTATTCTTTAAAATTCAATTGAACATGGCAAAATAAATTGTAAGCCACTCTTTAAATTTGTGAAAGATAATTTCATCCTTAATGAAGATTTATTTTAAAATAATTTTTAACTAAAAATGAAATAGTCTTATTTGGTAAAAAGACACATTCTAGAAATGATAATCTTATTTGAACAAACTTAAATATTTGTCTTGATTGTGTGTTCTAAATTATTGATTTTAAAATGTCAAAACCTAGTATTTCCTGTTCTAACTGAAAGAATTTATCTATGAATCAGCATTAACTGATGTAACTGATCACAGAAGAACCTTCTTCCTGTACTCATTATTTTATTCAATGGCAACAGCCTTTGTCTATGAATGCACTATAAATTATAGCAATTTTTAAATTGAAACAGCAAATTGTGTTTCTTTTTCCATTTGGTAGAAGTTTAATCATAATTTGTATTTCACCTCTGTATGTCATTACTTTATTTATTTCTCTATTCTCTCAATATCAATGTGTATGGAGAACTATGTTTCTGCTGGAGCAGTAATAACCCATAATGTGAATGTTACATTTCAGAGGCTTTCTCTTTAGAATTGCTGGAATGAAAAATGTAGAAGCTGGCATCTGATGCAGTAGCTAGAGATTAAGTTATACATGCTACCATCAATCCACAATAATGGTGGAGGAAAATTCCTCCCATCTAACTTCAATAATCTGTTATGTAAATGTGTACACCTTAGGTGATATCTTTAGGCTTCTGTCAGAGCTGCTGAAGAGAAATAGGCATATTTAGTTATGATATATCCACCATGTTAAATGTCTGTGTGAGAATAAAATAGATGATACCTCATAAGTGATTATTTCTCTTCATTAACTATAAAATGAGCCTTGGTTATCTATTTGAGGTTCATACATCTGTGATATTTCCTAAGTCAAAAAAAAAAATGTGTTGCATCCTAAATGTCAGTAAGACATTCTAAGAAATTAGCATAGCTTCAGAAAAATATCACTGCTATTATTCTATCTTCACTGTCCATTGAGTCACTACTAAAATAATACAATTTATATTTCTGTTTTTTTCAATTCAATTTTTGTTAGTGCCAAGATTAAAATGACCTAGAGTTTTAGCATTCTACTTCTAATTCCAGAATAAAGCTTGAGGAGAAAAGGGATTTGCTGTGACTCCAGTGTTGCCCAGAACTGCAATTGTAAACATCTTAATGTAGGTGTCTGCTTGTGAGCTTCACTGAATTTAAGTGAATCAAGGATTTCCATTTAAGTTGCCCAAATACATCCTTGGTTTCTAGGAGCTGGTCCAAAAGAAAGTGGATCTTCTATAATTCCTCTGCCCTGTCTTCAGCCTTGTGAGATGTCTCAGTCATCCTAGTAAAGCTCAGATGACAATAGGAACCTAGAGGAATGTAACAGATTTGAGTCAAAATAAATGCAGGGAGATTGCTTGCCACTTGCCATCAGAGGCAAAGCAGACTTGACTTTGGGAAAATTACTGTAATTTATTGCCAATTGATATGGACAGTGAGAAGCAAAGACAAAAACACACCATCCGCCAACCTCCCCCCCTCTTTTTTCCAGACTCTACTTCACTTTTTCACTCCTGACTCTTCCACCTTCCACCACACCAACAGTACTGGTTAATGGGGAACGGGAGCTGAGGTCAGTCCTTAAAAGGTCCTCTCTGCCACTCCTTCCTCCTCATACTTTTCCCATTCCTTGTTGTCCACAGGCTACAGTGTACCTGTTCTGGTGTGGTCCTATCAACAGGCTGCAGGGACATCTCCTTCCCTCCTTTCCTCTCACCTGGCTCTCTGCAGTGCTGTGTGAAACAGCACATATGTGAAATACACACATCCTTCACTTGTCCTTCTGAGGCTGTCATGCAGCATTGTTAAAAAGTTTTTAAAGTATGTTTTAAAATATGGTTTCCTAAAGACACTTTCCCCAATGTCCCTCCGCCTTGTCTCTGGGGCTCAGACATGCCCTGAGAGGGGTTGTTTGGTGCCAGTGGAACCAATTGTGTCCACCATGGGGCAGCCCTGACCAATCCTCATAGAGGTTCCTGAAGCCTCTGCTGCCAGCACCAGGGCATCTGAACTCAATACATTAAAGGTGAAAAGCCAAGAGTACTTCAGTCTTTTTCAGAAAACTGTGATTTTGGAAGGCTGCCTCACTGCAAACATTTTTTTTTTTTTTTTGGCATTACAGTAGTCAAAATATCCCTGTAAAGTAGGTAATGCCTGATAAGCCTAAAAACGTATTGTTATGGACATATGAGTGGAAATACTTTTGTATGCTACTCACATGATTTCCCAATGCAATATTTTCAAATACATGCTGCATGCTTTTTTCTTTTTAGATTTGCCTGAAAAGTAACGAAAGCAGGTGGTACAGCTTGTGAAACACATCTGAGGAAACATGGATTTGAAAAGTGAAGAAGAATAAAAGTATCAGGCAGAAAATTGTTGACATAATGTGTTTCAAATTATTCTCCAAATTATTCTTTGCCTTAAGTAATTGAAGCCTCTGTGTTTGAGTGAAGTGTCCTAGCATTTTAAGACTTTTTAAGGATTGTGGAAGTTTCTTTGCTTCTTTTTCATGGAAGAAGAGAGTGCTGTATAATAATTTTTTACTGAAGTAGAAGCTTAATATAGGAGAATAAACATGTATCTATCAACAGTTAAAAAGTGTGGCATTTCTATTTAACTACAGAAAAAATCTTAGTCACTTCCTATTTCAGCAGAAAAATGTCAAAGTTTTCAGCACATATAAATTTGGCAGATATGTGATATAAATATCACAGCTAACTATAAATGATGAACAACTAAAACATCCCCAGAAAGTGACTGGTTGGGGTGTATAAGAGCAGCAATATATTGACCTTCTTAATGTCTGAACATCATGATAAAAAGTTTGCAGCAAATGAGAAAGTAAGAGCGATATATTGAAAATTCAGTACATGAGAAATGAGAATGACAAAATGCTCCCAAATAAGGATGTGCAAATGCTAAAGTATAGGCAAAACCCAGGGGAGAATTTGCGTTTAGTAGAAGTGATGTTGCTATTTTGACTGTGCCTGCTGCATAGCAGGTGATTACTTCATGACAGAGAGGAATGATTCTTCTATCTCTCATCTCTCTAGGTAGCTACATAGCTGTCATCACTTCAGTACATGAATGTAGTTTCCTCTTCCTTCATTTATACAACACATCATTTATCTACTTTATGTACACCATTTAGTACTACTTGCAGGAAGTCTCTGTGGCAACCTTTGCTTGCAATTAGGTTCTGTCAAGTTAATTTCAAAAGTTATAAGTCATCTAAATTTCTCTTGCATTTTATCAAAACCTATTCCCTTTTGGATACTAAGATGCTCTTACAGAAAATACTAGCTCAATGTCCACTCATCTGAAGCTATTAATTGTAACTTCCATCAACAGAAGAGAACACTGCTAATGCATAGTTAGAAGATTTTAAATTGCTGTTGTTGACAGATCTTTACTGTTTACTCATTTTGCAAGTGAGTCACAAATAAAAAATTTTTAAAAAATAAATTCAAAAAATAAGAACTTTCAAAAGTCAGTCACAATCCTAATGTCCTGATAAAATGGCTAAGAAAAAATGAAAGGTAATAGTAATCATAACCATTTTCCGTTCCTGAGCTAATTTAGGTCATTGGTAGGTAATAACTACTGTATAGTAGGATTTACCATGAATTAAAGAATTTTCTGAGTTTAATATGACACAATAATTTATGACCCTTTTTCAGATCCTATGTCAATTTCGTCCCCCATGTGGAAGGCCACAGATTTCAAGAAAGTTTTATAACTTAGCAGAAACTAGTGCAGGGACGTTCCATTTGAACATGAGGAAGAACTTTTTCACTGTGAGGGTGACCACACACTGGAACAGATTGCCCAGAGAGGTTGTGCAGTCTTCTTCACTGCAGATATTCAAGAACCATCTAGGTTCAATCCCGTGCCATGTGCTCTAGGATGCCCCTACTTGAGCAGAGGTTTTGGACCAGATGACCCACTGTGGTGCCTTCCAACCTCACGCATTCTGTGATTCTATGATTAAGAGAAAAATTATGTCAATAACCGAGGCACCACTCTTTACAGTTTTAATATTTTTAAAACTCAACGCCTCCAATTTTATTATTAGTTAATAGAAATGCAATTATGCTTTCATTTGAGTAGATCCTCTGAATTTTCCTACACTGGTATGAGACTTTAGTTAACATATTTTTGGCATTGTTATTAAAGTTTATCACCTACTCATGTCAGGCAAAGTTACAGGATGGAGCAATTAAGTTTGGCTTCCCATTCAGGTTCTGTTCTGTTGTTTATCTACCCAAGTAAAAACATACAGTTGATCAAAGTGTGAACACATAATTTGTCAACAACTAGGACCAGCATGCTTTGTATAAATGAAAATGGTTGTTCAGTGATTTTTTTTAAAGCATTTTCTACTCTAGCAATTAATCTTCTCTTCAGCTTTGTTGAAACCATAGCAGCTATCATTATTTCATCAAAGTGTCCTGCATGATTTCTTTTCCTATAATTACTAAACATTAGCTTAGGCATTAAGTCTTAATTATTTAAATTTAAATATGTTTTCCCAATGAAAACAACCCCAAAAATATATATGTATATCTATATTTACATTCTGTTTATATATCTGACATTCAGTAAAACTCATGAATATTAAAAAACTATAATTTGTGATCAGACTAAGGAGAAAAAAGACACCATTAAAAATGTATTGTATTATTAAGAACACTAAGAACTGCTTTACGATTAGACCACAGTAATTTACGAAACCTAGGTATGCTGGACCCAGGAGGTGAACAGCCTTCTGTTTCCTTGTACTCTGCCTTTCAGCTATTAAACTGTATACAAATTTGCAGCTGCCAAATGTCAGGTCATTGATTTTCCTTCCTACTAGGCAACAGCTGCTCTGCTCACTCTTCAGAAATCTTCCTCTCCAGATGACATTGGGAGCATAAAAAGAGACTGCATTACTGATTAAATAAAGCCTTGGACTACTCCAGTAAAGGGATAAAAAAGCCCCCAAATTTTAGTAAAAATGTATAAATTAAGTGCAAAAGAGATTAGTGGGAACAAATGTGGTACTTATCTGGATTCAAATAATACAAATCTCAATTTTCTTCTATACCCTCTGTTATACAAAAATTTTCTTTGTTTGCTAGTAAAACAGAGATTTCACTGTTGTGCTTACTCTTTTATTAAATTCTTAGACAATATTGCTGTCCCCTGTAATGTGGAAGCATAATTTTATCTATTCAACAAAGCATAAAAAAAAAAAAGTGAATGTTGGCACAGCCCTAACAAGTAGATCCTCTTGCATTTAAAAACATTATGTTATCTGGTCAAAATTTTTCTACCATTTTCAATTTACATCAAAAATATAATAGATAAACTTAGAAATTATTAGAAAATTAATTAAGAAGAGAATGGAACTCATAGCCATGCACAATTGCATGATACACATATAGTTTAAACTATACATGTACTATTGGTCACACTATATGATAAAAGGCATGGTAAAATGAATACGTAAAGAGAGAGCAGCACAAGTATAAATCACAGAATAACAGTTTCAGAATCACCCTGAATAAAATATTTTCAAATAAATTGTCCATTTGTGTGGAACAGTTTCCATGTCTTTAATTTATCAGATTTGCACTACCCTTGGTGGAAAAGGATCAAGTCAAAGTAAATTTAGGCAAACAGGACATAGAGAAGTCCTTGGGTTCTCATGGGATTCACTCACAAGTACTGATGTAATTTCAAGGCTACTTTCAGTAATGTTTGAATGGTCATGCTGCGTGGAAGGGGTGCCCAAGGGGTGGAGAGAAAAGATGTCACTCTTTAATGAGGACAAGAAAGAAGAATCAAGAACCTACATATCAGTTAGCTGATTTGATTCTCATAAAGGTAATGAAAGAACTAACATAGAAATTGTTTCCAGGCTCACAAAGGACAGGAAGGTGACTGGGAACAGTCAGCATGGATTTGTCAAGGGGAATTCATGCTTGAACAATGTGATAAATTTCTGTGATTAAGTACCTGGCCTAGTAGATGCAGGGAGAGCAGTGGATATTGTTTAATTACTTAAATAAATTTTTTGACTCTTCAATTCATAAGGTCCTCATGGAAAAGTTGATGAAATATGAGGTGGATGAGCAGACCCTATGGTAGAATGAAAACTGTCTGAGTGACCAGAGCCAGAATGTGGCACAAAGACTAGTTCAAGGTCAGTGATTTGAAGCATACCCCAGGGATCAATACTGAGTCTGATGCTGTACAAGATTTTCATTAATGCAAGCATGCTAGCTTGTTGTTGAGCACTAAGAGCTTAAAGAATGCTGTTTGGATTTTGTTTAGATTATATTCCCTATGAGAAAACTCACAGAACTATAACTCATTTGTTACCAGTTAAGAATTCTTCCTTTGCTCTTCTGAGTCTAGAATCCAGCAATTATGTTCACCTCCATCAGTTTTAAACACCTCTTGATGCTAGACTCAGTCTGCTTATTAAAATCAGCAGAGAGAAATAAACATCTCTCAGAGAGTAATTTCTTTGATCTGTTGAAAGAGTTTACATGATGAGATGATCTGTATAGTGAAATTGTTCCTTTCTCTTTACTGATTGTTAAGAGGCAAAGGTATACAGTTCAGATGCCTGTACCAAGAATCTCTTATTTCTGGTGAAGGAACATCAATCAAAATATTCAAGTACTTAAGTATTGCCTTTGGCTACTCATACAGATTCAATATTTACTATGTAATAAATAGTTTCAGAAAAAAAAGTAATTTTCATGAGCTAAAAATAAAACGCCCAAAAATGAAAATATGTAAGTTCTGGATTTAGTGTCATTGATTTTACCATGCCAAATGATACATATCACTCATAGGTTGGAAAAATAGCCAGAAGAATAAACAAAAAATTTACATTCTACATGCATCTAGTAGCATTAAAAATTATTAATGAGATAATAAATTTCCTATGCCCGTTAAAATTAGTTGTTTCAATTTTGACATAGTCAGTTTTCAAAGCTTAAAAAAATTCCAGTACAAAATTTTCAAGTTAAAATTGCAACCCCAAGACTCATTATCCTCTTAAAGACTTTTAATTTGCACTAAAATGTGATATACATATAAAGAAAAGCCAACAATCTATTAAGACAATATATTTTCACGATTGATGCACAATACAGATTAATAAGCAGCAAATCTTCCAAAACTCTCTTGATCTGGGTTCAGATAAAAGTGGAAATTAAGGAAGGCTGATAAAATATACCCTTTAAAAAGAATGATACATGCATCATAAGAAATATTACATGAAAATTAATTGTAATTACCTCATACATTAAAACTGGTTCATAGATTGAAAGCTGTTTGAGGAAGAGTAAATGAAGGAGAACAAAGAATAGCAGTATGTAAAATCTGGATATGCAGTGCAAAATTAATAACTATTAGAGTCTGTAAGAGGCAGTAAGATGCCAATTAATATCTACAAATAATTTTAAACTGGAAAATAAGGCAAATCATAAATACAGGGGAGACAGAGAATATGTTGTCAGCTAACAAATTTAGTGTGCTTCTCCTCAATTAAAAAGGACTATTTCAGACACCTGGAATATGTATTTAAAGGTATTGTTTTAAGAAAGCAGTTAGACTGTAAAGCCCAGGGGTACCACTGATTGAGAATTATTCTATTACCTTTAGATGGAAAAGAAGCAAATAAACAAAAGGCCCAGAACTTGCTAGACTAAATTGCAGAAACAGAATTACAGAATCTAAGTTGTCAGATAGGAAAAAATACAATCCCATTCTCAATATGTCTATTGTGAAAGATCCAAATAAAATGCAATTGTGAGCAGTGAAGGATTCTTCTTAGTCCAAAATAGACATTTTTTGTCTTGCCTTCTGAGATGAGATAGGTAGTACAACTTAACAAACCTAGTGAGAGAAATGTGTTGAGTGATAAATTCACAATTCATTCCAGGAAACAAGTCAATTATATATTTATGAAGATGAACTCTGCTTAGAGTACCAAACACAGATTAGATTGGCCAGTCAGATAGTGCTCTAATTTGAAAATAAAAAGTAATTTTTTTTTTTTTATCTAAAACTCACTGAAAGAGAGGTAGGGACTAACTAAACCTGAGCCCTCGTACTTCAACAGATCTTCCATCAATATAAAACAAGACATCTCCAGAAGCTTATATAATTCTGACATGGGCTTGAGCACAACCTTTGCATTGAGTTCTGTCCCAAGTATAGATACCTCTGTTGCATTCCTTCAAATTTCCTGTTAATTAATGGTTACTTAATAATTACTTCTGCATCTAAACTGCATATGTTTCTGTACCCTGAATGAAAACATATTAAAACAAAAGGACCTACAGATGAAGAGTCTAGTGATGAGTGAACAAATCAAGAGGACACTCAACAAGTATTTGGTTTACATTTTTACCTTCAGAAAAAAGAGCATCTGTTTTCTCCTATATTTCATGAACAAATATATATTTTAGCTAGTTCCAGCAATAAAGAGGTCATGCAAAAACACCCTTGAGAAAAGATTTCCTTGAGTAGCTTATTGCATGCAGTTAGATTGCAAACTTAAACAAAAAAGCTATGTAAGGCAAGAGCACAATGACTTCTCTTACTTCTCACTAAACAATCCATACTGAACATAGCGTTTTTTTAAAAGGGCCATAAAGAGGCATTGTGTCATTCTTATGAAATAGGACAAGAATATTTTTCAAGTACTTCTGTAGAATTTGGATGCACAATTCCAGTTCTTATTAGACCATCTCAAGAAGGGTTAGCTTCTATTCCTTATTTCCCCACTTACAAATTATCACTTACATAATAGTCAGTTTAAATCCAGTGAATGGACAAAAATATTTGTGTTTGAAACCTTTCCTTAGCTTGTATCATTTGCAAAAACAGTCAAAGCTTAGATGGAAAATTTTTGCCCTTTTGGCTCAATGCTTTTTAAAACAAAATTCTAATGGAAGTCAAATGAAAAGTCGTAGTCCTCTACATAACCTCTCCAAATAGAAAGCAATAATAGGTTTACTTGAGTGATACCCTGAAATAAATACAGTTAGAGAGATCTCATTAGATACAGACTTTCTTTGCCTTTAGTCCAGTCATGTACCTATAATTTTCCTTCAAGGTCAAACTGTAGGATGTTCTATCTGAAGAAAAATCACAGCATTTCTTTCCACTAAATCCTGTTTTCCCCAAGCTCTGAAGTGCTATGTGAGCATTCCTAAGCTCTGATGTGCCATGAGCTACATCATATGTTCCGTGATCATTTATGAGTCCAATTTAATGTCAGATGCTATCCTTGCAATGTTTACCTTCAGGAAGTTAACTGGAATTAGGCAGTTGCCTGAGAGATTAGATGGTATCACATGGTAATAATATTAAAAAAAACAAAATAAGTTTTTAAAAAAGCTACTATAAATCTAAAAGATTGATAGATAACAGATAGCAGATTTAGTAAAGGCTTATTCTGAGATAAGAGAACTTAGGCCTATATTGTAAATATCATCTAAAATCACATCAGCTAAAGTTGTTATTACATTTTCTATACAGCTTCAGTGTCAATATTCTGCTAATGAAATGAGCAGATGCTTTCTAACCTTACAATTCCCCTGAAAAGATTTTCTTCAGTAGTAGCAAGCTGTTAATCAGCACTATTTGGAGCCACTACCTGAAAATGCTGCAGACACCTTGAAAAGCCTACCAAGAGACCTTGCTTTTCACACTGGCATTAGCCTTTGATAAAAGCCAAACTTGAAAAAGTGTAACTTCTGATTTACACATCAACTTCTAAGTAACACCCTTACAGAGGCTCTAGAAATCAGCAGTGATGTCAGGAAATATATCTATTCTATATAAATAAATAGAAGTTCAATGTTCAGACATGACCTATACCCATATTTTTATTATATTTCCTCAAGATTTATGAACATAGAGACAACTAAAAAGGATTTTCAGGTAGTTTACTTCTTTTCTACAAGAGAGCTTCTGAAACTTGAGAGAATAATATTTCCCCTAATAAAAAATTAGCTAGCTCTATATAACGATGAATGTATTCATTTAAGTCGTGACTTGGTTCTGAACTGTATGTCACAACCATTTTGGAAGAACTTTGTTGTATCAATATAAGCAGATATATTTAAATTTTGAGTTACTGTGTTAGAAATTACTAGTGTAAGATTTCTTAATTCACAAAGTTATAAGTTAAAGCAATAGTGTCAGAACAATGTATTTACATCTAGTCTTGGTTGTCCTAAATCTTTCTCTGAACATTTCAAAATTCCAATACTAAAAGACAAATATTGAAATAAAAGGAAAATTTATCATTGGTTTATATAGTCTGTGCATGGCATATACTGCTTTGAAGTCAAAATTCACACTCCAGTATTTTAGAATCACTTTTATTTTAATCACATTTCATTCCAAGTTGCTACAGATATATTTTTACATTATATTATATTTTAACATTAATATACACATCACATATTATTATAGCTATCATCTGTAGGGAAAAATGCTTATGATTTGCTATACTAGGAATTCCTTCTTTTTTAATTTTTAAGCTTTTCTTGTGTTACACAAGCATATCTTTCAACATTCTAGATGTTCACTATCAAGTTACATTATTTTTACAATCGAAAAGCCCGTTCAATCTGTCTCCAAACCATGTAGTAATTTACAGAGATGGAAAAGGACCCAAATTCTTGCCCAACATGAATTCTCTTTCCAAGATACATTTAATTAATCATATGTTGCCTTTTTTATGCACTTGAACTGAACATTTTCATTTTTACATGATTGGAAAATAGAGTTTTAGAGATTTCAGAGCAACAGATACAGATTGTTTAATGTAGAATACTTTTTTTTGCATTCTTTGAACAGTATTTCCAGGGATCTAGAAGACTACAAGGGTTACAATCCTGTTGAAATTTCATTTAATTTCTGAAAGGTTTTGCTTCTCTGAAGATTTAGAATTAGTCATAGTAAATAATACAAGAACACATAACCTTTAGTAGCTAGAACAGATGAAATAACATTTGCAATTAATAAGCATTACCTCATTACATCAGGGATGACTGTTTGATAGCGATATTAACATTGATGGAAAACATTAAAGTAACTAAATGTCAAGCTATTTTCCTTAGGTTTCAACCATTCTTCTATTCTAATACATTAAAAATTGGTCAAGCTAAAGCACTTAAATACCAGAAAGGTTTTTGAAGAACCATCGTGATACCATTCTAACCTGTTGTCTACCAGGGTCAAATATTCCTGATGTTAAAAAAGTTTCAAGGCTCTATTCAGCTATAAATAGCATATCTGACAGCTACAGATACTATAGCTGAGAACAGATTGTATAAATGCTTCTGGAGTATTTGTATAGACAATTTTCATCTCCACTAAAAAAAAAATCCTTAATGTACTATTAAACTTCAAATGAAATATAAAGTTATATAAGCTACTCATAATGGTTACATTAAATCCATTGCAACATTATGTTGAGGAGATATGAAGTAATTCTGCAGCATTTGGCTTTTCTTCACCCCAGTCCTGGGCAGCGGGGGTGCCCGGCTAGCGCGCTGCTTCTCAGCCGAGACCAGGTCGCCGCGTGTGTGCGGAGCTCTAGGGCTGAGCCTCCGTGTGGGTCTGCCACACCGTAGCCAGACCCTGAGGCGAGACAAAGGGTGAGAGAAGATGGCGTACTTCACCTGCGTGACTGAAAACTTTTTAATCCCTCATGGCTGCAGCGGTGGACAATGCAGCTGTCCTCAAGCCCGCATGGGCAAAAATGGCGCTGGGGCAGAGGGAACCTGGGATTAAATAGGGGACGGGCTGACAGGGGCGGAAGCCCCCCTTGCTCAATGGGGACAGACAAGAGGGGAGTGACACGGACCACGGCAACCTATGGGAACATAACAGAGGAGTGTACAGGGTTCGGGGACAAATGGGATTACAGAGGTGGGGTGACTGATACAGAACTTTCCGCGGGGAAGAAGGGAGTGGTTACAAGATTGACAGGGGAAAGCTCCTGTAGCAGACAGCCTGGAGCAAACCATTATGAAGGGGAAATAGGGGTACATAGAACCAATCTAACTAACGTTTATTAAAACCCCTAATTGAACCCACCCGGGATTCAACATAATTCCTTCTTACAAACCAAGAACAATTATTGTAAAAGAAAAAAAAAAAAAAAAAAAGACGATTTCCCAAAATTTTATAATTAGTCATATGATTATCTATTTTTTATCTGATTGTTAAAGTTCCTTATATGTTCAAAGCAAAGATAGTACAATATATCAACTAGATAGATTCCATTATCCATCACCCTCTGGCACAGAACATAATCCAATCAGCTTTTAAAGAGCCTTAAAATTATCATTTATGTAGACTTATTAATACAGGATATGGTAATCACTCCAAAAGCCATCTCCTCTAGCCTGTCATTCTTTTCCAGACAGCATCATTAGAACAGACTAGTATTTATCAAACCTCAGTAAACTTTAAGTAAATTAAATGTCCTATCAAGATTTGGCACATCTCCAATTTAAGATAATCAAATGCATTTTAGGTAAAATGACACCACAAATAAATGCATTTAAAGGGCACATATATTTCTTGTCTATTATGAACATGCTTACAGAAAGAAATTGATGAAGGTTTCCTAGATATGTATATGAATTTTTTTAAAGCTAAATGCTTAGAAGTTTAAGGTGAAATGGTTAGAGCACCAGCCATTCTTGTTCAAGAATTGTTTGGACAGGCATACAGTATGACTTTTGAGGATGGTGTTATGCAGGACAAGGAGTTGGATTCAATGATCCTTGTGGGTCCCTTCCAATTCAGTGTATTCTGTGATTCTATGAAATCTAAGAATTTAAGTGTTGCAACTCAGTATAGGTATTTTTTACAGAGTATGCATTTCCTAGTGAAAAGTGTATGTAAGAACTTGTAGTGAAACAGACTCCATATTTGGTAAGCAAAATTACTCCTTTTTTGAAGAGTTATTTCATCTTTATATTTTAAGTGCATGTAATAATAAAAGAGGAACTGGTTTCCTGGAAAGCATCCATACAAGTCTACTGAGTACCTCTATTCTCATAGAATGTGATTGTAGCATTTATTTCACTATAAGACAAAGACAGAAATTTTCAGCCTCATTAGGTTTTAGGATGCATAAGTTGTTTTCCCTGTAATATATTAACTTTTGTTTACACAGGAATAAGAGACAAAAATTGTATAATCATTTACAAATATTAAATAATACTTAGTTAATATTTCTTGGTAATACATTGAAATACCCTGAGGCCAAAGTTAATGCTTTGCTGATTAGAACATATTGCTGATTTTTCATAACAGTATGAAGAAATTTGTTAGTGTACAACGGTTCTAGTCTAAATAGAAATAAATATATGATAAAATAACTCTGCTAAATCTGTTTGTGTTTCCATTTATAGCACCTGTTTATTCAGATTCATGTGTCCTGCAGAATTTTGTGACTATCACATTGCAATATTACTGTAAACTACATGAAATTTCACTGAGTTTATAATGGATTTATATATCTACCTACATATGCAACAGGAAACTTTATAACCTGAATGCTATGACTGGTACTTGGGAGTGAAATGTGGATTGAAGAGATTTCATAAATAGAACCCAAACAAAAACTTGCTTGAGAACCAAATGATAATCTGTCTGGATAAGAAGGGTAATTATTTCCTTTCTGCCAAGAAATGACATCAGAATTTTATAATTATGTAACACTGTTAGTATTGTATATTACTTGAAGATGCCTGTTCCAATTACTTGTGAACTGGAACCCAATCAACTTTGAATATATCACTTACCCAGTTAAGGCCAGAATAATTTATTTACTAATGATAAGAGCTTCAAAGAGCAGAATGTAGCCTACTGATAATCCTTTCAAGTTTCCTTGTTCCTGTCTTGGACCATGACGGCAAACAAAGAATATGAATCAAAATACGACAGAAATGAAGTTCACATGAGACTTTCAAGGTATAATCCATAAAGCAAATGAGGGAATATTTAGATTTTGGCAAAAAACTTAAGAAAATATTTGGAATACGCCAGAGAAACATAGGGTCACCTGTGTGGAAGTGAATGTGTTAAGGGAAAATGGCAAAGCTGCTGAAGGTAAAGCCTGGAAGCAGCCTATTTGCTCATGCTATACCAAGTTTGTTTCTTTTATTTGTTCTTTTTCTTCACTGATTCAGTTGAAAAGATCAGTGACATAGAAGCAGCTTTGAAATTTGTTTAACTGAGAATGAACTAACCGAGATGAGTGCATGTGAGAGTCAAGCTCACACATGACATTTGAAAAGTACAGCATTAAATAAATGTCAGTCATCCATATATCATCAAGGAGCTCCTCAAAGCCAAGTTTAGAGTAATTCATATTTCTCAAAGCTCCTTTGAATGGTTTCAGGACAATTAAATAGCTAGGAGCTTACAATGTGCCTCATAGTGTGAATTGCTTGATAAGGCTAGTCTGAGATGATTAGAAAAAACTCTAGCCCACAAAATATGGAAGAGGCATTGGAATGAATATTTTTCTCCAGCTTTATGTTTCTTTACCTTAAACATATCTGAAAAAATCTCGACTCAAACTTTCTTCTAACACGGTCTGCTAATCTCCTGTCACAAAACACCAAACTATTAATTCTACATGAATAAAAGTTATGGCAAGTCTTACAAAGATGACAGATAATTTCAAATCTAGGAGAAACACGTCTCTGCAACAATAGGAAAGTCATAATGTAAACTGCAACATTTATCTTATTAATTCAGTGTTTATTTGAAAACAATAATTAAGTAGTACTTTACAGTTTAACAGAAGCAACTAAAACTGCCTTAGTTACTCCTTATTTTTAAGGGTTTTTCATATTTGTCTATCCAATATGTTTTCTGATGCCTCACAGCAAAGAGAATTTGACTAAAATTTAGTTTATTATACTATAAACAATTCTTAAATACATTTTTGAAGTTTTCCAATTCAATGGTGATACACATCTAAAGAAAAAAAAGGCAACACAAAACACTTTCAAAGTCTACTTTGTTCTCCAGCATTGATAAAATGTCTTAATATCATAGAGGTCATTACTGAAGATTTGTTTAAATTAGAACCCTTTCTCTTCACTACTTTTAAACTTATAAATAGCTTATCTTGATGTAAAACCAATAAATGTTTCATTTCCCCTTCTAATTACCTCTGGTCCTGCTTATAACAAATTCCCTTTAAAACAGACAACCTGACATATTCTCTATATGAAGTTCTGCAAAATCTTGGCAAGGCAGGGATAAAAAAAAAATGTTCTGTGAAAAACCCAGTCATGCAGTGAATATTGTGTCTGTGTCCATGATCCTGTGTGACTGAAACTGTAGATCAAGCTATCCAGAGTGAGTGTAATCATGTGCAAAGTGGTAGCTGAATTGAATACATGAAGACTTTCAACTGTAACTTTCATCTTCATCTGTTACTGTCTAACTGATCAGACAAAATTCCAATTAATAGGAAGACTTTTTTTTCCATTACATCTCCAATAATGTTAAATTATAACATACTGGAAAAATGTTATGGGGGGTCGTGGGTTGGAGGCAGACACATGACACAACACACCAATCGTCATCAGCAAACAGCAATGAGTTTATGAAGCCTGCTCTTTTTACAGGGGCTTTGAATCTCCCGTGCCCAGATAGCTGATTGGGTCAGACCTCCCTCTGCCCAGCTCTCTGGCCAGTGGTTTATCTACATCTAAGCCTGAACAGGGCTGGCTGAGGGCTCTCTTACCTATTTTCTAGAATGAGCTAGGTCAGCCAAATTTGATTTATTATGGCCAGATTTATCTTGTTCAGTTACAAACTAGCTGTACTGTGACAATGAAATAATGTACATTTTTTGTTTTCAAAATAAAAACCAAAAAAGTTTTATAAGTCAAGAGTTATATCATGGGTTATAAATTTCTATTGAGGTTATGAATTCATTGAACCATTTTTAAACTTCTAGTTCTTTTTTAGTATATTAAAACTCTGTAATAATAAGACTAAGATTCTGTGAAGAAATGAGTTGAGACTCATTTCTTTTAGATTTCATCCTTTCATGTTCCATTATGAAGGAACAGCCTCTGCCTATGCCCAATAGCTTATTGATTGCTTTTGCTTCTTCCCTACTTTGAAGGGCAGTGGTGTGTCTTCCTAGCAAGATACAATCAGCTAGATAAGAATATTGTAAGATTGGACAAGGAATACTAATTACTTCATAGTGGTGCCAAAGTCTGTACAAGGGCTACAAAGCCATGAAAGCCTGCATGATCACACCAGAACCTCTGCATTTGAAAATGGGACTTTCTTTTTTCCTTGTGGCTTCCTGGCATTGGCAATGCACAGACATCACTGGCCTACGTTCTGCAAAAAACACAGTAGAAGGTGTAGTACTAAATCAAAGGTATATTACTATTTAAGAACTATGTGGTTTTTTTTCAATTTTCCTCTTGCAAAATTACTGCAGAAATAGTACCAAGGGGAAAAATGTCTGTACAAATAGTTTATAGCAAGAGAGTTATTATGTCACCTTTCTATGTTCATAGTATAACCATAACTACTGTGGCAAAATCTGGAAGCTTGGGAAAGTGAATTTTTCTTTGCAAGTTCCTCAAGCATCTGCATTATAATATTTCTATATCTTTATAGAACTGATAAGCCAACTATTTTTCTTACTTGGGCACCTTCATCAGAAACAAGAAACTTAACTGAGAAACGTAACTAAGTAACTGAAACTTAACATCCTGGCCTTTGTCTTGTTCAGAAGGGTGCTTCTTTTACTGCAATTGCTGTGTTGCTGTAGAGTATACCAATAATTTCATAAAAGTGTCCATGTAGAGAGACAGGGTACAAATCCAGTTTATCTACACAAAAGTCTGCATAAAACTAGATGTTTGAATTTAAATTCTGTCGCTGTTGTTGTAATCAACATTCTCTGTGAGGTTTACCCTACTTGGTTGTTCTTTTGAATACCTTTCTAGAAACCAAGAGCTATATTGAATAGGTTCCTACCTTCAGTAAGAGGAAGCAGAATATCAAACCCAGATATATGCACTTATCAGTTAAACACAGAGCAATGGTGCTATGAATCCCAGCAGTAGAACTACAGGTATATGAAACCTTGAAACAACTGCAGTAGGAAAGTAAAAAATAGGGTAGTAAGAGTGACTAGCATGGCTATATGCTTAGGTTAAGCTGACCACAAGAATTGGCTAATTTACTCAAGTGGAAAACCAGATATGTTTCTTGCATTTCTCTTTTTAATAAGTTCAGTGCTGATAATGATGATAATGAGAAAAAATATAGTAATGAGAAGTGAAAAAATATTATCATGATTTAATTATAAAGCAAACTTCTTTGACAATCTTTGACAACGAGCACATGACAAAAATGTGGTGAGAACAAGAAACTGAAAGTAAAGGTCATGAAGTGAGTTGAAATAATTGGATGGCATGATATATGAAGATGCTTAGCATATATAAAGAAAATTAACTCCAAACTCTGGGTGTTAAGCCTCTGGAGGTTTATACTGCCTGTATGTTTAACTGCCCAAAGGGAAAGAAAATATTTTCATTTACCTGTTGTGGTCAACTTGACTGACCACCAGGCACTCACTAAGCTCTATCACTTCCCCTCCTTGACAGAAAAGGAGGAGAAAATTAGACTAAATTCTGTTGGTCTAAAAAAGCAGAGGTGGGTAAACTTACCAATTACCATCATGGGCAAAGTGGACAACTTGGCAGGAAATTAATTTAATTTATTGCCAGTTAATAGCAGAGTAAGATAGTAAGAAATAAAATCAACTGAAACCACCTTTCCCTCACGTCTCTTCTTCCCAGGCTGAACTTTACTCCTGGCTCACCCCTCCTTCCCACAGGTAGCACAAAGGCATTGGGAATGTGCTTGTGTCCACTTCATCACATATTTTCTCTGCTGTTCCTTTCTCCTCACACTCTGCCCCTGCTCCAGCATGGTGACCCACAGGATACAACCCTTCATGAACTGCTCCAGTGCGGCTCTTTCCCCCAGGCTGCAGTTCTGCACAAACTGCTCCAGCATGGGGTGCAGTCCTTCAGGAACAGACTGACCTTGCATGGGTCCTCCATAGGGTTACAAGTCCTGCCATAAAACCTACACTTTCAGGGGCTTCTCTCCATAAATCACAGACCTTGAAGAACTCCACGTCAGCACAAGGCATTTGGATTCCTTCAGGGCACATCCATCTGTTCTAGAGTGGTCCTCAAAAGCTGCAGAGGAGCAACCTGATTCAGCATAGTCTTCTCCAAGGGCTACTGGCGAATCTTTGTTCTGGTGTGTGGAACATCTGTTCACCCTCCTTCTCTCATGTTGCATGTTTTGAAGCCCTTTGTTTCGCACTTTCTTCACTCCTTTTTCTCACAGTATATTTTTTACCCTTTTAAAAATCTTTTTCCAGAGGTAACTTCAGCATCATGGGCAGGCTCAGACGTGCCCTACAACAGGTCCACTGGAGCCAACTAGAATGTTCTGTGTCCAGCACAGCAGCACCTGCGCTACCAAAACCTTACCCCAGTCACACAATACACCGATGTGTGCATAGAACATAAAAAAAGAATAGTTTCTCAGAAGTCAAAAGAGAAAACAGAATTAACCTTTGCTATGCTTTGCATTATATATTCCAAACAGAGCAGTATCTAAAGAGGCTTGTGCTTAATGAAGTTAACTCCTTTACTAGAAAGCACAAACAACTGGGAGGTTAGTCCTGGAGCAAAAGAAAAAGGAGTGCCGTGCTAGTGTATTCAGTCCTTGACTCTGTAATATTTGATACTGTCTGAAAACTGGGTAGAAAATGTATATATGAGCTGTTTTAATGGAATTGAATCATTCTCCTTTAGTATTTGAGTTTTGGATCAGGAAAATAGTTTTGAAGTGTACCTCCTAATTGTCTCCTACGATTCCCACAGTGGAGTGGTTCCAGCCAGGAAATCATTAAAATCCTTTTGGCCAAAAACGAAACCCCTGCATGCATTCCAGGGGCTCATGTAATGCTCTCCAGTTTCTGAGTTCACCTCCTAGACCAAAGTTAAGTTGGGCCAAATGCCCCTGAAACACACAGAGCAATTGCCATTTCTTCATCTTCATTTCTTGGTTTTATTAGCTGATAAAAACTGAATTTCACCCCTTACTGATGTAGATGTGGTCCTCGTGTGTGCCATGAATCAGATATCTGAATACAAGTGATAAATTTTAGCACTATTAAAATGAGAAATGATATACAAACCTATAATGAGAAATTATATACAAACCTCTCATAAGAAATTCACTAACTGCAGCATGCTGCCATATCAATTTATTTCTTACTCTGAACAATTAGAATCATGCTGTCTTAATCAACCAAAACAAGATTTGAGCTTTTATTAAAACAGATGTTCAACACAGTTTCCTTCCATAGAAGTATACAAAGAGGCAATCTCACTTACAGAATTATTAACACAATTATTGTCTGAAGGAACAAATGAAAAATGATCATTTCAAATAGCAGTTTGTGTGAGAATATCACCTAAATTAATCACTATCTAGATGAATTTATTTCATAATTAGGAAGATCTTTTCTTCTGCATGAAAAAATGAGTCATTAATATAACAGACATTCATAAAGTCAGATGGCTTTGTTCAAGCATGCAGCTTTGTAGATGTATAATCTTCATAAGCATAATTCAATTTCTTGATTTAATAGAATACAGTGAGATGAATGTAGAGGAAAAAATCCCACAGAACCATGGAATAATTCAGGTTGGAAAAGACTCTTAAGATCATCAAGTCCAGTCATTAACCTGATTCTACCAAGTCCACCACTAAACCATGCATTTAAGTCCTACATCTACACATCTTTTAAATACCTCCAGGTAAAAGGACTCAACCACTGCCCTGTTCTAAGCCTGCTCTAAGGCTTGGCCACCGTTTTGGTGAAGAAATGTTTCTGAATATCCAACATAAACCTCCCCTGGCACAGCCTGAGACCTTGTCCTATCCAGACAGATTTTTTATGCAGTAAAGAGTTGACCTGTCCAAGCCACGAGCTGCCAGTTTCCCCAGGAGAATCCTGTCTCAAAGGCTTTACTAAGTCCAGGTCGACAACATCCACAGCCTTTCCCTTATCCACTAGATAGGTCGCCTTGTCATACGAAGAGATCAGGTTGGTCAAGCAGGACCTGCCTTTCATAAATTGATGATAGCTGTGCTTGATAACTTGGTTGTCCTATACATATCATGCAGACATAATCAAACTTCAGAAGGTGATTCAGGTGAAGTATTCAGGGTTATGAGTAGCTCTAAGAAACAAGACACTTTATGTAGTCTGACTACAAATGTCAGTTCTAAATTACACATCATGTTACAAATTGAAAAAAATATTAACAAGCTGCCACTAGTATACTAGTGTTGCATGGATTGAAAATCTTAGTTGGCTGAATAATTTGGATTTGACTGTTGCTTATTACTTTTTTGTGGTAATCACATATCATCTGAGCAGACAAAAAGATAGATTTCCCATGATTTTCCTGGGAAGCTATGAGAGGATGTGAGAAAGCTCAGAGAAAAGAATGACAAACAATTCTTGTCTTTACTTGCTGTACCTGTTGTGCACATGTAGAATGTGTTATGCATATTTGTTTATCAAATGGCGATTTCTTAATTGGGCAATTGTGATGGTGTTTGGATTTCTGTTAACCAATCTGGTCTGTCTGTATCGGACTGTCGGCAAGAGCGATGAGTGTTTCATAATAGTATAGTAATAGTAATAAAGTATAGTATAGTATAGTATAGTATAGTACAATAAAGTTATTGATCAGCCTTCTGGAATCATGGAATCAATGCTAATTATTACCTGGCGGGGATCCCTGCTACGATACTTTTTGATGCAATAAAAAAAAACAGAGATCAATAAGAAATGTTCAGAAATTTATGAGACTAGTATATAAAAGTTTTATTCTTTGAGGGAGAGATGTTCAGCCTTTTTGAAAATGATAATTAGGTTTTTTCATGAGTATTTTGCATTCTTAGTTACTTTTTGATATTACCTATGTATATTATTTCATGTATAAATTTTAGTTTTATTTAAATGTCAAAGATAATACAAGTTTTTTGAATTAAAAGAGAAATAATCTCTGGAAAAGAAGCCTTAGCATCCTGTTATTGTATATATATATATATGTATGTATATGCTTATATTTTTTATGTTTTCTGGATTATGATCTATTATTATTATAAATTAAAGCCATATGGGGAAAAATTCAAATATGTAAGTATTAAAATATTGTTGCTTCAGTGATCTTCTCTCATCTGAACACTCAATGACTTCTGAGTATTCTCCAGAATACTATTTCAAATACCAGAATAATATTTTAAATACCATGACCTACTGTATCAATATGTAAAAATCTAGAAAGATAAACCTAGACTATTGAAACAAATTTAACTTGAATTCAAATGCCACCTTTTCATCTTAATTACATGTAAAGTACAAACTTTCCTATGAACAAAACTCAAAATTGGTTGCACTATTTGAATCTTTAGCTGTAGGATATCAACCTGCTCAGTGATAATTGGGAGAGTCAGTGAAATGTAGAATGTCACAGAAATGCTTTCTCATTTGCTTTGCTTCATCTCTTGCAACACTGTGCATCTGACCTGCTGTCATCAAATGCAAAAATAAATTACTAGTGTTATGTTAGATCAGATTTTGCTTGGTTTTTTTTTAAATTGTTGTAAATTTAATTTTGTCACATTCCTTGGTGGTGGTTTCTAAGAAACTGAAACACTGCCAAGATTGTTTCTAAAAGCTAATATAAATGCAAAATTTCTTCAGTTTTGGTTTCAGAAGGGGGTGCTGGCTAATTTATAGGACAATTTTGTATTCCATCACATTTTATTTTTTTAATATCTGCTTCTGATATGGATGCTGAAAGACATTATTTTCCAATATGCATAAATGAATCCCATTACACTGTTGCAGACTTGTCATGCCGATGCCTCCATTAGCACCAGTCCAAAAAACAAGTAACCCAAGTCCAAAAAACCGTAACCAGATATTTCATAATTATGAATCTTTAAATTTTCAAAAGTTCTGTAAAAATAATTAATACATGGGATGTAATTTTTAAACTCAGTATTAAATATTTGAACTAAAGGACAAATCAATGAATTTATAGTGCACTTATGCATCTGACATTCAACTCAACTGCCTTTTTTATAGATTTGTCCCCCTTTTATAAAGAGACAAGTGAAGAATGCTGGGAACTTTCAGCACCATCATGTCTGATGTTTCAAACTAATACTGATTAGAGGAAATCATCTTCCCATTACTTCTTTCAGACCAGACCTTATGACTTTAATACATCTAAACAAATTATGTATTTGTAATTTTTTACGTAAATAAAAATTGTAAAATTATGTAATTAAGTATCTGAGAAGAAATTGACAGTCTCATCATCTTTCACTCGTGTTTTTTTTTTTTTAACATGGAGATGAAAAATAAAATTAGTGTATTTTCTTGATAAGAGACCAGAAAATTTGGATTCTTTTCTGAGACAGGAGAGAAAAGATTATGAGAAATTGATTTCTATGTATGCTCCAACACTGAGAGAGCATGGTCTCGTGGTGAATCTCTTTTCTTTTCCACTGCATAAAATATACTTCTTCTGTAGCAAGGGTCTAAATGTGTAAAACAAAAAGTGATTTGGTTTTGTTCAACAGTCAAATAATCCAGTCCTTCACCATTTTTCTTTTTGGTTGGTTGTGCAGTTCCCTTTGGAATGCTGCAGTAGACACAGTAGGGCTTTAATTAAGGGCTGCTGAATCATCAAGGATGCTCACATTTGTAGATAAGCTGTGAATAATAGTAAGACAAATTGCCCGGTCCATACTCAGTTGAACCTCTGTGACACTGTGCAGGCTAATTTTTGCTCATTTACTCATAACTTTACCTTTATTTAATTCTCTGCAAGATCATAGCCTGAAACCTACTGGAAAAATTGTCTGTACCCTCACTTTTTAAATTCCACGCATAAAAATCAGACGTACCCTTATTTTGTAATTTAAAAAAAAAAAAAAAAAGAAAAAGTAAAAGAAAAATAAGGCAAAACCCAACACAGACAAAACTCAAGTATATATTTCTTTCTCTCGCTGCATAAAACAGGAAAAAAAAGGAAAAAGTGAAGAAATGGAGAGACTAGTACATTAGATTTTTATGTTCTCTAGAGAACATAAAAAGATATTTTTGTTCTCTACAGAAGCCTAATACCAATATCTCCTAGTGATTATATGGTATAGTGTTTTTGTTTTTTTTTAACCACAGTTCTTATGAGAAATTGCAATTGAGACCTGTAATTGTTAAATTCAAACTGCTGTGAAATATCCAGATATTTTTGTGTCTTTAAACACATCACAAATAAGAAGGGAATATAGGCTAACCAAAAGCAGAAGATCTTCTGGGTCAGAAGATAAAGCAGAAATTAAGTAGATGGTAGACATTTGATCTGTGTTTTAAAAAACTCATGATCTAGAATCTAAGCACCTCATGTGATGGGAAAATGCTTTTAAGCCTCTGCTTATGAACATTTCTACATCTGTCACTGCATAAGCAAATCTCTTTTTAGTAGACAAGCCGAATTATAATGTAGAAACTAGATTAAATTCTATTTCCATTTGCCAGTCCACTGTGGTTGGCGTTTTGAAAGTGTTCTTGGGGACTAGCTGGCAATACAAAAGCTCCATAGCAGAAAGCGCATGTAATTTTCAAGTTCAGTTTGGGAAGAAAAAATCTCCAGTAAAAGCTAAAAAAATAAAGATTGCAGCAGTCATCCAAGCAGTGGAAAATCTTATTCCTAACTAGGATCCTCATAACCAAACCCTAGTCAAACTTTCATCTTCCACCAGTCAAGAAGTTCTCGTGTGGGGCTACAGTTTGTTTCCCCTCCTCCCACTGAGAACAAAATTGCAAATTTCCTGGTGTGAGAAAGGGAGTGTTAAATCAAAGAATATTATTTCCTGAGACATTTAGCAGAGAAGAGGTACACCTGGATTTATCATCAACCATAAAAAAATTGTTTTCAGTTTATGTTTAAACTGCTTAATTTGAAAAAAATAAGTGATGTTAGAATTAAAAAAAAAAAAAAATAAAACAAAACCAGACAGAGAGAAAAAAAAGAAAAATAGAAATAGCCACTCTGAACATATGACAGCTATCCCAGACAAGATTTGTTTATACATTTGTATTACCTTAATTCAGAAACAGTGCAGTAAAGTCAGAAAGGCTGGTCAGAAATCACATGAATAATAACTGTGTTTGGAACAAGAACTGAGGAATCTTTTATTCTGAGGTTTATTAGGCTATTAACATCTTAAGGAATAGCACCTTAGTAGTGCCCCAATGAATAACCTGGAACTCATGCATTGATTTCCATAATTTTTTCATATTTGATTTATATATTCAATTTTAACCTCTGTGAGTTAACTCCAAGGAAGTAGTGAGGATGAAGGACAAATTAAAAAAGCAAAAAAGAAAACACAACTGGGATCTATTAGCTTGTGGATGTCTCTCATTTTTCTCCAAGGACAAATAACACCATTTGCTTTCACAGATCTGGACAGAAACTAAGGCCCGTAAAGTCTCAAAAGCTTTTATCTAAGAAAAAGGACATTATATATAAATGTTTAGATAAGTCAAATTAGCCACCATGATGCTTGATTGAGTAGATTCTGAAAGAGATGAATTTCTGTCAGAAAGACTGAAATGCATGCTGAGACAGACTGAGTAATATGACTAAAAAAATGGTATGAAAAAAAAATATTTAGATGTGAAAAAAAATGTGCTAGAGATTTTAAAAATATTTGAAGTGTTTGGAAATGAATAAGTAATGTTCTAGGGAAATTCCCTTTTGAAAGACAATTCCCTTTTCTCTGCATTATTCTGACAGTGTGGAACCTCAGTGAAAAAAAAAAGATATTAATGCCAAATAGCTTCTTTCTTTATCCTCTCCAGTGCAGGTAATTATTACTTCAGTACTACCTGTACTATCAGTATTACCTGTCTGCAAATGTACCCACAGAATCATCATGGAATCTTAAAATGGCTGGGTTGGAAGGGACCTTAAAGACCACCTAGTTCCAATCTCCCATCTGCAGACAGGGACACCTTTCTGTAGACATGTTGCTCAGAATCAATCTAGCCTTGTTTTGAACAAGTCCAGGGATGGGGTAGATGGGTACTTCAGAACTTGCTTATTTTGGGTTATTCATCCACTATGCACTTGGCATATTGGAAATTAGGTTCAACACGTGTGAGTTGAGTTCTTTACCCACCTTAGGTTTGAACCTCTTTTCACTATTTAAACACATAATTTATACTGTGACTGTACCTTTTATGGTTAATTTGCTTTGTGAACACATGATTGTGATAACCTCAGTTTAATGACTATGTAATTTAAACAGCACAAAAGAAAAAAATCATATAATTTTGAACCTGACTGATAGCACTAGAAGCTCGCTTACACAGAACTCAAAATGAATTCACAGTATGCAGACTTCCAGAAGCAACTTGGCTTCTGAAGAGTAATAAATACATCTAATGGCCTATTAGGCAAGGATATTCAAAGAAAAAATATCCAAATCATTCAACAAACAGTGACTATATAGCACAAGGTAAAAAATGAAATATAGAGAAGTAAATGTGTTTTGACAGGGTAAATGAATTTTACACTTTCTTCAAAAAACTGTTTTTTTCTCATTTATTGCTTTCCTAAGGGAAAATATGTCCTTGTTGCATATTCCTTTTTAAACACCCTGTAAAGCAATTGTGATACCTGCAGTAGAACTACTTGATTGGTTTATGCCCACACAGATAGAACCATGGTGCTGTAAATTTTAGAACTGCCAAACTGTCCATGCACATTATGCTGGAATTGCCTGTGATCTTCTATTATTTTTTTAAAATATTTTATGCTTGTGACACAAATCCAATACTGCTTGCATGGCTCAATGATGTTTTCAGATTCCAAGGTCATTTGCTGTGGCCAGGGATCATGAACCTTATAAACCACCCCCTCGACACCAAAACATTTTCTGGCTCTGTTTCAGTTATATGCTATTATATTTAAAAAGAGGCCTCTTTCTCAAACATAATATGAAGATTCTGACATGAGAAGGGAAAATGTCAACAAATGAATGAAATGGAAACAGTCAGATAATCCTGAATTGTTGCTCCCACTGGAAAAGCTTTTAACTTTTCTGTGTGTCACATGATTGTGAAAATCTAAAGGTCAGCAAGTGACTGTTTAGCTTTCTGTATAGGGCCCAAAAAATTACCTGCTTAACAGGCCAATTTTCATTAATGTCACTCCAAGCTATGTTTTAATAAATCCCTAACACACAATTCCCTCCTATTCCAAATATTAAATAAATAGTTCAGTCATATAAGACACCAGCCATCAGAAAACAATTTTAACCCATGAACCTGAGTATAAATCTCGGCCTAATTTTCCACCTTCAAAACATACTTGAAAATAGATTCTGAGACTCACAAAATTGTTGATATTACAAAGAATCACTGGAGGTCATCTGGTCCCACTTCCTGCTCAGGACCCTAAAGCCCAGTACCCAGGACAGTGTTCAAATGGTCTCTGAATATCTCCAAGCATGAAGACTTCAAAACCTCTCTGGGCTGTCTGTGCCAGGGCTCAGACATTATCACAGTAGAAAAAAAGACTTCCTGATTCCTTAGGAAACTTGTGTGTTTCAGTTTGTAGCCACTGCCTTTTGTTCCGTTAGTGGGAATCACTCTAAAGATGCTGACTTCATCCTCCCTTCATGTATTTATATATATTGATAAGATCTCCTCACAAGCTTTCTCCTCCTGGCTGAACTGTCCTAGAGCCCTCAGCCTTTCTCCATAGGAGACATTCTCCTGTCCCTTAATCATCTTTCTGTCCCTTTGCTGGACTCTGCAGTATGTCCATGCCTCTCTTGTATTGAGGGGCCCCGGACTGGACACAGCAGTCTACTGTGATGTCACCAGGGCTGAGTAGAGTGGAAGGATCACCTCCCTTGACTAATACCAGTATTTTATCTAATGCATCCCAGAATACCATTGGCCTTTCTGTCAAGGGAACCTGGTTTTGTTCAGCATACTGTTCATCAGGACTTCAAAGTAGAAATTTACTTGCCAGCTAGTTGGTCCCCAACTTATGCATATGCATGGCACTGGTCTTTCCTGTGTGCAGGACTTTCCTATGTTGAACTTTGTAAGTTCCTGTTAGCCCATTTCTTCAGCCTGATGAAGTTCTTCTGGACAGTCACAAGTCCCTCTTGTATATGAGGAACTCATTCCTGGTTTTGTGTCATTAGCCAGCTAGTTGAGGGTTCACTTTGCCCCATCATCCAACTCCCTAATGAAGATTTAAAACAGCATTTACCCTTGGGGTACACCACTTGATTAGTGGTCTCCAACTAGACTTCTTGCTACCGATGATCACTCTCTAGGCACAGCTGTTCAGCTAGTTTTCAATCCACTATGAGATTCTGCTCATCCAGTCACTATTTCTTCAGCTTTTCCATGAAGACCATGTCAAAAACCTTCATTCAAATGCACAATAATCAGTGTTGCTCCCTCCTCTATCAAGGTAGCCATTTCATGGCCAAACGTTATCAGGTTGAAAGGTGTACTGAATTCATAAGGAAATGCTTTTGCATCTGGCTGCAGCAGGAGTAAAATCCTGGGGAAGAGATCAGGGTTTTTCCTTTCCAAGACATTGCCAGTTCCAGCAGGGTCTGCAATGGACTCAACCTCAGAGGACTTGGTGGAGCCTTTGTAAAATATATTTAAGAAAGGTCAGAAAATACTGGATAGAAAGGAAGAGAAAAAAAAAAAAAAAACCAACAAGGGGAACACCAAGATAGAGCAGGAGGTGGGTGCATGACAGGGAAGGCATACCTTCCAAAGGCATGTCAACTCATGGGTGAGTGCACACTGGAGCACCTCAATGGGAGTGAGTCCTGTGGAGCACATGTGGTGGAGCATAGGAAAAGAATGGGAAGAAGAAGATGTCAAGAGAAGCTGCTATATTCTGACTACAACCCCCACCAACTACCCCAGGGCTACCTGTTGATTCACTGAAGTTACTGAATCAACTGGGTGCAATCCATGATGACGACAGGATGGAGAGGACAGGTGCTTGGAGTGAAGTTGAGCCTTTTGTGTTATTTATCAGATATACTCTTTAGATACAAAAGGGGATAAAAGGTGTAAATACATTTTCCTTTTTCCTGTGGTTTTAATTTTTTTTTGTTTTTTAATTGTTTTAATTTTTCCCCCTCCATCCTTCAAATGAGTAATTAAATACTTATTTTAGTTTACAATAAATAGTGTTAATTTCTGCATGTTGCCTATTTTGCTCACAACAGCAACTGGTAAGTGAACTGCTTGTTTTAATTTTGACTCCAGAGCTTTCTCGTTCCTATCTTGTTTTTTCCACCTGCTGCACAGATTATTTTCTCCAATTAATTAGCCCACAGTGTTTTTTTTAACTGTTTAATGGAAAACTTGAAGCACTTTTAAAATATATCAGTGTGCTTGCTCCAAACTGCTTATCTAAGTGAGCATCACTACACTTACATGATATGAGACTCAAGTACCATCATATAGTCTGTAAATGAAGTAACTGAACTCTATACCACTTAATATACTTTTCTTCCCTAATGCATCTTTGTTAATCAGCAGCAAAAAAACTTCATTTTTTTATATCTCACCAATTTCAGGAATAATTTGTAGCTCTGATTTGTTGAATTATTACAATGTATTCTTTAAGAGTAAAATACGAACTAGAATATTTTACATAATACGTGTAAAGGTATGGTATTGTATGTATTAAAGCTTACAAAATGGAACGTAATTATCATGTAGCAGCACTGTAAATAATAATCTGATTTATTTTCAGAAGTATCACCTTGAAAAAAGGGTTAGCAATTTTAAGTAATTGATCAGTTCTGACGGGGAATCCTAATGATATCATAAAACATGACAGAACATTGTAGGTGATTATTTAATCACTATCCTCTATAGGTGAAATTTTATAGTGAAGGAGATGTGACAGAAGAGAGGAGCTAGAAATGGTAAGAGAGGAAGAGTACAATGACAATATGTAGTGCTCCTAGAGAGACTTGAATGAAGTAGGGTCCTCCAAGGAGAGTTAAACATTATTTTATACTATTCTTTGTTTCATTCCATCATTGATTTTAGAAGAAGACCAGGGATGTGTCTAAATATTTTGGTCCAATTTTGTATTCAATCCACTGATTGTTCCCTCTAACTATGTTCCGTTCATGGAAAAATTTGGATGCATATAAATAAATTCTTTTTAGAGGAGATGGAACTGCAAGCTCTTCTCCAAAATGTGCTGCTCACTTTAATGGAGAAAAGTGACCTTTTAATCAATGACTGGATTTTTCAACATCTTTGGCCAAGTGTTTGAGGTATATTCAGTCCTAAAAATTAGACTACACCTAGTGTGACAAAAAAACACTTAAGTAAAAATTGTGTGGATATAAGTAGCTTAGAAGCAATCATTTCAATCTTCTGGGCTGTTTCTATTCAGCCAAATTGCTTGGCAGTATAAGCTTTGCCTACAATGGATACAATGATAAGCTAAAGGTACCATATAATCTGAAAATTACAGACCATAAGGGTACAGTCCTATGCTTCTAATATTTTCTTTTAGCTACCACAGCTCACAAAGTACTCCACTTTCCATGGTCTCTCCAAATACTCTGACAAAATGCTTTAATTTTTCTTAGTTATCTAATCACTCAGCAGTAACCCTGTTAATATTTCTGCCAAGAATTTCCAGTAGAAACAGACTTATATGAAGCATTTTCCTCCTCTAGACCCCTTCTCACCTATCATTTTAAAGACTCCTGCCATGCAGAATGGCTGCCTAGCATCTGTTTGCAGGGAAGAAGAAAGCATTTAATAATTCACTGAGAGGATGAAAAATAATGTTTGACATTTTCCTCTGATTGCAATATAGTTAAGAATATATTTTGTATGTAAAAATGATTCTATCATTCAGTGGGTAGAAGAGTTTTACTTGTCACTCAAATAATCCAGAGGCAAGAAGATCAATGGAATAGCAGCTTTTCTAAAGCTGTTGTGGGTTTTTTTAGCATCAACAGCCCTATTAATTCTACTAGTGGTTAACATTTTCAATTAATAATTAAACTCAATCAAATTACAGATAAATTTAAAAAAACCTAACAATATGCTATGGTCAAGCTCAAATATTCGGATATTCAGAACAATGAAGGGTTCATTTTCATAAACTGAGGAAAATAAATCTGATTTTTTTAAATTTAGCAGTAGACTTGAATAGAAAACAGACCAAATAGAAAACAAATTCAAGTGAAGCTAGTGTTTTTATAATTCAAGTCTGTGGAAATGAATCACGATATATAAATTTCAGTAATTTTTCAGATCTATGCATAGATCACATCTTCCAGTGGCTGTCAAATAATTGTGAAAATTTAAAAAGCCTAATAATGCAAAAAGAGTCTTGCTGGGATAGGAGGTGAGATTTAACTATAGTACATAATCAACCACATTCCATATTTGCCTGACTTATTAAATTTTTTTTTCCTGTTGCCATTAAATTCACTTTTGTAAATGTTTGTTTAGAAGTATTTCTCTGGATCTTCTGTGGATCTGTTTCTTCAGTTAGCAAGAGGCAAACTGACTTGAAATAGGTACAGTAAATTGCTCCAAGCTTCCTCTTATGATTCTGAGTTCGAAAGTCACTTGTCTTTATGGAGAAAAGAAATAATTTTCATACTCACCATTACAAAATAAAATGCTTCATATATACTAGTCCTTAAATTAATTATCTTTCCTGTCTTGAAGGGTATATTCATATTATTTGAAAGAAAATGAGAAAAAAAAGACAAATTGTATGCAAGTAAAAGCACACTTATATCATATTGCCAACTAGCATATAGAAAATTTAAAGTTCCTTTGTTATATTTTGTATTTATTTATGACTGAGTTGTAGATAAGATAGGAGATAGTAATCAACTAATAAATAAAACAAAAAACCCCACAGAATATAACCTCTGAGTAAAAATGGATAAGACACTCAGAGATTTTCAAAAAAAGGAGGGACCACGAGAAGAAGATTTTAACTTGTCAAACTCAACCATTGCAAGTGCTTTTTAACCTTTTATTTAAAAATTAGGTGAGATGTTTAAGTGCTTTCAGGTAGATTGGCTGCAAAATGCTATCATAATATTTCACTGTCATTCCTATTATTAGCCTCTCAGTGATTTTTCTCAAAAGATGATAATCCAAACTTGTTTCTGGGTGGTTTTTATATTTTTCTTAAAAAAACATTATTACCAGCTAAATACAGGCGACATTCTTTAAACTGCTCTAAGATTATTTTTAATTTCTTGCTTAATAAACATACTTAATCGAACTATATTTTCAAACCTCATATTGAAATAATATTCATAGGGTTTTTGAAATAGTTAAATATTTCTGGCACAAAGACTGCTTAAATTGCGAAATTGTACATATGAGCAAAGTTATAAAGAAATTAATACACGGCTTTGTTTTGAAACACACCATTAAAAATCTATTTTAAATAAATCCTATTTATTTGCCTATAATGTTTTCCAGACAATATCAGCATATGTGAATTTTTTACTATTTAATATCTTTGCATTTAAACCTTTTTGTTTATAATATCACCATTTCGTATGTCTACTGAAATAGCTAAAAAGTTCTTAATACTTTTCAGTTTAAATCAGAATCTATTTCTATGGCATAATTTTGTCTGTGTTATCTAAATTATGTCAGCTAAGTTGCAGTGTTTATGACCATATCATCTGTAATGACAATTGTTCGGAACAGGGAAGCAGGCTTGAGCTTGCATAAAGACAGAGCAAATAGTAAGTTCAAAATTCTTTTTTTTTTTTGTTGTTGCTGGATGATCATGGGGAAAAATATTTAGTCATGCATCAAAGTACAGCGGTTTTTACTGAGGGTTAAGTGATATATCATCTTCCTGCTGGAAAAGCTTTAAAATTACTAAAAGTCAATTGTCTTCCACATAGCTTGAAAAAGACAACTCACTTGACAAAAAATATTTCTAGAAAAAAGGGCAGATGAAAAAAATTTTTGTTTGTTCTCTTTGTAGTGGTTTTTATTAATTTAAGCGGGGTTTTGCAAAGAAATAAATTTAAGCAGAGGAACTGCAAATTTTCTCATTCTCTGCATCATCCAAGGCACTTCATTTTGAAGACAAAAATAATTGTATTTTAGGAATACAAACTAGATGTTAAATGTTCAAGATTAACAAGATTTCCTTTCTTCAAAGTTTTTGAGGGCTTCTTCATTCTTTGGGGGATTTGCCTTTTGTCTTGAAGCAAGCCGCTGAGAATGCATTTCCAAAGCTATAAATGTGATAACAAAGTTAAGTGAGTAGAATCCACTTTTGAAATCCCATTAACCAATGTCTGCTCTTCATACTCTTCACTAAAAGCATGTATTGTTTCTTATATTTTAATTGCATCATATTCCATGCCAGTGGATTTGAATATTATTTCATAACAGACTTTCTGTGTTATATACCTTAATAAAAACTGAATTCTTAATGGCAATATTAGTTCCAATTTTCATTAGGAAGTTTCAGATAAGGGAATGATAGATACATAGTAAGTTTAGTTTCCTTTTAAAAGAAGTAGATAGAAGATTTGTTTTATTTTCATTCAGTACAAATGCATTATTTTAGTTTCCTTTACATTTCATGGGTTTCTATGTTACCCAACAAACATGCATTTAAATATCAAAAATATCCCAGGTTTCTGAGCACACAAAAAAGTTAGTTTGAACAGATCTTGATTTCTTTTTCTTCTCAACCTTATCATCGATACCAGCGATACATTGTAATTTCTTTTTCCTTCCAGTCTTTGTATCCCAGTTCATCATATTTACCCTGGCACTAATCACTACTAACCTGTAGTTTGCTCAGACTGTAAATATTTTTTATGTGCTTTATAATGATACCTTTCCACCCTTCTTTTATATAAATTGTACTAATCTGTATTGACATCCCAGTTATAAGAATCTTCTCACCAGGTTTCAGTTATGCCTACAAGAACACAATCACCATCATTTAGCAATCTATTTTTTTCAGTTTTCTTTGCTTGTCTCCCATTCTTCTAGAATTGTGTAAAGGCAGTCTAATTCATATGTCTTTTGATTCTTTGAGTTTCATTCTTTTAGCAAATATGTTTTCTGATTTATTACTGTGATACTAAATGTGCCAAAAGCCTACCAGAACTCAGAGGACTAGAGTTTTATAACAGATATTATCTGACAGATAATAAAATCTCCAGTTTTTAATGCACAAAAATAATCCCTACAAACCTTCTTGCTTCAGGGTTTAATCAGGTGTTAGCTACACCTTTTCAGAAATAAAATTTTCTTAAAATAGAAGTACTTATTAGGGAATTTAAAATTCACTATTGCTCATAAGAAAAGGTGTGGAATATAAGGTGTGGGAATACCTTGGCACTTTTGAAGCTAAGATCTATTTGGGTCCCTAACCAGGTACCTATTTTTAAGGGTTTTCACCCACAAGCTAAGTCCTATTCTGAAGTTATGCAGTAAAACTAATCGACAATATTGTAAGTTATGGTGTGATGTGTAAATAAGATGAATTTGACACTGGAACTTTTCTTCTCAGAAATATTTTTGGTAGCATTGTTGATGCTCCTTATGCAAGAGGTAGTATTTAACAGAAAAAGATGGAAAAAAAAAGCAATTTGGAAATCCAAATTCTGTGTTAGTAAGAGTTACTCCCGAGCAACCCCAAAATTGATTCTACTCATTGATAAGGATAAAGCTCTTGTTTCTTCATATTGGCTCTTTTTTGCTTACAGGTTTCATTTGTTTTCTCAGGTACAGTATGGGAGTTAATTTATTAAAATATGGCTCTACCAAATATGGGTTCTTATATACATATCTTTTCTGTCTCTGGAATAATAAAAAAATCATTCTGGAATAATTCCTCTATTATTCTACTATTCTTTTATTATTTTATTATTCCAGAGAATAATAATTCTATTATTCTCTGGAATATTAAAAAAACATTCCACGTAAGTAAGCTATTTTCATATTTAGAGCTTCTATTCACTGTAGATTTTTTGCTTCTTACTATGAATGCAATTTTTGTCATAAGTAGTTTTTAGCTGATAGTTGTGGTTTATTTCATAGTCTATACATAGTAGCTATTCAAACAAGCAAAAAATTTTCTCTGTAAAATTTATTTCATTTACATTCTTTATTACATTTAAAATCACTTCATTTACAAACAAAAGTTTCAGAGATAGCAGTAAAACATTCTTAGTATAAACCTATGCTTATTTTCTGAATGTTTGGACATTTCTACATTAGTCTTAAATGTCTCAAAATTCTGAACCAGAATTTTCAATTTAACATGCGTTTGAACCCGTTTCTCCTTCCATTCTAAGGTAGCTACTAAACTGCCTTGCACATCTTTCTACTGAGTAGACAGTGACGTGCTGCCATTCATCATCCTGTATTAGATTGAAGTCAGATCTACTCTTTTCGTGTTCCAAATATTGTTTTGGTCACTCATCCCTAAACAGAGACAAAATACCAAATCTTAAACATACTCTATGTATACATTGAAAATAAGTGAACAGATATGATTAAAAAGCCTGAGAGAATTTTGAAAGTAATCTATGAATACATACTGTGCAAAACCAGGATAACTCAGGCAAAATTTTTACTGAGCACAGGGAGATGTTAAGGTAGCTAAGCCGCTATTTTTGTTAGCTTATATAGCTATTAAAGTTGAAGGTGATAGAACAGATGAAATGCATATATTAATAGGTAGTTGAAATTAATAATAATAATAATAATAATAGTGGTAATAATAATAATGTTGTGAAATAAATCCAAAGTGCACAAAGTGATGATTACATTTCTGCAGTACTTTAGGCAAGATAAAACCTCAAACAATGTGTCTATGACTCTGAATACATAGATATCCATAAATAAATAGTTGCTTACCTTCTCACTTGGATTAATCTTGTTGATAAATTACCAAATGTAAATTGACTCCTATAGAAAAAAAATGCAAGGTTAATGCCTCCCTGTGGCCCAGGTTTAGGATAGCACTATGAAACTTCCTAGCATGGTTTGGCCTTCACACTGTTTCCCATTATTGCTCTTCCACATGGGTGGTGATGAAGTTACAACGTGTAGTCCAAGGGCAATCAAAAGACACTTTAGTGCCTTGGGATGGTTGGTAAGGCAATCTGGAGAACAAGTAATTTTTTCCTCTATCTTTACAGTTGCATGTAATGACATATGGAGAAACAGATTAACTCAGTCTATTAATGACTGGTGTCATCACCAGAGTTTTGGGTTTTTTCAGTAATGGGATGGTACCAGGCCTGCTTACATTCAGTTGGATTCACCTTCCTCAAAGGTATAAGAGGGTTTTTGACAGAGCTTTAAACTAGACTTGAAGTGGGAAGGGGATAATATCAGTCTTGCCAATGATAAATGCAAATAAATACATTGACCCAAGTGGATTTGTTTTCTTTTGCTACACTTACACTTAGATGTCTTAGACTATTTACAACACAGTAAGTTTTTTCTTTTTTATTTTTTTTTATTTATTTTTTAAGGAATCTGCTAAATAGAGTGGGAAATATCTACCGATTTGAAATGGTCTTTTTACTCATCATACACAGTGAAATCTACATTCTGTGTGTTTCCAGTGCTGGAAATTAGAGAAATACAGTGATCTTCCAGCTTGTGGTATAAGTTTGTTCACCAAAATTATATAGATAGCAAAAAAGCTGACATTTTCTTTGCTCCAGTTAGCAATACTAGAATTTATTTCAGTATTTATGCCCACTGATGCAGCCGATGATATTAGTGATGATGTCCCCTGTTCTGTGGAATTGCAAAAAGAAAAGGAAAATTATTTTGAGTTCTTTCTTGAAATAAAATATATAAATAAGTAAATTACTACCACCTCCAAGAAACCCCAAGAAAGGAAGAGCAAACTATTGACTGTTTTAGGTATCACTTTTTATTCTTTCATAAAAATCTACAATTTGTCAGAAATGAAATAACCACCTCTTTCTCTGTGAGAAAGCTCTGGGCTTCATTTATTTGGAATTTGAAAATCTCTAGGAATAGAAACTGTATATCCTCTCCCAGGAGCTTGTTTCACTGCTTGACTCTCTTCATTGTCGCATTAAGGGCATGAAAATTTAGAAGAAAATAAATGCTCTTGTGGTCCAGCTGATTCTGAGAGATCAGAGGGGCTGGGTGTGGCTGAGCTTAATTTCTGATTATAGCCAATTTAACACTAGAAGTCTGGTGGAGTTCAAAAGGCCTTGCACGAGAACAGATGCACAAGTAATGCAATTTACCAATCCAGCCCTGTAGGTCTGGTCACATTCAATACGGACTTCGCACAATCCAGACTCACAAATACTTAGTCACAGGAAAGCAGGATTGGGATTCCTAATGATAAATGCACTAACCACAAAGTGTTAGTATGTGTTGTGACAGAAAATATAGCAAGAGAGATTCTAATAACGCTGTGTATGTTTAAATGGAAATTCCTGGGTGTGCCCCTATGTAGTTGGAGGTGCAAAACTCATCTAAAGACATTCAGGGGAGGAAAAGAGACACAGTCCATTTACTGATCCTGAACAGGCAAGGATGTTGTCACCTTTCAGTCCTTTCTGCCCAAATTACTCCTTTTATTCTATAAATTTTGGCCCACCGCAATGTGACTGAGAAACCACATGTTATAGGTGGGGGTTAGTGACTTTGGTCAAGTGTGCATTATATACCCCATGCTCTCCTTCATTTGCATCCTAATGGTTTGTATAAGTTAATACTGTGAACATGTGCTAGTTAAAAAAGTGTAAATCACTTCTCCAATATCAATTTCTGATACAGGTGTTCCTTCTAATCTCACAGAAATTCAACAGAAATTTTACATTTGTGCTTCACTAACGTAAGAAATGAATACTGGTCCTATTTAAAATTGAATTCTATTATCAATTCAGGAAAACACAGAGGGAAGAAAAGTTACTGTGGGGTGGTTACAGAAGAGGACTACCTGTAAAACCTCACAGATTTAACTGAACATAGTCCTGCCATAAAGTATTGCAGGAAGTAAATGTTCTGGATGATTAGAGGAGAGATACAATACAGAGAAAGTTGAATACTGACATTGTCACAGAGATAGCAGGGGAGGTTAGTTTAATTGTTTAATTTCTGTTGAAGAGACTAAGTTTTCAACTTGTTCTTGTCAGGAATTATCATCTTTCAGAAGATATTCCAACCCTTCACAGTCAGGGAATTTTTAATGGTTGACTGTGCCTTGAGTTTTTGTTCCCAGCAATATCTGTAATTCAAGGTAAAGTGAAGATGTAGTTCCCAAATAGCATTCAGATGTATAAAGTCATTAGAATGTTTTAGTAGCATGCTTTATCATTTTAAGCCATCCAGAATCCTTATAGGCTTTTTTAACTGTTCTTGCACACTTGTGGCAGCCACTGGTTAAGGAAGCAAATAAGCTGTTTGAGTATCTTAAAAAAGCAACGGAAGGTAATATAGAGAACATTATTTTAATATTGCTTTATATTTTTTTCAAGCAGCTAAACATCACACTTTGTAAATGCTTATGTATTCTGCATAGCCACTAGTTGAATTAGTAAATATTATACCTTTCACCTTTTTCCTGTAGAAAGCAGTAGCACAAGTACATCACATTTCGTATGCTGTCATGGTACCTAATCCCTGAAAGTAAATAACTGCTCACATTTATCCATGGTATTTGTTCACTGAAGCAACTTGGAATCTCATTCACCTTTCTTTACCCCTGAAGCGCTACTTGTGAATTAGTATTCTTTAGCACAAGAAGAGATGTCAGAATCAAAGAATACAATCCTCCTTTCAGTATTTTATAAACATGTTTTTTCAGCTAAAGGAGGGAGGGCCTTTGCAAAGTTCTAGTCTTGAACAGAATTTCTGGGATAATAGGTTAGTAGCAACATTGGCTGCAGTGAGCATAAGATAGTAAAATTCAGAATACTGAGAGAAGGGATTACAGCAAAAAAGCAAGGTCATAACCCTGTTCTTCAAGAGAAAATTTTCCCTAGTTCAGAGATTAGTTTGAAAGTATTAGGGAGCAACATGTGTTGACTGCCCAACAAGGGAAGTTGAGTCAGAAGAATGGTGTGATAAAAAGGCAGATGCAAGAAGTGACCACACCAAGGATGATCCAGGGTGAGGAATAGCAAATCAGGGTCAGGATCAGAGTGTAGTCAAAGTCAAACATAGTTCAGTGGTCACTCAATGAGACTGTAGTTCTGTATGAAAAATTCAAGACTGATTTGAACCATTTTGGATGGGGATAGTCTGTTTTGAGTTTGAACAGAAGAAAACCCTTCTCTTAGAACAATGGTTTACGGTATCTGAACATAAATTTTTATGATACCCTAACAGTTAGAAATTACAAAACACATAAAATGATCTAGTAGCATGAAGGTGAGATTTTACCTGAAAATTAATGGGGACAGAGGTAAGAGAACACTTTCTCATTATTATTTTCTGATTATTTTGTGATGAAAATGTGTTGTAAGCCACAGTTTCAGTCTAATGCAGGGAACAAGTACTTTGTATACAGGAGGCATAAGCCATGTCACTTTGGATGGAGGGTACAGGTTTTTGTCTTCCCCAGTCACTACTGACCATCCATTCAGTCTTTATCCTCAAGTCTGGATCTTACTCATAGTAGTGAATGCTTCAAACTGCTTGTTTACCGGCAGGGTGCTGAAGGATGCTGAAATAATTGAAATGAACTTTGCTTTTTGGATCAACTGCTAAGGAGGCAAGATGACATAAAAGTGACACTTTGAAGGCAGAGATACCTTCTTTGAATACATACTAGAAACCAGTATTGCTTACATAAGTATAACTATAGTGCAGATTTTGAACTACATTTTTTATATGACAGTAATGAAAGAATAGAAACGTAACTACAAAATCAGACATCTTTTGTACGTATATTTGGTTTTTTGTTTGTTTTACCAGCTCTGATAGTGTTATTTTCCTCAAAATTTGTGACATTCTGTAGTATTTATCATGCACTAAATGTTCGCCCAGGAGAAAACAAAACCAACAAACAAAATTGTATTTTACTTTTTAAGGTGGGTTTGCTAATGTCTGTTTCTAGTTTACAGATATATCAAGATCTGATATTAAACTGTTTAGTATTTCTTAAAATAGAGAAATAAAGCTAGGGGTTTTTACTTGGTTTGTTTTGTTTGTCAGTGAAAAGCAAAAGCCGATGTGTAGAAAAAAGGAGAATGAGTTATACAAAATAGCAGATAACCTTGCTCTATTATAATTTTAAATTAAAAGGACACATATTTCCAATGTAAAAACAAACAAACAAAAAGTAAAATACATAGTCAATATTACACACTAATCTGGTACTCTTTTTCAGTGTAGTTGCATTTGATTTAAGGAAGGCAAAAATTCAGTGTATCATGCACAGTCTGCTTCTACTTAGGAGGGGCAATGGGCTTCTGCTGTGGATATTGGGTGGAAAAAATGTTATGATACATATGATAGAAGAAAGTTCTACAAAGAACATTCTGACTATCATTAAACTAGATGATAAGCCCAAAGTCAGTTTTGTTTCTAAAGTATTTGAACTTTCAAGGTCAGCTTTGTTCTTAAGAAAGTACAGAATCATGGCAAGGGAGAAAGCTTGTCCCCTATATATTTCCCATAGTGCTTTATTTATCCATTTATCTTTTTCCTAATGGAAATACCTGTGGAAATATTAAAAAATATCAAACTTTGAGGACTAAGTGTTTATGTATAGCAAACAGTTCAGATTACAACATCAAAAAGACAGTTTGTGGGCTTATAGGTCCAAAAATAGGATATCTATCTTTGACTAACATGAACAGTGTCACTGAAAAAATCATATTCGAGGTAATTACTCTAACTACTACTTGGAGAGCATTGGAAAAAAGCTATTCCATCTTCCTCTTGTTTTTAATCGCCCCTAGTTCCAAGGTTAAAAGCAGAAATACCTGAATGAAATTTAAAAAATTACCTCTTACAGTTACCTCTTATTAAGCTTTTGTAGAACACATCAAGTAACAATGTAATGCCACACTGTATATCATGCTTTGTTCAACAAAGTTGTCCAGATGAGTTAAAAACAGACAATAAGTCACAATTAACTGATAGCTCATTTCACACATTTCTCAAAAATATAGGCTTTTGCAAAGAATAGAAAATAATTTTGTAATAAGATTTAGAGTCTTGTAGCTGAGTAGAAGCTTTGTAAATATACCAAAGAATTTTCAAAATGTTATTTTCAGATAAGCTCTTTACCTGTATCCAAGTGATAAAGGCAATAATCTTCATGGCTAATAAATGTCATGATTTGCATTATCCTTACTTAACGTCAAATTAGTGTAGCCAGACATTTCACTCCAGGAAATTAAATTAATCACTTTGTATGATAAAAAATCCTAAAATAGCTGTATCTCAAAAGACAAAATAATTTCAAAAGCAATTTCATGTTATCCTGTCAAGGTGAGTATATGTGCTCCTAGTTATACATCAAGGTCATACATCAAAGCCAGACTTAAGGAAAATTCATGACATAATTCATATGAGAAACAGATAAGTTCTAGGTTGAGTAAAACACTCCAAGACTGACCAAATTATTCAATACTTACATGTCTCTAATTCCATGGATAGTTTACATCCAGATTTTGTAATTGCCTGGATTATGTGGAAGTACTGAGTTTCTTTACAGAAATCAAATTCTACTTCTATATCACTCATTAATGCTCATTGATTACCGATTCCTATTATTCATGCCTCAAACTAGTAATTTTCTTCCAATGTATGTTTGATAAGACTGCTGCATCCACCCTGGGAGATAAAAGTTTCAGAGATTTGTGTTCCACAGATCCTCTGAGTGGAGGATTGTGTCTCTTAGCAATAGTAAAAGTTTGTGTCTTTTAGCAAACAGTTGAGAATTTGCAGTGTAAATAGCAAAAAGTATTGGTCTTAAAGGATGTCTGCACACATTTTAAATTTGCAGGAGAAATTATCAGCAGAATTTAATTGTGTAATTCTCAGTACATTACGGACCATGCTATTGCCAAAATCCGGTCATACTAATATTGCTTTATACAACTAAAGGCTTAAAAATAATATTTGAAAATATCAGGCACATTTGCATTAGAAATTGACACTCTAAATACAATATGCATTCACACTCCCATGTGGACTTTAATACATGCAGAATTGAAACTGAAAGAAATTGCAGAAGGTATTTTCAGCTTAATGGTTCAGTCTGTAGACAAGACTTAATTTTCTAGAATAAGACTATTACAAATAAATAAATCATCAGAGACAAGAGCTGCCTGGTATTGTAATTTAATTGTGCTCCAAAGAGCACTAGCACTAACTTGTCTCAGGCCAAGAGTCTGTGCTTACTAGGTAGGCTCCATAAAATGACAATCATACTGGTTTTGATGAGGCTACTAACTTCTGATTTGAACATATCAGTGTTAATTTAATCACCCATATTTAAATGAAATATATAAATTTTAAGCAATCTGTTTTATCTAAAATAGAATGCCAGAAACATGCATGTGTATAAAATTGTATGCAGTTGAAGGTAATACATTTAGGTAGTCCAAATTGACTACTAGATAAGGTAAAATTTAACAGTATCAGGTTTGTCAGCGGTACAAATACATTTTATCTTCTGCAAAATGTAACTTTGAGGCACTAATATAAATATAACAAGATATGTATAGTATATGTAATCTAAAGATAGTATATGTAATCTAAAAGCATTTTTCACATATTGGTATTATTTTTCACCTATAAAAAAAACAGTAAACAGCTGATAGTTTGAGTATTACTCACTGCATCACTTCAGATGATTCCTCTCCTTTGAGGTTTTTTTATGGTTTAGGTAGGGTTTCTTCTGTTTGGTTGCTTGGTTTGGACTTTTTCTGTATTTAGAAAATCAGAAATTAATAGGCAATGTCTTATGAAAAAAGAAAGATGACAAATTCCTGTAGCCATGGTCACAGCATTACAACTCAGCATTAGAATAGTGAGTTATGAAAAAATACCACATGTACACACTCTGTATATTTTCATTTACACTTTCAGAAATTAGGAAATCAATTCAACTGTTAAAGTTTAGATATTTATATTACTGAACACCTGTGAGTCTAACGTGGAAAGAATTCACTTCCTCATTTTTCATAATAACTATTTGTGGGTGACAAAGTATTACATCAGTTACACTAAGTTATAGGGAGAATGATTGCTTGAAAGAGGCTGATATTTGACATACAGGCTTCTAGAAACTGTCGCATTATTTTGGATTCAGATAATGTAAGAGCCACATCAGGTTTGCCAGCCTTTGCATATTTTCATTGCATATACTACAGTCCAATAGATCATAACATAATGCTTCTCAGATGCCTTTCATTCATTTAGCTTATGTCTGTGTTGGCTTGCAAACTACATTTCTGAAAAATAAAATTAAGGATATTTATATTAAAAATCTCTATGTTGTGATGTTAAAAGAAACACTGGACATAAGTGGGTGGATACATTTCATTCTGTGTCACATACATGTTGCTATTTCTCATTGAGGCAAAGTATCTCTTTTCAGATACATCCAGAAGTTTATGTTTGTCTGTTCATACTCAAATTCCTCAAAATATGTTAAGAAAAGAAAAGAAAAGAAAAGAAAAGAAAGAAAAGAAAAGAAAAGAAAAGAAAAGAAAAGAAAAGAAAAGAAAAGAAAAGAAAAGAAAAGAAAAGAAAAGAAAAGAAAAGAAAAGAAAAGAAAAGAAAAGAAAAGAAAGGAAAGAAAAGAAAAGAAAAGAAAAGAAGAAAAGAAAAGAAAAGAAAAGAAAAGAAAAGAAAAGAAAAGAAAAGAAAAGAAAAGAAAAGAAAAGAAAAGAAAAGAAAAGAAAAGAAAGGAAAGAAAAGAAAAAAAGAAAAGAAGAAAGGAAAAGGACTGAGTATAGACCAAGGTACAAATGGTCTTCTTAGGTACCTTGTCCTATTGAAATAGAAGCTTGAATCAGTAGGCTATTTACTGAGCCTGAACATTTTTTCAGCTTCTTCTATTTTTATATCAGTATTAGTGTGTGCCATAGTTTACTTCTTCCTATTCTATTATTTTATTATAAGCAAAAGCAGAAATTTTCCAGAATGTTATTAAAACTTGAATCACCATTTCTGTGATATTCTCTTTCTAATAAGACAGCAGTGGCTCTAGACAGTTCATTAGTGTAATTGTTTGGAGTATTACATGTCATTTTCCAAGTTCTATTTCAGTTACTGTTTATATCAGTCTGGCATTTGATACAGAGGGCCAGCAGTGACATTTCAAGCAGAAGAGCTTGAATATCATATTCTTGGAGTTCAGAATTTTATTTTCCATCCAGGAGTTTCAAACTCTGACATTTTTCTCCTAGACTTCAATTGTTTTCTGAAGAGACAATATAAAATATATTTTCCTCTATGTACCACTGAATGCTAAAGTAATAAAAGCACCCTATTTCAAGAAATATGGGTCTCATTCTACTGTAACTAGCTTGCCAAGACAGACAAAATAATATGACCCTTCAATTGAAAAAGAAATATAAACTCAGCATTAAATAATAAACCTGTTAGTGCTCTACATCTATGCCATTTATACTGATGGTAAAGATCCAGGTGGTATTTGGTGCTGCCTTATTAAATCTCCAATGGCTTTTCTAAATTTATTAATTCAGCAGCACAGATGAAATATTTAAAAAACTCAGCAAAAACAGTTGTAGAGGAACTCTAATCATTTTCCTGAGTTCAATATGGCTCATAAACTATTTACCGCTGCTCAGAGACACTACATTCTCTATATACAAACTCCTAAGGGAATAGATAAGTAGAGATAGGTAAATGTGGAGCACTCCATCCCAGTGGGATGAATTGTTCATCCCAGAAGGAAATTGCTAAAGATTCAAAAGAAAATATTTTATTTTCAGTAGACATAATACAGCTATTTGATGGGACAGCTGAGCCAGGAAGTATAGTATGACGCCTGGAAGTCTAGGCATGTTCTCTACCATAACTATATTTTTAACTATGTGTCTGGGAATATCTTCAGTAAAAATCATTGTAACTGTAACAAAAAGCACATAAAAATGACCAGTAAATATTGTTCAACTCCAATGCTTGGTAGGAGAAACTATCTGAAGGTATATTTTGATAATTGCCCTGCCATAGTAGTATTGCTTTCATGTGACATTTAGTGGTCCACACGTTAGAGACAGTAAGGGACTTAGACAGTTTGAAGTATGTGTGGTGGTGTGGTCACATCTCCTGTTCTGCGCTGGTCACCATGCTTAGAAAGGGAGTGTCTCTCCTCAGTCTTTATTGGTGTGGTTCAAAGAGTAATGGAGTCTAAAACACATTATAAATCAAGCTTTACTGAGGCAGTAAAAAAGATGAGCAATAACATTCCCATGCAGTACCAAAATCATAGAATCCTTCCAACCCAAGGTTTCCTTCCTTGGGTTGGAAGGAAACCTTGAAAGTTCATCTTGTTCCAAACTCCCTGCCTTGGACAGAGACACTTTCAATTAGACCAGGTTGGTCAGAGCCCCATTCAGCCTAGCTTTGAACACTTCCAGGGATGGAGCATCCTAGGGGAACCTGTTCCAATATCTTGCCACCATCACAGTAAATACTTTTTTCTAATATATGAATCTAAATCTTTTCGCTGTCAATTTGAACACACCCATTCACCCTTTTCCTGTCACTACATGTTATTGTAGATAGTCTTGCCACATCATTTCTAAAAGTTCCCTTCAGGAACTGGAAGGCTGCAATTAGGTTATTCCAAAACCTTCCCTTTTCCAGGCTGAATAATACCAATTCTCTCAGCCTTTCATCATAGGGAAGGTGCTCCAGCCCTCTAATCAATTTTGTGGCCCTCCTATGAACTCACTCCCACAGGTCCATGACCTTCCTCTGCTGGGAGCCCAGAGCTGGATGCAGCACTGCAGGTGGGGTCAGAATCCCCTCTCTGTCCCTTCTGACCACACTGCTTTGGATGCAGTCCAAGATACATTTGGCATTCTGGGCTGTGAGTGCCCATGGCTGGGTCATGTCCAGCCTCTCACCCACTCAGTGAGTCATACAGTGGTTCACCTGACCACGGATAGCAGGTACAGGATGATAGCTGATGTCATTGTTCTACTGGAATGGGCAGACGATGTGTAGATGAGCTAACAGTAACAGACAGTGGCACAAATGCTTTTCAGATGTGGTTAAGAGTTGTGCTATGCCTCGGGTCCACCAAAGATTGCAATTGGAGAAAATCAGACCTTACACGGCAGTAGTGTGCCCTACATGTCAGTGGGTTGATGTGGGCCTGCCTATGTGATGACATTAGTCAAGGGGCAGGGTGTCAGTTACTTTGGCCCTCCTGGAAATTTCTATGTCCCTGCTGCAAGTATTTGCTGGCCTTCTTTACTCTAAATGAGTTGGTAAGTTTCAACTGTTTAAACCTCTGAGGATAACCTGGCTTGTTTTGATTGCACCAGGTTCAATCAGTTACCTGTCTGCCTTTCTGAAGTGCAACAAAGAAGGGCTACCATATATAATTGAGAAAGTACAGTCTAGGCTGACTTAATAGCCTCTTTAGCTCTATACCTCTGCAGCAAAGCAGAGTACATAAACACCAATTAAGAATTTTAGACAGATTGTGGGAATTTTCAAATTATTCAGCACTGACCTAATTTTTTTAAAGCTGTCATTTTGCCATCACAGAATTAGACCTGGACTTTCAGAACTAGTTTAGAACTGATTTGGTCTGATAAGTCTCACTTCCAATATTTAACATATTAACAGCAAGAAATGTCATTTGAGAGAATGAAATAGTTAGTTTACCTAAAGCTGCAGTCTTTGTGGACATATGCCATTAATCAAACTTCTTTTGCTAGCAGTCATCAAGAAAATGCTGTTGGCACAACAAGAAATGTAAACTACCTGAATAATTTGAATATAATAAATTTAAATGAGAGCAAACAAAGAAGCCTTAAAATTGTGAGTAATGTCAAGTAACTTATAAGGCCTAAAGGGCATTTATGAATTGAAATAGCTATAGAGCTACCTAGTGGACAAGTTCTGAACTGTGAAACCGATGTAATTTCAAAATATGCTTTCAAAATTTTCACAAAAAGTAAACCAATTTGGCTCTTTTAAAACCCAAATATTATTTTAATGAAGCATGTTAATAGGAACTAATTAACACAAAATGTCATCTTTGGGGGCTGAACCATTTTTCTGGGGACATCATATCACCTAATTATAGGCTATACTACAAGTGTGTACAGTTATCATTCCTAAGACTTCTGAGCTTTAGCAATTTGTCCCAGGGCACAATTTTTTTCTAAGAGCTGACGGGCCAGTAACTAAGCCACTCACTCATTTTCTCTTCTCCCATTGGGATGGGGGAGAGAAGAGAAAGAACATGGAAACTTATGAATAAAAATACAGACTGCTTAATAAGTGAAAGAAAGCCATTTCAGCTTTTGGATATCTCTCAGATCAAAAAAACTACAGAAAAAATAGGTTATTGTGAAGGAAAAAAAAGTGAGGAAACAGCACTAAAAATCAAAACCAAAACCCTCAAACTAAACTAGTTTAAAAGTATAGCAAAACAGCAGAAAGGGGAGTCTCATTATCATTGCACACTCCCAGGAGTTACTATACTACATTCAGCTGGTGACAAAAAGGAAAGAAAGCTGGTAGAGATTATAAAGATATTTTCCCCAACTGTACTTTTCCTGTGCTGTGGGTAATAAGCACTGAGGACTAGAAAGAAGAAGCATTACATTCCTCCATTCCACAGCTGCATAGGATAAGTTTGAGGTTTCTTTTGTTTTGGTTTTTTTTTTTTTTTGTTTGTTTTGTTTTGTTTTGTATTGTTTTTCTGTTTGTTTTTGGGTTTTTTTTTTTTTTTTTAATTGTTCTTTCTGTTTTGGTTTGGTTTTTGAGGTTTTTTTGGTGGGGGGGTTATGTGATGGAGTTGAAAATGAAAATTCAAAAGTGAATTCTGGAAGTGACTTCAGTGAATTCAGGATATCAACACAAGATTGAGCTCCTGTCCTGAACTTTGTTTACTTCAAAGAGGTGAAAGAGAGCTGCTAAAAGAGAGGCTCTTGCTGAATAATATTGCTAACAAGGTGTCAAAAGTACTGATCTGTAATATGAGTCACCAGCTAAAAATTCCTTGGTTTTGCAATATATTTTAAATATATTATATCCATGTATGTGTGTGTAGATAGAAAAATGTCAATGTGAAAATAAAGCAATCATCTTTAATTTTTTTTTCTTACAGTTATATTATTTCCCAGAAATTCACCTCTTTTTTTTCTGAAATTTGATAATTCTAAATACTTGAAGAATTATTTTACATGTTATTCTTCTTTTTATTTAGAAACTTTAAAGTCTATATGCAATCCGACAAGAGAATTCCCAAACCAACATATTTTAGTATAAAATATACTACACAACAATTTCTCTGTGTAGTTATAGCATTTTTACAAAGCTATGCAAACTTTAAATCCCAAAAACATAAGCACTAAAATAGCACTATAAACTGCAATTTTAAGCAAGAGAAACTGTAATTTTAAAGGAAAATGTTTAAATTGATCACATGTGATGTAACTATGAAAGAACTGATTGCTCAGAAAAAAGTTACTTTAAAAAAATAACATAACTGGAAAACTTGTATGCATACTCTAAAGAACACAGTATGGTACCTTGTATGGATTGTGAATCTCTGAGAAATTCTTTTATTTTGTAGTTATAAAAGCTTTACTTCACTGCAATCTCTGAGATTACTTTTTAAAATGCATATTTATTTCAAAGTTCAAGCTGAACTACTGGTCCTCATGTATCTCAGCTAAACACAAAGAATGTGATTGATTCTTAGTAACAAAAGAACTGTGATGGTATTTGTCCAGATGGCATTTGTGGGCCATAAAATGAAGTCAAATTAAAAACTAAGGAAACTTAGATCACCGTGAGGAAATATTGCAATATTTGTGTTCAGTAAGACAGGTTTACTGCAGTCAGGAGAGATGAAGGGGTATAGAACATCAGATATTAAAAGTTTCACTGTTTAGAAGCAAGATCATAATTGTTTTTAGCATGATGCATATGTTTTCAGAACTAAGCCAAACTTCTAGACATATGTATTTTAATTATATTAAACACAACTCCAAATTCTTTTCCTGAAATGCTACTATTTGTTAAATTAGTTTAATAAAAATCCAAGTTAAAACCTTGTTTTGATAGGTTTCCAAAAGCAATGAAATGTCAAACCTTTTGTGTGCTTAGTGTAAGGATATTTAAGAGTTTGTCAAACAGATAGAAGTAATATAATCTAATTTACAGCTAAGTCCGTTTTAAATTATCAGGGGACTGAATTATTTGTAGGAATTTGTCGTTGGTTATTGCTAGTGTACAGTGTAGAGCTGAAATATCAAAGCAGAAGTTGGCTGTAAGTGCTGGTATAGTACTTTTTTGTCTCATTGTCTACTAGTTTGCAAGATAGGGATGGCAAAGTGATTGCTATAAAAACAAAACAAAAAAACCCCCAAAACAAACCACCTGTCTTTTTAAATTAAGAATGATAAAATCCATGAGAGCCAAGTAGATAAGTAGATCAAACCAAATCCTGAAATCAGTTGAGGATTTGCTCTAAGATAAGAATATGCATGTTCAAAGGTATGGCAACCAAAATTTTCAGTGTTATATCATTATTTCCTGGATTCCAAATCAATGCTGAGAAAACATTTATTTTAAAAAGTAATTTATGACAAAATCATAATAAATGGAATTCACATATATCTAGATGTGCGCACACATATATATGTGACTGTTTGATCATGAATATGTACATAGACAACATATTTTAAAATGCCTGTTGTGAGGGAATATCATGGCTTAGATCAGGATGAACTAAATGTACGAACTACTGCTCAATAATTGTGTCAGTGTCAATGAGTTCTGAAATGTAATATTGTCTGTGTGTAAGAATGGTTGATAATGCAAAGTACCAAAAAGTTGCAGAAAAGTGTCTATCTCTGCTTCTTCTTCTCTTGCTCATAGGTATTTCAGACTTCAGAATCAGGGAGGAGCCAGGAGCTGAGCGTGGTTACCCTGGCTGCATAAGCTGAGAGGCATACCCGGTCTTCCGTGGTGAGGTGCCCCCAAGGGTGTAGGCCATGCTGGGGTGGTGGGGGATGGATAAACTTTATGAGATGGGGTCCATCTCCCAGATTGTTTGATCTTTACTTGTTGGCAGACTGCTTCAAGATGTTGCTTGTTGATGAGTGTAGCGAGTCAATGTGCAAACATTCTTGTATAAATTTAGTGCTGCTGTTCCTGTCTTTCACACATGGGTGGCATTTTTTACAAAATACCTTCCTAATTGTGCTTTAACCAGTGGAAACTTTGTCCCTAAAAACTGCTTAGCAACATACCTCAGGCCTCCAATATCAGCCTGATTACTCAAGTGATGTCAGCTCAGGAGTCAAAGACAGAGGAAAAGTTAAATGAGGTGAATTCCATCCTGGCATTCTTCTCCTGTTTTTGTTAGAAGCTCTAAAGTTCCTTTCATTCTGTACAGACTTATGTTGAAAAATGGTTTCCTTGAGAGTATGTTGTGTAGCCTCTTTCACTCTTTCAGCTAGTGAGATTGTCACCTTGCAGAGTTTGTCAAACTGACTGCAGCTCTCTGTAAAAGGTCAATGTCGCTGTGTCCAGAGTAAATGAGATATTTCTTCTCCTTGTAATAACTTCTATTCTTTTTATAACACTGCACTGTAAGACTGCTGTCATCCATACTGAAACCTGAAAGTCAAGGTTTCAGACCACAGCTGCTGGTTTTTAGGTTTTTTTAATGATCTCATTCAGATTTTGTGCTCTTGTCCTACTTTTCATATTCTAGTCAACAACTATGGTTTTTTTCATGCTTCTAGAAACTAATTTTGGGGGTCCATTAGTTTTCACTAGTAGGGATAAACAAATTCTCTTTTTTTTTCAAGTAAAAACCTGTCTGTCTAAATGGAAAATACACAGTATTATAGTCAAGTTAAATACTTCATATTTTATTCAGCTCTTCAAAGGCATATCTGACTTTAAGTGTGTGATTATATGAAAGGTGCAAATAGTGAATTATAGATTATTCTGAGTCAGAAGGAATCCACAAGGATCATTGAACCCAATTCCTGAATCATCACAGGGCAACCTAAAATTTATACCAACTATCTAATAGTTGTCCAAATGCTTATTGAACACTGACAGTTTTTGGATGATGATGACATCCTTGAGGATCTTGTGCCTGACTACTGCCCAATAATGTAAATATTGTAAATTCTCAAAGTGACTAGATGAATATGTCCCCTAAAACTATCCACCGTCATTTGTAGTGATTGAGTAATTACAAATACATATCATACCAGGTTGTTTCCTTGTATTTGAGAATTGAAAAAAATCATTCCATGATAATCAACACTTCACAATTTTATGCTCTTTTAATATAGACTTTTCTCCTTTAATAAACCATCTTTTTAATATGTATTTAGATAGTATTACATAACATAGATAAGTATTCTGGAATTCTAATCCATGTTTATTTTGCTTACTCTTCTGTTGAAATAGACTCTTCTTAAATATCACTTTAATTATTATAGTTTGAAATAAACTGTCACCTAGCCTGTTTTGCTGTACACTTACATTAAATAATTTCATGTATTCTTGAAAAAATGACATATTTTCGGACCTGAAACGACCTCATTTAGAATGCCTTCTTGAAACCACAGACTAGTCCAAGGTAGCTGCAACTTTGAAAAATTACTATATCATTTTATGCGGAAATTAATCTGAAATTCAGCTTTTTATGTAAATATCCAGCAAATGAGAATAGTTGTCAAAATTGAGATTTTTTAATTTATTTTTCTGATTTTATATAAAAATCAGATTGACTGGACAATTTTATTTATGCTACTTGAAGGAAGTATATCTCCAGTTATTCAAAAATATCACAAAAATACACTGGGGTGTGCCACATAATGATAAATTAATGGAGAATAAGTGAACTATTTCCTTTGTATTTTGTTTTATTTTAAATAAATAGGGTGACTCAATAAATGTTCCTTTAAATCTCCTCTACTTTTTTTATATGTAAACAGGATTATATGATTTGTGTTCTGCTTAAAAGAATTATTAGTATACAAGATTTTTGGTGAACTACTTGGTTTCTAGAAGCCAATTAACATACATCTGTAAGTTAATGACTCCCTAAATGTGAAAGCCACTTATGTCAGCTTTCACTAACATAAGCACACATATTTTCTGATGAAGGAAGAGCAGTTTTTATACAAACAGCAGGAATAATTTTTCTGTCTCTCCCTAAGCAAATTTGTTATATTTGTTATATTTTATAGATATAATAGACATATGTTATATCTTAAATATATTTTAAAGACAAAATATTTCCTCTAGTCAATAAAGAATGTGGCCAGTGACACTTGTTTATTAACTTGTGACTGCAATATATGACTTACATTTCATAAAGAGACAACAGATATCTCTGATCCTTGTTGTGTTAAAATTATTCCAGTTGTCCTCTAAAAAAGCAGAAAATATGTGAGAAGTAAAGAATATCAAGTCTATAACAAAAACCCTTGCCTTTCAAATGTGAATTTTAGCATTAGACTAAGAGCCTGGGTGATTTTTCCACTCTACTTAATGATCAAAAACCATATAGGATTGAGTTATGGATTATTAGAAATTTACTTTATGCTTCAGAGTGTATACCAAATTAGAGATCCTTGCACAATATTTCTTTATTTATATCAGTTTTATATGCTGATACTATTGCTGTGGGCTTTTTCTTTTTTTCTCTCGCAACAGGCTGATGGCAAAATGAAAATTAAGAAGTATCTTGACAATGACATTTAAAAAACCAAATTGTATTATTAGGAGGAAATATCTGTACTAAAATAACACTGTTAGAATGAAATTAAATTTAAAATACAGTTTATTATACAGTTACAAACCTGAAACCATAGGCACATGAAGAATCACTGCATTTTCAGGCTTTTCTCATGAAGGCAATGTATTACTCAAGGAATGGGCATGTCAAAGTTTTATAGAGGTAAAATCATTTCATCACCTTTTGTAGTTCTGGTCTCCATGTTCTAAGAAGGACTTAGGATAGATAGATAAAGGATATTGTTGTAGGCTGGGTTGGTTTAGTCAGAAGCTCAATTAATGTTAGTTAGGTATGTTCTTTGTGCACCCCTATCTTTCCCTCACAGTGGTTTGCTCCAGGTTGTTTACCCCAAGATTTCCAGCCACACAGATCCACAGTTACCTGTCAATCTTCTCACTTCTCCTGGTTTTCTCCTTATTTGGTTCTGTCAGTCAAGGTTTGTTCACTCCCTGTTAAGTGTCAATCATGTAACCACCCCCAGAATGTTCTGTGTCAATCACCCCACCTTAGCCTTTCTATTTGTCTCAGAATGCTGTACCCACCTCTGTTATGTCACCATTGGTTGTGAAACCATATCTCAGTTGCCCCCAACTGGGCGAGGCAGGTTTCCACTCCTATCTGCCCACCCCCTATTTAATCTGCTGTAATCTTTTGTCTGTTGCCATTTTGCCTTGCATTGCGCTGAGGGCGGGTCGCTCAGACCGTGCGTGGGGGAATAAAAATTCTCAGTTTCGCAGGCAAAGCGTCCTTCTCTCATCCCTTCGCTTCCTCTCAGCCTGAAGCTATCAAAGCTGCGTTACCAACACTGGGGCACTCCACAACCCTGGAGTGATCGCTCCAGGGCTATGGCCTCACAAGGCAGTGCTTGCCAGCGCTTATGCTGCTTGAGGTCGTAACGGGCAACCGCTGCAAGTGGCGCTCAACAGGATATGAAATAACAACATAAGAAGATGTTGCTTTGTGAGGAATGCTGTAAAGGACAGTATACTTCAATTTGGAGAGTATTCTGTATTCAGTATTCTGCCAAATAAATTTTGGCAGAAATTTACAAAATCATTAAGAACCTTGATTAACTGTTCTCAAACCAAATTGGAAGCATTCTATTAAAGCACCAAGAATTGGATTTGAATAAATATGACAGAGTACTTGACACAGTGAGAATTAACTAGTAGTAGTTTACTGCTGCAGGACACTATGAAAGCAGGCAGTATCCTAAATTAAAAAAAAAAAAAAAAAAAGAAATGATCATGCAATCCATTGGACAACAAGTTCATGAAGAGATCATAAAAAGAAAGTCCAAAACATAAATTGTACTGGGAGCATGAGGTAAATCTACTTCAGAAAGTGATCAAGCTGAACAGTGTTTGTTACTACCATTGTCAGATGCTCCAGTCCAGGCAAAAGGGAGCATTAGTTTGGCCCAGCAGGGCTTTTCTTCTGTTCTTCAAGCCTCTCCTGGACACCTGGGAGCTTCCAATTCTTCATAGAAAATACCTGTAATTATTTTTCACAATTTAAAGAATAGCACAATAGACAAAATCGGTGAAGTTACAGACAATCCTAAAGGTGTCTATAGGCTTCTATTATCTTCCGGATCAATTCCATACTTTTGGTAATTAAAGGGGTTTGTAAGTTTGTTTCTTTTTTTATTTTAAAGTATACTATGTCTTCTCAATATGGGTCATGGCATCACAACAGGCAACAAAAGTTGCAGATAATAATATCTTCCTGCTGTTAAATAAAGGATGAGAGATTCTTACACTGAATTTGAACAGAAACTTCTGAGAGCTCCTGATCATCTGGCAACTAGTCCCAAATACCTACACTTGGAAAAAAAGCATGAGAATGTTTTACAGAGATTCAGGCAATAGTTTCAAGGTGATTAAAGAACTCTTTCTTAAAAATTAGAAAATAGTACTTACTTGCCTTTTGTTTTTCTATTTGTAAAATTCAAAAAGGAAAAATATTTGAATTTTAAAAAACATTAATTTACATTGAATTAATCTGACGTCAAATTTTTAAGACATTACTTCAATCCAGAAAACTTGTATCAGAAGACAAAAACATGTAGCTAGATGAGTTTGTGTTTAAATCTTCTTTTTTTCAGTATCAATAATTTAAAAACAAAAAAACCCGCTTGAATTCACATAATAAATATATCAAATTAAGCAATAAGTACTTATTTAGAAACATCTGTCTTTGCAACTTAAATAAATTCATTGGGGTCATTAATTACCTTTAATCTTAATTAGTTAATTTTGAATATGTTTGGTTTTGGTTTTATTTTCCAATAACATAGTTATAAATGTTTAAGATATCTGATCTTAAACCTTTTCAAAACATGATTTTTTTTTTGGAGGAAACACATTTGCACAACCATAGAGGAGGTAGGATACAAATTAAAGAAAACAAAAAAAAAAAAACCCACCAAAAAACAAAAGAGATCGAGAATTCAGAAAATAAATATAAAAATACACAATACTGGGGCAGACACTCCAGTGGAAGACATGTAATAACCATATCTTTTAGGAAGAAACCCTGTATAACTTTTAGGCAGAAAGAAACAACCAAGGACTTTAACTATGAAAATTGTGTGATGATTGTCTAATGGTAAAGTATACTTGCAGACAATGTAGCATATTTTTGAAGACTAATGGTTTTTATGTGCCATCATGATGATGAATACTGTGTATGAGCACATAATTTTTTATGATACATTGTTAATGTATGTGGCAGTGTGGGTTTAAGACATGAAACCAGCCTGATTTGTCAGTCTTTTAACCTGATTTCTCATTATCTGTGTATTTGGTTGCAATAATGCAGTAAAACTGTATGAAAATTTTGTATATGAATCACTTATTAATGGCTATGTCTCCTTTAGCATTTTGATTCAGAGTGTGATTTTTGAAAATTGAATTTACAAATCATCTCCATATTCTTAATTTTCCTACTTTTTTTTAAAGCTTTTCTTCTCCAGACACTAGATTCTTTTTGAGAGCAAACTAAAGCACAAGCACTTAGTAAGGTGCATCCTATATATTGGAGCAGTTAGTGAGCCCATACAGGTGCTTATGGACATCTTGGAACCACTGATGTGCTGAGGACATTTGGTTCAGGGAACCAGATGATGCTGCTAAGAAGTACAAATTTGAACCATAATGTCAGCACAAAACACATGAATGCACTGACACTCCTATTCCAATCAAATATCTTACTTGAACAATATGTAATATGTAATGAAATTGCAAGCTAATATTATAGAAGTTTCAATAACAAATATAGATAATATACCACTAGTCTAAATCTTCTTTTCCTAAATGAAAATAATTTATTCATCTTTTAACATTTTGAAATTTTCAGCAAGCACATTTTCATCACAAAAATAACTCTGAATTGAAAATCAATAATGCAGGTTAAACAGAGTGTATTTTGTTGTTAAGGGTGGATAGAAAAAGACTTGTGAACATTGCATACAGAGAAATAGAAAAACAAAAAACAATCTGCCGTGTTCACTAAAGTTGCAATTTGAAGCTGGGTTCTGCTATCTAGCACAAAGCAAAATAAATGGATTATGTGGATAACTCTAGGTTGGATGTGGCTTTTTGTTTTTCAGTTATTTGGGTTTTTTATTTTTTAAGCTAGTATGAACTACTGCATCACTTAGAAAAGTGCAAGAGTAAATGGGATATAATTGTGAGGAGAAATAACTTGGAGACTTTGATTCTTTCACTTGCTTTACAATAGTGGGACAGAACAAAAATAATCACATGCAAATTCCCTACCTGTGTGTTAAGTTAATGTATTTTAAACAGACACTTTTTGGTTAAAAAGTACATGCAGGAATATTCCACTGAATTTTAAGGGTCAAGAATTCACCAATGCAAAAAAATACTCTTTCAGTGATATGAATCAAACTCTATGCTGTAATTCCCTGAAAGTAAAATGTCAAAGCAGGGAATATGTAATGAATCCTAGAAACAGATTAGTATATAGAAATCAGCAGAGAATTTAATATCTTATCATCTGAGAGAGCAGATGTCCTGGTATGATGTGCAAACAGCAGATTGAGCTGCTTTGATTTAAAAGAAAAAAATTATTTTAAAATTAACACATAGAATAGGACAGGGTAAAGAGACTAGATATTCACTGAACATCTGCTATTTCTGTGTCATTCAGGTGACTCATATACCTGCATTTTCCCTGGGGATGCCAAGTTGTTAAAACTAGCCTCTACTACAAGATTGGTGTCAGTAGAAAATGTGCATAAATTGGACTTCAGTGAAGTGTTATTTCAGTGTATTTCTTTTGCTGAAGCCCTAACACAAAGTTACAATCCATCACCTTTACCTTTTTTTTTTAATTAACCCATTACGACTGGTATTATAAGCAAAATAAAATGTTTAATTACTGGCTATGTTTAGAAAATCTCCACTCTTGGGCAGATATGCCTATCCTGTAAGGTAAAGATATAATCTGGATTCTTTGAGTTACTCATAAATGGTTCAGCCCTGTGATGAGCTACATGTAGCATATTTGACTACACGCCTCTTCAGGCATCCACAGTACCACCTGATACATTCAGGCTTTTCCCACATTTCCCTGCTGCATGGTTTAAAAGGTGACATAAAAGTATGATCAGCAACCAGCTGACTCAAAAAATAATAGTCGGTGATTGATTTCTTGCTTTCTTACATTTGTTGCCTCAGTATTTTGAAAGTGGTCTCCCTATCAGCAATGAACACAGAGTGCTTCACGTTGCCCTAGTTAAGAGAATAATGGCAACTGCTTTACATTACAAAGTGTTCATCTTGTGTACTTTCAATGATTCCAAAAGTGGAAATATCTCCAATCCTTATGGCTTCCTCTTTCACACTGTTCATCTGGCCAATGATGGATTTAGCAATTACTCATATGGGAATGATGATATAGTTTAATTATCTGCCTGTTTGATTTCTGAATATCTAACTATCCTTTAATTCTAACTGAAGTAATCATAAACTTTTACCAAGCTGCATAATAATTAGCCCACTAAAAATTATATATTATAGTTAAAAAATTGTAATATATAAATTATATATGAAAATTATATATATCTTAAATATACGCTGTATAGCTAGACAGCACTGGCTATAAATCAGCAGACTGTTATTGTAGAGCCTTTTCCCTGAATTAAGCTTTAGTCATTAAAGTTTTTGGAAAGAAATAGGATTTTATCAATACATTTCAAGTAATCTAAGCTCTGAATAAAGCAGATGGAGTTCCTTAGTTGCAGAAATATATTTTAGTACAAAAATTCTTACTTTCAATTGATAGTTCTTCATTAAGCAAAAGTCATGCACTATTATTTATTAGATCTTCTCTTTCATGACAGAAAGAAGCATTATCACAGAGATACAGAAAACAACTTTCCAATAAAATTCTGGTATCACCAAAGTGAATGACCAAATTCCCATTAACTTCAATAGGTTCAAGCGAAGTCTTTACATGGATTTGTTGGCAATTAGTTATTAGTTACATAACTGTATCTATGCACTCAGACTAAATAATGAATCTTCTAAAAACAGTCCAAAAAGTTATACAAAAAAACGAATGCTATTTTTTGTGTCATTTATACAGGAGCAAAAGGTTCATAGAACAGAAAAGCAATAAATAAAAAGTGTGCCATTTCCTGACACAGAAAGAGATATCTCGATGACAGAGAAAGTTGTTTCACTAAAATCTCTCCTACCAAAGAAAGTAAGGCACAGTGAGAAAGGCATTCCTAGCTCAACTCATAAGGAAAAGTGTGAGAAAGATTTATATTGTAAAACAATACCAAAGGTGAGGCTTAGATGTGGAGAAAAGAAATAGAATCCTCTTATTCATTTTTCCTGTATTATCAGAAATTGGAATTTATTGTGTTCTTGTAAATATTCCAAAGAAACACTTTATCCTTATTTTGCTAATTATGAAAGTAGATGGCTAGATACCTTTGACTTACAAGTACAGTCCAAACAAGTATCACAGTTTTGAATCTAGACAATATCAATTTATAAAAACAGTGATTTTTCTCATTGAGATAATTTTCACATGATCATTTTGCATAAGGCAAAGAGAAGTTCCCAAGACAGTACTCCTGCACAACTCTGATGTTGGGCCAAACCAAGTAACTCTACATATAGACAGATTTTACAAAGTAAACATAGTCTGCAATTATTTTATTGAAGACTATCCCTCGGAGAACAAATAGAAAAACTTAACAAAATGTTTAAGGCTGTATCTCACCTTGGTGAGTCTCTCTTTTTTTTTTTTTTTTTTTAGTTAACACGATATTTTTTGGAAACAGTATTACAAACTATTAACCTATGACAGTAGCTGGAGAAATGAGACTTCACTAAGGTATTTAATACCTATTAGGCACTTTTTGTATGAAAACTCTCCCACTTACCACACCTTAGCAGTTGTGTTTTGGAAGACCAGGATATTAGAGACAATGTTTGCTAAAGGGTAAAAGAATGCAATTAAATTAATACTTGAATGTACCTGAGGGAAAAAAAAATATTCAGCTCTTGCATTCTGTTATAGTAACTGTATATATCTAACAAGGTTGTGACCCTAATCCCTTCTTCTAAGAACACATTTATAGTTTTATCTTCAGAATAATTTTCTCTACTGTAAACACAAGTAATTCAGGTACGTTTGCTTGAAATTCTGACTCAGTTTCCCAATCACCAGAAAGGGGCAAAATAATGATGGTTGGCACTACTTTATGATCAGCTGTATGTAACTCTGAAGTCAATAATTTAAAATTATTGTTAATCCATCTATTGATGGATGATTAGTAATCATTAATCATAAAATATCAAAAATATCTAAGCACCTACTCCAAGTTTTAGAAACCTCATGTTACAGACATGCAATTATTTATTCCATCTTGCACTAATGACTTCAGATAATTTAAATGTGTGTAATTAAATCTTTCAGAAATGTGTCTACAGTTTACAAATTTTAACATTTGCAGGACATTAATACTTTTAAATTTACTTCAAAGGAAAAATTAATTCTCTTATATCATGGCAAGCACTAATTGTTGGTGGGGTAGTTTTCCTGTGAAGACTCAGCTTTGTCATTAAACAAGCACTTTCTAGATAATACCAAAGCAAGCATTTCATGATGACCATTATCTTTTCACTTTCCTACATATTCAGGCTCACCACAGTGAAAGAAAAGACAGAAAATGATTTCTCCAATTTATCGTTGCATTTGTCTGGAGGCAATTTTCTGACTGAAATGACACAAAATCCACTGGGAAACAAGAGCTATGGACCTTATAAATATGCAGCCATCACTTCTATGATCAAGCTTTTGACTCCGTTGCTATGGCTGTCATAATAAGATGGAATGCTATGGGAGAAAAATAAAAAGGTTTTTTGTTTGAAATTCTTTGGTGCATTCCTAGCACCCACAAAATTGCTGCCTATTGTAGGCACCACAGAGTCTAAAAAATTATTACACACACTGTTGGCAGCTGCTGTAGGCTGAGATGGTAGCTGTTATTCCCTTCAGCATGTCAGTATTTTAAAAAATCATTACAGCTGCCTATTCTTCAGTGTATTATGTTAATGTGGATGATTTGGGCAATTATTTTTATTTTGCTGCCTATCAGAATCTTCTGGTATACTTTAGCTTCTCCCTCTTTCCATTTACTCTTTATCAAACAAAAACCAGAAGAAATTTATGGGAGGAATGGCATAAAAATTGTTCTCCTGGACAGAACATTGTCAATATTATCTTCTGCTAACTGTAGGTTTATCATTGCTACATTTCCATGTATCCAATGACAATTTCTGTAACTCAGGAACCTCAGATTCTGCTTGCAATGTGCTGCAGCTGGCACATTGCTCCTCCTCATCAAGTGTGACTAGGTTTTGCAGGTAGACACTCTTATCATTCTGATTTAACAGGAGTATGATGTGGTAAAAAACATCTCTGGCAGTCAAAAAATGGCTGGGAGTACTTATATGGCCTTTTCAACTTCATTTTCTTATCCAGCTGGGCAGGGCTACAGCTGACTACAGAAATATCTATCTGCTCTGTTGGGTGGCAGTAGATTAAACAGTGAACCCCAATCAGGCTGGAAACAGATACGTGCTTAGTATGAACAGACAGCTGTGTGGAGGTTGGTAACTAGGGCTGTGATTCACTGCATGGAGCCCAGGAAGAACTAAATAAGAATTGGCTCAGTCCTAGGGAAGAAGTATTTTGTTACTGCTGTTATTGTCTTCATGATCTAAGAAGCACTGAGTATGGATGGAGGCTGTATTGAAAGTGAAACTTAGGGAAATACAACATATTCAATTTTCTACTGGTTAATGAGAAGCAGAAATTGACAAAGAGGTCCTGAAGTCAACAAGCAACACTGTAAGTTTTGCAGAATGTGTGAGTTCAGGAGCAAAAAATTAAAATGTGTAGGTCTGAGAGCTCCCTAGACCCTCAGAAGCTCACCTGTACATAAATAATAATTATGTTTCTAGCTCCTGCAGGTGCTGAACTTCACAGACTCAAAAACAGCGGCTGGGTCCTGATTTGCCAGCTGGCCTGAAAGAGCACTAGTTCTCTGTTTTCACTTGAACTGTTCCCCACAGGAAACTTAGATTTTTTTTTTCCTCTCTCTACATGTACTGTTTTTGAAACAGAATTCTACTTCTATTCCCAGAAGTGGAATTCATAATTATAGAAAGGGCATTATAATTTCAGATTTGAGCAACTCAGCCTGCATATTTGTGTATTCAAGAAATCTATCCAAAGAAGAAGCATAAATTAATTATTTTGGTTTTACTTGGTACCAAGGGTCAAACACTCATCTTTGATAGCTGATAGCTTCTTTTTATCCCTCAGATCAATAGAAAAAGGTGGAAGGTGGGAAAAAAAGGCTGAGATTTTTATTCTTCTCAAGCCTTTCTTGTGTATACTGAGTAGCAGTTGAACAAAGACAGAAGCTACACTGAGAATAGTAATACAGTCTGCAAAAGCCACTCATCAAATAAGAAGCTGATAAAACAGAAGTGAAGTGACAAGCCAAAGGGAACAAAGTATTATGTGAATTGCATATTCAAATGTAAATATGCAAATTTTAGAAGTCCAGCTCTATTCTGCTGTGAACCACCCTTCAGCATGTGACCTTTGGAATTATGATAAACTTTGACAACTCCATTCGTTCTGTTTCTAATTGCACATTCCCTTTCTTAAATACAAACATTTCTCTAATTTATCTCTTTCCTTTATATATGCATGTTAACAGAATTTTCTCCTCTGTGTTTTCTGTTCAGCATATTTTTCCCTCTTTTTTTCATTTTCTTTTTTTTTTTTTTTCCTTTACACATACTCCTGAATTTCCCAATCCCCCCACACAATAATTTTTTTTTTTTTTTCCCTTTTCTGGCTTAGTGAGAAAGTGCTAAGAGCAGTCAGGAAGCTGCAGTTCCAGTAGAACAGAATTCCCAACAGAGAGCTGGCACTGCCTTCATAATTTTTTGGAGAGCTTTCCTTACCTTCCATGTATCATACCATCACGTATCATAAATACTTCAAATACTTGAGGTGGCTGAAAGGCACATTTTCAGCTCATTAGAGGAGCAAAAAGTTGAAGAAGAGATACTGCCATAGATTATTTGGAGAAAATCCAACTCAGCTCTTTCTTCTTCTTCTGATTTATTAAAGAACAAGAGCAACAAAAGAGACAGGGAAAAAATGTTCCAGAAATGCAACTTCTGTGATACAAAGGAGTTATTGAGTTTCTAATTAGCTACCAGAGGCTTTTATAAATTTTTCTGACTCTCTGTGCTGTACAATCTTTCCTATGACACAGCCAATCTGTTCAACTCCTACATTGATCATTTGAATTGTGACTATGTTTGCAGCTTATGATCAGAGGTATAACGTGGAAGATAGGTCAGCTGGGAAACAGCAGACATGATCCACAGTAGCATACAAGTCAGCAGTTTTTCACTATTAAAATATTTTTACAAAATCTCAAGACTTCTATTACATTAATTTAATGAAAGCTTGAATTTAGACTTAAACCCAAAACTGATCCATTTTCACAAGAGTTTTCAAAAGAAATCCTGAGGAAAATTTTTAAGTTACCTCTTTAAAACAGATAATATATGCTTTCCTATGACTTCATTGACTTTTTTAAAGTTTCTTTTTGCTTCTATCACTTTCCATCAGCAGAAAAAATGGAGGAAATAGGATGTAAGACTCATGGGTTGAGATAAGGAGATCACTTACCAATTATGGTCATGGGCAAAACAGAAGCAACTTGAAGAAGGTTAATTTAATTTATTTCCAGTTAATTAAGGAAGGAATTAATAAGTGTATTAATATTTCCAATTAACAGTGTAGATGGTGAGAAATAAACCCAAAGCTTCCTCCCACTTTGCTTCTTTCCAGACTTAATATCTCTCCTGATTCTTTTACTTCCTCCCCCTGAGCAGTGCAGAAGAGTAATGGGGGTTGAAGTCAATCCATAACACATTTTTTCTGTTGCCCCTTTCGCCTCACACTATTCTCCTGTTCCAGTGTGGGTTTCCTCCCACAGGATACAGTCCTTCAGGAACAGGCTGATGCAGCCTGGATCCCCTGCAGGCCACAGTTCTTGCCACAAAATCTTGTCTAGCATTGGCTCCCCTCCACAGATCACAGTTTCAGCCAGGATCTTGCTTTTGCATGGACTTTCCACAGGCTGCAGCGTCCTTCAGGACACATCCACCTGCTGCAGTATGGGGTCCTCCATGGGCTGCAGTGTGGATATCTGCTCCAACATGGCCCTGCATGGGCTGCATCTCTACCCAATATGATACTGCAACCTGTAGGGAGGCATAGACTGGGAAAAAGTCCATCTGACTAAGTAATGTCAAACAATGTATAAAATTAAATGCCTTAGAAGTAAAACCTGAATTTTGGGCTTGGATTAATTAGTGTAGTTTAAATTTCTGCTCCTGTTACATAAGTAACTGTTGGAATCTCGACCTTAAACCTCATCTAAATTATCAGTGATATGCAGTGGGGAGAATACGGTGTGACAGGTAGAAAATACAGTGTGAATACAGGTGAAAAAGGATCATTGACATTCATTTGGATTATTAGGCTTCAGGATTACAGCAGCATCAATGCCAAGAGTGGACTCCTCATAAAAATAAAATTTTTAAAAATATCTTAGAAAGCCAAGTAGACTTCTAGCTGTCATGTTATTTTCAGCTGCTATCTCAAACATGGCTTCCCAAGAGACAGAAGCTTATTCCAGTCTGTGAATCAGGTGTGCCTCTGAAGATGAGCACAAAGAACATAAGCCTGTAGTTCTGGCTTTCCAGTTTTTCTGCTGTCAGACTTTTTAAACTGAATTTTTGCAGAGATTTTAATCTCTTTCCCTTGCAGTTATAGGTTTATAAATAGAAGAATCTGATTTTCTCAGACAGTCTCTTTGTTATCCTTGGCCCTTGGTCTCCTTTGAGTAATATCTGATACCCTATGAAACATGAGGGAGGCCAAGGAGAATTTCCATCCTTTTTTGGATGTAGGGGGAAACATAATGACAAAGGATGAGGAAAAAGCTGAAGAACTTAATATCTTCTTTACCTCACCTTTTAATAACAAGACCAAGACCAGTTTTTGTCAAGATACCTAGCTCCCTTATCTGGAACACAGACAGGGATGAAAATGAAACCACATAATGCAGAAGGAAACGATCAGAGAACTCTCTTAACACCTTTCCTTCAGATGCTTACTGATATTGATGAGGTCACTTCTCAGTCAGTTTCTTCTCAAGGCTGAATGGGCCCAGCTCCCTCAGCCTTTAGAAGATGAGAGATGTTCCAGTTTTTTAATTATCTTTGTGTCCCTCTGCTGGACCTGCTCTAGGAGCTCCATGTATGACTTGCACTGAAGAGTCCAGAACTGGGCACAGCACTCCAGATGTGACCTCACCAGGGCTGAGTATAGGGGGCAGGATCACCTAATTTTTGGGCCACTCACTGCAAGAAGGACATTGAGGTGCTGGAGTGTGTCCAGAGAAGGGCAACAGAGCTGGAGCACAATGAGGAGCAACTGAGGGAGCTGCTCTCAGTCTGGAGAAGAGGAGGCCCAGGGGTGACATCACTCTCCACAACTACCTGAAAGGAGGTTGTCGTGAGGTGGGTGTTTGTCCTTTCTGCCAATTAACAACTAACAGAATGAGAGGAAATAGCTTCAAGTTGCACCATAGGAGTATTGCATTAGAAATTAGAAAATATTTTTTTCATGGAATGGTGAAGTACTGGAACAGACTTACCAGGGAAGTGGTAGAGTCCAAAACCCATTGTACTGGAGGATGGTGGTGGTGCTAGTTGATGGTTGGATTTGCTGATCTTAAAGGTCTTTTCCAACCTTAATGATTCTATGAAACTATGATTACAGATATATTTCAACTCAAGGTATACGAAACACTGGCGATGCTACAATGTTACCTCACTGGTAGGTCAGTGTTTTTTATAACTGCTGAATTTGTTGCATGCCATTGTGTTCCAAGGCCTGGAATGGAGTTTTTTTGAGTACTTTGTATGTAAAGGGAACCTAAACTTGAAGCAGTTTTCATCCATACTGACTCTGGGAGAAGAACTTACAATTAAATAGCCCCTCAAGTTATGCTCAGCCTTTCTCCTGGAAACAGCTAGATGTGGTGGTCCAAAAGAGATATAGGGATAAAATTAACAGGTAAATTTATGATCAGGAAATGATACCCTGGCTTAGCTTCCAGCACTCTTACTTACAGCAGAGACATTAAGGGAAGAAGAGAGTGATTTATTTGCTAGACAAAGATACACTTTTTAACCTTTATTCCCTTTTCTGTATTTTGCTTTTGAATCTCAGTGAGAAGTAAACTGACAATTCTGTGCTCATTCACTTGTAAATTAATGAAAATATATTAAGACCATTCATCTTCATTCTAAGTTGAGACAGAACAGGAATGTTCTGCTTATCACCATGCAGAAGAGAGGAAAGACTGTTAGGTGTAGGTATGGCAAAAGATCAATGCATTCAGTGTATAATTTAATGCTCATAGGAAATGAGTTTATTCTTTTTAATAGAAAGGTCTACTGTTTCAGCTTTTTTAATGATGAAGAGTCACAAAAGAGGTAGAATCTCAAATGAGAGAGAGATCTAAAAGAGGACAAAAATACTGATATACATTTAATTGGGATATCAGACAATACAATTTGTTCCCAGTAGAGAAAATTATCCACATGTATTATAGCAAAGTTTGCATGAAAAGAGAGCCATGTATCTCTCTATGCCATGGTGACTAACTGCTTCAATAGTTTTATTTTTCCTTTTTGACACATTTTTGCAGCTGGATATATTTGCAATCTAAAAATAATTTTAAAATTATCATTATTTCTGTTTTTACCATTTTAGCACAAATATAACATTAAAAATATATCTTCCCAAGCACAAGGACTTAAAGATCCCAGTTGCCTGTCTCAAGCACTATTAAGGCCACAGAATGAATTTGCCATGAGATATGCACAGAAGGGAGTGACAGGACGGTGCAAACTCCAGACCTGGTGGAGGTGAGATTTGGTTAGCACATCCTGAGTAATACATTCAGACAAAAAATCACACTGGCAAGCAGTGTAAAGAATCAAATGCTCATACACATATTTCTGGACAAACAAAGATCACCCCAAATTATGAGATGGATGTCATCTGAGACCAACAAAAACCAAGGAAGCTCCCCCAAATATGCTTCCCTGGACACCTGGAACTTGGGCTGGGAGATAAGCCACAACAGCTGGGAACTTGAGATAAGAAAAAGGTGTTGTAACTGTCCAGGTGTTATCTCAGACCTAGCTGGAGGCTAACAAAGCTGGGGAAGAAAAATGGATCATGGATAATGGACACAAAAAATGCAGAATTTATGGGCCACAAGCAAAGCCAACTCAGAAGCTATGATAAAATCAACTCTGAAAGGATGAAAAGCAATCTGGCAGGGGCAGATCACAACCACTGACTCAGGAGCCACCAACCAAAGAAATGCACCAACTCAATGGGAAAGAAAGAATGGGAATGGGAATAATTAACATTTGAAGTGAGGTAATTATTTAACCAACAGAATAAGCAAGCTGTGCAGCCAATGAACATTAATCCCATTGCTTGCTAATACGTATGTATAAATACTAAAAAGGTTTGAATGACCCCTGCTACCCAGAAGCCCAAGAAGAAGAAGGACCAACTGCACACTGCTGGTGGTGGCTGTCTTCTGCCTGAACTTCCTCTACCTTTTCTATTTCTTCCTGTCTTTCTGCCTCACATTCATTGTAAAATAAACTCTGGACTATTGACTTTGGCATAAGGTCTAGTTTGATTTAATTTGGGCTGAGATATCTCTCAATAACTGGATTTTAACACTAAGTGTTTAAGTTTTGGTAGTTTTTGACATAATGGGTGGTGTTAATTTAATCTCAGACTAAACAAATTAAACTACCCTACAGCAACTAATCAAACTTAGCTAGCCCTCCTAGTTTTTCTTCCTGAGGCTTAAGAAAAAAAGACCTAACATGTAGTTCATATTAGCCTCAAAGGATTTCAAAATTATATTAAAAATTTGTAAATTTATCCAATATCTACATAATCTAAATCTTTGTCCAAATCTTTGAGATGCATTCTATGTCCTTTGCACACGGGATAATATAAAATAAACAAAATATGAGAAGCATGTTATCTAACTCATCTGATCAAATATCAACATATACTTTAGGATAAATAAACCATAATTTTTTCTATTCTCTAACTAGGAAGGTAACCTAGTTTTACTACTTCAGCTATAAGGCATCCTCATTTGGTCAATATGAAATGAATTTTTAAGAATTAAGACATTAATAAGACAGCTTGTCGGAAGAAAATTAGGGTTGGGGTTTTTCTGTTTTGTTTTTTTTTTTTTTTTTTCACATGGAGTCATCTTCATTCACTGAATTTCCATTGTGATCATTCTGGAGGCAATGCAGCATGTAATTCTGCACCTTCCATCATAATGGTAATCTATCAGAAGCAACAGAGTGATTTAGTGATTTAGTGATAGCCAAGGAAAGAAGGGAAAGGGAAAGGGAAAGGGAAAGGGAAAGGGAAAGGGAAAGGGAAAGGGAAAGGGAAAGGGAAAGGAAAAGGAAAAGGAAAAGGAAAGAAAAAAAGAAAAAAAAGAAAAGAAAAGAAAAGAAAAGAAAAGAAAAGAAAAGAAAAGAAAAGAAAAGAAAAGAAAAGAAAAGAAAAGAAAAGAAAAGAAAAGAAAAGAAAAGAAAAGAAAAGAAAAGAAAAGAAAAGAAAAAAGAAAAGAAAAGAAAAGAAAAGAAAAAAGAAAAGAAAGAAAAGAAAAGAAAAGAAAAGAAAAGAAAAGAAAAGAAAAGAAAAGAAAAGAAAAGAAAAGAAAAGAAAAGAAAAGAAAAGAAAAGAAGAAAAAGAAAAGAAAAAAGAAAATAAGAGAGAAATAAATATTTACACTCTCCCCATCTCCTTCTACACAGAGAAAATCAGAAAGGTCATTATTTTAGCTTCCTAGGTTCATTCTCATTTTCCCCCTCAGTATTCCTTTAAGACAAGTAGACTTAGTAGTAAACTTTGCTCTTGTCTAATTTATTCACAGGTAAAATATACTTTAAATTTCCTCACTGAGTATGGAAGAACCAGATGATACATAAATCAGCCAGATCCTCAACTGAAATTCTGCAGAATCAGTCTTCACAGAAATGAAAGACAAATAATGTCTTGTGGTTAATTTTATTTAGCCACACAAGAGTTCAGTCTTAGATAATAATAACAATATTCCCTAGCCTTGCTAGGGATTATGAAGGAATATTGTTTTTCTTTGCACCTTTTTTTTTTTTTTTTTTGTCAGAAAGGTCATTTAAAGCACAGCTAATCAACTTATCTACGATCCTTTGAGTCAGAAAGTAAATAATGTAGTACCCTCACCCCAATAAATCATCATTCCAGTTACTGGATTCATCCTCCACTTGGGTATCATTTGCTTTCTTGCAGCAATTTTTTTTTCCATAACATTTCATCACATGCCTCGATTTTGAACATTTATTAAAAAGCTTTTTTATTAGAATTAAAGTTAGAAAGCTATCTGCAGCTAATTTAGCAAATGCTTAACTGGCCCTTAATCTCACTTCCTACTTCACTTCCTACTATTATTCAAGACAGACTTTTTTTTTCTTATTTGCTTATATACTTTTAACACTTTTAATTATCATATCTATATTCCCTGTGACATTTTCTATTGCCACTTCTTAAAAATATCACATAAAATCTTATATTTCTCTCAATGCTTTCTTGCTATTTTCAGGTCTATTAGAAAAGCTACTTGCTTTCTGTAATCTAAAACATTTTTTCCCCCATATAGTTGATTGTGGACATAGATATTGTTTGGAGTTTTGGGATATGATCTTTTTTTATTAGTGGAAAATAGTTCTCTCTGTTTCCACAGCATCCAGTTCCTTTGGCCTTGGTATCTAGTAGCAAATGTCTTTCCAGCAGAAGCTATTTCTTAAAGATATTCAGGTTTTTTAATAAAATGGAATTCTGATAGTCATTGTAGGCTAAGTAAAAATAAATGGACAAAACCAAATTTATCTTCAGTATTTTTTATATTTACATCCTAAATATCTCAACAGCACACAGTTTATCTTCCTAAATAAAATAAAATTAATATATTTTAGCTAGAGATGAAAAATAAATTGTAGATTTGCATGGTATTATTAAACATGGCCCTGCAGAATTAAAGTCATTGCAAATTTTGACACCAGCTCTCGTGAGCATTCACATGAGGCCATCTGTCTATGAAAAGGAAAAGCCTTCTTTGTAAATGCAAGGTGACAGCTGGAGGTGAGTTGTCCTTTTACAAGTTGAAGATAGTTGTGTTTTGAGAGGAAGCAGATATGCCTCTAATCAAACACTCTGTAAATACACAGATCTCAATATGCTATACATATTGGGAATAGTCAATACATTGTGTGCATTTTATGTTTTGGTAAAATACCATCTTAAGACATCACCTGCCATCATTGTCAGTCTATCAATTCATTTCAAAGAGGATAATAAGTCCTTTAAATAATATACATATTTTAGGATGGTATAAATCACTAAAATTATTATAACAAAACCTCCTTGCTTGAAAACAAAGACATACTTTTCCACAGTGGAAGCTGACAGTATGATCAGCATGCAAAAAAGAGACACCTAGTCTTAATAAAACTTAGACGAAATTAAATGTACTTGTTTTCAGGACTGCCATCTTCTCTTTCCAGCTGCCCATAGAAACAGAATGCCAGAAATATTCCCACTGAAACACATCAGGCAGGAGCCTGAAAAACTTTTCAAAGCCTAGTAAAATGATTTAATGCCAACCTCTGCAGAGTACCTGCAATGGAATTTTTCTTCTGCCATTCTTTTTCCGGGATTTATATCATAGTTATCCCACATATTATTAATTAATTTATAAAGATGCATTTTTCACAGTATGCTAGTGTGCAGTTCTTACTATTAAAGTACTACAAAACCATGAACATGCGTCTTTGAAAACATACAAGAGCACATCCTAGGTTTTGGGGATGGAATGTTCTGGCTTTCATTATGACCTGTCATTAAACTTAATGAAAACCTTTCTTTAAGTCAAATGTAATGTAAAAAAAACCACTATAAGGCCAGTAAAGTTGTTCAAAAGATAAACCACATAGAAATATTTAGGTCAGACACAATATTTAAGAGTAATTACTATAATCTCAGGACTGTTATAACTTTTCAGTTGACTTATATTTCTCCCTAAAATAGCAATTACTGGGGCTATTATATTTCACCTATTATTTCAGAAACTACGCCTATAAAATAATTAAAGGGTCAATAGAAAAATATACAAAAATATAGAAAATATCAAAATGGAATATTTGAAATATGAAGGAAACATTTTTCTAAGCTACTTGATTCCTGGTTATTCGGGAAGGACACTGTGTTTTAGACTTCATAATCATTGCTAAAAATTGCATTCAGATTGGAGCAATTATAAATTACAGCACAGAAGGTCCTTTCTTGTTATCAGAGTCAGCCTATTCTTTCAAAAAAAAATGATCAATGGACAGACTTTGATTGATTTGGGATAAAATTAGATAGATAAATAAATAAGGTGTAGAGTCAAAAGACCCTCTGGTCCAGCCTTTCACAGAAAAAGGAACCTGGATAAGAATATCAGAAAGGGAGCCTAGATGAGATTATTGGAAGCTAAAATGAGAATAGCACAGTTCTGCTTAGTTTATTGAACATCTTTTGGAGATGAATCTTGTCAAATTCCTTTTGGAAATCTTTATAGACTTTATCGGATCAATCACTCATTTATCAGTAGGATTTGTCAGTAGGATTAACAGGTCCTACAGCAATAAAGACTCTATCCTTCTTTTCCAATGTAATGTTTGGTATAATTTTATAGATATAATTTCACTCAAGACTACTTAATGTGTGAATGCATTTTTAAATTACATTTGTCACAAAAATACTAATAATATAGCAGTAAGAACTATGCTTAGAGATTCTCTGATGGCATCTCAGAGCACCTTTCTAGAATTTTGCTTGATTCTGTTAAAAAATTCAGCTTTTTGATTACAAGTGCATGAACAACTTCTTAAATAATATTGAGAAGAAAATTGATGTAAATTGCTTTGAGTCAGAACTGGACCTCTTGGCCCTGCTTATGCTGTCACTTCTGAGGCTAGTCTTGTCTTCACTGTAGACTGTTCATGTTTCTCTCTAAAATATCTCAAGTGGATACACAAAAGAGACAGACTATAGGGTGGAAAGGACATTGGGTGCCAAAACTGGTCCAGCCTTTCAGGTCAAACTGTCTGGTCAGATTCCCCAGGTCATATTTACCAGAGGTTTGAAAAATTTGTAGCCCCCTTGGGAAACAAGTTCCAGTTTGATTTTTTTTTTTTGGTTTGGTTTGGCTTGGTTTTATGGTTTTGGGTTTTTTTTTTTTTTGTTTGTTTGTTTGTTTGTTTGTTTAGGTTTTTGGTTGTTGTTTTCTAGGGATTTTTTATTGTTTTTTTTTTTTTTCTCAAACTTCTACAGCTCTCTGAGTTTTATGCTCCAGGGTCTGTTGTTGGACATGTAAAAAATACAATGTATTATTTGTATAGATCACACCTGCTTAACAGCTCTATAAATTCCACTGGTTTGGATTAGTGGTCTACAAGTAATAAGCTAATGTCACAATATACCTTAAAGTTATCGACATCAATTACATGGAATGACAGTTTTCTCAGAGGATATATATAGGATCTGTATTCACTTTTAATGGCAGCTACTAGAGAGGTAAAGTAACCAAGGTGCCCTCAAGTGACAATCGGTGCCTTATGTGTACACAACTGAATCAAATCCATTAGCTGTATTGTTGTGTTTCCTTTGACGATACTCAGATTTTAGTCACAGAGCTCACTTAAAAGAACAGAGATTTAGATGAGGTCTGTAGACAGTTGTGTACACCTGAGAGGTGAATCCCAGCTTCAAAGACAGATGCCTGGAATCTGAACTATAGTCCTGTTCTAACCATCTGATTTCCCAACTACTTTCTATTTTTCCTGGAAATAATATTCTTTTTAAAGTCAATGTGAATATAAATTCTGCCAGTAATTTGGCAACTTGGAAAGCATTGACAGAAAACATGGGGACTTTACCTCTTAGAAGTAAATTGCACTTCCTAAATATCTCTTTCTGAAGGAAGTCCTCATAGCTTCCATTGAACAAAATTTCAAAATGCCTTTTGAAACAAAGAATGAGACATCTTGAAATAAACATGAGGAAGGAATTAAAGCATAAGGAGCTGTGCTCTGTTGAGTGAGCTGGCACTGCAGGGCGCAATACTCAGGGCAACAAGGCAGGGACCACACCCTGGCTGTGTGAGCACGAGCCATGAAGTGCTTTCTCAGCCCTGCATTTACCAGCAAGGTGCACTCAAAGTCAGGGCACCCTCATCTCCTACAAAAGGCTGGACACAGAGGGGCTTCCCCACTCCCGGGCAATGGTATACTGGGAACCTTCATGACCTGTATCTCTGTGTGAATGATTGTGTGTGTATGTGTGCAGAAAGACAGAGAGAAGGTCGTTGACTAGAGAAGGGTGTTTAGAGATATGTGTTTATTGACTTTTTAAAATGTCTAGTACAGTGTTTTATCTTCTGTATTGTTATTGATTTTGACTGTGTATTCACAAATCGCTTGTTAATTACTTGTCACCAATAAATCAATAAATCACTTAGATCATGATTATGTTTAAATTAGCTGAACCTAGAAATTTTTACCTGTGATAGATATTCTGAGGTTCAGGTTTTTATTGTGGATAGCTGGAAAACCTATTTATTTTTTTGCCTCTTTTATTTTATAGGATGCAAACACAAATATTGTCTACCATGTCAGGCACCAATATTTTAAAGTGCAACTCTTGACATTTCTGAGACCATTAGTTCCACAGATTTGTGTTTCAATATAGTTAAAAAAGAAGGCTATTCATTACAGACCCTATTTAATAGCTTGCCCAATGGCATGCTACCCAGCCTCCAAACAATCCAGAAGCGTCATAAATTAATAGCTCTATTTGCAACTCTTGGGAAAAAAAATACTGTGGCATTTTAAATAATATTATGCATCTCCATTTGGACAACTCACCAAGCTCTCTATCAACACTTAAAGGAGGACTATATATGCACAATGAGAAAGATTCCTGCAGAATGAGAGCTCTCAGCTGGATACAGATTCATGTAAAGAATTACTGAAAAACTGATTCAAAATATGTTGTGGAAATACCAGGAACAAAATCAGCACAACCAAACCAATGTCTGGTAAAAACCTGCTACTGATGTTGAGAAAGAAAGAGCAATAAAACTGTAAGATTATGACAAACACTGAATGAATTGTACATGCATTTAATATTTTTTTTCCTGTAGTGATGTACTTCATAAGATAAATTTCAAAAAAGAAAACTTTTTTCTTTAATATGTGATAAATTTTGATAGGTTTAAAAATCACAGAAATATGTCATACCCTCTGAAAAATTAAGATCCTGATTACTTAGTATGAGAAAACCCACAAGATATTATCACATCAGCAAGTTTTCCAAAACCTTTTTAATCCCAACAAGCTCTTTTATTAGGAACAGGCATTTATTAAGCCAAAACCTAAATTTATCAAAGATAGCTTGCTTGTCAAATTATGAAATCAATACATAAGTATTTAGTCAGCATTTGAGATACAATTCATTAGGTTTCATTTAGTATAAGATACCTAAATATATATATATATTTGGAGTATAAGAAAATGGTTTAAATTACATGGCAATATCTTTGTTTTTATTAGAGGCATTTGATTATTCATTTATCAGACTCTGTACTCACATCACATACTTTATAAGTGCAAAGGTTTTCTCCAGTCTGAAATACTTAAAATACACTTCATACCACGATGTATTTGACAATGGGATATATTGTGTATTGCTTCTTCAAGGCACAAGATGCAGAAAAAGTTAACAGAGGGGAAGAAGAGGCAACAGATTTTACATTCTTCACCCAGCAGCTTTGCATTTCTGACTTGTTTTACAATAAAGCACTTCAGCTACACTTCTTCCATCCTGATATGTGACTTCCCATACAATTCTGGGTCAGAGAAACTATAGTGAGAAGAACATAAAATTTCTCCCCTCTAGCTCTAGGTGAATTCCTATAATTTGATAATCCCATGTGTAGGAATACTGTAACAAAATTTAAAGATTTTATAAATTTACTGTATCATCAATAAAACATACATTCATGTTCACCATCTTATTTGAAGAGACAAATTAAATAGTTGAATTAATTAATTAATATTTAGTATCATAAAAATGAACAATATTAAATAATAAAACTTTTTTTTGCTCTGAAGAGATGACAAACTTAAAAAGCCTTTTTTGTGTGCTGTAGCTTGGCTGATATGTACCACTGGGACTTTGTTTATAGGTATTGTATGTAGGGGTTTAGATTAGGTAGGGCTTGCTCAGTTGGTGGAGCCTCAGGTGGCACCCTGTTGTGGTTTGGGTTGGTTTAGTCAGGAGTTTAATTAATGTTAGTTAGGTATGTTCCTTGTACACCTCTACTTTTCCCTCACAGTGGTTTGCTCCAGGTTGTTTACCCCGAGATTTCCCGCCGCTCAGATCCACAGTTATCCGTCAATCTTCTCACTTCTCGCGGGTTTCTCCTTATTTGGTTCCATCAGTCAAGGTTTGTCCACTCCCTGTCAGGTGTCAATCATGTAGCCACCCCCAGCTTCTTCATGTATCAATCACCCCACCTTAGCCTTTCTATTTGTTCCAAAACGCTGTGCCCACCTCTGTTATGTCACCATTGGTTGTAAAACCCTATCTTGTTTGTCCCCATTGGGTGAGGCAGGTTTCCACCCCTGTCTGCCCACACCCTATTTAATCTGCTGTACCCCTTTGTTCTCTGGCATCTCGCTGAGACATTTTGTTCCTACCACACATGGGGGAATAAAAGTGCTTCGGGCTCGCAAGCAAAGTGTCCTTCTCTCGTCCCTTCGTCTCCCTCTCAGCGTGTGCAACTACCAAAGCTGCGTTACCCACGCCGCAGAGATCAGCATTACCAGGGAGGCAGTCGTCAACCCCTGGAGTGCCCGCACTCACATGTCGGCCACCCGGCCTCATACGGGCAGTACTGGCCGGTGCATCTCGTCTCTGCTTGAGGTCATAGCAGGTAGCCAGTGCAGCACCCTAGGACAATTAATTTAATTTCTTTCTTTTCTTTCTTTCTTTCTTTCTTTCTTTCTTTCTTTCTTTCTTTCTTTCTTTCTTTCTTTCTTTCTTTCTTTCTTTCTTTCTTTCTTTCTTTCTTTCTTTCTCTTTCCTCTTTCCTTCTTTCCTTCTTTCCTTCTTTCCTTCTTTCCTTCTTTCCTTCTTTCCTTCTTTCCTTCTTCTTTCCTTCCTTCCTTCCTTCCTTCCTTCCTTCCTTCCTTCCTTCCTTCCTTCCTTCCTTCCTTCCTTCCTTCCTTCCTTCCTTCCTTCCTTCCTTCCTTCCTTCCTTCCTTCCTTCCTTCTTTTCTTTTCTTTTCTTTTCTTTTCTTTTCTTTTCTTTTCTTTTCTTTTCTTTTCTTTTCTGGCACTGATAACACATTAAAAGAGCAGTAAAGTTTAATAAGAACAGTAGTAAAAGTCAGCATTGAATTTAGGTGTTTATATGATCAGTTGTGAAATACTGATTTATGTAGGATATCATAACCCTCTACTGCTAAAAGTGTTTTTTTATGTGCTATGGTCAGGACACAGCTTCAAAACATTGGCATATTGAAAATAAAGCAGAATATAAATTCTTCATGAGTCCTAAACAGACCTTCTGCATATGGTGATTTTCTCCTTTGATTCACTTCTGTTTAAATTGTTTTGGCTCTGGCAAGTGTGTGATAGACTGATTTTGCTCAAAATTTTCCAGTAATGAAAAAAAATTTAAGGTTTGCCCAATTTAAGTCAATAAATACATAATCTAAGCTAAAAGAGATTTTCTTTTTCCTTCCATTGGAGTATGACAAGAAAAGAAAAATAGTCTTTATTTCATTTTATTTATTTAACTGTATAGCATAAAAATAAACTTCTGTAGTACTCAAAATATTGAAGATAATATTAATGCAATAAAATTGTACTGACTTCTGTTGTTAAAAGCAAATGTAATAAAAGTAAACCAAAATTAAATTAGCATTAATTTTATTAATTTTGGCTTTGGGTATTTTCATACATTCCTCAATTAAATCAGTTGGAGGAAGTAATTTGGTTCCAAATTTATTTTCATATTTTTTCCATTAGAAGTGTAAGATGGAGATTAGAGATAATATTTTTATTAGGTGAGATGATACAAAATGGTTCAAATATGAAGAATAAAAGCCTGAAAACTACAGAGATATTCAAATAAATAATAGTTTCAATGACCCAAATGAGATCTTATTGAATAAACCATCCCACCCAAATATCCTATTTCAGAACATTTGATTTTTTTAAGCATTTTATTTTTACAAACTGAAATATCATCTTTATTGAGGTTTCACTGAGAGGTTTTTCACTAAGATATGTCTTCCAATAACAAATTTTGTATTCAGATAATTTTAATTACCTCCATGTTTATGTTGCAAAAGAGCAAGGTGAAGTTAGGAATCAAAGTGAGGCATATGAACCATGACTGCTAGACTGCAACTTATATTTTCAAATATTCCTGACAGGCTTTCCTGTAACAAAAAGATGTACACATAGTAGCATCAAGAAAAGAATTTACAGCATCTCTTCTAAAATATGCATTCATAACAAATGTAGTGTCTTCATAAAACACTGTACCTCATCTCCTCCCTCCCTATTTTCCTTCACTGTTATTGCTGTTGGAAGTGGAAATACAGTGGGAATTAGTAAAGGATTATAACAACAGTAATAGCAAAACAGAGTTACTCATTGGTCACAAAATTCAACAGAAATTATTCTTAAGACAAAATAAAAAATATAATATCTTAAGAGGCAAAAAGCTCAGAGGAGAGATGTAGGAAGATAAAAGATACATTTATAGAAATTTAGATTGTAGATTTCCTGTTCTGCTATAGTCATTTTCTGAGTTTGACAAAAAAAAACAAAACAAAACAAAACAAAACAAAAAAAAAAAAAACAAACAACTCAACAACAAACAAACAAAACAAACCAACCAAAAAGGTGAATTTCAGTCAGATTGCCGAAGAGAAAAAGAAAAGTGACTCTGGACATCCTGATATGGCAAACAACCATGCACAGAGACAACAAAAGGTGGCAGACTAGGTGAATCGTGTGGACAGATTGTTTCCTCTGTCTCTTAAGAGAGGTGCAAACCCTGTGCACTTTCAGTACGTGGTGCCCCTTGAATTCAGGAATAGGGATGGATCCTTGGGTGCTTTCTATTAAGCTGCACTGCTGACTTTGTTCCTTCAGTAGCTTACTGTATGGGTTTTCATTTTACATTCCAATAAATAAAATTGATGCAGAAACATTCTCTGGTGCTGAGATCAAGTACCAAGGAGCACTTAATTTAATGCATTTCAAACTCTGTGCCCCTCAGTGTGCTTTACTCTGCTGTACTACCCTTTGGCAATGATCCCCGCAATTTTGTGTCTCCACACCATGGTGAGGTAGCTTTGGAAAATGCTACTCGGACTGTAGAAAAAACACATCTTAGGCCATCTTGATAAAATGTGTGTACATGGTCTCCAGTGCAGTACCAGCTATAGTTTCCTTAATGGTATTGACATAGCCTTGAGGCACTTCTGTTCATTGTTCATGATTTTCACCTTCTATATGTTTTCCCCTGTGTAATATAAAAGCTGGAGAAAGTGAGAACAAGGACTTAAAAATGTATAATTGGGAGGTTGAATGATCTGAATTCAATGCAGAGAAAAAGAGGGAAGAGCAAACAAAGTTATTTCAAGTGAATTTTCTGACTCCTCCCTACAGGGAGACGAGGCTGAACTCAAGGACAAAACAGTCATGGGGTTGCTCCAAGTTTTATCAACATCCTTTATAGACATTTTGTTCAGCCAGGAACTAATGAAGCTCAGGAGCAAGCAGAAAGGACTGTATGTCCTGGTACAGTTTTAATATTAAGGCTGGAAGAAGAGACAGAGGAAATAAATAAATCCAAATTTTACATGACTTCATGTTTTTTTCTTGATTAACTGGCTTCTGTTAATCATTTATTGGTGGTGCTTACTATAGGAAAGCACCAGTTTCTCATCTAATAAGATCTTCATAATTCTTCTTCAGGGATATCACAAATTTCTAGGGACGTTTAGCTTGGCAATACCAAGGCTAGTTTTTAATTACAGATTTCAGCAGCATGTACTCATATAAGGTAAAACAACATCTTTATGCTGACATATGTATTTAAATCCTTTCCTGTTATAGGAAAATACCCTACAACCTATTTTCTTGTGTAGTTTCAGTGAGGAGTTCCTTTAAAAATGTAAATTTTGGAGCAGCTCATCCGTTAACACACTAGAGCCTTGACATTACTCTGGGAACAAATTACTTTGGTGTTATCTAAATGAGCCTATAATTTCAGTTACTCAATCTGCATTTATCAGAAGATAAAATAAATACATACAAACTGATTTCTGTCACCACGTGCAACTATATATTGGGCTGGACTAAGCATTATTTTGCACATTGCTGTCAATCTTTCTATTAAAAGCATAAAGTATTCTGAGACATATTATGCCGTATGGCTCTTATAGCTGCAGAGCAGCTGGGCTAAATTATCAAAGGAGGATGCACAATTAAGCAGGATCTTACTAGTACAATCGAGGTCTGTAATTAAGCCTCTGTCTCCATAGACACATCTGGTCCCTGCCTCCTCACTGTGCTCTGGAATCTGAAATTTACTCTTGTTTGGCAGTAACATGTCTGTTGGGGAGAGTAGTGGGGGATTGTGTGTACACTAGGTACTATACACCTCAGAAATATCTGCAGGATCAAAATCTTTGTTTTAATAAACTGAATTTCAAAGGACATAATTTAACTTCTTACACAGGTCTAAAATTTCCATTAGTCACATATTTACCTAAATTTGCCTGTTTTTGAAAAAAACCCCACAGATCTCTGAAAACAGTGGCATTAATTACCTACATCACACTTAAAATAATAACACACAGTTGTCTGTAAAAATGTTTGGCCTTTTTAAAAATTCTACGGATTATATAAGTAATGTGGTAATGCCTAAAGGCTAAAAAAGATTTTCCATTTCTATTCTATACTTTATTATTATTTAAAATGAATTGAAAATGTGTTATTCTGTGCTGCACATACAAAATTTAAAAACTCATGTTCTAGAACATATATTAAGGATCAAAATCACATGACTCTAAATTAAAAGTAAACAGATTTTAAATTGTCTCTGCGCTATTCTCATGCCTCTATCAATACAACCAGAGATGATGTCACTCATATCTGCAATCAAAGAATCATGGAATGCTTTGGGTTGGAAGGAACCTTCAAAGAATTTCTAGTTCTAAGTATCTGCCTTGGGCAGAGACACTTGACTTTAGATCTGGTTGCTCAAAGCCCCATCTAACCTGGCCTTGAACATTTCCACTTATGGGGAATCTACAACATCTATGACAACATATTCCAATGTGTCACCATCTTTATTCTAAAAAAGCTCTTCCTTGCATACAATCTAAACCCTTATTCTCTCAGTTTAAAATCATTGCTCCTTGTCCTATCACTACAGACCTATGGTAAAAAGTCTTCCTCCATCTTTCCTATAAGCTGCATTTATATACATGGAAAGGCCACAATAAGGTGTCCCTACAGTCTTCTCCAGACTGAAAACCACCAAATCTCTCAGCTTTTCCTCATAAGAGAGGTGTTGCATTTCTCTGATAATTTTCATGACCCTCCTCTGGGCTCACTCCAAGAAGTCCTCTTCTTTCATTTACCGAAGACCCCAGAGCTGGATGCAACACTCAAGGTGTGGTCTCAGAACAGCATATTAGAAGGGCAAAATCACCTTTCCCAACCTGCTGGCCACACTTCGTGAAGTTGGCTTTTAGGTCTGAAAGTGCATAATGTCAGTTCATGTCCAATTTTTCATCCAACAGTATCCACAGCTCCTTCTCTTTGTCTTGCTGCTTTTAATACCTTCTTCACCCAGCCTATACTGGCACTTTGCCTTGCTGAACTTTCGTATATTTACATGGACTTACTCCTCCAGCCTGTCCAGTGTCTGGATGGCATCCTATCCCTCAGATATATCAACCACACTACTCAGCTTGATGTCACCTGCAAGTCTGCTAAGGGTACTCTCAATCCCCCTGTCTACATCATCAATAAATATATTAAATAGTATTGGTCTCAGTACAGACACCTGAGGGAGACCTCTCGTTACTGGTTTCCACTTGTATATTGAGCCATTGACTGTAACTCTTTAAACATCCTTCCTTCCTTCCTTCCTTCCTTCCTTCCTTCCTTCCTTCCTTCCTTCCTTCCTTCCTTCCTTCCTTCCTTCCTTCCTTCCTTCCTTCCTTCCTTCCTTCCTTCCTTCCTTCCTTCCTTCCTTCCTTCCTTCCTTCCTTCCTTCCTTCCTTCCTTCCTTCCTTCCTTCCTTCCTTCCTTCCTTCCTTCCTTCCTTCCTTCCTTCCTTCCTTCCTTCCTTCCTTCCTTCCTTCCTTCCTTCCTTCCTTCCTTCCTTCCTTCCTTCCTTCCTTCCTTCCTTCCTCCCTCCCTCCCTCCCTCCCTCCCTCCTTCCTTCCTTCCTTCCTTCCTTCCTTCCTTCCTTCCTTCCTTCCTTCCTTCCTTCCTTCCTTCCTTCCTTCCTTCCTTCCTTCCTTCCTTCCATTCATCCTTCCATCCAACGATCCATCCAATTCTTTATCCATCTTAAGGTTCACTCAACAGATCTATACCTCTCCAATACAGAAGTAAGAATGTTGTACAGGACCTTATCAAAGGTCTGGGTAGATAAAATTTACAGCTTTTCCTCTGTTCACTGGTGCAATTGCTCCATCATAGAAGGCTACTGGTTAGTGAGGCAAACACATTCAATTAACAGCTGAATAGAAGTGGAATGAGAAGTGAGGGCACAGAAAAATCAGTCAGCACATACATTGTCATTGCAGACATGCACGCTTACATATTTAATTAACAAGAAGGATGCTTTCAGTCTTTGAAGGATATATGGGTTGTACTGAGTTAGTACCTGTTGAGTCACAGTGGCATGAGTATAAACAAGTCTCTACAAGTGTGAGAAAAGATAATTATATCTGCACTGCAGATGTTTCTTGCTGACAATCAAATTTATATAAAGATTATTGGAAATAGGGGAAAAGTTCTTAGCTATTTCAGTTGTTCTTTTATTAAGCACCATATGAAAAGTTTGTTTACAATATAGCAAGTAGATTTTGAATTTAAATAAAATGCTAATTTTATTTATTCAAAATTAGCAAATTCTGCTAATTTTAGTGGATAAGTTTAAAAATCCAATCACTGTGCAACTAACATTTGTAAAATAAAGTGTGAAATTGATCTTTTCCGTCTAGATCTCATATTCTGTTGTATTTATGCAATGAATGTATACTAATATACAAATAGATGAACTCACCTCTTCCTAAACTGTAGCAGGAATAAAATTGTTACTTCACTATTACTATATTCTAATGAAAAAAAAAAAAACCTGAAAAATCTTTAAAATCCTTTATTTTTTCAATGGAGACAAAAAAGCTAAGCGAGGTTTTGACATTCAGTATAGTACAGTCTAATAAGCAGAAGTTTGCATATTGAGGCCAGAAACACGCTGCTGGCACTACACCCTTGCTACAATGCAGACAGTAGCTGACCTGTGGATATAAGGAAGATCATATTAGAGCTAAAAGCATGAACTTACCCTGTGTGTTTTTTTTCCCCACTCTACTCTGCAGATTTTATGAATAAAATCTTCAGGACATTTTTTGAGCCCTTTTATGATTTTGTTAGAGATGAAAGACACTCATAACTTGAAGGTTTAGTTATTTAATAACTTCTCTGGCCCATGAGAGACAGCTAGGATGTTCTATAGAGACATTTCTTTTCAGAAAAAAAAAAGACCTAAAATGATGATGGCTTCTCAACACTAGGCATTGGGAGTTTTGAATACTGCATATTTGAATTTGATCCTATTTTTCTGGCAAAAATCTTGAACTGCATTTTGTTACTTGACTCTATCTCAGTAAATATGAACTATGTGTTGTTCTTGTTACTGAGGAAACGTTGCAAATGTCCTACCTCTGTTGCATTATAAATGATGGCACAGTATCTTTGTGCTGTTCAGAATGAAAGGAATGAAAGTAATGGAGAGCCAGAAATCAAAGGAGTGCAGCTGGTAGGCAGTCAGCATGAAACTGTTGAGAAATGTTAGAACTATTTAAGTCACCATTTCTAAGGTTTTTTTCCACATCCAGAATACACCTGTGGAATACAGTTTTTCCTTGAGCTGGGAGAAGAGGAACTGAAACCTACAGGAAACATTAAGAGTTTCACTTTGTAGCTTTGAATATTGTATTGAATTAACAAACAAAATCCTATTTATTTCTATTTAATTAATTTTATAAATATAGGTTTTATGAATTTCAAATATGGGATTATTTCATATCAGCTGTATGAGTCATAGGTTATGAAATTGTAATAAATAGCTGTATTATTATTGTTATTATTATTATTATGTATGTAAAAGTTTTTTTCCCAGAACAAATCATATTTTGACTTCTGATACTAGCTGTTTGTTTACCATAAGGGAAGTAGTAAAAACAACAAAAAAAAAAAAAAAGGCAGCTGGAATGAATCTGTGCTTTTTGAGAAATCTTAGCCTTCAGTTGAATGACTATTACCCTGAAGCAGGAAAAAAGATTCCAACTAGTTTTACTTTTATGAGAAAGATAAAAGCTAAATTCAAAAAATTTTGCTAAATGTTTTGGGAAACTGCAGTGCGGTATTTGCATTCATAGAAACTGCTACTCAATGAAATATATGATTATGTCAGTTCATTACTTTTCCATATCTTGAGAGTACTCCAACCATCCACTTTTCTATAACAAAAAGGAGAGAAATAACTTACTGTATTTGTTCTATACTACAGTGAAACAGCAGCCTATATTCTGAACATAAATTATATAGATAGTGTGGTTTGGACTAAAATTAGGTTTTAAAGATAACAAAAAATATGTTATTTCACAGGAACAAAAATATTCAACCAAATGGCATAGACAAAACCACTGAAACAGCATGGCAAAAAAGTCAAATGCACTTTAAGATGAAAAGTAGAAACTTTATTTTCTCCTTCACTATGTCTGATATTAACAACAGTTGATACCACATGGTATTATTTCATGACTCATACAGAACATTCTAAATATCAGGGAGGGATGCATCTGATTTCAATAAAAATTTCAAAAGAAACAAGGTTTGGGTCCAGTGTATATACTGCTCTGTACCTGGCAGTACAGTTTGCCCTACAGATGGAATTAAATGTTTGACCCACTGAAATTCAAGGAAATTTATTTCAGTGAACTCTAAGAACTGTGGGAGGTAAGATAACTCTATAGATAAACACATTGATTCATGGTTAAAGATAAAGCAGTTTTAAAGAAATCAATTTTGATGCAGTTACATGTTATTTTCTGCAAGGGACACTTCTTTGATGTCAGGCTTAGGGGGCAAAGCCTTTTTGTGTACTCTTGCTTAAACTCTGTCATCACCACACAGAGTTTATTCTGTACTGCCTGGGGGGATGTGCTGTCCAAGTCTAGATGCTTCCTGGGGAAGAGCTGGCATACAGAAAGCAATGTTGTAGATGGTGCTGGCAATTAGGCATGAATAATGGCAAACCTTCTTCCTGTCCCTGCACTACTTATACACACAGAAATAGCCTCAGTGTCTTGCAGATGTTTTATTAATGTCACTGGTGTCAGCATTATCCCTTACTTAAATATAAGGCACTCTTTCAAGACTTTTGTTTTGAAAGTTAAGGTGCATGGCAAATATGTTTGTTTTATATGAAAATAAATCCTCTTAGTTTATAGTCTATACCTGGAAGAAAATAGATTGTATAAAACTAAAATATGCACTTGGGAACAAAGACCCTGTACTCTCGTGCTGCAGGCAGGTATTACCTATTTAGCAAGTCACTGAGCTGTTTATGCTCCATAAATCCCATCTACAAAAAAAAAAAAAAAACATATTCTAGTCATTAACTCTAGAAAAATACTAATTACCTACAGTAAAAAAACAAACAAACAATGGGGGTGGGGGGGCAGAGGTTAAATATTAGTGATTTTTATGTTTATTTAAATATCAGTGAACTTTATCTTTGAAGAAATCACACATTTTGATTAAAAAAAGAAAAAATAAAGATATATGTGGGTGAAGAATCAAAGTAGTCTATCAAAAAAGGAATAGACTAGCTCTGTCCAATAGATAACCTGACAGGACACAGATGATAATATTATTCCATCTAACTGAAAATCATAATTGCATTTTAAGATTAATGGGAAGTATTAATATTTAACAATACATAGTCCCATCTTACACTCACTAGAGATTAATGAGCATTCAAAGAATGAGCCAAACCTGCAATTAGAAATCATTTGTCCTTTGGAAGGTGTCATTAATCAATATCGCCTTTCAGTAGTATATTTGATTTCTATTAAAAAATATTTATTTTCAGTTCTTAGTAAGCATTCACAGAAAGATCCTTCAGCTCCAATTCACGTGCACACCCTGTGATCATATACCTGACAGGGGTTTATTGACAAAATTCACATGAGCATGCTTAATAATGATAAGAAAACAGTGTATGCTTGGTGTCCTAGAAAAATGTTATCTAAAAGTGCAGCTGCCCAATACTTCTGTAGCCAACAGAGAATTCCTAGTACATTAATCTGATATGCTAGTTTGTCTCATTTGATTCTTGTAGGGAGCCTGGTTTGATCATGTTTCCAGATATGCCAGGTGCCTAAAGTGAGATTGAAGGTTTCTATATTAGGAAACACTGCAGCTACAACAAATACAAAGATATTAATGTCACTAATGCTTTGCCACTCTTTTTGGAAGATGTAAGTTTTAATAAATAATATTAATAGTGGGAAAAAATTCTGCCCTAGACCTCAAGGAATGGAGTTGGAATTTTTATGTAGATTTTTCATCTTCATATGACTTATGAATTGATGGAAAATTATACATTGCCTCACTGCATTCTCACAAAGCATATGTATCATGGTTTAGTTTGAATGACAAATTTGACATTTATTTGTCTGTTACTAAGATTAAAAAACCACAAAATCTAAACCAAAATCAAAATAAAGATATAAGCTATGTGAAACAAGCAAAGTAGTGTAATTAGATGTACTGTTTAAGGAGATGGTATATTCACTGAAGCAACGAAATTATGTGCTTGGAGAGAATATAAATATTTTCCCCTTAACCTGCCATTTCTTTAGCTGTTATTAACATTCAAAAGGACTCAGCCAAAGAAGCACAGGAGCCACTTTGAGATCTTCAGCGTCATGGAGGAGTCTTCACAGCTTTACACCAGTAGGGGATGCCAAAAGAAAATATAAAAGTTATCTTGTCCCATGAGCATATACCTGAGTTGTCAGTGGATTCCTTCATATTGCACACTTTGGTCTTTGAATTCTGAAGTCAGGAGGCTCAAAAGAAGAGATTTAGTAGAAAAAAATCATAGAATAATCACTACAATGTGGTGATTATTAATCAAGATACAGTAAAACTGTAGTGGAAGACTGTTTTATTGGTATGCAAGTAGTGCTCTGAGAAATTTGAAGATAATAGAACTATTACACATAATAACTAGTAGTGTTGTAAAGAATAAGCCAATATGTACCACCACAGGAAAAATATCCTTTTTATTTTCTTTAAGGAAGTATCTAAATTTGTATTTATGAGTTTAAAGCATCACAAGTATATATTAATTCACTGACATTTCTCTCTGAGTTTGGCAATTGGTTTATAAGTTCCCCTATGATTTATGATTTATCATTTATAGCGTATCACTTTTAATATATTTTTCTAATTTATGTGTCTATACTGTGTGGCAATTAAAACAATTACTTTTATTAAATTATGTATTGGGTTGAAATGTCATTTTGCTTTATGAATTCATATTGACTTGTTTGCTGTTCTTAAAATACTTTTTCTTTGCAGCATTAGCATTCTGTGGTGCAGTTGCATAAAACTAACAGAGCTAGGCAGGCATTCAACCAAAAGACTTCAGTTATATGATGCTCAAAATTGTGAAATGTAACTGCTCAGTTCCAGCAGTAGAATTTACAATGCAAATTATTACGTTCGCATAACTGTGATTCCCATAAACCTCTTTGAATACTGGAGTACTCCACATAGAAAACAGAAAATAAGAAAGGGACAGACTCAAGTGGGTTGCCTAAACTGAACTGTCATGGTCTGGGAATCCCAAGACATGAAAGACATGAACACATTGGAACAAATCCAGAGGAGGGCACAAGGATGATCAGAGGTCTGGAGAACCTCTCCCATGAACGTAGCCTGAGAGAGTTGGGTCTGTCTAGCCAACTGAGAAGAGAAACCACCGAGGAGAGCTTACAGCATTCTTCAAGTATCTAAAGGGAGTCTAGAAGACAAGAAAGCTAGAAAGGAACATTTTCAAATGCATGTAATGGCAGAACAATGGGGAATACATAGCAAATTACAGATCCATCTACTTTCTATTGATCTTGCAAGACTAATCATCTCAGGTGGCATTTACACCTCTGAAAGTTATGGGAGTTTGAGAGATGATGCAGCCACAAAGAAAAGACAGCTCTGGAAAAGAATGCAAATTAAAAAATGAACTGGTGTCCATAAGTATATATTGCACAACTATTGAGCTCACCATGGCTCAATTTGTTCAGCAGAGAGCTTTTTGTAGTGTCAGCTGACACTTTTTATGGCTTGTAACTTAGGTTTCACTGCTGTGCTAATCAGATCTTGGTATCATAAATACTTTGCAGAGTGTGACATATCTGATTTTGACAGAATAGGGTACTGTTCACCTTGACACTTCATCTACCTCACATATATGTGTCCTGATACTGCCTTCAATTTAGCAAGGGAATCTGAAAATTACAAGGAAGTTGGAACAGATGGAACTAATGTGGTTATACAAAGGATATGAAAAATAGCTTTATATTTTATGTAATATGGTATATTTTCAGAAATTTTTAAAAATATCCTGTAACTAGCAATTATATTCTCTTCCGCAGTTCAACAGGCTACCTTAAGTAATTATTTCCATTGTTCAAATTAAATTTCTTGAAGAAACATGTTGATTACTTTGCATCTACAATGTTATTCTTTTCTAATTATCTATTGAACAAACGGTAGTCAGTTGTGCTGCATTGCAGCATCAGATCAGTGCATCAAAAATCTATGTGTAAGGGGAGACAAGCCTCTAATCTTTAGGACTTCTGCTAGCTTTTATCATGTCTAATTTGCGTCATAATTCATATTATTTCTGATTTCTTAGAAAATTATAAAGAAGAATACACAGACTACTTAAGTTATAGAAGTGTAGAAACTTTCTTCTATATAAATTAGCTGCTGAAAAAGTTAAATTTCCCATCTTATTAATGCTGTCTAAATCCCAGTTTCCAAACATACCCTTCATCAGGACACTGGACATCTTAATTTCACCTCTACCTGCTGTTGTCAGTCAACATATTTCCTCCAATTAAAAACTCAAAAAACAGCATTTAAAAGCTTTTCTCTGGACAGAAGCATACTGAAAATATTGCTGATACAGTAGGAAATAAATAAATAAATACATACATATTTTATCTCATTTGCATGGCAACAAAGTCTTCTACCTGGGAAAAATATACATCATAGTGTAAAATATATTCAAACAATTAGGTTATTCAGGTAGAAAACAAGAGGTTCTGGAAACGTCTCTTGATTAAAAGAATTTATATTCACCTTCACTGTTTCCCTTCTGAAACACATTTAACTTCATTCTTCCTTCACATGTCAATTTGTCTACTCTAGCAGAAGGACAGTGGCATTCCTGTTCTGCAAAGCCTCCAAAGTTAGAAGCTCTGAAGACTTGCTATGGACTTTTCTAATGTCTACTAGCCATTAGAAAATTTAAATAATTATTTTTTTCATTATTTCTTATGTAGTTCACTATGTATACAGGATGCAGGTTTTGGCATTTGCAGGAAGTTTGCATGGATTTGAAAAGTATCCTCATACCAGACCCACAAGAACATTCCCACACCCTTTTTAATCATTTTCAAACTAAGCCATTCTCACAATAACCTAACTCATAAATGACTTACAAGTGAGTTGAAGAAACATGGTAAATACAAGTAGTGTTAAGTTGCACAGAATTGTTTAGGGGCAACGCACCCTAATATTTTAAATTAAACACTTTTTTAAATTAATGGACTACAGAACCAATGATACTTTGGAGGAGTGTGTTTGGATTCAAGATGACGCTGGAAACTAAGAGCATGGCTACATAGAAGGTGCTACTTTTAGACCAGAACATTCAATTACTTAAAGGCAGATAGGAGAATAGCTGACTAGTGACAGCTCTGATAGGAAGAGTCTTAGGATTAACCTATGAGAACAATATTAGTATGTTTCCATTTTAAAAAATCATTCATTTCAGAGGACCAAGCATCAGTAAAAATAAAAACTCAAGTAAAAACATCCTAGTGTTCTGCTTATCAGAATCATGTTCCTCCACGTAAGACAATTTAGGTAAGGACAGTGCAAAAGTGTTCCAGTTAGAAAACCTGTAGAACAATACAAGACAAACTTACACAATATACATCATAAAATACAAAATGAATAGATAATAATTTCAATTTTCCATGGAATTAATTACATTTTATTTGTTATTTTAGCTTCAGCTGCTAAAAAAATATTTAATTAGACTGAGTTTTATTAATTCAGCAAAGCTATCTTTTTCAATGTCTTCATACCTGGACTGAACACTAAGATGACAAAGAGAATGGCAGTGGAAGGAAACCTGGTCCATCTCCCCCTTCTTGTAGCTTCAGGCCTGTGAGTGATTAAAAGTTTGTCACTTCGTTTGAGATAAATAGCTTTACCAAGAGAGAATATTATCCAGCCTTTATCTTTCCTCTTGGAGCTGTTCCACTTTGTAGTAATAAATTATTGACTTGGTGAGAAACAATGGCATGCATGTTACAGCCATGGATGTTAGAGTGCACTGATGGGAAATCAAATTTTCATGTTCAGGTCCTTGCTTCAGTGAATATTTAAAATTCATCAGAAAGAAAGTTCAAAGACCAGTAATTCCCACTCAAATGACCTAATTACAATAGTCTGTATGCATAAGAAACATCAAGTAGGTGCTCCCATCTGTTAGGGGAATACCCAGTAAGTACATTATTGTCTAGTTAGGAGGCAGTAATTTCTGAAAAAATTCAATTTTTTATATTGCAAGAGAATGGTCAACACATTTTATTACTGGACAAGGTAAAATAATGTCTTCTGCGTCCTTTCAGAGGGGAAGGCTACCTGGATCTAAAGCTGCTTAGTTCTATGCTTTGTCTTAAATTGAGACTCTATTCTTTGTCCTTTTGGATTGCTTCCACAGCTTTTCACTCATTCTTCAGGTACCTGTTAATATGTCCTACTATCCCATGCAAATGTTTATGGGCATAGTCACTGAATTCGTAAGTATTCCACTAAGTACACAGGCCCTGTTGAGATGGATCCACAGGTCCCAAGGGTGCCAGCAGATGTTATTCTGAGGCCACTCTTATTAATGTTTGATGGATTATGGTGACTGAGAAAAGTGCCCAAAGACTGGATGAAAACAAATGTCACCCATCTTCAAGAAAGGTGGGTGGACTAAGAGGACTCAATAGTGCAAGCCAGGCAGCCTGCCTCATTTTTATCCCCTGGAAGCAGCTCCCCTGCTCCCCTGGAGCAGCTATTCCTGGAAAACGTTGCCAGGCACATTAAAGAGGAGAAAATAATGTAGTCAGCATGGATTCACCAGGAGAAATTCACGCTTGACAACTTTTTAAATTCCTATGAGGAATCAATTTGCCTGGTAGATTAAGGGAATATTGTCTACCTGGGCTTCAGGGAGGTTTTTGACATTTATCTACATAGCAGCACATATACATACCTGAAGGAATAGTGCAAAGAGGAGGGAACCAGTGTCATTTCAATGATGCTCAGTGAAAAGACAAGAGGCAGTGGGCAGACACTGAAATACAGGAGATTGCCTCTGAACATCAGGATGTGATATTTAATATGAGGGTGACTGAACCATGGCACAGGCTGCCCAGAATTGTTGTGGAGTCTGGATCTTTGAAGACATGAAAAGAATGCCCAGATATGATCCTGGGCAACAGGGTCAGGTGTCCTGGTTTAAGCAGGTGAGTTGGACCTGATGAGCCCCACAGACCCCCTTCTACCCTCATTCATTCTGTGATGGTGAATTCTGTTAGAGGTGCATTTCAAGGACTGGCATTACAAATTTATTTGCAGAGATAGATCCAAATGGACATGGGATTTAAGTTCCTTAAGTAGTGTTCAAAAAGAATGCAAAACCCTAGGATAATTCTCTCTTCCATAACTGAATCACTTTCATGGAAATATTCCTCAGGAATCTAAAGATCTTCTGACACACATGCTTAGAGTGACACTGGCTGAGCAAATTTCTCCCTATATGTGTCTAAGACAAATTAGGATCTTCACAGAAAGTGTTGTCAACATAGATGTAGAAGATACATTGTTAAGAAGTGACAACTTACATTATAATGGCAAATATTGGTCCACAAAATGCATTAATGTATGGGAATTATCTACAAGTGTTCAAAATGAAAATAAAGAATTGGTATTTATTTAACACTTTCATTGCAATATTCATAAGGCAATAAAAAAGTCCTAAGTCCTTAACTTTCTTAACTCTAACAAAGATTTTAAAAATTCCTTGTAAAAATGTATCATAATTATCAGACTATGAAACAATTTTAGTTGGGGAAAAAGTTATAAAATTGAGTATGAAGTGGCAAAGAAGCCAAGAAAACAGGAAAGAAACAAAAGCAGAGAAAAAGAATGAGCTTGAATCTGCAAGCTAGTTATATCTGTAGTCTCCTAAAACAAGGAAACGCAAGTCGAATTTCAAACATATTCATGCACTTTATTCAGTAACTGTGTAAAATTCAGTGTAAAAGCCAAACCTTTTGTACAACTTCTCTCAGCAACAAAAAGTCTGGCAGGTTGACACCACCATCACACCTCTCCCAGATGTATTTAAAATAGAAATTATGATTTTATTGAAAATCAATTTGCATAAAAGTTGCAAGGCATTTCAGGGATAATCCACATTCTCATTTCTCCATGTGGCTTGAAAGTATATTTGATAAAATATGCAACAAAGCATATGATTTATAAGGTAGAGTAAAATGGGTGATTTGGGAATTGATGTCTTGTTGATATTAAATTTGGTGTCTACTCTCTGTGAAGTTTCTAAAAAGAAATTATGGAACTGAAGCGTGAATCTGCCACTACAAGTGTTTTCACAGGACATTCATACTCTTTGTGTAAGTAACACCCCTCCTAAAGCATTCAAGCCCATGTTTTCACTAACTCTCCATTTCATGTGTGTTGATCCTATCCCAGATGCAAGAGTGCAGAAGAGTTTAACATATCTGTTTGGAAATACATCATAAAAGGTATTATTAACACCATAAAATTATATAAATTATACAGAATAATATTAAAGAATGAATAATATTTCAACTAAAGTAAAAGAAAAAAAAAACTAAAGTAAAATAATCTAAAATTATAGACAATGTATTTATGGGAAAAAACCCAGTGATTTTACAAATACATACCCACATTTTGTTTTTTACTTTTATTTCATTGCGGAATGCAAATAAAATAATAGTAATAAACTTTTCACATTACAAATACATGCAACATTCCAGTAAAAAATAGGATAGGTAGAAGTAATTAGTTTGAATATGTAGAACAAAGAATTGCCCTTTAAATATTTACAGTATTATTTTTGATATTCCCTTTGAAGGGTTTATTTGCTTAAATTAATTAAATTTTTACAGGAACTTTCAAAACGATAGTTGCGATCTGAAATCCTAAACATCATATTTTCTATGTATTAGAATTGACTGTCTATGGTTTAAATTATTAAAACAGCAACGGAAATTATTAGAAGGTATGTTACATAGAATATGTTAATTTATAAATCATTGCTTCATACATATGTCACTTTTATAACTAATCAGAGACAATACTGGTAAAGGAAAATAAATGAGCAGGGTTTAAGAATTGTGCAAGAAGTATTAGGAACAAAAAAGTGGATCAGGCTTTAAATTTCCATCTTCTAAGGTCTGGGTCAATAACCATCACATACTGAAGTTAGAAAAACAAAAACTGACATTCAAGTAAACATTCAGCTCAGAAGATTGACATTATAGTACATCTTTTTCAGTAAACAAAAGGAAGATGAGAATTCATATTGATGCAGAGCAATAAATGAAAGACAGAAGAAAATTTAAAGGGGTTAAACAAAAGTAAGTGTGCAAAGAGATATGAATTATTTAAAAGGTTTTGTTACTTTTCCTATAAATTTATCATATATTTCTTTAAATATATATATTTCTATATACTTGTTTAAGTGTAGCTCTTTCCTCAGTGTAAAATTTTGGACAGTAAACTGAAACTGGCATAATTATAACTCTAGCAAGATTTTTATTCATGCTCCATTTTTTACCTGAGATCAAATAGACAGTGTAATCATCCTGTCTGTGGAAGATAAAATATTTCAACATATTGTTAAATCACACATCTAATAGACCCATCTATGTATTTGTTATTCCATTAACTAGATTAACAACATATGGTATGAACATACCTCATCAACCACTTATATTGCTTTGTACATCTTATGCATAGCTGCTGATGAATGGGGCAATAACACATTAACAATGCTGAAGCTCTATATAACATGCCTTGATTTTTTTATCATTAATATTTAATAAATTAATTAATGTGTATAAGTAATAAACTTAAAGCTTACTTTGTGATATAGCAGTGGAGCAATATATTTTGGTTACTAACAATAAAGCCACAAATAAATGCTTTTATTTGGCAGCCTCAAAGAAAACTATTTACACAATGCTTGTACAGCACTTTTAAGAAAAAGCATTAAGCATTCCACAGTGAGTTATAAAAACACCTTAATAGGGTAAAGATGGAGAAAACTTCTCCTTTATTCATGAATTTACAGTTTTTCCCTTCCTATCGCTATCCCACTAATTGATGAGGATTTTAACTTCATGGAATAAACTAGCACAAAATAATAGGGGAAAGAATTTGTCTAAACAATTACCCTACTATCATTTTCTGTAGGAAAAAAAAATCTCTGGCTATTAATGACTTAAAATAATTTATTTGTTTAAGTTTCTTGGCATTTATAGAAGTTCTGCAAGTGTTTGATACCCATGTAATAGAATGTGAAAATTACTAAATTATTAATCCATGCAAGAAAATTCTGAGTATTTAAGGAACATAAAAATACCTGTATGGGAAGAGGCCAAAGAATTATCTGGCACAAAACCCTGACAATATTCAACAATGGATGTTTAGAAAAGAATATAACAAAAACAAATGAAGACACAGCAACTCTGATTGAGAAACTTACATTACATACAATTTTGTGGAGTATTAGTGAATAAAAGATCTATAGTCCTGATTTACAATTACTTACTTATAGATAATAAGAAATAAGACAGTGACTTAAATTGCTGAGAGTGTCAAGTTTTATGAAGACTACAGAAATCATTCATCAGCTTCAGTGGGCATTTGCTTTCTTCAAATTTCCTGTCAATAGCAGAATGACCTTGCAGTGTAAAATTTAAAATAAGTATACACTTCTTCACATTCAACCTTGAAATGTCTCATGCTAAGGGAGCAGTGCTGTACAGTGGTGTGGGAAACACTACTCATCTCATGTAAGAAAGAAATGGAGGACCAAACAGAATCAGTTTGATGCTGACTTTGTGTAACATCTGACTACAGGTCTGAATCAATACAGATTCATTTCCATTGACATCATGAAGGCTACTAAATTTATCTGAGGAGATGATAGCATATAATTTACTGACAGTGGAATAGTATTAAAACAAAACAAAAGAAAACAAAAGAAAAGAAAACACACAAAAAAAAAACAGTTCAGCTGTTTTGTCAGAAACTGTGAAAAGTGTCAGAGTTTAGGTCTTCTGCAGTAACTGTGTGATTGGACTAAATTGGGCCAGTGACACTTTTGAGATAAAGGCAAGTTAACAGCTTCTGTCTGTAGGCACTGAATTTATTTGTGAATGTAAAACTAACCACTTTGATTACTTGTGACATTCTAACTTCTGGCTTTGTGCTTCAATTTAGACTATATGTTTGCCACACCTTGCTTTACCTTTTCTGCAGTGGTTATTGAGTTCAATTCAGTCTTTACAAGTTACTTGGGAAATGAACTAACATAGCTTAAAATGTGAATACAGTGAGAACAAGTGCTTAGTAGCTACTTGATGCTAGCAATATTTTTTTAGCATTGATTAAAAATAATTATAAATACACAAACCAAAAAGCTTTGCAAATAAGACAGTGCAGCAAATGGATGAAATTGCACTTCAGTACAGATTCTGATTTCTTCCTGTTTAATAAAATAAACATCATTGGATAGCCAAATAATCCAAGAATGATCACCACAAGTTGAATGTAAAAATGTTCTTAGCTCAACTGCTGTTAAAAATCAATACTCTGATGGAAGAATGAACTTTCCAGAAGGACATTGACCAGAAAGTTTAAACTTTTCCCTAATGTCCTGAGTATAGCAGAATTTGCCCTTGCCAAACCTTCTGTCATTTGTGAGAGGCATCCAATGAAAGTATTTGTGATAACCAATGATAATAAATAAATATTTTTTATGACTGCTGAACACTACATTTATATATATATATGCGCACACACTTTACTTCAGGACATGAATGGTTTGACCAACAAAGGGACAAAGAAGTGTGCAGTTTTCTCTGGGAGGCATAGTAAAACTTACAAACAGTGACACAAGTAGCAGATATAGCAGATAGAGAACATAAAAAATAAGATTGGCATAAGGGGCTGCAAATAAGCAGGATATCCTGATAAATGTGTGAGAAGGATGAAAGGGGAATGAAAACCAAGATAATGAGCAGTTGGCACAGATAAGATTCCCCATCTTTTAAGAGGGACAAGCAGCATGAAAACATAGTCTTAAATGAGCTATTCCAGGTAAAAAGAATACTTCTGCTTCATTCTGATTTTCTTCTCAAGAGTGGTAACCTCAGTCTTAGTAATTAAGAATAACCAAGGACCACAGGCCTCAGTGCTATTTATAAGGCATCAATTGTGTACACAGCTAATTTGGGATATAAGTTTCCAAGACTAACAGCTGTGTATATGAACTGCCTAGTAATAGCAGTAACTTTCAAACTGTGTGCCTAAAAAAATTCAGTCAAATATTGAGAAGAAGCCAAGTGAATCAGACAATTGTCACAGTGATTCCTAAATCTCAGAGACATAATATGCGTAGGTGTATAGAAATATTTACATGTGTGTGTGTGTTAGTCTGTTTGTGTTATCTATACATATACATGTGTAAAGATATTCAGTTTGAGTAATACATATTTACTAACACCATTCAGTTGTGATTTTCATGGACAAATCAGATCAAACTAAGTTTTTGAATAGTTATAGTAGTTCTTTCACAATGGGTCAGCTCAAATCAATGGAGCCTTTCCACTGACTTCTAATGTGTCCCATGTCAGGATGCAATCTCTGTGAGTTCAAACTATGACAGTAATTGATGTTGAAAAAAAAATAGCAAAGTATGTTGAAGTGTTCCAGTTTTAAAGCAAACTTTTTGATATTGGTTCAGACTTTCAGATCTAGTAATGAACCACAGAAGGAAAACACTAGCAGATTTCTGGCCTGTTCAAAATGGTAACATCAGCTACGTCAAGATAGTACAGTCTGCTAATGGACATGAAGAAAGGTACATCACTTCAGCACCACTTCAAGTCCTAACTGTTGCAACCAACCAATCAACCAAAACCCCGCTTTGTACTGTATACATATATTAAAAAAAGTAAGCACATATAAGGTCAAAAGGTATTATGTTATAACAGAGATAAAATTAGTGGTAAGGAGTTGCTATCTTAGTAACAACAGTAATAGATTTTTCATATCTAATAATGAATACTGCATCTGTATAATAGTGAAAGTAAGCATTACAAAAATAATGAGTAAATTCGTGAAAGAAGTAACAGTGCTTGAAAATTTGAGGTCTTTTATATGTGAAAAAAAATGAAGGGGAAAAATAATTAAAATACAAACTATGGCATGCCTTTTAACAGCAGTCATTATTTAATTAAGTAGTATTAATATCATAAATAATGACTGTCAGTATGGAAAACATGAAGCTACACAAATCAGCCACTGTAAAGGCTACTGCTCAAATATATTTACCAAATCATTCCTCAAGGTAATTTATAAATTAAGAAAACTGGAGGATGACTGAAAAATGTTGATTTGGTAGTAAAGTTGGTGCTTCATCACTGGAAGAAAACTGTACAAATTTTTCACTGCTCTTGCATAAGCTTTAAATTTTGTGTTCATTTTTTTTAAATATTTCTTTACCTGTTTCCTATATACTGTGTGGATATCTGCCAAAACTGTCTCTTCCTTCATGGATTTTAATCTATAATCTGTGCTCCTTCTCTATGTCACTGAGCAAAATCAAAACTTTGGCAATCTATAGTACACAAAAGCATAGCAAGCTATTTATAACTATAATTCAGTGTCTGACAGATTCCACATGAGACAGGGCTTGCTGCCTGCAGAATGTCTTTTCCATTTGACAGTGTACAAGCTCACCAAATCCCTTGAAAAAGGCATTTGGGCATGTTAGATGTTTGAAAACTAGCTAGTTTCCAAAGAGTTGATGAATTAAACATATTATCCTGGCTTACTATTCACTTATTTTCCCTTAAAGGATATCAGAGAAAATAATCTTTGTGCTATACGACAGATTTATTTGAGAGGGCACTTTTTTATGACCATTTCATTGTGGAGGCTGTTAAATAACCAAATGAACATGAAGGCGTGCTCCACTGAAAATTTAAAATGAACTGTCACTATTAGTTGAAGGGAAATGCACAAGAGCTGTTTATGAAGTAAAAGGGAGAAAAACCCCACAAACAACAATTATGATGAAATTGGTTCCCAAAAGCCACTGTTGTGGATGTTAACACTAGAAATCTTTCTACTGTGTGGTGTGAAATTCGTAGTGTTCTGAGTAAAATATATATAAATACAGAACCACTGAAAAGCTGAGATTAGAAGGGTCTCTTGAGACTGCCTAGTCGAAATGCCCTGCTAAAATTGCACCAGCTAGAGCAGGTTGCCCATGACTGTATGCAGTGGGGTCTTGAATGACTCCACAGATAGAGACTGCAAAGACTTTCTGAGCAACCTCTTGGGCACTCAGAAACAAAATGTATATTTTCTTATGTTCAGATGGAATTTCTTATGTTTCAGCTTCTGCCCATTGTCTCTTCTACATTTACTGAATACAAATGAGAGGAGTATGTCTCCATCTTCTTTATTAGTTTGAAGTACTAATAAATTTCCTTCTGTCTTCCTTTCCTTCTCCAGCCTGAGTAGTCCCAGCACCTTCAGCATCACTTTGTACCAACAGATGCTTCAGCCCCTATTAAACTTTTTGGCCTTTCACTGGAATATTCATATGTCTGTTGTATTTGAGAGTTCAGAACTAGGACTGGCAGTCGAGATGTGTCTCCCCAGGAAAAGATCCCCTCCTGAACCTACGAGCAACAATATTACCAAAGTAACCCAGTAGGCTGCTGACCTGCTTGGCCATAAGAGCACATTGCTGGACATAATTTATTATTTGTGGAAAGGGATTGATTAAAACAAAGAGGAGGTAACTCATTTTGGAGTGACCACCTCTTAAAATTTGTCTTAAACCGAGTAACTAGGAAAAAAATGCCTATTGGAATACCTTTAAGACTTATATGCAACAGTGTGTTTAATCATAAACTAAAGTACAAGGTAGATGCTAATGCAACAGATGAAAATGTCCTCCTTTATGAAATTTAACTGATTTAAATCTTATCCCAAAAGTAGTTCAAAATTCTGGTCAAATTCACCCTTTATTAGAGTAAGATTAGCAATTCAGAGTTGCTATTTGTGAATGTCAACAAAATATCAAAGTTTATGAGTTAATATTTGAAGGAAGAAATATGCTATATAATCATAAAATTATTTAAATTAACATGTTAGTGCAATGTTGAATAAAGACTAATACAATAAAGATATTTTAATAAAATTAACATATTAAACAGTGAAAGTGCAAAGGGTTCAGTTGAAAGTGATGAACAGTCGCAACACTTTCTGAAATCAGGAGAATTTTAAGTTACTTTATGCATTCCAATTCATGTCTCATTAATATTAATATAGGTTAGATACCTATGAGAGGCAGAACTGAATATCTACTTCCCAGTTTTCATCTTTATCCAAGAATTATTTTCAGAGGAGTTAAAGGAGCTCTTATGGCAAAGCAGGTTGACATCTTGCTGGGTTACTTTGGCAATACTATTGCTAGTAGGTCCTTCCAGAAGATTCTTCTAATTTCATCTTACTTTTTTGTCTCTCATTCCCAATCCCAAAACTCTGTTCACTTCTCTTCTGTATCTCTGACAGATACTAGGTAAAATAGCAGAAGTCACAAGCATATATTTTTTTTCCCTTAAGTCTACAGCTGTTACTTTAAACCACAGGTGCCCATGAAATACTTGCTAGATATCAACAAAACTTATTTCTTTTTAAGATGTATGGATATGTCTTGCAACCAAAAAAAAAAATTACATAAATGCAAACCAAACCAAACAAACCAAATTATGAAAGAAATACATATCAGCTCATTTCCACTAACAAAAGAGAATTGATAAAAACTGGAATGTGTCTGGAAAGTTAGGAACCTGCTATAACATCTGCTATTTTAGTGTGAAAAAATACTTTATTTAATAAATAAATAAATAAATAAATAAATAATATCCCTGCAAAAATATGTTACCTTTTTTTTATAAAACTTAATATTATGTTATTGGTAAATTAATAAGTATAATAGGAAAATATTGCTCAGCTGTTCTCTGTGAGGATCAGACTGGCAGACAAAATGTAGCAAGAATGTTTATAGGTTAAGATGCATATATATTTGTCAGACTATGACAGGAGTAAAAAGTTTAGAAATTCACCCATTTCAAAGACCAATACATGATTGGTCTTCCAATGATCATAGTGGACTGCGGAAAAAAAAGAAATCCTTAGCAAGGGCAACATATCTACACAGAGATCAACAAGTTAACTTGTGACTTAAAACATATACATATATATCATATATTGGCATAAATAATTTATTTACTTTTGTTCTGGAATGTGGCAAAAGACAAAGTTCAGGTCAAAAAGTGTTTTGCAACAGTGTTCCTATGCGTGAAACAACTGCAGTAACTTGGAAAAAACTGCAGTAATTTGGGAAAAACCTCAAATTAATGTCATTATTTCACCAAAAAACACAGAAACATTAAAAAAAAAGAACTCTGGAGATGATGTTGGGTAAAGAGAGTAAGAGGAAATGAAAAGTCTAAATATTAAGGAAACAGCATAGATATATACATGGACATTGCATAAATTAATCAGGAAGAAAGGGATAAGAGAAGTAAAGGCCAGCAAAATTTCAAGAATGATAAGCAGAAATTTTAAAATATGAATTAAAGAAATGGCAGAACCAAGACTCCATGCTTTGCCTTTACTTTGCAAAAACTTAAATATCCCCTCAAAATGACAAGCAGACAAACTTGGCCTTCTGAAATCTTAGCCTTAAATGGTTTTATTGAGTTTTTAAAGGAAGATTTTAATGTGAAAGGAAAAAAAAAAGCAGGTATTTAATTCAATAAACTGTTCTTTGCATCCAGTAACAGAGTGGTAAAAAGTAACTTTGAGGAGACTCCTAAACCACTACAGGCAGAAGAGTAACTTTGAAGTTGCTTTTGCAAGAGAAGATAGAAAAAATCCTTTGAGCAACCTAGGATGAACTGCTTGTGCCAAAGCAGTAGCTGAGTTCTGTGGTGGTCTGTGTAAGGCACTGCAAGTGTAAGAAAAAAAAGCCAGATGTGACTACCATTATATTGTCTTTCTGAAATTCTTTCTAGCTTGTGTATGTACTTCTTAACCTACTTTAATGTGGCATCCTACAGATCTATCCCTTTTTTTAACAGAGCATTCTACCTGGGGGTGTATTGATAAAGGGAGCTCATTTGATAGGAAACCTCTTATGCAAGATTAAAGGCAGGATTTACTTTGTTTTTTGCAGCCTCATGAAAAACTGACATCTATGGGACAGAACGACACATGGTCCCAGCTCCAAGGCTGTCATCACAGTCCATCTAATGCTGTAGAACACTTGAAGGTTTCACAAATTTGTTCTAAGGTTTAGAACTATTTTCTGACTGGAATATTAAGCTTTTCCAGAACAGTATGCAATTTTGTTTATATGGTAATTGCAAGGTAAAATGGGTGTTACCTTAGGCATAAAGAGATGATATGCTAAACTAAATTTTCTGTAGGTGCTCCTGGTGCAAAGACATCACATTTTCCTGTTACTAGCTTGTCATTACTGTGGACATTGTATTAAATGATATGAAATTGTGTTTTGTAATTTTTGTTCAAAACAACAAGTTTTGTTAAAGCAATGTATAAGATTATTAAAATTATTAAAATTAACAGGGAAAAATAAAACCCTTTCTGAAAACTCATTTGGCTTTCAACAGAAAATCAAGAAGAATTAATCTGATGATAAAAGCAATGTGAATTATCTCTTTATGCATGTCTCTTTCAATGGCAATAGAAAATGATTAAGCATTACTGATTTTACTCAAGCAACCTAATACAGAAATTGGAAGAATTTTTTTCTTCCTGTCTACAGTGGTAAGGGGCAGCACTTTCAGCTTTCTTATGCTCACTAAAATATTTTCTGTTATATAGAGGATTTTGCTGCAAGTGGGTTCCATGTTGCAGAGATTTCATGGTTTGTCAGACTAGGGGAACCACAGCACGAGCTGGTTCAGGCAGTTAAGTCCAGGGCCAGAAGTCTAAACAGGCAAAGGTGTGATAATGCAATCATTCATGGTAAGGAGCCAAGAATTTAATTACACTGAAAAACAGTTCTAATGAAAATCCTAGTTATATATATCCTATATATACCTAGATATATGATATCTCTGGTGTTTTGAGACCCCCAAAACTAAAGATTTCCTTTTTTCTATTACTGTCTCAGAAAAAGAAGACTGGTTACATTGGAGGTATTAGAAACCCCAAGTTATTTTTGTGCCAGCTAGAAAGCCTAGTCAGATGACTAAGAGTCCATGAAGTTTCAGAAGCCATGGTTTTCTGGTATTTTGCAGTATCTGGAATTGTCCTGGTAGTCAAGAAACTACAGAGATATATATGAACTTAATATGTAAAAAGTTATTCTTTATGATTCCCCATTTTTTTTACTGTCCTGAGATCATCACCTGGATTTGTGGATTTTTACTTGGACATTAGTAAAGCTCTTAACACCATTTCTCATGGCATGCTCCTGGAGAAACTGGCTGCTGATAGCTTGGTCAGGTGTGCTCATTGCTGGGTAAACAACTTGATGGACAGCTGGGCTGAGAGAGTGGTGGTGAATGGAGATACATCCAGCTGGTGGCTGGTCACAAGTGGTGTTCCCCAGGGCTCAGTACTGAGACCAGCTCTGTTTAATGACTTTATCAATGATATGGATGAGGGGACAGAATGGACACTCAGTCAGTTATTTCACATTTGACAAGAAGCTGGGCAAGGTGTTGATCTACTTTGGGAAAGGAAGGCTCTACAGAGGGATATGGACAGGCTGAACCTATAGGATTAGTCCAGTTGTATAATTTAGTGTCAAGACAATGGTTGGAGTCAATCTTACAGGTATTTTCCAATGTAAGTAATTCTATGATTCTGTGATTTGCAATCCGTTGTTTACCTCATTCATCAAGCAGAGAGATCCCTAATTTGTCTAAGGATTGCTTAGTAACATTTAAATTTAAATTTATTTAGATTTTCGCCATCTCAACACTAGCCTAAAAGAGTTATGTATACTAACAGCCCTATTTTCCAGAGATACTGCACGATGTCAGAATGACCTTAGGCAAAGAAAACTCCAACTCATCGTAAAGGGCTTAATTCTGAAAACATTGGAGTGATAGTCATGTGTTGAAAGAAACATTCACAGCTGCCCAGCAAGGCCAATGTGATGGCCTAATCAGAATGGTGTGAATGACATCACCATCTTCAAGCAGACAAAGAAGAGTTTAGCACATATTTTCCAAAACAGCGAATTTCCAAAGCCTTTTCAGGGTTTTTTCTTTTGAACTGGAATGATATCAGAACCTGTATTAGTGGACCCAAAGCAATCTGAATATGCATCCTCATTGTGTTCTGATTTTTGCCAAGAAAACCTTTAATCAATTTCTTTTGACCTGCCAAATCCAACTAACGAGATCAAGTTCAGGCCATGAAATTTTTCCATAAGTGAGGAACAGCCCCATAGTTGAAGGTGTGCTAGGTGCTAAGGACATATTTATTATTATTCCACGAAATAACCAAAGAAACTTCTTAATGAAAGGCCAGATTTAGATTTTAGGAGAATTTCAATTTTGACATCTGTTTCCACAGATGTGGGTAAGCTGTGTCAAGGATTTTTTGCTGTCTTTGAAAATTGTTTTTGTCCTAAAAGCAGAAAAAGATCCACTGCATCATTCTCAGCATCAGGTGTTTCTTTTAGTTTGCATTTCACAAGCAATGTTTTAATGCAGCAAATTAACCTAGTGTATGTCCTTTGGGAAAAAAAATCATCTTTTATTGCTTTTTACAGTTGAGAATGATTTGTTATTCCAAAATATGAGGAGAAATTTAGAGTGCCCTTGCACTGCAGCAGTAACTTGGTGGAATGGGAACTCATTTCATGTCCTTCCCTGTCAAGATATTTGTGCATCATATCTGAAAACCTAAACAATGCATGACAGCAAAAAAATTAAAAAAAAAATTGCAAAAGTTGTGGAGGAATAGAAGTCAGACCATCAGCAAAGCTATCAATGGACCTAACATAAGAAAGAGTCTCTACAGTACAAGGACAGTTAACTATAATTCCATGAGAAAAAGATTTTAATGAGATGGAATATGATCCTGCAAGAGGGAATCTCAAGGTAGATATTTTCAGGTCTAGTAGGCAGATTTTTACCTAAGCCTACACATTCTTTGATTCACATGCTAAGGCTAGTTAGAGGACAGTTATAAACCCTTACTCAGATTCAGCTGACTTGCCAACAGCATAGAGATTTTGTGCATGTTCCTTACATTCCACATCAGTAAAAATGGTGAGTGGCTTTTTTGAAGTCTTTACTTTCTCAATACCTCCTGAAAAAGTTGATTTATATTGCTTTTACCTTCAGGGAAAGAAGCACTGGTAGGAGATATAAAGAAAAAAATATTTATTTTGCCTTATATCATGATTCACCTCAAGGCTAGAAGAGCCAAGAGGGTACTAATAAAACAAGAATGTAAGGATGAAGTCAGAGGAAGAGGTGATAGCTATTTATGCTGCCTCTGAGCTTTTAAATATGTTTTTAGAACCTGGCCCTAAATTTATCCCCTTAGAAATGATATGTAACATTTATATGCAGAATTTTTGAGGGTTGTACTTAGTCTACAATTAGTTTTGTCTCCAGTGAGTTCACTATTTGTTAATTTATGTAATCTCTTGTTGTGTGTATGTATCCATGTCTTGTTACTGGATTAGACCTTTTTCCTTCCTCTTTTGAGTTTTTATATTTATTTACATATTTTTTAAAATTCCTACTGTTCACAATAAAGAACTGGTTCCTGTTTTCAGTTTTCTGTCTTGTTAACCTGTTGGCTGTACTTGTTTACTGCCCATTTCTCATAATGAGCCTTGCAGAAGCTTCTATTTAAGTGCTGCAAAACAAAATAATACACAGTTCAGAATAGATGCATCATTAGCACAAACTAGCTAGAAGACAAATACATGCAAGATATTAGCACATCTGTTATGGTTCACGGTGCTTTAGTAATGCTTTTATTTGACCAGTTCCTATGTTTGAATATTTTTTTTCTGTTTACTTGCTGCCTTGTTAAGGAGTGACTAACCAGGATAAATTAATGTTCTGTAGTGCTGACAATAGCCCACTGTTTTCCTTGTCTGCTTCCAGCTGCCTACCTGTCACAAAAACAGCTTCTCAGTACTTTAAATCAGACTCTGTGAAACACAATGTGCAAAGGCACAATATCACAAAATAAAAAATCCAGCTTTATACAGAGGAACTTCTTACAAAACTACAGGATCACTTGTCATTTAGAGCACTGAATGTTAGGCCTTGATTTAATCTTCAGGCAATACTCCTTGCTTGACTTCGATTTAAATGAGAAAAGCTGACATCACTGTGGCCAATCCATTTATCAACGACCTGGAAGAGAGGATCAGGTGCACTCTCTGTCAATTTTCAGATGACACAGAGTTGGGCATCAATGTTGATCTGCTGGAGGGTAGGAGGACACTACAGAGGGATCTAGACAGTCTGGATCAATTGGCTGAGGCCAATTACATGGCGTTCAATGAGGTAAAGAACTTTGTCCTGCAATTTGGTCACAACAACCCACTGCAGGACCTGGGGAAGAGTGGCTGGAAAGCTGCCCAGCACAAAAGGGCTTGGGGGGGCTGGCTGAGAGCTGCTGAACATGAGCCAGCCTGACAGGTGCCCAGGTGGCCAAGGCCAATGGAATCCTGGCCTGCATCAGCAATGGTGTGGCCAGCAGGACTTAGCAGAGCACATTTGCGGCATTGATGCTGCAGTGTTTCCAGAGAAGGGTAACAAAGGTGATGAAGGGTGTGGAGCACAAGCCTTAAGAGCAACTGAGGGAGCTGCTGCTGTTCAGTCTGGAAAAAAAGGAGGCTCAGGGGAGAAATAGCCTCAAATTGTGCCAGGAGAGATTTAGATTGGATATCAGGGAAAATCATCTTCCAGCAAGAGTACACCTTCTCTGCTCCAGCACTTCCCCTCGGCTTTTGTGACCTGGGATTCCCAAAGACTGGCCTCACTAATAAAGACTGAGGGAAAGAAAGTATTTGGGACTTTCATCTTTTCCATGAAGAAAATATGCCTGTTAGATATCCAGTCTTGATATCAATGACAAAACATACAAATATATCAGAAGAAAGGCCTTATAGTATTTCTTGTAGATTAGAAATTCAATGCCAGCAATGTGAAAAAACCCAAAATCCAAAACCTATATCTAGAGAATATCTGTCCATAAATTATATTAACCTATGGAAAAGGAGAGTTTGGGCTCAGAATATCCATAACAGTGTCTCTTTTATTTGCTGAGACAAAGGATTAAAACACCCAGAGGGACTGAGCTAGGAGTAATATACATGCATACTTCAAGTAACAGTTTTGACTGAGGCATTGAAAAAAATATTTCTCAGCATATTTGCAAAAATCTTCTTAATAAAAGCTGCAGATCATTCCAAGAGATCTGTGCTATTAGGGAAACAAAGCACACTTTCACATGCTCTAAAATTCTCAATAACACATATGATTCAATATTTGGGTGTTTCCCAGATAAATTAGACAGATAAAAAATTCTCCTAGTGGAATTCATAGACCTAAGCCTTTTTTTTTCCCATCTATATTCCTATGAAATACTTGTTTCAACAGTGCTTTGAATTTATATTTTTGTGGTACAAAGAGTGTAGAAATAAATAATTGTCATTAGAAGTTTTGCAGAGTGCATGCACACATAAACACACACACAAAAAACACATATTTTCCAGCTAAACTGGAAATGCTAATATTATCTGAATCTCTTAAAAATTGTCTTAGCTATCTTTCCCTCTGGATTTTATATGTTTGTGGCTTTATTTTGTAAGTTACACTGCTTCAAACAAACAGTGTAGGTTATACATGCAGATTTGACACACAGGATCTTGAAAATCTCTAAGATGAGGCTGACACCTGAGCTGACAATAAGAGTGGACTTGATGAACACAAGTGACAATGAAAAATACTTGTACTGGCTAATTTCAATGACACAAGTAATAGAGATTCAGCTTCAAATAGAACACATGCAAGTAGACATGATTCTCCTCTGGCTCTGTCCTCATCATGAGTAAGGTATTAAATAAACGAATCAATTTATCTAAGAACTGTGATATTGTACTGCTGGTTCCAGGTTATCTAGGGAGAAAAAAGTCTTTTAGCAACCATTCCCAAAAATTTTTTAACTATCATTCATATGAGCACATTTTTAGGTCTATTGTAAACTACTAGGAAAAAAACAACAAAAGCTCACATGCACTTTTAAAGTGCTGTGGAATGAATCAGAAATATTTAGCATTTAATCTGAAGGATAAAAGGGTAAGAGAATGGAAAGAATTCTATGAAAACATAAATACCCTGGATATCTCACAGCAACATAAAGAGAAACAGCAGACACCCAATTGCAATCTTCACCTATATAGGTAAAAGAGGTCTGCTATAAAAATTACATGTAATCAATATGAATGCAGCTATAAACAGAACCACACATGGCACCCTGCAATTTAATTCTGTCCCTGCTACTGCTGGGTTCCACTTTTGTATTTATAATATGCATAATGAATGACTACATTATAGAGCTGATCCAAAGGGGAAAAAAATCTCTTTCCTTTTTGACAAATTCAAAATCAACTACTTGTTTTTCTTAAAGCCAAGTTAAAATATATTTGGGTTGTGGCTGAGCTGAGGAAGAATTGTGTTTGGTTTGTGTAGCAAAGAAGCTATGTGAAGGAGAATATTTCATTATTTCATTAAATAATATATATCTCTTATAATCAAAAAGTCAAATAAAGAAAATAATAAACAAAATTACACCAGCAGCAAATGCAAAATAATTAACAAAGGAGTATATATTTCTACCAGATGTACAGGTATTTGTCTGTCAATCACTTTTAGAATCTGCCTTCTGTCTAACTTTAACAATAACTTTAAAAGTATTTACTGTTTAAATATAAGATATATAATTTAATGGATAATATAATATGTGTTGAAAAATAATTTTCCAGGTGTTTGTGATTTTGGTTAGCTTATGCAACTCAACCTTAATTAATTTTGCTTGAACAATTGAGTCCTGAAGCATCTATTGGGGATTGAGTCCTGAAGAATCTATTGGGGATTTGTTTTCTGTCTTGTACCATTGTGATGGTTGAATTCATCCTCTGCATCCAGATTTCTGCTCTTCTTTAGTGAAAAAAAAAATCTAATAAATTAACAATTCTATGCAGCTCAATAAGAATTTCAAATACAAACTCAGTGACTCATTTTTAACTAATTATGTAAAATAAAATTTTAAAGAAAATAGAGATAGTAACGTGAGTCTTATTAATACCTAAGTCAAAAGATTTCTCTATTTTTATAGTAAAGGCATAACAGCAGTGTAGCACTGTTAAAAGGGAGTGTGACCAGCAGCTCTAAGGAAGTAAGCAGGTCTCTACTCTGCTCCTATGAAAGTCTACCTTGAGTGTTAGATCCAGCCCATGAGTCCTCAGTGCAAGCAAGGCCTTTTGAACCTCTTGGAGTGTATCTATAGGAGGACCAAATGAATGATCAGAGGATAGGAACACCTGTCCTATGAGCAGAGGCTGATATAGTTGGGGTTGTTCAGCCTGGAGAAGAGAAAGTTTCAGGGAGACCTCATTGCAGCCTTCCAGTATTTAAACAGTGCCTTTAAGAAAGACAGGGACAGACTATTTTAGCGGCACCTGTAGTGATAGGCCAAGGGATAATGATTTTGAACTAAAAGATAATAGATTCAGATTAGGTGTAAGGAAATATTTTTTTTTTTTTAATTAAAGAGGTAAAATACAGTTTTACCAGAGCAGTTTTCCCAGAAAAGTGGTAGATGCCCTATCCCTGGAAACATTCAGGGTGGACAGGGCTTTTGAGCAACCTGATCTAGTTGAAGATGTCCCTATTCACTACAGGGGTGTAGTACTAGATGATTTTTAAAGGTCCCTTACAACCCAGACTAGTCACTGATTCTGTCATGCTATTGTTACTACTTACTGAAAATAACAGGTTTAGAATGGATGTGTTGCCTTTATTGAAATTAGTTGCCAAAATCTTTGCTAGCAGGAAAACCACAAAGAGGCGAAGATTTTGTAAATAAGCAAGAATCTTTTTTCTGCATGTTTAAGAGGGTGGAGTGCATGCCAAACTGAAAGAAGAGATTCTTTTGCTTTGCAGTCTGTGTCAATGATCAGACCCAAGGTCTTTGAATGTATGGAGTGTGCACAGAAGACCAAACCAACACCATACACACCAGATCTACCTCTATGTGTTGTGTTATTTTATCTATATGGGCTGAAACTCTGAAAGCTGAGAGCTGTCCTTTCAAGAGCGTGAATGTGGCAGATATGCTCATGTCATTTTCTATCCATATAGAAACACATCACATAGAGACTGAACTGCCCATGTTGCCATGGATCCTGGGGTCACCTTGGAAAAGCGTATGTTTTTCTGTGCTGTTAAAAACTACTAAATATTCTTCTGTTCAGACTCTACAGCATTGTTTTCCATGCCTCATCTACTGCCCTGATATAGCTGCCATTATAACAGAGCTAGTACTTTGTATTCACAATATTATTATTCAATAGCCTTTCTTTTCTGTTGAGAGATTGCCTGCTGTCCTTGTGTTTGACCTTTAAAGTGAAGTAATTCTACCTAGCAGACCTTTATCTTATTTCAATATTTGTAAAACATCATCCTGTCTTACAAAATGATCCACAGAATCATAGAAAGGTTTGGGTTGGAAGAGACACCTTAATGGTCACCTAGTTACCACTCTTCTGCCACATCTGGAAAACTTTCCACTAGACCAGGTTGCTCAAAGCCCCATCCAACACAGCCTGGAAGACTCTTAGAAATGGGGCATCCACAACTTTTCTGGGTAACCTGTTACAGTGTCTCAACCTTCACAGTGAAGAAATTTCATAAAATCATTCTAACAGAACCACCGCTGCTGTTGCTGAGGGATGGTTTATTCAAATTCAAAGCTCCTAAGCTCTAATTTTCTCTGCCATTGATTTGCTCCATAACCTCTCACTTTCCTGTGGTTTAATTGGCTCAGTTTACTTTGGATTGATATGATCTAATTCAGTGTGATTCTTCTGAATACTTAGTATTGTTCATGATATGAAAAGAAAAATGTTACATGAATGCATATTATCCTGTTTAGATGCTTTGCATCAGCCTGCTGCTTCTTAATGTTGCCTATAAGCAAGAATGAATGACATAAACTGTATTTGACAAAAATGTCTTCATGAATTGCTAGAAGTAGTGCTATGAATATACTAAAAAGAATGACACTGTCATTGTATTTAGGCTGACAGGCTTTGCTAAGAGGCAAGGAATGTTAACTTAGGCTTAGATTTGTTAAAATATTGTATTCTGGACATGGCTTCCTATGTTTGGCTGCTTTGTTGTGCCAGCAGGATGAGCATCTAACAATCTGAAGCAGGTAAAGCCTGTGCCCTCAAATATATTGACCTGCTCATGCTAATATTTATTTGGCTACTGAAATCAAGCTGATTTATGCCAAGTTGGTTCAGAGGACTTAAAAAACACCGTATAACAACATGCATCTATCCAGAACTGTCCATACTCATCTGTCTAAGCTTTAATCACTCACTAGTCTTCCAGATTGAAGGGACTCCTTTTTTTTAGTTTCTTTCAAGTCTCCAGTTTTTTTCTTGCATTAAAAGTATAATGTATTTCATATTAAGCAGTTTAATTAATGTTAGACAACATAAGCTTCTGAAGAGATTTTACCTAACCAGAATTCTTATTCTGCTTTAATATTTTAAATAGCACTTTTTTATTTAGTTAAAAAAAGTAGTTCATAAACAGCAAAACCAAAACAAGTAATTTTTTAAAAGATTTTGTATTCAAAATGCTTAAATTTTGCTTCTGCTTTGATAGATACAGAGACACAAAAAATGAAGAGAAAAGGCAATGGTTTATTCTCCTCAGAAGCTCCATTTGAATATAAAATGTTCTTTTCGGCAAGTTTAATAAATATTTGTAAGAAATGTACATATGTTTTAGGTACTGAAATAAAACTGTATATTCTGATCACTTCACTATGATCAATCTTTTCTTTCCTAATTCCTACTGAGAAGTTGTCTGGGAAGCATAAACTTCTTAATTGTGTTTTGGCACATTTATTCTACAATTTTTAGTATTTTGCGACAGAATAATTTCCTCGCTGTATCATCCGAACTCTACTTATGCTCAAATAATCCTTCTAAAATTTAGCATAGTTTTTGACATTTCCTTATCTATTTTGCTAAGATCCATTTTATGAATAATAAGAATTCCACTAGTGTCGAAAACAATCTCATTAGATTAAGCTACAGCTTCAGCATTTACCCATGAAAGGTCTTCACTGTAAAAGAGATGTTTATATTTTATTTCTTCTTTGATAGTTCCACTCCTTCTTTGTGGGTTCTTGCAAAACAAATTTTTTCTTAGAGATATTATTTGTAGCTGTTTAGGTGTGTGTTTGCTTCGACATCTCTTTCTGTTTAATTTTCTTTTTCTTCTGGATGTATGATGAAGATCTGATATAATTTTTTTATCTTAGAAAAATAAAATACTTTCTCTAACTTTAAAACAGATTCTTAGCAGTCTTTCCCTCCGTTTGAGGTCCCAGATTACTACTATAACACTGTTTACTAAGATTCTAAATACCTTCCAAAGATCTCTTGCTAGTCTCAAGACTTCTTTTAATTCTCCTTTCTGAGATTCTTACAGAAGACTTATGAAATACACATCCCAGTTTTTTTAAAGACATAAATTTCCTTAAGTATGTTTTTGTTCCTTTTGCAGTCTTTAACAGCTATGAATGTAATGTAATTGCATAAATTGGAGGTTTTAACCTATGCATCCCTTATTTAAACCTTTTATTTTTTTTCTTACAGGTTCACTTCTCCTTCTCTCTCTGCTGCTCTGATACTTTTTACTGCCAAATTTTGCTCAAATTTACAATTTATAATTATATTGAATGCTTAAAATGATGACAAAATGAGAATTTTTTCTCCTTTCCTAAGTTAACAATATGAAATTAGCTTTAAATAGACTCGGATGATGCAAAGGTTGATTTTCTCGTTTGAAAAGTGTATTATGTACAGGTTATTTAAATGTTTTTCTTCTCTACAAGTTTTTTAAACTTAATCAGAATAGATAACATACATTTTTTTATAATAATATATATTTAAGACTATACCATAATCCAAAAATATTGCTAGCAATTGCAGTAATATATATAAAAATAAATTCAAGCATGAGATTTATAAGGATCATTGAAATAGAAGAGCTTTTTTTTTTCAAGTGTGATCAAAGATGATTGACCACTATTGGTCTGCAGTTTTGGGTGCGATAGAGAACAGAAAAAATTGGTCATTAGAAGAATGCAAGAAAAATGAAACTGTGGATAGAAAGGGCTAAATTGAATGCACTGATAAAAATTAGACAATGACGAAAATCAGGACACGAGTAAAATAATTTCACATGAAAGTTTCTTTTAAATGATGAGAAATGCTGCAGAGTCGACCTTAACAAGGGATAAAATTCCTTCCTCCAATCTGTACTGCAGTTCTTAATGGTATATTCTCCAGCTACCCTATATACAGGGCTCCTACTGATAATAATAAATGCTCTTTTCACGGAACTATTGCAGAATATGAATAGAAATCAAGAAGATGAAAATTTTGCAGCATAGAAGGGTTCCCTGATGTTCAGAGGGAACCCCCTGTGTTTCAGTTTCTGCATCTGGTCCTGTCACTGGGCAGTGCTGAAAAGACCTTGGCCCCATCCTGTTTACACTGCCCCCGCTTCAGATATTTAAATACATTGCTCTCATTTCCCCCAGCTTTCTCTTTTCCACGATGAACAGTCACGGCTTAAAAATATAATTTTAAAATATCCAATTAAGGAGTGTTATTAAAGTAGTTATAGAACATTAGGCAAATGACTTTTATGATGTATTTAATTTGAAATTAATGCTGATGTTAATTCAAAAAATGTACGACGTGTTAGTTAACAAAAGAATTGCATTTATGCACTTACGTGTGTATTTAGATCAGAATGAATTTATAGAAATACTATTAAAATATGGCTTCATTTTAAAAAGAAAAACAAATGCAATATTCAATTCATTATTTTTAGGTATTTCAGTGAACAATCTGCATGATCCCAAGCATTTCATATATAATACAAAGTACTCAGTAATAACAGTGAAATAGATTTTCAAATATGTATATGTAATTTCTTTCAAAGAGCAGATAATTTAAAAAGTTATAGTTAAAAGAGTAAAATTGCATATTTGGTAGACAAAGAAGGGGAAAGGAAAGAAGGAATTTTTAAAATTCAGACTATCTTAATCTAAACTGACTTTGAGTCTAAAAAAGGTGAGCAAGATGGGTTTTTTGTTGTTTGGGGTTTTTTTTAATCCAAACTAAGATAAAAACAATAGAAAAACAGAGATTATAAAGAATCCAAAGAAATTTCTGCTCAGAGAAAGCAAATAGCATATTCCAAAGCTTAGTAATTAGTGAAAAGCCTTCAACTTCTTATCTGACTTCAGACACAGGCAGTCTGCTTGTCTCTTTGATGTATTGATACAAGGATTTATATATAATCAATACAGAACGCGCCGCAACAACAGAGTAGTAGGAATTTTTAGGGTGTGGTTTATCTCAAGTAGATATCTTAATTCAGAAGAATCTCACATTGCAATTGTCTGTTTTCTTTCATTAACTATAAACAAAAGCTGAGAACATCTAGCTATGATGCAGACTTCTCCCTTTAACTGGATAAACCCCACTCTCAGTTCAGAGGGTTTTGGATTTCCAGAAGCAAAAATATGGGGTTTTTATAATTGCTTAATGAATTGTATCAATATGCCAAATTAAACCAAAATAACTTGGAGGGGATAATAAATTGTGAGGGGAAGCAATGCCTATTAACCTGAACAGGAGTGATTCCATTCACTTTAGGACTGATTCTGCTAATTTCCCAATAAGACAAATTGATTTGGGGATATTGAGCTGACCAGTTTGTATTCAAGTTGACTGAAGTTCTTGGTGCAATAAGCTTTCTGTGCAAAACAATAATAAAAGCACTAATTTATTCTCCTCTAGTTTCTGAACACTCCCCTTCCCATGCACCCCCTTCCACACACACCCAGGCACACACAGAGATCAGCATAGCAGATCATTAACACCTTGGATAAGACTGAAATGCTAAATACCTCTCTTCCTGTGCAAAATGTCTGGTATAGTCATTCAAGTCTCTGGTACAAAAATTCTGTTTAATATCTGCATCATATTTAAAACTCAGCTTTTTCTTTAATTTTATTTGCAGAATATTTTCATTTAATTTGTTTATTTAAAGTTACTTAATTTTCACATGCTGTGAGAGTCTATGAATATTTTCTTCTAAAAATAGAAAAAAATTATATATTTTCAGAATAAAACATTGGTTTATACAATGTTAAACCATAATGATATGGAAGAATTTATTTGTCCCTTATTAAATGGTGGAATAAGTATTTTAATCATAGATCATTTACAATGAAATACTTTACATTCTTAAGATGGTTTCAATAAATGTTAGTCCTCATTGCTTATTCATGGTAAACAGTAATTTTTCAGTGAATGGAAAGTATGTGTGATATATCTACATTAGTTAAAATATCAATTAGTACTAATGACCATGCTGAACTATAGTAAATAATGCCCTGAATGATATTTTGCATTCTTCTTTATCACTTCATGAAATCCTAACATGATGAAGCGTTGAAATACAGAGATTTTTCTCTTTGATAGGGTCTTGTGTTGAAACCCATCCCATGTATTTTATGTTGTAATTATTATCTATTTTAAAAATTGATATCTTCTGCATAGTTTTCATTAACCTTTCTGTCACAGTAGTGAAAATCACAGATAAATGCAATTTTGTACAACTTTGAATTTGCACCAAGAGCTGAGAGAAAACTTGCTCTTATACTTAAATCTGAGTCTCTTGTATATTCAAACTTTGCTTCTCTACCATCAAGAGTCTCATTTGCTGCTGCTCAAAGCCCCATCCAACCTGACCTTGAACACTTTCAGGAATGGGACACCCGTAACTTCTCTGGGCAACCTGTTCCAGTGTTCTGGTTTTTTTACCACCCCCACAGTAAAAAAATATCTTCCTTTCATCTAATGTATGTCAGAAAAAACAAATCTAGGCATATAAAATTTGAGGAAAGATTTGAAATTATTTTTATTTGAAATACATTTTATATTAATAACTTACAGATTACTAAGATATGTTGATGGGCATTTGAACTTGACACTTTTTGAAAAAGTGCATGAAATTTAAAATTAAAACCAGTAAAATTAAAAACTTCTTGCAACTTCTTTTTTCCTCTGATATTCAAAATTGCATATGTCAAATATCTGTGATTCATACAAATCTCTCAAACACTCTTAGAAAAAGTTTTTATTTCAGACTAAAATATGGTTTATGTAGAACACTAGTACTAGTGAAGGTTTTCCGGGGGATAAGGGGAACATCTTCTCATTGGATTTGTGTGCACAATACATTTTATCCAAACTGGAAAATTCATCCCAGGTCTGTTATATTCATCATTCTTACTGCACCAGGCCTCAAGATTCTGTGAAAAGTATTCTGTGGACCTTGAACATAGCTCATGTGAAACAGATGAGAAGTGATGAAGAAGTTGAGGGAGAGAACGAAGAGCATATAGCCCAGTAGAGACACCAGAAAGTACTTTTTCATGTGATCCACAGGCTGAAAATTTTTTTGCACCATTTAAAGGCTGTGTTTGACAAACAGGGCTGAAACAGATCTTCAAAATATCTGGTAGATCAAAATCCATTGAAACAAATTACCCTGGCCAGTCACCTTGCTGCTGATCATGCACCCTCCATAGCAGCTGATCAGGCCTAACAATGCTGCTGCAAAAGTATTGTGAAAAAGGTAGGCACATTTTCACAGATGCAGGGGAAAACCCCTTGGATGACGGTTCCTCCGGGAAGCGCAGCAAGTTATGTACCCTTGTCTACTGTGCAATATCTAAGTTGGTGAGTTCACCATCTGTCAGCATCACTTTAGAAAATAAATGTTTGAGCCACAAAAAAAATATTTCATATGTCCTGTCTATCTGCTTAATTTCAGCCAACAAATAGGTTATGTTCCATCAGCAAAGTCTTTATGGTCATATCTTTCTTTCAACTGTGATAATTCTTTATTTTTTTCTAAATCCGTCACTGTCTATCCATAATATTCAGATGTCCATGGTAGGGGTGTAATTAAGTTTCATGTTCACTGAGTCAAAAAACTTCATTCTCATTATCTTTTTATTAAATTACTGACATGTGACATCAGTCTGAAAAAAAAAATCCTTAATTTGCTGTTTGCCAAGTATCATCTATGTGATACAAATTCTACTTGATAAATCACACCCACCCATTGCCATATGATACTACTAGTAATGTCTTCACAACTTTTTCTTCACCATTAAGTATTTTGGTGAAGTGAATGATTAGAACATAAGCAATGGCATTTGTTCAAGATGTTCCAGAAAGAGCTGCAGTCTGTTCTCTTCTTCGCTGCCCATGTTAGCACTGCACTGTGAAAAAAGAAAGATTACTAGGAAGAGTGTTACTTTTAGTCTAAATTTGTAAATGATATTTGGAATACCCTGTTAAATGACAAGATGCTATTTTAAAATATGGCATCTTAAGGGAAAAATTCAGCTTTAAAGAGGTTTTGAGATGGTAGTTTCTGGGGGAAAAAAAAATGGAGGCATCTAAGGTATTTAGCCATAACATTTTGAAGATTGATTCAAAACACAGTTCTTTCATATAGGAAGAACAGAGGACAATAAATACAACTCATTTCAAAATTGAGCTATATATGCTTCTGGTTGGGATTACTGGACATAATTTCTTGTAAAGTCGAGGGACTGCAGTTAGCTCTCCAATACTTTCCTTCCCTGAAGTTCATCTGCATTTGCTCCTTTATCCAGGGTCCCCATTTATTACATACTCCATCTATGCATTAGAATATTCAACCAGAGCGTGTGTCTCATACTTTCTAGTTAAAATTGGCTGGAACAAAATTGGTATTTACAGTTGCTTATATACAATATTCTCATTTTGACAAGTTTTCCTTAGACAATATTTAAGCAGCAATAGCAAATAGTAAGTACAACTTGCAGCCGGGAAAGACACTCTTCTGCTTTCTCAAGTTTCCTGTAGTTAAATACATGCCAAAAGGCTTTTCATAGTACTACTACTGTCTTGTAGGGATACTTGATATAATTCTACCTTTGATAAAATTACTAATAGGCTACTTTTCCAAAAGGCAGAAAATTTTTCTTTTAATATTATGTTTTTTATAAGTTGGAAACATGATCTTGTGCATCAGACATGTGGAATGTACTCCTACTTCTTAATAAATTTCACAACCTTATTTAGAAAAAATTCACTCTGTGTAACTTAAGAATTCTAGGCATCTTAATTCTATTGATGTAATTTTTTTTCTACCATGCTGTTATTTTTTATATTTAACTCATTTTTACCAATAGAAATATTTTTCCATGACACCTATGGAAAATATCTATGTTTACTCAATATTGCTGCATCAGTACATTGTTTATAATTATTTCAACATAGTCCCAAATGTATCTGACAGCTAGACAGCATAGATTAGCAACAGTGAATGGGAATAACTTCTGAACAATTTCAGTAGATTTCCTAGGAAGGGCTTGCTTTCTGCCACTGCAAATTTTCCCAGAGATATTATCTGGTTAACAGTTGCATAAAAAGAGCATTTTTGTACAAACCTTAGGGCAAGTTCTGTCTCAGTTTTACTAGTGAATGCAAAGAAGGTAAAAGTGCTGCTTTAAACACCTCCGTACACTTTCTGTACCAAGAGGGGGGTGACTCTAGAAATAAGTTTTTGATCTCTCTTCAAAGAACAACGCATGTCATCACCTCATGCATCTATTTTCTGGGACTCATGGCATCTAAAGAATAAGAGGCTCTCTTGCTTGCTAAAGTGTGTTCAGCAAAAAAAAAAACCTTGTCCCATCAGCAAATTTGAACACAACTACAACAGAGTCAATTCCAATGCTGGCAGGGCAATACTCTACCCCAGTAGTAACATGCCACCATTAGAAGACTGTTTTGTGTATGAAGTAATCAGAGGGAAAAATATAATTGGGAAGAACTGCACATTGTTCTGGAAAAAACCTCCTGCAACAGTCTTACAGACATTATTTTCTGGTATAAGTTTTAATAGTTGGGTTTTTTTTTAATTTTGTATAAGATAAAATATTATTGCACCTTTATGTTTTCTTAATATAATTTTACAAATGGCCTTTTTAAATACATATGCTATAGCACACTGTGAAAGTAATTAGCTACAAATAGAAAATCAAAGGTTTATAACTATTTAGAACAAAATAAGTCTAAGATGATATAAGAAGAAGAACAGAGCAGTTTTCTTCTGCTGGTGAAAAAAATTGAGGAAATTGTACGGTGCAGGCATATTATTTCACTTCCTGAAAAACTGAGTAGGTTTGCTATGGCCAATGGTTTTCATTAGGAAGGAAGATATTCCCTTTAAAAAAAACTTCAAATTGACTTTACATTAGAGTTATGACTTTTAATTTCACCAATCGTGAACAGAAAATCTCATCACTTGATATGGAAATCATGATGGTCATGGAGGCAAGGATATCTAGGCCATGCATCAGGAACATAAAAAAGCATTAGAATGCAGGTAAGACTGAGCTCCTGTACTAGTAAGAAGAGAATGCAACAAAGACATTTTTCTTAACAGTGGATCAATTTTTTTCATATGAAGTATTTATGAATATAATTAACCTTTAAAATAATATTGTTTTCAAAAACCTGTTTACAGTATCTCTTATAATGATACACAGTTATTATCAATAGAAAAATAAAACCATTTTTCCAAACTGTTGCACACTCTAAAACAATCTACAATAAAAATAGTATTTTTTTCATGCTGGAAATTATGATAATTACAAAAATGCCTTGTAGCATACTTGGCACTGGAGTCTTTGAATTAGCATAGTTTTTTATTCATCTAACAAGTTTCACATCGACTATTTTTCAAGTTTAATTAATGATGTCTTTGTACTTATGTAGCATCCATGAAGAACTTCTTGGGGTTTATTTTATACTTGATCCTAAATGGCAGGTTCTGCATTCTGCCATCTGTCTAGCTTTCCCATTTGATGCAGCTTCTGAAGTATTTTCAGAATTCTGAGACTTATTTTCAGAATTGAGGACTACCTGCAAGAATGAAACTAAATATATGCATTTTACTCCTTGGTTAATGCAAAACTATTTTTCCTTTACAGCATAATAATAATAGGAAAATAATGATGGTAGATTCAATTCTTATAGTAATACAAAGGGGACTATTATTATCATTAGAAAGCAAGCAAGTCATATTTATTGCACATGAACCACTAATGCAAATTACCCTGTAAATTCAAAATGGATCAGTATCATAAGAGTGGATTGAATTTTTCTATTGATATTTTGCTTAAAATATTTGCTTATTTTGCAATCTAACTTTCAACTACTGCTTTCCAACAGTTGAAACATGTCTGTTTATAAAACGATACAGTACAGTACATAATACCAGATCAGGTCATACACATTTAAAAAAAAAAAAAAAGGTCAAAGGAACAATTCATTCACATCTGCAAGCCCTCAAGAATGTACAGGTGACATGTCTCCAGAAAACTAGGCTGGTGGCACAAATTTTCTATGTTTGCACCAGCAGAAGCAGCTGCTATCTTCATAAGATGCAATCTTGCTTGCATCACCCTTCAGACCAATCTTCTGTATCCCTGCCCAATACACCTTCTGGTGTATTCCTTGGACTTCACATTTGCATTTCTACAGTCCTGTAAGCTGACTCAAAGTTCAGGTAAGAGATTTCTGTGATTTAGAAATGTTGTGTTATGTTTATTTATTTCATATTTCATCCCGTCTAAGCATACTGTAACTTTCTGAAGTGAAATATGTCAAGTACGTCACGTGTATTTTGCATGTTAGTTCTCCTTCACAGTAAAACTTCTCACAGACCCCTGTGATGCCTTACTGCAAAAATATATAGCTGAAAAGAATGGTTACAGGAAGTTAGAATAGCCAGAAAATTATATAAACAATCTAATAATAGAGCCTTGAATTTCTGAATATAATTGTACCATGTAAGGTCAAAATATAATATTTAAAGTATTTTCATATAATAATGAGTGTGGGGAAGAGAGAATACAGATATTAATTTTTTTTTTTTTAACAGTTCCAGGAAAAAAATAATCTTAACTTGGAAGTATAGCATTCAATATTTTTATACAGCATGAGTTCTCATTACCTAATAATATGATTTGTATAAATGAATTGGAAAACAGGAAATAAACTAATAAAAATATTCAAGCTATAAAAGATGTGAGTTTTCTCTTACAGTTTAAAATTTTCTTTGTATTTCAGATTAAAAATATTAGGTAGCTAAATGGTCACCTATTATTTTTAAAAGCATCTGGACATAAAAAACATGTAAAGCTGTGCAGGACTTGGATGTGAGGTATTTCTTTATTTCACTGCTTCCTAACCCTGATTCAGTCCACTTAAACCCAGCTATATTTCAGATGCTCAGTGAAACTGTCCATGTAATGCATGTAGTTTACAAATAATCTGCAGAAGAAGCTAGATACATTTGAAGATCTTTTTCTGTAAATGGCATTCGAATTATTTGTACAAATACACAAATGGGATTTCTGCTGTCTTCTTCAGGCCACTTCCTCCAGAGACCACTCCATTAAATCTCTATAGTTCTATTATTCTGGTGATCCAAAGTCAGCAGTGGGATTGTCCAATTGCATGTGATTACTGTATGCTATAGCTGCACACTGAGGGCTTCTATGTGCAGCATCATGTGAGCCGTACTAATGTCACCCTGCTAGTATAAACTGAATTAGCTCAGCTGGCTAACAGTTGGACCTTAGGGGACAAGATTGTGCACTGACTTTGGAATACAAATTAGGTACTAAGAAGGAGGCTGGAGAATTTAAGTATTTCTGCCTCCAGCTTAAGCAACACTAAATCTTAGTCTTTATCTGAAAAACCATGTGACTTAACCCATTCAGCATTCATATGCCAAAAATGTGAGTAATACACTAAGAACTGTCAAAAGAGTAACAATTCCAATCATTACTTTATAAAAATAATTTATTTCAAGAAGTCAGGAAGAAGGACTAATCATGCAAATGTCCTACCCTGAGAATCATTCTATTTATTTACACAGGTTTCTTACTGTATTCCCATCTTATGCATTGGCCATGTGTGCTTGTGATGACACAAATACTTGCAAAGCTTGCCAGATAAACCACGTGTTCTCTTCAAACAGCATAACATTTATTTATGGTTGGATTTGCTAATTACATTTAGACTCAATGTTCTTAAAGGTCTTTTCCAACCCAAGTGATTCCATAATTCTCTAAGTTGTGCATTCGGCTCTATTGAGATATGTCACCAGATTATGCTAAGATACATTTTTAAAATTCTACAACCACAGAGAAGCTGAGGAGGAAACACAGATCACTACAGTTACCTTGTGGCATGCCAATACTTCCTTTTAATCACAATGTGTTTCGTTTTAAAATCTATGACATCACGGGCATTAATTAAATATCTTTCAGGCAAGAAGGAAGATATTATTCTTCTCATTATACTGATGGGTAAGGTGAAATGCAAAGCAGTTAATTAAAAGTGAAAAAGCAATAAAGTCAATAGTAAAATTCACCAGTTTTGTTTACTACCCTAAATCTTTACTATCCCAAAATACAGTAGGAGCTGTAAAAACCTTCTGGCAACTTAAGTTTTTCCTATAACTACATGGTAGATTAAGGGACAGATAATCCCAAACAATAGTAGTCCACAACAAAGTATTCTCAACATCATGTTCAGGTTTTTTACAGCAAGCTCTTCACCTGATAAAGTTATTCCATTGCAATCGTTTGGGGAGTATCTTAAAAGGCTGGGTGTTTGGTTTTAAACCATCTTGATGATTCAGGTATTCATGAGAAAGTTTAAATGAGAAAGTTTAAAACAAGACAGTGCTATGCTTTCATTTTCGTATATGACAGACATATTTCTACAACACAGAAGGCTAACTTTACTACATATGGGTGAAGTGGTATCCTGTTACCCATAGGTTTTCTGTTTATTTTTAACTGCTTTCCTACCAGATGAATGAGCTGAACTAGCTCAAAATGGAATCAGATAAGTGCCAGAGCTTTCAAAAAAAAAAAAAAAAAAAAAAAAAAGCAAAATGGTGATTTCTGTCTTTGAAAAAATAAGTTTTTTGTACTTTTTATAGATACATGGCATTCTCTAGAATGATCTTGCTCCAATGTATTTTTTTTTTAATTCTAATTGCTATGCAATCATTTTTGGCCATTTTAGTAAATAGATTTTCTGATATGTTCTTTCAAGTTGAAATTGGTTCTAGTAGATATAAGCACTCTGGTAGGCAAAAGTAGACTATAAAAGATAACATTCAGAATGCATTTCCCTTGACTTCCCATTAAAGCAAGTGAAGAAAGCAGGCAGGAGATCTTCAGATAACATGCTCTGTGAATTGAAAAGAATCTGTCCTTATTTGAAGCAACTGAGAAACTCACACAATGGAATACAGTTCAGATAGATGAAAGGGTCACATATGATGTCAAATCTGTGCTTTTAATGCTTGAATGAAACAAGATTTCTTTAAGTACAATCATATAAAATAAAGGTGAATTTGCAGAAGCAATTGAACTGGGTCTGTTTTATAAATAAAATACTTTCTAATTAAATGGAAGATTCAGGAAGGCAACTTTGAAATTAAAAGGATTTAGGAATATACAAATACTAAGACTGGCAGTTCATTAGCTTTAACAGTCTCTTTACTATAAGATTTATTTTTAACTTCTGCTTGTAGTGGGCGTGAAGCCATTAGGAATGCTGCGATATAAAAAAACCCAAAACAACTTTCTCAAAAAGCTTTGAGAAACCAGAGAAAATATGATTTATAGGGGTTAAGTAGTCCTTTAAAAGTTGTCTCTGGGAAAAGAGAAAAAAAAGCTCTAATGACTGTGGAGTATATTACAAAACTGTAATGAAGCATGTAAGGGGCAAGAGCCTGTAATAAAAGTACTGTGCTGGGTTCATCTGTTGAAATCATTCTGGAATGGTTGAAATTAAGATTCACATGTTATGGGAGAAAAAAATAAAGAAGAAAACATAAGGAAAAAAATATTTTGAACATATTTTTCCATTCCAAGATGGTATAATGTCTTTATTTCATTTTGTTAATATCTGTTAAGTGTTTTACAATAGTATTCACACTAACCATACAATTTTGATAACTCTCTTTTACTTTATACAGCAGCAGATATAGTTTAACACTCCTTAACAATTTAGTCTTCCAAACTGAATGAGTGTGTCAGATTTAACCTAACTGCCCAGTCCACCAGAATCCTTAATTATCTTTAAAAATACTTTGCTATATCTCATTATATGGATGTGTCTCCCTATCTCTACTTTGAACTCCTTGATCTTTCATCTACAGGATGAGATCCAATTTAGCCTAGCAAGGATATAGCCTTTCAAAACCACATATTTTATGGTCTATATTCTTACAAGTACATTTATATTGCAGGGAACAGTTTGGAAGATCCTAGTCTTTTTGTTTCTCAGATATGTTGCTGTGTAAAATAGCTCTTATTTTAATTTTTTCCCTGCTAAAATATAGGGACTGTGCTTAAATTATTGTGACATTAACTCATTGTCATGTATTTTGTAGTCTTACAGAGTATGCAGCAAAGTTTTCTCTTCTTCTGAGGACATTTAACTATTTTTATGAGAAATGCTGAAGGTCTGAATTATTTGCAAAGGTCACTGATTCACAGACTGCAAAATTGTTAAGTCTATGAAAAGTGTGCTGTTGCTGTGTGTGTAAATGTCCTGTCAGCTGCTGTTGGGATAAAAAGCATGAACATAACCAAAGATATCTGCATGGGTATAAAAGAAACAAATAAGAAGACATTTGTTGTGATTTCTGCACTAAGGAACAAGTATAAAGTGCTAATTTCATTGGCTAGACACGATCATCCTTGGGCCAGTTCTCTTCAACATCTTTTTAACAACCTGGACACAGGACTTGAAGGAATATTAAGCAAGTTTGCCAAAGACACTAAATTGGGAGGAGCTGTGAACTAACTCTCTTGAAGGCAGAGAGGCCCTGCAGAGAGATTTTGACAAATAAGGGAGATGGGCAATCACCAACCATATGAAGTTCAACAAGGACAAGTGCTGGATTCAGCACCTGGGACAGGGCAACCCTGGGCTGTGTATAGACTAGGGAACAAGAGGCTAGAGAGAAGCACTGCAGAAAGGGACACAGGTTTCTGGCCAAAGGCAAGCTGAATGCGAGTCAGAAGTGCCCTGCCAGCCAGGAGGGCCAATCCTGTCCTGGGCTGCATCAGGCACAGCATCACCAGCCGGGCAAGGGAGGGGATTGTTCTGCTCTGCTCTGCACTGGGGTGGCCTCACCTTGAGTGCTGGGGGCAGTTTGGGGTGCCACAATGAAAAAATATGTTAAGGTATAAGAAAGTATTCAAATGAGGTCTACAAGGACAGGGCTCAAGGAAATGGCATGCAGCTGAGTCAGGGGAGGTTTAGGTTGGATATCAGGAAAAAGTTTTTTAACTAGAGGATGGCTGGGCACCGGAAGAGTCTCTCCAGGGGGTGGTCATACCATCATACCTGAGTTCATGAAGCTTTTGGACATTGCTCTCAGGCATATGGTGTGATTCTCAAAGATGATCCCATGCAGGGCCAGGAGTTGGACTTGATGATCCTGATGCACCCCTTCCAATTCAGCGAATTCTATGATTCTATGGTTCTGTTCTGGCCACTCAAGGTATATTGCTTGGACTCACTAGTTTTTGATCTGCTAGTGTTGGTCAGAATTTTTTATTAGTGATATTCTGCAGCATATACTGGGTAATGATATTTATTGCATAAGACAAAGTGCCTTTTCTTAACAGAAATTTGAACACACACCCTATAATCCTAAAAAAAAAATCTTCTCTTTAAAACAGCACTGTCTAATGCCCAGTATTCTTTCCAGATCTTAAGGAGAAAGCAGGCTAAATGACAAGACTTCATATTACAATGAAGTATTGTTAATTTCCTGGTTCTTTAGCAGTATATTTATACTTCCACTGTTCTTTTCTACAAAATCATGGTTTGGTATAGCATGTAATTTTCTAGCAAGACACATTTTTGCAACTGAACCCATCAGTCTCTGTGAAAAGATATTTTTAAAAGCATAAAATATATGAATAGGCAGTGACAAGTGAGGAAAAAAAAAAGTATGAGAAGCAGCTTTATGATACTAAGGTGACACAAGAAGGAGGAAGAGGTGCTCCAGTTGACAGAGAATCCCCCACAGTCCCTGGAGGACATCATAGTGAAGCAGGTTGTCTCCCTCCAGCCCCTGGAGAACCATGGAGGGACACATACTTACCCTGCAGCCTGTGGAGGTTCCATGCCACAGCAGGTGGATGTGCCTTAAAGGAAGCTGCAGCTTGTGAAGGCAGGACCAGAAAGCCATTGACCTCTTCTTTAGTGAAAGAGTATGTGCAAATGTCAAACAGCTGCTAACTCTAATCCATTCTCTTTTCAGTTATTGTCATAGGTATATAAGAAGACAATATAAGAATTAGAAGCCTAAATGCTTTAGCTTGAGACTCCCATTCTCTCTGCTCCCCCTTTAAAATTTAGTTTTATATGAAATAAAATTCAATATAAAGTTTTTAAGTCTTGATGTTCAAGCTTTATAGAATATAGGGAGTCCAAACAACTCTTGTCACTGTAATTTATTTTTTAAAGGACTAAAAATTTAAATCACTGTTTTCTAAGGACTTACAGAAATCAATTGGTAGAGGTGGTGAGAATGAAGAGTATAATTAATCTGAAAAGAGAATATAATTTAGGTACCTCAGTTGTGTGCAAGTTTTCTACCAGGAACTCTAGACTTTTAAACAGGCTTAGGACGCAATCGTTATCTGTGGCAATATTTTAGTATGTATGGTACATTCATCTTTAAATAGCTCTGTTTTATAGTTATGACTTAAATTTTAAGTTTTATTTGAAAAGAGATATTTGTGATTCAGATCATTTACAGTTCTGAAGCATTTCAGTTGTTGACAGTTTTTGCTGTCTCCTGAGGGCAGGGAAATAGTCTTTGTACCAATACTGAAACAAACTAGTTGGAAAAAAATATTTTTCCTCATTCTTTTCTGTCTATTGTAACAGGCACAGCAGCAAAACTACTGCTATGAGTCTGAGTTGCCCTACCACTCATGCACGGCTAACTTGTAGTGGCTAGTATTTTATTTGCACACATTTCTGATGCTGGTTGTTAACTGTTGTGCAGAAGGATCTGTAACCTATTTTCACAGGAGGACACTCATGAATTGCTTCACTTGTCTCTGAACTAGAGAACTAAGCTGGCACTCAGTTTCTGAGATCTTGCTGTGCTAGCCCCCAAATTCATCTCCTTAAAATGCATTTAACTTTAAACCAAAGCACTTCATTACTTCATTATGTAATCCATTGTTCTTAATGTTCAGCCTATTGTTTTATAACCATAATAACATATTCTAGTAAGTAAGTATAACAGCTGTCTTAAGTAGTATACATCACTTGGCTTTGTTTCGTGGATTGCAACATCTGCAAGGAATGGCATTTACAATAAATATATGGGATGGGGTAACTGACCATAGGTTTAGCATTCTTTCTCAAATTAATTTTGCTTTAAAATTTAGCTCTTATCATTTCAAGTGTGGCTTTATTAAAGCAATCAACTATTTATTACCTGTACCACAATACAGAATAATAAACTGTGGCTGAGCACCACACAACAATTCTAATAAGAATAATGGTCTGAGCCCCCAGTGTAATACAGGGGATCTGTAATCAAGCCAGAGTCTTCCGGGCATCTTCTCAGCCTGGAGAAGAGCAGACTCTTGGGAAATGTTCTAGCAGGCCTCCAGTATTTGAAGGCAGCCTAGCAGAAGGAGGGAGAAGAGCTACACAAGGGCACGTAGTGATAGGAAAAGTGTTGATGGTTTTAAAACCTGAAGAGTGTATGTTTAGCTTGGATATTGGGAAGAAATTCCTTGCCATGACAGTTGTGAGACATTGGAACATGTTGTGGGTGACTGATTCCTGGAAGTATTCAAGGCCAGGTTGAATGGATCTTTGAGCTTATCATGGTCTAGTGGAAGGTGTCCCTGCCAATGACATGGGGGGTAGATTTAGGTGAATTTTAAGGTCCCTTCTAACCCAAACCATTCTATTATTCTATGATGATATTCATACTGTGCAGTAGCAGTAAATAATTTAAAATAGAAATAACAGAAAATATTGATTCTGAGAAACCACCATCCAATGAGTTTAACTGTTTTGGTCTCACATATATGTTCAATTTAGCATTATTATTTCTAGCAACAGTCCTGGCACTTAAATATCATACATACAATAGTTTTATAACATTTAAGATTTCTGTCATTTGGGAATCTTTCTTTTCTTTCTTTCTTTCTTTCTTTCTTTCTTTCTTTCTTTCTTTCTTTCTTTCTTTCTTTCTTTCTCTTTCTTTCTTTCTTTCTCTTTCTTTCTTTCTTTCTTTCTCTTTCTTTCTTCTTTCTTTCTTTCTTTCTTTCTTTCTTTCTTTCTTTCTTTCTTTCTTTCTTCTTTCTTTCTTTCTTTCTTTCTTTCTTTCTTTCTCTCTTTCTTTCTTTCTTTCTTTCTCTCTTTCTCTCTTTCTTTCTTTCTCTTCTTTCCTTCCTTCCTTCCTTCCTTCCTTCCTTCCTTCCTTCCTTCCTTCCTTCCTTCCTTCCTTCCTTCCTTCCTTCCTTCCTTCCTTCCTTCCTTCCTTCCTTCCTTCCTTCCTTCCTTCCTTCCTTCCTTCCTTCCTTCCTTCCTTCCTTCCTTCCTTCTCTCAACTTTGATGTTAATTTGCAAACTGCGAAGTAGTTACAGTAAATGACTCTTCCCTAAATATAATTTTGAAACATAAAAATGAATAAAGAACAAAACTGTGTGAAGACCGAGCATTTTAAAGTGATTTTAAAGTGAGAATTAGAGTTACATATTCAAAATTCAAAAATACAAAATTGAAATTATGCAATGGACAGCTTAAAGATATTTTCTTTGTATTTCTGCAATACAGATTATGATCTCAATTTTTACACCTTCTGAAAATACCCATTGAAAGTTACTACTTTGGATAACAAAAATATTTCCAAAATAAGGAAACTGATTTATGCAGATGAAAATATTATATTCTAAATATTCATCATCTAGTACAAAGGATTACTCTTACACAGTAAGCTTTATGGAGATTTCTAGTCTCACACAAACATAGAAGGGTTTTTCAACTGACTACAATATCTTTAAAAGCAAATTTACCTTTGAAAAGAAAGTAAATAAAGATCAGAAAATTATATGCGTCCATACTTACTAGATGTTAGTTACTAAATATTGGATCTGTTTTGTGGGTGAGTACACTTCCCATTAACACACACTGATAAAACCTCTTCCTCCTGCAAACAAATGTGTGATTTTGTGTCTCAAAGAAGGGACTCTTTTTTTCTGTTCAATAGGTTTTGGTTCTCAAAGTCAAGGGGTATTCTTCCTATATGAAGGTGATAAAATCAATTAAATATATGGTAAAAACTTTCCAAACTACATCTTCATGCAAACCATTAAGTCTAACTTAGGTTGCTTATATAGAACATTTTTTCAAAGTATTAATGCAACTAAAGAATAATTACATCAATAACAGATTATCTTCTGCAGGAAGACATTCATGGCATGTTTAGCATACACTTATGGCATGCACTTTTTATTAAAGGTTTTTTTTTCAAGAAATCTTTCTACATTCAATTTTTCCAATTATTTAACTCTGGATTCATTAAAATATGAAAAAACTCTCATTAAAACCAACACCTTGCTTTCCAAATATCAGCTATCACAATTACATTTGGGTTGTCTAGATAATACCAATCAGTACAGGCAAACTGTAGGTATAACCTTGAAAATAGATTTTCTTTTATCAGAGTCTATATTTTTCAAAATATAATTCTTACACAAACATAGTTAAATTTAATATAATAATAATTGTTTCTAGAGATTTTGGTTGCTAATAAGATAAGAAATCTACTATGGAAATTTACCTAAGGTCATTTGCTTCTCAAGAGGCTTGTAAGAAGTGGAATGTAGGCAACAATGTGGTGCGAAACCCATTACAAAATTACCAACTGAATACCTTACCATGACTTGATTTGATGAACTGAGAAAATTCTTAAGTGCTATTAGTAAAAACACAGCTTGATCAAACAGATTTCAACTGAAGAAAGAACTTGATTGTTTATTCATTTGTTGGATTTCTGGAGGTTGATATTGGAAGCATAATCACTACAAATACAGTCAAGTAAATACATATTGATTCCTCAGACCCATAAAAATGTCCAATAGAGGCTTTGTTTGTAAGAGGTATGTAATAAATACACATTTAAATAAATTACAGACACATACTTTTGAATGGACAAATCATAAACACACCCTCTTGAAAATCAGGACATCAATAACAGAAATTATATGAGCAATAAATGAAGTTGCAAGCTGGTTTTAATTAAAAAATAATAGTGCAAATATATCATGTATATTTTTTCAAGATCATATTCCGGTGCTTCTGCCAAGTATAAATACTATCAGAAAATCTGAAAATAGATACCTTTCATTGCACTTAGTTTAACTACAGCAGGTTTCACAAGGAACACTTAAATAACCAGCAGTGTATCAAAGTTCCTATCAGGCCATGTGGATTAGTACTTGCAAATTTCTAAAATGTATGAACTATAGTATAATTTAAAGTAATTTGGTGTGAAAAAATATGTTGAGCATATATGGCGCCTTGTCCATAATTTCTGGCTTTTAAAATAAGAAAATAGCCATTATTATAAATATGCAAATACAGCATATGCAAGATGAATGCAAAGCATGCACTACATATTCAGGTAGAAATTACAATTTATTAAAAGGCTGGTAACTGAAGAGAACAGAGCAGAGGCTGGGCTGCAGCATGTCATTACAATTCTTTGTCCTCATCTGGCAGAAATCTATTGAACTAGGAGCTCGTTTTAACCTTAATTCAATTAGTGACTAAGAGCACATATATTTAAATAACCTTCTCCAGATCTTTCTATTTCTTCCATTTTCTTTTAGAATATAGAGATCTTATGCTACACACTGCAGAGGCACTAAGTAGTGACTAAAGGAACTTGACTATCCATTGCTTAAAGGTAAGTGGTTTTCCCACCATCCTTCTTCCCTTCTCCTTTGGAAAAACTAAACTTTTTTCTTCAGAAACAGTAAGGTTGTCTATCAAAATATCCAATATATCCTATGATTTATGTAGAATAAATATTGTTCTCATTAGTGTTCTCATTTTGCCCTTTTAAAGCTTGACTTTCAGTGGGAAAATTTGGTTATTTACTCTTGGATATTTAGACTCAGTGAAAATAAAGTTATCCACTTTTGAAAAGCAAATTGTTAGGAAATGATTGTGAGGATTGCTTCTTCAGTAATATGTTTTAAAAGTTATTGCCAAAATATAGCAGTGAAATTTGGAGTGTAGGAAAAATCTATTAAACAAATTAAAAGAAACTGACCTGATTTGTACAATAATGTACAGACACACACACACATATATATATAAATAAATATGAGTATTTTATTCCTGTAACCAAACCATCTTGCACAATTTAAGTTGCTTAAAACCATAGAAATAATTACAAGTAATATTTTCAATTATAACTCATAAAAGAAAGCGCTACTACTTACTTAGAAAAGAATTAGAAACAATATTCAGGCCAAAATATTTTCAGAAGCAATATGGTTTCAAATAGACTTGGATACTTTCTACTCCTTAAACTGCCAAAAGCTATCTTTACATTGTGGAAGATAAGTGAAAAAGTGGCAATTGAATAAAATGATTCTTTTGGTAGTTTGTTTGTGAGTTTAAGCTTTTAGGTTTTGGTTTTTTGGTTTGTGGTTTTGGGTTTTTTTCCCTTAGTTTTATATTGTTTCTAACACAAGATATATTTATTACTTATAATGTTAATTAACCTTATCTCTTGTTAATGTTAATTATCTCCTATAACCCTTATAGGAGACATTTAGGTTTTGATTTGAGAAGTATATAAAATTTGCAACAGTTTTTATAGAAGTTAATGCCTAGAATGCAACATGAAGTAACTCCTCAGATGTGACCAAGCAATTGTACACCTTTGTTTCTAGATACTTGAGACTAACTATTTATTTACAGCAGAAATCTTTACATTGCTTTGTGAATGTGGCATTTTTTTCTAAATATTGTGACTTTTCTGAAGAATACTGGAAACCAAAATCCTTAACAATCAGTATCAGAGCATTACAATCTAATTCACCAGGAAAAAGAACTAGATAGTGGAAGAGGAGATGCACTTATTTTTTTCAAGTCTAGATCCTAATAGTGGGGTAACTGCCCTTTAAGCAACATGGCAGAAATAAGCATATGAACATGTTGCTCTCAAAAGTCTGATGAGAAGCTATCTTTGATAAATTATGAGTGTGTTTTGGGATTCTGGAAATAATACAAAATTGTCTTTGATCAATGGTGGGAGAAATAGTGGACAAGTATAATGGGAATACTATTTCATTTAGTGGGTTTGTCTTCTACAGACAACACCATAAATGCTTTATAATATTTTACTAACAACAGTGCAGCCAATTTAACCATTTCTGGAAATTTTTCCCATTGTTCCAAAAAAAAAAAAAAAACCTTATGCAAATATTAGGGAAAAAAAAATACCCAAAAAGCATTAAATTATAGATTGTAAAGGTTATTAAAAATGCAAAAATTGCTGACGGGAAGTTAAAAGTTGGCTAAACATGTATTCACAGAGTACATGTCTCTAAAGAAGTACTCTAACTAAAAGCCATTAATTCTTTATATCATAATCTCATCCTCTTTCATATTTTAAATGTGAATGAAAAACATAATTAAGGACTCTATACGTATATCTCAGATTCATCTTATGTATAAAGCAAATATTTCTTCACTGGTTTTCTTTAAGTTCTGCTGACTGCATTGCACATTGATTTGCGTGCTTTTTTGCTCCTTTCTGCTGTCAATACCAGGCAATTCATGCCATCTACAAAGAGTATGATTTCTCTCACCTAAGCAAATGTATTTAATCTTTATGATCCCTTTATATTAAATGGATAGAAAAGTAATTGATTTATTCCTCCTAATTTTGATTCTTTTGGTAAGGGTCACCTTGAGAAAACTTTTTCTGTTAGGATTCAACTCAAGGATTGGAATAATTGCGAAGACCGGTAGGCACTGGACCATGGAGAGTCCTTCAGCCTCTGTGGATATATACTACAGAATAAAATTATCAATTCTCTAAACTTTATTGACTGTACTGAGCAGAATTCTGACTAGAATCTGTTTCACACATAGATACCCTTTTTCAAGACACATGGTAAGATGAATCTCACCTCCTGTTCTGTGGAGGTGGTTGTATTTCTATTGACTGTTTAGGATACCTAGATGAATTTCAGATGTCTAAAGTTAGGTGAGACAAAGCCCACTCTCAACACCTAGAAACACCTCACTATAAGCTGCAAGACACACAATGCTGCAGTTCTGTAAAATTTGCCAAAGCAATGACTATAGGATTAACTGTGTGCAAAATACCTGCACATAGATATTTTTCAAGATATTCACAAGATATTCTTCACATAGGAAGATTTGAAAACACATCTTTTATCTCTTCAGTGAATAAAATCCCCAAAATACATTAGTTTTTTGAATTTAGCACTCTTCCTGTTAAAATTATTTCACTTCACATGACTTAATTAAAAATCATCCAATTTAGAGAAAGATTGGTAGAGCCAGATAGGAAAGAAAATCAGAAATTGGTTACTCAGAGTGTGAGTAGGAAGACAGGGAAAGATTTAAAAGAATAAGGAAACTAAACAGAAGCAGTGACAATGAGAGACATCCTGCAAGTTTCCTGCAGTGATTATATATTATTTAATCAGTGACATAATTATAAGAGCCTGCACGTTTTGATGTCTCACCACGAGAACACAATAGCCATTGTGCATGCTCATAGTTACCAAAGTAACATGGCAAAGAGAAGAAAATACATAGAATAATATAACTGAGTAATAAGACTTTTTCAATAATTGAAATTCAGGTGGTGAATTATTCAAATAACCATTTTTATACTGTAAGGCAGCAGATATAGACAGTTTGGTAAACGGCATATATGTATCACTTGTATTCAGAAAACAATTCTCAGAAAAATACAGGTTGTAATTTTGATCAAAATTTTCTGAATGTCACATAAGAAAGTATAAAAATGCAAATCAGAACATCTGGGTAAAGTGCCAGGATCCAGAGATCAAGAAATTTGTCAAGGTTGAAAAAGCACAACTGTATCCTTACAGTCTCAGCCTATGCTAACAAATTATTATGAATCAGAGTTTTGTCTATTACTGAGGGCAGCTCTGTGGAAAAGCCTTCATTCACACTATTAAACTATTAAACTCCCTTATGCTGCAGGACATCACGAATACATCCACAGTGCCTTTTGGGGGTCATCCATAGTCAGTGTTAACTCCTCAACAGTCCTAAGAAATGCTTTAGGAGATTGTAAACGGTACAAGCTTTTCAGAGACCATGCCAGCAGACTAACACAATAGGAAATACTGTCCAGGAGCATTTCCAGGAGCTTTATTTAATAATATAGATGCAACCAAAGGCTTCACTATTGATGTTGTTTACCATTCCATTTACTTTTCAGCTCTTTACTTGGAGCTTAGGCAGCTTGCACAACTGTGCATCCAATAAGCCTCTCTAGCTGGTCATTCCATGATTTCTCAGTCTGATGCCCTGGAATATTAAGTGTTTATATCTTGCTCTCATTAATAACTTTCCTTCTGGCATGCTGCTTCTTTGTACACTCAGGTACACTAATTGGAAACCACTTCCTATCTGTTACACCAGTTCATAATCCCAGGCTCGTGAGGTGTGAAGACTAAGGTATGGCTCAAGAAGGCTTCATTAGAAATGCCTGGTAGTCCACTGTATGATTTTCATTTTAAGTTGCTTAGCAACCTTCCTCTGGTATCAGTCCCTGCGTACAGATTGGCAAAAGGCTGTACAAAGGAAAAACAGATAATCAAGGAATGGGAGAGATAGCTGAAAGAAAAATCAGCACATAAAGGGATCCATTTATTAAACTTATTTTTTTGAATTTTTTCATTTGCTCACTGATTATTAATAGAAGAGCAAAGATGCCATTGAGGTCTGGGCATCTCTGCAGCTTAAGATGATGCCAGGAATTAATTAATTTAAAAAAAAAGAGAGAGAGAGAGGAAAAAAAAGGATTTGTAACATGACAGTTGTAGACTGAAGGATCTAAAAGCAAAAAATCCATCCACTCTTCCCTCAAACTTCCTGGTGAGCTATTTAGTTATTACTGCATGCTTTTTAGAAAGGAAATTTTTGAGAGATAATAATGGGCTCATTTTTAATGCTGTACAGCTTTTTTTTCTCATTGGTAAAAATTTCATAAATGAAGAGGTGTGAAGTTCTGGAAATTGGAATTCCTCTACAGCACAGACTCAGGTATTTACTATAGGCTGGAAACTAAAGACTCCTTTAACTTGTTTTAATTTGAATAATTATATCAAAGGCTGAATTTGTGGAAAATCTTTCATAAATTTCCTTCAAGCATATATATCTGGATAGAGATACTTTATTGTGCCATAGAATATTATCAAAATTATCTCTTTTTGCTGATGTATACTTAAATCTGGAGTCTAGCCATAGAACCAACAGAAGTAATTTACCCAAAATAGTGTAAAATTAACTGCTTCCAAACAAATATAAAATGTTGTACCTCTTTGCCTTTTGATAAAGACCATGTGTAGTTCCCCTATGCATTCAACTACAGTCTTAAAGCTTTGAAATACAGTTTTTTACAGGTATGTATATGGATCCTTGAATGAACAGTTATAAAGCACAGAGAGCTCTCATCCAGCTTCAAACACTTCCGTGTCAGCTGGTGACTCCTACGGTTCTTATCTCAGATGTCCTTTTGGGGTACTCACTAATAGTGTCAGGAAATTTAATTTGAAAATTTCTCCTTTTTTATATTGTACAAGACTGAATTTGACAACTGAAGGCAGTGATCAGAACAAGACACAATACTCTTCAACTGTCAGACTCCAAAAATTTAAACTAATGGTGTGGAAAGAATTGTGAGAAGGAGGATAAAGGCTACAGAAATATTGAACCTCTCCTAAAACCTTTTTTTTTTTTAAATTATTCCTTAGGTATTGCACATATTGGAGGGATATAGACTCAATTACTAATAGCTACTGAAAGAAAAGGCATAATTTGAGATTTACATCAGTGACAGTTTGATTTCTTAATCTTGTGTCTGAGCCTCAGACTTCTCTGTCTATTTAAATAAACCTGTACCTTGTGTTACTATATATTTTATTTACATTATTATATATATGACTGGTTTTGCTGCAAGAGAAAGTGAACTCATGTAAACTTGGGCTGATAATGAAGGAGTTATGGTGCTGAGCACCTGAAGCAAAGACTTGCTACTTAGGCTAGATGAATCAGTGCTGGCTTCTTGTGGCTTGTAGGCAGCCATCCACAACGATGTGCCACTGGGACCTTATTACTGATGATCCATGGAACCTGAGCAGTTTACCTGGTCAGATAAATGCTGACACCAGTACAGAAAGAACAAGCATTGCTGTCAGGTCTGTGAGGAGATTGTGTCCTTGTAGAAATCTGTCAGTACTGAATTATTCCAATATGTGCTCTTCAGTGAAGCCATTTATTTCATGAAGTACTTCTAACTCCTATATTCTTATCCTGTATACAATGTGATGACAGTGAAGAAAGAGGAAATTGTGTCTGTATATCTTCCCAGATCCATTCAGGACATCCTTTATATGTTTTTCTTTGACAATCCCATCTATCCCTAGTTAGCCCCTCTCCTCCAGTCAGACCTTATATTATAGGTCTTCTTCCACCTTACAGGGTAAAGTGTGAAAACACTACCATCCTACATGCTACTCAGTGACAGCGCAGTTTTCAGCTGCCAGCATCTGTGGACTCTTTGAGCAAGAAGTTAAGCATGTAAATCATCAACCACGCTGTACTACATATAACAACTGCAATATTTATTGGCTGAACATATGTGAAATCTGCATGATCTAGCTAATAGGCTTTGGATGTGACAGATGGGAACCGTGGTGTCCAGGTGTGCTGGGTTTTGCAAACTTTCTAAGACTAGAAGCTGAGACTCTTCTCTTAGAATTGTCTTAGAGAGACAACAACTTTTTGTCCATGAATATTGAATCTCCTACTTTTTATATAGTTCATCTGGGGTTAGGGGAAAGATGATAGCAGAAAAGGAAAAATAAACCTCCAAAGTTTGTGTTTTTTGAAAAGCAGGGTAAGGATGGATCTGAAGAAGTAGCAAGATTGAGCAGAGCTATGGAGGGAATTAGTAGGAGGAGGAGGTTCTAGTGTGATGCTCTGCAGCACTTTTCCTTCATGTTTTTGTATTGTCAACTTGATAAAGCTGAGTCACCTGAATCACTCCAGCTCAAGGCTGTCTATCCATAACCTCTTCCATTGTGTAAATAGGGAAGTAGGATGTCTCTGCCTTTAGGCAGCTATCTCATCATTAAATGTAGTTTTGAAAAAGCACTAGCCTAAACTGGGATCTCTATTTTTAGGCAACTGGATCAAATCCCAACAGAAACTAATGTGGAAGTAGGAGTGGTCATTGTGAGCAAAAGGACCACCCTGCAGTCTCTTTCAAATTTCCTACAATTAATATGAGAAGATTGTTTTACAGGATCACAAAAATATGGTTGATGCACAATGGAACCTTCAAGGAAAGAATCATGGGGAAAAAGTAACTGGAAAAATAATCATTATGAGTTTAACAATTGGCAACTGAGAGGAACAACAAAGTCTCTGAGTCCTACTTAGATGGGCATGGTCCTACTTTCTTGTAAGAAACATTATAAGGTGGTGTCAATTAATGCATCATAGATGCTGTACAGCCAACACATCTCTTATTATCACATTTTCATTTGCGGCATTTGGCTAGAGTCTGGAACACTGACATTTAAAACTAATCTATTGGGAGAAGTGCGTTGAGGTCTAAAATTAAAAATGTGCGTATGTTTCAGGAGTTCATTTGGGAAGCAAGATATTTTCTAGCATCTAAATATGTAATTAAACAAAGGCTCCTTAATTATACTATGCTCATTAAGTCATACCTCTAATAAATGCCCATCTTTAAATATTTATATGATTGAATTAATGTTGCTGAATAATGTACTTCGAATGATTTCTGCTTAAAATAAAATCATTACTGTGCATATTGCCATTGTAAATCTGGAGAGGTAGTAATAACTCAGTGGATTGCAGGACTTAGGGATCTTTTTTAAAGATGGGCAACTACAAATTATATTAGTGTAATTTTATGTCAAGTTTTATGTTAATGAGGATGACTGAGAATGCCCTGCAATCAGGAACCAGGAGATTTATTTGAGGGGACTGTTTTCAATAGAATGTTACTTCAGCTTTTGGTCAAAGCAAGCCTTGTCATTGCAGACCTGCAAGCCTCAAGGCAGGTAGGTGTTCCTCCTGTCTTATTTTTCAGTACACCCAATTTTGTTTTCAGCTACAGTGAGGAGATATATTCAGTTATATATGATATATTTGGATTATAGCAGTTAAGCTGTTATCATTCTGCTATTCTCATGTCCACAGCATCAGCAGAAGACTTCATTTGTTAGTTTCTCTCTCTTTTGTGAAAGGTGTGAAATATAATTTGCAAGTTAGACTCAAATTTGTTCTTCAGCTATAATTGCTGTATAACAGGGTATGAGTTCTGAGCTTTTGTGCACACCCAATGCACTTAAGTCATTAGTTCTTGGTGTGGTCCAGAAATTCCCTGTGAAGCTATCTGCATAGTTGAGATAATGGACTGACTGAAGAGAAGTTTATTATTGAAATCTTAGTCATCTTCCCAAAAAAAGCTGTTGACTAATTTGCAGAGGACCTCTTGAGGTCAGAATTTCAAACTGTCCCTAAGAGTTTCCCAGGTGAAATACATTGTCTGTACCAGTCTGGATGTGCAAAGTATTGACTAACAACTTGGGTGAAAAACCTGACCTTTTCAGAAATTCCAAATGGTCCCTGTGCAGAAGTTACCAACTTCTGAGTAAATAAGACCCTGTAAACAGTTACCATGGCAGTACAGAAATGGTCCCAGATACAGAAATGGTCCCACATGACAATCTCTTGTGCGTACCGAGGAGAAGCAGGAGATGTTTCATGTGTGATTAAAGGATTGGATTGTACACATGCTGGTCATGTATGTCAAGGAGCAGCAAAGAGCAGGGCTGCTCCCTGAGCTGAACTGGAGCCCTGGGAGACCATGGCAGAGGCCGTGGACAGTCATGAACACGGCCAGTCCCATAGCACCTGAGTTAGGCAAGCTAAACTAAAATTTATCTGTTTTGGGTTGTTTTGGTTTGTTTGGGTTTTTTGTTTGTGCTTTAGATTTTTGGAGTGATTGATTTCCACTATATCTTGATCTTTTCTTTCTGCCGTTGAAAAAAACTGTACAACTTTTATCAGCAATAAAATGTTACTTTCAGTTGTCTTAAGGCATGTAAGTTTCGATCTATACTTAGAATCATAGAATTATTTAGGTGGGAATGCTCTTTAAGATTAAAGTCTGAGCACTTACAGCACTGCCAAGTCCACCACTAAATCATGTCCCTAAGCACCATATTACACATCTTTTACATACCTCCAGGGCTGGTGACTCAACCACTTCCCTGGGCATCCTCTGTCAGTGCTGTACAATATGTTTGGTGAAGAAACATTTCCTAATATTCAATTTGAACTTCTTCTAATCCAATTTGAGGTAATTTTATCTTGTTACCTGGGAGAAAAGACAGATCTCCATCTCACTCATTCTCCTTTTAGATAGCTGTAGAAGGAAATAAGGTGTCCCCTGTATCTCCTTTTCTCCAGGTGAAACAACTGAAATTCCTTTAGCTGCTCCTCATTTTACTCCAGCCACTTCACCAGCTCTGTTGTCCTTTTCTGGATGTGCTTTGGCACCTCAGTGCCCCTCTTGTAGTGAGGGGCTCTCACAGAGAGAGTGATAAACTTCACTCATAAGAGCAAAGCAGCAATATACTTTATTGATATAAAACAGTGAGTTTAACAATTTTAATGGTAAATGAGACAGAAGTTTTACAAGATTTGATGACAAGGTAAACTTGATTACTACATAGGGTTAGATAAAACTACCAGCAAGACCCTCTAAATAAGTCAAGAGGTTTTGGAAAACCTTTTGTTTTTTAAATTCCATCTCAGAAAGTGATCTAGATATGGCTGGATTCAATCCTTGTCCCATTGTTCAATGGCTTATGTTGAAAGGGTCAGATGTGCAAAATCATTCCTTTATGAAACTCAGCTAAGATTTCAATGTTTAGCGTGCTACTAATCTCTTGCTAAGGATCTGTTGTGGCAAGGAATCTCTCAGCCTCAAAGAGCAACCTTGAGAACCATCCCTCCTAAAAGGGAGATCCTAGTGTGCAGCCCATGTTTGTGCAGGAAAGCTCACTGGGTCCTGAGCTGCCCACTATTTATAGAGTAATTATTGATCTATAGTCATACCTGCATACCAACAAGAGGTCTGGGTCACTGTCTCCAGACTGCCCTTGACTACCATGTTGCTATTGGTCACCTTGTCATAGAAGGAGATCAGGTCTGTCAGGTTGGCTTTCATAAAGCCATTATGCTTTAGTGTGATCAACTGGTTGTCCTGTATGCACCATGTGAAGGCACTCAAGATTATATTTTTACACTGAAATAAGTGCCAATATAAAATAGGCTATTTTTTGTCTCAGCAAATCTACTATCTGAAAGTTCAAATTTAGATGTTAACTTTATTCATAGTCATTTCATGTCCATTTCTTCTTGCACCAACATTTATCCCCTACTTTTAATAACTCTTCTTTTTATGCTCTACCTATTAGTACTGTCTTTTCAAGTTTCATTTTTTCTCTTTTTAAGTGCTAGTAGTCCTTGTAGCTGCTACTCCTCAGCACAACTTTTATAGTCTCCAGTCAAGTAATCTGTCTCTGGGCACAAGTATATATTAAGAAGTTTGGCTTGAAAGCAACCCAGCATAAAGGGATCTGGGGGACCAACAGACAGCAGGCTCAATAGGAGCCAGCAATGTGCCCTGGCAGCCAAGATGGCAAAATGCATCCTGGGGTGCATCAGGCAAAGCATATCCAGTCGGCCAAAAGAGGTGATTATCTGTCATCCTGTATTCAGCATTACTGCAGCTTCACTCTGGAGTGCTAGGCAACACAGTGTTAAGGTAGTCCAATGCATCCAGAGGAGCTGGAAGGAATTTCCTCTGAGGAGCAGCTGAGGACTTTGTATAGTTCAGAGAAAAGGAGGCTAAGGGGTGACTTCATTGCTCTGTACAGCTTCCTGAGGAGAGGGTGAGGGAGGTGCTTGGTTGTTCTCCTTGGTATCTAGTGATAGGAAGCATTTCTTTACCAAGAAGTAGTCAAACACTGGGACAGGCTTCCTAGAGAGGTGGTCAATGCCCCAAGAGTGTCAGCACTTAAGAAGAACTTAAACAGTGCCCTTAATAACTTTTGTTCAGTAGTAGTGATCAGGGAGTTGGACTGGATGACTGTTGAAGAGACCTTTCTACTGAAATAGGATATTCTGTTCTATTCCCTTTTCTAAACCTTTGTGTAATAATTCTGATACCTACTGGGAGTAGCAGGGCACTTTTTACACTTTCCCTTCATTTTTACCATATCTGTATTAATTTGGCAGAGTACAGCCATGGTCAGGGAAGTAATATTCTACTGATTAGCTTTCAGTTAATCTAGTAAAAACTCACTCAATAAGTTCCTATACACATGACCCCAGTAAATTTTGTCCCATTCATATTATTGTATTTTGGAAGTTCATCTTATTATTCCCTTATATAATATTCAGGTCTTGTTATGTATTAATGATTTCTCCAAAGAAATAAGGGTAGAAAGAGTTCAAAAAAGACAGAAGCATTGACTGATTTTTTTTTCTATTTTATTAATATGAAACAATAGAGAAATAATAAATGTTAGGAAATATAAAACTAAAAGTCTAACATTATTAGAAATAGCATCTTCACTGTCTCTCCCAGTGTTACATCTATTACATAGCACTTCTAAGAAGCATATGGCTTCCACTCATTTCTTTCACTACTCTGCCTGAGGATACAGAACTATGATCCTAAGTCACTTCCTCCACAAATTTTACAATTATGAGCTACAGAGCATGACTTAAAAAGTCACATTTGAATTATTCTCTGTTCTTATTCATGCAGACTTGGAAGTTTACGCAGGATAGATTCAGTGTAATCCTTCCTAATGGATTTGATAAATACAAGATCAAGCAGAGATTCCCTTCAAGAATAACCTGCTCGGATAAACAGACTACAAGGTGTTTAAAGAACACAGTATCGTGACTGCTGCCTTGACATCCATTACACTAACGTTTTTATGGGGTAAAGCAGCAGCCATGATAGTGTCTGATATAGAATAGCTGAGAGCTGGCAAATAAAATCTGTTTTGTAGGCAGACTTTTAATACATAATTGATAAAGAAGAAACATCTTTACATACTGTTATTCAGCCTGGGGCCTGTGTTAAAAAAATTATTTCAGAAAAGTCAAGATATTAAATGTTTAAAAATGGATGAGAGGGCATCCATTTGTTGCTATTAATCACTTTTTTAATTTTCGAAACCATTTTATTGTAGTCATGTCCTTAGCACTTGCTGAAATAAATTCTTAACATTCTTAAAATATTAAGAATGCACTAGAACTGGAGTTTTCACTGGAGTAAAATGACACTTATGAAGGTATTAATTTTAGTTTTGTAAATCTTATAAAACATTTCACCAAATACTCATAATAACTTAAAATTAATATGAATTCTCTTTAACAAATTATTTTTGGTGAAATGTTGGTAAATGCTTTCTGCTGTTTTTGAGAAAAGCTGGCAAATGGATTTACATTGTTTCAAATATTAATGTATAAAACCAAAGATGCAGTTCTTCTATAATATATGATTTTTTAAAAATAATCACAAATAATATAGTTATTGGTTTTTTATGTATAATTACAATTTTAAAAATCAAAAGGTGATTTTTTTTTTTAATTTTCTAAGAAAATGTTTTAGGTAGGGTACATTGGTTTTCCATCCTATTCTGTTACCACTGAAGCATAAGGAAAGTTCTGTAAAAGATTATGTGGCATAAAAGAGCCCATAAAATCAAGTACTTCACATACATAGGACACCAGCAAATTAAAAAAGACATGTAACTTTTTTTTTTCCTGGGTTACACTGGTATGCCTTTAGCTATGGACTTGTGTCAAAAGAAATATTAATCAACTCCCCTGTAATGACTTATATTAAAATACTGCAGTTGAACAGAATATGTTAATTATTTTGCAATTTTTATTCAAAAGTAATTTTGAATGCCATTTTGAGATGTATTTTGTTCAATATCTGTATTGGAGTGAAAGAAATTTGCAATTTGTTAATATGGTTTATCAGACTTTTTTCATTGCACTCCACTTTCCAGTCAGATTTCTAAATCTGCAGGGACAGAATTACACACTGAGAATAGGGTTGCTCAAAAAAATCCCTTTCAAATCTTGACCAAATTATTGAATCTACACCCATTTGTGTTTTGTTTTGGTTTGAGTTGTGTTTTTTCTTCCTTTTAGGAGTTATATGACAACGATAGAGGAGCTGATATCTACATGCTATCTGGTAATAAAAAGCCATCGTGTCAACAGAGTTATGGAATCAAATCTCCTGAACTTCACTGTTTGAGATGACATTGGCAGATAAAAACCGATCTAATCTCAGAGACATGTGCACTTTCAAAAATTACATAACATTGCTGTCTCAAGGGGTAGACCGGGAGGAAGGTCAGATGGGTCAAAGCAGCAGTCACAGCTGTGTGGTGTGTGACCAGGGAGCTGTGGGTGTCACATTCCTGCCTATGTCTGCAGTCCTATCAGTCCTGTGCTGGGCCCTCTCCTCAAATCTCTCCCCAGGAATCTCTCTTCCCTCACCAGTGTCTGTGTTTCTTCATGTCTCCAGCAGCACCTTGCACAGCCTCCACACATGTCTCCACTAGCACTCAGCCCCTGTCTCCCTCCACAAAAGTCTGTCCCCATGTTCTCCCCAGCTGTCTCTCTGCAGCACATTTCCTCATCTCCCTCTTTACATACATCTCCCAAAGTGCTCTGCTGGGTTTTCACCTGCCACGCAGGGGTGGAATGCCCAGCTAGAACTGCCCTTGCAGAGACCATGGCTGCCACGTGGACAGGCACTCCAGGGCTATGGCGTTTGCCTACCTGTAAGTGCTGAGCACTCCGGCATGAGTTCTCAGCTTTGGTAGCTTCTTGCGGACAGGAAACAAAGGGACGAGAGACACATACTTTGCTGGCGAGCCTGAGAACTTTTACTTCTCACATGGCTGCAGTGGTGGTCAGAGCCGCATTCTCAGTGCAGGTGCAGGGCAAAATGGTGCTGGGACAGCAAAAGCATTGAGTTAAATAGGGAGTGGGCGGACAGGGGTGGAAAATCCCCCGCCCAATAGGGACAGACAACAGGGGAGTGACATAGAACATAACAACCTATGGGAACATAACAGAGGTGGGTACAGCGATCTGGGAAAAATGGGTATGCAGAGGTGGGGTGATTGACACAGAACTTTCTGTGAAGTAGCAGGGAGTGGTTACAAGATTGACATGTAAGAGCTCCTGTGGTACACAGCTTGGAGTAGTCCATTGTGAGGGGGAAATAGGGGTACAGAGAACCAACCTAACTAACATTTATTAAAATCCCTAACTAAACCAACCCAAACTACAACAGTGTTCCTCCCCAGTGTGTCTCCTGTGCCTCTCCCTCTCTTCTAAGCACATGTGAGCCAGGGCACACGGGTCTCCCCTGCCTGGCTGCAGTTTGTGTGCAATGGGATATTTATGTCAACTGAATGAACCCTTAGGATCTCCTCCCTTCAGAACACCTGGCAGCTCCCAGCTACCCAAACCTGCCACTTAGGTCCAATACATTAACATTTAATGTCAGATCTTCCTCTCTTTTTTCCTTCCCTCCTCACTTCTTTCAGAGTTCAGTTTCATACTTTGCTGCTAAGATTTAAGACTTTCTTAGTGGATGGTGATTTTCATTTTTTTACTATGTGTGAAATACTGACTTTTTCCTTGTAGTAGGCAGGTTTACAGTTTTTATTCACTTGTAAACTAGTTACTTCCTGATCTGAAAAGGAAGGATTGCGCTGTGTTTTTTTTCTCTTTTTCTTCCAAACACGTAACTTTCCTTAAAGCAACAATTTTTCACCTTTTGAGTCAGTCCAAAAAGGTGCTTTAGAGCAAAGTATTAGCAGCCAGACCTAAAGTCAGTACAGAAGGTTGTATATTGTTTACTGGTATTGCTATTTTGCAAATCCTTGAGAGAGATGTCTTGGCTGTTTTTCAGGGATAAGATTGAGCTGGACAAATACAGTGCTAAATGACATTTTTTTAACTTTTCATTCATATTAAATGGCTTTTGTATATATGTATTTTGTAAGTAAGACATTAAAAAAAGGAAAAGGGAAAAATTCTTGTTAGGATTTGATTGGAGCAAACTACCAAATAGATTCTTGGTATAATGTTTCTGTTTCAATATACATAATCACCTTTTTTATGCATTTCTTGCTTATAATTTTGTGAACATGAAACTCAAAGGAAATGAAAATAAAGCAAGCAGGGGGTGAAATTTTCAAAACTGCCCTTTCTTGCTCTTAATGGTTGATTTTGTTCTATCATGATACCTGTCTTTCTTTACTTTTTGATGTTTGGCCTAGAGAAGCTGTAAATGGCTGACAGGTTCTTTTTACATTTGTTTAGATTCCACCTGGGACTTTATGTATGAATTAGCTTGAGTCCATGATAGTGAACAAAACCATGAAACATAAAATGCTTTGTTAGCATTGAAGGCCAACTTCTACAGAGATTAATTATGTATAAATAAATTAAACAGTCAACAAATATTCTGCACCTGCCAAAAAGTTCAAGAAACCCTTACTGTCAGATGCAGCTTCATATGCATTATATAAAGATATCTATCTATCAAGAAAAAAATTGAAGTGTTTTGTGTGAAGCAGTTTTATAGTGCTTTTCTCTCTGCTTTCTGTCTTTCTGACTTACCTGTTTCCTAGAGAGTCTTAAGACATGAGCACATAGACTTTTCTTCATCTTTGTACAAAACCCTTATTATTCATATCATGAGGATTTAAACTATGAATTGAAGATGTTAATTTTACATTTCCAGAAGCTCACCAGCCCTAAAGAAAAGAGATTTTACAAATCCTCCCTACAGAATGACTGTGACATTCTAGTTCTGGAGTTTTACTCTAAGTGAAAAGGCAGGAGGACACCTAATTTTTAATTAGTTTTCCCCATTTGGGAGATCATCTGATTTTACTGGCAGAATTAGCAAGTGAAATCACTCAAGAGCTGCCATGTAAATGTCCCCTACCCCTAGGGATTCATTATATTAAATGAGTACAGTGTTAACCTGGAAACATTATTATTGATTTTAAATGAGAGCAGCTCTGAAATTTGGCCGAAAACATTAAATTGAAATAATTATTTTTATTCCATTCTTGATCACTGACAATGGAAATTAGACATGTATATCCCTTTTATGCAGAAAAGAATATAATTTATGTCCCGCTCCTGATTTTTTTAATTTGAATGAATAATTTAAATTAATTCCAGACAAATTTTAGTGTTTTCTGACAAACACGAAGAACAACTTGCAGGACATATCAGAGAATAAAAAAGGACTTATTTTTTTCCTCCTTGATATTTATTTTTTAACTTATTTTGCTACATTATACATAGCATGAAATTTTACTGAAAGAATTGACAAAAAATATTCTGAGTTTCTTTAATTGGTTAATTTTTCAAGCACCATTTAATTATTCAAATTAAACTGTATTTCTATGGCAAATTTTCAACACTCGATTTGATTACAAATGAAGAGCATTTCTGGAGTATCAGTATGGAAGCTCATTTACTGCTAAATTTACAATGCTTATGTAAATTCTAAATGACTGCACCCTGGAGCCATACAGGCAGCTGTCACATATTTAAAGCTCAGACCTCCAAAAGTTCTTGAATAAGGACCCCAGCCTTACTAGCCTGACTAGTCCTACAGAGCTGTCATCCTTATCACTCATCCTTTTACTACTTGAGAACAAACAATGCCTAGAGATGAGCAGAGATTTCAGTACCTATTTTCTCGGTCAGTATTTCATGAATTTTACTGCTAATGCAAAAGGCTTACTTAAAAAGAATCAAGCATTTCCAGATAAGTATTAAGACTGAAAACTAGTTAATGTAAAAATTCACCACTAATGATATGCTCTTTTTTACAACCTCCGATATCAACAGATGGAGCTTGGGGAAGCAGTCTTTCACAGAGGGATCCCTGTCGATTCCCTCTGCTAACCTGGCTCCTACCCGCTCCCAGAACACTGTTTTGTGCGCATCCTCCGCGGTTAAGTGTGGGAAGGAAAAGCACAGCCACCGTACAAACTGTTTGACCGAATTTTTGGGGTAGGGACCCTTTACCAATAAAATTCCCTTAATTTGGGTATAGAATTCCCTTTGTTGTGTAGATAGCACGGTCCCATGCTATTTCTACCTGCAACCTCACCCCTGGTACAGAAAAAGCAGAAAAAAAAGCAAAAAACACGAAATACTCCAGCAGCCCGCTGCACACGCCGCACGGTGCATGATCCGTACCCTCAGAAATGTGGCAGAGTCCATCCTTGTGGAGTGTTAGCCGGATACCCCCCATCGCTAAATACCCACCAAATTGGAATCTTCACAAATAAAAGCTGCTATCAGGGTCTTCTTTCCCAGGAAGGGTCTGTTCTTCGGCTTACCGTGGCCGTAAATGGTTGTGCTTCCAGTCCCACGCAGGAAAACACAGCGTGGGATGTCACTGACTTACTTCAGGGGGTCTCTTGATCCCATTTTCAGTCCGTCACAGAGCACTTTTCCATCGTAGACTGCGACGCTGCAGTGGCAGGGGCGGTTTTCCGCGTGGATCGCGCTCGCTCGTCTCAGCAGCGGCACTCGCTGGTTGGCGGCACAGCTTTGCAGTGGTGGTGCTCTCTCTGCGCAGCTCCCAGGTGCTCTGCAGTGACTCTCTGCCTGCTCCGCGGCTTTGCGCTGTCCGTGGCCCCAACGTTGGTCGCCACTCGCAGCTGTGCGTTACTTTCCTCGGCCCCAGTCAGCTCTCGAGCGCCCGGCTTGGGCGTCTTAGCTTCTTGTCAGGGCCGGGGCTCGCCGCAATTCCCGGATACTTCTGCTACCGTGCTCCAGGGTGGGCTGCTGGCTGCGCTTTGCTGTCAGCGCGAGGGAAGAAACAAAGAGGTAGGGAATTCAGCCCAATCTGTCTGCATGGCAGCTGGATGCCTTATTGGCTGTGAGAGCTGCAGTGGAAAAGCTGCAGCCCACTCCCAACAAACCCGGGAGGTGCACGAGGATACACAGAACCGGAAAACTAACAAAGAAAAACCCCATAATTTGAACCCAAACCCAGGATGCAATAATGTTGGATTATATAAAGAAATTATAACCATTTATTTATATATATAAATGTCCTGAGAATAGTAATTACAGTTATGAGAGTATCTGCCTGCTTTATAGGACAGTCAATATGTTTTTTTACAGAATTAAAGGATCATTAGAAGTAATGACTTTTTGAATGTAATTTCAAACTTTTCTTGTCTTTTTCTCTTATGATTTCTCAGAAAGTTGTGTCTTATGTCCCTTCAAAAAAAATACACAAAAAAAGTATTACCCTAACAAGAAAGAGACATTTATAAAATGTCTATGACAGAAAAAAGAAGTCCAAGTACCTGGAACTCAATAAGTATAATCAAAGAGATATCTTGAGCAGAAGCTCTTCTAAACACTTGAAATGTACAGCAGAGTTTGTCACTGTATGTTCTCTATCTGGCTGCTATTGTTTCTTTTGAGTTACTGATTTTCATCCAGCCACAACAACTTCTAGCAAAATCATGTTTTATGAACCATGGCTATGTCACAGGTCTCAAAATGTTATATGCAAGCATATTGTTTCCATTTACTACAGACTAATATATGGATAGCTATCTAGCATATCTAGATTTTAAAGTATGTACAAACCTTATGATTAACAAGTGCTGTGAATAGATCATCTAAATTCACAGTGTGCCTTCCAAGCTCTGAATTTCCTCAGAAGTACCTTGGTGTGACCTCCTTGGAAACCTTTAAGAAAACCAGCACGTGTATCCCACAGACTTAAAAAAAGTATGGCTGCTGTGTTATTTCCAAGCCATTGGCAAGACTTATGAGTTTTTGAATTTTACATAACTGCTGGGAGACAAACTATTAGCTTTTCTCTATTTTACATGATTTCTTTGGAGCCAGTGGAGTAGCCCAGGCTGTCAAACAGCATTGTTTACTCCACACTGTACACCAACAGGGTAAAAGTAACATCCTGGACTTCCCAGGAAAAAGCCTTAAAGATTATATTAAAAGATGTTGGGTTAAAGCAGATGAATTCTCTTAGTTTCTTCTTTTGAAGTGGTGCTTACATGCAATGAGAAAAATAATATTTCATGTATTAGAAGACATACCACCAGTGTGAAAATAACTCCTATGCCATCTCAAAGTTGATATGACTTTGAAATTGTCAAATGGGAGGGATAAATGAATGCCACATTTTTAATTTCTCTCAGCTTTTCAATTGCTGCACTATTATTGTGGATTACTTTACTGGTACTGTACTGATAATATTTTTTGAGAGTGTCTATTACAGTTTATGAGGGACAAACATGGTGGCAAACTTTTTCCATTGTGGTTTGAGATTTCTATATGGCCATTCAGAAGACATTGGATTCAGTACACTAACTTCAAGGTTAAATAGATTGGTTCTGCAAACAGATCAAAATGGGACTCCCTGCAAACCTGCATATAAACAAAGCACAGTGATACTAGTGATTTAAAGTTAAAAAGGGATAGAACTATATTTTTTGACACTATATGCCAAATCCAGATTTTGGGTTTGGGAAAAGTCAAATTTACAAACCCCAAATTAAGACTGCAAAGTATCCCATTATGTCATGCCTGTAATCAGATTTCAGGGAAGCATTTATTTCAGGTTGCATCTATCAGTTACTCATGCAGTTACTACTTTAGACAGGCCTCCAGAAATCATAGCTACTTTCCAGCCTGGATACATGGATTATTTATTACTCTATTACTATTACTTATTATTACTCTATTCATTAGCTTTTAATAGTCAAATCTGTATGCCAGCAAGACTTCTAAGACTGCACACTGAAGCTAATTTCCACAGTAGATTTTGGGAAGCATAATCAAAGAGTGTTCTATATCAGAAGATGTGAATGGATGAGAACATAACAAGAGACTTATCTCGGCCACTGCAAAGCAGAGAAAATATATCTATGTAATTAAAATTATCTAACTATAATCTAATGTGGATGTTTGTTTATCAGGATTAATTATAACACACAAATGCTGTTTATGGTTACAAGTACACAATTAAGGACAACATGGTATAAAATTCAAGTAACATATGGCATCTGCAGAACCAGCAGTGCCACCAGAAAAAACATACCAGTTGTCATATGTTATTAATCTTATTATAAATTATTGCTGCATTTTAATTAAATGAGCAAGACAGCCAACATCATTATCAGAGCTCCTATTTTCTTTGAATGTCTTGTAACTTAGAAATCCAATTTATGAATATTATATTGTTTTATTGAATGTGAATTACTGTAGGGATAGTGAGCTTGAGTTATTCTCCAGTAATATTGTTCCAATACAGCAATGATTTATGCTAGGTATTAATTTTGTCATGTTTCATATTGTATCTATTTATGTGTAGTTCTTGGCAAGAATAACCAGGCCAATATTCCTTAGGTAATAAGCTATTAAGTTCAACAAGTGAACTTACGGTGCCCTTTGAAATATAGCATTCACATTTAGCTCTCATTCATGTCAGAGGTTAATGATTTCACAATTTAATAACTACCATCTTACAAAGGTAATCTATATTATTTTTTTTCATATGTTGGAATGAACATAAATTTGTCTTGGTAACGTGTATCAGTAGCATTCAAAATTTGAAAAAAAAAATCTTTTCAGTATCCAAAAGTTTTTAAGAATTAAAATAACACAAAAAAAGAAAACGAAAAGCTTACACATTGTGGAAAGATAGTCCTAATTATTTTCACTACAGAAGTAAAACCTTGAGATACAATCCAACAGCAGATAAAGTATGTTAAATTAATTTTGTGTTGCAGTGCTGACAACTCTTCAGATAAATAATCATTAAAATAATGTCTAATCCTATATTACTGATTCTTCTCAGCAAAAACAAAATTCAAGAACCTTATATCTGTCAGGGTCATGTACACACCTTGCAAGTACTCATCTTGCATTTAGGGGCACCAGATAAAAGACAATTTGCCCCAGAATGTCTTTGGTATTAATATGTAGACACAGCTAAATAAACTATCAGCCTATTTTGATTTCAGAACTCAACAATAGGTCAAGTAGACACTCCAATTACTTCCCTAATAAAAAAAAAAAATCATTTGATCTAAAATGGATTAACTGGTTCTAAAAGAAAACTAACAGTTGCAAGAACAATTTCTAGTAAGTTATTGGGTATCTGGATGTAAAAAAATAGACTAATTTTAGGTGAAATACTGAACATATTACATATAAGAAGAAATTAATCAGAATTTTAAACTTTGAGGACTGTTCTACATGTTTTTCTTGTTCTGAGGTAATATAAAAATATGGGCCACAATTCTATTATATAAACCTCTTCATTCAAAAGTTTCAATGTCCAATCTGCTTATTAAATGGTAAGTATTTTCAAATTACTTAATTGTGTGTACCTAAATCTTTTCAATTGACAGAAGGGGTCAGTTCTCTCAGCAGAATCCTTTCTGGAAAGGGCTCTGCAAAGGACTTATCTGAAATCAAAAGGATTGTGGGAGAAGTGTTGGCACATGCATAAATAAACAAGAACAAAACACCTCACATAAAGAATCCTATGAATTTTTAACAAAACCACATGATATTTTGTCTAATACTGCATTAATATCTGGATTGTTAAGTAAACCAGTCTAATTAAATATATTTTCATGTGCAGGCAGAAAACTATGTCTTTATTACTCTTATACCAAACAAATTAAGATGCTACAAAGGACAGAATTAATTGATATGCAGTAGATAAGATCATTCAGTAGATTATGCATGTTTGTCTCTCTTTATCATGACAAAAAAATATTTTAAATCTCTCTTTTCAAATTGCATCTTTATTCTACAATAATCTGTTGACAATAATCTGTTGGAGAACAGGGCATATGACAAAAAATAAACAAACCCAAACAAAACCAAACCCACCAGAAAAAAAGTATGTTTAAAACTGAATCTACATCTACTATACCCTAATAAAATTCTGCTGAAAAGGAAACAAAACTCTTCTTGCTGTGCTCTTTGTTTTCAGAACAAGGACTGTTAATCACGCATGGAGAAAACAGCCTCCCTGGGGACTAGTATTGTCTGAAGAGTAATGACTCTGAACAGAAACTTCTCACTACTGGCTAACTATTGGCTCATCATTCAGCACTAGTCAGTTTCAAGTATGTCAGTTTGTTTAGGAAGCTAATAGTCCACCAAAAATGACTGGGATTTCAGTCTACAATGAACATATCTGAAAAATGAACTTAAAATGACGAATCACAATAATACGCTGCAGTGCCTAAATTCCTTTCCAAATTTAAACTCAAATTAATTTCACAAAACACACTGTTTGTTTCTTTCTATTAATGGAGTATGTTAATCATACTGGGAACATGTTTGTTATAGCAATACTTTGTAAATACTATCTTTTTACTGTTTCCAAATGAGCAATTCATAAACAAAGTATATCAAGAGTAATTACATGAAACAATTTTGGAACTACAAGAGAAGAGATTTTTCTTTTAACATAATTGAACCAGTTTTGTCATGAAATTGGATTGACATATTTTAGAGTATACAGCTGTAATTGCTTCTACAAAAGTAAGCAAACAAACAAAAAGCAAACCAAACAATCAAGTAAAAATAATTTCTTATCTGCCCAAGCAGTCTGGTGAAAGCGAGAAGGGATACCTAACAAATATGACTTATCTAGATGGGAGCAAGAAAAGGGATTTGAGCTCCTAGAGAACTCAGAAGGCAGTCTTGAGTTTTCTGGACTATACAGCTCTGGAAAAACTATATTTGAGGATCATAATAAGAGATGTTTGTATGACAGAAAAATAAATTATTTTTATTATATGTTGTGTTATTAATTCAAATTTCTATGCAAGCAGAGTACATTTGGGCAGCTTAAGAGTTAAAAAAACCATAATTCCATGTTTTTTTATGATTCTGAATTATCTTATTAAATGCGTGGCTAACACATTGCAAACTATTATTCTCTGTTTTCAATGAAAATGAAATCCTGAAAAATACTTCCAAAACCTTCTGCATAGATTTTTTAAATGTAAATTAAACCATACAAATTACATTAAAATAGGAGGAAGAAATATTCTATAATCTTTATCAGTGAACTCATGTCCAACTCTAACAGAAGACATATGTTTCGTGAAAAGGTTTCTTCTGTCACGTCTTCTGACACCTTAGTCTCTCCCAGTTCCTTCCATCATATTGCCAGAATACTATTGCCAAAAAGTGCACGAAGATCAAAAACTTTTAGAACAACAGAAGGAACATAGAAATTGCCAAATCAAGTGCAGGAGGAGGGTTTATTTGCTTATTTTTTGTTTGGGTTTTAATTTCCCTTCTTAACCATTCTTCATCTTGTCATTTACATGGCCATTTCTGTAGCACCACTTTCAGTCATAGAGGACTTTTACTTCTCAATTTTACTTGGCCAAAACTATTCCATACATGATGCGCTGCAAGGCACATTACCAAGTTAGACTCTTATCTACACAGGTAGCTTTCTATCAAAGAGGAATAATATGACATGGAAGTCTAATGAGGTTAGTCTGTGCTTCAGTCATTTCTGTTGGACACTAACTTCATTGAATTTGAGTTTTTTGACCAGTTATTCTTTCTAGCATCTATATAAATCCAAATAAACAGTTTATTAAATTACAAGTAAAGAAGTACTGACAAGAGAGCTTAGTGGCTGTGGTGCCATCCAACTTTCAAGCGCATCTGAGACTCAGACATCATATTTCTATCTGTCCATATAATACACTTGGTTAAGAGTTAAGAATTTCTGTTGTTTAAACACAAACACAATGCACAGGCAAATCAGAAACTTCTACAGGGTTTTAATACACCATAGCAAAAAATGCCTAAAACAGTACATGAAAAAATTCCTAACAAATAGGCACTAGTAAAGTAAATATGTCAAATATTAAAAAAAAAAAAATTGGTGGTAGAAGATGTGTCTTTAGGTGTCTCATGCAGCTGTAATTTGAAAGGGGGAAAGAGAAGGACACAGGGACTGTGTTATACCTGTCATGTCACTCTGAATGGCAAGGCAACTGCTGGTGCCAAATCTTACCATTGACTATAACGCAAAGCACAGATTTAACTTTCAAAACCACATGTGATATCTGAGCACAATAGATTTTTAGTGTGTGCAGTCTGGAACTCATTTACAACTTGCATGACCTTACACTTACTCTATCCGATGTTCTTACCAATTTCTGTCTTCTGGCCACAGAACTATCATTTAAAATCTGCCTTAGAACCCAAACTACATTTGAAAAAGGACCTGAAGACAGTACAGGGGAACTGGAGATTATAACCTTTGCATTTTCTCTATTTTGATCTCTATCAAAAACACTTTAATTGCGAGAAACATTCAGAGAAGGGTCAAGTTCCAGACAATATGTGTATGGAAACCTAGATTCACTGATGGTCTATTTCCACACTAGGAAAACATACAAATATCTTGTGGAGTTTAGTGTACAAAATTGTAATAACTAATAGGTATGCTTCAGGTACATTTTCTTCCATAAATAAAAAATAAAATACAATAAATATCTAAAATAGAGATCATAATTTTAAGTTTTCAAAGTAAAACTCCAGCAATTGGTGGCAATTTTCTTTATAGCTAAAATGAAAAGCACTGAAGGAACAATCAATACCTCTGAAAGCAGAATTGACTTTGAGTGCATTTTTTAATTAACTTCTTAAATCACAGTTTGCTTTTAATAACATTTTAACATAATGAAATATTATATTGTGTTTGCAGTGTTCACAAATGTAGACTATTTTTAATTAGCTAAAATCTTTCATTCTCATACTTGATAACAAATCTTCATACAGAAAACATAAATACAATGGACTTCAAAATTCTCAGCCTCAGCTTTGTAACTTATTTTCCTTGTTCAAACTTTGTAAGGATCATTTAAATAAAACCTGGAAGTCTAGAAGAGATTTTTTTTTTCTAGTAAGAAATGTTAAAGTATGTTTTTACAGTATGGATAATTTCAGTGAGAAGATGATGTCAAAGTTGATAAAGAAACAAGCAACAAGTAAAACATGATGTAAAATGATGATGCATAAATATGGTAATAGCATAGAAATAAACTTTTATGGAAGGCTAGAGTGTTTGAGAAAAGGAATCAAAGGAATCAAATAGTTGTCTAACATCTCTCAATGCCAAATACTTTTAGTGGTGTTACTGGAAAAGTTAACTGACCACAGGTGTGTTAGGAAGAGGGGCACAAAAGTGATGGGCATTTATCTCTATCTTTGCCATAAAAAATTTATACTTCTACCATTTGCATTTTAGTCCCATTAGTTGCCTGTGTTAATAGTATAGTAAAAAGTCTGTACTTAAGTGTCCATAGACATGAAGATTGGCTTTAAACAGCTGTGAACTTACATAAAGGGTGGAGTCTTGTTAGGGCTGCAAGCCCATGACTATGCTGTTTGCTATGACCGTGCCCTGAGATAAAGTTAACTGAGCTGGACACAGCATGGCATGGGAAATGGCTGGTTGTAAGAGATAACAGTATGAGAAGCTGAAATAAATTACAGGGTACCGTGGCATGGTGTGGGGTGCAGATGTGGTTAAGACAGAATTATCCAAGAAATGGCCATACTTCACAGTTAATTGGAGGGATAACTTGGGACCTTCAGGATGGCAGTTTGTCATGGGCAAGCAATGACAAGGTAACCACGTCAATAATGACCTACACTGAGTCTGAGGTAACATAAGAAATGGTCACAGAAATAAACAATTGGGATAAGGATGCAGCAAAACAGGGATCAATAGGGAAGAAGTAATTGAGGTCAGCTAGGAGGACATTGGGGCATAGAAAAAGAGGTGGCAAAAAGAGAGTCAAGATAAAGGAAAAGCATTAATAAGGTATGTTAATATTGAAATTTGTGCTGCCTGGGTGTACCTTCTGGGCAGTCCTACACTTGATCATTGTAGCCTAAATCAGGACTGTAGACAAAACCTGTTAATCTGCGCAAAACACAGGAGTCAGCCCGGCAGGAAAGACACTTTAGAGAAGCACACCTGGAAAACAAAATCAACAATGTCTCCATGTGAGGTCTTGTTCCTGACAGCCTCCACATCTTCACATCACTTCTACCAAGAACAACATTTTGACACAAACTTTCTACACAATTCATGCAATCAATACTTTGGATCTTTTGGCTGCAGATATAATTTGAAATAAGAATACTGGATCCACTGGAAATATGATGTCAACATTTATTAATTTGGAGAGGTCAAAGCGATACTTTTCTTAAATTTTCTTTTTAATTGCTGGTATTCATAGTTTAGGATTTGTCCAAGCACAATTAACAATTTGTACTTTTAGTAGTACCAGAATTCTTCTCTTTTTGACTTACAAAAAGATGGAGATGGGAAAAAAGCAAAAGGTAGACAACAAAACTGTGCACACACATGGGATAGATTAAACTGCTAGGAAAATTTTTCCTGATATCTGAGACATTTGGTTTCCTGTACCTGAGGAAGAACTTGAATTAGTATCTTGAATTTATTGTGATTGAATGGCACCTACTCATCTTATATTTGGCAATGCATGCATGCACATATACACATTGCTGGACTGTAACTCTCTTAAATGGTGTCAGCAAGAAAGATATAAAACTTAAGTACATAAAACACGCACTAGGGAGAAGAAAGAAAATTCTTTTCAGAAGTATTTGTTAAATTCCTTATTCAGTTTGCTTTTTTCCATGAAGCCTTTATGATTAAATGGAGAACTCAAAATATTCACTGCCTTTTAACAAATTCACTGCTTTTAACAAAATATAGAATAAACTGAAAAAATGTAATTTACTGAGCTGAGAATCAAGTGCTACATGTAAGAGAATCCATTGCTTCAAGAAGACTAAATATGTATTGCCTTTATTATCAAGTAAATTTCAACAGAATCTAATTGTGTAGTCCTTCTGCTCATCCATCTCTAAATCTTATACTTTCTTTGCAAAATGATTTTTTCACAATTTTTTATTAAAGTAAAATAATTTTCACTTCATTTATCTTAGATTTATACCTCTTGCTCCATATAAGGAGCAATGCATGATGAACTCCAAGCAAGAAAAACACAAACTTTCAGAAGGAATCAGCAGAAGTCTACCCAGTAATGATAATTTCTTTTCTTGATCAGAAGCAATTTAATATGGATCTAAAGAAATGACAGCTCCCATCTCACTTTCTATAGATTTATCCTTCATTTGCAACATTATGAATTCCAATAAGGCTCTTTTTCTAGAGCACTTTAGTGTATTCAATAAAAAAGCAAGCTTATCAAACCATGAAGTATTTCAAATTTCATACGGTACAGACCAGATGAGAAAAGGATTACTATGTGACCAAATTATAGGATGCTATTTAATTATTTTAAGAGATGAAGAAGGAAGAGTTTATATGCAGGCAGATTTAAAAAAGAAAACAGTATAATCTGGTATGGTTTCAGTTTTAAATATGTACACAAAGCCCTCACTTAGCTGTCCATTATTGGTTTCTTTTTCCAAGTTGGCGTGAGTCATATTCATTAAAATTGTCATATTTCAGCAACTCTGACATTCAGACACAGTTTTCAAATGTGTTTTTGAAATAGTCCCTTCTGTTGTTAAGATGCCATGGAAATTACAGCCTCAACAGCACTCTACAGTCAGCTGGTGGAGACATGGATGAGCGTAGGAATGGTGGCAGTGACTTTGGAACTCAGAAGCAGGCAATGCTTCACAAATTATTTCTTCTCCTTGCAAGGGCCTGGTACAACACTCTAGCTTACATTTCTGGAAAGGAAAAAAAAATTATGTAAGAAAACCCAGAAATCAATCAAATAAGACATAGGCTTAAATGTAAATATTGACTATTTATTTTTTTCATTATATTCCATCAAATTTTGTGTTTTGCATTTTTATTCTTACCAAAAGAAATATCCTAGACAGTTTGTAACCCAGTTTAAAAAAGATGCTGCACCATTAAGTCTACTGTAATTTGATCAAACACTTATGGTGGGACTTTCAGCTCTGTAATTCTTTCATGAAGATGCCTAACTCATACCCATCTAGATCTACCTCAAATACAACACTTTGACTTGTAGACAACTCTTTCAGTTAAATCCTTTTTTTAGATGTTATTTTATTTTTCTATTGTCTTTAGGTTTCCTGGTCATCAGGATTCTTCACATTTTCAACCATATGACACCTTTATATATACTGCAGATGTAACTAAGATGGTAGCTTAACCTTAAAACTTGCTGGATCTGCACATCTGATGTAGCTGCAGTACTAAGGCTTATAAAATTTCTTTTTTGTGTCCTCAGTGCTTTGCTTATCAATTGTATTGAGATGGAAAACATGAGGCAAATACAACATACTATTACTTCCCATAAAATTTAGGTTAATAAAAATGGATGCTATATTGGGATATTTTCCAAGAATTGTTTACTGCCAAATGTTAATGAATACTAATTTAAATTTAATCAGGACAGTATTTCACATAGATTTCCAATTAAAAGGAATGTGTTCTTCTATTGCCAAGAGATAAGTGGTGTTCAACAAAGTTTAAAATAGATCTAAAATTCAATTTTGATTTTGATACACATTTTACTAAATACATATCAAGAGGCATAAAGCTAGTTTATTTGAGAATGGCATACAATCTACTTAACAAAGAGATTTAATTTATGATTAAATGTTAGGTGCTTTGAGAGTCAGATATCAGTGAACACCTATCGTTAAAGGTACAAAGATATATATTCACTAATAAAAAAAAGCATATTTAACACTGAGAAATTTATTTAAAAATTTTTTTGGAGGATGAGTTATTCCTTAAAAAAAATATAAAGTATACCTATATTAATAATCTGAAGACAAATTTCAGATAACTATTGAACTTGAAATCCACATAGAACCATAGAATGGTTTTGGTTGGAATGGATGATGATCTTTTTCTAATCCCCTTGCCATGGGTGGGGAACATTTCATTACATTGTTGCATCCTAGGTTTGAGTTCAAATTATGGGTTTTTTCTTTGTTAGTTTTCCAGTTCTCTGGAAAACTAAGACCCTCATGCATCTCCCATGTTTTCCCCTACTCCTGCGGTTTCCGTGCCCGTCTCCCTGTTCTCGCGGTCCCACTCACCTCAAAGCCCCGTGTCCGCCCCTGCCGTGTTCCCATTGATCGCTGTAGTACACGTCATCACCTCGATGGCTGTACCCATTGGGCGGGAGGACTCCCCGTCCGCCCTGTCCCTTCCCTATTTCATCCCACTCCTCGGCATGCTCGAGGCCTTTTGCATCCGTGCGAAGCTGGGAGCGGCTGCAGCTTTTCCACCGCAGCTCTCGCAGCCAACAAAGCATCCAGCCGCCACGTGGACGGATTTGGACGAATTCCCTGCCTCTTTGTTTCTTCCCTCGCGCTGACGGCCAAGCGCGGCCAACAGCCCACCCCGGAGCACAGCAGCAAAAGCACCCGGGAACTGCGGCGAGCCCTGGCCCTGACGAAAAGCTGAGACGCCCAAGCCAGGCGTTCGAGAGCTGACAGGGGCCGAGAAAAGTAATGCGCAGCCACGTTACACCAGGTTGCTCAGAGCTCCACCCACACTTCCAAGAATAGAGAATTCACAACATCTCTGGCCAATCTGCTGTAGTGCTTTGCCACCCTCTCAGCAAAAAAAAAAAAAATTTTGAATACCTAATTAAACCTTACCTATTTCAGTTTGAACCCATTCCCTCCTTGCCTTGTCACTACATGCTCTTGCAAAAAGTCTCCCTCCATCTTTCTTGTAGGCTCAGTTCTGGTATTGGAAGACCACAATTAAGTCACCCCGAATCCTTCTCTCTTCCAGACTGAACAAAGTTCTCCCAGCCCTTCCTTGTAGGAGAGATGTTCCATCCCTCTAATCATCTTGGCTCACCTCTTGCATCCAGAGATGGCTCTCTGGATTCCCTCCGATGGGACAAAGTCTTTCCTGTACTGGGGACCGCAGAGCTGGATGCAGCACTTCAGGTGGGGTCTCACCAGAGAGGAGTAGAAGGCAGAATCACCTCTCTTGACTTGTCTTTGATGCAGACCAGGGTATCTATAGCTTTCTGGTCTAAGTGGATATTGTTGGTTCATTTCTCATCTCTCATCCACCACCACCATCCCCAAGTCTTCAGCAGGGCTGCTCTCCATCAGTTCACCCCAGCCCTCACTGATACTGGGGATTCACCCGACCCAGCTGCAGCACCTTGCACTTGATCTTATTGAACTGTATGACATTCCTGTAGGCTCACTTGTCACGCTTGTCCTGGTTCCTCTGGATGGCATCCCCTACTTCAGGTGTGTCAATAGCACCCCTCAGCTTAGTGTCACCTGCAAATTTGCTGAGGGTGAACCTGATCTCACTGCCCACATCAGTGATGAAAATATTAAATAACACTGGTTCCAGTATGGACTCTTCAGGGATACCATTCATCTCTGATATCCACAGGGACTCCGAGTCATTGACCACTTCTGTCTGGATGCAACTTTCCAACTGACTCCTCATTCACCTAACAGTGCACCCATCAAATCCATCTCTCTCCAATTTAGACAACAAGGGAAAGATTTTCACTCCTGTTCATCTGCAATGCTTAACTGGTAAATTACTTCTGGCCCCTTTTTGCAAATCCGTCACTAGTCATCTTCAAGAATAATTTGTCATTAAAATGGCTAAGTTTCAGCAGCCTTTGGTCACTGGGCTACTGATCATTTCCCTGGTCACTCGGCTACTGATGATTTCCCTGTCTTCAGTAAGTTAACAGTAGCCAAGATAGGATCAAAAGAAGGGCAAGGGAGGGAATACGTACTGTCAGTTTATCAGAAGCAAAAGGATAAGCAAGAAAGAGCCAAGTCATTACTTAAGGGGCACCAAACATTGATGCTGGGAAGGATGAAGTGTCTACACTTCTGCTTCAGCTTTCATTAAGGAGGTTAGAGATTAATGGACATCATGCTAAGACAAAATAAGGAAAAAAGTTACTTAGGTATAGGTCAGATGAAATTTCATCAAGTTGGTGAGCTTTTCTGCAGGGGATTTAGAAAAGTGGCTAAGGAAAGAGAATAAATGATCTTCCAAAATATTAGAAAATAGCAAAACCAATATTTAAAAAAAAAAAAAGGAAGGAAAACTTCCCTGGCAAACTGGGTCCCCTTGAGGAAGAATATGTTAGTATAAAAATATGGAATATCAAAAGGTGTTTACTGTCGACCAACACATTATGCCCTAACAATTCATTCAACCAGATACCTCATATCATTAGTATGTTTGAAATATTAGAGTATTTCAGAGAGTGCCTGGTACTATTTTCTTAAATGACCTAGAAAATTACCGTAAAGAAAAGTCTGCCACAAGGTAAGAATATAAATGGTTGGAAAAAATGTAGTTGGCTGCTATTCATTGCACACAGTTGTACAAGAAAAAATGTTGTGCATGTTTACATTTGTATTTGTCTTTCCTTAACTACTGTTTAATATATTTATCATTTCATAACAGAAAATAGAGTACATTATTCAATTTGCAGACTTCAGACTGGATTAAGCTTTGGAGACCATACTAAAATTCTAAGAGACTTGAGAAACTGAAGTTGATTGCTTTCCAAAAACAACTGCAAACTGAATGTTTGCTGACAATAATGCATTTTTAGCTTAAAAGAATAGGAAAGATAGCCATTGTCCTCACTTAAAAACTACATTCTGACAGTCAAACTGCACATAGGAATATCTGGGGCAAACAAGAAAATTGCCCAAAAGTTTACCATAATGATTCTGTTACTTGGTATTTTCTTCAGTCCCCTTCTTTAGATTATCAGAAATAATAAGACTTCTTGTTCTAGGTTTTCTAGGTAGCAGTGCTTTGTACTGCCAATATAACATCTACTGGACAGGTAACACATGTTCTGATCATCATAGTATCCTAATTCCTAACCTTCTTTATTAATTATGCCTTCTTATTAGTTATATGGTGTAGCAAACTGCCAAGCTCAGGTTATAACAAAATAATTAAAAATATTTCATCCTTATTTACAAGCTTGCAGCTACAAAGTTGTGTCTCGATTTTACATTTAAATTTAATTTATATGTAATCTTATGGAACTGCTAAAAGCTACTGGAATAAAATGGAAAAAAATACTGACTTGGCATTAAAAGCATTTTTTAAAAACCAGAAAAATATTTGTCAGTTATAATTCACGCAACTTTGAGGAGAAATTTGAAGGGAGAAGGGGAGAAAAGAAGGAGAGTAAGAGAGAGATTAAGTAGAAAGATATCATCACCACACAGATTTTTTTGGCATCCTGCTGGTGCTTCTTCACCCCGGTCTTCTGTGGTGGGGTCCTAGAGTCATTCTTCTGTACAAAAACACTTCTGTACAGTCCAAGTCCCAGGTATCCATAGGGCAGAGATGCCATTCCCACAACCTGGGTTGGCATGTGTATCCTTCCCCACAGTTTGCAACCGTATTTTTTTTTTTTTTTGTCTGGATAAGTCTTATCTCAAGTTCCCATAGTCTGCACACTCTGGTGTGCTACTTGCAAGTCTTCACCTTTGTTAGACGTGGAATTAAGGCCTTCATGTTTTGCCACCTGTGCTTATCTCAAGTTCCTGATGTGGTGGCTTATCTTATGGGAATGTTCTTCTTTAGTAGTGTTTTGAGAAATGCAACTGCATTCTTTAAGTTCTCACAACATTCTACCTCTAAAAAAACCTGTAAGCAAGGGATTAAAGATATGGCATAGTTTTTTCAGGTAAAATCAGAGAAAATGCAGTAGGAAAACAATTCTGCAAACAGAAATAATTATAATTATGTGAAACTTCAGATATATACTAATGTAAAAAAATTTCTAGACTGTCCATAACCATAGAATCAAATCTTTCTGCTTTTGTACTATGAACCTAAAGCCTGGAAATTTCAAGTATTTTTTGATCTTAAATTGTTATGTTAACAGTTATTACTGTATGTGTCATGACATTTGGATGGAAAACTATCAAGTTGTTCAAACAATTACAGTCTGAATCTGAATCTGAATCACACAGCATTTTTTTCCAATGGAAAAAGCCCCAACAGTATATACTTTGGGACACTCAGTTCAAATGAAAGTGTGAATAGGCAGATTAAAAAAAACATTCTCAAATATTTGATTTTTTAATTTGGTCAGACACTGAATGTAAACAATTGAAAGACCATTTGTACACATAATTGTTGCATCCTGGGTTTGGGTTCAAATCACGGGTGTTTCTTTGTTAGTTTTCCAGTTCTCTGTACCCTCGTGCATACCCCGGGTTTTCCCCTAGTGCGGTGTCCGTGCCCGTCTCTCCGTTCTCGCGGTCCCACTCACCCCCAAGTCCCGTCTCCGCCCCTGCCATGTTCCCATTGTTGGCTGTAGTACACGTCATCACCTCGATGGCTGTACCCATTGGGTGGGAGGACTCCCCGTCCACCCTGTCCCTTCCCTATTTCATCCCACTCCTCGGCATGCTCGAGGCCATTTGCGTCCGTGCGAAGCTGGGAGCGGCTGCAGCTTTTCCACCGCAGCTCTCGCAGCCAACAAAGCATCCAGCCACCACGCGGACAGATTTGGACGAATTCCCTGCCTCTTTGTTTCTTCCCTCGTGCTGACGGCGAAGCACAGCCAACAGCCCACCCCGGAGCGCGGCAGCAAAAGCGCCCAGGAACTGTGGCGAGCCCTGGCCCTGACGAAAAGCTGAGACGCCCAAGCCGGGCGTTTGAGAGCTGACCGGGGCCGAGAAAAGTAACGCGCAGCCACGCATAATCATAGACAAAGACCCATCTTTCCTTTTCAAAAGGAAGGACAAGAGAAGGGACAAGAGCATATTTTATTGTCTTATGTTCAGTGCTGAAGAATTCTTTTAAAGAAATAATATATTTCTGAAAAAAACCCTGCAACTTCTTGCTTGCTTCTTTTTAATGCATTATCTGATTGTGATAGGAGATGTGGAAGAATGAAATGCATTGTAAATAAATATTTCATTGTCATTAAAGTTACTTTAAAATTAAAATGGCAGTCAGAGATCCCCAAGAGCATAACTACATGTGTATTTTCTTGTTAGGCTTCCCAGAAAGAGCATGAAGTCAGAAGTTGCCCAGACATTCACCATTCCTTGAAAACAGCAGACAAAATCTGTAACTAGGTGATATAAAATTTTAAACTACTCTTACTCATATGACAACAAGGCACTTGATACAAGCAACAAATATCTTGACTGCAACTAGAAAGTTTAACGTCATGGAGCAAAAGCCAGTAGCCTCCTAATCTGGAAATATACAATTTTTCAGAGTCTGGGAATCTGTCTACTGAGACTAGGAAATACAGGACATATAAGGTAGTAAAAGTTTGACGAAAAATCATAAGTTGGGTGAAAGAATATACTTCTGTGAGGGGTCTTACATACCATGAGAGATGGGGAAAAGAGGGAAATGCTTCTCCTGTTAGTTTGTGTATATAATATTTTCCTATAAAATAAAACAACAAAGAAAATCATAAGTCAGATTTATTAAAAAAACCTCCAAAGTTTCTTTTGAAGCAATCTGTTCACAGAAGATCATTAAAAAATATCTCATAAAAAGTTTTCAATGGCAAAATTCTCCCAAAATAATATTTTTTTTAACTTCAAAAGAACCTGTAAGCTGAAATATAAGCATTGTAAGGTCATGTCTAGAACAGTAAACAAAATGTCCCTGTGCCTGTTCTCTGCTCTGTTCAGCCACTGGAACCAGGCCAAATGGCATGGCACCATTTACCTCCATATGGCTAAATGCTCGTTCCCTCCAAAATGCTGGCTGTATTCAAAGTGCCTATTGAGTATGTTCCCTGAATTATGCTAACTTCTGAATGAGGTTGAAAGATGCTGGTTTGTACAACCAAAAACCATTTTAAGACTGTGATGCCTTATCAGTATTGACCATCTTATGCCAGTTACATTGGCTCTGTTTAATTTAAGCGTAATATAATTAACTACTATATGTGTAGTTGCAAAATTCTAGCAGTTCTCTTTTTATAGAGACTATTTTGCAAACCATCAGTGTCTCTATTACTGCGATTTGCCAACATATATTTGAAAGTTTTCAATTCAGTTTAAAAATAAACAATGAATAAAAGATCAGCAAGAAACTGCATTTTTTAACAGAAAACGAAAGCAAACCAGTTCTAAGAAGATTCTGAATCCTAGAATAATTACAGCAACTCTTGTTGAATCTAGAGAAGAAAAAACACCCTATATTCTTTGCATCACCAGAGATTGATGTCATTCATAAAAACACCACTAGAAGTGTTAGTTTTAGATCAAAATAGCATAGTGATTTTTATAAGATATTCTAGCACTTAAAATATATAGTAATAGTGTCTATGTGAATCAGCAAGTGGTAAGGATGACTGGCCTCCAAATGCTAATGTCTAAGAATATTAGATGTAGTACGGCATAGGAGCAGAAAGGTATATGCTCGGCCAAACTTGTAGTAGATGGAGTTCAGCTGTTTGTCTTGACCATAACTTAGGAGAGAAGGCATGGCATTTTCTTCAAATAAGGGTGATTTATAGGCAGCTTGGGAACTGTGGGTAAAAGCTATGTATTTCACAAGAGAACTGACAACTGTTACGACCAAAGAAATTGTGGGGAATTATTTAAGAATTCAAGAACCTTAACAATCTTTACCTTCCCTACTTTTTCCAAATAATTAGTGTCATAATTTCATTTTCTCTAGCCTTAGTTTACTTATGAATCTTTACTCACAACATATCCTGTAGCATTTGCACTTCTTAAGTGAAATTCTCTGACCATTTAAAAACTTCTTTAGGTGTTTATACAACTGCTTGTGATCCTGATGAAATGGATTAAGAAATGTCTACCCCTCAAGCTTATACAAGATAAGCAACTGCTCTTCAAGGCTCCTGCAATGCTGAATAAAATGTATCTGTTCAAGTCACCACTAAAGGTAATTCATATTTCATTTTTTAATCTGGCATTACTAAGGAGACACTCCTCAACAACTGTGGAGAAGCAATTTTTTATACCACCTGAAATAAATGCAGTTGGTCAGGTCACCACACTTTCAGAAACTAAGCCTGTGCTGTGCTAGCTCACTTTTAATTCTGAGAAAGTGCACTATTTAACTGTTTAACTTACTGAAGGCAAAATAATTCTCAAAAGTTCAATGTCAGTTGAAAACTCACTACAAAAAAACATACACAACTATTGATAAGTGAATCAGCTCTGGTTTACTTTTTGCCTGGTTTTGTTATTCCTTTCTTGCCATTAGAAACAATCATAGTAAATAAATGTAGGCATATCCACATTGTTTTAAATATGACTTTGCATACTATTATGAGAGGAAAATCAACTCAACAACTTGACTCAGAGGAATATTACAGCATTATGTGTATACATTATAAAAAATGTAAGAGTTTAATTTCTCCCTACTACCATCTATTTCCAGTGTTCCTCAGTTTACTTATCAAAATAGACCCAGAATATATCTACATATCATAAAAATTGTTCAAAGGCTTTGTACACACCAAAAGTTTAAATAATAATTCTAAAGCATTACTTATTTGCTTAAATCACTTAGCACACTAGCATTTTCTGCACTGAGTTGTGATCTCTCAATGAATCTCCCATTCCATCAATTTCTTTCTCCACTTTCTTTAGCTTGAGTATTCTATAGTTCTGTTTCACAGCATTTCACATTCCCTAGCTTCTGAATGTATAATTAACAACCCAAAAAAATAAGCATTTTGTAGCTGAAGTGCATGTTCATTCATTCGTGTGAGAACTCCCACACTGAAGTGAGAATTGTTGTAAAATATTCATTCTAGTATCATCCTTACCCAAAGCACAGCGCTCTCTTTTTTTTTTTTTTGTGTTTTTTTTGGTTTTTTTCTTTTTTTGTTTTTGTTTTTTTTTGTTCTTATTCTTGTCAAAATTTAGCATCTTCTGGATGAAATTATGTGACAGGATAAAATTCAGTAACAAAATTATGCCTTATCCTTATAGTTTGCTGAGATGTACATACCTTCTCTTTATTAGTAACTACCATTCCCCAGTACACATATAAACTCATCACTCTCAGACTCACTTGCTGTCTCTTTTGACTTTATGTGATGCAGAGACTCACATGGACTAAGACTACTCTTAACCCTAAGGGGTTTCTTTGCATGATGACTCCTCTGTTGCTTGTTTTATCAATCAATAACCAAAGCTCAACTTGAGTACTAATCCACGAGTTCTCCCTGGGGTACAACATGCAAATAGCTCGACATAAATCATGTGCCTAAAAATAAACAGTACTCCAAACCTTTGCAATGGAAAGAAGGAAAAAAGACAGTTAATAAAATCTTACTTATTTGGATACCTACTTCAAGCTTTTTTTCTTTGGAAGTGCTTTTTACTACTTGAAAGATTTATTAAAAGCATATATATCCCTAGGCCATTTTTCCTATAAAACATGAGCATGAGACTTCCTTAGGGACATGACTATGTGAATTTATTTCATTTGAAGAGCCTTAGAAAGGCAAAAACACAAAGAGAAAGTGTCAGGAATCTGACTCATAACAGGAACATAAAGATTAACCACTTTCATCTGTTTGCCTGACTAATAGATAAAGAAAAAAGAGTCGTGAATACTTTCAAGTAAAGTCTGTAAAGTTATTCAAGATTTGAGTGGCAATGAATAATCTAGGGAAACTACATTGGGGGTGGAAGGTGAGAAATGCTGTTTAATAAACAAAAATGCAACTAACAGAAAAGTTTACCTGTGATCATTATTATTTTGGCTATACTTCATGGAACACATAAAATATGCATGGAAGGCTGCAAGGCATCTAAATGTTTCTCTTTGACAACCTAAAAAACAAGCGTAATTTCATAGTTCTGTTCATATGTCTATGTCAATCCTATATGAGTAGACAAAGACATATTTGACTAGTAAGCTAATTATTTTAGTGTAATTCCTATGAGTAAGGTCCCTAGAACTCCAGTAGGGGAACTATTTTTTCTTCTTCTGGATAAAGAAGCAAACCTAGACAAATTAAAAAGTTAAGTTAATATTTTTATGTACCAGAAGTTTAAACTGAAACTCAAACACATTTTGTGTTTCTCTCATGTGATAATCTAGAATATGTTCTTTGCCTCCCTGGCATATGTTAAAGGCATTCACTGTGAAATATGAAGATAAGATTCTGTGAAAACCCAACTAAACCAACCTGTTTAATTCTTTTACTTCATGCTCAGGAAACCAATTTATTAATTAACTATATATGGTGACAATGAGTGCTTCTTCAATATAGCTTTTTTTGGAGGTAGCTCTTGTTTACTGTATATAGACAAAAAAAATGTGATCGTGATATGAACTAAGATAATCAAGACAATTTTCCAGATTTAATTTTATGATATTCAAGTGATCATGCATCTTCATGCCGAAAAAAGCAGGCATATATGCTGAATTAATGCATCTCTTACTGCCAAAAATTATTTATTTACTAAATATGAAAGGATCAAGTAATGTTAAGAAGTATGTCAATGCCTATACATGATATATTGAAAAGCTGAGATTTCAGTTATTAAGAAAAATCCAAGACTTTATTTCAGTTACTGACATATCTGAAATAAAAACATATGAATAACAAATGACCTAAAGTATTTTCTACCTTTTTTCATTATAATTGCTTGATAGCTTGTACTGCATGGACAGGTAATAAAAAATCTAAATCACTTTCTTGGGTTACACTATAATATATATTCATTGAGTGACCTCCCAAGTATATTTAGAAAATATACTTTGTTGGAATGTACTGTCATTTATATTTATGTATTTAGGTGAAATAAATGTCTAACTTATCAATGGTTCACATCAAATTATCAATTTAAATAATAATGCAGATTTAAAAATTACTAAGATTTCTAACATGGCAAGAAATGATGCAATTCTCTACAAATCAGAGTATCTGAATAGGCCTAATCAGTTAAGAGGTATTAAACACAGAGATAGCATTCTGTCTATCTATATATTAATTGATTAAAACTATTTTATATGAAGATACCCCCATCTTTTAGAGCATGTAACTAGACACTAAGTAGCCAGTTTTCACTATAGATGATTTCATGTATTTCATCATAAGACATGCATTTCTAGACTCTCAGAAAATACTGACGTTTCATCTGTCCTATTCTAGATGAAGACTTCTAGGCATTTCTTCCTGCTGCTCTCCTAAGCAGCACATACTCAGATCAGTTCCTGGATAAAAATGAACAGCATCTTCTGTTTGATTTAGAATGGTTTTTGTCTCTTTTTTATCACTGAATACTGAGAAAAAAGTTGAGGCACCAGGGAGTTTTCAGTCCAGCTGTTGTCACATAAATCCATATTCAAAATGCACAGCAGCAATTTTTCTTCCTTTGAAAGTAGGACTTGGTGCCCTCAATTCTTGCACTGTTAAATCCAAGACTTTATCTCTATTAAACACAAACCCTAATATTGGTTTTTATCCAGAAGCACTACTCCACTGACAAACTAAACAAAACAGTAATATACTTCAGTCATGAAGTAAATATAACAGTAATAAAATTTTTAATTTGTATTTGATTTGTGTGCTTCCCTGGAGGAATTTTCAAGCTATAATATTTCATGAATGAGGAGTTAAAACATTCCAGCTTGAGGGAAATAAGTCCTTCAACATTATTTCTTGATTTCACAGAGTTAGAACAACAAACTTTTGAGAGCTCATGAGTGCATGCGTAAAGCTGGCCAATGCAAAGATTCTTGGTTGAGAATACAATCTGTTTCAACATTTTCCTAAGGATAAATCTTCTTCTAAAACATTACTTAGTAATGTACAGGTGAATTGCAGGTATGCTGTGTATCATCTTACTGCCACCAACTTCTCATGCTTAGGGTTTATGAGCCAGGTGGCGATATGCAATTTTGCTGCCATATCCCCCTTCTACATTTCACCATAAAGCTTTTAATTCTGTAATTATGCCCCCGATGCAGTGTACTCTGTGACACGCCTCCCAAGTAGGCAGACGTTCCTAAGCAGATCTCTTATGTTGGGAAAGGAACCTCCCTTGGGTTTAGCACTGTCAGACTGCATTAAGAGCAGGTATGAAAGGTAAGAAGTAGTTGTGTCGTGCTATTTCTGTTTGACACACTGCACCTCTAGCCAATGTTTTCTAGTGGTACAGCAACACTGAGCCAACAGGCTAATGAATGGAGCCTGCAGAATACATCGTTAACCTGCAACCTCATCCAGTCTGCATGCAGTCTATTAAGTCTGTACTCCTATTATTCACATTTTTGTGTTTACTGCTGCTGATGTATTTGTTGTTGCACTTTATTTTGCTCCCAGCAATATACAGGTGTCTCAGAACCAAAATACCAAGGTGAGGAGACCTGCACTGGAGGGAGAAGAGGAGGAGGCTGTGAGGGGCAGTTAGTGACCTGCCGACTTACTTGCATGATGAAGCTTGAAGCATCTCCTTTTCCCTCTGTCTCTTCGCACTGACGGCCCCAGAGCACATCTGCGTCACATGCAAGGGAGGGGGCGGCTTGGTGAGAGGCGCCGAGATAGACAGAAAATTGTATACTGAGGACCTTGACAGCCTCACGGGCGGGATTTTTTTTTCCCCCTCCTACGTACAGCGCATATAAAGGAGCCCCGATTTCTTTCTGTGCCAGCTCTCAGGCTTTGCCATCCCAATAACGGCAGGCATGGGACTCCCCAGAGAAACGGGATGGGAAGGCGGGAGGAGGAGAGAGGTTTCCAGGTGACTTTTTCTTCTGTCTGCACTCGGTCACGGAGCTCTAAGAGACTGAGGAGGTGCCACCTGCCTCCCGCTGTGGCTGCTGCCGCCGCCGCTCCTCTCCGGGCTGTAGCTCGCTCCCCCGTTAATCAGATTAGCGCGTCGTCGCAGCCTCCCTCACCCGTTCTTCCCTCGCAAGTGTCCGTCTCCCCTGAGAGATGCCTCTCAATTCTGCCTCTCTCTCCTCCCCTTTCTACTGATCACCGTGCAGTTCTCGTCAGCTCTGAGCATCTCTCCCTCTCTCTTTCTCCCTTTCCTGCGGGGTGTATCTACCTCCTCTTGGCTCTGTGCATCGCTCCATCCATCCTCCCTCTCTCTCCGCGCTGGTGTGTGCGCGCATCTCTCTCCGCCCGGCGGCTGCCACTCCTCGCCCTACAAACCCAGCGCTGCCCGGAGGAGCCGCCGCTGCCGCCGCCGCGGCCGGAGCGGGGCCGCCCCGCGCTGCCGCCGCCACCGCCGCCGCCGCCTGGCCCTGCCTGGCCCTGCCTGGCCGCCGTGAGTCCCGCCTCAGCCCGCGCCCGTCCCCCGCCCGCCGCGGCACCATGTCCGGCTCCAGCAGGAAAGACTTCGACGTGAAGCACATCCTGCGCCTCCGCTGGAAACTGTTCAGTCACCCCTCGCCGGCGGGCGGCCCGGCGGGGGGAGGCTGCCTGCCGCCCGACAGCAGCTTCGAGCACTGGGGACCGAGCCAGAGCCGCCTGCTGAAGAGCCAGGAGAGAGGCAACGGCGTCTTCTGGAAGAAATCCGCCTCCTCCGCCTCCTCCTCGGCGGCCACCACGGCCAGCCCGCTCAACGGGACGCTGCTGTCCGCCGGCGGCCGGCCGGCCACGGGGCACGGCCCGGGACCGCCGCCGCCCCGCACCGTCTTCTACGTGGAGTCCCTGGAGGAGGAGGAGGAAGAGGCGGTGCCCAGCGGGATGGAGGTGGCCCGCGAACCCGAGAAGCCCCTGGCGCCGCCGGAGCGGGAGGATGCGCCGGGGGGCTGCGCCGATGGAGGCAGCCGGGCAACAGGTGAAGGAGGCGGGCACAGGTAGGGGAGCGCGGCCGCTCCGGCGCCACCAGCGCGGCGGGCGCGGTCGGGTCCGCGGGGGTCATCGCGGGGCTTTGCGGCCCCGGGGGGCAGTGGCGGGGCGGGGGCGCCCCTCCAGTTTGAACTGGCAGGGTTTGGAGGCGGAGGGAGGGGCGGCTGGAGGGCTGCCGAGAGTCCCGGGAGAGACCGGCCAGCCTCATGGTTAAGGTGCGGCGGACCAGGGGTGCTGCCCTTGGTCTGCCCCTGGCCTTGCCCCTGCTCCTGGCCTGCGGTTGCCCCTGACCTGTCCCTGTCCCTGTCCCTGTCCCTGTCCCTGTCCCTGTCTCTGTCCCTGTCCCTGTCCCTGTCCCTGTCCCTGTACCCGTCTCTGCCTGCTCTCCTGGGCTGCCCCTGCCCATGAGGCTGGCCCGAGAACAGGCGCCTCTCAAAGCCGGCGCTCTGCGCTGGGGATCGTCGCTACCCAACTTTCTCAGAAGTTTATTAAAACGCTAGCGGGAGATGGTGTTGTTCTGGGTACTGGGATGACAGGTGAAAGCTCGAAAATAAAAGCGTCCACTTTCCTGAAATTTGGTGTTACAGCCTACCTCAGAGAAAAATAAGACTTATAAGATTTTCATGAGTCATCAACCGAGTGACACATGAGAGGATGTAAGAACAAGAAAGACATATCCAGATTCTTGTGTTTCATACAAATGTGTTAATGTTGAATTGCTTTTCCTTCCCATTCCCTGCCCTCCTCATGCCCAGCTGAAACACAAATTAAAATAATTTGAAGAAGGAAATGTAGCTAAGAGAGAGCTTTCAGAAAAACTCTGATACAGATAGTCCTAAGGGTAAAATGATTCATTACTTTTACTCTGCTTGCCTCCACCTCCCCACAGTTGAGATTACTTCATTTTCATTTCCCTTGTTTTTTGTTTGGTTTTTTTGTTTGTTTGTTTTGTTTTTTTTCCTAGGGAGAGAAATGTACTATTCTGTTTCCAAACATGAAAAAAAATTGAAAGAAATTATTTGTTTTAGAAATTGTTTTTAATTATTTGTTCTCGTATTGAAAGTAATGCATATAGTATTAAATATTTTATTAAACGAAGGGGCAGCACAGTATGTTTTGATTAGTACAGTTGTAGATAAACCTATGGGTGTGTAACTTTGAGTATGTTACACGTTTTTAGAGAGCCCTAAAGCATATATTCTCTCCTTGACTTATTGTTTTGTCAGTAAGCATAGTTGATTTCATAGGAGCTACATAATTTAAACATGTGGAATAGCTGGCAAGTGACTTAGGATATATTTTTAAAGCAAAAGCAAAAGCAATACTGAAGTTTTCATGAACACTGGAAGTTGTTCTGAGCAACAAGAAGATGCTTATCCTAGAATTCAATTCAAATTGTTGTCAGATACACTGTGGTAAGTACATCTACAACAATACACAGCAAAGAAAAGCAAAATACCAACCCTAAAATTATATCTTCAAGGTTTTTAAAGAAGGAATGGGAGAGGTTAAAAACTATTAGAAATACAGTTTCATTCTATGGACTTTTAATTTAGGTGTGTCACTGATCTGTAGATTCTGTAGAATCTGTAAATTCCATAGAGATCTGCATGCTAACAGAAGCTTACTGAGTGGCGCCACTTGATTTGTGCATAAGAGTTGACTTGATAGAATGTATGTACTCTGTGACATTATGTATCTGATTACTGCTCTTACTGCTCTTGATTTTCATAATCCATTTGTTTCATGTTCTTCATTCATTGCTACTGAAACAATACATCTAGTCATCAGTAGCTCATAATCCTGTTGAAGAAATATGCTCAAATTTGTTCAGATTTAAAATAACTGCTTCAGGAGATGTGACTTCATTATTAATGAAAATAACACCTTTTGAGGTATGAAAATGTTTAAGATAGTTTTAGAGTCTAAGACTTGGCCTTCTCTTTCTTATCAAAGAACCTTTCATTTACCTCTACAAACTTTGTATGTTATGTCAAGAGGTGGTCAAATGGTGCAAAAATGACAATTCTGTGCTTGAAAGTTCTATTATCCAACAATCTTCTAATGCCCTGGAAAATTATGTCTCACTCATTCGGTAGACGTAAGTCTTTTTATAAATGTTTATTTTTCTGCTATTGACATATATGTGGAAGTGAAAATTGCTTTGTGTTTTTTTCTAGTGTCTACTTGGTATCCTTGTATCTCCAAAAGAGTTTTGGTTGGATTCTTGTTTGGTGTTTTTGGTTTTTTTTGTTAGTTTCTCTTTATTAATGTTTTTCCCAGCTGGTCTCCTCAGCTTGGTACGTGATTTTTGTACTGGTATCCTTTGTCAACTCAGCTAGATTTGTTTTTCAGTGGAGTTTTCATTACTGTTTCTACATCTAAACTAAACATACAGCTGGAGGATCTTGAATTCTTGATTTTAATGTAATGTTAGATATTGTGGGATTTATTTAATGAGAGATTATGGTTGTGTAATAATAAATACAGTCTATTTTAATAATTCGAGTTTTTTGCATGTATCTGAAGAACATTCTCTCATGTTGGTTGTATAGTATATCTATGCATAAGTAAGGTTATGTGGGGAGTCCTACTGGCATTAAGAAGACTGAAGGGTTAGATAGGGCATGTTATATAGTACTTACCTAATTATTCTATTTCCATATTCCATTGTAAAAAGAAAAAAAAAAATTACTGTTAACAATCAGTGTTATAACATGGTCTGATTGCTTGAAATTGCTTGGAAACATGCATATCAAATGGGTTTAGAGCTGGCATGACAAAATTGTCAGTAGATGCAGGGAATATTTAAAGATTTTTTTTAAATCTTAATGTCCTAAGACAAAACTGTTAGGAAAAAAATCTATAATACGAATTTATAATTAAGATTTACAAATCAGTCACAAAATGCTTGGAAAATACCAGTGCAAAGATTTGTGATACATCCATCAGAGCCTCGAAGTTTATAATGGAGATTTTACATGATCATGATGACTCTTTTCAGGTGATTTGTTAATCAACCCCCAACATGAATGGGATTCACTTAATAGGCAAAGAGTTAATATTTTAATCCCTCCCTTCTGAATGGGTGGTAGCATGTTTTACTTGCCTCACACCGTTCAAATCCTATGAAGATGTAATCCTCATGAGCCCTTGGCACTGTTCACCACTACACTCAGTACGTGCCTCACAAACTAGTAACAGGTTTATTTTTACAACAGCCCTATTTTACAGTGGAGGGGTAAGCCAGAAAGAGAGATAAAAGAAAAAAAAGAAACCATTGAATTGATTGGTTTCAGAGCACATAGCACTTTTCTCCCACTACTTTCTCTGTTCTCAGTTGAACCCATAAATGATGAGCCCATCTGCAAACCAGTCCCAGACTCCTCTGGTTGTGTGCAAGAGTGGAGAACACAGGATTCAATTAACATTTTGCTTCAGAGACAGTTCCAAGAAGATTATGCCAGATATGCCTAACCCACGTAAAGCAAGCACTGACAATGCAGAAGTCTTTCATAAAATATACAAGAATTTGAAAATACAGTTTCTGAAAGACGATGGCAAATCTTCCCACCATTAGATACTATCTAATAGTGTACTGTAAAGAAAGAAGCAAAAGGACTGAATACAGTGCCTTCCTCACACAACAGAGTTTCATGCTCAAATGTTGAGTCACTAGAAAAATAATGAGTTAGGCATTTTACTGTATTTATGTCAAGTTTGTCAATGGGAAGTAAAAAAAACAGCATTAATGGGAATCCAAAGGGTTAATTAGTGAGAGAATGATTTTCTAATTCAAACATTAACTGAGAAATTTAGTTTCCAAGTCTCTGTGGTCAAAGCTGTTTATTTAAATTAAATAATTATGATCAGTGTAGAATCAGGAACATAAAAATGTGCATGGTTAAACTATATGATCAAAACTTTTGTATAAGCATTTCTTTTGCGTTTTTCTGTTCTGAGCTCACAAATCCTGCATTTTGATGCTTTTGCCCATTAGTCTCTCCCGCTTCCAAGTCGTCTTTTTCTCCTAGCAACCTACAACCTTGTAGTTGGCATGCTGCTATAGAAAGGCATGAATTTGAAATCTATCAGGATGAGCAACATTCTCAATGCAGCTTTCTAATTTAATGAGAAAATATTTTGATCATTTTAAAAAATGTAGATAAAACTGTCATAAAAATCTGCTACTTGACTAATTCATGTACTGCTGTAAGTTTGTCTAGTCTTAGGAGAGGATTCTGGTCTCTGATTTCTAAGTAAATGGAGTTTCCTGTTTACAGCTTTCATCTTGGTACCTGAACTTACAAGAAGAGGAGAATCAAGATACCTTCCTATGTCCTAGTCTACCCTTTGAGCTCTCACAACTTCAAATATTTTCACAACTGATCATGGCTGTGGCCTTTCTGAGCTGCTATCCATATTTGAAACATAGCTTCCTTCTACTGTGATAACCAGATCCTAAGATTGGATACTAAAGAACTCGAATTAATAGCTGCTTATGTTTTTATATTATCTCATATAGACTACTTTGTTAAGATAGTAATTTAATGTTTGGGGTGGAATCTAGATCACACAATTCTGCATTTCTAGGTTATGGAATCAGAAGAGGATAATCCATTTGTTTTTGTCATGAGCCACTTTTTCAACTTTATTATGAAACTTCTAAAAATGGTTATATAACTTGTAAGCTTTTATATTTATACTTTTAACTTTCACAACAAAAGAGTCAGGGTTCCTACACAGCACAGGCCACAGACCTTTCTCCTCCAAAGCTCTTATTCATTCTCAGAGGATCTATGCTCTGTACATGGGATGCAGAAGAATCAGGTAATAAAAATAGTGCAAGATCACATAGCTGAAGACTGTATATGTATATACGTGTATGGAATTAGATAAGTTACAAAGAGAATCTAGGTCTAGAATTTCTTAACTTTAAAAACTGGCTTTGGTACTTGTAGAACAGCATTTCTAAAGCTTGGCTGTTTGTTTTGGTTTGTTTTTTAATAAAAAAAAAAGCAGAAGAACACACAAGTCACTTCATGTACTGCCACTTCTTTTGTCCATCACTTGAATGCAGAACTGAAACGTGAGGATTCCCTGCATATCCCATTGCCACTTGAACTGATAGAACAACTGAAATAAAAGAAAGTTCTTAATTTTTACATTAATAATTACAACAGTGATTGTGTGCTTTCTTTGCAGAAAGATTGAGGACTTCAACAGCTGAAGATATCACAAGTCTTTAGTGTCTTCCACTTCATTTGGAATTCTAGTGACAAGCAGATTCATATAACTTTCTTCTTGGTGTTCCCTTTCTTTTGTTACATCCTCTTTACATTTTTTTTAATTTTTTATAAATTCTCCTGGACCTTATTCTTGGTTTTTTTTCCTTCTTTCCATAGTCTCAGAGGAATCCCAACTGTCTTCTTCAAATCCTAGGTTCCTTACTCAGAAATCATTAGTTGGTTTTACCAACTTCTTTTACCATCTGCCTCATTGACTTACTTATCAGCTTACTTTCTGTCAAGTCTTGCCTATACCTTCTCCTAGATGGTTCTAAAAATAAAGTCAAATTTCCCCTAGTTCATTAACATTCTTGGACCTCTCATTCTTCTGTTTCTCCCTAACTATTTTGAATTTCAGTATCATTTCAATCTTCCCTTATCTCCTTTTTATAATTTGTAATAAAATCCTAATAGAATTCCCATTCCTATGTTTTTACCTTAGCTCCCCATTTTACTTTGTTCTCTTGATTTGTTTTATCACCATCTGCCAAGATGATGGTAGTATTTGCTATGTTTAATGGGTCAGCAAGCCACTTTAATTTGAGTAACTCGTTCAGTCTAAGATGAGGATTTATCTTATCTCATCTTTATCTTAGATGCACATTTTTGAATATGGTGAATTATCTTTCAGATGTTCCTATTTCTCTTCATTGAGTGTAACAATAGTCTAAAGTAGCTAGTTCAGGTTCAAATGTTTGATTTAAATGTTTAATGTTCAATTAAATTTGGTAAAAAGAACACCATTTGAAGTCTGCATTGCAAATTCAAACAGTTCTAAAAAGATGGAATAAAAGGATAGAATTAATTGAATCTATTATATTTTCACAGTGTTAGTAAAAAGCATATCACTCATCTCAATAAAAGTATAGATGCTGCTAGAAAACATGAGCCCATTAAACACACTAGGAAGCAAAGGACTTTACCAGTTTCTTTGTTGCTGTTACCCATGTACTTTCAACATTGACAAAACCAACCATTCTTTTTTCCTCTGGACTAAGTTGCACTGTTTTGCAGGAATGTTTTAAAAAAATATAATATTAAGAAAAGATTTGGCAGTGAAAATATCAGTTGCACAAGGAGTGACTGAATCAGTGAAAGACCTCTAAAACTAACTACCTCTTAAGGGTAACATCAAAGAACATTACAATAGGGAAATGCTTTGCAACCTTTTCATAGTCAAAGTAAAAGAAAGAACAGAGAATAGCCATCTTGAAAACCCAATTGATGGTGAATCTTTATAAAGAACTCTGCAGAAACACTGTTGGCTTGAATATAATATTTTTTTCCTCGATAAAACAATTTCTGGAATAATAATTGTAGGGACCTATATAAGTCTATATATGCTCAAATAAATATGTATCATCTGCATTTCTCTCTTAATATAGGCATCATAAGATTTACATATATTAAAAGTACATGTATGTATATAATTGATATAGTTCTTAATAAATAAATTAGAGTTGATTCCTATATAGTTCATTTAAATATTGTACATGGAAAAAAATTAGAGCATATTGTTGGAATCTGTTAAATTCGTAAGAATGCTGCTGATACATACAGATAAACATACTCTTAATACATGATCATTGCTTTCTAGCAGCTACTTCTTATCCTTGTGACACATTTTCTTTATACCCTGTTGGAAGCAGTTTAAGAATTTGCTCTTTCTTTTTATATCTCAAGCTTGCATTTTTTAGATGAAAATTGATCCTTAAATGTTATGCCGTGACGCTTTGGCAGAATTTCCTAGCATACAAATTTCCTGGTGTTGTTAGAACAATTTTTTAAAATACAGAATTAATGATCTAAAGTAAACTATTTACACTAGGGAAAGAACTAGATGTTATTAAATGTTTCAGAAAGGAAATTTATCCTGTAAAAAGTTGAGAACTGCTGCAACTTTCTCAGAAAGACAACTAACTGTGTAATCTTCCCTAATAATACTGAAAAAATAAATCCTCCAAATCCTTCAACTTTACCAAAAATTTAATTTAATCAGTATCTAAAATTTCTGATTTTTATTTCAAAAAGTCCTTCAACTTTACCAAAAATTTAAGATGAACATATATCCAAAATACTAAAATATTATGACTTTTTGGTAAGAGTTTAAGTAAAGGTTATAACTTTGTTTAGATGTTTTTTCATTACTAATTTAAATCTCTTATTTCTAAATTTTTGAAAATGTTACTCTTAACTGTAATATCAGGTTGGAACATTATCATAATTTAAACTTTAAAAATAGTCTTTTAAGTGAAAACAGTTTTCTGTAAAATAAAAGAAAGTAAATTTCTCCAAAATTTATCTTAAAATTTAGCTAGAAGTTTCAATACATGCTTCAAGTTTATGTCACATTGTTCTTTCCATATCTTCTATTTCCAGCTGAAGTCTTAAATATTTATACTGGCTATGCTGAGGATTACTGATAGTTTAGGCCAGTGTTACAGTTCTGTAGTCCTAATGATACACATTCAAGGCATCAGAGGTGATGGTCATGAGTAGCCTGGTTTTCCAAACCACATTTGTAATCGTATCTCTTTTCTCATTTCTTCACTCTTCAGTCCTTTATTGCATATCTCCCTGCCACATTTTGTCTGTCACACAGACCTTTCCTACCAATTAGGATCCTGAATCCATTCTTTCACTTACTCAGGCGCATCTTATCTCTTGATTTCCATTTTCACTACTTTATGTAGAATTTCATCTGTTCTACTTGACTCATGAAAAATATTGACTTTAATTAATGAGATAAAATGGAAAATAAATGATGAGTATTTAATTCTCAGAAATGAGCCAACAGAAAAACACAGAGAGAATTAAGACTTGGTTCAATGTGGTGTGTATTCCAAAGTTTGGACTTCAACTTATTATATTAAAATGGAATGTTAGAAATAAAACATTTAAGATTATGTAAAATTGAAAATAACAGGTTTCATATTTTAGTGTTTGCCATTATCTCAAAATGTATTTGAGAGATGGAAATGTCTTTTTCAAAACTTAAAACTTATTTATTGAATCTAAACCAACAATCTTTATCACATGGGATTGATTTTATGAATTTAATAAGTCAATGATTTTCTTATTCTTTAATAAGTAGCTGGGTATAATTAATGGAACACATCATCTGCAGTTAATTCTTTTTTTAACTATATCAGTCAATTTTTCTGTTTGACTATGTTTCATCAACATTAAAATATTCGACCTTTTGTAACATTTGTATTTTCCTGTCATCTGTTTTCATCTTTCTTCCTACTCTTACCATATGGAAAAAACAGCTCTGTTTTGACCTTGCTGTCTTTTTGCTGCTATGTAGGTTTGCTTTGTGCAAAACTCATGAAGGAAAACAAAACCAAATCAAATAATCACAAAAGATCCTTGAATCTGAATGGGTACAATCACATACAGCGTCTTTGCTGAATATAGTCCTAGGACTGAATCCTATTTGGCCTCCTAATTCTTTCTAGAGATTCTTTGATGGTTTGAGTGATCCATACCTAAAAATAGTGTTGAATTATGTAAGGAGAAAAAGGTACAGGATGCATACCTCATGCCAAATTCTGTTATGCTCTGTGATTTTGTTTGAAACTATAGTTTCTGAGATTATTTTATATTCTAGCTGGGAATAGGTTCTTTCAGAGTGTAGAAGTTGTTTTACCTTCAGCAACTATGGAGAAAACATTATAAAAAACACTGCATCTGTACTTTCAGGAATATATGGCACTTCAGATACTCAACTTCTAGTTCTTGGATGGACTTCTGATTACCTACAGAGATATAACTTCTTTTCATGTTCTAGACCAATCAGGTTCATCACCAGTCCAAGCCTTCAGGCCAACCTGGTTCACTGCTTTTTTTCTCATATTCTTTGTTATTTCTCTACTTATAAATTGGAATATGTAATATTAGTGTACCTCTATCTCCTATTAATTTCCATATGCATTGCTATATTTTTATTCATGCAGTCAAATGGTAATAGTTTATGAATGTCCAAAAGATTAAATTTGTAAAATTATTTCTGTTATAGAGTTTTGTAATGCTAATCATCGTGCTAAATGCAAACCTTCTGTGTATAATGTCTGGTGGCTCTATTTATGCTCTATTTATTTATTGAATTCTCTTCTGTCAGTTGTTTCATCATAATTTTACTATTAACTTATCCACAAAGATAACCACTTTTTATATCAATTATCTGAAGTTCACAACAAAAATACCCCTTCAAAGTAGCAATAGTAAGAGTAACTCCAAAGTAAATGAGACATAAAAATAGGGAAGGAAAGAGAAGAAAGAAGGGAAGAGAGAAAGTAAACAATATAAAATAAACTGCTCTATATTTTCAGTTAGTAGGAACAGTTTTCAGTTTTTTAAGCTATTTTTAGTCTTCTATTAATAAACATAAGGACTTCAAACTACTGTCACATCTCAGAAGTTGTTTTTTTTAATAGCAAAAGCTTCAATTAATCATTGTTTGCTAATCAACAATGCCTTCCCTAACTTATTTGATGATAAATAATCCTCCTGAGTTAAGTTTTTGCGTATCGTGACTCTGGTATTTTAATTTAGAAGATTAATGACTTTTGTTTGAAAAGTAATAGTCTTCGAGAGGATAGAAATTTAGATGAAAGTGAATGTCTCTGTAAACTGTTCATTGGAGATGTAAATGGAATTTATGAAAACTGCTGTAAAAGGGATTGAAGAGGAAAGCCTTGACATGCAAAATTAGGAACAGTAGTTGTATCAGTAGGAATTCAGATGTTTCTTTTACATCCAGTACTTTCATTTTAATCAATAATGACTAAATAATGAAGTAAAGCATATGCTTTTCAAAAATAAAAATGAAAATATTCCTCAATCATTCACCCATATGTTATAGGAGAGAATTAAAATACACACAATAATCGTGAAAAAAGTAAGAGACCTCTGAAAAAATGAATATGGAATAGTGCAGCTTGCTATCCTGTCACAACAATAATCAGCAGAGATGTGAAGTAGGATCAAATGTCTAGATAGCATTCTGCAGAAGTGTTTGACTTAGTACAAAGCAAATAAAATAAGAATCAAGTATTCCATACTGCTGCTAAAATTTAATCATAGCAGTAGATGAACAGACACATAGCCTGTGAAAAAAGGAATGTCTATCCTCTGATCTGTTTGGGTAATCTGAGCTCTACTGTATTGTCCAGAACAATCAAGAAATGCATGGATTGCTTGAAGAAATTCGAGGTACAAAAATTTACTATAATTTTAGAAAATATGTTGTACCAAGAAAAAATTATCACAGGAAAGAAATGTTATTGTATTTTTTAAGTGCCAAACAGGTTTACTGGTCATGGTGTGGACTCCTTAATATCCTGGAATATAAGATTATAATAAACTAGGTAAACTTCCATAATCATGACATGTTTAGACATGACAATCTTTCTTCCTTGAAGAAAGAAGCACATTCGATAATATCTCACAATCTGTTACTAAGTATCCTTCTATGAAAAGATTGCCTGCCGATGCTGACAAAGATTTAAAAAAAATCTAACCTTTTGTATTTTGTTTTACAACAGTCATTGAATATATCTTTTTAAGTACATCATCTCTTTAAGTTTTATGACTTCATCTGACTTGCTCTTCTGTTGGAGCACTGCGGTATGCCAAATCTCATGACTATGCATTACCAAAATCAGTACCCCTCATTTAGACATTGAATATAATGCACAGACTGATATCTTAGAAAGATTAGTGTTTAAATAAATTCCACTTAATGAAAGTGAATGCCAGTACTATTATTTATAGGGAGTTTGTTTTGTTTATTTATTTCCTGGGATTTTTTTGGTTGGTTTGTTTTTTAAGACTGAAGGTAAAATAAATTAATTGCTTGGGGAAATTTATAAACTGAAACTAGCTGTTTTGAGTCTGAGTCCTTAAAGACAAGATCCTAAATCTCCATCAAGTAAGTGTTGCAGTAAAATAAATTTATCTGCAGCACTCATTAAAAAAGAAGCTTAAATACATAATGAAAACTTGTGTATTTAGCTCATCAAACTGTAAATCTTTAATTATGTGAAATTTAGTGTGTTCCTTTTTGTGCACATGCTTTGTTGTTATGATCCCTAATTATCCCAATCTATGTCATATTTCTCATTACATTTCCTTAAAAATATTGTGGAAAATATAATGAAGTTTATTGTTTCCAGATAGTGAATTAGATACGAAATAAAATCTTAAAAGCAATTTTGTATGGTTCCCTAAGTAATGGCTACTGCCATCTTTCTCACCACCATGAAAGTTGAAACGTTGATTTTTCTTCAGGTGACACTGTTTTCATGACAGGCTTCAAACATTAATAAAACTGAGAGTTGAAATAAGATCTTTCTATGTGTAAGACTCTTAATCCTTTCATAGTAAAAGAGTACACATCATTAAGAGTATAATGCATAAAATGAAACATGGTTGTCTAATAAGGGAGATTTCTGTCTAAAGTGTCCTGTTTCCTTTGTAATGGTGACTGGAAACGTAGCAAAAAAGAGGCAGTGAGCAATTAGGAAAGGAAGGAATGTGAGTTATCTTATGAACTCTAATATAAGAGGCTTACTTCAGAAGGAGAAATTCATTGGAAGGTTTCTTTCCAAATTTTGGTGACTAAGAATTGTACAGATGTTTCTTAAATCTTTGTTCTGCTGTTGCGATTAATTCCTTTGTGCATGACACAAAAATATTTTGAAAAGATCACTGAAAAAATATATACAAAAACCTAAAAAATTGTGAGATAAATTAATCTCAAATTTGGAAAGTACCTTTTTTCTTTTTTCATTGCAATCTAAGCGTTCTTTTACAACAGAGATGTGTCTAGGCATATGTTATTTTGCAAGGTGAAGTCAAATAGCATCTCTCTTCAGGGGCTTGTTTTTCTCTCTGGCTTTTTGTGTAGTCTAAACAGTCACCCATGATTATTGTACTGTAGGAAAAGCTCAGTATACTTCAGGATCTTTACTTAGCTTGACTCTTTATGTTAGCATATGAAAACAGAAGTTGAAAAAAAACAACCCAATTCAACAGATGGTTTGTGCATTCTGCTACAAGCAGATTATAGAATCTCTCTCTAGTGTATGCATTGTCTGCTAAAAGTTCTCAAGAAAGTATGATTGTGGTCTAAATTACTCAGAAAAATGTCAATGCCTTTTTTTAAAATTTATTTAAAATGGTGAGGAGTCTACATATTTCAACAGATGTACAGTTGTATGCTTCTGTGATATACAGAATATAGATCTTTCATATCTAGATATAGTAAGACAAATCAGAAAAAATGCTAATTTCTGGAAGTATTGCTGCCTCTCTTTGCAAATGTCATGTTTTGACTATCTGTTGCAAACTTTGCTGTCATGGCCACAACACTGTAATGAAACTTTTCTCTCTGTATATTTGAGGATATTGAAATACCAAGTAGATGGGTCTCACTTTCCTCACTGATTTGTATTGCTTTTTTTAATATATATTTTTTATTATTTAGCCCAAATTTTTCTGAAGAATACACAGATAGTAATACTGGCTTTTTTATCTTTTGAAAAAAAAAAAAAAAAAAAAACCACTACATTGGAGGAGAGTGTGATGGAACACAGAAAAATACAACTCCCTTTTATGTGCAGGTGAAATTTAATTTATCTATGATTCCTTACCAGTACCATAAAAGGCAATCATCCTGTTAGAAAACAAAATCTAGCATCATATCAGAGTAAGCAGCAGTTGAAATTACTCTCTTTCCACTTTTGTAAAGGTTTTTCTCTTCAGGAACAGAGCTTTCTCTAAAAACGTCTAAAAAATGCACCAAACAAACACAAACTTTATGTCATGTACAGTAGACAATTTTAAGAATATCAAAACTCAATCTGAAGCTGATATAATTTGAAGATAAATTATCTATCAAAACCAGGTATTCTGAATGACTATTCATGTAAATATGTTGCATGCCTTGTCTTTGCTGTGTGGTATTTCAGAAAATCTTGTAAGGTTATGCATATTTTTGCCATAACCTTTGTCTTCCAATCCCTAATTTCCTTTATCTCATGCTAATTCATATAAGAATGTCTGATGACTCCACGTAGCAAATTATTACTCTAAATTAGTCCATGTAGCAAATTTCTTTGGGCTTGTTTGGAAACCAGAATGTTTTGAAAGTAGGAACAAATAGTCCTTGTGTGTACAATTTGATCATTCTATTCTAATTCAATTCACTGTGATAGGAAGGCTCAGTCAAAAAAGATATGATGCTTCTTTTCTGTACACAAAGCAGGGATTAACATTAATTTTCCATGAAAATATTTTTGTGATGAAATACTATTTTATAAAAAATAGTGGGAGGGTGTTTTTCTGCTGATACCATTTATTGATTAAAATTAATAATTAAGATTTTCAGAATTACTGAAACTTCCTATATGGCATATGAAAAATAAGTCCCAGTCTTTAAAAAAAAAAAAAAGTTTTTTTCATAGATCATAATTAGATAGTTAAAAAGCCTAAAGAGTATGACAAGAGCTGGTACTAAATTATTCTAATCATATTGGATTGAGCTGATAAGGACTTTTTATTTTGTAATTTTTGCATTCTGAAATCATGAAATCATCAAGGTTCTGATTGTATTGTTAGAATTATAGAAAATTATTTATTTCAAAATCTCATCAAATGTTTCAAGAGATGATTTAAAATCTAATGGAAGATGAAGGAAAATATATTTTAATATAAATTCTCAGATCAGAGATCATATTATGGGGAGTTTGGCCACCACATTAATGTTTTTAAATTGCATACTTTTTGTGAGCACATAAGTTCTTTCCTGTGAACAGTTATCTGGCTTAAGTAATCTTTTGGGTTTTAGAGTCTCCTATGTTTATATAGACTTGTTATATGATTGAGAACAGATAAAGATTTCAATAACAGCAATAAGTTTTAAATGGATGAACTTCACATTGTTCCATGCCTTTTGAAGAAAATATGCTAAATAGTCTAAAATGCTAAATTAGTTTTATATTCAAGTTTATCATTTACTCTCAGCATAATATTTCAGTCTTATTTTCCATTACTGCTGATAGCTACTCAGTAAGATGTAGTGTCAAAAGGAAATGAGCCATAGCGATCTTATAGATAGGAAATAATATATTTGCTAAAAGCATAATAGGGGCAAAAAAAGCAGTGTTATTCTTCTGCTAAACCTTTTGTCACATGCTATGTATTGTCCCTGCTTTATGACCTTTACAAATGGCATTTCTTTTTAAATATCCACATTGTATTAGGAACTAATTTCTGAGATTAAAGCAAAATTACTTAGGTTTTATAATTAGAAAATTTCAGAGAAATGACAAACAAACCAGAGGAACTAGATTTTTAGTAACTCTCCTCTGACTACCTTAACTTTTCTTATTATTACTTTTGTGTATTGTCAAAAAAAATTAACAACTTTTCCAAATTTTCTTCGCTAAAACTGCAGGCAGTAAGCTTTGGTGAACCTCTTTCAGCCTTGTTTTTCAGGTGATACTTTAGTTTCTTCAATTTAATTTTACTCATCTAACAGAAAGACACCTAGTTCCATTGTCATCTAGTCAACATAATGTACTTGGTATTTGAATATAGCTTGTCTTAAAAAAGATGTGCATATACTGAGATGAGCATATATGAGATGAGTCCTGTATGTGATGAGGGGAAAGCAGGATTACAGTTCTTGAGTGAGATCATTATTGAGGTAGAGTATTGCAATGCATTTTAGCTATTTACATTTAGATTACACATTTTGGTGTATCTTTCTATATTCTGTAGTAAGTGGAAAAAAATACATACTTTAAGCCATGGTTCAGCTGACATACATCAGATGTGTACAGTAGTATGGATTGGATTGTGTTTAAGAAGGGTTTAGATTTCTGTACTACCCATTCTATGTTTCCATAAAGATTGTCCATTAATAGAATAATGAAGAATAAACTGGGGCAAGGCAGAATCTCTGAACTTTACTCTTCTAATGAGCTTAAATTTCTGGGAAGGCAGCCCAAGCCTCATCATCTTAACCTAAAATGATAAAAAGAATTAATTAAAAGAGAATAAATATTCCTTTAAAGGTAGACATAAAGAATAATTTTTAGCTGCTTTCTTTCATATATAGATAGATTTACTTCAAATTACATTTAATACTCTATAAAAGAAGATATTAGGATAAAAATGTAACTCAGAAGGTTCTAAAACAGATACAAAACAAGAATTACACAGTGCTGCTAAAGAAAATGATATAAACTATAATGAAAATTTTACAAATTAGAAAAATGAAAATTTCAGAAGTTAAGTTACTCTTGCAGTTGAAAGTGTTATTTTCAGTCCAAGGCACATATTTTTCACCTATAAAGAAGTAAGAAAACCCACAACTTTTTAACATTACTGAACCACATGCAAAACCATCTATTTGAATTATTTTCAAATGTGCTTAACAGCTGTATATAAGAATTTCATACACAGATACTGTTGAGTGGTACTGGATGAACATTTCTGAATTCAAACAGAATTTATTCAGATTGAGGCTCAACCTTACCAAGCCCCTTAGCTATTGACAGGGCTACTGGTATTGACTAAAATATTTTTGATGTCTGATGACCAGTAGTTCCTGATCAAATTTTGAGATCAGCCAAAGACAAACTAATTGAAAGTTTTGAAAGAAAGTTTGTAACAATTTCATTTTATTGAATATTAATGGTTATTTTCCTTTTTCTTTTTTTTCTTTTATGCACTGACCAGAAATAAATATCCCATGAGAAAGGAGTATCAGAAAAGCATATCCCAAAAGTAGCAATGCAATAAAATCTGTATTTTTTTACTTTCTGGTAGATACACTTGCTGTCTTTTAAACAGAAATTATCACAAGCTCAACTCTTGTCTTAATATTTCATAACCTTAAGCCTTATAAAACTTTAACTCTGATATAAAATTTTAATAGATAGCAGAAGATGCTGAATAAGAATGTTTTGAAAGGGGTTCTTTAACACAAAGAAAAAAGTGCTAAATTACTGAAGTAATTGTGAATATTTCATGTTGTAAGAACTGGCTTCATTGTCAACTTTCATTTTTTTGAGAAAAAAATTCCACCAAAAGGTTAGTTATAACCTTTGGAAAAGGTTACTTTAGGAATACTAAGCAGGGAAGCATATGAAATGTTTGCAAGCCTTTGTGTTTTTAGTATGTGTGTTTCTGATGTCAATTAAAAATACCATCATTAAGGGAAAAGTGCATTTTGAAATAAATGTTGGCAAAAGTTTTATCCTCCAGAAAGTATATTAAAAGAAAACAAATAAGGGGGAAATTTTTGATATGTATTTCAGATTGAAGTCTGCAAGCCACATTTATATTTTGGGAGTTAAACAGTAACATTTGAGTTTTCAGTTCTGACTGTCTTTACCATTTTGCTTGGCTTCATTGGTTCCTCTAAAATTAGAAACCAAAGTAATGAATGACAACAATAGAATGTAAGAAACTTCATCTAAAGAATCATGCCTGAGATCAAGATCAAGAGTATCCCCAAGTCACAGTTGGATGGGCTAGTCCATTTATGCCACGTTCTTCCAGCCATAAGTAGGTTGCTTAAAGCTTTATGTGGTAGCACTATATTAATAAATTATTGGCTAACTAGTATGATGGATGGGTATCCAGTGTTTTTGTGTTTCCTGTCCTCAACTCAGAAATAGCTTCAAGGACTGAAATGATGGACATTTTGTTTTGAGCTGTCATTTCTTTGCTTCCTTTCCATGCCCCAGTTGCTCTGTAGTTTACGGCACTGTCAAATATGGGTCACCTTATCACTGACTACACAAGTTGTGACAAGCATTAATGTGAAGGACAGTTTTATTCAGAATAAAGGAAATAGCTTCTCAAATTATCTTTTCTTCTTCTTTTCTCCCACCCTTTTTTCTCCTGTTTTTTCTTCTCATTCCACAGCATTGAGCTGTATTACTGTCAGCCCTGTGAAAATACTACTTTGTAAACGGCAAACATAATAAAATTGTTGGTCATGACAAATGACTCAAGTCAGTCTTTCCTATTAAGTCTATGTAATAGCTGCAGAATGTACTGTGCTGTACTGAGAAATTGGAGTATAGCCTCTGAAGGAACTAACCTACCAATTCTTAACCAGAGGTAAATCAGACAACGATGAATTGTCTTCTACTTTAAGAATATTCATAAAGTCTCTATTGTGCATTTTCTGTGGAGGCAAAAGTTTCCCAGATTTCTGGAACCTTGTGCAGCTTCTGTGTACTAGTTTTTCTTTTATCAGGTTTTGTTTCTAAGTTCATTGCATACAAATTTCCATGGGGACTTTGAGAAGGTTTGGTTCAATAAAATGATATAAAATTTTGTCTTCATTTTACATCTGGAAAGTGTGGTCTTTAGAGACATTACCAATAACTGACAGGTTACAAAGGTGCCTGTGCCCTACCGTCTTAAGTGTACGGTATCTGATTCAAGACATGGTTATAAGAAAGATTTCTTTTAAACAATATGACTGTGGTGGTACATTATGCATTCTAGATTACATATAGACACATACACAAACAGATGAATTTTCCATTCCCACAGAATAAAGATAGTGGGAAACTGTGTTTCAAAATGAAACTGTGCTTGTATTTCAAAATATTAAAAAAAGAATGGTCTTTGTTATGAGAATGCTAAAAGAGGATTAAAATTAAATTACTGTTATATCACCTTTTTGAGAAGTTAAAGACAAACCCTTACTGCCAGATCAAAGATTCCAGCATCTGACTTAGTAAGCGGCTGCTAAACATATATTAACATAAGGAAAGATAATCAAATGGTATACTATATTAAGAAAACAAAATTATCGACAATGAATCCAGAATTATTGTCTAAGTGGTAATAGCCAATTTTTAGCCAAGTTAGAGCCTACTGTTTCCCATATGTGGTGATTATTCACCAGCCTCCTTGATTGTGTAGTTATTAACACTGAATTTAATCTACTTTTGTTATCGTTCAAATGTATTAGTCATTTAGAAGCATGAGATCTTTCTTATGCCTCTATTATCAGGTTAGATGTGATTATCTTTAATAATTTAAATAAAATATTTGATATACTCATTTTTCTTGGGTAAATTATTAACAACAAACCCAGTACACAGCTTGTTCAGGGATATTTCTGTGGAGATCTATTCAGTATGAAAAATGACCATTCATTTAAATTCTTCTCAATTCCAATCTTTTAGCTGATAATTAATTCATTAAAGATCATCTTCTTCCTTTAAAACAGGATAGGTTCTTTCAAAGGTGCTGAAGGGAGGAATTAACCAAAGTTTTATTGAAAAAAAAGAATATATTGTTCATATCATATTCATATAAATGCTGTCGCTTTACATACTAAAACTTGTAAGCTCAGGGTTTCTTCCTTGTAACACAGTTTGAAACTGTAACTTATGTATTCATGTGTATATTAATATTGATTCTTATTTTACTTTTATACTAATTTCCTTGTAATAGAGGTAAGGCAATGACTAGACATTTTCTTACAGTTAATGTCACACTAATATGTTCTGCCCATTATCCTAATACCAAAGGTGATTTAAGAAATGGCTTAAACCACAGCAGACTGCTGTGTATTTCACAGAAAATTTGTGGATGAATAGCAAATTATCCAGACAAATTATTGTTTTCTATTTCATAAATCTTTTTCTTTAGCAATTTCATTTTGTGACTACTTGTCAAATTTTGTTTCCAGTAAAAAGAAGACATCTGGTCAGAGAACCTACACGTGTCCCTCTGTGACTGAGCTCTATTTTAAATAGCAAATTAGAAAAGATACGTGAAAAAACCAAAACAAAACTGAATGAAGCATAAGACTTTTCATATTTTTAAAACCTTGAAAATTGCTTATTTTTATGCATCTTCCTTGCAGGTATGATTCACTCTTACAGTGTGTGATACTGCAATATTTCTGCTATCCATTTCTTATTCTTTGCTAGAACTATTATCTTCATTTTAAGAGAGTCTCAAAAAAAAAGCAACAGGCATCTAAGAATATGAAACTAAAAGATTGTTCAATTTTAGAGCTGTCATTCTGTCAAGCTTTTTGAAAAATGCATCAAAAAATATGAGTTCATTATAACAGAAAAATAGAATGGGAAGGAATAATTTATTTCCACTTTTTTTTTTCTATCATTATCTATCATTTTTCAGTATACAAGGCAAAGTTAGAGATATGATAAACACTTAATTTTTAGTAAAAGTTAATCCAAAGATTAATTTTTTGTAGAAATGCATAATTATGTAATTAATTATATTCAATTTCTGTTATCAGATGTTTAGTAATGACAGTTTAAAGCTCAGCAAAAAGCCTTCTGGCTTTGTTAGTACAAGGAGATAATGTGACATCTCACACATAGATCATTTGATGCGCAGCGAAGCTCATTTGAGCTACTTAAGTTTCACCATTTATTTGGGAAAAGGATTAACTTCCTCATTACATTTCTCATATATAACAAAGCATCTTTGGGAAGGAAGGGCAGAAGGAAGGAAAACAGGAGTCGTTTAAATGCTATTTAAATGTCCTCAGCATTTGGTTATTCTCCACATGAAAGGTCTACTGAACTATACTATCACCTAAGATAAAGGTCAAAGTTCAGGAGACAGTCCAAGCCCAGGACATACATCAGAACATAAACATGCCTGTTCCTGACTAGGTTGGGTGTCTAAACTCTCTGGGTTCTGGGACTTTTGGTTGGTTGGTTTTTATTTATTTAACTTCTAAGTTACTTAGCAGAAAGTAATCTGCTTTAATGCCAGAATTCTGATAAATACTACTATATGACCATATCACCTCTTGAGTAATCTGGAAGCTTCTGATAATGCTTAAAAATAATATGAGAAAGACTTTCTCCATTTTGAAGAAATCAGTTCAAGTAGTTTGTTTATTAAACTTTCCATGTCTATGTTTGTACAGTACTGTAACTGATAAAATTGCAGAATTACAAGAACTTGAAATATGATGGTGAATTATGCTGCTAATCAATTCTGTGCTCGAAATTTTCCTGTGAAAATTTTAGGCAAATAGAAGTCAAAAATAATGTTTCAATAAAATGCAGTCACCTATGTTGTAATTTTATTTTCTTTTTTAGGAAAATTTGAGCATATCTCTGAATCACTTGTGAAACACTGTCTTTATTCCTTAAAGGATTTTTTAAAAAATATTTGTGCTGACTAAAGGATTATAAAGGTCTTCAGAAACTTAATAGACTAGATTAAAATCATAATTAGAGAATTATGTAATTGCACCTCATTTCCTGCTCACTTTTAAATGCAACTACTAGGAAAAATTCAAAGTAACTTACAGCAGACAGCTAGTATGAAGGACAGGCAAATCTCATTAACATAAATATATTTTTGGGTTAGTTATATAGAGATACGTATGCATATGTATACACACATACATATGTGTCTATATGATCAAAATATACCTTTTTGTTTAGTGAAAACTCTGTATGGGAAATCGGTTTGGATGTTCTTACAGTAACCATTCACTTCTGCACACTAACAGTCATTCCTCCTTGCCATAGAGGGCTGAAAGACTGGGGAAGAGGAGATTAAATAACCCCATCCTGTCCAGTAAAGAATACCAACAAGTTCAAGCATATCCCATGATGCATAACCAGAAAAAAACAAATCAGTTTTAGTAAAAAATATTTTTTAAAACGATGCAGTGCAATAGTACTGTAAATTATTTCTATAATTGATAAAAAGACTATGACATTCAATGCAAAAATTCCCATGAGCCTCACAGAGTTTTGAATGAAGAACTCATCTCTTGAAAGCCTTACTTACTTCAAAATAGAGCATGTGTTGTTATTTCAAAATAAATTCAATGTGTTAAAATTTTATTTTAAGAATAAGATAAATATATAAAATATTAGAAAATATGGGGTTATTTGTTGTTGTGCAGTACTTGATATCAATGCGTTTTACTGAATATATTAAAGTGCTTAAAATATTTATATCATTAAGAATTTGTGACCTTTTTAATAATTGTGATTTAAATTAAATAATAAATCAAAATATTTGGAAATAACATGCCAATTGTTTTGACTCTCAGAAAGATACTATTTTATGAATTTATGCTAGCCCTGCAATGCTATTGAAAGCACCATCTTGACTTCAGTCTAAGAAACATTATATTACCTCTATGATAGTTCAAGTTTTAAAATTGTTCTTAATTATATTATTGATTCTATATTAACTGGAGAAATTTAAATAAGAATGTATTTGCTTTCCTTAATGAGATCTTACATGAACAGTTTTCATTACAGTTTCTCTTCAATATATAGGAAAAAACTAACACTGAAGAATCTATGAATCCTTCTAAGTAAGATTCGTACAAAACAGTGATAATGCTTTCATTCTTGAAAATTTCATTTGCAACCTTTGACTACTGAACCAAACAGAACTGAAGAAGCCAGTCCTCTTCCTTCATAGAAGCTTTACACAACAGTAGAGTTAAAAAAGGGAGCAAATAATTGAGAGTTTATCTTTTTAAATAGGTACTAATGTTCAGAATGCTCTGTAAGTGAAACCAGAATAAGGATTCACCAGAAAGCCCTCATAAAGATATTATTCTTATTCTATAAATATATCTATATATCTATAGATATATCCTTATTCTATAAAGTATGATGAGCTGTTTAAAATTATCAGTGTTGTCAATAAGTAAGGTAAAATGTGTTTGTGTTCAAGGACCACAAGCATTGTCAGTTTTCTTTATACTGCTTCACAGGTAAGTGAGAGCAAAAGATGTTTCCTTCCTATGTATCTCCCCACTATGTTCACAAAAGAGCCCATAATGGCCCTTAGCCTTGCCTAAGCACATGCCTGGCTTTAGGTATCTAGTTGAGGCATGAAAGTGAGGAATACAGGAACCTGCCATAATGGTACTAGAAAAAAGAAAAGTATTTCCAGGTAATCTAGCACATTTTCGGTCCATTACAGCAGCTAATGCAGTGTGATAAGTGGAGCCTCTCCTCATTATCACCTTCAGCTTTGTCACTCCTTCAAAGGGAGGCAAGAGGAATATAAGTGAACATATGGTAGTGCTGTAATAAGTATGGAATCAGTCTCTATGGAGGTCAGGGGAGACTGAGAAGTTGCTCCCAGCAGACACCTCCTAGTTTAATCACTCTAAGCAATTGCTCTCAGGTCAGTGTTAGGCCATGAAATGTGGAATTCTGCTTGAAGGAAACATAGTTGCATACTTCCATGAGTCCAAAAGTATTCCAGAAAATTAGATTTGCTGCGGTATTAAATTTCTTGTAGTCTTCTCTTACCATCGTTCCTATGTTCTACCTTCACATGAGCCTATAACATGAACATTAAAGGAAGATGCAAGTAGAATTCAGTATCAGGCTGATGAAGTGACATTTAGAAACAGCTTTGTTTTTATTACAGACAAAAATCCAAATAGATATAGATTTTTACATTCTAATTTAAGACCACAAATCTCCTGCCCTTTAATGAGACTGTTACTGTCATTGATTGTTGCAATTTCAAATACCATTTTGAAAAATGTTTTTAGAAACTCAGAAACAATCATGTATTTTTCTACTAATTAAACTGAACAAATTTGGTGTGTCAGCCACATTTAATTGAGGGTGTTCTGCATGCATACGGGTTCAATACTGCAAAGCTGTCATCCATTCAGATGCTTTTTTGTAGCATATTACCAGGATAAATTGAGTCAGAGGGCCTAATGCAAACAGGAATAAAAAAATAAAAGCAAACTGATGTCCTCATACATGAGCATAAGTAAGGCATTCCAAGGAACAACACTCTAAAAAGGCACTCTTTGGAGGTGTACTGAAATGTTGCAATGGGTATTTCTTGTTTAACAATGGACTGGCAAAAAAAATATTTCTAAACTAAACAGCAGGCCTCCGAACGCTTAAATGTTACTGAGTTAATAAATCTAAAGTAAATCTAAACTGCCACATATTGAAAATCCTTGAATTAGGGCTGTCCATTAATGTCTTAAAATTTTCTATGCATAGATTGAAGTGAATTAACTCTCCCTTTCCTTTTACTGTTTTGTTTGCCTTAAGGATTGTTGATCAATCTATCAATCAACAAGTATTGCAGATAGCCCCTTAGAATAAAATTTGTAGCTATACTTGTTATCCTTAAGCATTAAGCTAGAATTGCACACAGTTGTACTTGGGCAGCTAAATGTCAACATGTCAGGCATTGATCCATCTAAGTCTCTACAAACATCTCTACTAAGACACTTCTGAAATAACATTGCTAATGTTTCGTTCAAGAGAATAAAGTACTTAATTTTTTTTCGCTATTCTTTTATTTCATGTGATTTTTTTAGAGCAAGAGAGTGTACTTTGTGATTCTTATACAAAAATACTCATTTGTTTATCACTCCCATAAGTGACTCATGGGAAATCATAATATTGCCATGTGCTTGTTCAAGACAGCTGATGGTTTGTGTGCCACTGTCTACCAGCTATATACAAATGACTGCTGAGGATGACAGTTGTGGTACTCCCACTTAGCAGCTTTGGTGGGACCCTCTTAGCTTCAACAAAATGTCTTAAAGAACATTCATGACATGTGAGCAGTTAGGAGAATATTTGTCCATTGACTACCCTTTATATGGCTCTCTGAGCCCTAAGCAGTGTCTGTAGTTAATGAAATGAGGAATTCCTTTTTGCAGGCTTTACACAAATCCAAAGCTCAGAGCTTATATTTCATTATTTATAATTCGTCTTGCATAGCTGGATGCAGATACTCATCCACATAAAAGCTGTTGAATTTTTCTAATTTTATTGACTATATTACTAAGACTGAGCAGTAGCAATATAACTATTAAATTCAAGAAATATAAAAAATAATATGCTTTGGTTTGCATTTAATGGTCAAAACAATGCAGTTCCTTCTTTATGTATTTTTAAATCTTTTTACTGTCTTTTCAGGATCGGTAAAATTTTACTTGCAGCTTCTGACCACTGAACCAAACAGAATTGGAAAAGCCAGTCACTTTACTTCAGTTCCTGTGATGTAGACATTTGAATGTGGTTGAGCAGTTAAGCACACATTGTTAAAAGAAAAGCCAAATAATACATTCAGAGACCTCATAATAGCCCTGCTAAAGGAAATATCAGTAAATGTCTAGATGTTTATTGCTCTGAGCTCCACTGACAGCTATGTTCAGTTTCCCCTGTGTAGATATCTAGTGCCACTTGACATGCCTTAAGATGTCTGAGATATGTGCCATGGGGTTGACAGGTACTACACTGGATCTAGAGGAGACCATTCTTTATGTGATGCCATCTGAAGACCAGACAAGATGTGTGAGAGCATCTTAGATTGCTTCAAGATGCTGGAATGTGGGCAGCTGTACTGATGTAGCATAAAGAGTGCCACAGTGACACCGTTATGCTCAAGGCATAAAGATTTTTGTCAATAAGAAATAATAATTTTAAATACACAGATTTGTCTTGTGTGTACTTGGTGAACAAATGTACTACACAAAAGATAATTTCATAATCCCACATGTAGCATTACACATTTTACTAATTTCTCTACTTTAAAGCTGCATAATAGGGTGATAATTAACATGTTACAAAATACTCATTTCTTACTTAAAATACACATACAACAGCCTTTGTTTCTAATATTAAAAACACAAACAAATAAAAAACTCCCAATGTATCAAAGAGGAGATAGACTGTACTGTAATTTTGTTTTGACTATTGTAATTTCTTTTCTGGACAAAAAACCCCACAGTTATGAGCCATATAATACTGTGATTTATGATGACATAGCCAAACTATAGTATTGAAAAAACAGTGTTCCAATAAAAATAAATAAAAGTTGTCAATTGTGGTCATGAAAAGAAAAAAAAAATCTTCCTGTAAATATTTAAGATTCATATATCACATCTCTTTCCATTTATTTTTTTTCTCGCCTATATTCTAAAATAGAGAGCAGACACATTATTTAATTTTTGCTGTGTTTCTTTACATGTTATAAGTTCTTCACTTGAATTGGTCCCTCCGTCCTGAAGTTATTTATGCTATATATTCACTTCAGATGCCTTGAAATTTCAAATCTAGGGAACAATTTTTGTAGATTATTTCACTTTCAAGAGACACTCTACTACAAAAGTTATTTTAATGGGATACTCATTGACTATGTTGCTTGAAAGAAATACTGTCTCTTACTTCAGGAGTTTGAAAGCAGTGAAGAACTGAGGGATTTATAAAAATTAAATCAAGAAGAGATCATTGTATATTAAGACACATGGAGCACATACACAGAATTTCACTGAGGTATCTTTATTCTCAATAAACAAACACTGATCTTATAAGACTGTGATCAAGAGGTAAAACCTATCCTCCTATAACCTGTATTTGAAGCATAAATCATGTCTAACCAATCTCTTTGTCAGATTGACTTTCTCAATTACTTAAAACCCAGGAAAGATTTTGGCACTTTAACTGATAAATGAACTATTGATATATTATGTAGATGTAATCTGCCTTTGATAAGTGTTCAACTGCTTAAAAATCAATCACAGGATAGTTATTAAAGACTTCTTGTTAGGTAAAAGGACATTTATTACAGTTATGTTCGGAATCTAGTTTCATCCATTATTTTAATAGCTTGAATAATAAAATAAAAATTAATACAATCTGCAGGAGAAAGATAAAAGAGATTCAAAAAATGATTTCAAATATAAAAGTCTGATCTCCCACTGATTTGGAGATCAGAGATTTTCCTTCCATTTGGAAGGAAAAAGGAAAAATCTAGATTTTGAAACACAAGTCACACACACAAGCAAATTAGCCATGGATACTGTTTTACTAATCACAGATGTGTCTATCCCACAACAAATGCAAGGTAATTTGTATTAACAGATTTCTCTTGCAACGATGATAAGCTATTCCACATTTCTTGTGTGTATGGCTAAGAACTGAAATTTTAGTCAGCTGATATGTACTGTCTTTTGGGAACATGTTTAGTCTGAGATATAAACGCTGAAAACGATTATTACGGATATCTCTAAATCTCATTCATTAAGCAGTTTTGTGTTTTGAGAATTATCCATATATCTTTCAGCAATTTTCTCAGTTTGCTTAATTCTTAACTAGGCAGATGGTTAATTAAAAAAAATTAATAATTAAATCACTTTTATTTTAGGTCTTGGTCTGCTATATCAGAATCATATATCTTCCCAGTACAGTTTATAATGAGCATTTCTTGTGTCTCTTGCTTGGCCAAATGCATCCAAATGATGAGTACTTGTACTGTTCAGCAGAAACCCTCACCCTAAGGAATGCACCCTCATGTAATTTACAGAGTGTACCAGAAAGACCAGGAACAAGAGTGTCACTCTTGCCACCCATGTTCTGAATTTATTGGACTATTTACTGTGCAGTTGAACTAATCTGCCTTGTGTTCCTAAGTGACATGTGTGCACAAATGCTGTCTGGATACCAGTGCTGTTTGAGAGACACAAAGTCCTCAGCCTTCCCCAGCAAGCTGATGCCAGGTCTCCTAAGCAACTTGCTATGACTTGTTTACTCTTCCTGTGCCTTCCATTGGCCTTCACGACCTGCTGTCCAAGGACACTGTGAGTGGTGTACCTCTGAAATGGCACCTCCTGGTGCACTGCTAATGTGTATATATGTCTTATGAGTCATCTCAGGTCAATTTAGAATTGTTCTGCTTACTGACAGTATCATTGCACAAAGAAATGTGCTGCAGCAATGCTGCATGTGAGAAAATAAGGAAATGAGATTGGCAAAAACAAATTAGTATCTTACTGTAGCTTCTTTTGAGACCAAGATAGCAGTCTCCCGCTGATGCATGTCTTTTCTCATCTCTATATCCCAAGTCACACTATGTGCTAGTTCAGTAATTTGATGCTGTGAACATTTCACAAGAACTTATCCACAGATGTCAAACTCACAGCTGTCATTATTTTTATGAGCCATCATCCCTTCTGATAAGTCAGCATCTGTCCTGCAGGCTTACCTTTCTGCCTGCCTGTCTGCTTCTAAGGATTTCAAGTAGCCCCTCAGTTGTCCTCTTCGGTAAATCTGGGTTTCTATGTGCACTCGCCATTAACTGCAGGAAAAAAAGTAAGAGCTCACCTTACTGAGCAGGATGCCAGACACTGGAACCAGATATAAAAAGAAGTGCTTAAAAAAATGTGGTATTGTTATTGTCAAGATACTTCCACAGAGAAGCACAAGAAAAGAAAATTAATTATCCCTCAGAATTTTTGCTGTTGTAAGACTATGCTCTCTTCCAGTTTAGGGTGCAGTTCTGCACATATACATGTGTGTCTATGTAAACACAGATATTTGTGCAGTGCAAGTGCAGTGCAAACCGTCTTGGCAAAAGTCACTGTCCACATCTGGATGAGGTCTGTACTCTTATGAATTTTTTATAAAGAAGGAAAAAGGAAACCTGGAATTAGATGTTTTTTTCTTTAGGAGTTCAGAGCACTTTGACAAAGCTATTTACCACACAGTGAAAAACCTCGGCTGCAATTGTAACTAAATTCCTCTGCTCATCTGCTCTCTCATATACAGTGATGATAGAACTTATTTTTCAAGATTAAACAATTTTTGTGCTTTTCTTTTATTATTAATTTATATTTTTCAGCTTTATTAGTGTTCTTATTTGTGGGGTTTTTAAACCAGATTTCTGAAATATTTGCAAGACACAATCCTTTACTAAGCATATAGGTTTCTACTTTTTAAGATACAGCTAGATAGCAAAGTAAACAATCAATCTGTGGATCATCTGTTTTCTCAGTTCAGCATATTTTTCCAGGAATCAGCATGATTCCTGCCATAACAGTACTTCATGAACCAGTACTTCAAAGCCCTTCTATTTGTTGTTATTTTGGCCACTGGTAAGTAGGCTATTGCAGCTAGTGCTTAACTGTGGCCAAATCTATCAGAAGGAAATGACAGTCCATATAGTTTTATGTAGTCAGCAATGAATTTCACAGAAGCTTAAAGGTTTTTTCTGAAAAAAATCAATTGCAGCTAAGCAATCCTGTATTTTTGCTGCTGCTGTTGTTAGATCTATGCTGAATGATTGCCACAAGTTAAGAATGCACATGCCAGCCAGAAGCTGCTTCATCTAGCATAAATGCAGTTTTGTTTTAAAAGAGATTATAATTTTATAGTTAGCTCATATTAACAAATGTAGATAGTAATAAGTAATTCATGCTACTGCTTGTCCTCATCAATCTCATTACTGCAGAGTCTTTCATCCCTCTCCCTAATCAGAAATATGAAAAATTCTCCCAAAAGGCCCTCTTCATATTTATTTTCCAACCCCCACAACTGAAATTTTCTTATAGAAAAGTAATGAGAACATACTCATAGAACATGAGGTAAACAAGCTCTGGAAAACAAGCGCCAGCTTTCAGTTGCCATTTTATTAAAAGCAGGAATTTCTTATGGTCAAAGCATAATTTAAGTGCATGGAGTTCATTGTGAAAAAGCAGTAGAGAATGGGGGGATTAGAATGAGAAAAAAGAGAAGAAAAAAATAAACTTTACAGAACATTTTTGTAGAACTGCCTTTTAATTCAAACAGAAAACAACCAATGGGTTACCTTAAAATTTTCTCCTTCCTTAATTTCAAGACTGGGTCTTCACAAATGGTTTTACTGCAAGAGTGTATCTCATATTTTTGGGAGAAGGGAAATCAGGGACTGCTGCCTAAGGGAAGGGGAGCAGTGAGCAGAGGGTGACCATAACATGGATGCTGATGGGGTACAGCCCTAAAGTATCTGAACACAACAGACAGAGGCCAGGGCTTGTCACTGGGTCTGTTACTAAACCCGATACAGCAAACCACAGCCAGGATGCTTCAGAGGGATCAAGGCTATAAGGAGACAAGGCCAGAGAAAGACCTGGAGACCAAGCTACAGTGTAGACAGAAGTGGAATTTTACTTTTAAAATTATTCAATTTCCTATTTTAATATTTAAAATGTTAACTATATTCCTGCATGCCTGCAAAATCAGGAATAACTCAGAAAACTTGAATCAAGCCTATACGACCACCAGTCTTTGTAGACGTTAGAAGGAAGAGTGCTGCCTTCCAGTTTTTATTCCCCCATGGAAACAGTCTTAAGGTGCTTGTGGGTCCTTTAATTTAGATCTGGTTCAAGACATTAGAAATATTCAGTCAAGTCTACAGGCTGAGGAGGTTAAATATATCCATGAAAGATTCTGATTGGGACTAAGAAACATAGAAAACCATATTTTAAATATTAGGAAGAAATGTACATTGCTAACATCAGAACCTTGTAGGTAGGGCATACTGAAAATACAGCAATCATATGCCTTGCATGGTGCATTTGTAGGTTTTCTTTCATTGAAATGTTATATGCTCTGGTTTTAATTTGTGAGATGTTAATATTGAACTATTAAGAGAACATAATATATAGCAGACCTAGTGACAATATATTTATTAAAAGTTAAATTCTTGATCAAATCCTTAAATTAATCTTTTAAAAAACCAACCAGAATGTTGGAGCATATGTCTAAGAAAAAGTTTTTTTTTTTTTCAAATAGTTCAAAAGGCCAGCTGTATGTTATAGAAAAATTAGTCCCATTTAAATCCTAAGAAAATATTAGAGAAATTGATATTGTATGCACTGTGATTTAAGTAATTTAAAACAAAAGAGCTTAATGAAAGATAAGTCTTATCAATTCAATTAATTATCCTTCTTCAAAGGAAGAAATGGATACAGTTTTGTAACATACTCATAATACATTTTGACACCTGTAAGGTTTTATGTTAGTCTTTTATAAGATTCTAATTTAAAAGAAAATAGTTGGGTATGGGGTTTTTTTACCAGATAAATGAAGTGTGACTTGCATTGAGTTCATTAATTTTCTCTGCTCTAGACTTTATGCTGTCAACATGCATAAATACATAATTATTTTAAATATAATATATAAATTTATTGATGCAACCTGCAGATGATTCTGAAATTATAGAATCTTACATAATAAGTGCAAAATAGTACAGTCAGCATCCATGCTAGTAATAGAATAATGCAAAGGAAATCTTTTGAATACAAGCTATTTCAAAGTACCGATGTATATCTGCTAAGAGTATAATAATATGTTCCTATGGTAGGAAATAGCGTCCTGGATGATAAAAATAATTTAAAGAGAGGATCAACAAATTTTGAATGCAAAAAGAAAAAAAACTATTAAGTAAGAAAATACATGGCAATGATAATGGCATCACAAGAGCTACACGTGCTATGCTGGTATGAATTTTTAGGAAATTGTGGGACTGAAAACCAAACAAAACAAAGCAAAAAACTTTCGAGAAAAAAAGAAGAATGATCTAATAATTATGCGTTAGGGAAAATTAATAAGCAGGGTAATATTTTCTTGACTGAAAGAGAGGATTTACAAAGAATTTGATCATAACCCAAGTATTTGCACACAGGAAAGCATTCCTTGTGTACCCCAGTCTTTTTAAAGCAAAAGCATCACCATGTGATTTGTGACTTTCTGGATTTCAGAGCTGGTATTTGAGTTATCTTGTAAATCCTGAATCCTTTCTGAGCAAGCAAAATAAGTGGGAATATTACTCACTTGAAACATGCATGTGTTTCTACTGAACTCAGTTGAGTTCTCATGTGTTTTTCCAGATGATTGTGGGGAATTCAGTACTAAGCTGCTGCATCATTCCCTTCTGCATCATGTAATGTGTTCCCATGTGTATGGCTGCATTCATCTTCATGTATGCTGGGGCTCTTGCTGTCTGTTGCTCTCAGGCATATTGGTAAATATGCATTTAACAACAGCTTATTTTACCTTTGACTTAGTTAAATGTTTCTTCCAGGGATATTAGTAACAGATTGGACTCTAGAAAACATTCAAGGAGACATGATCAAGGAGGCTGGTCTGAATCATCTTGGAAGATCCTGACAAATGTGCACAATACATAAAGAAACTGTAGATTAATATATATTTAGAGATAATAGTATTTTTTCCATTTATTCTTTTCTTTGCATATTGTGGCAACAATTCTGTTGTTTTGGTTTTGTGTTTCTAATGCAAACAAATTCCAAGTATATTGAAAGGAAATAATATCTCTAATCCAATAAAATGTGTTAAGTGTGAAAAGAGCACTTTATTTTCCCTTCCAACTCCCGCTGCCCCATATTTGCATTGTCACTGTTGAGCTAAAGTCTTTTCTAGAGGAAGACAGGAATTTCTTACATAGAATCCCTTAAATAACATAATTACACTAACTGATAGAGGTATGGGCTCTGAGGTTTATTAATATTATCCAGTTCTGCCTTGTCTCCAGAGAAACAGTGGAATGTGGAAAGGGACAAAAGGAAAAATAGAGCACAATTTATACTTACCTCTGATTCTTATTATACCTTTACTGAGAGACCATTTTTCTAATGACAAGCATGGGTGTCAAGCCACTGTAAAGGGCTTTACTACAGTGATTCTAGAAAAATATTTAGCTCAGCTTTTTTGTTCTCACTTGATTATCATTAACTTCATGAAATAGAATATTTAAAAGAAAAGAAAGGATGTTTCTGTTGTTGAAACATTGTATTAATGTACAGCAGGTTTAGGTTTTGGCTTTACTTCAAGCTTTCAATCTTGCGAACAAGTCACTTAGCCTCAAATTCCACAAGATCTGTAATATAAAGATATTCTCATTTCTCTTTTTATTTTTCTTGAAGGGTAGTATTATTCTAATAACATGTGATATTAAGCTCCTTGAAAATATTTTTTTTTGCCAAATATTGCAAAAGATATCATTCCACATCTTTGTAAACTCTTTACATTTTGGTAAGCTGCCCTATAACTTCAAAAAAAAAAAAAAAAGAGAGGCAAAAAAATTACTTTAAAATAATATTTTTTTAAGGACTAGAAGAAATCTGATAGATTCTTCTTTTAATATCAGAGGATTTTCTTAGGATACAACTATGAATGCTGATGTGTAGACACATTTAGGTTTTCTTGTTTCTTGTACAGCTTATCTATTAAAACTTGTTTTAAAGACAGGGAGAGCCTGAATTCATAGGATCATAGAATCATGGAATGGTTTGGGATGGATGAGACCTTAAAGATCCTTTAGTTCCAACCGCCCTGCCATAAGCAAGGGCACCTTCCACCTTCTGGGTTGCTCAGAGCCCCATTCAGCCTGGCTTGGGGCATTTCCAGGGGTGAATGGAAATGGCAGAATTGTGATTTGTATGCACTGCCAGTGAAAATATTAATTATTCTTATAAAAGATTTAACACTGAGTGTATTAATTAATTGTGCATCCAGAGGCATCTTCTCCCCATAAAGTTATGTTTAAATTACAATTGGTAATCTTTTAAATATTTGATTTTTTTATTCTTTTCATTAGTCTTTCCAACATATAAACACAACAGCAAACTAAAATCTTCAAATATGACAGAATAAAAGTGATACAAGTGAAAATGAAGTCAGTGGTTAAATATAACTGAAGGATACATTGTCATAATTTTTAACTGCTGTACATTGACCCGCTTTTTGGCTGTGTATTACATGCATTTGTCTAATTAATGTTTGCCCTAAACAAAAGAAAGAAAGAAGAGAAAAAAAATCTGATGACATGTAAACTGCTTCTTTACTCATACTGGAGAAACAAGAGAGAGCAATAAGAGATCCACCAAAAGATACTGGAAGAGTATTGGCAGTGGGGCACATTCTTGAAGAATAAAGTAATGTACTTGGATTAAGATCAATGCTTGCAAGTGTAGACTATTTATAACTCCTGTTCATCATCTAAATTTTTACTTATTTTGTTGAGGGATTTTCTAAAAAAAAAAAAAAGGTAGTTTTGGTTTATGGTTTTGGTTTACAAAGCTGATTTTTAATCTAAGAAGACACATTTCAATAAATGGGGAACACTGCTCAAACTTCACTTCCTCCAAAGAGCAGTGTTTCTTGATCTGAATAAGAGTGCTTATAAAAGCATAAAATCAGACATGCATAAAGATCATGAAGAGAGGAGATACAGTTATTTTAAGCCATGTCATTCAACATTTATGCCAAAGCATAATTGCCTATTTAGAGTATCCACTTATGTGTTAAAACAGAACTTTCAATTAGTTGCATTCTGCCAAGGAATCTTAAGGTTTTGAAATGGTTAATTCTAAGTAGTAAGCAGGTAATATGAAGTGGTTTTAAAGAAAGGGAAAAATAGTGAGTTGATTCAGTTGAGCTGAAAAGTGAATAGTAAAGACATATCTACAGAAGGGCAGATAGCTTTGAATAAAAATAATTGGAAAAAAGTGATTATGATTAGAAGGATTAAAGTATATTTAAATATGTGCAGTATATTAAACAATAAATGTGTCTTTCCAACATTTTTAAAAGGAGTTGGATTAATTGTTTCAGTCAAAGATGTGTTTGCTGTTGACAAGATGGTACAGAACAGCTTAAAGAGTTTTCAGGGATTAATTATGAATGCCAGTTTGAATCCTTTAGAATATATATCTTATCAATATATATAAAATGTATGTGATAAAGGAAAAATCTTTTAAAAACATATTAAAAGCTTGGGGGGAATAACTCAGGCAATTGATGGCTAAGTCATTATTTATACAAAGCTTAAATGTAGTGTGGGGAGGCTGGGGAAAGCATACTGTTTCTGGTCCTTGGTCTTGAAATGTAGCATCCCAAAATGATATATTATTGCAATTAATGTTTTTTCCTTAGCCAACATTAAAGTTGTCATTGTATACATTAAAATCTCAAGACAAATTATAAAGGCAGAGTTATGAAAATGCGGTGTAGTAACAATTTCATGTTTAAGAAGCAGAATTTGTGGTGACTTATTTTCAAGTGACTATGGTTTAGAAATGTATAGTGAGCAAAAGTAGTGTGGAGTGCACTGAAATAGGCTTTTGACTTTCTGTCCATGTATAAAGTAGGAGAACTATGAATGAGCAGCAATGTAATATCATTCCACAGAAGAGATGCTGCATTTTTGTTCAGAGAGATGCAATATCACCTATGTGTAATACTGTATTTCAAGCTTAAGAACATATCGAGTTCCTAAATGAAATTCCTTCTACATGATCTTCTCTAGAGCCGTAAATAACATGTTTCAGTTACATAATGAAACATAGTCAATGTCAGTGGTCTGTGTTGTCTTGAGAGAGCTTCAAGTACAGAATATGTGGATATGCATTTAAATACTGGTAGCTCTTATAATAAAAATTTAATTGGAAATACAAGCTACTGTTGTTAAGGAAAAAAGAGGCAATTAAAAAAACTCAACTGAAATCTCATCCTTATCCTCCCCAATTAAAAAAAAAAAAAACACAAACATGCCCATCATTAAAAGGTTCTTATTGTCCTAATGATGTTTTGATAACATACACATATTAATCATGGTGTAGTACTTATCCTAATCACATGAACAAGAAGCTTTCCTGGGCTGGCAGCCACAGAACCCAGGATTTTTGGCATAAGACCCATATCTCCCACTGTCTGAGGAGATTCCTCTTATCCTGAGCCATTACAGACTGTTACTCTTAGCAAGTGGACTCTATGATGTTAAAGGACTTTTCCAACCTAAGTGATTCTGTGATCACTAAGTCCAGAATGGGTATGTGTCTTGATCTCTGTTTTGTATTTATGTTTGTGTGGAGTTGTGAGGGAGTCTCTCTTATCCTCTATGACTGTCTTTTCCAATCCTACAGCATAAAGAAATTCAATCTCAATTCTTTCCCTGGTATTCCCTTCTGGCTCAATTAGGTGCTCCAACCTCTGGTTAACTGGTACGAAACAAGTTTTTCTTGTTCGTCTTCTTCTACAACTCTACCTGTAGGTGCACTTACTAGTTTAATTTCTGGATGTAATAGGCATACTGTTAGGCATCTCATTATATCCATGAGTGTAATGAACTCTAATTTAGACTTGTATCCTTTGGATTTTGTTCACCCTGCAGCAGATTTTACCTGGCATTATTTTCTTATCAGCTTAGCCCTCTTTGGTCAATCAAGGATGAACTGATGCAAGGTTATAAAATCTGCTATCTTGGTTCTTAAAATCTGCTAGATCTCTGGTTTTACAGGTCAATCAGCCAGCCTTTCAGTTGCATACATTTGCAAAATTTTGTATAAGAGGGAGGTCACTGCTGAGACAGTATTTCCAGAAGTAAAGAGAAAGGGTAGATTTATGTTTGTTTCAGCCATTGACAGGGCATGGCAACAAACAGCTGTTAAGTTCCTTAGGGGTCATTTCATATAACACATTTCATCTGTGAATTAGTATCCTTTTAGCAGCATAATAAGGCTTGATGGGAAGGCTATATTGGCTCTGTTTTTGTGTTTCTTAGGCTTAAAGGGTTTAACACTGTAGAATATAATAATTTGGAGTTAGTAGTTTATCAGTGAGAGCTGGAATTAAATTAAGGTCCAAAGGTAATTTTAAAACATAATATAAATATGTTCTTCTGTTTCATTTGGTTCCAAGAGTGGAATAGTTGATGGTTAGGTATGTAAGGATAAGTACTATACCATGATTAATATGTGTATGTTATCAAAACATCATTAGGACAATAAGAACCTTTTAATGATGGGAATGTTTGTGGTTTATTTTTAATTGGGAAGGATAAGGATGAGATTTCAGTTGAGTTTTTTAATTGCCTCTTTTTTCCTTAACAACAGTAGCTTGTATTTCCAATTAAATTTTTATTATAAGAGCTACCAGCATTTAAATGCATATCCATTTCATCTGAGAGTAGAAATGTTTGATGTATAATTGTTTTTTCATGCCAAAACATTTAAATAGATTAAGTAACTGTATCATCCTTTTAAAATCAAGTAAAATATTTTTCCAATAATACAAAGTAAATTAATTTTAAAAGTAAAATTTACTTCATACTAGTATAAAACTTCATGTATCTCAGAAGTTGTCCTACTAGATTTGCAACTCTTACACACAGAATTTTTTCATGTGTGTTGATATTACATTTATGCAAAAATATATTATTAGTCTGCCCATTTTAAATTATTCCACAGATCTAGATGTAAAGTACGCATGTGCTATTGAGTAAGCACTGACAGTGGTAAGTGCATATTGGACTGTAAAGGAAAGCCTTACTAGGTGGATTAATGTTGCAAGCTTTGAGAAGTTAGGAGTCCTTCCTTTCCCTTTGCTAATAACTAGCATTCTCTTTTCCCCTTTCCTTCTTGGAGAGGCTCTCTGGGTGAAGAATGATGGCATGCTTGTAAAAAAGTGTGAACATTCAAGTGTATGGCTATTTTTACCAAAATACATTATTCTAAGTCTTTTAATGTGATTTAAATGCTCTGATTTTTAAATGTTTTTTTTCATGGATTATTTATATTATTGTTCTTTAAATTGGCTCCTTGGTTTAATGTACTTAAGCTGGTTGCTTGTGGGCTTTGAAGCTATTTTGTCTGTAGATCAGAATAATCTGCTGGTATGTTTGAACACACAGGCTTTCAATAATACATGACATGACAATTGAGACAAATCATCTTTCTTTCTGTAAAAAATCCTCCAAGAACTTTCAAAATATAATCCATCCCACTGTCAAAATACTAAACCCTGCTGCTTCTCACCTCAAGCCGTGATGGAACAAAAAGAAGAAATCTACTCAATGATCCTAAGTCTCTTTTTCAACCTAAGTAATTTTATGACTCTATGTCTCAACCATTGCAAAGCACAGTTTCTGATCTTTTGTTTACTAATATTTGTGCAGCCAGGGATTGAAATTTATTACATTTGGTTGCTTACATTACATTATTTACAGAAAATACATCATTTTGCTAAGCTACGAACATGATATGATTAATTCTGATATTTATTCTTCATTTTTTATTGGCCAGGTAGTGGATATTTTGAAATACCACTTCATGTGTTGATGACACAGCTTCTCCAGTACTAAAATGTAGTTAATAATGATAGCATTTTTTTAAAGAACAATGATGTTGAATGTGCAAACTTTATCTAGATAATATTTCAGTTTAATAGAAATTTTAGGTTGGTAAGAGTAAATTAGTATGAAGGGTCATATAAAGTCATAATATGCTACATTAGTGTTAACCTTTTAATCCATTTTCATCTTGAATGTAAGAAAACCAAAGCAGTCAGTTGCTTGCATATTTATGCCACTCTTAAATGCATCACATATGAAAAGGCATTGTGTGAAATTGATTTTTCTCATTTTTCAAAATTAGGTGAGCAAAAATCTCTGGTTGAGAATAGTTTGACATAAAATCTAATCAAGATAATGCTGCCATGAGTTCATTAATTGAACTTGGCTGAACTGATACAGTGCATTACTGGTATCCTCTGAGAACTAATATCTTAACCATACAATCCTTGAGACCCATAATACCATCTTGAACTGTACCTGGAATTTAATAGGCAGATGATGCAGCTTACAATACAGTCAGCTCACAATGCATCCTTGGGAGTTTGTTTTTTTTTTTTTTTTTTTTTTTCTTTCAAAGCATGGTTAAGAATAACTAATTACAACTATCCAGGCTGGAGAAGGTCAAAAAGCCATGCTCTGATCTGACAGCTATGGTCATAATTATTGTGCAAAATGCATGTGAAATAGATGAACTTCACAGTGAACCACTTGAAACTTCACAGATGATCACTGACCTTATTGAATTCCTTCTACATGTGTAGCTCACTAATACTGCTAACAGTGCTTGATACGATTTGGCTTTCACTCCTCCTTTTGAATTGCACTGATTATTTTTTGTGGTAAACTAAAAACTAAATGTCATATGCCCAAATTCTTTGTGAGTGAATTGTATATATGTCTGTGTGTATGTATGTTTGTTCATATATACATACATGTACATATATATATATAAATATGAAAACTCACACATACAAAATATATTATGCACAAAAATATATAAATATATAAATGCCTAATAGATTAAAGTCAAAGGAAAACCCAGAAGAGAAAATGTTCTGGCACATCAGGTGCCTGAATGGTCTGTTCCCTCTCTCCATTCAATAGTATTTCTGGAGTGTGGAAAATGAAAGGTAAAAGGCTAGGTTTTTAAGAAAATGTACCCTCCAGTTTCTGTGTCTCAAGATACCACTGAAGGACTGTAAGAAAAGTGGTAATGCTATTTTTGTATATCGTTTCCTCCACTGCTTGAGGAGCCTTATATGATGCTTATGTGAGGAAATCTTGCATAGCCTGAGGATTACTGCATTTTTACCTGAGGGAGAAGCACTCTTGTGGTCGTTTTTCCACTAATTGCTGTTGATATATTTTTTCCATAACTTTTTTCATGTGTCTTACATTAAAACACTTTGAATTGATGAACAAAATCAAGGTTCTTTGTGGTGTGAGAGAGAGAATGAGGGGGCTGTGCCAGCAAGCAGAGTGGTCTTTGACCATGGTATATCCAGGTGCCAGAAACTGGGCAGTTGGGGTGTCTAAGTTCAGTTGCTGGAGACATCCAGAAGCTGCATTGTGCATAACTTCTTTTTCTTGGGTTTTGTTATGCTCTCTCTTTTCTTTTCATGATTATGTTATAATTATTGATAGTAATAATTTAATTTCAATTATTAAACTGTTTTTATCTCAACCCACATGTTTTACCTTTTTCTGATCCTCCTCCCCATCCCAGTGGGGAGCAGGGTGGGGTGAGGAGTGAGCTCAAGGTGACACAGCTGTGTGCATTCCAGAATTTAGAATTTCTATTAGAACCAAAGCATTTTCAGATATTGCAGTTGTATCCTAAATGTAACAGCACAGCATTGGGATTGACAAGCACTTCAGTGAAAGCATTTAAGTATTAAGGTAAATTTGTGATGTGTGATTTGTAACACAAGAACATGGAATGGATACACCTTTGAGTTCAATATTAGTTTAAACTTATTTTGCATTTCAGCAATGGTGCAGAAGGTTTTCCACAGAATTAGGAGTTCTGTCATGTATAATCAACTTGCTAAATAAACTAACATGTTTGATGATTTCCTAAATAATTTTATAATCTGAGATGCTTGCAAAATTATGTACTAAATTGATTTTTCTTAATTTCTATTATAGCTGGGTTTTAAATAACCAGAAAAGACACTGGCAAGGAAAAAAAGTGAACAAATAAAATGCAAACCAATAACATTTTACTGTCTTTTATTATAAATAGAAAGATATTGTGCATGAAATTCTTTAATTATATACTTGTGCTAGCCATGCACATGTTTCATTTAGTAATACATTTGCATTAAATTAAACCCATAATGATAAAGTCATCATTAATTGCTGAAGGAAGATGAGCATACTATTCTGAAAGCAAGAAAAGTGATAATGAAATGTCATTTCAAGATTTTTTTTTACAGAGGCAGCATAATGGCAAACATAATGATTGGAAGCAAGGCCTTTTTGAGTGTTTAGGTGTTCTGGTGATGTTTTAGGGATGAGATTCTTCCATACATGCACAAGTAGAATAATCTTGAATAAGCACAGTTTTGGAAGAAAACTCACATGGTTGGTTTATTTGTTCTGTTTTGTGGGGTTTTTTTCCTCCAGCATTACATGTATCTTTGAAATAACTTCTGTTGATGGCTTGTCAGTGGTGGTGTTTTAAATCAAAAAGGACTGTCCAGAAAGAATGACTAGTACTTTACAATCTGTCGCAATTTCATGTTATGATTGAGAGATTTCATATCATTATAGGATGAATGAATCGCTCTTTTTGACAGTGAGAAAAAAAGATCATGTCAGGCACACTGGAAAATTTTCAATTAAGTATGAATCTTGGAAATCTGTGCCTGCCAATAGCATAATGCATCCTTGACAGATGCCCAAATACAACAGCTGAGAAGCCCAAAAATTAGTGGGCTTGCACACATCAATATTTTAAATTGAATTCTCGATCACAGCAAATCTTGGCAGACATCAAAATCATTAGCATGTGTATTTCATTAATAAGAGCCAGTCTCATACACAATTTTACCTAATTTCATGATATATAGTATGCAGTTATTGCAATTATCCAATGAACATTTATTAGTAACTGCTATATTATGGCCACACAGTCTACAGAGAAGATATACTGATTTGTTGCTCTTTTAATAGTAACTCTTGTTTTAGTTTCTGGCTATAAAAATTTGATGATAATGAATATTAGGATTTTCAAAATAATTTGAAAATCAAGAAATTGTACTCCACCATAACATGCATAAAAATAATGTGTGTATGCATGTGTATAAGGTGTGCTGCCTTAATCTTTCATTAGTGAGAAATTAAACATCCTCTCTACTAAAAAAAAAAAAAAAAAAAAAAAAAGCCCTGTGTCTAGTTTTTAATTTATTGATGTGGAGTAAAGTTTCTTGACTTTTAATTGGAACTGACAATGTCATTTTTGATTGCCATGAAAGAAATGCATAATCAAACAATTGATTAATTAAAGTAATTATAGTTAAAGTAATTATAGTTAACATTACTCCCAGTTGAAAGAAAATATTGCATGGTGTAAAGTAGTAGAAAATTTATCTTTGGTTCGTGCTATTCTTATTACGAATATTCTTATTACAATCTTCTGACTGGCAGAAACCTTTGTGTTTGTTTTACAGCACTCCTATTGAAACATGGGTCATGCTTACAGGGATTGATTTGTCTGCTAAGTTTGTGAATGCAAGTTGCTCAGGTACAGAAAGAAAGCTGCAAAGCTCTCATAGCCTACAGACATCTCTGGCCAAGAGACTAAGCTATAACATTGCCAAGTTGTCACATTCTGCCCTTAAGCATGTGTACGATAGTTTGATGTGTTCTGCTTATAAAACCTTTTCATACAAGGGGTTTTTAGGTGTCAACTAAATGAAATGAATTCCAAAATTAGGGCTCTTTTAACTATGTATTTTGTAAACTACTCATTCCAGGCATCAGTTTCAATAGTGAAAAATTTTCATATCTATAATCGTTCTTAGAGGCAGGCTAATTACAGCATTAATGCCTTCTCTTTTGTTTTACAGCTTCCAAAAATATGGCAATATTCAGTCATGACTGGAAATGGCTTTTCAGCAAAATAATCTCAAGCAAATACATGAATATGGCAGCAGATAATGCTTTCTATAGCTAATGGATATTAACTGTTGAATTGGATAAATAATGAACCTACCAGGGCAGTGCACAGGACTAGACAGACTGTACAAATCATAGAGCAATTTAAAATGTTTCAGATGCGATCAATTACTTATAGTTGGGGATTTTGGTCTGGTTCTTTAATTTTATTTTTTAAAATTTTATTTAATTTTTTTAACTAAGGGCAGGATTTCCTGATAATTTACTTCTTTCCTCCCCGTCAGACTTCTGATATGGAGGAATACTCTGGTAGCAAGAATTTTAGCACATAGCAATAAACCCTGAGAGGATGAACTCGCCATGTCCCTTTTGCTGACATGAGATTGCCCTAGAGCTATTCAAATTTAGGACAGATGTGAACAGTCCCAATAGCCTTACAGACAAAAAGGTTTCTCAGAGATACCCTATGCTAGCATATATATTTTGGTTCGGTATGAAACATGGTGAGGTCAGACATGAAATAAGACTCTTTTTGTTGCACTGATGTGCAACAAAATGTGAACTAATTGTAATAAATTCAGTATTATTATACTAGTATGTCTGTAGCTTGACTGGATTTAAAGTGGTTGAAGAAGAATCTTAGTTGAGCCTCTATATTGTTGTTCTATAGATTACTGGATTTGATTTGTTGAAAAAGCAATTTTTATGTAAATCTATATATCTTTGTGAAACAACAGCTCTTCACTTTTTGGATATTTAATTTGTTTTAATGTTTAAAATTTGTTTTGATTTCATTTAATTTGATAATTTTGAAAGTGTACTAGAAAACACAGGTGAAGACTTTATACATATATATATATGTATATATATACACACATAACTTCTATTTGGACTGATGTAGTGAAAAAAAACCAGCATTCTAAATATGAATCTAAAAGACTATGGTACCTGAATGATTGCATTCTTCTTGATTTTTGGCTATTTAATCCCAGAGGGATATTGGTAGTAGCTTGCTCAAGTCTGAGGCATAAGAAACATGCTCTTTGCAGTAGGCAGGATTTTCTATAGCTTTTGAGTCGTGTAAAGGAACAGCACTAAGTATATTCTTAGAGCTTTTTTTTTGTCTAAGTAGGACTACTTTCATCTAAATAGGCTTTAAAATGTCATTTATTATGACTTTGGGTAATGTCTAGATTCTTTCTAGTTTAAAAAATAATTTAAGTTTGCATTTATTTATTTATTTATTTGTTTATTTATTGATTTTTAAGGCACTCAGATGTGTTCTATTGTATTTGCATTTCATCCAAAGAATGACAAATCAGTGAACATCTATCTTTCTTTATAATCTTGGGTACAGACATGAACAGTGTTACAGACATTTTCAAAGTGGGTTGATTAGAAGTACATTTCTGTTCTCTGTTTTTATATTAATCTTCCCATTTCTGCTGAATATTAGATTACTCAAAAAGACTAATAAGTTTTAATATTCAAATGTACTGCTATATTTTGTAACATTTTAATATTTATAATACTATAATATTTTTATAGTAGAGTATTATCAATGCAATGTATTTTAATGCCTAGTATTGTGATGAAGAGAACAGTCATAAGTTATAATTTTAAGATATTTTTGCACAATTTCAGATATTTTTCTTTTAATAAGTTGTATAGCTATAGAACTAAGTAAACTTATATTCTACAACCAGTGGTCATTTTTAAGTGTGTTTCCAGAGATACTGGATTTGATGGATATCACATTGTGTTGAATCTGATGGATATCACATTAATTATGTTGAATCAATATCCCATAATGAAACCATTTAATTGATTCAATAATGATATTAGAAGTTTGACAAAGTATTCCAAATTTGACTTTGTCATTCATATCTTGATGCTTTTTGATAGTTTTATAAAGCTTGCAGGGGTTCTTAAAGATGTAATATTTTAAATTCTTTTCTTAATGAATGGTATGAAGTTTAATTTTTTGTCTTTTCAAGTATACTTGACCTAGAATTTTATTTTAACCCAAAATTAAAGTATAAAAATAAGTATAAAAAAACCTATCAGTCACAGGTCTTAACTAGTATTTGAATAATACAATAATTCACAGCTACACTGTTCTACGTATATGAAGTTTGATTCATATAGTCAGGGAATGGAAGGCTCTGCAAGTTAGTCCATATGCACTGAAAATAGCTTAATATTTGAAAGCACATATTTAGAAAGCAGAAGTGAGTGCATGCAAGAAAAAAAAAAAAACAAGTAGACTTGAGACTTGACTAGGCAGGCACTTTTTGAGATGCAAACAGTTGCAGTACAAATTAGCCCGGTTTATAATGAGCCTGATAAAAATAAATCTTATTCTAGTCCTAATTTTGAAATGTTGTGGGGTTCACTGAAGCTCGTAGGGGATGAATGCTTACGATTCTGTAGACCTGAGAAATTAGGGGAGTACATATTTTGTAGTACAAGTGGGTATTTTTAAAACACTTGACAAGTTCATGAATAATCCCTATGGATTAAAGGAAAAATATAGCCAAATAATCGTTGCTACTATGCTTTAAAGCTGTCCTGAGACAGAAGATTTACAAAATATGTGAATATTTTCGTATATGAAAATATGTATATATTTTCGACGTATATGACCTGCAGTTTGTTTCTCTTGTTCTCTATCTAAATATTAAGTAGGAAAGAAAATTAAAGAGAATGGCCTCAAAACAATTGTTGTGATATTATAGCCTAAGGAAAAAATGGGAAGCATATGCAGCAATAAGTGTTGTTACAAAATACTCCTGTTCACTCCTTTTCACATACACCGGTGTTGTATTATATAGAATCTAGGTAAGAATGTAGTTATTTGGAAATCTAGACATTCCTTTTGTCATCATGGGAGCTCAGCTTCCAAAGGAGGCTGTTGCTGCAGTGTTAAGTACTGAAAGCCCTAAGGATGAGTACTCATCATGAAAAAAGATTCTCGGGTTCCTTAAATGTTTAATGCAAAAGGCTAGGTACCACAAAATGGAGATCCATAAAAGCCATCACACTTAGAGTCCTCATAAACTAGCTAATTTAGGGCAGGTGAAAAAAAAAATATATATATATACCTTTCTTTATATCTTGCTTTTTTCCCCCATGTTTATGGCTAGAAGTACCTCTACCTGTGTCAGACTAGCAGGCAGGACTATCTCATATCTGTGTCTCTCTAAAAATATGAGGAAAAATGTGCAAAATACCTGATCACTAAGGTCTGGCTTCTTTGTGCCATTTGCAGTTAATTCTGTGGTCGGAGCACTAATGCTCTGCTCCTGGTTCCTTCTCCAGGGAATGGTCTTACTTTGGGTTTTACAGACTGATCTATGAAGGAGAGAGTAAAAGTATTTCAGCTACTTCATCTTTCAAGAAAAATTAAGCAAAAGGCAGAGGAGTACAAAGAAATACCTTCCCTTTAATGGAAAAAAAATCAGAATTCTAAGTTTTGTTTTTATGTTTGTGTCACACTTTGGATTTAAAAAAAAAATCACAATCAGTAATGTGGAAAGAAAATAACACTGGGTTTGGTTTTTTTTTAATTCTTTGAGGTAATCATTAATTATGCCACAGGCTGCTCTGTAGCACTCTGTAACTGTACCTAATATTGAGGTTTTGTCTGGAGGTTTCATACCTACAAGTTTGCAAATTAAGGGCAATGTTTAATGTGGATGTATGTGTACTTACCTTTTTATTTGGTTCAGTCTAGCATATCACTCTTATTCCTGATTTCAGCCTCTCTGGATAGTAATTTTACAAATACTGCAGCAGACAAAAGCAGTATTAATGGTTAGGTGTTTGTGATACCATGCATGCATATGAAAAATTCATTAGACCTTTTTTATATTGATCACAGGATGAAGAACAGAGCTTGGGTTTGTGCTGGGTTAATGAGTGGTGGCTATTATGAAATATGTAGAATTTAATTGCTTGCAAGTTAAATTCACAGTGTTGTCATGATTCTGCAGTGTAGAAACTGAAACCATCAAATTCATCTTAGATGGGATTCACCAATTTGTCAATTTTAATTGCTGTTTTCAGGATTAGCAAAAAAATGTACTGACACTTCAAAATAGCAGGGCAAAATCACCTTCAATTTATTTCTATATTTCAGACATATTTTTCTCACTGATTTACAGGTGCTGTGAAATGTGAGAGTCACCAAAAGATATGACACTTGATAGATCTGTAACAAATAGCAGGAAGAGATTGTATGCTGCTTTCCACTGAATGCTGCAAGCTCTATAAAAGCTTGTCTTGCAACAGGACATGGGCTGAATCATTCATACAGTTTACTGAAGGGTAGTGTGTGCACGCATGTGTGTTGTGATCTCCCACCTCACTGAGTGCAGTACTTAACTGAACTAGAATTTTAATCTGGGAATTTTAAACATTCAGGTTCCAGTGGTCTTTGACATGATTTTCATTGCAGTCATAATGTGTTTTAAGCTCTGACATGCTACCTATGGTGTGGAATATCAGCACATAATATAGTAGCACAATGAAATTTTATTGAAATGTATCCTGAGCTCAATATTCGTAAAATACTTGTTTATCCTTTTTTAAATGTCATTGCCATCACTCACATATATAACTTCTGTTTATATGAAGTCCCTATGTCAGCAATTAAATGTTGGAAGAAAATGTCTCAATAAAAAAGAGATCTGCATCCTTGTATGTATTTGTGCTCACTCTGAATGAGTAACTATGTCAGCTAATTTACTTAATTTATCCATATAGATATGGCCATTCATCATGACTAGATAGTTAACATGTGACACATGCATCTCTCTTAGGCATAAATGCAGGCCATCCATTAAGAAAATAGGGCACTATTGCAGAAGGAAGCAAAACCAGCTTTATCTTAGGTGTCTCACTAGTAAATCCAGCACTGCTATTTTATAATCTGAAGTTGCATTATTCTGAGAGAGCTTCTATGTCAGTGGCACTGGCACTGATTTTATGAAGTTTTAACGTGGCAGTAGCAGTTCTTGGAGACTTAAGCACTGCTGATAGCAGCTGCTAATGGAATTATAGCCAGAACTGCCTGAAAGATATGGGAGTTTTCCTCCATAGTGTATTAGAAAATTCTCCTGTGTGTAGTGTTGGCTTCATCAGTTTCTGAATGTACAATCTTTAGTGTGTATGTTTGTAAAAATCTCATTCTCTTTGGAAGTGTATGCATAAATGTTGGTGGTGATACTTAAATAATATAGGAGAGCTACGTTGTTGTGTTATGTTTGACCACTTAAGTAAACCACAAAGGCTCAGTGCAGTTTGTCATCTGGAATAAGATGTATGAATAACTTGGCATCAAGGAAACAAAGTCTGTGCTTTCTGAGGGTGTGAAGCCTGTGGTTTTGCTAGCACTGCTCAGCTGATAGTGCGTAGTGGTATGCAATACATTTCCATGAATTTACTGAGCTATTAAGAAAAGAAAAGGAATTTTTCTCATTTTCACTATGACTGCTTGGTTTTCTTCCTCTGCTTGTCAGACATTTAACTGCTCAGGCCAGTAATATTAACCTCCTGTACAACAGTCTTTACCGTTTCTCTCAAACTTCCCAGATGATAACTCCTACTGGGAGGACTGTAGGGAATTTGAAGTTAGGTTAAATTAAGTTTTGAATTTCTGAGTCCTAATAATCTTTTTCATTCAACTTTTGGTTGGTAGAAATGGGGAATCATAAAATGCTAGAAAATACTTAAGCAGAGTATTAAAAACGTTTTATGGAGCTGGTGTATCCCCATTGTATTACCAACTGGGTAATTAAAATATGCATGGACTGTGAATGCATTGTAGCTACTTGATGCCTGTGATGAATGCAGGACACTTTGCTGTTTTATGTATTTATTTGCCATAAGAGCATAAGAGTCTTGGAAGACAATAAATCAACTTTTGGATTTGGTTTTTTTTTTTTTTTTTATGAGAAGCAAACAGTTTCACTGATATAAGGCATTTCAGTTTTGCAGTGGTGTGGTTTTATTTATTTATTATTTCAACTCAGAGTCAAAATCTTCATTAACTGAACATGGTGAATGAGGGCAAAGATTTTGATGGGATTGGGGAAGAATGGAGAAAAAATGCCTATCTAAAGAGGGAGCCTTACTTACTTCTAAAAGAAGCTTATTCCTGGTCTAAAGCAAAATTGTTTCTTATCAGCAGGAATTTTGTCTACTGCTATGATAGTAAAAAGAAAGAGGGAAGGAAAGCAGAGCAGCTAGGTGGTACTCTGATGAAGCAGGCTCGGTTGAGTCTTGAGATAGAAATAGAGAAATATTACTGTCAGCAACTTAAAAGGTGGTTGTGCTTCTTGATTGTTCTCCAACAGCATATGTATTTAAAAATTGAGGTTTCCTGTGTAGTTTTTGCTGTATTGTATTTTCAGGAAGAATGGGTTGCATCCTTTCAGGAAGCAACTTGCCTGTTACTAAACTTGCATTTTACTAAAAGCATGCTTTGGGGAATTTTGTATAGCATGAGCAAAACAGTTGTTAAAAACTTTTTCAACTGGAAGGGTCATGTAAAATGGATATTTTCTCAGTAATGGCACATTTTCTGCCTGGGTTATCTTTAATTTTCCCCACTCAGAATATATAAATTGAAAAGTAAATGTCCCCATTAGTAGTACAGACCTGTAAATTTTCAATAGTGTAGGTTTACATGCACCCAGTATCTGTTTGCAGGGCTTCTATTTTTGTAGGCTCTTTGTTTCCTATATTCTCTATGACAGAAAAAATAAATGCATACAGCAAGATCAAACATAATAGAAAGTTCTGTCAGCAATGTGAATATGTATAATATATCAGTATGTGTCCAAGTCATTAAAATGTGACTGTGTGTAGCTAGGAGAACTCTGTTTGAGTTAATCATCCGTTTTCCAGGAACAGCTGGAACAAACTACTCCCTCTATTTGGGCATGTAAAGCTGAAAAAGCAGTAGATGCAGCATTAGCAGGGAGTGGGAGAGAGCAGTCCAACCAGCATCTTTCTCTGTTGAATAGAAAGATTATTTAGAGGCAGAACAAGGATATGGGGTGGAGTGCAGAAAGTGTAATTTGCCAAGGAAGTGTGATGGTTGCTAACTTGTGATAGAGGATTGTAGTGTTACCATTATTACTATAGCTGTCAGGTGCCTGGAACAACCAGTATGATGAACCTTAAAAAATCAGCTTTCTGTCAACAGTTTCCTCTGGATTTTAGGAAGTGCTTGGAACGTGCAATAGGGTTTATAAAATTATCATCTTTGTGTTGAAATGAGTTTCAGAAAGGGTGAGAATGATTTTAGGTATGAATTTTCTGCTGTGCTACACTACAGTAAATTGTTGTATTTTTACATGGCAAGAGAAACACTATGAGATCTTAGTTACTTTTCAAAGACACTGTAAGAAGCAATGAGTAGATTTGAAAAAGTATTAAAAATATAATATTTCTTTGATTGGTGGATATTGTGCAGAACAGAAGATAACAGAACAAAATATTCATTGTCTTAGATCCTATCAGGCAACTCAGCTATTCAGTCAGGAAAAAATATTTTAGTTTAGTGTTTATTTGTATTTATCATCTTTTAGTCATGATTTAGAGATTTTGGACATTCAGGGGAGAATAAAAAGTGAGAACATGTGAGAGAAACAGCCCTGAAGATGTCAAGGTCAGTGCAGGTGTGGGAGGATGTGCTCCAGGCACTGGAGTTGAGATTCCCGTGCAGACCATGATGAGGCAGCTGTGCCCCTGCAGCCCATGGAGGTTCATGATGCAGCAGAGATCCACCTGCTGCTGGTGGAGAACCTCAGGCCAGAGCAGGTGGATGCCTGTAGGAGACTGACTCTATAGGAAGCCTGCTGGAGCAGGCTCCTGGCAGGACCTGTGGACCCATGGAGAGAGGAACCTACATGGGAGCAGATTTCCTGGTAGGACTTGTGGCCCTGAGGGTCCCAGAATGAAAGATCTCGAAGGTCTGCACCCAATGGAAGGGACCCACACTAGAGCAGGGCAAGAGCATGACCTTATCACTCTCTACAACTTCCTGAAAGGTGGCTGTTGTCAGGTGGGAGTTGGTCTTTTTAACCATGCAGCAGATGACAGAACAAGAGGACACAGTCTCAAGCTGTGTCAAGGGAAATATAGGTTGGATATTAGGAAAAAGTTTGTTACAGAAAGGGTGATGATATTCTGGAATGGTCTGCCCGGGGAGGTGGTGGAGTCACCATCTGTGGGTGTGTTTAAAAAAAGACTGGATGTGGCACTCAGTGCCATGGTTTAGTTGCGGTGTCAGGGAATGGGCTGAACTTGATGATCTTGAAGGTCTCTTCCAAACTAGTCATTCTGTGAGTCTGTGTAAGGAGTCCTCCCCCTGAGGAGGAAGGAGTAGCAAAATGTGGTGAACTGACTACAACCCCCATTCCCCATCTCTCTGTGCTTCTGAGGGGGAGAAGGTGGAGAAATTGTGAGTAAAGTTAAGCCCAGAAAAAGGCAGTTATTGGGGAAGGTGTTTTAAGATATGTGTTTTATTTCTCATTATCTGCCTCTTATGATTGTTAGTAAATTAAATTATTTTCACCTAGTTGACTTTTTTTTGCCCATGATGGTGATTTTTGAATGATCTTGAGTCACATTTTGAGATGTCTCAAAAGCTGTTAAAATAAGATCTGAAATTCTGAATTAAAGCAAAAACACACACACACACATAAAGCGAACAAAACCAATCTTAAAAGACCAAATTGACTTAATTATTATATGTGAAACTAAATTGAGTCAGTTCCACAAACTTGCTCTTTAATAAAAGCATGCTTTGGGGAATTTTACGTAACTTGAGTAAAAAAAGACTGGAAGGGTTATATAAAATTTATATTTTCTCATTAATGGCACCATTTCTGTCTGGGCTATCTTTCATTTTATCTCTCAGGATACATAAATTGGAAAGTAAATATCTCCATTAGTAGCACAGACCTGTAAATTTTCAGTTGGAAACTTCTGTATCAGAATACTTTTATGCATTATTTCTTCCTGAGAATTCATAAGTGAATAAAATTATAAAAGCTATCCTTATGAGATAAGTATTTTGGTATGTCTTTGAAGACAGTTTTTAGTTGTAATGTAAAACAATATCAAAATGAAACTTTTTATTCCTTGTCAAATAAAAGCATTACAATGTGTCATTTTTCTATCTGTTGAGGAAAAAAGCCCCATCATCCCAACCCCCCAACCTTTGACTTAATTTAAAACCACCAAACAAACAAACTTCAAATTTTACATATACTTATTTTTTTCTGCAAGTATTATATTATGATATTTTAATTTTTTTTAAGTTTGAAATCATTCTCTTGGTAATTGTTGATGGTTACTCTCAGTCTTTATTTGGAAATTCCATTTTCTTAATATCCGTCTAAGATGTGTTGGACTGCTGAGCCCATTTAGTTGTTCATCCATGGAATCTAAATTGCTGGGAGCTGTAAGTATTGGAGAGAAATGCTGAAAGTAATATTGACAGAAAGTAGAGCACAATATTGGTAGGAATACTAGTAGAGGTGAGCAAAAGCTGATGCTATTTTAAACACTGGGCACTGGACTGTGGAGAAAGAGGAGAGGAAATAGGAAGCTTGAAGTAGTTGTTTAGAAGACTGTGGAGGATAAAAGGTGAAAAAGTATCAAGAGATAAAAGATCAATTGAATACTTAAAGAATGAACCAAACATCCTAACAGTTTAAGTGGTTCTTAGGGCATAGGACATGGAACAAACTCATTTCATCAATAAAAGTAATAAAATCTGGAAAAAATGAGGGAAGACTGAAGGAAGTTAAAGCCTTTGTCATCAATGTTACTGAATTTTGCAAGTAATTGCTTTCAGAACAATGAGTTTTTTTAGTAATTGTTCATTAATTAAATTAATTTTATTTGACATTTTATTTTTATGACAAGGCAAAAATGAGACATTTTAAAAAGAAATGAAATCTAAAAAACCTGGTATTTCAGGAGGCTATAGAATTCTTATGTGTTGGTTTATCACCGCCGGCAGTAGAGACATCTATGCTTGTAGCTTAGGTTAGGTCATTATCTGGTGAAGGATCATAGATAAGAAAAAATCTAACTGAGAGGGTTTTGAACTGATTCTCCCTTTCCTGGGAGAGGGTTCTCCATTAAATTCTCCATTATAAGTCCCTCCCATGGGCAGCGGCTCTCCAAGAGCAGCTGCAAGCAGGTCACTCTTCCACAGGCTGCAGTCCTTCAGGCACAGGCTGCTTCAGCATGGGTCCCCCAGAAGGTCACAAGTCCTATGAAGGAAAATCTGCTCCAGCATGGGCTTATCTCTCCACAGGCCTGCAGGTCCCTGCCAGTGCCCTGGTGTTGTATCCTGGAGCTGAGTTCAGATTAGGGGTTCTGATATATGTTAGTTAGCCAGTCCTGTGTACCCCTTTGTGCACCCCTGTTCCCTCCGCGGTGGTCCACTCCAGGTCAATTACCATTGGAGCTTCCCCTCGTCACTCCAGTAACCACCTCCTGTTCCTTCCTGAAACCTCCCTGTCAGTTACCCCATCCCCGCAACCCCATTCACCCCGGAGTCCCATGTCCGCCCCTGTCGCGTCCCCGTTGGTTACCCCGGTCCACGTCACTCCCTTGTAGCCTGCCCCCATTGGGTGAGAGGGGTTTCCACCTCCCTTGGCCCGCCCCCTATAAAACCCCATGCCTTCCTATGTTCAGGGCCATTTTCGTCCATGTGGGGCTGGGGAGCAAGTCACGCTTCTCCATCGCAGCTCCACACAACAATAAAGCCCTCCAGCTGACCACGTGGACAGAGTGGACAATTCCTTCCCTCTTTGCCTTGCCCCTCGCGCATGGCAGCAGAACACGGCCAGCCCACCCCAGTGCGCGGAAGACAGAAGTGCCTGAGAGCAAGTGGCAGCCCCGGGTCCCACTGAGAAGCAGCGCCGTTCCAGGCTCTCTGGAGCTGCGTGGCACCAGGGGAAAGAACGCAACGCTGCACCCTGGTGCAGCATGGGGCTCACAAAAGTTCACAGCCTCCTCTCAGGCATCCACCTGCTCTGGTGTGGGGCTCCTCCATGGACAGCAGGTGGATCTACACATCCCCGTGATCCTCCACAGGCTGCTGGTTCACAGCTGCCTCATCATGGTCTACACCACAGGCTGGAGGGGAATCTCAGCTCCAGCAACTGGAGCCCCTTCTCCCCCTCCTTCTCCACTGACCATAGGTGTTACTACTGTTTCTGATTTGCCCAGCCTTGGCTAGCAGCAGGTCCATCTTAAAGCTGCCTGGAACTAGCTTTGGAGGAAATTCTAGCAGCTTCTCACAGAAGCCACTCCTGTACCCCACCCCCACCCACACTAACAAAACCTGGCCACACAAACCCAATACAGCTCCCCAACAAGGGAACTATTTCTTCTCCATAGAAGCAGTGTGGTGTGGTAAAGTAGTCCCTTCTCATTGTCCTTCCGGTGTTTCTGAAGAGCTCCTCAAACAATTTATCCAGGATCACACAATAAACTGGTAGCTAGTATTTTGTTTCTTGTGTCCAGTAAATACTCTTAAGATGTACAGAAATACAGAACAGTAGAGGATTCAGCTGTACTTTTGCTGGGTGCACAGATGTCCTATGACTGTATTTTGCCTTACAGTGTTCAAAGAATGAGTTACAAGTATCTTGATTCACAAATTGCCTTTAGGAAGAGACACCACTGTACAGTATACATTATGCAGGTTTATCTATAGAATGAGTTTATAATATGCAGTGGATTCTTTTTTTTTTTTTTTTTTACATGGGAAAGGGGTCTGTGAGACAGCATCAATATATCTCTGAGCAAATCTGGTAAAATTAAAAAGTCCTATTTGATATTCTGATTATTTTTTTTATCTGGCAATTCTACCTGTGGTAACTCTGGGCAGAACCTGTAGTTACAGATATGATTGCTGGTAGCAGAAGGAAAAGCATAGCTTTTGTTCCCAAACAGAACTTTAGCCTTGCTGTTGCAATAAGAAAACTTCTTAAAGTCTTTATAAATCTCCCTCTTGCCATTTTGCAAGTGATCACTAATGAGAGCCATGACTTCTGACAGTCCATCTTAGATGGTGCAATTCCACAGGCTATTGATTTCTAAGTATTCAATAAGTAATTTTTAGAGAACGAAATGTGTGATTTTTTTCCCTCTTACATATAGAATACTTCTTCTGGTTTTGCAAGTTATAAATAGCAAAGCAATGTTTCTTTCACTGAAGAACTGGATATATTTTGTTTTGGATATGTACCAAATAATATACACTAAATTAAATTGAACAGGTTCTGGATAAGTTTGCATTATCAATCCTGCATAAGTGAAAACTGAAAAAAACCTGTTACACAGGTTTTTTTCACAACAGGATTTAATTTTCCAGTAATGATGAAATTATATGACATTTTCTGGTTAAAGAGTTCTTTACTTGGGGCCAGAGCCTTTTGTGAAATGAAGAAAAAAGTATTTAAATTGAGTATTTAAAATACCTAAGTACTCTGTAAAGTTTTCTGCTATAAACAGTGATATGAATCTGTTGTTTTCTGCACATCTATGAATATAATTTCTAGAATGGAAACATTTCTAAATCTAAGCCTCTGTTTGCACAGAGAAATGTGGTATAATTTCAAGTAATGTAAATTCTCTATTTCAAAGTACTTCTTGTTATTCTTTTGTTCAGGATATGGTTTAACTACTGGTTTTACTAATTACTTAACAAGAAAGGTGTAGGTAGCTAAATCTGTGTATGAAGTCCCTTTTCCCCAGGTATTTTCTCTTTAAATCCTTGACAACATTAACTTAAAGGTTTTCATTTCTCTATTCTTCAAATCAGTGGGTTTTTCTTGTAGAAGGGGACCATTTTGGAGTCAGATGTTTTAGATTCTAGGTTTTTATTTCTGTTTACACTGTTTTAATATCTGTGATGGCTCAGAGACTGGATTTTTCTCTACACCTTCAGGCTCTTTAATAATTTCTCTTTTAAGAGAAGGATGCTATTCTTAGCACTGAAAATAGTCATCTGTACAAATTTGCTAAGGGGGAGTTTTTCCTTTTTTTTTTTCTTTTTTTTTTTAATTATTATGCAATATGCACTCTGGTTTGCCATTTCATAAAAAAACTTATAAGATTATTGGTTATTTGTAATGTTGATAATTTTTGTGAGCCTTTTAGTATTCTTATGCTGCAGTCACCCTTCAGTAGCATTGCTGTAATCTTGAGAAAGGTTTGATTTCCTTATTTCTGTGCTATTAACTAAGTCATTTAAAGTATTTTTGGCTGGACAACTCCCAAATGTTTGAAATTTCCACCCTGAGTTCAGGCTTTGCATTTGCCAGCTGAGGAAGATTATTGAAAAAGTCCACCTGGAGTCTGTCCAGTTCAATGATTACAGGATTTTGAGGTACACAAATGCTAAAAAGGGTTTTGAAAGACTTAGGAATTTTCAGTCAAGTTTGTGTTTGAGTTGCTGCTGAATGCAATTACAAAGCCTCTTACTCCATTTGTGGTTTTATTTGTTTGCACCTAAACAAGAGCAATATATGCAAAGAGAAAATGTGATTTTTGTATTGCTAATTGGCCCTGAGTACCAATATATGCCTTTCACAAACTGGTAATTGGTAATAAATGGTAATTGCTTTAACTTATTCCTACTTTAACAAGTTGCTATCTGAATTTCAAGCATTGATTATGCAGACAGAGCATTTGTAATGAAACAGAGATAGCTCCTGAATAGGATAAGTAGCAAGCTTTATATCTGGGCTTTCTTAGAAAATAAATAAAAGATTACCTTATTGTCTTCTACCAAGCTTATTGCTTGCTATTCTTCATTATAATATTTAAAATATTTTTGGTCTTGGTGGCTTGCTTTTGAACAGTCATTTATTGACTTACTAAGTGACAGATACACTGAGCTAGTGGGTAGAAACTGTTGCTTATAAATGGCTAGCAGGAAAAAGAGGAAAATTTGTGGCAAACACTGCCTAGCAATTCAAGAACAAAATAGGCTAAGCTAATTACAGTGCAATCTTACTTCACAGGACCAGCATAAATCAGGATAGTTCTCTTTTTCTGACCTGGAAAAGACAGCATTTTGAATAGTCAAAAAGATTCAGGACTAGTATCCTATCTGCTGAAATTTAAGAGGACTAGTATCCTATCTGCTGACCTAGACCTACCTTCTGAACTAACAAACAGTATGAACCCATTAAGATCTGCTCATTCTTCTTACTTTCTTTTCTCAGAACTGCTGTTGTCACTTGTAAATTCCCCAGAGGAGAGGAAGAAATATGTCTGTTTAAACCTATCAACCTCATTTATTAGGCATAAATTTATTTCTTCTAAATTACTTGACATTCTAATTCTCTGGCAATAAAACTAAAGAAATCTGTGTATGGCTACAAATGTAAAATGGAAAATAAAAAGAAAAAAAAAGGGCTGAAATATCTGCCCACTGCCCATTCCAATGGGCTTAACTTTGTCAGTAGAGTTTTGTGAGAAAGCATCAGTTCATCAACCAAAGATGTGAAAATAAACTTGGATTTCTGATCAACATGGTCAGGGTCCAGATTAGCTAGGAACACATAAGCAAATTATGTCACTCACAGAATGAATGTGTTTGTTTTGTCCAGGAGGAAATACCTGGCATAAAGTACTTGACAATTTAACAGTATTACCTGCAACAGAATTAAGCAAATGTTTCTTTCTAAATCACCATTTTGTAACTGTTTCTGTTGAGGAATCACATTTAATAACATTTTGCTAGTTCAGTTTCCTATAGACAGTCTCAGGCATATTAAAACCTTTGCAGCATAAAAATAACAATATCAAGTAATTTAAACCAACTGATAATTTTTTTGCTATTACTTATTTTAATTTAAGTTTAAGTAAAGTGAAGTTACTTAATTTTAAATCATATCTCATTCTGTTAAGTTAGTACCTGTACATGGCACAGAAGAGGTAGTGGGCGAGCAAGATGCAGAAGTAGCTGCGTTGGTTCTCTGTGAAATTACCTGCATGTCACCTTCAATTCTGCAGGATTCCAGATACTTTAAAGGAGTGCTGTGAAACCTAGTGATTTCTGTGACAGAAAGATGGACCTGCCCTTCTTCCTTAAACTTTCTGAGCCCTGTACAGTGTCTGTAGGAGACTCTCTGGAACACTTTTATACAAAACATAATTCAAAAGGAAATCACTAGCATGTCTCAAGAATTTGGGTTTTTTTATTATTTTTATTTTATAACTGCATTTCATTCTGATTTTTAAGAATTATTATATTTATGAAATTTTCATTTTTTTCCCCAGCACCAGGAATGTTGACTGCATTTTCTTACACATCTTTCAGTATCATTTTTTTGAATGTAATACCTACTGAATTCAAACCCTGAGTAAGGAAACTGTTGTATTATTGCTGTAAATAAAAACATTTTTATGTGCTCCTTAATATGTATATTTCAATAGAATATATACAATGAGATTGGTTTGAATTAATTTATAATATTGTTTCATATGCTGGACTAAGATAGGTCTATTGCTCTTCTATTGATTATGTAAACTCTTTTGTATATATCTATTGAAGAAAGAAAATTAGCTTAATCTGTGAAATACTTCATTTTCAGCACTGCAAGTCATATATATAATCTTGAGGCTTTAATTTGAATCCATCTCATTACATATTTGTAAAAGAAGAGGGTATCATCTGTGTTGAGAACTATTTAGAAATTCCAGCAGAGTTTCCTAGTTTTTTCAAAAACTAGTGCTTCCTGATACTTTGATTTTACACTGCAACACTGAACTGAGAAATTTCAAACTAGGAATAAATGGCTAGATAATGAAAAAAAATTTCTTCTGTTTTTTTTTTTTTTTTTTCCTTTTAAATATAGACATCATTATATTTGCAGGCTAAATTCAGTTTTTATTAATAAGTATTTTGGTTAAAAAGTAGACATGTAATTTTTCATTGTGAAAATAATCAGAATTCATTAAAAATCAAGTCAAATTAGAGTTTTATTTTTCTTTCCCAAGGGGTGCAAAATGAATGTGAATTTGAGAAAGTGAACTAGAATAGATGCTCAGAATCAGTGGAAACATAGGATTGCTTTTTCCATTTTTCTCCAAATGCAGTAAGATTTTTCTGTCTTGAACTTACAGTGATGAGAACAGGAAAAGAATGCATTGATTTACTTGTATCAGATTGTAGATGCTGTGATGGAATCAACACTTGGTCATATCTTAACCAACCTGGAGTTTCTCTTGTTTACAGACTGTCAGGAGCCAGCCACCCCTTGCCACCCCACTGTGACATGGATTCATGTAGCTCTGAGGAGTTCTACCAGGCTGTTCACCACGCAGAGCAAACCTTCAGGAAAATGGAGAGCTACTTGAAGCAGCAGCAGCTCTGTGATGTTATCCTGATTGCTGGGGATCGCAAGATACCTGCACACAGGTAGGACATAGGCATAAAACATTGAAATTACAATGTTAGGTATGTGTATTTCTTAGAACAGTGTTTCTTGTTGCCCCTTATTCTTTCCTCTTTCTTTAAACACAAGTGTAAGTGGCTGAAAAAGGTGGGTTTGAAGGTTGGGGCTTTGAAGGCGAGGGTTTTTTGTACAGATTTCAAAAGTTCAAGGAGCACTCAACTAGCAAACTGATGGTGAGTGTGACTAACAATTCTCCCTGCTGTGATGTGAAGAGAATGGAAATTTCTGAAAAGGGATGCTGCATAGCTACACTGAACACAGCAACATTTCTAGCTTAAGATCCTGATCCTCTGATAAGTCTGATAAGTACAGAGTCTCTCAGACACATAGTAGAATACTGAACACTTTCTTCCTATGAGCTGTGCCTTTCAATGAACTAAAAAAAATCTTATTTACTTTTAATTATAATTATTGGGATAAAAATTATAATTAAATTATAATTTCTATAATTCTGTAAGATTGTCCGGTATTAAAGCAGCAGGTACTTATGAAACTATACTTGGTTTTGGATAACAATTACAGCTTAAAATAGTTATTCTTCATTGAGATTTTGGTCTCAGAAATAGGTTTTCATTTAATGCATGAAAATAAAAATATGATCCTAAAGTTTAGATTAAAATACAGAGAATAATTCAGAACTTTCCAGTGAGCAAGTATTTTTGCATCTGAATTCTGCATAAGGCTGCAAACCAAGGGTAATCTATTCCCTGCTTGTGTCCTGATTTCTCTGGTGAGATACTAAATTCAGAGCAGGATTATAGCTCCCCAGCAGGAAGTCAGAAAAACAGCCAGTGCATTTCTGAACTCATAAATTAACTTAGAGGAATACTCTAAGGGCATCCTGGCAACTTGGACTTTACAAAGTTCCTTTTGCCCTGAGTGAATATGGACAGAGAGAATATTGCTGTCAAACAAAGCTGGATAGTCTATATTCCAACTCCTATAACAGTAAGTAAAAGAAAAAAAGATGCAATATACAAGACTGCAGAGCCAAAGTTATTGTCCAAATGCTAAGAAGTAAAACCAGACAGAACCTTTATTAAAATATTTAAATAATGGGGTATTTTTAATTAGTTGATTTCAGCTCTCCTACTGTTTCTAATACAGCTGTTCATATTTGGATGCACACCTTTTAGTAGTAAATTTAATTTCACATTTGTCATTTCAATTCTACAGTATATATAAATGCTTCCTGAGCTGAAAACATGCCCTAATAAGAAGACTAACCATGAAATAATACCCATAATCTTATTTAGATTTTCTAATAAACCTTTGGACATCTTTACATTTAATTTTCTACTTCTTTGTAGTCTGCAGTCAAAAGTCCAAATCTCAAATCACTGGAAAAGTTTTAATAGTGTTTATTCTATATTTGTTTAGACAGGTGTGTCTAGACAAGCACAGTTAGCTGCTTATTTTACTGTAGTCATTACAATCCTAGAAATTACAGATTCAACTCTCCCTGCTCAAAGCAGGGTCAACTCCAAGGTTAGACCATTGAGATCATGCACAGTTAATTTTTAAATATCATGTCCTGTGGACATTCCTCTCTTGTTAGCCTGTTCCAGTTTTTATTATCCTCACTGTTTTTAGTGATGCAGGACATGTCATCCAGGCAAATTTGCTCCATGATCTTGGTGAGTCAAACAAGTCTATAGGTGCCTACATCCTTCTTCTTAGGGATTGACATGGAAATTGACTTTTCCAGTCTTTAGAAACCTCCTCCAATTATCATGATCCATTACAGATAGAGAGTGGCCCTTCAGTATCATTGCAGAGCTTCCTCCAGTATTACACCTTGTCCTCAAAACACAACATAATAAATAAATAAATAAATAAAAACCTGAGCCAAATAAAGTTTTTTTGAGCAGTGCACAAAATCTTTCAAAAGTTTTGCATTTGCTTCCAAGGTATTTACAGAACCCCTTCTTTATTATCAAATCTATTGCTGTCTTCATCTGTACCTGAGCTTTGGGTGTCTCTAATTCCTTTTTTTTTTTATGTTGACACAATGTTTCTATATTTCTCCCCCATCATTCATCTCTGCTTTCATTTTCCATATACTCTTGTTGTGCATTTGGGAAGTAAATATTGTTCAGAATTATAGTGGCATAATCAGAGTAAATGAAAATTTTTAATCAAGCATAAATTACATGGGTAAACATAAAATTAAGAATATGTGTTCACCATCAATGATTTGGTTGTTTTGAATGAAGGCAATTTACATTAATTGCATTGGGTTTAGATATTATACTTGAAATGCTGTATTCTACAGCTGCTGAAGAAACATGAAAAATTCTGGGAAGAAAAAAGCTCAAGTCACTGCAAAAGATAGATAGACCTTAGTATTTGTGCTGGAGAGTTCATTAAAACTTCCATCCAGGGCTGCATAAATGTTAAAGCATCTCTAAACTCAGACTGAAGTTTAAGACATTTTGATTAGTAATACTATCCAATTAAAACACTCCCATATAACAGAGACTGGATTAAATAAAACAGAAAATTCAATAAAACCAGAAAATGCAAAGAAGGTGTAGAAGGGGAGTTACATCCTCAGCTTTCAGTTCTGACTTCCATTGCACTTGTTGAGAAACCAAGAAATCTACTTTTGTTGCTGTTATAATATAGTCAGGTATAGTTGAGTGTATAATGAGAAATCCAAGTTTTTATTTTCTGTTTTCTCTTAATATCAAAAAAAACCAATAAGTTTTTTTTTTTCTTTCAAATACTCAAGAAAAGGATCACAGGGAATCTTACCATGGCAGAAAAGGTAGTGCAGAACTATTGGAAAATTACCAATAACATATAAAACAAAGAAATACTTTAGTAAGGTTACCCAAATCTTTCTACTAGTATTTGAATGACATGTGAAGATAAATTTAATAAAACTCCTTCAACAAAATGCAGTTAGCATTGTCTGTTTCAGTGCTCTGGGTGGTAATATCTTTTTCAATGCATTTTGAGTGTTACTTTAGAGAGACAAAGTTTAAAAAAATAGTATTGGTAAAATGAGGAAAAATTAATGGAGAAAGTTTAGCTGAAAGGCAAGATGAAAGAATAAAGAACCAGGCAGAAAAGAAAGTAGAACCAGGAAGAGAAGGAAGGAAAGTCTAGAAGCAGGGAGTGAAAGAAGAAAAATGCATAGAAAACACAGATAAAAGCAGTACAGCACTCCTATGTTATTCCCAGATATCTGTAAGGTTTGATGAACTTCCCGTATCAAACATTGCATCTGAAAAGAGTTTTTTAACACAAGCCGCTGTCCGCTAGTTTAAAAACAATTCATTCAAGTAATATGGTTGTGAAGCAAGAACAACAACAGCAAAAATTCCTGCTATCAGAGATGCAGCAAGGCAATTTAGATAAGCTTTTAATATTAACCTTGATTGATAATCTTGATATGGGGGTTTGGGTTGCTGGCAAGTTGAATGAGAGTCAACAAAGGGCCAACCATGCCCTGAGAAGCACCAAGTGCAACATCACCAGCCCATGAAGGGGTGGTTGCTTCTCTCTGCTCTGTGCTGGTACAGCCTTACCTTGAGTATTGTGTGCAGTTCTGGAAGCCACAATATAAGGACATCACACTGTTGGAGCATGTCCAGAGGAGGGCATCCAAGGTGGTGAAAGGTTTTGAAGGAAAAATGGACAAGGAGAGCAGCTGAGGTCACTGGGCTTGTTCATCCTACAGAAAAGAAGGCTGAGGGATGACCTCATCACGTCTACAGCTTTCTCAAGGGGATCAGCAGAGAGGGAGGTGATGGTCTCATCTGTCTGGTGACTAGTGACCCAAGGAAATGGAGTGAAGTCGGGAAGTTCAGATTGGGTATTAGAAAAAGGTTATTCAGCAGAAGGGTGGTAAGTCGCTCCAACAGGCTTCCCAGGGAAGTGGTAAGAGTTCAAGGAGCATCTGATCATGCACCTAATCACATGGTTTATTTTTGTTTTAGGAGCCTTAAGGGTCCTTTTCCAGCTAGATATACTTTATTACTGTATTAAACCAGAATACTAATGCTATTACTTTATGGAATGGAAAAAGGTGCAGAACTGAAATGGGCTTCGAAGGGTGAAGGAACCTACTCTTTTACTATGAAACCATTCTCCTTTGTCCTATCACTACATGACCATATAGAATCCCTCTCCACCTTTCTTAAAGGCTCCTTCATGTACTGGAAGGCAGCAATTAAGTCATACCTAAGTCTTCTCTTTTATAGGCTGAAAAAGCAAAATTCCCTCAATCTTTCCCTATGGGAGACGTGCTCCACCCCTCTAATCATTTTGGTGGCCCAGGACTTGCTCTAATAAGTCCTTCCTGTGTTGTGAATTATACCGCTATTCACTGAATGTGACATTTTATTCCTTTCAGTACTCAGAGCTTAAAATTGCAGCTTTTTAAAAGAAATAATGCTTATGAGCACATATATGAGTCTACATATATATATATATATATATATATATATAAAAATAAATACTTTCATAATGCCATCTGTCAAAAGGTAAATGAAAATTAAAATGTAGTGTGGAAAAATTCTAAATATTACCATTTTCCCCCTAGAATCTTTGTAAATGAAAGCTGTTCTTATGCAGTACTCCAAGTGGGGTCTCACCAAAGCAGAGTAGAGGGGCAGAATCCCCTCCCTCACCGTGCTGGTCACCACTGTTTTGATGCAGCCCAGGACACATTTGGCTTTCTGGGCTGTGAGCGCCCATGGCTGAGTCATGTCCAGCCTCTCATCCAGAAGCATCACCAAGACCATCTCAGCAGGTCTGCTCTCTATCCATTCATCCCTCATCCTGGACTGATACTGGGGGTTGCCCTAACCCAAGTGCTGCACCTTGCACTTGGTCTAGTTAAACCTCATGAGATTCTCATGGACCCAGTTCTCGAGAATATTCAGCTCCTATGTTTTCTAGCGTAATATAGATGGACAAAAAATAGTGTCTTGCTTATGATTTTTTAGTCCAAGTAACATCTGATATTCTACTCAGGTGGCAGTAAAATATTGTATGTTTTCTTAAAGATTTTAAGTGATCAAGGTTTGTTTGCTTCTTTTAATTAATAAATGCCCCATCAGTGTTGAGGCAATTCTCCAACAAAAATGTATATGAAAAAAGTTGTGAAAGTACAAAGAAATATTCTATAATAAGCTAAAATAAAATCTGATATCCTGGGAAAAAAGGTCACAATCCTAAGCAGTCATATGGGTTACATATAAAAGAAACCAGAAATTGGTCAGGCTGAAATTAGTTGTAAAGAGAAAGAAGTCCCTTAATCTGGAGAAAATCTTTCTGGGTTCACAAATTCGTTTTAAGCCATGACTTACCTGCTATGAGTCTTAAGGATGAAAGAGTTTATTATGTGTTCTCACTGCCAGATCCAAAGTTGAAAAAGTGGCATCCTCAGCCACCTGACCTTTCTTGATTAATAGGTCAACATGCCTTTAAACCAAGATTTAGGACTGTTTGGCGTCTTCTGATCTACAAAAGCAGCAGATCATTAGAAATTAATTGATCGATTTGATTTCTCACTTTTGATCTTCCATCTCAACCCTGGAATACAATAAAGATTTACAAAAGGTGTCACCTTTTAGAATTTAGTGTAATTAGCAAGTTCCTCTCACTTCAGTTCAACTTGCAGAGCACTTCCCAAGGTAAAAGTCAGTGTCTTGAAACTTAGTCTTTTGGTTATAGTAATTTGATGAAATAGCTGATTCAGTATTTCTGTTAACTATTGATTAACATAAGACACTTAAAAAAAACCAATCCTGTTTTATCACTATGTTCAAAAGCTTGTCTTGCTTCTGTAGGTGAGCTGCTACATCACAGAACCTTTCTGCTCTTTAAAGCCATCTTCTTTGATAGATGGTACAAACCAGTAGGGATAAACCTCTAAGAAAAATGGGTAATGCTGAGTACCTGACATGTGTCTTATTTATTTTTCTTTTTTTTTCCACTTTGGACTGGCTCTTGTGTATTCCTGTAGACTGAATGCTCCTTTGCAGCTGAAATCTGTTAGATAGTAACTTTGACTTTTCTCACACAAACTGTGGAAAATCACATATTTTTATAGAAGTTTGTGAAAGAGATTTCATCCTTCTGTTGTTTTCTGCCCTCCCTCTGTTGGTTTTGTTGTTTGTTTTACATTTGACCATATATACACAGTAAGATTATATAAAAAGTAATTGCTGAACATAAATAATGTGTATTTAAAATACAAGATATTACTGTTTGAAAATATTTCCACTGATCATTAACTGGTATATTAAAATTTCTGTTCATTTATTTGTCCATTTATTTTTTGTTTTGATGCAGCCAAGGGTTTTGGCCTTGGTTTTGGCAAGTGATCAAATTGAATATCCATAGCTGAATTTAAATGATGACTAGTAAATCTGAAGCAATAGCTAATGCAAAATGAAATTAAATTAAATCTCCATGAATGAAATGGTCCCAAATGAAAATCTCCTAAATTACTTGGAAACGCAGATGTAATTTACATACCTAAATTACATCTCTGCTGTCTATGAGAATTTTTATCTCATAGAAAATCATAATGTTTTTCTTTTCTGTGATTTTTGTGATGCTTTTATTAAAGCATCTATGAACAATAAAGTCACTTATTCATAAGTGGTCAGAAAAAGTGCTAGAAGAAGATTTACAAATTTAATAATAATAATATATAAATAAGATAGAAAAAAAAATTAAAAATGTAGAAGTAAATGTTCCTCGATGAAAAAATTGTAAATTAGGAGTTTCTGGTGGCAGCACCAAAGTCTGCTTCTAAGTTAATCTTTTTGTAGACATCCATTGACTTTTAGTCATTACATAAATATAAATGTGAACTGTTTATGAAGTAGGAAGTTTACTTCTAAAATTCATGATTGCTGGAGTTGAGCATAACATGAAAAGTGATAAAGTACTATAACTATTTAGTCATTTCCTATCATTAGAGGTAAAGATCATATATATGTCTTCAATCTGCCCTACTTGCTGGTAAAATATAGCAGCTTAAAGCACTGTAAAATTATGAAGCAAATTCAAGCTGTCATATTTTACTTAGCTATTGGGGTGAGCTAAGAGAGCAAAGACAATCAATTACCATGGTGGCTGATAAGAATTAACTTGTTTATCTTTGCTATTTTTTTTTTTTTTAATAATTTGCCCTGGACAAACTAGCTAACAGTATACAAAAGGCTAATTGTTTTTCTCTGTGTTTCGAAGTTCTCCAGTTGTGATTGTTTTGTCTTTTATTAATAAGTTTGTATATCATGTTTTCAAATTAATCCAGAAATGTAACCATCTTTATGGAAGCACATGATTTATAGCTGTGCCACATTTCTATCTCAAGATCATCTGTGAATATTCAGTCCTAACATGATCAAAATTTCACTGTAGATGGTATTTGGAAGAATGCCTTAACTTAAAGCCCCAATACTTACAGTCATACCTGATACTTGCTGTGGTATTGATTTATCTATATCCAATCCCTAAACAGCAAGGTATATATTTTCAAAATATATAAATATTTTCAAATATAAAAATATATTTGAAAATATAAAATATTTTCAAAATATTTTCCTTGGACATGTTTATTAATAAAAACATTGTATTACACAGCGATTTTATGATATATTTTTAGTGAGTATCATGTTAAGCTACTAACAGTTTAGTGGAAGGTTTATAGGTTATCTAAAGACACATGCTGTCATTAGAGTTTATAACAAATAAGCCTTTAAGAACAAAGAATAGTACTTCTGGATTATGAAATGGCTCTCATTATTAAGTTGATTATTTGATACTGAGAGATTATCTTGTTAACAGTTGGGACATCTGCATGACTGGAAGATTATCAGAAAGACTGAGTGCTAATTTCTATGTCTGTTTTACAGTCAAATGCTAAAGTACCACTTGGTTCATATCACAGGAGGCAAAACCAAATTAGAATTAAATGTCATTCTGTGTTTTGCTGACAATGTGCATTAATAATATATTCCTCCTAAAATTTTTAGTTGTTATTAAAATAAATAATCTATTCCTCCTAATAATTTTTAATTGTTATGAAAATAATTTTGAAAGACATTTATAAATACATGACATTTCTAATATATATATATTCAAGCAAATTAAACCAGTTTCATACTTTTTTTTCAGACTTGTCCTCAGTTCTGTCTCTGACTACTTTGCTGCCATGTTTACAAGTGATGTTTGTGAAGCCAAGCAAGAAGAAATCAAAATGGAAGGCATAGACCCCAATGCGCTGTGGGACCTTGTTCAGTTTGCATATACAGGTATTGTGGTGCATACATTATATACTTCCTATAGAGGCAGATGTTGATATTTTCGTTTGCTACATTCCACTTAATTGTATTTTTTGCTTAAATATTTTTCTTTCTAATCTTAATCATCCAAAATGTTAAGTTACCATTTCTAGGGACGAATTCAAATTGTTATCTCTTATCTCCAAACTGTTCAATATTTCAGACTTGTCAAGTTCAATGGGACAGTCAAGAAAATGATATATTTTTCTTGGTTTTCAAATACTTAAAAAGAGTGCCTCATACCCACATGATTCAAATTGCATAAGATCACTGAAGGAACTGTTGTATTTTTTTAAGAATAATCCTATGTCGCTGTCTTAATCAAATTTCAGTATAAATAACTGTATAAATCTTTTAAAATTTGAAAGAAATAAACCTTAAGTTTAAATAAGAAAATGTTTTAAAAGGTTTTATTATGAGATGAATGCTTTCACTTTCATTTCCAGCATTTCATATGCTGGTACTCTGTTTTGAAGTGTAAACTTATGAATAACTCACAATTCAGAGTTAATAACTCAAAGCTCTCTTCTGAATTTTTTTTTTTTTTACATTTAAATGCATTATAAATTTGGGATTTATCCTTCTTGAGCAACTTGTTATGAACATTTTAACTGAAGTGCCTTAATCTGAAAGAAAGAATGCTAATGTTACAAAATAAAGTAATTAAAACAGTGGAAATGCCTATAAAATTTGCCTCGAATCACATAAGTATAAAATATATACTGTTTTCCATTTGTTTCCTAAAACACATCATTTTATTGTTTAAATTAATAATATTTTATCACTATGATCCTATCATATGTTTTACTTAGATTCAATTTTAAATGGATACCTCAAATCCTGCAGTTTTAATCTGCTCTAAATACACATATAATAATTTAATCACAAGCTGCTGTTCATTTTGATGTATTTAATCAGGATATGTTCTGGGTTTTTTATGACATAGTTTCTTTACCATCTTAATAGAAAAGAGAAATGGCAAATAAGCATAATTTAAGCTAAAAAAATACTCTTTTTGAGCATAGTGTTTGAGAAATAAATGTTCTAGGAATGTAAGACTGTGATTTGGGTAGTACTTTACATTTTAAAAGTATAATGCCTACTCCCTTCAGCTGTGGCTTTGCTACTCAGGAATATGCATCATCTGGAGGGTTTCAAGCTAGGGATCCATGAAATGAAATAGCTCTCATAAGAAGGATAAAATATGATTCCTTGGTCAATGAATGGCACAGGAATACTAGGGCAAAATCAAGAATGAATACCTTGGCCCAGAACAGCAAAAAGACTGTGGGTAATGTTAAATCATTTTGTAGGAGGAAGCTTAAAGATAGAGGAGACAGTGTTGTTCCCCTGGAAAGAAAACTGCAGAAATCCTGAAGTACTGTATTGTTCTTTTGTCTCAGTTTTCACTAAAATATCACCTGGAAAGATACAAATAGTTGTTATTGACAGCAAGAGATAGCATGTAAGTGTTGATTAAAAGAAAGAAGGAGATTCAGAAGGAAGAGGGGGAAAATAAACATTTTCAAGATAAATGAAGCTATCTAAGAACTTTATGGTTATCTCTGAAAACTTTGGAGACTGGATAAGGCAATGAAAAAGTAGAAGTAAACTGCTGCTTACCAAAAACATTTAAACTTTTTGGCTCCTTTATGCTCCTTGATTCTCTATGCCATGTGATGTACTCTCTTCATTATATGAGATATAAAACTTGAAAATTTCTTTTTGGTGTAAGGTAAATAAGGGCCAGACTTCACAAATGGATGAAAAGAGAACTCCACTGGTAGTATAATTCACATGTTTTCTAATTTGCCTCATATGAATTTGCATCTGTTATATTTATCCATTTAAACAGTCACACAGTCCAAACTGCCTCAGAAATGGCAACATTATGTACTGCTGTAACATCATCTTGAAGAATTAGAAACTTAAGATGATAACCACAATCCCCTTTGACTTACACTGGTATTACACCTTTATTCTTTTTTTCTAACTCATTTTGGATACCAAATAAAACTTTAAAATATCTTAAGTTTGCACTTGCAAGTTTCCCAAATACTTAATTACAGCAGAAGAGTGATGAGGGTTGGGAAACGTGACACAATTTTACATGCTAAAAGATTATATTGGATGCCATAGATCATTCTGGCTTTGATTACTCTGTCTTGCATTTCTCTACCATCAGATTCTTTATCCTGATTTATTCTTATTTATCCTTATTTATTCTTAGCTCGTGTCCTTATCTCCTGGAGTTCATGTGGGATTATTTCTTTCTCTATTCCTTTTCTCTGCATCAGATATCTTAGCAGATACCTAAATTTCCTAGCTACAATTATGCTAATAAATTAAACAATGCTGAGGAAGGTTTGTAGGCACTGGAACACAGTTGCCTCTATTGATCCTGGAAGTTTTAGCCAAATCCAAATAGCAATCTCTCTAACAAATGGTGGGTATACCTTGGATACACAGCTCATCATTAATGTGGCCAACCTTGCACAGAGGGTAAGGGCATTCAAAAGTGCTGTGTAGAATTCTGTGATAACTCACGTGATTCATGAATTCCTAGAAAATAGTCCCAAACTTATTCAGTTTATTGAAATTAAATACAATCTGGGCTTTTTAGATAATCCTTCTGTTTTCCCTTGATCTTGCCAGAGCAAAACCTTAATTTTTTTCCCATTTTTTTCCATCATCTCATATGATTTATCTAGATTAATAGTTTCTTATTTCTGTTCTTGCACTCTGATTCCTTATTTGCCACCAGTCTAGCTCATGTCCTCTTTCCCTCTGAATCAGTTCACTTGCCTTATGCTGCATGGATGTGGACAAGTGGAAATTTAAGAAAATAGCCACTGTTCAGATACCCAGAAGCACAGAAGCCAACAGAAATTCCCTTTCAGAATATCAGTCTCTAATCTGGATCATACATCTGTCTAGACTTAGACAGAATATCTGGAGAATCTGGCTGGCAAATTCCAATTATTGATTGCACAATGTGTGAAAAAGTTTTCAGCAACTCATGTCTGTGACCTCTTTATTGTTTTACCTCAGGAATAGAAAACAGTTTTGACAAATGGGCAGTTATTTACTCCTATTTTCTTTTTCCTGTCACTACCTTCTTAACTCAAGGAGCTTGAAAAAAAATCACCTATAGTTGCTGCTGTTATGTAAAAGGTTTTCCCTGGGGACAACTGAACAAATCAGAAAAAATACAGCTGAATACGGACTTGCTTGCAATAATGTAGAAGTTAAGAGCATTACAGTGCAAATATGTTTAGATGTGATTTAAAAGATAGAAACATTTCTACATCTTATTACCTGTAATTCAGTCAGGTTGATATTTTTTATAATTTGGTAAAATTATTTCATTTTTACTGTGAATTGTACATACTAAGTAAGAGTTTAAGAGGGATAAAATATATGTGTCTATGAAAAGCATTATTACAGGTGAAAATATCGAAAAATGATAACAGACACTTCACCAATATAATCTAATAAGATTACAAAATATCAGAATTAAAGTTCATCAAAGGGGAGATTTTGTACTCCAGACATGTAAGGAAAAATAGCCTTGGGGTGCATCTGGCACAGCATCACCAGCTGAGCATGGGAGAGAATTGTCCTGCTCTGCTTCACATTGGGGTGGCCTCACCCTGAGTCCTGTGTGTGGTTTTGGGCACCGCACTATTAAGAAAGACATTAAATTATTAGAGACTGTCCAAAGGAGGGCCGTGAGATTTGTGAAGGGGCTTGAGGAGCAGCTGAGTTTACTTGGTCTGTTCAGCCTCGAGAAAACTGAGGGGAGACGTCATTGCAGTCTGCAACTTCCTCATGAGGAGAAGAGGAGAGGGAGGTACTGATCTATTCTCTGTGGTGACCAGTACAGAACCCAAGGGAATGGCCTGCAGCTCTCTCATGGGGCGTTCAGGCTGAGTATTAGAAAAAAGTTCTTCACCCAGGGGAGATTGGGCACTGGAAGAGGCTCCCCAGGGAAGTGGTCACAGCATCAAGACTGACAGAGTTCAAGAAGCATTTGGACAGTGCACTCAGGCACATGGTGTGGCTCTTGGGGTGGTCTTGTGCAGAGCTTAGAGCTGAACTCAGTGATCCCTGAGGGTCCCTTCCAACTCAGCGTATTCTGTGATTCTGTGGTTCTGTACGCAAATTGATTTCTAAATAATTGGTGAGGTAGAATTACATGGTGACCCAGCAGAGCATCAAGTCGTTTACAACCTTGTTTAGAGCAGCTCCTGAGTGAAGGCACCTGCCAGTCTAAGAGTAGTAACAGGCAGACAGAAAATTAGACAACCGAAAGTACTGATTTAAAGATAATAAAGGGTGTTGAAGATTCTGTGAAGATTCAATGTGAATAATTATGTAATTTTAAAGTCATGTGATCGATGTACCTGTAAAACAGAATTTGATTAAAGCTGAAAAAATTGGCATGTGTTAAAATATGTACTATAAATTTTGTGTTAGGTCAATCTTGGGGTTGTTTTGGAAGTGTTTTGGGATTTTTTAATATATATCTCTAACTTATAATTTTTGTAAACAAATTAATAATGTATTGACTACATATTGTTTTATCTGAAATATGCACAAAGTTTTCTAATGACATAGCTACATTATAATGGAATTACAAGTTGTATAATTCAAATCATGTAGATTATGTAAATTTATTAGAAAAACACTCCATCAAAATGATATGCTTCTTGTTCTATACATAGGCTCACAACGATAAACCAAAATAGCTTTACCACTGTTTTTTGTAAAGGATATATTTGACCAGTAAAAAATATGCGACTTCATTAATCTATCCACACTTTGCTGCAATTTTTGGTTTATTCAAATAGACAAAGTATGTTTTGTCTGTGATACAGCAGAACTGTAACTTAATAGGAAACAAAACTTCCTCATTTGCATATCTGCTCCTTGTGAGCCAACTGAGGAAATCAGAAGCCAACACTTAGCTGCAATGGCTATGCAGAAAGTATGTTTCATTTTTCAAGCACCAAGGTGATTGATAGCAAAAAAATCTATGATTGATATCTTAGTGCCCTGGGATAGATGGATGTGTAATCTTTGATCTTTTAAGAATTCAATATAGGAAGTTATACAGATGAGTGTTTCTTCACCTTATTTTCTTAGGTAGTGCTTCTTTCTTGATCTTAAAACTTGAGTTTTCATTATTTTTAATTTTGCCTTGATAGTTCAGAGAAGACTGAAACTATAGATTGATATTCTGTTGTTTTTTTGCTGTTGGTGACTGTGGGAGCCCTCCTTTGAAGATACAAAAGAGCTGTGAAGTTACTATGGATTTCCTATATTGGGGAATCTAATTAGCATTGGGACATCTAATTAGCATGCATTCCTGATAGTGATCAGAAGAGTAGGTTGGTGCTTTCATACTGTTAATGAAACTGGAAAAGCAAAACCCATTTAAGCAATAGAACACTAAAAATCCTTTATTTATTTATACATATCTGAAAAACAATAGAGACTATTTCATACATGAAGGAGGTTCAAGCCCTGCTGTATAGCTTTTAATTAAACTTTAGTTGAGAGATTCTTTAATTAAAGTACTGTCAAGTGACTTTGTCAGTGTTATAGCTAATAACACACGGAGGGCAGACAGCAGGGATGTAGCAAGTAGTAACATGCCTTTAAGCACAAGGACCCTTAGGTCCTTGCAGCACAGAAACAATATTAATTAAATATGTCAAGGAGATTTCTTTCTATGTTTTGATTTGGGGAATTTTTTCTTTTAAATTTGTGAAAGACAGTTGTATATGTGAACAAACATTGAGGACAACTCAGCATACTTTTGGCTTGTTCCGGTTATTAGTGTCAGAGTCCAGGAGTTATCATAGCCACTGGATTATGCTACAACATGCTGTTTGAATGTGACTGCCATTGTTTGGAGGATGATAGTGTTTGGAGTAAAGCTGAGGCCATTTCATTCCCCTTTGCCTCAGTGCTAGAGGGAAGTCCCAGACCAGCTTAACTCAATGGATACAACGTAAGGTATTTTATTAAAAATTTGTACTCAGATAAATAATGCCTGGATTTTAGGTACTGGTGACATTTTTACAGTGTTTCAGGCTACTCCTCTCTAGTATATATTGATCACATTGAGAAGTGGAGCTACCCTGATATTATAAAGGTCATTACCTCTACCTCTGTGACATGTTGAGTTTGTTCAAGAGTTACTTGTTCTGTAGTATCATGTTAGAGATCCCTGTGAAGGTGGACCATGTTTAAGTAGCACTTTTTGAAGGAGACTGTTACCTGCTGCTGTTCCACTACATTTTCTTTGCCATGTATTTGCTCGTTGACTTTGCACTTGCAGAGAATAGGCCCTTAAATTTCATTTCAGATGGGAGTTCATTTGTTCCAGGAACTCTGGGATGAGTGATAAAAGGACAAATTAAAGTAAGTGAATTGATCTGAAAGACTTTGTCAGGTGTTGTGTAATGGAGAGTACAGAAAAGATGGTTATATATCATACTAGGTGCTCAGGGTACTAGACCCTGAATAGACTTAACTTCTGGATGTGGAGGATCCCCTGTGAAACTCTCTTGTAGAAGCAGATACTTGTCATGATACATGTCATACCTTTCAGGAGTCAATAAAGAGAGTGTTGCAAAGAGAGTTATCCAAAGAAGCCTTCTTTATCAGGGTTGCTCCAGTTTAGGAAGTAGGAATTGGTAGTTTTGGTATGATCTGTAGAGCCATAATTCAGATTATCTGTCTGTGGATGTTCCACATCAACTACACTTCAAAGTTCATATGTACCTTTGCTCCAGTTACATTTCAGATTGACATTTTCATATATAGTGTTCCTCATAAGATTCTTATTTATGCACTTGGATTAAATTCTCAGCTATACTACCCATGTGTACAGTGCAAGAATCTTTCAAAATTCCTCAATGTAACTGTAGGATCAGATTGTTGACTTCTGTCATCTGTGAATGTCAACCTGCTTGGATAAAAATACCTCCCTTCATTGAATATTTTTCTGATCCTAAAACAAACTGTGGGCTTTCAAATAATTCAGGTCTGTAGGAAAGAACTTCAGAGACTGACTCCCTCCTTAATTTTTTTTTTTTCTTTTTTGTAGCCAGTCTCTGAGGATCTTGTTTCCATCTGGAGCAGATATTTTCCATTCCTGTCACTGATACACAAAGTCCTTGCTCATTCCTGGAGCTCTACACTACACTCCAATGAATTGTTATTCTTCCTTTTACCTAGGATACTTCATTAAGGGATGGAATTGGCAATTATGTACCAGGAACCAGCTGTTGTCTCATTCTTTTGGCAAAATATATGAGAATTGCTTAGGAAAGAGCTCTGAATTGGATATCCATAAATTTTGAGCATTCAGAATGATCTGGAATATTATGGAGCGATAGATAGTGACTGTGTTTCCTTGTACTATGATGCAATCTTCTATTCTGGAGAAGTCAATAAAAATAAATTCAGACAGACACAGGGAAGCAATGAATATGGAGGAAAAGAGCAGGGTGCACTGCAGGGTGCATTTTTATAGCTGTCCCTTGCTAGGCTCAAAGTTCTTAATCTCTAAAGATAGATTAAAACAGGTACTGAACATTAATACAGGACATGGTTGGAAAGTGAATGTTCCTTTGAATGGAGTATCATCCCTCTATGTTGCCAACTGGCACATGCTAGACTGTTGCTGAAATGGCTTCAGTGAAGTGATTAGACAGGCTGCTGTAGGATCGTCTGCCTCTTTAATGTGTTTCTTTCTTGAGCTCCTACGCTGGAGATATATACCTATATCCACTCTCTTGAGCTCAGCTGCCTGGCTGTATCTCCAGTTCCAAAACAAAAGCAAAAGTATAATTAAAATTGCAATGGTAATTGCAAAGTCTTTGTGAAAGAGGTCCTCACTTTTCAGGTGTTTACTCCTGCTCCTGCACTGTAAAACACCTTCACTGCCTTTCTGCTCTGTGACCATCTAACAGCAGCTGTGATGTACCCTCAGAACAGGATGTGACTGGTGTACTCACTTCTCCCAGCAGTGCAATCCAGCCCAAAGAAAAGTAGATTTCATTAGACTGTAAGGTGGACTCATAAGCAAAAATCTTTTCTTGGCAACTGATTCCTCCATTTCTGTAACGTTTTGTTCTCTAAACATGGATTTGAACTGCTCAGTGCTACTGTAACACAAGCTGCCAGATCATTACCTCAGACTTTAAGAAGCTTATCTGGCAGAGGTGAGTGCTCCTGCTTCTGAGCTGTCTTCAGATGTGGAGAATAAAATACTGCTCCTTCAAACCTGAAAGCTGAGCTCCTTTGTCCTTGAGACTTTTTTTCCTTTTTTTTAATTTATTTTTTCACACCAGAGGCCAAAGCTCGACTGTGTTCAATGTAATAGAAAGGTTGTATCTCTCCAAGATGTACTCAATATTTGGTACAAGTCTTGCGGAATGAAACTTCTCCCCCATCCCCCCTGCTTTCAAGCTGAAGTTTGGTTTTGTTTACAAACATAAATTCCTGGAGTGCCTTTTGATGTGTGCAGCATGATGAGCAGAACATACAGTCTGGAAGCAAACATAAGTATTGAAGTGGATTGACTAAAAGCAGTTAAGAGAAACTAAGGCCTTATAGATTAAATGAGCTTTTTGGAATAATTCTTGTCATCTCCCAGCTTATTCTGTGAAAGAGTGCAAGATTTGTGCTGTTTGAAATTTAATTAGTAACTGCTGTTTATATTTATGTATTTTTTGAGGTAACTTTTATCTTGGCTTTTTTTTTTCTTTGTTTTAACCTGTGAGTTTTTATTTCCCTATATATATATATATACATAATTAGGCTTTGAATTTCCAAATGCAATGCCTGTATATTAGATGAATTATCAATGACAAAATCCTAACATAATGGTCATCTGTGCAATTAAAAAACAGTAATATTTAGCATATAATCCCAAGAATTATGTCCATATTTTAACAATTTTACTCTAACTAAAACATATCTTCTATCTCAGCGTGCTAGCATATCTTTCTTCACAGTTGATAAAAAGGTTTTATTAAGATGAGGCTCACAGCTAAAATTATTTACTGCTTTTTGTCCTGTTATTTGTATGTACATCTTACAGGTGACTAAGTTCAAGTGTACAAAATGAGTTAAGGCACATGAATGGCATAAGGAGAAAATAACATTTTAATGTCTCTCTCCAAAAAGCTGATGTATATGAGTCAGTAGACAAATTTTCTTTAAAACTTGACATTTCAGTTGTACAACAGAGGTGTTTTTGTTTGTAGCTTTGAGGAGTTTATTTTCAGAACAGGAGATGAAAAGGTTAACACATTGTGGATTATTTTGGTTAATATAGTTTTCTGATCTTTAGCCAGACATTTGTGAGAAGTTTCCTGCTCAGGGAGATTTTAATTTTTAATAGCATTTCCTTATCAGTCTGCAATATTGTAATTTTCCATGCTATTTAAATAAAGGGGACTGGCAGTACTGATGAAGGTCACGTGATTAGGCCAGTTTAGTCCACTTACTCAAAAGATATGTCATCACATTGATAATAATTATACAGTATTTTAAAAGAGTGAATCTAGTTAATTTATAAGAATTCTCATTCTCATTACTGTGATGGTGGTTTTTTCATTTTTTACAAGCTTCATATTTATGTCTCTGGAATAATTTATTAAATTATTTTATACATTATAATACTTAAATGAAGGGAGCCTACAAGAGAGGTGGAGTGGGAATATATACGAGAGCACATAGAGACAGAACAAAGGCTTCAAACTGAAGTACAGTAGGTTTTGATTGGATAATAGGAAGAAATTCTTTACTGTGAGGGTGGTGTGGTACTGCAGCAGGTTGCCCCAAGAAGCTGGGGATGCCCCATCCTGGAAATGTACAAGGCCAGACTGGGTGGAGGAAATCTGGTCTAGTGGGATGTGTCCATGCCCATGGCAGGAGGGTTGGAAGTAGATGATTGCTGTGCATCTGAGGGATGGGACTTCAAAGGAGGGGTGCAAAGAGTAGTCCAAGCAAGAAGACAAAGCCCGAGCAAAAAGAAGTTGAAGTTGGAGTTGAAATCATTGAAGTCATTTATTGAAGTCACAGTATTGTTCTCACAGTGCAGTTTTATACTGTTGCAGCTTCAGGCAGCCGCAGCTTTTAGCAAAAATTTCCCACTAACTACAGATATCCTATTGTTCACATTACTTGGCAGCCTTACAAAACTACATCATTTCAAAGACCTTGATAGTTACATATACAGTTCTTTTCCCAGTTCTTTTTCATATTTGTAGTCACTTTTCCCAGGGTCTGAATCCCACCAAAGCCAGAGCATCACGTTCCATAAGCTCCACTGTGCTCTCTGTTCTGTCCCCCATTTGTTCTCCCATAGATGATCTTTACAGACCCTTCCAACCCAAACCATTCTGTGATTCTAAATAAACACAGTTAGCCATAGAAAGGTTTCTTCCTCAAGTACAACTGATGAATGTGGTTTGCAGCAAATAATTAATTGAAAGTAAAACAGAGTTTGATCAGAAGAAACCTTTGCTAAGTGAATATATTGTGTCCTGTTTTCTTTTCTGAAAACATCTTCACCTTTATAATAAATATGGAAGACAATACAATGTAGAATTTATCTTTTAAGGCATAGGTCAAACTGGAGACTAAAAGATGTTCTGCTACACAAAAGATATTTTTTATAGCATTTTTCATTGACTGGTGTTCAGGGATAGACATAAGAGGCGATTTTACACACTATGTCACTGCCAGGAATTGACCATAACAGAGAGAGCTGATCATCAGAATTGAACCCAAAGTGTTTCATCACCTGAAACCTGATAGCTCTAATGATTCCAGTGCTGTGTTTGGGAGCAGAGGAACTGAATTCATATTAAGAAATATGAATATCATTAGTGTCTCAGTAAGTCAAATGAAGGTGCTCCTTTTGTAGCTGAAATCAAGAAATAGCCATTCAGGGAGTAATTAATCTCATTCTGTAGTACATTGCTGCTTTGGTTTTTCTCTGCCCCGGTCCCGGGCAGCTGGGGCGCCCGGCTAGTGCGCTGCCTTTTGGTGAGACCGGGGCTGCTGCGTGTGTGGAGCTCTACAGCTGAGCCTCCACGTGGGTTTGCCGCCTTCGTAGCTGCACAGTGAGACAAGACAAAGGGAGAGAGAAGGCACATCTTGTCCCACGTGGCTGAGAACTGTTTATTTCCCACGTGGCTGCAGCGGTGGCTGGAGCGGCTGTTCCCAGGTCGCGCGCGAGGACAAAATGGCGATTTGAACAAAGGGAACATTGGGTTAAATAGGGGGCAGACAGACAGGGGAAGAAGCTCCCCTCGCCCAATAGGGACAGACGACAGGGGAGTGATGTGGACCACGGCAGCCTATGGGAACATTACAGAGGTGGGTACAGGGTTCTGGGACAAATAGGATTACAGAGGTGGGGTGATTGACACAGAACTTTCTGTGGGGAAGAAGGGTCGCTCCTGTAGCAGACAGCTTGGAGCAAACCATTTTGAGGGGAAAACAGGGGTACAGAGAACCAACCTAACTAACATTTATTAAAATCCCTAACTGAGCCAACCTGGCATACAACAGTACATGACTGAAACAGAGCAGATGAAAACTGCTCTAAGACCTCCTATCTCTCTCCGTGAACTGTAAAAGGACATCTTGGGTGTTAGGTCAGGTGGTTACCTAAAAGTACCTAAGATTTGGAATGACTGAGATAAGCAATGGCAAAAGGGTTTATTATAGCAGTGTAAGGCATAGCACCTTTCTAATAACCTTTTTCAAGTCTTCAATGGAATTAGATGCTGTTTCAAGAAAGCAATTTCTTATTTTAGTCACTTAATCTACTATGCATAAGATGAATAAATATTATCTTGATACCATTTACTGCCTTTAAAAAAAATAAATTAGACCTCCTAAAACTGCTTAGCCTACAGAAGTAATTCCATTCAGCAACGTATCAAAACTGCCACACAACTGATCAAGATAAATGAAATAGAAAGGTTAAAAAGATAAATACCTGATTAAAAGGAATTAGTTTTAGCGTTTGTTTCTAATTCCTTGACACTTCCTATGATTTCCCTTGTACACACAGAACTCTTAGGAATGTTGAGTCTTGCTATGAATGGGTAAGTGTGTAATTACAAAAGAGAAAAAAAAAACTACTGTGCACATGATGTAAAATGATATTATGATGTGTTGCGAATTAAAATTCATTGCTTATACACAGAGGAAAAGATCTGTACCTACTGAGTTGTCCCACCACAGGTCCAATCTGTTGGTCAATAGGTGTGGAAGGCTGTTCCTGTGATACACACTGACCTTATTTAACATCATACAAAGGTGGGCAAAGGTGCAAAAGTTCTCTGTAAACAAAAATAGCCCTAAAGTATAGTCAATATTGTAGAATAGAGAATAAAAAAAAAAAAAAACCAAACAAAAAAACCCAACCCAAAACAAAAAACAAACACAAGAACCCCAAAACCAACCAAAAAAAAAACCCCAAAAAAACAAAAAAAAACCAACACCCACAAACCAACCCCAAGACAAAACTGTCCCTGAACTTGGGAAAAGGTTTAGCAACAGAACAAGAATATCAGAGAATTCTTATATTATCTCTGCTTCACATTTGTTAATAAGGCAATAAAATTTATGTAGTTGTTATGAGAATGCATGCTAAAGACAGGCATTTTAATTTCTGCATAAGCAATGCACATAAAATTTTTCACAAATACAGCTATAATTTAGAATAACAATTAGAATTCATTAAAGTTCTTCTGATTGCTTTTTCCTCATATTTTTTCATCTTAATGTAATACAAAAGGAGATTTTAAGCTCTAGTTAATTTGTTTTTCTCAGACTAAGGCACTTGTGCAAGCTTTTATTGCATAAAAATGTGAGGGGGAGGTGAATTGAAGAGGCAGTAATAATAATGCCCCTTGAATATCCCATTAAACATTTTTAAATAGATGCTTGGATCTTCTAATTGCCAATATGAAACTGTCTGAAGATTTCATGTTTTATATACAGAGCCCCTTAACAGCTCTCTTTTATCAAACTCTGACCATGCTAAATACTTGATATCCCAGAGGAATTTGAATAAAAATGTCAAAGCACTCTTATGAAAAAGGGAATAGAAACCTTGTGAACAAATTTATGAAGGAGTCTTGATGTTTAAAAAAGAAGATAAGTAAGACTTGGAAGACATTTAGATGGATTAAAAACCTATCTATCATTGAAGCTAAAAGAATGAAGAACAAATAATACCTAACTCATATGGAGTGTACTTTTCTTACTTTTGTCATAGATATATTAAGTAGTAAATTAGTATTTATGAGTTTAGTTAAAAATAAGTCAAGCTATAATATATTCATATCCCTAGATATCCCAGAAGCCATTGTATGTTTACTTCCTCTATTAAAATGTAAAGCAGAAATGTGTTCACACTCTTCTATAAAAGCGTGAAGCATCTTCTTCAAAATGTCCATGTTACATAAAGAAATAGTTGATTCATAAAGCAGATAATATTTTTACTGATTTAAACTTACTTTAATCCTACTATTTTCCAACTAATACTGTACCAGGACTAGTGTACCTTAAACTGAACAGAAAATATCTCCATTTAAAAACAAACAGATTAATGCAGTTTCAACTGATTCCTTTGGGTTCTTCTCCTAAGGGTAGCTACCTTTAGCCATAAAAAGCCCAAACCATGAGACTGTTACCTTTCCTCATAAAGTTAGGATTCTGAAAGTGATTCTTTCTATACTTAACATCACTTTGCAAATGCTACCTGGATCAGTTTTGTAGGGCTAGAGACTTTTTGAGCTCATTGTTGAAAAAAAAAAATATATAGCTTGTAAGAAAAGGAGTTTTAGAATTCCTTCTTTTTTTTTTTTTTCATTTCTCAGTTCATCCAATTTTCAAAGGTGTTTTGCACATTTAAAATTTTTTTGCTTCTGTTACCAGGATGGTCAGTTTTAACCTGGAAACAACTATCTTTTGAATGCTTCCACTTTGCACAGTGAAATTCTTCCAGAATTATATGTTGAGCCAGCCATTACTTGCAGGAATACAGCAAATGTGGGAGTGTCATTGATGAATATATGGATCAGCCAATAATCTGCTGCTAAGTGTGCCTTCTGACCACATTGCATAAAGATATGATGTACAGAAATTGTGAGAAAAGGTTAGATAACATAAAGAAAAACTCATGTGACATTAATAAAGGAATAAAAATAAGGAACGAAAACCCACTGAAATTAGGCTGTGCGCTTGATCTGATGCTTTGACCTTGGCAAAAAGATGTATTATAACTAGATCTAGTAAAGTATAACTTCACAATTTCCCTCTTGTATTAAAAGCTCCAGATATACTGAAAGGAGAAAAGATCAGATGTGCAGTGTTAATGTTACTGTATTTTGAGTTTGGTATTGCAATATAAAGCATCTTTTCAATGGCATGCTGTTGTGAAATTGTGGATTTTAGAACTCCTTAGCGCTGTGCAATAACATATTAGATTTTCAGATTTTTCCTAATGTGACAACAAATACAAAGCTTGTGTGGGGAAAAGAGTCAGTTTATCTAGGTGTTTAACTATAATACTTTTAAGAGAAAGATCAATATACACTTAATCCTCTTATAGTCAGAAATTATTTTTCCAAGCACAGCACAATAAAATCAGAAGTATTTTTAACAGTTTTTATTAAATTTGCACATTTTATTTTCCTATTCTTTTTTTTTTCACTTCTCCAAAACATCCTTCTAATATTTTGTTTGTTTTTTTATGTTATTTTAAGTAAGAGATTGTTAAGATTCTAATGTAAAAATAAAATTTAATATTATGATTGGGAGGAGCATTATAACAAGAATTACATATTCCAGCTGGTGGAACTCTGGATGTTGAGAATTTTAAAATTTTTATGCTGAAAGACACAGATCTACAAGAGAGCACTGCATTTGACCTGAGGCTGTGAAGAAGGCTTCCGAAATTGATTAATAGCACTGGGATTATGGGTGTGTCATTGGTTAGAAGTGTATAATATCACAGGGTGGAAAATTTAGAGTCTGGGAATTTAGAATATAGAAATAAATATGAAGCAAGATGGAGGTTTTAGGGCGGAGGCAAGTTGTTTTTCTTTACCTTCTTTTTCCTTCTTCTTCATGGGTTTGGGTGGTATTTTGTAATTGGACAGAAAAGCCCACGTTGCAGGCTTCAAATGATCAGTTATTGGGTTAAAGGGGAAAATAATTTAGGTTTCATTTCTTAACTGGATAATTTAGCCTTAAAACACCTTGTAACAAGAGATAGTTAGCCACTTTGTGCCTTGCTAATGAAAGACTGCAGAACTCACGGCTGTGAGACTGTAACATTGGTAAGAAAAAATAAACACCTGAGTCTGAGTGTGAACTATCGTCTCAGGTGCCTTCAATCCTGACACTGACAGAGGTAGAAAAAGCAAGCAGAGAATTCACACCAGCCTGAAGTAAATGATTTTTAAAGTTTATTTTATTCTATTTTACCTTGTATGTATTAAAAATTGTGTCAGTGCAAGGTAAAGATAATGACTTATGAAATTACAGAATTAAGTGCAATATAAGTGTTAATTAATGTTTCTTTTCTCTAATATAAATTATTTTAGAGGAGCTATGTGTTATGAGAAGCCTGCCATATGTTACTCAGATAACATTAATCCTAAAGTCACATTACAAATAAGCAACACTATGTTTGAAGACTGTTAAGCTTTGTTTTGAAGATGTATTTATGGGTTTATTCATACTATACTAGGCAGTTATTTCATTCATTTCAGGGAAGTAAATGGCTGTGAGGTTTGCTCTGTGCCACTGAAGATAATACAAGTTTTATCACAAATTCAATGAGAAAAAGAAAAGAAACCCAACAAAAAAAACATCCACAGCCTGGTTGATATTGAGATATTCCCAGTCTTCTCTTCCACTTGATACAGGACTGCATCTCTTTTTATGCTTGCTATATAGTTGAATTAATAGTAGTTTAAAAATAAATATTTCTAATGCTGTAATTTCCAAGACACTGGAGTGTTCAGTCAGGGAGATTAATAGTTTTCTCCACTTTTTCTGTAGTTATTTATATAGAACTATGATTACTCATAAAAACATTTTTCGATTTTTTTTTTTTTTTTTTGTAAATACTAAGTAAATATGTGGATATTCTCAGTTCAGTCAGAGAGAAAAGGAGACATTTCTACCAGGCTGTGCCTGGGAGAGAGTTGGAAAAGAATGTAAATAATTCACAATCTCTCTTGTTGTTCACATTGTTTACAGATATGTTCTGCCACTGTGCATTATTCAGAGCGCACCAATGGTGTGAGATGTTTTTACTTTAAGACCAATGAAATTAATCTGCACGATGTTCTGTATAAATACAGTGGTGCATTTGAAATAAATCAGTTCTCTTTCGCCTTCTGAATTGGAGTCATTCTGTTCCTGTCCTGCCTCAACAGCGACATAAATAAATTTGCATTTGTTATCAATACTTTTTTTTTAGGCTGCCTGGAATTAAAAGAAGACACCATTGAAAACCTCCTAGCAGCTGCCTGCCTTCTCCAGCTCCCCCAAGTAGTAGAGGTTTGCTGCCATTTTCTAATGAAGCTTTTGCACCCATCCAACTGCTTGGGAATACGAGCATTTGCCGATGCACAAGGGTGCACAGAGCTTATGAAGGTGGCTCACAACTACACCATGGTAAGGCAGTTTTGGAATATCTAAATTCTAATCTTATGAGTCCTATATATCCTCTTCAAGTAAAAATACCTTGTTAGTTTTTGGATTGAAATTTTTCTGTATTATATTTGGTATTTCTATGAAATTTTATTTCTTAAGTGAAAACCATTGAAGTGGTGATTCCTAAGACCTTCAGTGAAGTTATAAAAATAGGCCTTCTATGATGGATGCACTGTTTGCTGGGTCAGAACTGTATATAACTTATTTAGTTGCATGATCTTATACAGGCAATAATAGTAAAGTGTATGTAAATCATTATAATATTCTTTAATCACTTTAGTTTATCTTTAAGGAAGCTTTCTAATTGTGGTTGTTCTGCATGGGAACACTATGAAGGGAAGTTTTGTTGGGTAGTTGGTTTGGGGTTTTTTGTCAAGAATTTGGTCATCCTTTTAGCCATCTGTGAAGTAGATAAAGACAGGAAGTTCTAGAAATAAGGAATTTTATCTGGTAGTATTTAATATTTTTCTACTTTTATGTGACAGAATAGGTATGGAATTTATGTCAAAATTTAACCAGAATCAATGAAGAAGAAATATGCTACTTATTCAGAAATTAAATCATATTGGTAGCCATTTGACTTTTTAAAGTTTGACCAAATTAAAAACATCTGGCTCATGAAATTAAACTTACATAAGGAGTAGATTATATATAATTTATGGGAAATAATGATTCCTTTAGGTTTCTACTGAAATTATTTTTGAAGTAATAGAGCACATTTCAATGAATCTCATTCTCTTGTTCAGCATTTATGTCTTTATTTTATTTATTCTTTTCTGTAACTAATAGCACATTACAATTCACAGGTTTAACTGTGGGTTTTACCACTATAATTCAGGTAGTTATACCCATGTTTCACTTCTGGAGTGAGTTCTGTGATTTCTCTGTATTACAGGTCCAAGCTAGTCAGGTAAACCTTGGTCTGTTAGTAGAGAGAAATAAGCTGTCAGAGCAGCATTCATATTATTTTGAATGAAATTGTATTAGAACTGAATTAGATGTGTTTTGAAAAAATCCAACCTTTTTATCAATATATTTCTTAGATTTATATATTACTTTCATATTTTCAGTTTGTTTTGTTGTATGAACATGAAAAAATAGAGAAAAATATTGATTTCAAAAATTTTAAAACTGCTTATGATTCTTCAAAAGAACTTATTGAAATATTTTTGGGTGAATGAAATTACTCATTATAGTACTTTTGAAGACTTGTGACTCATACATATATAATGTATCAAAGTTCACAAAGATCTGTGCCATGTCTCAGATATTTGGTATATAATTTATTATTCTTTTAATGCTGTGATCTAAAATCTCAATTATGTGTAATGGAAAAATCACCAACAAAAGGTGGCAGATCATAAAGGAAGTCAGTTGTAATTAATAAACAAGCTCTGATTTATCTTCAAGGGCACTTGTCAGCATGCACAAGTCATGTTTTCTCTTTGTAAGAAAAAGAGATAATCACCATGAAATTACAGTATTTTTTCTGATTCAGTGAAAGCATAACCCTAAAGGAAAAGCTTCATTGTGTGTGATATTTTCACAGTCTTTGTGTTACTTCATTTAGATGTGAGTCATCTCACATCTACTTGACTTACTGTTTTGTGTTAATATGTGTGGAAAGCCAGTTGTGAGTGGGGAAGGAGTGCCTTATTGCCTATCTTCAGTACAGCATTTTCAGGCAAAGAGAATCTACATAAGAGAAAAGTGATTAGTTCTTCTACATGGATACATAACCAGGGAAAACTTACACAGTTCAAGGAAGATACCCTGAGGAGTTTGATAGAGGAACACCAGAGACCTGGGAATATGAAGAGAGGGGAGGAAAGTGAGGAGCACAGGCAAAGAGCAGATGCATAGTCTCTGAGGTGACAGAATGCATTCTTTTTTTCCTTCAGACTTCAGGACAGTAGTATGGGCTGTGATGAGGGCAAACATAAAGTAGGCCAAGAGGGAGTTTGTTAACCAAATTCTGCAGTCTTATGCAGAGGACTTGAGGAGAAGTGCTGGCTAATAAGCGCATGAAAAATTCACTGTTTCCTTAAAAAAACAGTTCTCTTGCTTTCCAGAGAACTTCAAGGTCCTATCTTTAAAGCTTTTCAGGGTGCTTTTTCTAAGAGTTCAAAGTGGTGTATCTCGAATTCTAGCTCTGTGAATCTTCTTCCATAGTGTTATTGCGAAAGCTTGTTGTGAATAGGAAGTAGAAGTACTCCCTTAATTCTGGAATCTTGTGCAGTTGTTTGCTTGAGATAAAAACCTCAAAGAAACAATAGTTCTATACTGGTGTAGGAATGGGGAGCAAGACAAAGTTTTTTAAATAATCTTGCAAAAAGAAATTTATAGGCATAGCTTATATGATTGTGTAATAATTTTGAGATATGACTCAAGTTAAATCTAATATTTGAATAATTTTGCTTCTTAGCTAATTACATAGTTGAAATTAAATATTCATTTATTCATCTGAAAAAAACAAGTAACAAAACAATAGCTCTCTGCCTGCATTTTACCTGGCAAATGTTATACAGCTTTTCTCCGCCAATTACTTTTAAGTAGAAAGTCACAATTTTCTTCACAATAGCATTCTAATGAAAATCAATATATTTTCAAGAAATATTTTGCTTCATTGAGTCTCCATAAATGTTTTAGCCTTCATTTTTCAAAGAAATCTTCCTGCTTAGTCTCAGACTTGATATAAATTCTAAATTACACTGTTGTTACATAAGTCACTTTCTGCTTTCACATAACATGTTACGAGGCCAAGACATTTGAGCTTGTAAACTTCTTTATACTGAAGAAGAAAAAGCTTCTGAAGAGCAGAACAATTAATTTAAGAATACTGTCGATAGGAGACTTGTAATTTCAGACATGTTTTCTGTCACATTGAATGACTTCTATTTCCCTAACCAGGAAATCTGTGGAAACAAAGAATACAAATTTTTATTTGCATAATGCTTGCAGGTATGTCCTATCTACTATAAATAAAATGTATTAACTATAAAGTTATATATATCTTTCCATGAGCAGAAGTATAATATCCCTGGTGTTTACTGGGATAGTCTTAAGTGTCAAATATCAAATTATTAATTTGAAATGCAAAATCTAAGCAAGGAAGAGCAAATGTGTTCATAGAAGAGGGAAGTGAGGAAATGAAGATTAGAAAAGCAGTGAAGGAAAACCAGATAACATTTGAAAAATGCTAGAAAATACGTTTGCCATATAGCAAAATATAAGATTAGTGGAAGAAAAGAGGAAGGTAGATTTAATAAAAATTTGGTGAACAATGAATGTTGGAGATTTCTGTTTTTGTGTTCCCTGTACTGTTTAGAAATGAAACTTTTAAGGCAACATTTTAAATTAAAGCTTTGCAATGAAGAAGATAATAAGAGAAAAAATGTAAATTTTCACTGGTTTCTTTTTTAGGCACATTAGATTTAACATAGTTTGTTTTATTTCTGAAGTATGAAGATGCCCTACCAGTGTTTTATGGTGTGATTTTTTATTTTTAAAATTATTTTAATGGATCTGCTAATTTAAATGGAATCACAAATATCCATGTCTCTTGATTTAAGACTTCTGTACTTCTTAATTGCAATCTGGGTTGTAACTAGCTTGTCAGTTTCTGAAAGCTTTCAATCTGCAGTAGCATATGTCTGATAAGTTTAAATTCCTAGTTTATTGCCAGAGTTAAGTTAGATGATTGTAGAATGAAATGCATGTGTGATGTCTTTAAAAAAATCCATAAAAACAGCAAAATGAAACATATTACTAAGCTGAAGCAAATTATTTCTTCAAGAAAGCATTTTTAGTGACAGTTCTTTATTCTAGGTATAAGGGACTTCATATATAAGGAAGCTAACCTCTAAAGTTTGCAATTACCAGCTTGCCATACTTGTCAAAAATTTTGGTCATACAGTATGGACTTATCTGTCTCTTAAGAAAACAGAGTTAAGTGTAATTCAAAATTGTGATGGCCACCTCATTGTGATGCAATTATTTTTAGAGTAGAAGATGGTTTCAAATATGCTCTAATTTGAACAACTGTGTATTTATTGGTGAAGGTTTGTAATAGACCATACTAGATTAATAGACTGTGACTTTAATGTGCCATTAGTCCTTCTTACAACAACTATTTTGGTGCACTGGTAAATATTGAAAGAGGAAAAGTATGTCATATTTTTCCTTAAAAAGATAATTGCATTTTGATTTTAAAGCCTGGAAAATTATTTTAAAAAATACTCATACTTGGTATGGTTTTGAATACAAATGCTTTCTTTCTCCCAGTAAAGGCCATGGTTCTGCTTGTGTTACAATGTATAGGTAATGTTTAAAAATTGAGTGTTACCTTCCAAGATATAGTGCCAGATTCTTCATCTCATTATCATGCCATTTTACTTAAACCTGATTGCTGCAAGCAGAAAATTGAAATACCTCATAGATATAACTATTTAATCTCTCAGTGCTTCACCTCTTAGGAAACTTCATTTAAGCCTCAGTGATCATTTTGCATCTTGAAACTGCAGTTTGAGAGTTGAAATTATAGATCTTGTTCCTTATTTTTATTTCACCATATTTCAAAATGAATTGCTCAGCATAAACTTGTAAAATCTTCAAATTACTTTGATGCACTGAGCAGAAGAATGGCCATAAGTAAAAATTCCTTGACCAGAAGAACACGAATGAATAAAGTGATTGATGTATCTGTAACCCGCTCATAATGTTAGCAATTTAAAGGACCCTAACATATGTTACAGTTCCAAGCTTGGGAAATGCAGAATGTTTGCAAGTGCTTTGAGTGAAGTGGTAAGAGGTGTTTAGCTTCTCAGAGATGCAGTTCTGTGCTTTGCACTGCAAGGGTCATTAGTCCCAGCACAACAAAACATTATTCAATCTTAATTATGAGCACGTAAGTATCTCAGTGACATGTGCTGACTCTATATGGGCTCTTTAATTTACTGAGAATTCTGATTGTATTGCAGATGGAGAAGCTGTTTCATTTAGTTGAAGTGTATGCCTTATGCAGATTTTTAATGATCTTTTATGGCGAAGAGCTTCAGTGATCATTTTATTAGTTATGTTTATTATCCAGGTTACAAAATTTCACAACAGGTTAAAACCTGTTGGGCTGGAGTGGGGGAGGAGTGATATGTAAAACCTTTTCTTTCCATTTACAACAGTTTATCCTGAAGCATATTGAAATATTGTAATGTTACTCCATAATCAAATAAAGAAAAATATTATTGACATATTGATAAATGGTCACAACAGTCATTAATGAGTTGTAGTTGTACATTCAGACATCAGGGGTTTATTTCAGTGTTAGTTTTAGTATAGCTTTAACTAAAGTCAGATAACAAGTGAGGCAAGAAAACTCTCTAGTATTGTAATTTAAATGTAACCGTTCTTTAGAATCATGGTAAGGAGTAGTATTCCTCAATTTAATGTTCCCACTAAATCACTCCAAACCATGCACTGCTCACTCCTTCCCCCTTTTCTCTCCCTCTCCCCGTGCAACAGGACTGGAGAGGAGAACTGGAAGCACAAAAGGTAAAGATCATAGGTTGAGATAAGAACAATTTACAAGAAACAACAATGAGATAGGAAAAGGAACAGTAGCATCAACAATAGTATACAAATGACAAAATGTACAAGAATGGTAAGTAATTCACATGTTCACCATAAGGAAACCCCACAACAATACTCAACTGCTTCATCTACCGCACTGGGTGATCTGGAAGGGAGCTTTTCTCAAGTCCCTGGAAAATGGTATGAGGTGGTATGGTATAGAATAACGTCCAGGTCCTAGCTACCCCTTCTCTTGGCTGCTGCAAAAATTAACCCTTAACCCTGACTGATTAACATCATATATGTACAGGGTCATAACGTTGCTTTCTAATATAGCTGACCACATGCTGCTCAATAGATACTGATCAGATAACAGTTATTTTAACTTCAAATTGTATTTTGTTTTCACCTCTTTCACCTCTTTACCACCACACTGGTGACATATGGATAAACAGACAATGAGATGGATGGAAGGCTGACTGGGCAGAGAGGTCCAGAGACCTGTAATGTGTAGTAAAAAGTCCAGCTGGTGACCAGCAGATAGTGATGTTCCTCAGGGATATTTTTGGGGTCCAACACTGTCTAGCAACTTCAGTAATTATTAGCTGATAGGATGGGGTTCTCTCTCAGCAAGTTTGTAGATTTCATCAAACTGGCAGGAGGAGGTGTTTGAGAGCAAGGCTACTATTTAGAGGGCATGCTGATGCAATGGGCTGAAAGCACAACATCACAGAATCATTACGGTTGGAAATGACCTCCAAGATAAAGTCCTGCCTTTGCATAAATACCCCCATACCAACTAAACCATGTCACAAAGTGCCACTTCTACTTATTATTTTTAGTAGCTCCAGGGATAGTGACTTCACCAGTTCATTGGAGAACCTGTTCCAATGCTTCAACACTCTTTCAATGAAAAAATTTTTCTTGATATCCAACCTGAACCTCCCTTCGTGTTGCTTGAGGTAGTTGCCCTCCCCTCTCTCATTGCTTGGGAAAAGATGCCAAACCCCACTTCAACACAAGCTCCATTCAAGCAGTTTCAGAGAGCAATAAAGTTTCTCCTGAACCTTCTTTTCACCAGGCTAAACCACCCCAGTAACCTCAGTGACCTGAAGAGAATTTATGTTCCAGACCCTTCACTAGCTTTTTTTGCTTTATGGCCACTCATCCCCAAGCCTACAGTGTTGCATGGGGTTGTTGTGATCCAAGTGCAGCACCTGTACTTTGCCATGTTGAGCCTCAGATCCACTGACCTTGGCCCATCAATCCAGCCTTTCTGATCCTTCTACAGAGTTTTTCTACCCTTCAGCAGATGACACTCCTGCCCAACATTTTGTTTCCTGCAAACTTACTCAGGATGCATTTGATTCCTTCATCCAGATCACTAATAAAGGTATTAAAAAGGCCTGGTCCCAAAAGTGAGAAACATCATGAAGTTCAGCAAAGGGAAATGCAAACTCCTGCAATCTAGGGACAAATAACCCCATGCACTGCTACAGGCTGGGGAGCAACCGTCTAGGAAACAGCCCTGCAGAAAAGGACACCAAGTTGAGAGTAAACCAGCAATGTACCCTTTCTGCAAAAAGGCCATCAGTATCCTGGGGTGTATCAGTGAGAGTGAGAAAATTGAAGAAGGTGATCCTTCCCTATTTGGCACCCATGAGACCAAACAAAGTGTTGTGTCTCCTTTTGTATTCCTCAGTACAAGAGAGAGATGGATATAATGGAGTTAGTCCAGGGGAAGTCACTGTGCTGATTGGATGCTGGAAGGAAGTCGGAGGAAGCTGGGCTTGATGAACCTGGTGTACTGAGGGAGACTTTACTGCTCTCTGCATCTACGTGATTGGGGGGATGCAGACAAGGGTCCAGACTGTTGTCGAGGGTGCAGATTAATAGGCAACAGATGTAAATTAGGATATGGAAAATCCTAATTGGATATTAGGATTACTGTTTTAGAACATTTGGAGTAGTTAAATACTAGGAAAGTAACAACCACTGGAATTTTTGGTATCTGTTCTTGGAGGTATTCAAGACATGACTAAAAATGTTGCTAAGTAACCTGACCTAGTTAAGACGTGCTCTGAGTAGGGACTGTGACTACCTGAGGTCACTTTGAAGGAAAATTATTCTGTAAGGCTATTAAATATATGTCCTGTATGTTTTCAGTGGTGTTAAATATGAGCTTTGTATCCAGGAATGACATGAAGCAAAAGTTCAGATTTTTTTTTTTTTATTTTTTTTTTTTTTTTTATTTTACTTTTCAGGCAATGTGCAACAGATGGGTTTCCCGGAGCTAGCATTTAACTGACTTTTATTTGCAGTAAGCTATTGGTAGCATGTTAGCAACAAGTTAACAGTAACATGCTGAAATTTTAAAACATTGTACAATTTTCTGTTTCTTATGCTCCGAGTACTAGCTTGGAGTAAAAAGTTTAATTATATCTTTATTTAAAATGCTTCCTTGATCTACATAGAATGCTAATTTTAAAGAAAACAGGTCCCTTCACTTGACTAGTTAAATTCTGATTTTTAAAGCTGTTATTCTGATACTCTGTTTAAAGGTTGTTTTTTTATAATATCATTCCTCTCTCTAGAGGAAGGATATTTTATCCCTCTTCCTCTTCCCTTGGACAAGAAAAAATAAGTTGAAAATACTCCAAAGACACAAGAATAATTGAAATAAATATTACCAGAGACACAGAACTTAAAATGAAAAACAATTTGGAACATATAATCCAGTATCAATTATGCCTGACTGGGAAGTTTATTTTTTGGGGTTCAGAATTTTCTCTATTTTGCCCCTTTAAAGCCATGCTAATGATACACAAAAGTGAACAATTTCCACAGTGCAAACACGAGCAAGAGTGACAAAATCCTTGCCACTTTAAATTAAACCACAATTTGATCTTTTATGTCTCTTGATAGGATGACTTTCTTAAAATATTTCAGTGGCTTTTTTTTTTAATATAAACTATTATTGCTATTATTATGACTCCTACTCCCAACTTCTTTTTTTTTTTTTTTTGAGGAAAAATTGTACTTTATAGATCACCTTTCACACTTTCAATATTTTTAAGATTCTTGTTTTAAAGCAATAATCAGCACTTAGCACAGTGTGCCACTTACATTTTAAGTTCTCCTTAGTAGAGCTGTGGCATAGCATATTACAGTACCACTCCATCAAGACACAGTTGGAGAAGAGGAAGGTAAGAGCATTTCAAGAACTAGCATATGGACAGCAAGATAATTAACAGAAAATAGAAAAGACAACTGCTGGTAGAAAAATACTGTGAAATCTACAGGAAAATAGTTAAGGAAATAACTTATATTGCTTTAATCACAATTTGATGGCTTCACAATCATCAGGAACTTCAATTTGCTTGCCTAGATGCTATATTAAAAAGGTTAGTATGGCAGAATTCTGTATTATTCCTAGAGAGGACTGCTTTGAAAAGCAGTGCTCTCAGCTGAATAACATTTTTACGTTATACATGAGTCTCAACTGTTCCAATAGCTTTAATTTGTTTTTTAAGTTTATTCTAGTTCCAGAAAACTGAATATTCAGTAGTAATGTTAATATCTCATTGAACTAATACCTTCTATGCTTTAGGCATATATTTGCATACTAAGGGTACTCTGATAGGTCTCTTCTTCTTCATATGGTAATTGTCTGTGCGGTCACCAGATCTACATCTCAATCTCTCAGGTGAAGAATATATCATTTATAAATCCTGCTTTATCTGACTGAACTGTCAGCAGCAATAAATTACTGTTTTTAGAGGTATCTCAGGGCAAGAAGACTTAACCTAACAAGCATTGGTGAGTGCCTAAAATCAGCATGAATATGTTTCAGATGTACAGAACTGCAAACATCAAACTAAAAAAGCTCTCCAAAGACAGTGAATCTTGGAGGATTTTCTTGTTATTCATGGAAAAAATGAAGATGAGAAGCAAGGCAGCTGAATTTTGTAGCTGTAAATTCAAACCTTTGAGTCTGCATGCCAGCGTAAAATCAAATACCTGGCATTTTTGCATGTCTTTGGTATGGTTAAAGAATGTGTCCCAATACTGGGGATAAGCATTCTTTCTTTGTTTTCATGAAAGTATTCAAGGGTGAGTAAATAAAAGTCCCACATGAGTTCTTAGACTGTGAATGTAGAAAATTAGTTGATGGCTAAATTCTCTGAAAATGTAGTATGTATTGAATTTCCAGTTCAGGGGTACCAAGGAAGCATGACATAAGCTTTAAGTGCATTTTCTCTCTGCTATTCCCAACACTTTAACATTGAGAACTGGTTTTTTAGGGTAGAAAGAAGACTCACTATTGCTTTCTGTGGGCATCTCAGACAGCAAAGAATATAGTCTTATTGGAATATGTAGCTGGTGGGAGGTGAAAAAGAGCTAACATTGGACAGGGTGATTCAACTGATAGTAGTTTGGGGAACTCTGGTAGGAAAAACAGAAGAAGGAAAGATACAGGAATGAGACATGATAGAAAAGAGAATCTTAGTCTGGACTGTGGTTGAAGCAAACAGAACAGTATATGACCAGTAGAAATTTTACTCTGTAGAAACTCCATCACCAACATTCTTTTCCGTATTCATTGCTCTTCTTTCTGAAATCATCAGTATCTCATATTGTTAAAATGGTTTGAAAATATTCAGTCTGATCTTATCTGGCAGTAATGTGTTCAGTACAATGCAGGGCAGACATTTGACTTCTCTGTTGACTAAGAAAGAATTTGCAGTCATACAAAAAAGACAATGGAATCTCAAGGAATGGTATGTTTTTTGATACTTCCAGTACTGGGAAAAAAAAAAAATAAACACTTCAGAGTAGGGATTGGCCCTGGTCTTTCCTGAAGCAGTATAAGAAACTGAGGCTTTACAATGTTCTGTCAATGTACAGAAACTATTCACTACAATAATGACAAATGTTGAGAACCTTAATACAGCAATACTGAGGGAAAAGCATCACCTGGAAGTATTTCTTCCTAGACTGGAGGCAGGGGAACAAAAGAGTGTATGTTCTCACTTAACAGCAATGATATTTAAAGAAAAAAATCTTATTAATAGAAAAGACTTTGGTCTTTCCATTTCATTGTTATGTTACTCCATCCTGAGATTTTTTATATGCTGTTTCATAAAATATTTCATTGTATTCATATTCAGAAAACTTCTTGTAGTATTGCAAACTTTCAGAAAATTTTTTCTGTGGTGGAAACATCACAACCTTGTCTTAATAAAGACTTGGGTGACTGGATACAATGAGCCGTAGCTGACAATACAATGGCAATACAACTCACTCTAACAGAGACAGAGTATGATAAGCCTTGGTACAGGCTGTGGGTCAGCAAGCAAGAGATGAACAAAACCTGAAGCTGCCAGAAAGTTACATCATACCATCATGGGCTGATTTTATTTGTTGCCTGTGTGACACCTCCTCAGTAACAGGGATTGGGACCAGAAGAGCAGGGGAAGGGGCATATTGTGATGCAGGCATCCAGCACTGAGCTGTAGAAATTAGTGCATTTCCCCAGGCTCCACTGTGTCAACTCACATTTAGGGCTGGCATTGGTAGCTGGAACTGTGTGGGCTGTATGTGTAGGAGTGTGAAGTTTTTCCTGACACAGCTTACCCACTGCTTTGGTTCAATTATTAAATAGAACTTTGCAGTATCACACTGTCTGGTGGTCTTTCTCCCTGCCCCATCCTCCTTGACAGCTGTTCATGGTGAATTTTTTTATTGGCACCAAGAAATAACAGATCATCTCATATTGATTAGAAAACATTCTTACCAGAAACCTTTTTTTTAATTCAGGAAAACATAAAATTTAAAAACTATTACATTTTTGTAGCTCATTTAGACTTAGAGGTTTTAAAGACATTGTAATACATGATAGCTACAAAAGAACACTATATATATATATATATATATATATATATATATATAAAATAGTCAAAACCAAATATTTATCTACTTTTATCTAAAAATAATAAAAAGTGTAATTATAAAAAATCTCGTCAGCCACATTGGATCTGCTTTTTTTTTCTTACAACCTGTTCTGAAAAAGAAACAACAAAACTATACAGCAACAATAAGGTGTGATTTTTATATGACCAACATGTAAAATGCAGGAGGCTAGGCCTGGAAATACAGCTATCCATAATGAATTACATAATTTCCTTTTTTGCCTCTCCTTGTCTTTCACAATGTCATTAATTTCTTTCATTTTGCCTGTGTCCTTCTCCTCTCCTTCCTTCCTCTGTTCCTTCTACTCTCTCTCCCTTCTACATCCACCTTCCACATAGGGAACTATATCCCTTTCCTCTCCTCCCTCTTTCTCTTCCTGCTTTCCTGCCTTCATGTCCTCTCTGCTTGCTGCTTGCTTTCCTTCCTTCTTTCCTTCCTCCTTCCCTCTTCTTTGATTTCCATGCTTTACTCTTTTTCCATCCATGATGGGTTCCACCTCCTGGTCACTTAAAATAGACACACCCTTAATACTTGTCAGTAGTAATTCTCTTCCACACAGAGCATACATAATGGAAACCTTAGAAATTAAGCTGGAAAGGCAGTAAATATTGAGAAATCCAAAAGGATTACTGGAAGGGACAATGTATGTTAGCTTCACTGTTCATTCATAAGTCTATATACATATATAATAAAAATATGTAATTATGTACATATACAACACGTATTCTATATTATATATAATTATGGTTTTCAGCTTCAATGTAATGTAATTATAATTATAAAGGCCTTGATGCTGTGTAAGGACTTCTCAGCAATAGCAAAAACATCCCTGTGTTATCAATGCTGCTTTCAGTATAAATGCAAAAATCATAAAAATGTTTCCCAAATTTTCTGAAAATGTAACCAATGCTGACATGGAATGAAAGCAGTAATTATTGTTGCAAGTATTGAAATTTTCTAGGGAATGGGAAGCTTCTATCAATTCAGTATTCCCCTGGGTGGAGAAGACTTTTTTTCAATTAACAGTTATAGCTGATCCTCACTCCCATGAGGATTTGGAATCTGGAGATTCTTTTTCTTATTTCATGATCAGGCTTGTCTTACTACTTTATAATCCCCATTGTATGTAACCCCACTTTTGTGACATCCAGTGTACTTGCAGCCTAGCAGCAAAGAACATCTGTTCTATAGAATAAGATGAATGGCTCAAAAATTAAAGGAAGGAAGGGAAGAAAGATGGGAAGAAAAAAAATCCTTTTTGTTTGAGTGATTCCTTTAAATAACTTCTAATCTTTGGGAATTGCAGTTCCAAAAGCCTGTCTGAAGATGACTGCTTCTGGATTACTTCAAAAATTAAAACATGCTTCAAAAGAAGATTAATCAGTTGCTTCTTTGAAGGAAATAGCCTTACTTGATTTCGAGATCATTATCACATCTAGTACTTTAAAAAGTATTTTGAGTAGCAAAAAATAATGTAATTTAAATGGACATAATTTCATTAGAGCCATTAAAGTTAATGCTTGTTTATACCAGCTGGCAAACACTGGTATATACTTCTAGAATCACCCTATTAAGATTTTTTCAACTTTTTTTTTAAGGTTATTGCATATTGCTTCATTATTCTCCTTATTTTATTTCTTTTCTTTGCTTGAAAGCCCTGGAATTATTTGTTCAAAATGTTAATATACATCATACCTGATGTTAACCTGTTTAGCCAGTGTGTTTTACAGGGTCAAGCATATAATAATATGGTATAATCCAAGTGTCTTCCATAAGGGAAACATTGGTGAGAGCAAGATGTAGAGAATTGTGTGAACATTTCTTGGGGCTTTTCCATGGGATGAAAAGTTAGACAATCTATCACTTAACACTGAAGTTGCTAAGAAACAGAACTTAAAAGGATATTCTGTATGACTGATGTGGCCATAATAAAAGATTGACAGTTGACTCAAGGTTAAATATAATTTACTTCAATAATTACTCAAAAATACTCAAACCACTGAAGATTAGACTTAATATCAAGTGGTTGTGTTTCATTCTCCTCTATGTCATTATTTTGGAACACTAGAATTTTCCACTTCAATATGAATCCGTAGTTACTGAACTCTCATTACTTGTCACAGGCTTGACTGAAAATTTTAGTGCTCAACAGAAATTGTAAGTCAAGGCAGTTGCGCATTTAAATTCTTTTTTTCCAAGAGTTCATGTTTGTTGTCAATATTTCTGTTTCATTCTTAGAACTCCCCCTGGTGGATTATTTAAAATATAAACAGACAAACTAAAGACTATGCCTCTAGAGGCTATTTTACAATTTTCTGTACTAAGAATATTTCAGTTACCATTTTATAAATACATGTTTTATTTATCTTGATAGTAGCTATATATTACTTAAGTTGATATTAATTCTCAGAGAATCTCTGAGGTTTTTTGCTTGTCTATAATGTGGGTGTCCTCTACCATAAAAAGGAGAGTTTATTAAAAAAAACCCAAACAAAACCCAGTTCTAATAAATTGAACAATCTAAATTGAACAGTCTAAAGTCTGCCAAAGATAAAAGAATTGTCAGGGCATTCATGAGAAATACTATCCATGGAGAATTTTCTGGGCTGGTTACTTAACACTAACATTATTTTTAATGTGCCCACAAGTGAGTTAATTACATACCCTGGGGAAAAAAAGATGAAGGCTCTGAATTTGAAAATGATACTCTAAATAAGAAGGACTAAGAGAAGAATGCTAGAGCACAGGAAACTTTAAGGGATGAGAAATATCAGAGTAATATGAAATTACTTATGTACTCAGGTTAAGACAGAGCAGTTAACAGGTGAAGTCTTTATTTAATGTGTGAAACTGGATTTTATACAGATAGCAACAAGTTGACTATTGTGAATATCTTCCACAAGTATGAAATCATATGGCTCATTCATTAAAGGAAGAAAGTGAAAAGTAGTAGTGGTAAATGGAGTGGCAGGCAGGTAAATAATAAGAATTAGTACTTATCAAAGAAATTCTGATAAATGGAAAATGGAACAATATTAAAATAGTGAAAAGTGTCTGTTGGAGACCTGTAGAACTAGACTTTTAGATAAATGCTGTTGTCTTTCAAGTTGTAGAAGTGAGAGATTTTATGAGGGATTGTCATTATGGAAGATCTGAAGATGTAAAAAATGCAGTAAGTAAATATTGCAAATAAAAGTAGGGGCCTGTGATTTCTGGAGATAGTAGTTGCCAGATTTCTTTACCAAATAATTACTAAGCCTAAGCAAATTCATGACCTCATGACCTCATGGTTTGAGACCATCTTTGAAACATTGGTTCCCAAGGATAAAATTTATTCATGTGATGACTTTACATAAAAAGAAGGATAAACAAACAATGGGTAGCACTTAACAGTCTTGATTGCAAAAAGTTATTATAATAAATTAGTCAACTTGATCAAATAATTATTAAAAACCAAGATAGTAACGAGATCTGGATTTTTAAAATCAAAGGTATAACATAAAATTAAGTGTAAAACTACTTAGATTTTGCATTACCAGAAAAAAGGAAAATGATTGCACAGAAGATTCTAATCAAATAAATAATTTTCTCAAACACAAACCCACAAAAATAACTTAGAAATGAGGTAAGAAAATATAAGTAATGAAAAAATCAGTGCAGAAAAAATAGAAATCATAAATACAGATGTACAGTAAAAAGTGCCAAGAGCAGATTTGAATTATTTCTTTTCAACAAATGCAAGAAAAAAAAATAGGATTTTAATTGTTAAATCATGAAAAAAACAGTGTAATTATAATGAAGTGGTGAGTGTATCTACCACTAAATGTATAAATGTCATGAAACTTAACAGAAACAGGAATTTTCTTATAATAATTACTCTAGTTTCCCACATGTAGACCAAAGCAGGATATGCTTCAAATTTCCCTTGAAGGGAAATTCACCATAATAAAAATGAAGGTAAAACTTGGAGTTCAAAATATATGTTTGTGATACAAGTATATTTATGTGTCTTTGTACATATATATTTATATAGATAGATAGATAGATAGATAAAGAGATAGATACTCAAATGTCATATATATAAATATATACATATACATGTATATATATATATGTGGAATAGATAAAGAACTCCCTTTTGTGTCAGTCTGTCAGTCTGGTGCTGTGGAAAAAAAAAAGCTAATCTCTGGATAATATGGTGGATTTTGGAATATTTTGTATAATTCTCATATCACCATTTTTAAATAGCACTTGACATTTGGAGGGTGTGAAGAGTGAGACACATAGGATTACAGGACAAGAGAAAATGTCTTGCAATAAATATATTAGAGTGCTCAGGCTGCTTCAGCTTATTAAAAAGAAAAGAAGATAAGGTTCTTGATGACAGTGTATCTCCACAGGGAAAAACTAGTGAGAACTAAAGAGCTCTTTAATCTAGTTGAGAAGTCTTATCAAGAGCCAATTCAGTTGAGATGGATTGGAAATAAAGTACTTTTCCATCAACAAGATTTCTTAAACACTGGAACAAACTGGGATAACTGCAGAGAAAATCATTGAATTCTCCATCTCTAGGTATTTTCATCTCAAGATTGAATATGTTTGAATAAAATTGAGATGAAACAGAAATTATTCTTAGTCGCAGAGTAATTGGTGGACTGTATATGCTGAATATATTTGATATATAAAAAACCCCAGATTAATGACCTAAAAAATTTTCCTGCCTTTAATTCTATATATCTGTGTCATGTTAATATTTTCTTTTGTTAGCGCTTGGTATTTCCTGCTAAAAAGGTTCAACAGGAGAGCAGGCTGCCATTTTGTTAAGTCATGAATACTGAAAACTGAGTGAAGGGGAATTGTGTGGGACAAAGGCCAAGTTCTCTTTAACAGGTTGCTCAGCAGGGGAACATTTTAGAAGTTTAGAATACCATTAGAGAAATTGCTAAGCAAGGAATCCACAGAGAAGATAGGAAATTCCTTAGCTCAGGAGGAAGCTAAACTTAGAGGCAGTGGACTTTTTTCCAGGGCATCCCAGAATATTCTGAGTTGGAAGGGACCCACAAGAATCATTAAGTCCAACTCCCATCCCTTCACAGCAACATTCCCAAGAGTCACACCATGTCCTTGAGAGCATTGTCCAAAGGCCCTTGAACTCTGTCAGGCTTGGTGCTGTGACCAATTCTCTGGGAAGCTGTTCCAGTGCCCTACCACCCACTGGGTGAAGAACCTTTTCCTGATATCCAACCTAAACCTCCCCTGGCACACCTACAGGACATTCCCCGAGTCCCGTCATGGGTCACCACAGAGAAGAGACTTCTTGCAGGAGATATATAGAATTTGTTGCAGCAGAGAAATATGTTGTAGTTCAGTCAACATGAGTAATAGTTGGTTGCAGTGTGTCCACTATGGGAAAGATGCAAGGAATTTACCTCAGTGCTCCAGTCATTCTGGAGCCTATCCTCATTTATGGAGACGAGTGAGAACCACTTGTTCCTTTCAAAGAGTAATTCTCTTGCTCATGGTCCATTCAACTCCTGCATCCAGATCAGGGAAATGTGACCAGTCACCAGCCAGATGCAGCCCCATTGCTACAATTATTCAAATTTCACTGTTTAGATTATTTTGTCAATTTAGAAATCCTAAATATCAAAGACAGGCTCCTGAACTGTGCTCCAGAGACCAGATACTTAAGAAGTTGTCAAAGTATTTAGATTATTTTTGTTGCTTTCAGATTTCATTGGACAAGGTCATCCTTTCAAACAAAGACATTAAGTTCTATTGGTGTGTACAGTTCCACATAAACAAGAATAGTTACTCCATTTTCATTAGTTGAGTAAGAAGTGATTTCTTATTTCCTATAGTGATTTAATATTTATTCAGCACATTTATTTGTTTTGTTAGGGAGCAGGTTGTAATTTCATTCATCCATTCCTTTCATAATAGAAAAACTACCATGGACTGATTTAAGAAACTTGAGATATAAACATTGTCATGTATAATATATTTTCCTTATTGATTGTAATTAGAATAAAAAAAATCCTTTTCATTTCCATTTAATTTCCATTATATATCCCTTATATATCTTTATGCAACACACTCTTGTTAATAAGAATAAAAGAAACATAAAATAATTGCATATTTTTCAGATTTGTTTTATTCTAGGCATTTGGCTAGCATTTGTATTTATTTAGCCTATATCTTCTCTTTTCAGTATGACAAATGTTATATGGTTTATAATTATGCAAATTTTATCTGACAGGTTTCTAGCTTGCTGAGATTAGAGGTGCCTAGGTTGGGAAAGCTTTAAGGAGGCTTACAGGTTTATTTAGCTTCTGAATGCAAGAGACAAAACACATTAGTTCATTAGTTGTACATTAACATTAGTTCATGTTAATGTAGATTTAATAGATACATGTAAACAAGAATTTATTTCGTAGTGCTTCATAACTTTCTTTCTTATCTTTTAGATTGTGATCTGTTCTAGATGGTGCTGCTTTAATGTGATGGCACTAAAATAATTTTATTTTTACTTTGCCCAGTGTTTAATTTTCATTTCTGAAGCAACACCAGTTGAAATTTTAATTTAATCAGATATGTGGAGTATTCTGTGCAAGATTAAGGGTGGTTATTTGTAAGTAAAGGAATGCTGTTCAATTTTTTTTATTTAACTAATTATTTATGTTATAAAACAATCTGCAGTCTTGGAGCAAAGCTTAAGCATATGTGTCCCCTGAAATATTTTGTCATAATTAGAGTCAATAATGAAAAAGGACTCTTAAATTCTACCAACTTATTCTGTAACTACACCTTAATTAAATTATTAATAATAAAAACTACTCTTTGGAAAGTCACAAAATTACTTTTTATTAATATTTTTTTATTTTATCTCAGCAATTAGTTAATTAGGCTTGTATATTTTGAAAAATTAATCATGAAAATGTCTATGAAACTCATCTTTCTGAAACTTCTCTTATCAGCACTTTTCCATCAATGTCTGTTATGTTTCTATTTTTTTTACATCTGGGTTAGAATTCTATTGTCTTCCCTGCTGGCAGTGAGTTGCCTACACAAGGCTGCTCAAGAAATTAATCTGATGTGATTTATAAAATAGATCCTATTGAAAAGACATGATATTAAAAATAACAATATTTTTCACCTATTCTCATTATAATATTTGGAGGTCCTGTCAGTTCTAAGATGTTATTTTAAACTTCTTATGATTTAAATTGATCTTTCTAAATACAAAGTTTGACAGGCATACTGTACCCTTTGGCGTAAATACTGTTGTTCTTGTGTACTGATGATTAATAGAATTGCAGAGAATCTTTTCCTTTTGTAAAACTAAGCTACATCTGGGCTGTTTATGTCTCACTTCCTATTGCAATTAAGGAGTTAATTGTGATTCTGCTATGCTAGTTAATTTTTTTTTTTTAAGAAATTATGTAAATCGGCAAAATGCATTTGTTTAAATTTGCAGTTTCACAAAACCAAATTTTGCCAGTGGCACTGGTAGTTCAGTATATCCTAGTGTAAAGTTTTAAATAGGTCTAGACCTGTCCAATTTTTTTATTGTTGTAAGAGCAATGTTTTATACTTTACAGTAATATAATTTTTCAGGAGGTGAAGTGCTGTGTGCTACTAACATTAACTAAAGAAACATCCCTCCCTTCAAACCCTTTCAGCAGGTTATTCTAGCCAGAGTAGCTGCTGTTTGCAGTAGGGTTAAACATAATACAGTAAAGCCTGAGGACGCTGCTATCACAGCCAGGCAGGAAAGGAAATTGCTTTTCCTCAAAATACAAAGGTTAATGAGAATTAATAGTTTCACTTGTGCTTCATTAAAAACCTTTCTAAAGGTATTACAGTCTAATTCCCTTCTTCTGTATCCTACACTGAACTAGGTTTTAAAGATTTTTAGTTTAAAGTTAAAAGCTGTTTCTCAGACAGTTATATCCCTTCCATTTTCTTAAACTTCCAGTATGTGCCAAGGAGGTGCTGATACCTCATCTCCCCACATGTTTAGTACAGAAAGCCTCTTAGTTGGGCATGTAGTAATATTATAATTTGCTATTAATAAATTCAAGCTGAGTCAAATCTCTTTTCTTTTCCTATATCTCAGATGCTTTATGTTGTTTATTGTTGGCTTTGCTGTTGTTCGCAGGGGTGGGGGAAGTTTGTTCTTTTTTTGCTTTCATCCAGGGTGCTTTGTTGTTTTTGGAATGATACTAAAGGTTAATCAGTGTTCCTCCAAAATGTACCAGAATTTTTTGGATTTATCTTGGCCTATTCTTACATGAACAACTTTTTTTCTAAGATTTTATCTTTAAAAAGTTATTATACAAGTGTTTGGATTGCCAAATAGAGAGCAACATACAGTCTACAGACCTTCTGAATGACATGCACTAAAGTCAACATTATCAGTTTGTAATGTGTGGACTCTCTACTGAAATTATGAAAATGTTCTCTTCTGATGAAGGTGTGTGCTGCATCTGTATGAAGACCAAGCATATACGCAGTTGCATTAGCCAGAGGATTGAAAGAAATTATTACTCCCCTCTACTCATGATGCCAAAATGGAATGCATTTTCCAGCTGGTGGCATTTCAATTGATGAGCAAATTGAACCAGCTATGAAGCTGAAACCAGAAGCACACAATATATGAAGAGAATCTGAGAGGGCATTCACGAAAAAAGCTAAGAGCGATTATATTTTCAGCTGCCAATCAAGGGTTATGGTATATAATCATTATTTTCTTGAAGGTGCACAATGAGGGGACATTAGGCACAAGTCCTAAGTTGCAGTTTCCAAGCGAAAACCACGTCTTCACAGGGAGAGTGGTAGTCACTGGAGTTGTTTTCTCTGAGAGGCTGTGGAATCTCTGTGCTTGAAAATATTCCAAGCTAGACTCAACAAGACTGTAAGCATCCTGTTTCATCAGTCAGCCTGATGCAATTAAGTCTGAATTTCCTACATTCCATTGCTGTGCAATCAAGGGAAAATATAATATTCACATTATATACTCAGATTCACTTATTTGTGGCGTTATGCAATTTTCAATTATCAGTAGAAATTTCATGAGATTAGACCTATGATTCAGATCACATTCAAAAGCCTGTGGTGAAATGTCTTATATAAGGGTATGTTTATACATGTACATGCCCATATACACATGCATTTGTATATGTATTTATATATTTGGGGCATTACTGACCAAGTTCCAATTATGAAAAATACATTTAATCGATAATACCCATAATTATGGACATATGGCTCATATAATTGAAATGAAGATAATTTAAAAGAAATGTGGTAATTCTTGTAAATATTACTAAATAATAGCCTCTAGACATGTGGCATTATAAACTAAGCACATTCTGAAGACAAATTTGTGGTCAGAACAGTAAAAACTATATCTGTGGCTCAAAAAGCCAAAACTATTGGCTTAGGAGTATAACTGTAAATTCTATTGCATCCTGTAATGAGCTTACTGTGGAGTTAATAATTAGTGTTTCACATAGAAATTATGCTATATAGTTAGAAAATAACAACTAGTACATGCAATCTCTTCACATAAGGGAAAACTGTCAAAACTGTGGAAATCACTAGCTGTTATGAAATATCTCCTTCTACTTGGAATTGGACCTGTGACAAGATTGTATCCAAACCCAATCAATTTTCCATCAGTCTTGTGCTTTTCATAAGACTGAGCACACTGATTGTTCTGATTCCGAATACATGAGCCATGTACTGACACACAGAGCAAGAACTAAAAGTATTGCTAAACTTCTCTGCTATTCTTCTGAGGATCTGTATTGTGGAGACATCCAAACTTTTTCCTTAAACCAGTTTGATTCAGCTGTAAAACCTATACAGAGTTCAGAGTATGATGTTTGTTAACAGCTTGGCATAGGTTTAGACAAAATCTGAGCTAGAGCTGTGAAATTACTAGGGGAATAAATAAACTTTATCTTAATTAAGAATTTATAACAATTTTAGAAATATATTACCTTAAGAATTTATTCAGAACTACATCTGATAGTTTAGATATTTGCAGTGAATCTTAGAAATGTATTGCTATGGCTTCCTCATGAAAGTTATCACAATGTACATCCACAGAAAGGATTTTGCAATCTGGTTTTTAAACACTTGTGTTTTTCTCATTACCAATTTTATACATAAAGCAGAGATTAATGACTTCCGTAGAAAAAATTCCTGAATTAAAATCCACTCTTTATTTTTAAACTTTTTGGTAGCTAAATTGCATTTGAATAACATATTTTCTAAACATACGTTCGAAAGTCTTAACATTCCTAATCTTTTATATGCATCAGGACATGCTGAGATGTACTGCAACTGCCTTATTTATTGTATGCTTGGTGAAAACCTCTTCCTTTTAAGAAGTGAAATCCAGAATATATTTTGGACATGCATTACATAATTCAATACTTCTTATTAAAGATTTTTGTCAAGCACCTGCTGGAGAAAGTGTATATATATGAAAATACAGATACTTTGTTTTCATTCAGAATGTTGCTGTACAATGAAGCAGAACTGCAGAATAGTATCTACTGCTGTCTGGGTTTATATTTACCTAAAATTGAGAAGAGGCAAGAACTTCCAAAGTTTATCAGCACTTCCAAAATTTCAGTAAAATTCAAAGTTAACTGAAAATTTGCTTATTTTAAATAAGGTTATATTTACTTTGCAGTGTCTTTCTTAGTAAGGAGAAAAAAACTTACTGGAGAAGCTTACTTAAGACACAAGTGACCTTGAAAGAGAGAGTAGGATATTATTTCCCTCAAGTCAAGAATGGAGATTTCATCAAGTCTATTTCAGCTAAAGGTTTAAAAGTAAAACAACAACAAAAAAAGGAATATTTGCCTTTTATGTGTATGTACTTAAATTGTATAGTTGGCTGCAAGGGATTCTATGAAGAAAAAACCTAAATAGATTCAAACTGCTGTTAAATAAATTGAAGAGAACATCCCAATGATCTTCTAAGTATCTCATATAGGAAATCACTAAAATCACAATTTTTCAAAATCTGTGATACATGGAGAAGATAGACTATTCACCATTTAAACTCCTTTTAATCATTTGCAAAATTATATTTGGTCACTGGTCACAAATGTATCTCTTGCTCCAACCCCATGCAGCCCTTTTTGTGTCCCATTAGCATTTAAACACTGTGTATCGCCTAGATACCTAAATTCTGTGCAAGACTCTATCAGTTGTCAATAAGTTTATCTGAATAAATACAATTTTAACTATAATGGGTAGCTTCTAAAGCATAAGAGAATCAGAAATCCACTACTAAAAATTTAACAAATCCTCATATAATTTCAAATTCTTAATTTTAAAGAATGTTTCTGTTTCTATTCTACTGTGTTAGGTAGCATAATTTCAGGTGTAAATATCATGTAGTAGTTTCTGTTTATTTCCAGAAAAAAATTATATATCTATTTGTATTGGGTCCTGCACTTGGGTCACAACAATCTCACTCAGCACTACCATCTTGAGGAAGAGTGGCTGGAAAGCCGCTCAGCAGAAAAGAACCTGGGCCTGCTGGTCAACAGCCAGCTGAACATGATCCAGTGTCTGCCCAGGTTTCTAAGAAGGCCAGTGGGATCCTGGCTTGTATCAGCAAAAGTGTGGCCAGCAGGACCAGGGCAGAGATTGCCCCACTGTACTTGGTGAGGCCCCACTTTAAATGCCATGTTCAATTTTGGGTCCCTCATTACAAGAAGGACACTGAGGACCTGAGGCATGTCCAGAGAAGGAGCTGGTAAAAGGTCTGGAGCACAAATTTTATGAGTAGTGTCTGAGAAATCTGGGGTTCCTGGAATAAAGGAGGCTCAGGGATACCTTATCACACTACGGCTCACCTGAAATGAGGTTGCTGTGAGGAAGCAATTCATCTATTTCCAAAGTAACAAATGACAGGAAAAGAGGTAGTGGCCTCAAGTTGCACGAGTGGAGGTTTACATCAAGTATTAGGAAAACATTCTTTACTGAAAGAGTGCTTAAGCATTGAAATAAGCTACCCAGGTAAGTGGTGGAATCATCAACCCTGGAAGTGTTTAAAAGGTGTGTGGATATGGCTCTTGGGGATTTGGTTTAGTGGTGAACACAATGGTGCTGAGTTGGATTCAATAACTTTAGAGAACTTTTCCAACCTTAGTGAGTCTGAATTTCTATGAACTTGAGCACAGGCTAATAAAAAAAACTAAAAAATCAACAGCAAGCCGCAGCTATAAAGTTCACTTTGCCTCCTTCCCTTTCCAAATAAAGAATTTACACTAAGAAATTAATGTGCATTACAGTTAGTTGACAGCATGAGATTATTTGATGTTAACTTACACTCTTGAAAAGAGTGAAACATAATGTCTGTTCCCTCCAAATTCATAATTTTCAAAGCAGCAATAAAACAAGAATAACTGTCAGTATAATCAATATGTGCAGGATGATAAATGTTTTACAATTTCATTTCAGTCTGAAATTTATCTTTTGGGATTTACACAGTAGATTAATATATTTTCAGCATTCATTTAATAGTTTTTTAAAGTGTTTTATCAAACAACCTAATGTGACAAGTTTTCAGCAGCCTTATATCTTGACAATCACTTAAATACAGTGCTTGTTTTACATTATATACCATTATTATTTTTTTGGAATGAGTGTGAAAATTCCATTGTTAATGGTCAGACATCTTCGTGTGAATCATTCTATTTTGTGAAATATTGTGAAGTACAAAAATTTCAGTCATCTAAAAGAGGGCCTGTCTTAATTGAATTTGTATCCTGATACTGATTCTTGAGCATTATCCTAGATTTCATTATGTGCTTGAAAGTTTTAACTGCTGTCAGAAAGTGATTTCCATATGAGTTTCTACAAACTTGCTTATAGTGTGAAAATCTTTGGAAGTCCCCTTTCAGTTGAAAGGTGGTTCTTTCCCAGAATCATGTTTGTGTCTTGATGTTTGTCTAATTTGAAATGTATTCTCTTGTTCCATACTAAAATTCTCAGGAATTATTCAGTTTATGCTGGATGCTAGTTTAAAGGTGAATCATAGTTCAACAACGGAAAGGAGAGCATATCAGAGAATGATTCAGGCACATAACTCAGGCCTTTCCTGAACTTTGTCTGTTCCCTGCAATGGGTTTTTTTGTTTCCTAGAAGGCTCTTGGCCAGTATATACATTTTCAATACAGTGATTTACTATAAATTAATCAGAAATCCTAACGTTTTAATATGTCTCTGATATATTTTAAATATTTGGTTTCAGTTAAAATGACTACTGTATAAGCAATACTAACATAAACTACTATTTGCTTATATTTTGCTCCTCAAACAAATCTTCAACTGAAATATTCTCCAGAAACCGCATACATGACATGACACAAAACACATAAGCTACCTTTTAAAATACTATCTTAATTACAGTATTTATTAATCTTTTATTAAAGTAGAGGCTTTTTTATGAACACGATTTTGCATATGCCATCAGCCCTTGCTTTGTGCTGTATTCCATCACATTTCAAGGCTAAGTAGGGTCAGAATAGGTCAATGGATGAGTTCTGTTTCCAGGTCTGGGCTTCTCATTACAAGAGAGACGTGGAGCTCCAGGAGCAAGTCCAGCGGAGGCTCTGAAGATGATGAACATCTCTGCGGCTTTGCGTTCTTTTCCCCAGTCCTGGGAAGCTCTGGAGAGCCCGGCTAAAGGCGCTGTTTCTCAGTGGGACCGGGGCGCCGCGTGGCCTAGGCGCTGTGGCGTTCAGTGCACTGGCGGGGGCTGGCCGCGCTTCGTGGCTGTCACTGGGGCAAGGCAAAGAGGTGAAGGAGGTACACCTTGTCCTTGCGGTTGGCTGGAGAGGGTTAATTGTTGCGTGGAGCTGCAATGGAGAACCGTGGCCGCTCCCTAGCGCCGCATGGACAAAATGGCCCCAAACAAAGGGGCATGTGGGGTTTTATAGGGGGCAGGCCAATGGGGGCAGAAGCCCCCCTCGCCCAATGGGGACAGACAACAAGGGAGTGACGCAGAACATGGCATCCTATGGGAACATAACAGGGGTGTGTACAGGGTTTTGGGACAAATGGGATTACAAAGGTGGGATGACTGATACAGAACTTTCTGAGGGGAAAGAAGAGAGTGGGTACAATATGTAAGCTCCTATAGCAGACAGCTTGGAGCGAACCATTTTATGGGGAAAATAGGGGTACATAGAACCGATCTAACTAACATTTATTAAATTCCCTAACTGAACCAACTCATCATGCAAAACATCTCTGTTATAAGGAAAGTCTGAGGGAGTTGGGCCTGTTCAGCTCTGGGGAAGAGACAGCTGAGAGAGGACCTCATAAATGTATATAAATATGATAAGGGAGGTTCAATGAAATGGTATCAAACAATAGGACAAGAGACAATGTATAGAAACTGATTAGCAAAAAGTCCCCCAAATATAAGAAAAACTTCCTTACTGTGCAGGTGACCACACATTTGAGCAGGTTGTCTAGAGAGCTTGTGGAGTCTCCCTCACTGGAGATATTTAAGAACCATAAGGACAAACACATTGCAATCCTGTGAAATGTGCTGTAGGATAACCCTGCTTGAGCAGAGAAGTTGGACTGGGTGACCTTTCCAACCTTCCCTTTTGTAAACTGTATGCTACGTTATTACACTGTTTCTAACAGACATGTTCCCACTGGAAATCTGTTCCAGAGCTGAATGCTTTAATAGCAAGGAATACTTTTTTCCTGATTTCCAGTTTTCTTTAAATTAGATTTATTTAGGTAAGTTTTCTGTTAGACTTGTTACCCTCCATTTTCCTTATTTTCCTCTTCTGTGCCTGTAATCAGTATAAACAAGACAGGGGCTCTATTAGGACATAAATATGCTCACCTTTACATAAATCGACATTATCATAAATCAACATGTTATCAACATTATTCTCATACTGAGTGCAAAAAGCAGCACTGCATCAGCTAAGAAAATGAGCTCCATCACAGCCAAAAGCAGTACAGTAGGAAAGAACAAAATGTTGTGCTAGGAGAGTAAGAAACGGAGATTGTCATGGTGACTACTTTCCTGAAGTGTTATAATTTAAACACAGAAAATTGTCACTCTGTTATCTACATGACAAGGCTTGCATTCCTGCTGTGGAAACAGCACAATTTAAACAGCTGGGGCAGCTCATATTTTCCATACTTGGGAAGTGCTAGGGGTAAATCTTGACAAGTAACAGCAAAACCAGACAATCACCAGAGTCAGTAGCAGTATGTATCCAGACTATACAATACTGCACCATTGTGACAATTTGCCCTGTGATTTTGTATTTTTTGCTACTTGCAGCCTTTTAAATCCAAAATGCCTCTGGATGATTCACAGTACTGATCTCTGTTGCTATTTACTTGGAATTGTGCTGTGAAACTTTCCAATTACAAATAAATCAATCTGGGCCAATTCAAGTCAAAGAACAGAATCATAGAATCTGTCAAGTTGAAAGGAGGTCTCAGGGATCATTTAATACAACTGCACAGGACAGTCCCCAAGAGTCACACCATGTACCTAAGAGCTTCTGAACTCTGTCAGATTTAGTGTTTTGACCACTACCCTGGGGAGCCTGTTCCACTGCCCATACAACATCTGGGTGGAGAACCCTTTCCTACTCACCAACCTAAACCTCCCCTGATGCAATTTATGGCTGTTCCTTCAGGTCCTGTCACTGGTACCACATCAGTGCCAGCCCCTCCTTTGCCCTCATGAGGAAGTTGTAACTGCAATGATGTCTCCTCTCAGTCTCCTCCAGGCTGAACAGACCAAGTGACCTCAACCAGTCTTCATACAGCCTTTCCCTCACTCACCATCCTTATTATCCTCCTCTGGATGCTCTCTAACAGCTTAATATCTTATATTGTGGTGCCCAAAACTGTCCTCAGCACTCGAGGTGAGTCCACCCCAGTGCAGAGCAGAGTGGGACAATCGACTCCCTTGCCTGGCTGGTGATACTATTCCCAATGCACCCCAGGGTTGGCCCTCTTGGCTGCCAGGGCACTGATGACATTCAGCTTGCCATTGACTAGGACCCCCAGGTCCTTTCCATGGTACTGCCAGCATCTAATTCCCTTGTCTATCTGTACATCCAGAGTTGCCCCATTCCAGGTACAGGCACTTTCTCTTGTTGAGTTTCATGCAATTGGTGATTGCCCAGTCCTCTGATTTGTCAAGGTCTCTCTGCAGGGCTTCCCTGCATTTGAGGGAGTCAACAGCTCCACCCATTTTTGTATCATCTGTGAACTTGCTTAGTGTCCCTTCCAGTCCAGTGTCCAGGTCATTTCTGAAGAAGTGGAAGAGCTCAAGGCCTAAGATGAAGCCATGTGGACCTCTACTAGAAACAGGTCATCAGTCTGATGTCAAAGATGACATCTTTTCAAGTTAGCTCAGTCAGGCCTTTTAGGAACCTTCTTGCCTGGGTTATGCCAGCTGTGTGATGCACCCAGTTAATTGTGACAAGTTGAAGTCTGGGGCAGTTGACTTGGAAATGTCCCTTAAGTTCTCAAACCATAATCCATCAGCATCATCATCCTGGCTAGGAGGTCTGTAATAGACTCCTGTGGGAACATCTGAAGTATCTGTTTGTCCCTTGATTCTCCCCTAGAGGCTTTCTACTGTGCTGTTGCCAGCTGTGAGCTCCATGCATTCTAACCCTTGTATTACATACAGTGTCACCCCTCTGTCTCTTCTGCCCTGCCTTTCACTCCTAAAGATTCTGGAACCATCCAAAAAGGCACTCCAGTCACAGCACTCAGGTTTCTCTTACGCAACAGGTTTCACTTGTGCAATGACGTCAAATCCCTGGGAGTGGGCCAAAGGTGTCAGTAGACCCATCAGATGTCAATAGACAAAGTGTTGAGTAGATCATCCCATCATCTGAGGACCACAACCCCCAGATTTTTCTGCTTGCGCCAACCTCAGAGCCATGCACTGACCTGATGGATCTGCCTCTTGCTATCAGTATTTTTTAGGTCCCCAGACTGTGCTCCCTCATTCTACTAACTTTATTTTGGAATGGTAAACAAACATTAATAAAACCCCACCCAAAAAGGGAAAGAAATTAAAAAAAAAAAAAAAAAAAAGAAAGAAAGATGAAGTAATTAATAATGAATTGGTTTACAGGCTGCTAGAGTTTTGGTTTTCCTAGATACCATAGTAAGAAGAAAATATTTTGCATACATTGAAGTCTAATACCAAGAAGTATCAGGGTTTGTAGGATGCAGGACCTTGCAGGATAGTATTGGAAGATTTTTAAGTCGGGGGAGCAAGATGTGTACATGTCCTCATCTACCTAGTAAATTGTGCCTGTACAAAGCTTTTATCTACAACTTTAGGCTTCTTGAATCTTCTTGGATGTGAAAAAGAATATATGCAGGGTGTGAGACAAGATCCTTCTCCAATACAAGAAAAATATTTTAATAATTCTGACATAGCTTGAAAGTTGTAGACAGTTTATCATAATAAACTGGCATATCAGCAAATGCCTATGAGCAACTGGTTGTGAGCTGTCCTTAGAGTGTGAAATCCCAGAATGCCACATCATATTCACAATGAATTAGACTACAATATGGCTAATTCTGCAGCCTCATATCCTAAACCCTATTATTATTTTTTTTAAATTAAATCAAGTTTAAATAAAATGCAAGTAAAAAAAGAAATTTTTTAGATTGTGACAGTCTAACTTAGTTATCTGGAAGTCTCATACTAAGATTTCAGTACGCTGTATGAGATTGTACCCATAGTCACAGTCTCTTCTATCCTTAACCTGCTATCTCCTCTCCCCAAAAAGCAGCACTTTCTTATCTCTCTTCCCATTGGCAAAGTTGAAGGAGGAGGATACACAGCATCTCTTTCCACTGTCCTTTGAACACCCCAGCCTCAATACCCCTTTTGTAATTATGATACCAGGCTAGCATCTGGTGCTGGAAGAAATATAGCTCTTTGGATTATGTAGGTCAGATGGACCTCACTCTCAGAAAAAGTCTGAGATTTGGTTAGAGATTCAGGATCCCAGGTTCAGGTTTCCAGATGGAATCTGGGATTTGGCTAGAGAACTAGACCAAAAGCATATAAATAAATAGTGGTCCTTTGTCTAATGGGAGTTCATAATGGGCTGAAGCGTCCATTCTCCTTAGGGAAGAAGTTACACAGTATTGTAAAGGGGGTGTAGTCTTATATGATACACAGCTGATACATAAAATGGGGCATAAAAACAAGAGGTGTGAATTCAGTGTAGCACAGCAGCAATAATTCCAGACTGAAATATCTTGGGAATTGACCAAAATCAAAATTTTCTTTCATGTCTTATCACTTCAGAATGTATACTGCCAATATGATTTAATATGAAAATCAGATGCACTATTTATTCATTTATTTCAATATTCTCATGAAAACTTAAGTTCTAAATTGAAAGTAGTATGAGTTTAAAATATTATAGACATAAGTGATGTACTAAGTTACTAAGCCTAGTATATGGATATCTGGTTTTTGGCATTAGTTTATGTGGTTTTAATTTTTTAATTGTTAATGTCACAGCATCCAAATCACAAAAATATAAAACATTTTAAATAAGACCCCTACATCCAAAACAAAGAAACCTGCTAAGTTTTTTACTTCATTGGTAACTCTGGTGTAGCAGGTTCTGAATAGAACTCTCAGAATATGACATTCTTTGTCAACATATGAAATTATTTAATATTTTTTAGGTTCTTCATTATAACTGATACATGCTGAGTAGTGAAATCAATGACATAACCATCAATGAAAATTAGCCTTTGCAAGATAATTTGATTCCATGTGGAATAATAATGATTACAAGTTAAGATATAAATAAATCAAATTCAATTTTGCTGGTGACATCATTATAAAGATATATGATATTAAATTCCATTTGGTAATAATTTAATTTTATTAGTGCCTTTATATTCCTATGATGAACAATCTATTAGATACTTGGGCGATTGCTTATCTACCTTTAAACATAGATATGTTTTGTTTACATGGCTCTGCTGTTCTAATACTTCATGCTTATTTAATGCTAACCTTGTATACTGTTAAAAAGGTTTAAAATTTAAACAGCTCTACCACTGAAATGCTATAACCCCACAGCAATGGGGGGGGTTATGCATGGTCATTTTTAGAAAGTGAAAGAGCAATCAAGTGACACAGCTTTGTCCAAGAGGGTTCAGTGACTGTCATACTTTCTACCGTAAGTTACATTTTCTGAATTAAAAGCAAAAATCTACTATTCCACTTAATTAAAACATGGAAAGGCTACGTGAATAATGCATGCAGAGGAGATCCAATGCATCTTATGAGACTTATGAGATGGTGAAGATCGACCTACAAAGCCTCTTAAAGTATTAGAGACAAAAATTACAGGTCCTGGAGACTCATCCAACTCTGTTACATGATCTTCAGCATGCTTAAAGGTTCAATACCCTTGTTCTCATAATAAAGGTTTATCTGCCCATGAGGACCTAGGCATTCCTGAAAGCACTTCACTAGAACAGGATGAGAGGAAATGGCCTCCACTTGTGCCAAGGGAAAATGCCATTGGATAGTAGGAAAAATATCTTCACTGAAAGGGTCATCATAGTATGGAATCACTATCCCTGAAAGTATTCAAAAAACATTTAGATTTGGTGCCTGGGACATGGTTTAGTGGCAAAGTTGCCAGTGTTAGGTTAATGGCTGATCTTAAGTCTTTTCCAGCCATAATGAATCTGTGATTCTATAGCTGTGTATCTCAATTCCTACCTTGCATCTTAAACTCAGAAGAATTTAAAATTTATTTAATGTAACCTGAAAATATTTCACAGACATCTGTTGTATCCTGTTCCCTAAAGTGCAAAAATGAATACTAGTCACATTAAAAAATAAAAAAGGTGGATATTTTTTCCACAATTAGCATATGAAAAATTATTTCTGTTGTGGTAGAACAGCTAGCCATTGAAATATGCTTTGCTGCTCCAAATGAAATGAATCTCAAGAAATTAAAATGTTATCCAGGAAGATTTGACATTCATTAGTCAGTCCAGGAAATGCTAATAAGTTGAAGGAGAGAGTTTTTACCTCAGGAGATCAAAAACTTGGATTCTATATATAAATCAGAATTATATATATTACAATTATATTATATATGAGAATACATATGGTATATTTATAACATATATGGCATATTATATATATAAAACATAATATATATTTGTTATTTTCTGCAATACTCATGCCCAAATAACATGAAATTTATGTAAGTCCAGATGTTTAGAAAAAGAGATTTGAGCTTATATGTTTTGTCTAAAAACTTTCTTTGATTCTACAATCAGTACAGAGGCTGGAATAAATTCTCTTTAAGCATGTATGCATAAAAAACAATTTAGGATGACCAAAAAAACCTTAATCAAATCTAAAATTATTGTTCTGAAGTTAAAGCTCCAGCTTGGAATGGTATTCTTAATAAATTAAGTTCTGTGAGTTCATGAAATGTGTTCCACCATCACAATGCTACTCTATAGTATTAGGTCTTTGGATTAATATGCTATTGCAAAGTGTAATGTTGGTTCCTATTAAGAGGTAGAGTTATATATTTTTTTCATAATGGGATTTAATGTCAGTTGAACCAGGCTTAATTAAACTTTGTCTTATAATTCATTTTATTGAGACGTGCAATGAAATCTTGTGAGTTTTATGACTTTTTAATTAAAATTAATTAAGCCAGCTTGTGGTTAGTGCTTCCCTACAAACTAGTTCCCTTACATTTCCAAGCTGTTTGAACATGTTCTAGATGCACAATTTAAACTTTATCAGGAGGTAATGGTTTAAAACTTCATTCAAGAAAAATCTACATTTTTAGGGACCTATTGACATTTAATGTAGTAATTTTAAAGAGAGCTGAGTCATTTTTGATCCAATTATCAATTATGTTAAGGTAGCTTAAGAGCATGGTTAACATAGGTCATGACCACATATACATCTTTGATTTTCTGTTGTGTCAACATCCTATATATGCAGAGTTAAAAAGCAACTCATTGAAAGTCAAGCTGTACATATCAAAGCATTCACATTTATAATATTGAGCATCATTTTCAACTTTGTCAAATTTATTCTGTGAAAAATGCATGTTTTATGATTGGCTTTTCGCAAATATTAAATTGAATACTATATGTATTATGTTATATTGATTAGAAGTGCTGTATTAACATTTTAATAGTATGGTATATGTAGTTTTGTAGTTAAAATAGAGCCTATGTATGTGGGGGTTTTTTTTACTAGCTCAAGCAAGAGATGAGATAATGAAGAAACTCTTCACACAGAGATGACAATGATGGGGGCCCATAAAGAATTACTGCCTCCTTATCGGAAAAGACAAACATTCTTCCACCTTCTCTCCGTCTTTATGGAACCACCAGGAAGGGAAGAAGTTGACAAAGGGGAAGAAGTTGACAAAAACCAGAAAAGTTCTTAATTTGCAAGGAATTTATGCATCATGTATGAGATGTATGAATATGCAACAGGCTACTGCTTTTAAAGATTATTCCTTTGTTCTCAAGGCATGCTTATTGGGCTTAAGTGCCCGAGAGCATCCGGACGTCCATAATTCTTTGCTTTTTATTGTCTTGTAATTGTCCTAACTCTAAATTTTCATTACTCCAATTGTATTACTATTTTTATAACTATTTTATTATTATTAAACTTTTAAAATTTTAAAAACCAAGTGATTGGCGTTTATAACAATTCTATCTGCACTTATCTATTTTATCTGTAATTACACATTTCAACGAACTTCTATCTCATTATTTTGTCATGCCTATGTCTGCAATATGAATCTCTGCTGCCTTATATAAAATAATAATTATAAATTAATAATAAATAATAATTTTTAATAAATATGTTGAAACAGTACATTTCCAAAAGTCTGAATTTGGAGAATTAAAATAAGAGTTTCTTTCTACTGAATAAGTCAGGGAAGGACAGCATGTGACATACTAGAGCCAGAGTATAATTCTATTGTTGTAAGTCTTGTACATTATTTTCTTGTATTTGTTATAATGTCTTCTATTTCAGTTTTGGTGAATAGTCAGTCTTTCCTGTGGTTCAGACACGATCAAGCAATTATAGGCAGCATTGATTGAATTTTGATATGCTGAAAACTTAATTTAGAGGGTATAACAGTGGAATTATCCACTTCCCTCAGTTTTGATGTTCTTACATTTAAGTCCTTGACTGATGTTTTGTCATTCTTTCCCACTTCTTATCTTAAAAATTATATCCAAAACAGCATAACAAAATTCATTATTATTTTTCACAAATTAGATGTTGGAACTTACTGTTCCCAATATTGCTTTTTACATTTTCAGTTTACATAAAAATTTAGTTCCATTTTTTGTGCCTTCAGTCTTCAATTACTTCACTTTATATCTGTCTATAAATCGAGAATATGAAAACACATTTACAATTTCTCCACAGAGATTAAGCACACTAAAAGAAATATTTGCAGAAAAATATCTGTAGAATTGTGATTCTACTTTGTCCTGTTGTTGTAGAGTAGGTAGTTCAGGGAGTGCTTAATTCAGTCCTTAGCATTCAGACAACTAAATGTAACACTATATTTTGGGTTTATTTGTTTATTGCTGTTTTTTGTTTGCTTTTATTTTCTTTTTTTCTGTTTATATGTTTTATGTAGTTTATAGGGGAGTATTTTTAGGGTTTTTTAGTTGTTCCTGTTTTCATTTGTCCCGGTTCTGTCCAGGACAAGGCTAATTTTTTTTTTCAGTAGCCAGGAGTGGGGCATAACTAGGACACAGAGGTTAGTCTGTAAAACCTTATGTCATTGCTGGGAGTGGGGGAGAAAGGTCTCTTCAAAGGGGAAGGAGTTCTTTCTGGTTTAGTAAATGTGACAGAGGGATCCATCTGATGTTGTCTGTTGGGGATGGGGGGAGTGGGTGTGGGGGCTGTGGTTCTGTGTAAATCGCTTCCTTTCTTTTCTCTGTCATTAGAATAGCTGCTGTTACTCTTTGTTTCCTTACCTCATTGCTGTTTCCTGTAAATTGTTCCTATCTCAACCAGTGACCTTTACTTTTTGTGCCTCCAATTTTCCTCTCCAGCCCACTGTAGTGTGGAAGGGTGAGGGGAAAAGCAGGAGAGCAAGAGAGTGTCAGTGGTTTGGAGAGTGGGGGCACTGAACTGGGGAGTACTGTTCCTAAACCACAACAGTACAATAGTTTTCAATACTGTGAGATCTTAATTGCTGTAAACTATTTGCATGATAACTGGATATTAAAAACCTGTTCTGAACAAGGTCAAAAAATAATCATTAATTCATGTTGTTGATCTTCCCCTCAGCCTTGTCATATGTGTAGATGGAAATCTAGATATTCATAATATAACTTTATGACTGGCAAGGTATTTAAGAAATAGTGAAAGAAAGACAGTGAAAATATCCAGGAAAATGTAGTATGAGCATGTAAAGATTTACAATATATTTAATGTGCTCAATTACAACAGAGTTTATAAAAATTTCAAACAATAGCTTTACTAATTCTGACAATTTTTAATTATGATATTATCATATAATCTTTAAATTGTTTTTGAAATATATTTGCGGCGGCTCCCTGCCACGACCTCAAGCAGACAAGAGGCGCCAGCCAGCACTGTCCGTGTGAGGCCGGGTGGCCGCCACGTGAGCGGGCACTCCAGGGGAATGGTGCCTGCCACCCTGGTAGTGCTGAGTGCTGCGGCGTGGGTTACGCAGCTTTGGTAGCTCCACACGCTGAGAGGAGACGAAGAGACCAGAGAAAGACACTTGTTTGCGAGCCCAAAGTGTCTTTATTCCCCCAGGCGGGGCAGGAACAAAGGTGCTCTCAGGATGAATGCAGTGACAAAATGCTGGCTGGCAGCAGATTAAATAGGGGGTGGGCGGACAGGGGTGTAAACCTGTCTCACCCAATGGGGACAAACAAGAGACAGGATTGACAACCCACAGGGAGTGAACAAACCTGACTGATGGGACCAAACAAGGAGAAAACAGGGAGAGGTGAGAAGATTGACAGGTACCTGGGGATGCAAGTGGCGGGAACTCTCAGAGTAAACAACTTGGAGCAAACCACTGTGAGGGGAAAAATGGGGGAGTACAAGGAACAAACCTAACTAACATTAATATAACACCTGACTAAACCAACCCGAACCACAACATATATATTTATATATGAATTGCAACTATAGCTGTTGAACTCTAATAATTTATGTTTTGTTTTTCTCATGAGCTGCAAGGATATGGCAGAGCATACCCATATCTGGGTATGGCAGATATTGACTAATCCTATGGCTTATTAGCTGTAGTGGCTTTTTTAAATTTTCTTGCAGTATTACTGAATCTGAAATACTTTTCTCTTCCCAGGAGAATATAATGGAAGTTATAAGAAATCAAGAATTTTTACTTCTACCTGCCGAAGAACTCCATAAACTTCTTGCCAGTGATGATGTGAATGTTCCTGATGAAGAGACCATTTTCCATGCCTTAATGATGTGGGTGAAATATGATATGCAGAGGCGATGCAATGACCTAAGTATGCTGCTTGCTTATATCAGATTACCTCTCCTTCCACCTCAGGTATTTTTAAAATTATGTAATCATCATCATCATCATAACAAGAACGTCATTGTTATTGTGTCCTTGTGAAAGCTCTCATCAGTTTATGATCTGCAACTTCTGAATACTCTGTGTGTTTAAAAGCAAACCTGTTCAGAATCAGAAAAAATGCGTGGTAACCTTTCACCCAGGGTGATCTCAATAAACTTGAGAGTTGGACCAACACATTCATAAGAAGGGCAGAGTTGTGAAAGTGAAGAGGATTAGCTGCAGATTTGATAACATGCTAAGAAAAAACAGGCAGAATAGTAAATATTCTCAGAAAAGCTAACAAAATTGAAATAGAACCAACAAACGAACAACAAAAAAATCCCAAACACACGGGGTTTATGACAAATACCAGGCTGAGGATGAGTCAACAATGTGAATTAAGAAAACTCCTTATTGTTCTACAACACAAAATATTCTGTCACCAGGCAATATGAAGTTATTATTCCCATAATACCTGGTGCTGCTAAGGCTGTGCCTACACTATTGTTTCCAGTTTTGTACTCCACAATTTGAAGGGCATAGGAACAAATTGGAGGAGGTTCAGGGGTGGGCTATCAAGATGGTGTGTCTAGAAAGGAGAAACAGAATAAGTGGGCTTGTTCAAACTAGTGAAAAGGCGGCTAACTGATGACCTGATAGCAACTTAAGACCGAAGGTAAGGTCATGGAACCACATCCTGAGTGCACCACAAAATGTAAGAAGAGACAAATACTCTAACTTGTAGCATGGACAGTTCAGATTGGACATTAGCTTGAGGAGGAATCACTTGGAATGCAGTGAACAAATGCAGCAGTTTTTTCAAAGGTCAGGTGTGCTTTTTCATTGAAGGTTTTCCTGAATTAGCTAGACAAGATCATTAAATACAGTGTTGGCGGAAGCCCTGATTTGAGTGAGCAGACCTAGCTGATCACTGGTGATCATTTGGATCTCTACTCCTATGAATGCTTCATGCTTCTATCAATCTGTGATTCAGGCTTCAGGTCTTTTTTTTTTTTTTTACCCAGAGAACTAAGTGGCAATTCTTTTCCATAATTCCATACACTCAGTTCTCCTTTCAGTTAGTGTACTGGGCCTGTCTGGAGTAGAGTTAATTTTCTTCATGACAGCTGATAATGTGTTGTGCTTTGCACTTTCTGATAAAACAGGTGAGAATAACCCATCCTGTTAATAGATCCCTTGGTGCAGATCAGAGTGAAGCAACGCTGAATGCCTGGTGTTTTTATACATACACATGTAGGCTTTATTGTAGAACAATTTGGTTGCACAGAAAAACAGGCATATAGCTAGTAACAATAAAAAAGCATAAAAATATCACTTAAGAAAATGATTAAGAAAGAAAAGGAAGGCATAAGAGTAGAAAGACCTTACCACCCACAGGCCTCAAGACAAGACTTGTTTGGGGCAATTTTGATGTCTGTTGAAGTGATGGTCACCATCTTGGTCGAAGTGACAGTTTCAGACTATCACCAGGTGATGGAGGAAATCCCAGTGAAATCCACAGCACACAAAAGCTATTTGGTTTATATTCCTTCAGGTAGGAAAGACCAGGTACCTCCCTTGGAGTGGGGAATTTCAACTGGATGATGTAATGTGGATCATGGGACGCTTTGGGAGTCTTTGACACCTTCTAAGATACAGCTACCTATTACATCAATGAATTTGAGTCCCTTGAGACCCATTATGGCCCATTAGCAGAGATTGATACCTTCAGGCTACGTGTGAATGTCCCAGTACTTCTCCAAAGTAGAGTTATCACAGCTGAGTCACTTGAGTAAGGACAAAGACAGTACTGTGCCTTGAAGGATTTACCTCTATCCTTACCTAGTTCAACACCAGCTGTAGGCTGAGGTGTCAGGTGTGCTATCCCACTGCACCTAGGAGGCTACTTTGCATTTCAGCAGCTTGTCCCTGATTGTTTGAGCCACCAGCATTCCAATCTCTCTTCCAGTGTCACTTCTGGGGTGCCCCCTTTAATCTTATCTCAAGTTTCCCTCACAGTCCAAATTCTGGTTAGTAGGCATATTTATGGAGATGTGGGTTTTGATGGTTGCAGATGAACAGCTGAGTATTTGCAGTTTTCTACAGTGAGCAAAAGTCCTCTGATGATTTTAGCAATGTTTAAGCCATTAACCACTTCAGTCTCTTACACAGTGCTGGTAACACATGTTTAGGCTATTGCTGAGCTGCATTTGTATAGCAAGGAGATAGATGACTAGGGAGTTGTGTACATGAAAAGAAAAATGTTTAAAAACTGTTTATAAAGAAATTTAGAAAGAAATGTTTTATAGCGATATACTGGCAATTCTCTTGAACTTTCTGTTCTATTTAATTTGGAAATTAAGTCCTATACACTGGTGCTGGTCTGTAATTGAGAACTACATCATAAAAGTATCAACTATAATGCTAAAAAAGCAAGGTATTTTTCAAAATAAGAATTAAGATATAACAGAATTTCAACAAAAAATATTGAGAACTGAAAGTGAAATTTTACTTTTTATTACCAAAAGGGGTTTTTTTCCCCTGCTCTGGTTTATACTTTAATATGTATCAAAACTCTCTGTCATTTTCATTGCACTGAAAATTAACTGAAGAGCTCTCTGGAAAGAAGCCAGGTCAAAATTAGCTGCACATCATTGGACCTTTAAAAAAAAACCCAACTATTTACTTTCCTTACTTTTAAATCCTCCTTAAAAAGAGGAAGTCAAAGACTACAGAAATTAATAACAGACTGGAAAGATTGTACTGAGATTCACTTAAATTGAAGGTTTAAATTCTGAGTTTGAGTTTCCATGATACCTAATTTCACTCTCAAGGTACAGTAATTATATTGGCAATGTAGTCAGATTTAAGTAGTACAATATCAAACAATGTGATTCAAAATCCAGTAGATAAATTTAGGAGAAGGCAAGCCAGTATTAACGTGTTAAAAGGAAACTATCATAAAGCTGAAAATTAAATAATAGAATTTGCAATGTTGCCACAGAAACTTTTTTGCGTCTTTGATTTGCCTGGAACCATCTAAACTAAAACAGTTCATATTTCTTCACTGAAGTCCAAAAAGAAAGACTGGTGGTTTGGCCAACATTATAACTTATTTCACGTTACAATAGGTAATAAAATAGGTAATAAGCAATATTATATAATAGAATAAAATAAAAACACCTTTCTGTAGATGTTCCAGATATTTTATATTGATCCATACAGAAAACATAATTTATGTTCATTTTTGTTCTTAAGGGATTTGGTGAGAGTAAAAATTGGGTGGTATCCTTAAACCTTGTTAATGCTGAAGTATTTTAGATTATTTATTTGAATTGTTAATTTACAATTGTTAATTGTTTATTTATGAAATATTTTCCTTGTAACTTTTGATAGCATTCTTTACAGAGAGTAAGTTAACAAACAAGAAACAAGCAAAAACTGTATTTAAGAGGAACTCTTGTCCGTTTTTCAAAAACTATAGGAAACTACTTTTGTGGCTGAATGGTGCCATTGTTGTCCTCAATTTTCAATATTTGATTGCATTTTAAATAAATCCCTTTTAATGTTTAAAAAAACCTAACAAAATTAGTACATGTAAAACAATACAGAAACACTACAGATAGTTTTTATACAGGTATATGTGTGTGTCTTTGTATGTATTTTTTTTTACACGATATGATAAACATATACATAATCACAGAATAAAAATGACAGAATGCCTGAGGTTGGAAGGGACCTCTGAAGAACCTCTGGTCCAACACTTCTGCTCAAGCAGAGATAACCTAGAGCCATTTGCACAGGACTCTGTCTAAACAGTTTTTAAATAATTCCAAGGATTCTGCAGTGCTTAGTCATGCTAACAGTATTAAAGTGTTTCCTGATGTACAGAGGAAACCTCTTGTGTTTCAGTTTGTGCCCATTGACTCATCCTGTGGGCACCACGTAAAAAAGCCTGGATCTCTCCTTTATGCACCTTCTCTTCAGGAATTTATGAACATTAGTAAGATTTCCCAAAGGCTCCTCTTTTCTGGGATAAGCTGACCCAGCTCTCTCAGACTTCCCTCAGAGCACAGGTGCTCCAGTCCCTTCATCATCTTTGTGAGACTTCATTGTATTCTCTACAGTATGTTCATATCTCTCTTGTGCTGAGAAGTCTAGAATTGGACACAGCTCTCCTGGGTTGACCTCTCCAGTGCTGACACAAGGGGAAGAATCACTCTCTTTGACTTACTGACAATACTTTGTCTAATGCAGCTCTAGATATCACCTACCTTCTTTGAGGCAAGGGCACAGTGCTGGCTCCTGTTCTGCTAAGCTGCTTTCTGACTGGGAGGCCCACAGCATCTATTAGTCCATGTATGTACATTACACATACACATATGCATGGCCATACAAATATACATAGGAATTTATTTAATTCTTTTATAGTAGAATGTAGTTAGGAACCCTTTTCTTAGAAGTGAAAAACTATAGTTGTGGAAAGATATATCCAATAAAGTATGATCAGAACAGTTGAAGGTGTTCTTACCGAGTTCCCTGATGACATGTGATATAGTGATTTCCATTCCCACTCCTCGCGGTGCAAAGCGGTTCATATAAATCCTCACTAATTTTGTATAGACAAAAGTCTAGCCTTGTCTGCAGCTGAAGCTGAAACATTAACTTCTGGCCATGAAGGCAAATGGCATAAAAGAGTTTATATCTATGCCACTGTATTGTAAATACAGGTGAACCCGGTGGGAAGAAATGATGATGTTTGACTCCAGTTCAGAAGGCTGAATGATTTCTTTATTATAACTATACTATAATACATTAATATACTATTTAAAGGAAGATACTAAAGCTACAAACCTACTTGTTCTAACTACGATATCTAACTAACTCACAATTCGTTACCCTCCTCACGGGAGTCCAGACACAGGTGGCTCTGATTGGCCAGCAGGCCCAAACAATCTTCACCAGAATCCAATCAAGCAATCACCCCAGGTAAACAATTCTCCAAACACATTCCACATGAGAAAAACAAGGAGCAGAAATAGAAATTGGTTTCTCTTTCTTTCCTCTGTGCTGCTCCATGAAAAATCCTGAAAAAGAAGAACCTCCCTGCAACACCACCAAATTCTCCTTTTCTTTCTTTATACCTTTCCCAAAAGACAATAGTTTATTCCATGTTTGAATCTCCTGTTCCCTAACTAAAGCTGTACCGTGAAACATTCAATGCAATAGCAAAGTTGAGCTTCTGCCTATTTCGATTACTAATGATGTAATCTCATCTACTAAGATGAAAAGCTGGTTTCTGCTATTTGTTGGTACACTGTGAAATGTATCTGTTAATGTTGATGCTACAGCATAAGTCAAGAATGTGTGCAGCTTCTCTTGGGAAAACATTATTTTTATGGTGTTTTTTAAGAGTGTGAGAAGTTACTAATGATACCCGGGCTGCTGAAGGAATTTGCAAGCAAGAGACGTTAATATGATACTGAGTACCTAGAATAGCATGACAGTAAAGATGACGATGTTTAGTGTTTTTAAGTGAAGATGTGCATGATGAAAAGAGCACAAATATTTCCTTATAGATATGCTTGAGTTAAAGCTAACTTGTATTCCACTGGTGTGCTGGGTTTATAAAAGCTATTATTTGCATCTGCCTATAACAGTAGATCACTGGTTTAGCTAGGAAAGTTAAAAAATAGCATAAAGCAGAGATATTACTGTCTTTTCCTCTATAACACTTTTAATAATATCACTTTCAGAAGCTTGCAAACCACATCAGTAGGATAATGCATAGTCTTTGACTATGTGGCTCAGATCCAGTGAATCTGTTATAGGCATCTAAATTAAATTTCTTGCCCAGGAGCAGAAACAATGCAGTCCTTATAAAATGAAGTACTTAAATACCGTGTAAGCCACTGGAGAGAAAATGAACAGATCCACATGAGTTCTCTTCTTATTTCTACAGAGATGCTATAGGTAAACTGTAGGAAGCACTGAGCCTCTAAATCCCCTTAGAATTCACACATTACATGACCTTAAACGTGTATATGAATTTGCATGTAATAATTGAGTAGAAACCCTGCTTAGATAACTGATATGATCATGTAAACTTGTAAATTCCTTCCACAGCTCAGCTGGCATTTGGCAAAGAAGTATTTCTTTGTGCTATAAAAAAACCCTATTAACCAGGCAGTTGTCAGACAGGTTCATTAAGTTTTGACCTTTTCAGCATACTAGAGGAAACAACTGAAAGTTCCTTTGCTTAGCAAAAATGGAAGGTATCATTCTATGTCAGTCAATCTTTAAATTTGTCTTTGACAGCAGTGTGATTGATAATATGAAATGAGAAGCTTCCTCGGTTGTCCGTCTCCAGTGTCACTAAACAAGTGCAGCTGATAAGCACTCACACCTGAGTAGAGTGCTAGGCTTTTAAGATTGGTTCCTACCTACTGGTCTGGGGTAAATCCTAATGGTGTGTGTAAACTCTGTCAGCCTCTGCAACATTTTGTGAATTCTTTCAATCACTTCTAAATGATTGCATACCAGGAGATTATAACTTGAACCTGAAAAGTTTGAAGGTATGATTGAGTTTCTTATTCACCAGTGTGTGCAGTCTTCTCCACATCAGCTAGATTCCTAACCTCTCACTATAGGCAATGAAGATCTGGCGCATTTCCTAACACATAGGAGCAAACCTGTGTGCTGATTTGAGAAGTTCCATGGATTATCATGCTGCCTGGCTCCAAGGAATTTTTCTAGAAACATTCCCTTCTAAATCCAGTACTATATTTACTGGCTCTGTGTGGATTCTTAGACACCCTGTGGTATCTCAAATGGTGCTAAATGCTTGGTTTTGTGCAAGTGGCTTAAGCCAATTAAACCAAGCAATATTTTTAAAAAAATATTTATGTTAATTTCAAGCAAACAAAGATTAATTAATTACCTTAAGAATTAATAATTTCCCAGTCCACAAAAAATGAATTTCTGGCAAGTTTCTAGGATGATCTCCATATTCCTCTCTTAAGTTATCAATGCAATAAAAATTTGGGCTTGAAATTTCAGTTGCCTGTATAATGACAATTAGTTGAGTATAGCCAGTAGAAAAAAGATAAGCTGTTATTTTTTTACTTTTCTTATAAAGATCATACCATAAAGCTAGCTTTTTAACTTTTTTGTAGCAGCTTATCTGGTGGTGAATCTAGATTGTAAGCTGATACTTTACCTGAACAAAGACATGATATTTTAATGCAATGTGCAAGATACAGTCCAAAAGATTTTTCTTGCTTTTTAGATAGTTCTAAAATTGTCCAAAAGTCCTGTCCATATGGCTGGGATTCTTTTTGTGTAGATAAATGACATGTGAACATTTGTAAATTGTTAAAATGATAACTGCTCAACACAGTTATGTGTGATGTTCATTTCCAGATACATTTTATTATCAGTAAAGTTTAGTAAATGCCAGTAGATATCAGTAAAGTTTCAGTAAATGCTTTGAAGCTGTCACAAGGTGCTGTTCAAATAAAGAGTGTGACAACATGATTCTATAATACTATTTCTTTATCCAACACACAGGCAACTTACCTGACTTCTTTTCAGCTTTTTATTCAGTTTCTCATGATATACTGAGCATATGGTTCACTACTAAATATTTTGGGGTAAATTTATTTAATGGAAGACTGAATTTCCACTAATTAAATTGCATTTTTACATGGTCATAAAATACAAACTTGTGCCACTTAAATTTATTCTTTGTTGTGAAATATATAGAACAATAGTTTTATAAAAATACTTTATTTCTGTTGCTTGTTCTCTGCATTTGATGTGAAACTTTTAGGAGAATGTATGTTTCATACATATCCCCACTAGAATGTATAGACTGTGTCCATGTGAAAACACATTTATGAATAAATTAGATTATATTAACTAAATAATCAATTAGAAGCTCTGGTCATATAAATAAGAGGATATTTTTCCTTGACCTTTGAAATAGCACTATTCTTAAATGAGTTACATTCCTAATACAGTTACATTCACATAAAATTATGTCTTCCATTTTGAGAAGACATGTTTTGCCTGTTGCTTATATTTTTACAAGGTCATATTATCTATAGTCATTTTTTGGCAGGTTTATATCTTTTTCTCTCTTACTGACTGTCAGATTGACAATCATATTTTTGTGGTTGCCCCTGGCTGGATGCCACTCTACCCTCCCCTCCACAACTGGACAGGAGAGAGGAACTACTATGCAAAGCTCATGAATTGAGACAAGTTTTGCTGCTAGCTGTTGATGTTCTGTAAATCATGCCTCCTGAGATCATGCAAATATAACTTATTGAACGTAGTTAGGACAAAGATCAGTCACTGCTTTCAGCGGTTGTTTAAAACAGGTAGTTTTAGAAGCAAAAACCATTATTGCTGTTGATGCCATTGAAATCTGTCACTCTTAATTAAAGAAGGAAGGAAAAGGGGAGAGCTAAGAAATGGCTTGGACTTACCCTCCATAATGTTAAGTCCCTATTTTTTGTAGTGTAGTGCTCTTTTCTGCATTCTTCCTTGTCCCTTAGATTGATTCAGCATAATAGACAAGCACAAAATAAGACACATTTTCTTTTCTAGTTTTTTTTAGTTGAGTCATCAACATTTCAGAGAAGTCATCAACATTTCAGAGATTGTGAATGTCTTAAAAGAATTCTTCCTATTCAGCATTTATAACATTTAAACATTAAATATACTGTCTGGAAAAGGTGCTTAAATACAGTCCCCCTTCTGTGATGTTTTCTTATCCATCTTTTTTCCTACTTCTAAGACTGAAGAACATTATTTATGGGAGAAAAATGCTTCTTTTATGCTCCATTTCTTTGTACTTATATAAGAATTTTATAAAAATTACATCAATTTGGGTAGACTACAGCTTACTGCAGTTAAGAGGTAACTACAGTAAAAAAATAAAAAGCCAGTAATTTTCAAATATGGGCTGTTAGTTGTTATTGACTGAATAATGTTTGTATTCCATTTGTTAGCATCTGTCGTGCTTTTACCTAATCTCCTATTTATCACTTTTAGAAGAAAAAAAATAAAGAATTTGATTCAGAAGGACTTCAAATAAAGACATCTGTCTTCAAACAAAAGCAGACTATCCAACATTTTGTCAAAGGCCAATCTTATTTTGCTTCTAGTGTTGGGTTTTTTTATATTTTCTCTTATTTTAAATGTGATTGGGGTTTTATTAAATTTTTGTTTCACTTTCTTTTGAATGAAATTTGACCTTTTGAATACAATTTGACATTTTCTTATTTTCCTCAAGGAGTAGAGAAGAAAATATGCAAGGTACTCTACAAGACATTAATCCTACCTAAGTTTATCTAGAAACTTAATATTTACTTTAAGAAGCAATTTATCTTGAAATAAAGATATTTTTCTTCATTTTCTGGAGAATAAGCATACCATGATGAAGTAAAATGTAGATCTGGGCATCAGTAGAATTATGTAGTAAGCTTGCATCTTAAATTTTGCCCTCCTTATTTCATCCTCTCTGTAAAATGCATAGATTGATAAAATTGTCTTGAAAAGATGTCACTGGAGGCAGAAGCTGGGGTGGAAGGGTTTAAAACAATTTCTCTTTTCCTAAACTGAATAACATGTGAATCACTAATACATCTGGTTGATAAGTCAATTGGTCAAATTAGTACCAATTTCAAAGACAGACCTGGATGTACGAGGAATTTAACAAAAGTCAGTATGTGTGCCAAAAAGTGTGGGCATACCTATAAATTAAGTTAAATTTGTAACAGTGTCATAAAAGATAGCATGGGTTTACTTATAGAAAATAACACTGAAGATTATAACAAATAACTCTGTTAAATCATAAGCTTTGGAGAAGAGTTAATGCTTTGAAAGTGATTTCAATACCACAGTTTAATTACTTGCCACAGATGCTACCAATGAATGTTCCAATTCCATTACTTAGTTTATTTGAGAGGAAGTGGGGGGAAAAGTCAGTTTCTTTATTTCTGTATCAAATGTACAGCCTCAAGGAATGTGTGTGTACATGGCTGATTGTTTCTCTAGTAAATTCTTTAGGGTAATCTAATAGTAAGTTAAGGAAAACAAACTTCAACTATGCTATATTCATATTTTTGGTTTGGATTTTGTACCCTGATGTGGGGGAGGAATAGTGAGGACTTGGTTATAACTGAAGGGTAGAAAACCAGCTTAAAATTTCTTTTGAATATGAAATAATATTTAAAAAATATGTTGGGGAAAAGAAATTACAAATCAAATACTGAACACATTTCCTCTGCCACTGACTATGGTCATCAAAAATGCAAGCTTAGTAGATGCCAGAATTTGGATTTCTGACAGAAAACACAACTAGATTTTTTTTCCAAAAATGGAGTCTGAGACTAATCATTATTACTGCTATGTGACTGATCTCTTTGCAATATATTATCACCTGCATGCATATGGAGATCACACACTAATAAAAGTCTGTGGTGTCTAAGCAGTAATCCTGATGTAGATTATTTATAATAGAAATGATTAGTCACATGTTTCTAGGAAGAACTGGTCTAGAGTTTCTTAAAGATCCTTAGTCTGCTGCATCTTTTTGCTGAGGAGAAAATAATCTTTATCTGAGAATACAGAAATCTGAGGGATTTAGTGTAGTCTTTCTTGCTGAGTTGGTTGAGCAGCTGGTTTGACTAAAACATCATGAATAATTTAGTCCATAAGCAACACAAATATTGAATTTCACATACTAAATATTTGTCGTACTACAGAAAAATGCCTGGAAATCTCTGCGCAAAAAAAAACTTCACTGAAATCACTAATTAAACATGAATAAGAAAAACAGAATTTAAAAGAGATCCAGAATTCTCAATGAGCTGAAAAAAGATGATAGAAAACAAAATGAGATTTGCTAAATTTGAGGTGTTATTAATTGCAGATATTTTTCATTATTTTATTTCTAAGACAAAGTATTGAAATTATTGTTTTAAAAGCTAGCAAAACCTCAAACAATAAATTAGAAATTAGCTTTTTAAAAAAAATTCAATATAAGGCTTCTGATTACAAGTCAAGTGAGTAAAGCAGATGGTTGTTAGATTTAGCTCAATACATTCAATTCCTAGCAACAAAAAAAGGTTGTTTAGTAATATTGCAAATATTCATATGGATAAAATAGAATTTAGAAATGGAGTTGAACCTTCAGCTACACACAGAATCAGTTTGAGAACTTGTGTTCTCAACATTTAGAAGTCCCCAAAAAAAGTTAACAACTTTTATAGTTTTTTCATTGTTTAAAACCTAAAGGGGAGACTGAGGGAATGTTTAAATATTTTCATTTTTTTTTTAATATAAAACATACTTGCAAATCAGGATCTGTATACTAAATGATGCTATTGATAATACCTCAGAATGCAAAAATTGGCAGAAAATAATTTTATGACTGCAATGCATTTTACTTTCAAGATATATATCTCACTTAACTCTTTCTTTTAAAGTACTATATTTGAAGTAAATTCACAATTATACGATTCTTGATGCTGTAGCTTCTGTTATGAAAAACTAAGGCATTTTTGTGTACAAAACTGTCCCAATTTTTAAATTAATTGATAATTTTTGATATCTTTTTGTGCTGACTATTCAAAATTTTAGTCTGAACTTTTTAAGGTTTTTAAAATTTATTCTTGTTCTCTGAGTATAATGCTTAAACACTGTAATAATGCATGCTTAATAAATAGTCCCAAATATTTCCTCACATAAACAGTGCAAACATGCTGCTCTTCTCACTCCCATTCTCTTAGGATTTTTTCATGAATACTTAATTTAGTATGTATAAAAATAAGATTTGCTATATATTTTTCCTTATTTAAAAATATTACTGATGATTGAAATATCTTGTTGATTTTACTTTTTTTACTTTTTTTCTGAATAGTTAATAATGTTGCTACTGGACACCACTTAAATTTCTAAAGTAAACATGTAAATTAATACCTTGCATTGTCAAGACAGCCATAATGATCTCTTACTAAAATCTGTTCTTTTCAAGAATAAATGTTAAGCAGAATATTTAGTTAATAGTGAAATAGCAGAAATTAAAGTGATATCGAAAGAAGCAAACCATACTTTAATTCTATTCCCCAATACCTGTGATCAATTTACATAACATCCTCCCAGCCACAATCAGCCAGCTAGTAAGAAAATGAGCTGTAAATTTTCAACTGAAATTACTTAAGTCACTATTATGCCTACCCCATAAGTTCAAAGGTTTTTAACAAAGAAGTTTAAACACATCAAACAATAGTCTTTATACCAAGAGAAGTGCTATCCAACAGAATTAGCTCAGCATTTATTCCTTTTGTAAAGGACTTTGGGGGGACTTTCTTGGGGGACTTTTTTTCTTTCATATTTGCAGTGAAACATAAATAGCTGGACTGATACTACATTTAGCTGATAAAATAGGTATATTTATATAAAGTTCTAATCAGAATAGCAATTAAGTTGAAATTTGCAGTTGCAATAGTATTACAGGCATTTCCTTCAACTGTCTTATAGTCAGAAAATACAAAATGCCAAAAAATGTTCCTTTCACTACATTAATCAATAGAAATGCTTGTATTCATATGGCAATATTTTGATGTAGGAATCAGGACCTTTACGAGCTTTAGACAGATAAAAAATTATTCAAACTGGAGCTTTGTCCATAGAAGCACAGCATTTCTTAACATATAGAGCAGCTTGAGCATGGTAAGTATAGTCTGAAAATATAGTCTAAGAACTATTTTTGTAGAAAGCTTCAAAGCAGTATTTATATTCTTTCCAGCAACTCATATAAACCCTTTAGTTCCTTTTCATTTTAATCTGTAGAAAGAACAATCATGACCTTACATTTCAGAAGTCTATTCTTTCCTAGTAGCAGCATTACTGTGATCATTAACAATAACCAGCCATATCAAATCTGTACATGGAAGAAGACTCATAAAAGGACTATGATGGCTAATCAAACTTCTCTCTTGAAAAACATTCAAAATGCAAACTTTAGGCCATTAATAATTCAGATTTTTGTTTCATATGGTAATGTGATTCTCTTACTCAAGGTTGTCAAGTGAATAGGGATAGATTTTGGATCAAGGAAGAGACTTGTGGATTTTTTTAATGAAGCATGCTATGAAAATCCACATTTCATTTGTTCTCAATGAATTTGAGGGTCTTCTAACATTTTGTTATTCTTTTATAATTATTAATACTATTAAGATAATTCTAATCCCCTGTTCTGTGAGACATTGGCATATAAGTTTCTAAGGGCACAGAACTCTTTAGGGCTTTTCAGAGGGAGAATGCATCTAGATACTGGGATAATTTTTAGAGAACTGGAAGTTGCTTTCTGCCTGTGAAAAAATTAATGTGTTTGGGTATGAAATTTAATCCTAATCAGTGGTGTACAGAACAATTATATGTTTTTAAGGACTATTCAAGATTCTAAATCATAATAAACACTCATGGGCAGATACAGACGACATAATACATAATGTGGAATGATGCTGTCCCTCTTTTGGAAACACCCATCTCTTGGATTACAGATTAAAACTTTTGCTTGTGCTTAGTATTTAATTTTGTCATGCAGGGAGTACTTCTCACTTTCTTCACTTTTATAGACCTGATACCTGTCCTAGAGGAAATACCCACATTTTTTTCTTTTTAGCGGTAGGAATCCAATGGCGTTTTATCATCTCCCCTTTTGGATAATTACTGTGTCTGAGGCATGTATCAAGGTGGAATCTGAGGTTAGTTCATCCTGACTGAGTGAATATTGTCACACCTTGCACTTTTCACAAGATAGAAAGCTTTATCTAAATAACCAGGGAGTGTTCTGTGCCTCTTCCGAAGCATAAGGTCACTTTGAAATCTTTGGTGAGGGCAGGTCTTCACTTCTTCCATTGCCTTGTAGTCTATTCCAAGAGAGGAGAAAAGGAAAAAAAAGTGGTCTTTTTCTTTCCAGGTAGGTGGAAACTTTTTCCCTAGTAGTGGCTGAATTTCATCCTAGTTGGCACAGGGTAGAAAGGGACCAGTTCCATCTCTCAGATGATCATTTATGTAGAGTATGTGGGACTTTGCTTAATGTCATCCAAATCAAGTATTCAAATTGACACAATCCTACCTACAAATCACTGGGATAATAGAGAGGCTGGGAGAGATCTGTCAGGAAGCAACAGATGCAGAGCTGCTCATCAAGGAAGGAAGGAGGGAGCTGAGGAAAAGAGCAATGCAGGCAGCAATTGGTGCAGTCCTGTGGTGCACCCACTGTTGGTCACTGAACCTGTACCCAACTACTCCTTTTTTCTCATTAGACTTGACTTTTCTTTTGGCACTACTTGAGTGCTTTACACTCCAGATCTCAAATTCAACGTGCTTCATTGAGTTGAAACATGCCTGTTCTCTGCAGCATGGTGCTGGGAAGTCATTTGGAAGTACATCTAAGAAAGGACTTTTTGGGGGGTTTAACTGGGAAAAAATGAGAAACATGATGACACAAAGTGACAAAAAATTCCCAGGATATTGCTATTCTGAGAAGTCCCAGCAATAGTAAAGTTAACTATGAGGGCAGTGATATTGTAGTCTTTTGAGAAGCTACAGCTCTCTGATTTTCCACATTACAAAGCCCAGGAATATTCAGTTAGTATTAGATACAATTCTCTCTTAATGAATTATGTCATAGACATGGAAGAGCAAGCTGAACATAATATGGTTTCCAGGGAAACATCCTTATTAACTGAATTTCCTGATCAAGTGCATCCTGATTTAATAAAAATATATTGATTGTTGTGACATAATCAGGAAAGATAACTATGGAGTAGAAAGACTTTGAACCAGATTACTGAAATTTAAACAACATGAAACAGCTTTATATAACTTCTGATTTCTAAATAGTAGCTTCAATTTTTTTCTTTTTTTGTTTTGTTATTCACAACTTCTATCCTTTAGGACATTCAGAAATACAGTATTTATCAAAAGTTAGCCCATGTTCTAGAAAATAGAAGGAATGATTTATTTTTTAAGGGATATGAACAAATGTTGCTGTCCACTTTAAAATTTTTATTTGTATTTTTTCTGTTTTTTTCTCCATTTTCTATTCACTTTTAAGGCAAATTTCTAATTTGAAAGAAAAAGAGATTCAGCTTTTATTTGTGGTTGATGAATTAAGTCTCAGAATTTTGGGACAGAATAGTTTTCACAGGTTATTTCTTCTTTATTTGAAACACCTGGCAACTCAGTTGAAAGATTTCAAAGATAAATATTTGCTTTAAGGGCCTAAGCATTTCTGGGTAAAAGAGTAATGGTCTAAAAAGAAATCACCAATATTACTGTTGGACTTTGATCCTTACTGATATTATAAGCTTGCCATATAAACCTTTGTCATCAAATTCATTAATAACATTAAGCATTAAAAAGTCTATGTAACTTAATATTGCCTCAAATTTGTGCAGAGAAAACTGGTAATTCTATTTCTTAGCTCTCTTGTGCCTGTGTTCTGTTTAGCTAATATTGACAGAGTACTCTGTTTGGTTCTGTAATTCTGAATGTGTGTTAAATCATTTTGCAATCATCCTGCCTAAAATCTGGACACAATTTGCCTTTAGATCTTTGATTTTTTAGTCTACTGAGCACTGTGCTTAATACTGTAAAGGACAAAAAAAAATCACAAGAAGAATATATGAAAAGATTAAGATTAAGATTATGAGATAAAAATTAACCTAGTATTATGAAATATGCTTATCACCCCTGTTTCTAAGCATACTTTAAATATTCTCACTTAGCAATATTAATTGAATAATAACCAGAACAGGCACACACAATACACAGAAATGTTGGTATCAGTGCTTGACATCAGTCAACAGTGGATGGGAACTGACTGTCACCATCAGTTTATCATCCTACTATAAAACTTTCATACCTTATCTCTGTGAGTTTTCACAGGCAGCTCCTCACAGCACTGACTTATTTTCTCTTCCTTCTGCATGGCCAGCTGACTCCTTCACTGTCACTAGCACAACCATCTAACTCTTCCTGTCCCTTGCAGCACATACTAACCCTTACTGCCCCTAGCACAACTGCCTGACCCTTACACAACCAACCAACTCCAACTCTCCTCTCAACCGCCTCTAATCCACTCTTTTATAACACCCATCCTTACCCACCCTTATTGGACACAGCTGTGTAACCTATTGGGGGCAAGGCTGTTCCTACTCTTTGGTAATTAGTACAGCTGCAACTCCTCAGGGGTGAGATTGCCTTCAGCACTATCTCTATTCTCTCACAATCCATCCTCCCACACAGAAACCTTTATCATAGAATCATAGAGTGGTTTGGGCTGTCAGGAACCTTGAAGAGCATCTTGTTCCAGCCTCTTTACCAAAGGCAGGAGCACCTTCCACTAGATCAGGTAGCTCAAAGCCCGATTCAGCCTGGCCTTGAACACCTCCAGGGGTAGGGCATCCACAATTTCTCTGGACAACCTGTTCCAGTGCCTCACCACCCTCACAGTAAAAATATTTCTCCTTATATCTAATTTAAACCTAGTCTCTTAATTTGAAACCATTCCCCCTAGTCATGCCACTGCATGCTCTTGTAAATAGTCTTGCCCCATCATTCCTGTAAATTCCCTTGAGGTACTGGAAGGCTTCAATTAGGTCATTCCAAAGCCGCCTCTTTTCTAAGCTGAACAATCCCAATTTTCTCAGTCTTTCCTCATAACAGAGCTATTCCATCCCTTTAAACATCTTGGTGGCCCTTCCCTAGACTTGCTCCAACAGGTCCATGTCCTTCCTGTGCCGGGACCCCAGAGCTGGATGCAGCCCTGCAGGTGGGGTCTCATCAGAACAGAGCAGAGGGGCAGAATCCCTTCCCTGTGCCTTCTGTCCATGCTGCTTTGGATGAAATCCAGGACACATTTGTCATTCTGGGCTGTGAGTGCACATTGCTGGGTCATGTCCGGCCTCTCATCCACCAGCACCCCCAAGCCCTTCTGGGCAGGGCTGGTCTTGAGCTGTTCATCTCCCAGCCTGTGTCGATACTGGGGGCTGTAACATGCCTTTCTTTCCACCATAGATTCATTTCATGACTAATGCCTAAAATCAGAAGCAGACAACGGCTGTCTACATGTGCCAGCTTTTAATATTTCAGATGTCACAGAAAGCGTGTTATCTGCCAAAGGCTGACAGATTGACAAAGGGCATTCAAACTTCTGCAGCCATTGAAGTCCAGATGAAATAGCTGAGAGCTCATAAAAGGAATCTGGCTTCCTGTCTTTAGGCAACTGCAAAACAATTTGCATATTTTTGTATATATATGTCTGTGGGAAGACATCCTCAGACTCTAGGAATGAAATTCTCCTGCTTGCTGGTGTTTAGCTGCTTCTCTGAATATTATTTGATCTTCCAGATAGATATTCTATGATATCTAGAAATTTACTGCACTGTACAGATATGCTGTTATATGCAATTAAATCTTGCTCTAATTTGGATGCCTTAGGCTATCTGAGATACCTACATGGGTTTGGCAGATATGGCACAAAATTTGCATGAGCGTTGCACTCTTCTGGCCTGACATCAGTGAGATCACAGAATCAAAGAATCATTCAGGTGGGAGCAGGCCTCAGGAGTTCTACAGTTCAACTCTTGCTCAGAGCTAGGTCATTTGTGAGGTTAACCCAGATTACATAATTCAATGGAATCCTGAAAATTTACATGGTAATTTACAACATCTCAAAAGCTGGTAGATATGTATATACAGGCAAGTGAATCAAACACAACATTTACAACTTGCAGCCTCCTTCTTTGGAATCACAATATTCTTTTACCTGTATGCACTGAGCACTGTTCATTATCAGGTGGGAACATTGTTTTAGTTTGGTTTTAAAAATAACGGATGTTCCTGCAAAGAGGTGCCTTCTGGGTTCTTTCAGTGTTATACTGGAAACCATTAAAAATAAGTCAGCCCACAAGAGAATATTTAGTTTTCTTCAAAGCCTTCAGTAAAAGATTAGTAAGATTGTAGTCTTAAGAGCTGGTGAAACATTGGCTTAAAAATCCTTTAAAAATCAACTAACTGGTTAATTTTCTCTCTGTGTTCCAAGAAAAAATAGCCATGCAAAACTATGTGTGTGTTCTATAATGAAGAAATATACTTGTGACATCCATTTGTATTTGTCTGTTATTGCATGGTATTTTTTTTCTAAGAATTTCTAGGATGATTATTCACTTATTGTCATTCACAGATATTGGCTGACCTGGAAAACCATGCACTTTTTAAGGATGACCTAGAATGCCAGAAGCTTATTCTGGAAGCCATGAAGTATCATCTTTTACCAGAAAGAAGAACTCTCATGCAAAGTCCAAGAACTAAGCCTAGAAAATCTACAGTTGGAACACTATATGCTGTTGGAGGAATGGATAACAACAAAGGTATTATAGGATATTTGTTGCTTTATGAGTAATACGTCATATTTTCTTTGTCAGCAAATGGTGAAATAATTTTCTATTCCAAGATCGATGGAGGGATGTCTAAATCAGTCAAGAAATGTAGCCAAGATTTTGGTCCAATGAAAATCTACTGATATTTAAGAAAAAGCATAATACAGTTAGAGAAAAGAAACTGAGTTTTGAGGTCATTCTTTGTTCAAAATTATTACAGTTTTCAGAGAGAAATTTAACAAAAAAACTAGAATGCTAGTAATATACCTTAGTTATAGATTTCTAGAATTTGTTTTTCCATTATAAGTCAAATACTTCTCTCAGTTTTTTTAACCTTTGACAAATGGCAGTTAGATATGCAATGTATTTGATTCTTAAGCAATTTTCTAAAATATTAATGATGATTCATGGGTCTTCCAATGCAGAAATTTTTAAGTCTTTTAGAGAAGAAAGATAACTAGCTTCAACTAGATTGCTAGTTTTTCAACAGATAAAGGAAGGTAAAATTATCCCCAAATTACCCTGCAAATTTTATCAAAGCATTTTTTTGTTATTTTTTCGGAATAAGAATTATGAAGATAGGTTGTGCTTTCATTTCTGGTAAATTTAATCCACTGATTTCTCGAATGAAGTGAAACAAAATATTTGGACTAAAAGCTAGCTATATTACAAGTTTATGTACTCAAAAAGGCTTTATAATTTTTGGTGATATTCACAAACAATTCCACAGCATTTAAATTTTCATGTCCATATTTAGAATGAACACTATACCTTCAGAAACACTAGTTCTAATATAAAATAAATCATACTTTAAAAAAGTATAATATAAAATTATATCTTTAGTATTTCACAACTCTTTGCCTAGGTGCTGTTATTGAAGTTGTTTCACTAAATAGCTGTGGCAATATGGTTTGCAAAATGCCATGGCATGTTTTTCCCATCAAGTTGTGCCAGTGATTAGAATGTATGACATCTGTGCCTGTGTGAAAATAAATGGGTGGCATCAAGAGAAATGTGACAAGCAAGTCAAGGCAGCTTCATCCTTTTGGAATTAAGCTGTGTCAGAGGAGGTTTTCACCCCACGGGTGATTGGGCACTGGAAGAGGCTCCCCAGGAAGTGGTTACATCACAAAGTTTGTCTGAGTTCAAAAAGTGTTTGGACAATGCTCTCAGGCACATGGTGTGACTCTTGGCGGTGGTGCTGTGCAGGGCCAGGAGTTGGACTGAATGGTCCTTGTGAGTCCATTCCAACTCAGCTTATTCTGTAACTCTGTGACTGTGAGTCTGCCCTTCAACTCCACTTTCTTGAGGCCCCCCATGGAGTATTGAATCCAGCTCTGGGATCCCATAATGACACTGAACTTCTGGAGCGAGCCTAGAGGAGGACCACAAAGTTGATCAGAGCACTGGAGCACCTCTCATGTGAAGGCAGGCTGAGAGAGCTGGCACTGTTCAGCACAGAGAAAAAAAGGGCTCCAGGGAGACCTTATAATAATCCACCTTCCAATACCTAAAGGGGCCAACAAGAAAGCTGGAAACAGTTTTTACAAGGGCATGTAGTCACAGGACAAGTGGCAATGACTTTAAACTGAGGTTGTAGGTTCAGATCAGATATTAGGAAGTAATTGGTTACTGAGGGTGGTGGTGAGAAACTGGCACATATTACCCAGAGAAGTTGTCCTATGCCTGGAAGTGTTCAAGGCCAGGCTGGATAAGGCTTTGAGCAATGTGGTCCAGTGAAAGGTATCCATATCGTGGCTCAGGGGCTGGAACTAGATGATCTTTTGGGTTTGAAGGTCGCTTCAATCCCAAACTATTCAATGATTCTATGACAATAATAAATTGTTGATGAAAGAACCAATACATATATATATATATGTATATATATATATATGTATATATATTTTTTTTTTCTTAAATAGTTACAGATTATTTTTGTCCTTTTAACAGTTATAAACAATCGTGTAGCTAAATGTTAGTCATGGATGTGCACAGAACATTGCAGAATATTGTCTTTGGATGATAAAAAAATTTCCTCTTACTTAGGACAAATTACAATAAACACAAGCATTCAGGTAGGAAATGAGCCAATAATCCTCAACAATAAACCCAATTTGCGTGCAGCTGTATTTGTTCTTATTTACTATTAATATCTGTTCCACAGTAAAAATACAGAAATACTTAGGATGACAGCACAAGCATAGCACCATTACCACATCAACACACAGCCTATTTTGCAGATTCAGGTCAGGCAGAAGCAGTTCATTTCGGTAGCAGCAGGAGAAAACACAGAGCAACAGAGGTTCAGCCCTCTGTTGATGCACTCTCTTACTGAAAACTAGCAGGACTTTTACACATTTTCTGCTTTTTTTTTACACAAAAACTGCTTTGAGAATAGGCTGGTATGGCAGAGAAGCATCTGCATAGCAGGAGCCTGTGTTACAGCTGATGCAATATGAATTCCCAGTAACCCAGGCTCTGCAGCTGTGCCGTCTCAGCTTGCATCTGTTCAGCTCATCCCTCTTGTGATCCTGCTGTGTTCTTGACTAGCTTTTATGCGCAGTGAGTCTTGTTTCCACATGTCCATTCAGGAGACCTGAGTGCAGTTTGCCTGCTTTGAAGAATCACTGAGTTCATAAAGAAAGCCTGGGCTGAGAGATGATGCTGATACTGTATTATCGCTCCTAATGAATTAGTAATTTATTTTTTCCCCCCACAACTTTCTTCACTGAAAGACTGTTAATGGGCGTTTGAAATTCACAATGATGTATTTTTAATACTTCTTGATGTTTGCTACCAAATGTGAAACCATTGCAAATCACTGGATGGGGTAGATAAATTAGCAGTTTATTAACTAGCATATAAAATATTGGCTAAGTGCAAATATTATGAAAGCATTTGAAGGTTGTATGGCTCATCACATAAAGAGTAGCCTAGCATGCTAAGTTTATTTTGAAGTATCTTCTATAATTATCTTCCTTTCCATAAAAATGAAGTGATGATTAAACTCCAGCAAACAGCAACTGGAATTTTGCCTGATGTGAGAAATTAATGCAGCATAGTAATAAATGGATAGAGAAGAAAGTATCAAAGTTAGATGAATCTGTAATTTTAATTTCCTAGACAAACTAAAAGAATTTAAATCTCTGTTTCCACACACCTTTGCTTATTTATTAATTTAATTTTAAAGGCACATATAAGAAACACATTTTCTCAGCATGTCTGCATTAATGGAATGGGATGCATTAATAGATTGCAGGTATGTGCTGCTGACAATGTTCCATTCACTTTACCCATTAATATCATCACAATGACTTCTCTAATTTGGATTAGCAGTATTTAATCATTTAATAGTATACAGAAGTCCACACATAGAGGAGGATGATTAACTGAAATAAATGAGTAATTGCAAGAATTGGACATACAACAATTTTTAGGAATGATTAAGCTCTGACTTCCTGCAGCCATCCTGGAATCCCAAATATAGAGCAGAAGCCAAGTGGTAGAACATGATGTATATGGTCTATGTTAGATGGTGCTATGGATTATGAGCAGGAAAATATGCAGCAAGTGGAGATTGGTATCAGTAATCAAGCAGTGTTGTAATGGTGTCAGAATGCTGATTAATTTCTCCTGAGGTTTTCTAGCCTGTCTCACTAGGTAGCAATTAGAATAATAAAGGAAAAGGAGAACTTGCAGAAAAAGAAAACAAAAGGTTTTACAGTAACCATGATCCAAAACCACCAGTATATATTGCTTCTGGAATAGCCCTAGACTAGTTCCTCAAAGTCCTAGAGTAGTTATTTGTTTATTGAATCCCAGTCTTCAAGTAAATACAAAGGAAATAAAGAAATGAAAAGTTGCATGAGCAAGAAACTCGTCCATAAAAATGTGGCAGGTCATTTTAAAAAGTGACAGAATCATCAGTTTACTGAAGCAGTGATATTATATATGTGCATTTCATTAATCCTATGACTAGATATAAAACCTGCTGCCAAAAGTACTCTGGTGGTAAACAGGTAATGTCCATTATTAAGCTGAGTAAACATCTTCATCTTACTTGCATTTTCATTCTAAATACACAATGTATAGTAACTGTGTTTAATTTTCAGAATGTGGGTGCTTAAAGTCCTGGATTTGTATAATATACAAACAGCAAAATCTACTTATGAAGATATTTTCCTTTAAAAGAAAGAAAAGTTCAAAGTGTTTATTACTGAATATTTCTCTCTGATGTACTTCTTGAAAATTTTCATATAAATATGCATACTTTGTAAGTATACTTATGTATCTGCCTATATCAGCCCTGGTCTCACGCCAGGAGCAGCCCCTGTCAAGCAGGAGCACAAACAAACACGATATTGTTACCCATTGCATAAATAGGTGTTCACAAAAGAACTGAGAAGTGAGAATTTGATGGTCCTTCTTGCAATCCTACTCTTTTTATTGATAACATCACATATATGTCATTACCACTCCTCTGTATGTGAGTGTCTTCTGCCTTTGGTGCTAATTTGTTTTCCCCTGTGTTTTCCATGAGGACGTTTGTTATCTTAAAGAATCACGTAGTCATAGCCTTAAAATACCTCAGGAGGACAATAAGCACAATAAATGGGGCCTCTGACATTCCAAGCAGCTGTCAGTATACCACTTTTTATTTAGACACCTACAGTTTTTCTCTGAAATCTTGTCTGCTCTGTTTAAGTAGCAGTTCTATGTCAGCCAAACAACTGCAGCATTTTCATGTATCAGAAGTGAGTGATTTTACTGAGATAGATGTGAAGGAGCAGCGAAGGGTACTGGAGTTGTTTAGGCTGCAGAAAAGGAGGCTCTGGAGAGGTATTATTATTCTGTACCACTACCTGAAAAGAGTTTGTGCAAGGTGGGAGTCAATGTCTTTTCCCTAATAACAAGCAATACAAAGAAGGAAAATGACACCAAATTACACCAGGGAATGCTTTGATTGGTTATTAGAAAAAAAAAATTTCCAGTGAAAGAGTTGTCAAGCATTGGAACAAGCTGCCTAGGAAAGTGGTTGAATCTCCATCCCTGGAGGTAGTTAAAAGTTATGTAGGTGCAGCATAGATGGACAAGGTTTTGTGGTTTTCTCAGCAGTGCTGGGTTAAGGGTTGGCAATCTTTTCCAACCAAAATGAGTCTATGATTTTGTGTTTGCTCAGATGCATGTAATATATTTCACTGTTCTTTCTTATGCATTCTGGCATTGATTTTTCAAAAAACAGACCCATTTAAAGGTTTTTTTAAAACATAAAAGCGTGTGTTGGCATAATCCAGTGTTTTCCCAGACATTCTCTGGCTAGATATGGAAGATGTTGGAAAGGGAAAACAATTTACCTTAAATCTAAAGTGCACTAATAAACAAGTAACATTCCATTAGCTTTAGGTCAACATTGTACCAATGGCCAATTCTGTTTTCCTTTTTCATGCTTTCTAGAAGACTCAAAAGAAAAATGATAATGGAATATATAAACAGAAACAACAACACAGAGACTATACTCTTGTTGGAGTAATCAAGATAGCATAGTAATGTCATCATGGTGGGTTTTCTTCAGAAAATTAGAAAACCAGAGTAAGTGGCAGGCAGGCTATGCAGAATGAATACGTAACATTTTCAGTGTCTGTATTGAAAATATGCGTTGAAATTTACTTTTCCTTATAGATTCCTTAAACAGAAAAGATATAATTTAGCTATGAAAAATAAATCCACTACTTTTTAAACAGAAAACCAGACAATGGATTTTGGGAGAAATACTTTATCTTTTGCAGAAATTCATACTTTTTAATATAGCCCAAGAGTTCATTATTGAATATATGTTTAATATCATCAACATATATTCAATATGTTGAATATTGAATATATGTTGAATATATCAAACATATATTGATATAAAGAGAGTCTGATTTTTAGTTTGAGTCACACAATAACATACAGAGACAAAATGAACTGTTTTAAGAAATATATATATCTTATATTTAGCTAGCAACAAAGCATTCTGGAGAGAGAAACCATAATTAATGAAAAAACAGGAAGTAACCTCATGAAGTTCAACATGGGGAAACACAAAGTCCTTTGCCTGTTCCTGTTCCTGATAGGAACCAGTGTAATTTGAGGGCTACTCAGCTGGACAGCAGCTTGGCAGAAACGTGCCTGGGATCATTTTGCCCCAAACATCCACCTAACAATTGTTCAGGTATTTGGAAACAGCAAAATTGCACATGCAGATTTAATCCGTGGCTACAGATCTAGGGAGCAGAGGAAGCTGTACAGAGCAGCCACCCTCTTCATCCACTATTGGCTCCCTGGCAGACTTGCATGGGTATTTTAAAGCATGTGCTGCTACCAAAGGGGAAGATATGAGGGCAGTATTTTTCCCTGTTTTCATTTGCTTTTGGTTTCTCTTTAAGGCACCAAGAAAGATTGGCCTCAATACTCACTGCAGAGGTGAGAGATGTTCCAGTGGATTTCCTCCCCGGCAGGTAGTACCATGAGAGGTCATTTTACATACCTCACTACTAAGACAATGCAGTGCATCTCTTTGAGAACTGGGGCTCATCAAGGATAAGGAAACAGTCTTTTCCTAGGTAGTTATCGGAAAAAAGATAGGCAAAATACCACTATTTGAGATTTAAATACCCCTCTATCCATTTTCTTTTCAGTCATCAAATTGCTTACATCTTCCTCGCTCTGGTCAGATCTCACTGGAAATATTGGTCAGACCTTTAAGAGCATCTCAGACAGGTGATGGAAGGACTGGAGCCTCTCTCCTGTGAAGAAAGGCTGAGAGATTTGGGACTGCTCATCCCAGAGAAGAGATGACCTCCAGAGGTCCCTTCCAGCCTCAACTGTTCTGTGACTCTGCAACATGTTAATGTAACTGTAGAGTAAAAGTAGAGCCTGGCTAATTACTACACCAGAGGAATATGAAATACACTGGCTAATCACTAATGAGATAATTAAATGTATAAATCACACTAAAATTCTCTTCTCGTCCAATTCTTATAAGTATGAACATGATTACGTCCTTCTTTTCACTCCTATGATTTCCAATATGTTCCAAAACATTCAGTCTCATAGGCTAATTAGCAGTTTAAGTACTTTAGTTTAGCAGTGCATTTCAGAATAGAAAAAAAAAAAAAACAAAAAACCAAAAAACCATATTTTAACACCATCTGGTATTTTTTCAGTACTAATTTTATATCATCAAATTTCTGGCTTTTTTTCAGTGTAATTATCCTCTGAAACTGCTGATTCAGTTACAGCTGGAAATGAAAAGAAGATCTTGAGGTGACCTATTCTGAAGCCTCCATGGCTTCCAATGTGATAGAAGAGCCAAAGTTACCACACACAAGATAAAGTTTATATTCCCACAAACTTCTTACCTTGTCAATGTGTTGCCCTGGAATTCGCACCTGTTGGTACAAACTATGGGGTTATGCAGACAGTGCAAGAGGGTTGTGTGTCATGGGTTTGTAAGGGGGATTATTATCCCAAGAACAACTCTCTGTCTCTCCTAATTACTTCCCTGCAACTTACTCTGTTGTCTGATATTTACAGTGCAGATATCACTTATTAAAATACAAAAAAAAACCAAACCTATAAAACCCAACAAACAGAAAAACCAAAAAAAACCCCAACCATCCAACCAAAAAAACTCAAAAAAAACCCCCGCCAAAAAACCCATACTTCTATGTAAACTAGAGAAGACACATGCCTGGCAAATGGATAACTTAAAGAATTTCTATACTATCAGAAACCTTATCTTTTTCTATACACTAGCCAATTTCTGTACCCTGATCACTGAAGTTTCATTAAAGGTTGTTACTACTGGTGTTGGCTTTAGTGTAAATCACCACAAATTCTGAATCTTGTTCTGTAAATAATTCAGATCTAGGACTGCTCTCAATGGCCGGTGTGGAAAAGGCTTGAAAGATGGTGGCATCACCCAGTTTACTCCTCCAGCTCTATCTTACACCTTCAGCCACCTCACAAATCTCCTTGCCTAATTCTAGGAAATGCTCCGAAAGTCTCTATTGTCAAGCACAAAAACATCCAAGTGATCTTCAGTAGAGCTTTCACCTTATTTTTAATACTCTGAACTGGAGAACAAAATAAACACAATTATCTTTTTAAACTAAAGATGGCACCATATAGAATCCAATGAGCATTATCTGGGTCACACCTGTAAAGGTTAGGAATAGCACCCTATGCAGCAGGTTTACCTTAGAGGGAAGTAATTGCAGCAAAACAGAATCTCCCAGGAAGTGAACTAAGGGCTAAGCAGTGTGGATGAGCATCTCTACATCTGTAATGAAAAATAATGAAGAAGGCTGGGAGTTATGGGAAACTGGTACTGTTGCAGCACCAAACTACTCAGTTCACATTATTTAACCAAATCATGATCAAAGAACTTATTGATTTATTATGGTACATAATGAACTCCCAATCAGATGAAACATGTGTTTAGAATCAATATCAATCATGCAGTAGATAAACAGTACTAGACACTTGCAAAATATGAATTTACGTCTTTAAATTTCTTAATGTTCTTCTTGACCAAATCCCTCAAGGTTCTAGTTGCAGACACCCATGCACACAGACATACAAACACAGATACACAGCTTGTTTAGGTCACCATCACCTACTTCCCACTGGTGGGAGCTCCAGTGGGTGCAGAATATGTAGTTCCCCTAGAATTTGCATTTGTCCACATGTGGAACTTTTGTTTTTATTGTTACTACATTATTTGCACAATTTTCAGTGGGAACAGAACTGTTTTAAAAGAAGAGGCATGAGTTTATTGCTGAGCAAAGGTAGACTATAATACTGCATGACATAAATCATTAATAAAATGAACTTTTGTAAGTTTTAGACTACATAAAAATATAAAATAAACCATGAATGTTTTATGTAATAACACATAACACTATATTGTAAAACAAAGTGCACAACATCAAAGACGTTTACTAAAATCACTGTTAGAAAGCTATCAGTTCTGATACAGTTCTGATCAGTTCTGATTCTGATCAGTTCAGAAATAAAAGGATTTGTGGGAAAAAGTTGTGTTGGTTTTAGAGAATTCTGCTCATATAGAATAATTAAAAATTCCCAGAGGTTCTCTGATTTTAATTTTGTATCACTATATGGAAAATCCTTCTGACATTTTAATACATGTTTTCACTAAAAAAAAGTATCTTTTTGTGTATGTGTTATACATTTTTGGAGTGCTTAAAGGAATTTATAGCAGGCTTATTGTAGAGTAATGAACTGCTACCCTATGCTACCATTTTCTGTGTAGCTGTTTCTTTACCAAAATAATCTCCTTGGTATCTGCATCAGTAACCTTCTTAGGTTACATTCGTTCCACTTGAGTCACCATCTTTTCCATTCAAAATGTAATGTTGCAGATCACTAGATCAAGGTCATCATTTTACGCCTACTCACAGCAGCATCTCTAAATCTTGAACAAAATGATCAGAGTACATGTCAGCAACAGCTTTAGTAATAGCAAAATCAGCAGAAAGTCTTACAGGGGAAAAAAATGTAGAAATTTTCTGATGATAAATGTAGAACTCCTAGCCTTCTCCATGGGTTTAAATACCGAATCATTCTACAATAAGGGGGAAAAAAAGGGTATTTTATGTGGAAATGTTTACACCGAATACAAAGACAGTTGGGCAAGGGGGATATGTTTGGGATTTTCATCTGCTTCTGAAGCAATTTTCACTTTGTTTATATGAAAAGTCCTGCATTATACCTAGCTAAAATAAATAAGTTGCATTCATAGTCTCAGGCAATCTTCATTACTTCATGTAGCCAGTGTCAGCTTGTTCAAAAATATGTAAAAATATCTTTGAAAAACAGGTTTCTAGTTTGACTTAAAATATTGGGTTGCAAATAATATTGCGATCCAAATATTCTTTTTCATTCAATGACCTTGCTGTATTATTAGTCTTCAGTCAGCAACAATGCAAAAAAAGTGAGAATGTCAATCAGGTTTCTACAAAAATCTTGATTTATAAGTCATTAGCAAGGAACTGAAATATGCTTAATTTTAGAAATAGACAAAGTCCAGGAGAAGGTATTTAGAGTATTATTTGAAGGGCTTCACCAAAACAATTTCACAAATACATGTGCTTAAAAATGGCAACAAAAACAAAGAAATAGAAATTTGTATTTAGTGCAATGGTGTCATTCTTTGTAGATAAAGGTGAAATTGTGAGAGCTAGCACCTTAATGTTTCATCAGAAACATGGGGAGGTAGTATCATTTTCATCCCTGCTGAATACACAGAGGAATTGTCAGCAGCAGTTGGACATTAATGCAAAATTACCCTGATCATCTACGGCATTTCATTTTTGAAGTTTTCTTTCTCTGTAGGTCTCTCATTACTTCATAGACGTTGATTAATAAGGGTTTATAATGCCCATATGCACAATACACAGAACTAATTTCATCCAGTGCCCAGCTGGATCCTAAGTAGAATTTAAGTTAGGAAAAAAAAAAAAGTTGACATGTACCCAGAATATCAAGAAACATTGTTACGTTCTTATCAAAAATTATTTGTGCTCCCACAGTCATGGAATAGTTTTTTAATTTACTACACACTTTTTTTTATCATGAAAATAGCACCTAAATTAATTCTGCTTCACCTCACTATGTCTTTTTCATATACTCTCTCTTCAGTGCTACATCCTGAAATTAGTCAGTTCTAGAGCTCTGTCCATCTGAAAAATAGGAGTTTGTGCATGCATGTGTGTACAGAGGAATTGTCTGGGTGTGTAGTACCTTTATTGTAAAATCTTCAATATTGTGTGTATTTGTTTTTCTTTCATCTTTACAGTTTCATAACCACTATCTTAAAGACAGTCTAGTAAGTATTTCCTCTTTACCATTAGACCACTCACAAATCACTAGTGATACGTCAGTGAAGAAAACAATAATAGAATAAATTTTAAAATATAATTTCATGTACTTTCTAATATAGTCAGTATTTTTATTTGGATCTCTCTGTGTGTTATTTATTCTGTGGTATTCCATCTGATTTGTTTTGTTGGAAAATGTGTCTATCTCTGCATAATCAGCAGATATGTTTCACCTCAAAATGAATAATGAATTTTTCCTTTATTTATTTTATTCATATCTTCACATTAAGCCTGTATCTACAATTTCCATAAATATATATACCAGTCACTTCCCAATTGCTTCCTTCCATCATCATGTTCTTGGGAAATTGGATTTTCTGATTTTCTGAAACATGTACAGAATTGCTCTGGTTTGTTCATGGGGATTAGACCAAAGTCCTTGTCTACAGATTTCTGACATTGTTAAGACTTCCTTTCACAGCCTGTACACACTGGGACAGGCAGTTTAACCAACACAGCTCATTTCGTTGAGTTTTCACAGTTTGGAAGTTGCTTCAGTTAGGAGTTGGCTCTGCTGACTGCCACCCACTAGTTATGGCAGAGAGGAGATGACTTTCTTATCTCAGCTGTCATGTGATGCTAACAATTTTTGCTAGTTGCTGGAGCCAGCATCTGGGTGAGTGACTGTTCCTCCACTGCACCACAGCATGCTGGTTTGAAAATCTAGATACTGATCTCACCTTAGAAGTGATGAAAGTGAGTGGGGATAGGGTTCTATCCCTCTCTCTGGTCGTTCCATTTGGGGTACTCTATGTTCCTTCCAGATCTGGCAGCAAAGAGTGGCTCATCATCCTGCAATGTAACTATTGATTATCAATTCACTTGCTCAGCACTGGTGAGGTTGCACCTCAAATCCTGTGTCCAGTTCTGGGCCCCTCACTGCAAGAAGGATTGAGCTCCCAGAGTGTGTCCAGAGAAGGGCAGTGGAGCTGGTGAATGGTATGGACTATAAATCTTGCAAGGAGTGGCTGATGGAGCTGAGATGCTTTAGCCTGGAAAAATAGAAGGCTCAAGGAAGAGCTTATCACTCTTTACAACATCCTGAAAGGAGGTTGTAGCAAGGTGGGTGTCAGTCTCTTATGCCAAGTAACAGGTGATAGGATAACAGGAAATGGCCTCAATTTCACCAGAGGAGGTTTAGATTGGATATGAGGAAAAATTGCTTCACTGGAAGTGTTATCAAGTGTTATTGGAATTGCCCAGGGAAGTGATGGATTCCCCATCCCTGGAGGTATTTAAAAGTTATGTAGATGTGGCACTTGGGGTTTAGTACAGGATTTGACAGTGCTGGGTTAAAGGGTGAATTATTTTAAAGGTCTTTTCTAACCTAAATGATTCTGCAATTCTACAATTCTATGATTCACTTAGACTTCTGGCAAAGACAGAACTACCACACGAAGTCATAAAATATAATCAGTTGCTTAAATGCTAAAGCAGATTTCCAAGAAACTTCCCCAAAATCTTAATGTTTATGAATTTCTTAGCTCCAGTAGCCTTATCATAAGTCAAATCTTTAAGGTCAATATAGAATTAGCAGAAAAGGCCGTGAGAGTATATAAAAATGACATTTCTGTCATGTTGAATTAAGACTCCTAAAAAATGGGAAAACAGATGTTTTGCAGTCCACTTAGTGACAAGATTTTAGCAAAAGTAGCTCAAAAGTGTCATCAAGATAAAGCAATAGCATTGTTGTTTGTGCTGTGTTTGATGCATCCCTGGATACTTTAGAGCTTCTGCTTTTATTCTGTTTCAGAGCAAATTTGTGATGTCAACATTTGGCATTGTAATAATACTTTCCTTCTAAGAGTATTATATGTAAATATAATCAAGCCATAAAATATATGATAGGTGAAAAATCAATATTCCAATATGGTATTGATTTTATATACACCAGGCACCTGAGTCTCCAATAGCTAAACTAATTTGTCTAGTAAAATCCTACTGGTATCATGATTTTGCCTCCTCTCCTAGGTCCGGAAAATCTCTTTACTTTCAAGACCAAAACATTTGAGCTAAACAAATGAAACCTATTCCTTTGTCAGAAATACCTAGTTTTCTTCCTAGGAAAGGTGGAAGTTTATTCTCTTTTAGTATCTAAACTGTGTGAATATTTGACCATATGTATGGGAATGAAGAACAGTCTAAATATTAGAAAAATAAATTCTCAACGATCTGCAATTAAAGGTATCCTAAAGTCTCTGCTGATGATACCTTTCAGTTGTTCCACCACCTTTTTGTTTAAAGATTTTTCTATTTTAAATGTTGCTATTGCAGAGTCATTGCAATCAAAATAATTACTATTATTTAAGAGGTCTTCTTTTCTTGTCTGAATTGCAGTCTAAAATGTATTATATTCATGTTCCTGATAACAATGACTTTATAGGACTGACACCTATTTCACTTTGTATTGGTGATTTTTGTCATTATTCTCATTCCCATTTTTTATTGTTAGTATTATATTATTCTATCATCCTCGTCATCATCATTAGAAATTAGCAATGCACCTTATTGTATAAACAGAATTTAAGCAGTCCAGGAACTCCTGGATTAGGTTCTCAGTATGTAATATAATAAAATATTGTAGCAACTCAGACTTAGCCAATATTAGAAAATATGTAGCTGAGCATGATTCAGACTGTTATGCAAGTACAATTTTCTGAAATCAGAATGAGAAAACTTTTAAACTGTACATTTTACCATTGAAGTAAACAGCTTTACAGAATTCATGTGCTACAGTTCTAGCTTTTAACACAAATAGATCCAACATATAAAACATTACAACTTTATGATATGCATCATTATGATATGCCCTGCCTCACCTCCAAGAAATAGTATCAGATAAACTGTATATTTTGTTCTTTCAAACCTAAGTATTAATGAATTTACAGCTGTTTATTTTCAACTAGGATCAAAAAGATGTCTCTCTAAATTGAGTGCAAAATTTGGTTCATATATCTTGTGGCTTAATAAAACTGGAAGGGAATTTTATACATCCAGTTGTGTACGTTATTGCTCCTCTGCTACACTTATATACAAATTGAATTTTAATTATGCCTTTTTTAGTCCAATTAACAAAACTATTGCTTTCATGTTTGTTTGAACTTGGTTCATTGCTTGTTGGTTCCACATAATGAGTGAATCCTAGCAGAATTATTTTCAATGGAATTATAACATTTTATTATAATCCAAAGTGTTAGTTCTAAAGAGTAAAGCTTCATAATTATGTTGATTTTTTTTTTCTGTAGGATATTTAAACTTTGAAAGTGAAGCACTGTTATGTGTATGTTAAAATAAAGAGCTGGTTACATTTCGGATGAATAATTAGGTTATTCTATTAAGCATTAATTTAAATGCATCTATAATTTTGATATTTGTAGTTCTGCTTTTATGTTTCATCAGGAGCTACAACTATTGAAAAGTACGATCTAAGAACAAACATATGGATCCAGGCTGGAGTAATGAATGGCAGGAGGCTTCAGTTTGGTGTTGCTGTCATCGATGACAAGCTGTTTGTCATTGGAGGCCGGGATGGTTTAAAGACGTTAAACACTGTTGAATGTTACAATCCAAAGACCAAGGCTTGGACTGTGTTACCACCTATGTCAACACATAGACATGGCTTAGGTAAGAAAAAAATATTTTTAAAATATGGCACATTTTTTTGTTTTGTAACTTTTGCTGGAAAACTCAGTACTTTTAAGCCCTGGCAGCATTCTGACCAGTAACCATAACTGGGCTTTGCAACATGATAAAAAAACTATCCTGACACCACGAAGTATCTTTCTTTCTTATTGGCCTCCAGTGATGGGTGGTCACCTCTTCTGATTTATGTGGACCAGAGGCTTCACCATCATCCACCCAAAAATGCGGCTGCGTGTTACTTTTCTCGGCCCCAGTCAGGTCTCGAACGCCCGGCTTGGGCGTCTCAGCTTTTCATCGGGGCCGGGGCTCGCCGCAGTCCCCGGGCGCTTTTGCTGCCACGCTCCAGGGTGGGCTGTTGGCCGCGCTTCGCCGTCGGCACGAGGGAAGAAACAAAGAGGCAGGGAATTCGTCCAAATCTGACCGCGTGGCGGCTGGATGCTTTATTGGCTGTGAGAGCTGCGGTGGAAAAGCTGCAGCCGCTCCCAGCTTCACATGGACGCAAATGGCCTCGAGCATGCCGAGAAGTGGGATGAAATAGGGAAGGGACAGGGCGGACGGGGAGTCCTCCCGCCCAATGGGTACAGACATCGTGGTGATGATGTGTACTACAGCTACCAGTGGGAAAACGGCAGGGGCGGAGATGGGGCTTTGGGGTGAGTGGGACCGCGAGAACGGGGAGACGGGCATGGAAATCGCAGGAGTAGGGGAAAACCCGGGGGATGCACAAGGGTACAGAGAACTGGAAAACTAACAAAGAAAAAACCCATAATTTGAACCCAAACCCAGGATGCAACACAAAAATTCACCTCTTCTCTCTTGAGAGGGTACACCTTGTGGGGTGCAAACCCTGGCCTAGCAAAGCACCCTAGCACCTCCACGAATGGGCAAATGTTTGACCCATTAACCATTAACATCTCAGACTCTTACAGACACATGTGGGGATGAAAGTGTTAAAAGCAGGAGAATGGCAAGGAGGATGGCAGATTTGCTCAAGTGACTCTCCCTGTTTTGGGAGAGAGGTCATAAAAAGCCCAGAGGAGATCCCAGTACACTGGTAAACTATGCATGCATGGGTGCATGACAAATGGGTGTAAAGAGCAGCCCAGCCACCTGCTGGGATTGTGTTCCTGCTTGTGTGTCTCTGCCTGGGTGTTGCTTTGGCATCCTCTGGTTAGGAAGGTAATTAATAGGAAATAAATCTACTTTTTGCATTTCAGAAGTGGTTTTGTGGTTACTCCCGCTGCCTGCCTGGGTTGACTCATGCATCACACAATGTTATCCTATCCATTCCCCTGAGCTGCAATCAGCAAGTCCTTTGTTGTACTATTTTATCAATACCTCACAAAATGACCGTGCTTTCCTGCCCTTCACTCATGTCATTGGACACTAGCAATATGCATATATACTGTTGCTGTTAAACAAGTCTTACAATAGAAAATAGTGATGGGAATTTATATCAGATGGCATCATGGCACTGAGTATCTCACTGATTTAAAATTGTTTCCTAAGTTTAAATTTAATTGTAAATTAGAAATTACATGAGAAAATACATTAATTACGTGCAAAAATACATCATGTCTCGTCTGCCAGTGTTCAAGAATTTTACAGAATCAGTGCTGTTCCCCAGGGTGGTAAAAATGCAATGAATTCAGCTATAACTACAGGAAAGTAGTAATACAACATTAGAGTATGCTGAATAGAGAAAATATTTGTCTCAGTGACAAAAGAGATTAATCTCTGATTGAAAACCTTTGGTAATCAGTTAAAAAAATAATTCTAGACTAGGAATGTTGACTGGAGAAAAACTAGTGTACTTTCTATACTAGGAAAAAAGAAACAAACTAGGCATTTGACCATTTAGGTTTTTTTTTTCTTACTAGAAAATAATTTTTAAATTTTTGTATTGAAGTAATTCAGGCTTTTTGTGAACAACAGGTAAAATGAGAAAAGAAGTCTAAATTGGGATAATTAAATGCAGTCATTTGGGAGGCATTAGAAAGGTGTTCTTTATCTGGAATTATGTACCAATCACATTAGTACCTGAGAATCTTAGTTAATAGAATTTGCTTTTCTAATTTTAATTTTTTTTTTCATATCCCATGAAGTTATTTTAGTAAATGCCTTTTGTAATGAAAGGTAATCTGAAGTAATACATCTTTTTTTTAATTATTTGTTTTTTAAACCATATTATGTTATATCCATGTAGTAATAATTCTAGAGCAGTTTGAATTGGGTTTTGTATACAGGATAGAAATAAGCACCCATTCTTTACATGGATGTCTTTTTGTTGACACAGCAAAAAAAAATTGTCAGACGTACCCCATTGTAACTAAGGCCACAACCAGCTAATACAATTCACTTTTTCTTGTATTCATATAATCTTCAATAGAAACATATGTATAGAAGTTGACACATGTAGAAATGAGGAAATAAAAGTTGAGAGGCCTTGTAGTGAAAATCCGTAGTATAGGAAGTCATATGTTAGGCAGTTTCAAAGCTGCCAATTGAAGATGAGTGAAAGCTCTTTTAATGGCAGTGTTTGAAATAAGTGGTGCTAAAGTACAAAAAAGAAAGGACAGACTGTGGGATTCAAAACTATTATTTAAAGTAATAGTGATTCTAATTTCACTGTTGAGTAGTCCATAAAACAGAATAGAATATGAAAGAGCAATAAGACACCAGAGAGGTGGTGAAAGGCAAAAATGAAATATGGGAAAGGTGAAACCTAACAAACAGGAAGACCAAATCTAAATCCATATAGGAAAGGAAGAAAGAGACTGAAAGAGCAAAGATGTGATGCGGTGTTGGTTTTTCTCTGCCCCAGTCCCGGGCAGCTGGGGCTGCCCGGCTGGCACGCTGCTTTTCTGTGAGACCGGGGCCGCTGCGTGTGCGGAACTCTAGAGCTGAGCCACCGCGTGGTCTGCCGCCTCCGTAGCCACATGCTGAGGCGAGATAAAGGGACGAGAGAAGGCACACTCTGCCCCGCGTGGCTGAGAACTGTTTATTTCCCGTGTGGCTGCAGCAGTGGATAATGCAGCTGTTCCCAGGTGCACGTGTGGGCAAAATGGTGGTTTGGACACAGGGAACATGGGGTTAAATAGGGGGTGGGCAGACAGGGGCGGAAGCCCCCCTCGCCCAATGGGGATGGACAACAGGAGAGTGACGCGGTCCACGGTAACCTATGGGAACATAACAGAGGCGGGTACAGGGTTTTGGGACAAATGGGATTACAGATGTGGGGTGATTGATACAGAACTTTCTGTGGGGTAGAAGGGAGTGGTTACAAGATTGACAGGTGAAAGCTCCTGTAGCAGACAGCCTGGAGCGAACCATTTTGAGGGGAAAATTGGGGTACATAGAACCAATCTAACTAACTTTTATTAAATTCCCTAACTGAACCAACCCGGCATGCAACAATGTGAAAAATGTAGAACAGATTCTGGTTTATAAATTCAGCGGTTTTATGAAGCAACTCTGTATACACTTTTCGATTTCTGTGCTGAACTTAATAATCTAAGTAGAAGAAAGGATTAATGAACAGAGTAGAACAGATACAAAGCAACAGCAAAGCAAACAGCAAAGTACCAAAACTATTAACTGTACAGGCGGTCTGAATTTTACCTTTTTATGAACAATAATCTAGCATAGATTATTGCTTACTCAGCACCAAAAATATAATGATAAATGATACCTCTCTTTAGACCTAGTTTGAAAGATAATTTAGAAGTCAGTGAGAGCTGAACTTTAATCTACCATTTAAAAAACTTCTATTTTCTCTGGAATATTGATTTTCATGTATATTAGATTTCTGCTCTGGTGTTTTCTTCTAATCATGGGGAACATTAGAGGGATTTTTTTTTTCTTAGTTATTAAGTACCTTTTCTTTGTACTTTGCACCTTTACTAAGTAGTAGATTGTGACCCAATTCACTAAAGAGTTACAAATCATAACAGCAAAGTTATAACAATTTCTAAGTCATGTTCTCAGGATAATAGTGTGGCGGAGTTGAGAACCTAGTGTCTTATCTACAAAACAGAATGTAAATAAAGGGTTGACAGGCAGATCTTTGCTTCTATAAATTTGCATTATATTAGCAAGTTATTGTTATATCTTCTGGCCCAAGAGGACAGTGATATTGCTATAATTCTTTAAATCAGCCTTGATACTTGTGAATTTACATAGGAATAGGTATTTTAACATTAAGTCACTGAATATTCTCTAAGGAAGGTAGGTCAGGTCCAATTCTCCAATTAATGACACACTAAATTCCAAGCCTGGCCTATGGCAGTCCTATATGGAGCATTCAAAGAACAGCATTTGTATTTCCCCCTCAGTTAATATTATGGCATTGAGAACTAAATATAAGATTTATTCATCATTTAATTAATGATGCATGATTTAAATCAAATTGAACTTTACTTTCGTTGATACCACTACTGTGGAAGAAAAGTGGTTTAATACTTAAGTGGGAAATAACAGAGTAAGGAAAAGCAGCAATATTAGTTACAATTAAAACAAAATTGTATAAATATGCTTCTGTGGGTATGGGTGAGAAAGGAGATTGTTAAAAATGTGCTTCTACGTGGACACTAAATAAATGCAGAGCTTAAAGAGGTAGAATAAATTCTGGATGTTATTTGATCAAGTTTCATACTTGGAAAGCAAACCACTGATTTGTCTTCTCACCTTCAATGTCATGATATAGTGTATGTCTGTTATCATCTTGAAAGGTGTCCTTATTTAAAAGTTGTTGGATACAAGTATATCCTTGCCAGTTAAAATTTCACATCTCTACAAATATCAAAATGCAGAGACTACAGTAAATCTAGCACCACAGATAATTTTTTCTTTGACCTTCTGTATCCAAATGTCGGTATGAAACTATATTTACATTTTTTTTCATAAAAAATTACACTTTTAAAAATTTTACTCTGTAAAATTAGGTCCATCAGGCAGATAAGGAACTTCAGAATTAAAAGTATTATAGGCAGTGCTTCTTTATTTTGTAACATTAAAGAAAAGCATTTTAAAATCCCATTCCAGTCTTCAAGTCTAAATAATTGGAACTGTACCGATTGAGCACCTAACTAGGCATAATAGGGATTTTGCTGCATAGCTTTTTGAAGGCAATCAAAAGGAAAATGCCTGCCATTGCAAACTAGATAATTAATTTTTTAGATCTCATTTAGTTTAGAAAGAATACTGTTTGCTTTTATAAATTCATACATCAAAATGCTTAGAAGAATTATTTTCCAGGTACTTTTTTTGTTCAGTTCTCTGCATTGTACTTACTGCACTCAAGAAATTGCTGAAAACATATCTCCTCTTAAGGAAACAAGTTGTTTCCTTTCTTAAAAGGGATGTTCATAGCTGGTTCAGCTCTGCAATTATATGCGAGCTAGGAAAGCCAAACTTTTCAGTGTCAGGTAAATGAAAGTAATCCATCAAAAGATGGTAGAACAAATTACTCCCTCAGTGCCAGAATCATGTAAATCTAGGTGGATCTTTGTTATCTTGTGGACAGAGATGACAGGAAACAAAAATATGTGGTCTGACATCAGTATACTCTAGGATACAGAATGAACACAAAAACTTGCCTCATAAAGTTGAAATGAACTCTGATCTTCTAACACACTGTTCAGTATCTTAACTACAAAAATATGAAAAATCTTTTCTCATGAGACCAAGCAGAAATTGGCTGCACCATTAAAAAAAATAAAAGTTACATAGAGTTCAGTACCTTTGCTCTTTAAGGAGGAGGAATTCTACAGTATGCTAATAGTATTGGAACTCTGACATTTCAACACCGATTACTTACAATGAATTTAATTTTTTCTTCTATTAAAACAAATGACCTGGAACATTCAGAAAAGAGAATAGTCTTGCTTCATCAATTTTACTAGAAAATATTTTGCTTTGTGATCTTAGGGAATGTGTCCCTTAAGATTTTGATTATGGTGTTGCCATTTGCTGTTATCATGGACTGTTCAGTAATTTCAGTCAGAGAAGAATTGTACTGCAATCCATCTTGTGGGATAAGGAGGCTACAATCAATACCTTTGGGAATACCCTTTATTCCATATGTGTGATATAAAAATCACATAGACATTCTGGCATCTAAGCTTAGAATGAATTCAAATACTTTAATTCAATGCTTGAGTATTGAATTCTTCATATAGGACACAGTCTCTCTAATATAAAATGTGTATTTATATACTTACTGATATAAATAAGTATTTAAGATGTTTACATTATCATTACTACTCCTTAGAATATTTTGAAACATATGATTCAAGCACTGCCTAATGGGGAAAGAAAATACTTCTGTGTAGCTTCGAACATTGCCAACCTGGCTTTTTAAAAAACTTAAGAGTCAAATGTGGGGTTTCATAGATCGAATGGGTCTAAACACAGATAACATAGATGCAACCCAGCAGATGCAACAGTTTGTGCAGCAGCTTCCACAAAAGGGCACCAGAAACTACTGAGGGCAGTATATTGGTTTCTGCAATGGGGAAAAAATCAGAGGGAACTGTTATTGTAAAATACAGGCAAACCCAGTGGGAAGAAATGATGATGTTTGACTCCAATTTAGAAGGCTGAATGATTTATTTATTATAACTATGCTATAATATATTAATATACTAATTAAAGGAAGATACTAAAACTACAAACCTACTTGTTCTAACTACGATATCTAACTAACTCACAATTCGTTACCCTCCTCACGGGAGTCCAGACATAGGTGGCTCTGATTGGCCATCAGGCCCAAACAATCCTCACCAGAATCCAATCAAGCAATCACCCCAGGTAAACAATTCTCCAAACACATTCCACATGAGAAAAAAAGGGAGCAGAAATAGAAATTGTTTTCTCTTTCTTCTCTCTGTGCACCTCTATGAAAAATCCTGAGAGAGAGAAACATGCTTGCCACAAACTGTGCATCTCACAGGTTTTTATCTCCATTGTATAAACTCAGAGAAGTTCTGATGAGAAGAACAGAGAATCCATTGAAGACTATTTTCTGTATAGACCTGAGTCATTTAATGTTACTTTTCTCTCTTTGTAACAAGAATGCAGAGAGAAAGTAACATTATATTAATACAATGAGCTTATCCATTTTCATTGTCATTTATAAAAAGTAAAAATCCATGAAAATGCAGGAAGAATGGTATTTTGATTAAGGGGAAATCAAATTTCCTACAAAAAGTGAATTAAATAATTGTACTGTCTTAATTTCCAGGAGGAAATAGATGAGAATAAGGCTCAACTATGAAGGACTTGAAAAAAATGTCAATACTGAATGAGATAAAAAGAGTAATTGAGGAAAACTCTCTATAGCCTAGTGAAAGTGCATATAAGTTATCTGAGGATGTAAAAGCTGGAAATTGTAAAACTGATGTGTTTTTTGTGCACATCATAGATTACTTGTGAAATTCACTGCATAACAATACAACACTCTTTATGTGTGAAGGTGAGAGTGGGTTTGCATGTTCGTCTCGACAGCAATTATGTGTACATGTATGTGTATAAAAAATTTACCTCCCTGAACTTCCTTTGAATATGATTCACTTTTTATCCAGAAAAGAACATGATTTTCTATTTAACTTTCCATTTAATGAAGAGTATATAGATGAAAAAGCTAAGGAGAACCATGTTTTTATAAAAAATCATTGTAAATAATTTTTTTACAATATAAACCTCTTTGTTCAGGATTTAAGGATATTTAAAAATATTAGTTATTAGAAAAAACAAAAAACCACCCCCAAACTACATATATTAGCATATAATCCCACAATTTTTTTGTGACCACTGACACATCTTCCCACATTTTATTATTATATGAGATAAGATATTGAGCTATATGGATCATGACTTCAGTTTAATATCCATTTTAATATTCTGGAGAAATTATGACTGGAACATGTGATTGAATACATAGAATTTCTAGGCAAGGCAACAAAACAGTTGGAGAATGAGTTCTATAGAAAAAGATTCAACCTTCATTTGGAGGAACATTTTTCTAAGGGTTAGTAGGGTTTTTGAATTATTTTCTTTTTTAAGTTAAAAAATATTGAGAAATGAAAATCAACACTCAAAGTGCAGAAATACTTTCTATGAATTCTTAGATGAAACATATACAAACTCATTGATAAATACAGTTTTAAAGTAAAATAAGCTGTTAATGAATTACTTTTCTGAAATAGATCAAAACGTTATTACACAGAAAGTGGAAATGTCACATCGTTTAAAATTAAAGCTAGACTTTTCTGCAAGAAAAAAAAAACAAAGTAATCCTCTGAAACTGTAATGATCTATTGTTTTCTGACTTTTTGATGAGTTCAAATTGTATGAAATGGAGTGGGGAAAAAAAAGACATAGACTTAGAAACAGGACTGGATTTAGCCTGAGATTTTTCAGAGCGATGGTCATTTGGGATCATACAATGGAATTACTGAGCTCACTGTCTTGTAACAAATGGTGCTTAGATATAACTTATCTTCCAGAGCCTTTTAAGCTTAACTGAAGAGACTGTGAGATAGAGAATTCATCAATTCTTTTGACTGGGTGATTCAAACAGTTCACAGTAAAAAAATTGTTTCTTATTGAAATATGTTCAACTTCAGTTTTCACACGTTACATTTTGGTTTTTTTTGGTTTTTTTTTTTTTTTAGTAGATAAAAGAATGCTCAAGAATGCTCATATATCCAACATTATTTTTCTGTGAAGGTGTGTGTTTGTTTGTTTGGGTTTTTTTTTATAGAGGGAAACTGAGGAAACAGCTTAAATTTCTCAGTCTAATTACTTGCTTAAGCCTTCAAGTGTGCTTTTTGATTCTGTACCAGCACATCAATCTTCCTGCTAGGGAAGAATTTTTTATTTTCTTCTACATAATTGACAAAAATGGTGCAAACAGACTTCAACCCCTTTAGAAGCAATTCCATTCAATGAAATCCCCCTTAGGTTGACAATAATCAGAGATCTATCAGGGATCCAGTCCCTACTTTATTATGTGCTTTACTGTATTCTAAAGAGTTAATTCATGGTCAGAATGTTAAGAGAAACCTAAGGGAATACAGAAATCAAAGAGGATCACATCATTGACAGGTTATTCTCTGAAGCAAACACTCTTCTCAAGAAATGAAATTAAGTTTGTTTGACAAGGCCTCTTTTTCATACAGCCATATGGAGTGGCATTGATTTCATTCCTGTTTGTTGATTCTTAATTAATCAAATCTCAGTTTGGTACTTCCATTTTCATTTTGAATATATAAGTTCAATTGTTGGTTGTGTTTTGGAAAACTTTTTTATTTTTTACTATTTTTTACTACTGATAGAGGAAACATACTTTTATCTTCTCTTACTTTCTCCTCCATTTTAGGAGTTACAGTGCTTGAAGGGCCTATTTATGCAGTGGGAGGACATGATGGTTGGAGTTATTTGAACACAGTTGAGAGGTGGGACCCTCAAAGTCAGCAGTGGACATTTGTGGCAAGTATGTCAATTGCCAGAAGCACTGTTGGAGTAGCAGCGTTAAATGGCAAGTGAGTAGGGTGTGCTTACTCAATTGAAACACTTCTTTGGAAAACCAATGAAGCTTAATTGTCATTGCTTTCCCTTATTAAGTTGCAGTGGCATTGAAATTTTCTGGAGTAGATCAAATGATCAAAGCTGCTTTAATAGCCCTGTTACTCTACAACAAACTGGTTTCAGTGGTGCACAGGCCATGCTGCAGACTAGCAGAAACAACATCTAGACCAATAACCCTGGAAATACTGATCTAAAGTCATGAAGAGCACCATATGATTATGCATCTATATTCCATCTTTGTTTCTTTTGCACAGCTGACCATATATTCAATGGTTCCCATTTAGTAGATACTCAACTGAATTTTGCATGACTTTTATCAAACACTTTTTAATTAAAAGAGATGTTATCTGTGTCCCAGAAAGGTAGGATGGATGCCATTGAAAACAGAAAAGCAGTGGTCTCACTGCAAAAAAAGTAAAAATATGCCATTGATTTTTATTCTTTTTATCTGAGTACCCATTTTTAAAAAATATCCAATAAGCCAAGAACTGCAACTTGAAAACATATGAAAGGACCTTTCAACGTTCCGGTGCTATTCTTGCTACATTGCTGTTTCACACAACTGACATTGACATGTGCTGCATTCCTCAGGATATTGGAAATGGATATCTCATTGAGAAACAAAATGTTGGATTTAACATTCAGCAAATAAATTTCAGTATGGAAGTTCTGAAGAGTTTTTTCTTGGTTATTCATTATGATTTATTTCTTCTGCAGTGAATTTAAATAAGTAAACAAGTGAAATCCTTGTTGAAGTAAGAGAGTTACAAACTATTCTGTGTGTGTATCTCTCACACTGCTTTGGGCACTTTACATAAAAAATATTTAAAATATGAGTTTCTTAAAAGATTTGAAAAAGTATAGCCACTTCTTTTGTATTTTAAAGTGAGAAACTATTCCCTTTGCGATCTTCCATTGCCCTATGGTTGGCTGAACTTGTTTTCCATTTAAATCAACTTTAATCAGAGAGATAAAAATTGTATTTTTCTATCAGCTTAAGATGGAAATAAATAAAAAAAGCTTTCATATTCTGATCTCATCAGGCTCTGAGTGAAGCGATTGATTTGTAAGCAACCTCTTATTAGTTCCTTATGTATTGAAGTGTTTCAGAAGTTCACTTGCATAGACCATGCAAGTAAATTGTCAACTATTTTGCTGCTCAAACAAATTGAAAACAATACTATCTGAATTTGGCACAACAGGGTGCACATAAATGAATGTTATTTCACTGAAATACATTTTAAAATTTAAACTGAAATTCTTATATAGACATATTCCCTAAAAGATGAAAAGGATTATATCAACATGTACATCATAATCTAATTTGAAAAATATTTAATTATTGAAGCAATAAAATCCTTCTGAATTTCTTGGAAATTCAGAAAAATAACTACCTGAAGTTTTGGGGGTTTTTAAATTTTAGACTTAGTCCATTTGCCAGGGTTCTTTTCTAAAATCATTTTGCCTTATTACATTTCAAAGTTTCTGTTTCAGTTTGCATACTGTTTCACCCAGGAGGGCTTAATGGAGTATCTTCCCCTACCCACAGAAAGGTCATCTGGTTGTTACCTCCAGATTTCCCAGAGTAATAGGATACAATAGCTACTATGCTTCAATGAGGAACACAGGCAATATTCATTTTCTTAAATGTCTTCTTAGTTGTAAGGAGAGCTAGAACAACTAATAAAAGAAAAAGGTGTTTTTTGAGATAAAAGAAAGACACATGACAAATTTATTTTACTAGAATTTCAACAGAACAATTTATGTGGTGCTACATATGAAATAAATACTTAAAATGAAAAACAGGTGAATAGTACAGGGATTTGAAAAGAAAAAGGACTCAATGCAATAACTAGGATGTCACAATTACCCCTGGAATTCTTTACAGATCTGTCCTGGGTTAAAAGAGTATTACAAGAGCAAGTTAATTAAATTACCTGACCATTCAAAGTGGTGCCAAAGGGAATAATATCATATGGTTCATGCTGGGCACATGAATACAGAAGTATTTGAATGACCTTAAGAAGCAACACAAGTAGAATATTTAGTAGTTTATATGTGAATTAACAAGCCTTGTGTCTGAAGAAAAGTAATGCTAAGAAGTAAAAGAAGAGGTGAAAAAAGCTTTGTATGTTGTTAGCACAAAAAAAAGAACAGAAGAAGAAATCTGGGGGAAAAAAAGGAAATGCTACTGAAGAATACATAAAGTTTAATTAATATTGGAAATATTTATGTTGTATTACTGTGTGGAATTCTTGTCATCCATAGGCAATATAATGTGTACCATGACTATCAAGAACGCATGTCATACCAAAGAAAAGCAACAAAGCTGATACAGTTGGCAAAGAAACAGATGCACAAAATAGCTGCAATTCAGATGGGAAAGTAGAGGTGAAATAAAAGTAATACGGGGACAACAAGATTGTGTACACAAACCTCTCATCAGGTTCAAAATGCCTGTTTATTGGATCATATAAAGGGCAATGTTATACGTTTTTATATAACACCAAAACCTGGAATCCGAGAATTTTCCTTTTCAGTAATATTTTTGTTTTCCCAAGTAAACAATGGGTTCTAGGTACCACTAACAATGTATGCTGAGGCTTTGGAGATTCCATCTCCTTCATCTTCATGTGTTTCTCATAGTCAAACAGTAACACAAGAGTGGAGTGTGTTATCCTTACTATATATAAAATTATTTATGTTTAACTTGATGTCTTTATTAATTTTCAACGTATTTTGGTAGGTGTTCTAAGACTTGCCATGACTGAAGAATTTGTTGGGATGAAATATGGTCAGTAATTCTGATATGGCAACAGCATCATCCTTTCTGCCTTGTTACTGTAAACAACCCCTTTGCAGAGATTGAAAGAGTGCATGAACTTCCTCAGATCAGCAATAGATACAGGTGTTAAAATACTAAATGTGGGATGGAGATCTACAATTTGAAATAACTGGTAGATGATGGTGCTTTTTATATGCAGATAGTGAGTAGATGTTGGGATGACTTATTTGAATCTTCTTTGGGGCTCACATAAGTGGTGTGTAACTAGTGTAGCAAGTTATACTATATAAAACCAGCCTTCTACAGTTGTCAGCAGATAGTGCTGAAGCAATAGAATTTTTCTACAGTGTGAGTTTGAAGCACCAAGGAACCAAAAGTGTGAAGAAGTCTATATTTTCCAGAAACTTTTTAAAATTACCACTTAACTATTTCAAGCTTTTCTCAATTTCTTAATTTTAAACTCAAGAAGAACAAAATAATCTGGTTGACACCTTCAATCCAATAAATAATAATAATTTTATTAACTTAAAATGTAAATGCCTCCAAATTTATAGCTAATACCATAGCTATTTATTATCCTTCTATTAAAAAAACTCTAATACATGAACTGCTCATTCCCTAAGAACACTAAACCTTTCCACTAATTTAATTTAATTTCAGAACATATTTTATGCTAATGGTGTAGTTCTAAGTGAAAATGAAATTTACTTTATCCACTTTCATCAGGAATACTCCTCAAAGACATTCTCTGTATCATAGAGATTTGCTTATGCTAATGCTTATTCTAAGCATTTTTGTGTCATTACCATAACTGAAGTTTTTCTATACTGCTCTGTTATATGTCCACAAAGACTGCATTACAAAAAAATATTCCTTAGTTTCTACTGGTATGTTCGAAATTATCAATATTTTTTGAAGCAACTGTAGCTTTCATGGCAGAAAGTCTGACCCTTTAGTCTTGATCCCTTTAGCGAATATCAGTAAATCTGTATTACAAAAGGATAAAATACTCATCTGTTGATGGGATCCACAGGCTGACTTTGAATGGTAGAACATCACAGCAGTGCCTAAAGTGTCAAAAATCATGACTTTGACACACACTGGCAAGCAGTTCAATCTCATGCTAACATCTTGTGGAGTCAAGGAAAAGGAGTCCTGCACTTTATTGACTGCCACATCCTCAAATATGTGCTATAGTGAACTTGATATTTCCCCCTGCTGTTTTTATTGTTTTTATTGTTTTTATTAAATACCACACAACACTGTTGGTATATGATAGATGAAAAAAAAGTGAGGAATTGTTTAATCTTAACTTTTTGAGAGGCAACTGGGTAAGTATTCTTTTAAATAATATTTTACTTTTATTTAAGGAAAAGTTTTGTGTTTGTTGTCTCTGAAGGAAAGTAAAAAGAGCAAGGAGAAAAGCTGCAAGAAAATATTTCCCATCAAAATCCATCTGACCACTTACCATTTGCTGTCACAGGCAAAATAGGCTTGACTAGGGGAAAATTAATGCAATTTATTAGTAATAAAAATAGATTCTGGCTAGTGAGAAACATCGCCAAATTTTAAAATGGCACCTTTCTTCCCCTCTTTCCCATGCTCAGTTTATGTCTTGTATAATGTTATAGCCCCACTCCTGGCTGATGCAGGGGGCTGGGAAATGGGGGTAGTGGTCAGACCATAATTGTTTCTCTCTGCCACTCCTTCCTCACACATTTCCCTTGCTCCATCATGGGCTCTCCGTGGGCTGCAGTCCTTTGAGAGATAACCTCCTACTGCAGTGTGGTGTCCTCCATAGGCTGCTGTGCCTGTGAGTGGTGATTATCTTAACCAGGAAAATGCAATGCCAATACTACAGGCAAGATGCATAAGCTGACCCAGAGATATTTTCTTTACAGGAACAAACCCCTAAGCATAGATCCTCTTAATCAAATACAACATATTTAAAATTGGAGTTGTTTGGCAAGCCTCATCTCTCTCCATTAATTATGTTTCTGTCCTTTTTCCTGTTTGCCTTAGACACTAATATTTTTTTCATATTTTTGTTGAAAGACAGTCCAACATAAAAAAACCCACTGCTTTTCTGGTTGTGTCATAATTGGTAATATCAAATTTTGTCTCTTAACTGCAACAGATAGAATTTAGATCAGATTTCATATTCTAATAATTCTGCTTAAGTACTGATAGAATATACTAATTGTTATTTTTAAAAATGCATTTGTATATACATATTTAATATTTTTCCCTTCACATCCATGCAAATTATTTGTTACATTTTCAATTTTTCTAGTTAGTTAGAGAGACTCATAACTATGTAGCTTTGGGATTTTTTTAATCATTATTTATCTATTTATATTCAGTTGCATTCATTCAGTTCCACCACTTTTGCAATAATTGGATTAATTTAGTAATGGATTTTCATAAATTGGATTATTGTTTTGGCAGTGCTTTCCCAGCTATTCTCTGTTTCATTTTGAATGGGAAACACAGAAAGCTACCCAATAGAGATGTTGACATATTTACAGTGGAATGTTTTGTTTTCAGGTCATTTAATGAGAAAAACTGGAAAGAAACTTGTGTTATTTAGATCAATATTATGTCTGCTGTAAATAGCAGTTACTTTAATTTAATATTCCCCTTACAATTATTGTGCACTATTACAAATTAACTATCAGAAAGTTTAGCCTGTTGAACCTTAATTTTCAAGAAAAATAGCAAAATTCAAACCAAATTAGTGTGAGCAGAAGAAAGGTTCTCAAAATCATCTTATAGTTAGTCACTCACCAGGAATATAATTGCTTTGAACTGACCTTGGAGAGATGAAGGTTAATAATTTCACAAAGACCTTAATAGTAGTTCAGTGTTTGGCATGAGAGAATTAGGAATGTATTACATTCATATAACCACCTACAAAACTTGATTTTATGGCTGATTACAGCCTCCTCCAGGAGTTCTGCTCCTTTGGCTTTCATGCATCATATAATAAACTATCTGTGGCATTTTCTCTTAGCAGAATCATTAAGGCTTATTACTAATTCAGTGCCCTGGTCTGGTCTTTTGTGCTTTTGCACATAAATTCATATTTCCTACATGGGGGTCTCATGCAGCTCACTGAATGTACCATTTAATTCAAAATGCATAATTTTCTCTCTTTCTCAAGCAAGATTTAACTTGTTATTTTACATCCAGCCTGGAAAGAGAGAGACTGCACAGGTCTACTTTTCTTTCTTGGGGTTATCTTAAAAAGATACAAACTAGATAAATATATGTCACTCTTATAAGAGAAAAGTGAAATCATGAATCTTTACTGTAATAATGAATCTTTAATGTAAAGCCACTATTTTTCCTATGGTCCAAAGCAGATGCATATGCAGCAAGGAAGCCTTCCTCTTTAGAAACAAAGTGATTGGTAGGAGACACAACAGATGCTAAAAACTTTGCTTATCTGCAGGGTGGGAACTTGATGAGCCTATTTTGTCTGGCTATACTGTGGCCACGGTCCCAGATGCTTGGACCACATTTCTATTTTGAATGTTTACTGCACATCTATGACTTGTAGTGTGTATGCCCCCTCTATGCCCTTTTCTTCATCCATCACCCACACAGCAAAATTTTCAGACTAGCTGGCTGTTGACTGTTGTACAGCTGGAATGACTGTAATTTGTGGTAAGGTCTGTCATTCAAGTCTTTTAATAAGAAACAACAAGTAATAAGTAATAATTATTTTTTATTCTGTAAGTTTTGTAATGGATGATAAATTCTGTGAAGATATGCATGTGATCTAGTATGGCATGAATTAAGTTGGACATGTATGGGTACTTCAAGCCAAACAGACATAGTGCGTTAACTTAGTCCTAATATGTGGCAGAAAAATGCAGTAGTGTCACTCCATCTAATTTAAGCTTTTAAATGTAACATATGCACAAGTTTAGATAGAAGGAAGCAGTGTGGATAATGCTTAGGAAAATTCACTGCCTATTTTTCAAGTGCGCAGCTTCCACAGTTAAGCAGAGATTTTTTTAAAAAATAGTCAGCAATCACTGTTTTCTCTCTTGTGATCAAGACTGCAAAAGGCATTAATATCCCATATTTTTCATTATGACTAAAGTCTGGCTTTTCATTATTATCTTTAGTGGGAGATGAATTATGAGAATCCAAACCTGTCTCACATGGTTCTTGGTGCCTATATGCTGGGACAGGAAGGAAGCCCTTGCGTAGTGCAGTTGGAGCAGTCTGGAGATCCTCCCCACACCAAATGTAGACTTGAACTTAGACTACACACAGACATGTGTACACATGTGCATTCCTGTGTGTAATCATGAGTATTCACATACTTCCTTATTTCCACATATGTGTAATCTGGAAGGATATTTAAATATACACATCTGACTGAAATTAAAGAAAGCTAAATATTAATTTAATACTCAACTAAATATCTTTATGGGCAACAGCTCCTAAATATCTACTATACTCAGCAGAATAGAAAGCCAAGCCATCTCCACTCTTAACTTCTTATTTTTCCAATTTGAAACTTGATTAACTTCTTAATAACTAATATTCGGGTAAGATGAAATTTCTTTTGACTCAGTAGACCAGCTTCAGATAAATCTTACATTATTGGTTGAGTTTGTTGAAAAGAGAAGGGTTTGTTCATTGTGAAGATCACAAGCTAAATGACCTAAAACTTTTTTGCAAGTCAGCCATATAATTGCAATGCATGGGTAATTTTCATACTTCAGCGAAGACTAGGGAATTGCTCAAAATTATTAAATAAAGGAAGTATTAATATGCTTGAATTGTGTTTTTTAAGGCTGATGTAACACTTCAAAATTTCATGCCAAACTAACAAGACAAGAAAGTATGACCTAAACTACTATATTTCCCATCAGTGCCATTTTTTTTCTCATAACTTTTGTTGCTTGAGGTTTTCTTTGCTTTTATGCCTTATTGGTGATTCACTTGTTCTTATACTAATCCATTCAAACTAAGAACAACACCTTGATTGGCATACATAGCTACTGTCATATAAGGAGAAAAGGAAATGTTTCAAACAGCATGCTTTCTGCCCACAATATTCTCATTAACTACAAGAAAATCAATATATTAAGTATGATGTGGGTATTTTTGCATGCTGCTAAAATACAGCAGTGCATTTTCTTGCCAAAAAAATTAATGTTGTCACATGTCTACTTCCATCTACATCATCTACCTAACCAGACAGTATCTCAAATTTGTCTTAGAAAGTCATTAGCTATTATTAAGAAATTTTGTGAAACTCTTTTTGCAATAGGAATAATAACAAACATACTTCAAAGGCTAGCTCACCAGTTACCAGCCTTAGAATTTTTTTGTTGAAAATTTTGTCTCTGTTCTTACTATGTTTTATTCTAAATGTACGTTGACCTATAGTTTTATAACTTAATTTTAATCCCCCTTTTATGACATTTTTATGCTGCTTCTCTTTTATAAATATTATATTTAATAACTTCTGGTTTAAATCAAACTCTTTTTTTTCCAGAAAAGCAATTATTCTGTATCCCACTATAGGGAAAATGAGACACATATTGAAATTATTCTTCCTTAGCTGCGGAAACTACAAAAAGGTGTAGATATTTTTAAATATTTTAGTCAAAATCAATAAATAAATGGATACTGAGGCAAAAAATGGAACAACTGTATGATTTAAAATTATTAAAGTCACAAAGAAAATTAGTATCATAAACTTTATCTCAGTCTAGCACAAAGTAATTCTATGGATTCACTAAAAATTCTTATTTAATGACAGATTCACTGTGTGTCTTAATAATGGAGCAAATAAAGGGCTTAATGTGCATGCTGTAGTAAATGATTAATTTACAAAGACAATTTTGCCATACCTACTTTATAGCCTGATAAAGTCAAGAATGTTTTTTAACTGGTGGAATCTGCATTGAGTCAATGGTCTTATATAGAGAATGTAGCCCATAAAATTCTGATTACAATTAAAATTGCTTGAAACAAGTTTTTTCTATTAGGAAACTAAAATTTCTGGTGTAAAAGTCAAACTTTTTCATAATAATATTATCCATGCAAAAGGTGTTTTTCTCTCAATATTTTATGTCACAGAATCATCAGATGGCTTGGGTTGGAAGGGATCTCAAAGATCATCTAGTACTAATCCCCCTTTCATGGGCAGAAACACCAGCCATTAGATGAAGTTCTCAGGACCCCCAACTAACTTAACAGCAGTTACTACTGATTTAATTCCAGGAACTTACTCTATCTATATTGTTTTCCATTGTTTTGGGAGTCAAATTCTACTTTTAATTTATTTCCCTACTGCATTGCCCTTCCAAATGCCCTTCCAAATTTACACACGGAAATAAGACTTCATTGATGCTTTCCATTCACAAAATTTTTATATTTTCAGCTTTTGATAGGGAACTACATTGGTATAATCAAGGCAGCATGGATAAATATCTCTCTCTATAGTCTTGATTCATAGACCAGGTATGGACTGATTCAGCAATGCAGTAGTCCAGCACTGATGAAAATTGTTACTGTCCCTCAGTTCTACCAAGCAGATATCTTTTGTGTCAGAGTAATTCTTTGCTGCTCTTTCAGACACACTGAAAGGCCAGAAAAAGGTACAAAAGGGCCTAAGCAAAAGACTGGATAAGGTCTTTGATATTCATAGTGAAAGAATTTTGAAAGGGAAAACCTCATTAAGAAATGCATCAAGGGCATGATTCAACTGGTTCCACAAGCCATACCCACCTCACATCAAAGGCAGTCTGGTCTTTTGAGGTTGGCTTGTCAAACTGAATTTAAAACTGGCTTTTCTGAGTAGTTATCAAAGGTTTGTAATGACAGAACTGAGATAAATGCTTTTGATCCATCTGGTCATGATTTCTCCTAATGTTTCCTACTATGAGACCTCTACTTCATTTTCCTAGCCAATTATACATATAGTTATATATATATAGATATGTTCAGGAATCTCTCTCCATCTTAGTAAAAGAAGTGACAAAACCCTGAAAAGAGAGAAGAGGCTGAGCTTGGCCTAATTTCATATCTGTGCAATGTCTGAATCAGCTGAAATGTAGACTATTTAGGAATAGAAATCTATAATATCTCCACAGGCAGAACTTTCACTGTGATAAAAGTGGTCAGTACTGGATGCTTAATTTTCCTTGTTGGTCTCACTCTCTAAGCAGGGATAAATGATTATTTTTTTTATAATAATTCTAATTTTGATGGGATACACCATGGAGAGTAATTCAGCTAATTCAGAGAAATACATAATATTTTTCCCTATAGAAATTTTATTACAAATTTTTGACAAGTTAGACCAAGCTGAAAAAAATGTTTACTTTAAAGTCATCTAATAAAATAATAGCCTAAGCTCTAAAAATGAAGAAAGACTACTAAATAGCTTTAATTATAAGTATTTCAAAAGTTTCAGATAGCTGTACATTATCCTGAATATTCAGTGCTTGTTGCAGAGCTGTTCCCCATTCATTTTTGGCCTTTGTGAACATGGATTTGGAAATTTGACTGAAGACTGGAAGCAATTTTTGACTGAATTGTTCAAGCTCAGCTACAACCAGAGCTTTAAAGCAATTACTTCATTTCCAACGTTTTCTTGTCTGAACTATTTTTATTTTACCCTTGTGAAATTAAAAAAAAAATATTAATGATTTGTTAGAGATAAAAGATAGAAACACAATCAAACTCTAAAATTTTATTTCCAAAATATGATTTTGAAAATTAATTTTGTTCAGAATAGCTGAGAGCATTTTAGCAACAGATTAGGTGGTCCCACTTTATCAGCTACTTATGAACAGCATTTGCTGTCTTTTTACCAGCAACTCAAGAGTGCCTTCAGCTGTATTTTATTAGCTGTCTCAATTGGAATAGAGGAATGAGAAAGTATGTTTTACTTTCAGTTTGCAAATATCAGCTTATTGATTTATTTCAGTTGAAAGACAATGGAATAAATAAGAACTTTTCATGCCAGAGAAATATCAAAGTGGTGGGGATTTTGACTATGGGATACACAAGATAATTTGCATTGAAGTCTGCAGAAGTGCTGGTTCTTTGCATTTTTAAAATGGTGTTCAGTGTTTACATGTCCAATTATCTGCTTAGAAATAAATTTGATAATCTCAGAAATATTAATAATGGTTTGTATTTTTGGGGATCAATTCCCTTACTGACATGTAGTTGTCTACTGCCATTTAAATGGCTTCAGGGTGCCAGCAGTAATTTTTTTTTTCTACTGTTTTTTGTGCTGTACTATTTTCCATATCTCTCAGCCTGGAATGTCAACATACCTTAAATGTCACAAAAAATGTTTTATCACTGGCTATGGGTAGCTGAACCAAGTCACATCTTTGAAAATGAAGATAAGATCCTTGCAGACACCTATATGTAAATGTTTATATTTACATTTATATTACTGTAAATGTTTTTGGTCACATGTTTCAATATTTTTAGTGCTGTTCCTTAGGCTCAGATGACTGCTCTGAGTGTAAAAGCAAGTTGGACATTGTAGATATCCACAGATTAACAGAATTGGATACTTTAATATTGATTTCATCTATAGATATCTGATAATCATAAATAAGGTTAAATATGTTAGGTCTGAATCCAAAGAAAAAGTGTATTTGCTTTAGTATCTCTCACAGAGGAGTATGGATTCTCCAGGGTGCTTTAGTCAGAGCACAGGTATATCTGTCAGGCACTACCAAAATGTTCTCATGCTTCAGTGACTTATTTAGTGGTTGTATAGCACTTCCTTATTCATCAGAATCCATACCAATGAAATGTAATGACAAATGCACATTTAAATGGCTCTGAATTCATGGAGTGCTTAGGACAGTAAAAGCTTCCAAATGAGTAATTGCTTTACAGAGACAGCTTTCACATCCGAAATTGCCTAGTGGTTGGACTTTAAAATAGCCTGTGTTTCTATTAGTTAATCTCCAGGCACTATATAAAAAGCAACAGACTGCAAAAAGTTTCATACAGAATGAATGCAGCATGGTATTAGGGGGAAAGAACAATCAGAACTATTTCCTCGTGGGACCCATTATAAACAGTAGAATGAAACAAGTTTCTTGCCTGCAGATACTTACAAACACAACATCTTTTTTGTTAAAGCACATTTTTATAATTGCAAGTTTAAAATACTCTTCAGAAGTTGTCCATGACTTTCCAACATAACTCTATCCTCATAAAACATTCTGATGAAGAAAAACAACAAACCATGCTTGGTGGTTATAATTTTCTTGCAAAGTAGACATGTTGCTGTTAGTTTGGGTAAGAATTTTCTTCAGTGTAAGCAAGAGCCTTGCAACTAAGGTATTAATTTTTAAAAATCCATATTTAAAACTTAATGTGATAGTCCTATCTGCAACACATTTCATATTTGATCTCTACTATATTCTAAGTGTAAAATTCATGCTGAAAATATGTTCCCATTGATAGATCTTTTTGTGGAATTTGTTGAATATCAGATCTTGTTTTCCATATTGTTTGTACTTCTTAATACTTTGATGCACAGAAAAAACACAGAGGAACTATAATAAATGGATTGGATATTTCTTCCTTGTCTGGATTACCAGTTGTAAGTTTGCACTTCCACTTCCAGCTCATAGATGGTGAGCTTAGGCAGCAACCCTGCTTACATGATTTTAAAATCTATAGAGACAAACCTGCATGTCATTTGTGGTGCTCTTGACTGAATATACAGTAATGAAAGAATGAAAATATTCATTAGCAGAAAGAAATACCTTCCTTTCTCTTCAGGTAGACAAAGCACTAAATAACACATGAGTTTGGCAACAATATTAAACACATCTGTGTTTTTTCACTATGTGAAAATCACAGGATTTCAAATATTATGTATTCTTTTTTTCTATTTTCTGATGTCAGATAAAAAACGAGATACTCATTGTTTTTATTTCTGCTCTTGTTTTATCAACATTTTTATTTGCATGGACTTTCTTAGGTTATATTCGGTTGGAGGTCGGGATGGAAGTTCATGTTTGAGTTCAATGGAATATTATGATCCTCACACAAATAAATGGAATATGTGTGCTCCTATGTGTAAGAGAAGAGGAGGTGTAGGAGTGGCTACCTGTGATGGCTTTCTTTATGCAGTTGGAGGTCATGATGCTCCTGCTTCTAATCACTGTTCTCGACTGCTGGACTACGTGGAAAGGTATCATACTATACATGCATTTTTAAAATACAAAATAATATCTGATAGCATTATTTTCTTAGCTTAGTAATGGTAAATTTAAGCAGATGTTCTTAACTCTAGAAATGTCTAATTAGTATTTACTTGAAAAATTCTATAAAGATGTGTGAAGACAATCTCTTTGAAACTTATTGTAATCCCTTTTTATTCACAGTACTATTATATATTACCACAAACACAAAAATCTACTCTTTTCACATCCAATTTAAGTAATTTTAGGAAACGATATTATGCATTGCAGTGTCACAAACTAAAAATTGTAGAGATAAAAATTTTTCCTTGAAATAATTTTATAACACAAAATTGAATTGTGTTTAGAATATTTTCTAACTCCAAAAACATAGTTAAGCAAAGAAGAAATAAAGCACTGTTTAAGTGATGGATATTCACAGTACAATGAATTCCTTCCTTTATCAAAATTGCCACTTTCTAATGTGGTGATGTAAGCTTGATACACTGTATTTACAGTACTCCGAATTCTGCAAGTAGATTTTCTACAAATCCAAGAATATCTAGTAGGGCAGTACAGCACAGATGAAGTGATTAAAGCACTCAATTTAAAGGTATTCTTCAAATTTTTCATGAATGTTTGACTTTTTGTTTCTGTTTCTGAATGCTATAAAATAGAATAAGAAAAATATTCACTCCAAATGTGTAAAGATTTCAAAAGTTAAAGTCAGTATATTTGAGTAATTGGTTTATCTTAACATATAAGCTGGGAAAGATTTATCTCATCATTTCTTGTCAGAAGGGCTTAATTAAATGTCAGTTATTTCTTTTGCTAAGTCCAGCTTAGTATTCAATATTTAATTGAAAAATTATAAGTTAAAACTTAAGGTATCCATATAATTTTGCTCAGTCTTATTGTCATCTCTACTGTATGTTAGCAAAGATCATTGCCAAATTCTTCTCATCTCCAACAGAGGGACAGTTAATCAGGGAAATCCCATGATGCCTGTACTTACAGGGCCTATGCTTGTGGATCTTGATTTATAAGGAACAATAACAAGAATTTTCAATTAAATAAATTTATATTAAGACTACTAGTGACAGACTTAATGAGATATTTTCAACTACTTCTGTTTATTGGTACTCAGAAGGGATCTTTTATTTCATTTTTCAGTCTCTGAAAAGAAAACCCTTCTGGTGTTGATGACAAACCATACTCTATCGCATTTGTCTTTCTCAGGAGAGACTGCAAAAATGAGCTAAACCTATCCTTATGCTGTTTTATGTACTACTATTAGAGTGACAATATATATTGTATCCCTCATCTAGGTATTTTTTCCATGGTATCAAAAGGTGTGGATGATGTACTTCATCAATAGTTAGCTTTGAGACTAAAAGTTGGGCCTAACAAACAAAAACTTGTAAGACTATTAACTTACATTGAGTGCATGTGAATTAACTGGTGGACTCCACTGAAATGTAAAAAAACTCTTATGGCCCTCGCAGTGATTAATTAATTTATAAGATAACTGGAATGTTATTTAGTGTGTCTGGTTTTTTATTCCAAAATAATGCATCATTTTCAAAAACCAAAAGCTCCTCCATATCTTAGGAAAAATAGAATAGTAAGTGATGAGGAGGTCTATTAGTCTGAGTAATTTTATATCTCTCTGAAATTTTTTCTTTCTGAAAATATTGAAGGCCTGCTTTTTAACTAAGTCTCTTCTTCTTCAGGAATGAGTCTGCTTTAGTCATTTTGTCATTCTGATGCAGCCTGGTAGGATGTGCTTTATTCCAGTATCAGTTTGTTCCTGGAAGACTGTCAAAGCAGACATAATATTTTAAAATTTATTTTTGAGATTATGCAAATATAGTGGAGGCAGTAGATATGTGTTTTCTTAATGCTACTGCCCAATAGTAGTTAGGTATTCCAGTTTACTTTCTTCTAAGGGTGATACAATTTTAAAAGATTTCCTCTGGATTCAAGCATTCTGTAATAAATTAATAGTTACATCTCACTCATCTTCACAAGTTGATAAAGTGCTATCTTCTATTCCTTTTTAAAGGCAAAACAACTACTTTCTTCATAAGAATTATAAAATTTTCAAGATATTTTGTCAGATTTCATAAAGCAGCTTTTCTTTTTCAAATGTTCCTCAAAATTTGACAGATGCTAAAAATATAGTCATTTGACCTACAGTTTTTTTCCCCCTTCATCTCACCTTGATTTCAAAATTGATTTCTTTCCACATTCAAGAGCTTTTATCATAACCCTGCTCAGCCTACGGCATACTAGTTATTATAAAGATGGCATATACAGTTGCTTTTTAGCAGCAAAAAGGATGTAAGAAATCTCAGGTGTTTTCCTGGCAGTTACAAAGCCAACAAGTTCTCTTGCAGTTCTATTTTGATGACAGAATTGAGTTATAAGGATTCATTTTAGCCTTGCATACCTGTTTATTGGAAGAAGAACAAAAAAAAAGGTCAAATGATGATGTCAGTTGTATTATTTTCCAGCTTTAACTTTTGCACCTCCTCACCTTGGCCCTTGCAATTTAAGAGCAGTGTATGGAGGAGTCTATTAAACATATATTAGCTTTAGGCAGGCAAAGATACAATGCACACTGGTGCATTTCTCTGGATGGGAAACTGTTTCAGCTAGAGGCACATGATGCTGTCGTTGAAAAACTCACAGAGTCTTTGAAAAAAATCCTTTTTTTTTTTTTTTTTTTGGCTTGTTACATGTTCATTTTCCTTCCACATATTCAAGCAATATTTTGCAGTATTTTCCTCTAAAGTTAGGAAAGACATTTATCATATATCTAGATATTTGACATTTTATTTTCTGAGAAGTCCCCCAAATGTCAGGATTAGCAGCTAGCGCTCAAGTAGATAATTTTTTTTAAAATGTATTTACCTCTCAAGAACAATATGAATAAGGTTACAGACAATTCTTTTATTGTCCAATTTAAAAGTTTTATTTATGAACCAAAAGGCTGTTACAAGCAAAACACTGTAACATTGCTGTTTCAGTGCTTGTATTAGTATATATATATACATATATATATATATATATGTATATATATATAAATTTCATTGTTTAAATATTGTTCAAATATGTAGGACTTCAAACAGAATCCCTCCAAGTTGCTTATTGATAATAGGACTTACTAAAATACTTACACATTTAAGCAAATTACTAAAGTCAGACTATTTAAATTATTTGTAGACCAAAACTGCTTATTTTCTCCACTGATCACGATTCTATTACAAAGTATACTTGCTTAAGGACGGATGAAATTAATTTTATTATACTGTGATACACTATTCTGTTTTAGTAATATTTGACATCTAAAAATGAGGTATCTAGTGTAACCTAATACTCCAGGCATCCTTGGTAACAAACTATCAAAAGATAATTAATTTCTGGTTTATGCATGTCCAAAAGAGTGACAATAGAATGACTCTGAAATTAAACAATTTTACCTTTTTAAGGAATATCCAAATGAAAACCTATGTTAAATATTTAAAGGTTTAATATTTAAATTTTAAATCACCGTCACTATACAAAAGGATTTTTACTCTGAGTTTTACAAATTCAGAGGGGATTATGTTTTAAAACCAGTATTACTTTATCTACTTGAGCAAATATCAGAAGACACTAACTCTAATGCAGTTAAGTAGAATACATAGGAAGGATGTAGTATAAATTCAGAAATTAAAATATAGTGAAAATTAATTTTAGAAATAATATTTATAATCTTTTTGATGTGCTGCAGGAAATACCCCACTTTAAATGTATACATGACATATAAACAAATTTTACACCCATCCGTTCAGATATTGCTCATATATTTTTCTCAGACCTCTTGATGATACACTATCCTACAAATATCTTAGTTTATTCTAGAAGTTCAGCTGAGCAAAAGTTTCTAATCAACATCTAGAGGGTTGAATTGGGAGCACAATAAATCTGTATCTTTTCTTTTTGATGTTAGGAAGAATTTTTTTTTATAGGCTACTAAAGGTTTGGTTTTTTCCCCCCAGGAAAGAAAAAACTATATTCAAGTGAAAATCAACATGAATTGATGTTTGTCTTCTCTCCACATACCCAGTTTCATTTTTCTTTGCTCAGGTATGACCCAAAAACTGATACATGGACAATGGTGGCTCCACTGAGTATGCCTCGAGATGCTGTTGGTGTCTGTCTCCTTGGTGACAAATTATATGCAGTAGGTGGCTATGATGGTCAGTCATACCTGAACACTATGGAAGCATATGACCCACAAACTAATGAGTGGACACAGGTAATTATAAAAAATTATAAAGTTTATTTTATGTATACACATGTGAACACACACATATACACACATATGTATATACACATATACACACATATACACACATATGTGTATGAATTAGCCATTCTAAGCTTTCTTTAAACCTAGTACAAGAAAGGTGCATACTTCAGAATCATGATCTTATCCTAAAATAAGCATTTAAAATAGGTGAGATGTGTTATAGTCAAGAGTGCAAGGGGGAACTTCTGTTTACAAGCTTAAATGTAGACACAAGTACTTTAAAGTTAGTGCAGAAGCCCATCTTTTTTAATCTATTATTAATTACTGAGAAGAGCATTTTTATGATGTTCTGTAGGAGATATGAAATTAATTTGGGAAGATTATATTTTTGCAAAACCACCAGTTCACATTAAAAACCATTAATCAACATGCTTGGACAGGCAGTTTGGAGACGTATAAACAATGTTGTGATTTATACAATTGAAACAATGTTGTGATTTATAGAGTTGCACCAATTACAGTGTGTTGTTCCGTACATATAAACTGACTCTACTGTGATAGTTTCAGCAAGATTCAGTTCCCTAAAGGTTTTAATCCTTGTGTTGTCTTGAATACTGTTTAAAATTTCCAAACTTATTCTAAAGGACTCTTGAACCTGTTTAGGAATAATGGAACCATACATTTCTGTATTGGTAGTTTACACCTTGCCTCAAGGACTAAAGTGGAAGCATCAGCCACAGCCTGCAGAATACAGAAACCCCTCTCATATCAATGGTTCAAAAAATTGATGACAACTCTAAAATTAATTCCTACTTGCTGTTCTCATACTTTCAAATGAAAGATGTCAGGTGTGAGTAAGCAATTTTAAATTACAATAGTAGCATAATGTGGATTTTATTTATTTTTAGCAACTTATACTCCCATTTGTTTTGACCATTTTAAAATAATTTTGACACAGCACTTTGACAATGTTTGCATGGCTTGTTCCTCTTTGTCAATCTTTTGCATGGTTTTCCTATTCAGTTAATTTGTGTCTGTTTTTCTGCAGATGGCTTCCTTAAATATTGGAAGGGCTGGTGCCTGTGTTGTAGTCATCAAACAACCCTGACTTTTTCAGCACTGCTTAGGATTTTACTGACTGTGAAATGATTATTTTTCTATGAAACAAAGAGAATGATAACTTCACAAGAACAAGGATCTACACAGTGAATACACTGTTGATCACAGACTTGAAGAAGTTTGGAAGTGACAAGGATTAAGTATTTATGCCCTATAAAATCATAAAACCGTTCACAGTCAGTGAACAATAAAAATGCCCCTGGAGTATTGTAGGCGTAAATATGTGAATGTAGAGTAGTAAGTTCAGGTATTGTTCTCATGAATGTGTTCTGGAGAACTGGATAATCATGGGAAATCTACACAAAGAGTGGTAAGGAATATGAGAACAGTTTTCATGGCTGGAAAGAGAACTGCAGAAACATGAAAGAATATTTAATCAATTTTAAACTGTGTTTTTTAAAAGAGAAAAGTGGATAGTAATATAATTTTTTTTTTTTTTTGCTGTTCAAGTCTTGTCTTCAAATGGGTTATGGTCTTCTCATTTAAATGAACAGTTTGACTTAACTGAAAGGAAGAGGCCAAATGGTCTGGATATTCATAGTGACTGAGCTGTGACTCTAGAGCAGGAAGAAACACAAAACTAAAAGTAGACTTTTTTTGTAACTTCAGATTGTACCTCCTCATCTGTGCTAATGCATCTTATAAATGAGTCTATTGAGGGGGAAGCCTGTGTGTTTAATCAAGTAATATAAAGCAGTCCTTTGGCTGCACTGGGGCTTTGTTGCAAATAAGGGAGTCGAAGAAACAATTACCTTATTCTTTCTTAATCCTATATTCAATTTAAGCATGTGGGCTCTAACCTCATTGTTTAATGCATCTACTGCATGTTGGAAGCTCATGACAAGATGGAAAATTGATCCCCTTATTTCACTGCATCATGGTAATGGATGTACCGTGACAAGAACAGTCTATAGAGACTCTTCTAACATTTCCGGAGGGATAAAGATCCTACATTTTATTTTTTTCTGATGCTTGTACATACACAATTTTGCCTACTTAGTGCTGCAAATTTATGACTTTCCACTTATGACTGCGAAAAATTACAAGTCAGGAAATCAGAGTAAATGCAAGTGGAATACGGAAAATTAAACCATTTGATCTAATAAATTTCATATGGTAAATATACTAGTGTCATCTGTGCTTCCCTTTAGGGTTCATAATTTCTGCCAGTAATGATAGTTTGAGCTTTTGATTTGGCAGTAGATTTGATGCTAATGCTTTCTATCTGCTCAGCTGAATAAGTTAGAACCTAAGGCCACTACTGGAATGTGAAATTCTGCTATTCAGGGATGCACAGCTCCTGGGAACAGGGCACTAAATATACTTCTCTAAAGCCTTGCTGATCCTATAGGAAACATTTCATGGCCCAAAAGCAGAAACTTCACAATCCTCTGTCACTAGCAATTTTGAGAAGGAATTCTGGTTGCATGTAAATGAGTTTTCTTAGCAGAAACCTCTGCAATCATTGGAGATTGAAAAATACGTAGAGCTTCCATCTTGGGACATTTGATTTGAAGATGTGTCTTTCCATCTAACTGCATCAGTATGCATGGAGGTCTTTGTTTACTGATGTAAGCTGAACTGCAATTCTGAAGCCTAAGTATATGGATTTAAATCTTTTAAATATTTCTCTGTCCTAATTTGGAATCAGCTGAAAATGATTCAATATTAATTTTCCACAGCCAGTTGCCTTTTGAATTGCAATTAGTCTTTCACACACAAGCATGTGAATTTTTTTCCAACTACAACAAGTTGTTGAATAAAAAATGTTACCTCTCTAAAGAATTTGCTTCACATAAACAGAAGTTTTGGAGACCAAATGAAGAAGGTTCTAGAATTATAACTGTAATTAAATATAGATATTAGCATTCAGAACTCCTACAGAGATAGTTAGAGAACTTAGAAATTGAATTTTAATCCTATTCCCAGAACTTTCTTTTGATTTCATTATATTAATACATAATAGAAATATTATTGCTCTACCTATACACAGATCTACAAAGTTGGATTATTCCTGTTGATTTCGTTCTGTGCCAAATTTGTTTTAAGTGCCTTGATCATTATTTTCTTCCATTTATCCTCATTTCATTTTTGATTCTCAATTTCCTTTTCTACTTTTTCAATTTGCTTTTATTTTACCAAAATGATTCTAATGTGATTTTTTTCAGTCTATTCCACTTCTCTTCTGAAACAATAAAATTAATATTTGTTTTATTTTGATTATGTAAAATCTAGCCACAATAAGAACTGAAATTGCCTTTCATATTTATACAAGTGCTACATGTTTCTTCTAAAGAGAATTTATGAAAAAGTTAATTTTTTTTCTTTTGCCAAAAATAATAATAGTTTTACCTTTTTCTCAGTGGGAATATATTTAAATCCAAGTACTATGTAATTGTACTCTTAATTTCTGTGGTTCATTAAGACCCATTTTTTATATATAAGAGTTAAAATCACTTCCGATGCACTAAATTGTGCTAAACAGTATTACGTTTACTTATTTAGAAAGCCGCTGTCTTTTCTCTCACATAATCTCTTTGATTTCAAAGTATAAAAATCACAGTGAAATCAGAGCTGCAACAAACATTAATTTTACTAAAATCAATGACTAAATTCCTTGTAATGTAGATATTTCCTAATATGTTGGGACCCTTGTATATCTACATATAAAAATGTCAATTATTAGTTATTCTTTAGTGGAGCTCTTTTTCTTTAGTGGAGCTCTTTAGTATTGACATTATGTGATCCGATTTTATAGAAAAGTTTTCATTGTTATCAAAGTCACAAATAAGCTACGAATATTGTTGCATTGGCTTTAGTTACATTTGTTCAATAATTATTTTAATATATGTTCTTGCAGTCAAAATACTGATATTGTTAGAAATCAGAAGTAAATTTTAAAAACTCCTTTTACGTATAGAACAGACTTTTTATTCATATGAAACTTGTCCAGTTATTAAGACTATATTAGGATGCTTTCAGGGAGTTGCCCGCCTCATGAAAAATTTGCCTCTGTTAAGCTAACATTAATTGATGTAAGGGAACCATTTTAGCATAGACAAAGGATCGTTTCCTTGGATACCATTCTCTTCTACAGAAACCTGCTGTCAGGTCAGTTGACCATTATTTTAAAAGTGCTTACGTTAAAATATATCTAGAAATAGATATTTATTATACCTATAATCTTATCTCTATATATTATTCAGATACTTTCAATATGTTTAGAAGGCCCATATAAATTCCCTTAAATGTTTATGTCTTAAATATTTTATATTATTTCAATAAAAGCATCTCACCAAAAAAAATTCAAGTCATGTAAGTTTTAATGGCTCAAACCTTGATGTCCATGAGCAAACACCTAAAACACTGTGCATTACGTTTATGAATGAAATATACTTTTTCCACAAGAGAATTTACATTCTGGAAAACTTTCCTTATTATTTTGTCCACAATGAGCTGGGGAAAAAAATGTGACCTATGACTGATGTTATCTATGAATTTGCATTAGTTACTTCATCAGGAATAAAGAGAGAAAGCATTTCCACAAAGGCTTCATAAACGTTCTTTTACCTTTTATCAAATAGCAGTAATAAATTGCATCATATAAATTCTTAAATTATCAAATTATTGGATTTTTTTGCATTTACTGTACCAAGAAAATGTGCATACACTGGGTAAGGCAGGCTCACTGCCAGCTCAGAATCTCAATAGGTTAAAGTAACTTCAGATATATTTCTTCAAAAACAGATTATCCATGCAGTATATCTGTTCTAACTTAAATGAGAATGCATAAAATACTCAGCAGAATATTTATTCTTCCACATTATTCTAAATGCTGTGTAAAGCTGCTCAAATTGGCATAACCTTGCAATTCCTTGCAAATTCCCTCATTATAGTTCTGCTTCATAGTTCATGGGGACTGGATACACTTCAGGACAGTGAAACAACTGAAAATCATTAAATCAGCATAAGTTTGATTTCCACGTGCAGGACTACAGCTGTCAGACATTAAACCATAAAGAAAATTACTAGCACAGGTAAGAATTGTAGTGACAGGGAACAATACAGCTCCAAGTCACTGGCAATTCACAGCTTCACCTTGGGGAATCTATGCAGCTGCCAAATTCATCACCCACTAAGAGCTGCAAAAGTAGTCAAAGCTGAGGTATAAGCAACTTTCACTTCTATCACACCATACTTTTCCAGATTTCCCAGGATGATTAAAAAATGCACAAAAATTAAAATAATGATGATAATAAATCCTCTCTTTCAGAAGTCTAGTACTGCTCAGAATTAGGTCTGTGAGCCAGGTTCATGTTCAGTGTTCTTCGCTTATGTGGCCTAAGTTGTGTGTTAAGTCTGGTGACATCTTTAGTGAACTCTTTCTATTGTCCTCAACAAAAGTATTAGAACAGGGCTGCCTTTGATGGCCTCCAGGAAGAAATAATGTTCCAAAGGTGAGATGTTTCCATTAAATAGATGAGCATTCAGTTTAGTCACCCCCACATAAGTGTCTGATACCATGTGAGATGCCCAAAACTATCTGAGTCATCCACACTGGGCTGGCACGTATGACACAGATGAAGTTATGGAGTGGTAAAAGAAGTTTGAATGGGCTGTAAAGTATTCCAGATTATATTAGATACCTTTTTGTAGGCAAATAGAATTAGAATCCATGATCTCTCATATATATATATATATATATATATATATATATATATATATACATATATATATATGCATATGCACCCAGTGCCACTAGTTATTTGAAGTTATTATCTAACAACCCACCTGTGTGATGGGACAGCCTGAATTTAAAAATATTTTACTTAGGTAGCTTACACTTCAAATTATTAACCTCGATTTTCCAATGAATGATACAAATAGTAAACATAGGTGTGATATTCATTAATACTCATTAATGTTGGGAAGTAAAGGTAGTGCTAACTTGCAGAGATCCTCTTTATAAGGAAAATGATCTTTTTTTGCATCACTTCAGTCAAAAATGTGTTCTGTAAGCAAGTCAGGAGTAAATCACCCTTACTCAGCAGTTATTGAAAAAAATCACCTACATTAGTTGCTATTACCTAATGTAGACTTTTTGGGTTTGTGTAGCGGCGCATTTTGGGGGACCCTCCAGGGTGTCCCCGGGGGGGCCCCCCAAGGCTGTGAGTTCACTGGTAGCAGCAGGCAGGCAAGGAGACTCCACACGGCTTCTGAGGGTGCTCATTAGATGAGGGGTTATTGGGGGTCCTACCCCCAGGAGGCAGCATGGTTTCTGAGGGAGAGGGGGGAAAGGGGAATGAGGGGGGAAAGGGGAGGGGGAGAGAGGGGCTGAGAGGGCACCGGCCAGGAGAGCCAGCGAAGAGAGAGAGTGAACCGTCCCCCCGTCCCCCCGGCACACTGAACAGGGAGATTCAAAGTGGGCGCGGAACTGATCGGGCCAATGGGGTTACAGACACAGGATACTGCAGGGGAGGATCACAGGCTTGGAATAAACCGTAAATTTTCCAGGGGTGAGACAGAACATATCATTTAACTATAATATAACACCACAGGTTAGGTTTTCTATTTAACAATAAAATGTTTCTGAGTGCAATTCTGTAAAGGTTTGGGTGGCACATTTCAGTCATATAGTGGAAAATCTCACATATAGACATGCTGTGAAAACAGAATATTTGGCTTAGGTTCTTGGGTGCTTTATTTTTCTTGTTTGTACATCTGTATATTTTCCATGATATCAGGTAATTTTAAATGGTAATTTGTTCCACTTGAAAGGTAAAAGAGAAAGAAGACTTGTTATAGCAGGCTGAATGAATAAATATCCATCTTGTAATAAAGAGAGTTCTGCTGTGTAAATGTCCATATCAGAATTATACATCCAAAGGATTTTCTTATAGCCTGAGTAGAAAAATCACTACTTCCAGGACATGATTCATCTCATTAATAGGTGAAATAAATTACACTTTGAAAATGTGTTTCTCTCAATTGACAGCGAAAGTGCCTAAAATGACTAGTTCAGACAGAATTTCTTAAGTTGGATAAGATGCATCTCTACCCTTTGATAAATACCTAGAAGGAAATGGCCCCACAAACGTTTATTTCCAATAAATATGACAGGAATTTAATTTAGAATATAACTCCAAAACTCAAATATGCATTGAAGAAAAACAATTTTCCTGTTCTGAAATCAAACACTCTTATGCTATTCAGAGAGTGGATAATTTGGAGCTTTCAAATGACATGCAAAAGAAGCAGAAGATATCTCTTTGTTAACCTAGAAGGAGAAAAAGTGTACAGAAAATTGCAGCTGCAGCTCCTGGCTACCTACATTTTTAGATATCTTGAGGGATAAGGGAGCAATTTAATACAGTAACTTGCAAAACATATCTATATAATTAAACTTCACAAACTTTCAAAACATGAAATAGGATTATTTAAAAACAAGATTGCTATAATCAATGTGCATCATTATTCCAGCCCCTTGTGTGGGAAGAAAAAAACTGGAGAAAAGCAGACACCTCCCACCAGATGGGTCATCTCAGCCAAATGTAGGCATACAGAAAAATCACCTGTTTTCCTCTTTTATTTATAAAAGTACCAATGAGAATAAACAGATGTAGGCACCTAAATTAGTAGAAATACAAAAAATGAAGTGTAGAAAAATGCCAATAGTATAATCTGTCTGAAATTGTAAATCTGTTTGACTTGTCTATGGATTTATCTACATTATCATTTATCTCACAAGTAGTTTATACCATACGACATATTCTTTGACATCTCTACGTATATAGACAATTAAAGAGATATATTTTATGTGATCAAATTCAACTTTTGAAATAACATCCATTGTTCAGCTAATGTAGATGAATTTCTTGTTTTTATGAGAGTTCACAGTTTTGTGCAGTTCTGCACAGAGTGTAAAAGCACTGGATTTATTGTTCATTTCATTCTAAACTGCGAATGTTTACCACCTTCTAAAATCACAGACCATATTCTTTGCTCTTTAAAATCAGATGCTTATTTTTTTATTCAATTTTTCAAAATTGTGGCTATATTTTACATAAGACATTTTTATGAAACATATGTTTATGTGTCTGGAATATGTCAGGATTCTGCTGGAATGAGATTACAAAACACACAAGCTTTACAAATGTATTTTCTATGTCACATACTTAACATATCTTTGGTTCTTTTAGTTGACTTTAGGGAACTGATTCAGAGTTCTTAAAAAAATATATTAAGGAAATGAAACCAAGATTTTGGTTTAAAGAATTTAAAGAATAAACTTTACTTGCTTGACTGCTATCATTCCCCTCTTCCCTCCTAAAAAGCAACAACAAAAATAAACAACCATAAAAAAACCCCGGATAAGTTCTAAGTCCTTTTTAATTTCAGTGTACGTTCAATAATTTATATTGTCATACATTGTGATTATTTTTAAAATTAGAATTAGAGGAAGAGCTGCTACCAAGCTGATACAGAAGTAACTGTTACGCATAAATTAAAGGTCATCGTTAATTGGGGAAATAAAACCTCATTTTTCTAGAATGGTCTAGTAAACACAAAGTGTCAGCAGACTTATGCCAATGGATGACTCATTCTTTAACTAAAATGCTTCTGCCTTCACCTTGCATACCAAAAGACCTTGTATCAGATTATGGCTGCTTGCTTTGAGGAAGAGACTGGAAAAATGAGGTCTGAGTCCTTAATGCAAGAGGAACACTGTTAAAGCAGAAATGATGTGGTTAACAGCATGTCACAAATACAAACTTTCCAGTGCTGTCATATGAGCATGCAGCTGTTTGCAGAGGTATTATAGGATTTTTACATCAAATTGATCCAGTCAAAAGTTTTGAAGCTTTAGTCAAAAACAAAATCAGTATTGAAGAAATATCCTGGGATGTTGACATACGAGTTTACTTAGTATGGAAGAGGAAAGGCACAACAGAGCAAAATAAGTGTACAATGTTTTGGAATGTAAGACAATAAATACATTAAGAAAATGTATAAATATGGTTGTAAATACATTCAATTAAGCTGTCTTAAGTTTTGCAATATTTGCAGAGCAGTTTACTGAATGATATACTTTTACCCTGGTTCTGTTATATCTTGGACATGTATGTATAGAATGCAAGTGAAGACAATAGAGCACAATGTTAAACTCTTAACCTGACTTTGTTTGACACAAACTGTTTCTAAGAAATTTAATATTGAAAATGTCACTGTGCAAAAATAAACATGTCTGTTTTTATGTGTTGCAGAGGTGATTATTTTAAGTGAATATGATAACAGAAATAGGGGTCCAGCTTGCATATTTTAAACTTGCTCATACACAGTTTCACATGTGTAAAACCAAAGGGCATGAATCTTAAGACTCTGATAAATATTATTATTTGTTGTTTATCCTTTTCTGAAGTCAGACTATCAAGAATATAATGGCATGACAAATAACATCATTAAAAATTCAGACTTTCAAGTTTTTTTGGTCATCTTTTATTGGAAACAATGAATGAACTTCTTTCCCCCCAAAAGCAAAAGAAGTCCACCTGCAGAGCTATGTGATTTAAGTAGAGTAAGATCATGAACTGCAAGTGAGTCTTATATGCTGTTCAATATGGTCAATAAGAAAATAAATTTTCAGTGGAAAGAAATATACCTGTTCAGGCAAAACAGCTGTCTTGAGTCACTTGTGTTTGAATGCCCAGTGTTTGAGTTTTCTTAATCACACATATTTGGAATGGTTTAGTGTCCAAATGTTAACCTGGGGTATAAAATAAATCTCTGTTATAGGACCTTGGCGTAATTCATATTTCTTCAATCTACCTCCAGATTCCATATTTCTTTTGAATTTATCTTAGAGTGAGATCCAGCTGCACTCTACTGTCTGGGTAGACATTTCAGATTGACTGAGATTCAATCAATTTGTTTTCCCAGTTTTCATGTAATTTGGGAGAATCATGTATTCTCTGTTTTTTAAATACATTCCCTGACTCTGTGAAAGATGGATCATCATATCTTTAAAATACACAGGATTTATGAGAAGATACACTAAAATATGTTGAAGAAGATATGAGAGGGATGTATGACAGATAGGCTGAAAATTCTGCCAAAGTTAAGTTTGAATAGAGACTCCTGAAGCATAAAGAATTCATGTGCTAGAATTTTCATTAAGTAATTTCAAACTCCTTGGAGAGACTAATACTCTAGACATGAGTGCACCAATAAGCACAAATTTTGAATAACTGATATCTGGCATTCTATGGTGGACAGTTTAAATGCAGAAACTTTGCTGAGAATGTATTTCTCTTTAACATTTATCTTAACCTACTTTGGAAGAGGGCTGAAGTGTCAAAATTCTTTATTATAAGAAATGCTAGAAAATATTTAAGCAAGAAATTCTTCTTGTGTTCAGCATAGTTTAACTTTGCATACAATGAACTTTTGACATATAATTTACTTTCCTTGTGGTCTCAACATTTCTCTAGAGTAATATACAGTCAAACAATGGGTAATTATTTATGATTCAAATTAATGAAAAGGAGGTTGTCAACAGCAGCCATACATTCTACATCATATTTATTCATGGAACTTTTGATCTACCAAGACAGTACATGGCCAAACCTGTCTGACCTGTTAACATAACTTTCCAAAAGAAATACAGTGGCACTTGAGCCCTGATCACTGGATTTTAGAACATAAACTAGGTAATATAAAAAGGTTCTAAGGATCAAAAAACATTCTCCAATAGGAGGAGAGGTTTTATTTATTAGAGAAATTGAATTATTTAATACTTTATGGTGCAAGATTAAGTTTTGAATCCTCATATGAAAATGTCAGACCTGTGAAGAAATTATACCTATGCTTTTTTACTACTTACTCTTTTATGCATACTTTTCTCCTTTTTTTAACTCATGTTTCATCCTACTCTCAATTCCAGCTTTCTGTTCCATTCATATGCTAATTTTCTTCCTTTTAATAAATGCTACTGTTTTGTGTTTCCCTTCTTTTCTCAATTTTCTTCTTATTGTAGCATTCTACCTAATCTCTGGGAACTTAATTTTTCTTACTGGTTCTTATTATCATGGGTTGCAATATCTCCTATGTTGCTTTTAGCTCGACCTCATAGATTTGTTCTGCTTCTCAGTACTTTTCCTTCAAATTCCTCTATTTTTGTGTGAGTGTACATATACATAATCAAGAAGTCCTCCTTGCATTGTCTTGAAAATTTATATATTACAGCCATCCATTCTTTAAAATTCTTTCTTTTTGTCCTATTATAAGCATTGGGAAATTATTTTTGAGGATGAATTATTAGCAATATTGACCTACAAAAAAGAAAATAATTGCTAATTTTACAGTCATAAAGGCTTTGTTTTTCTTTGTACCATCCTTTGTACTATAACTTCGTATACTCATGCTGCAGAACACATTGCATAATTTCCCTGTCAGAAAGATTTCATATATGTAAAAACAAGTTATTACTCTTCATTTTGCTCTGATAATTGTGTTCCATAAAACTGGGAGGTGTTGAACAGGGGGATTCAGACTCTACAAGAGATTCTTGTTAAGCACAGTGAAATGAAGAACAACAGCCACTAGCTGGAAAGTGAAGTAAAGAAAAATGGTAGACAACAAAGAGAAAATAATTATTTAAAGGGCCAGAGTGGCCAGGGAAAAATACACTTAGAGGAGTTAAGAAAAAAATATAGACAGAAAATAAAAAAGGTGTTTAAGTAGGAGAAGACTAAATTTATGGAACTACCTTTTAACAAAAGGGCTGAGAAGTTTTCTGGAAAATTTATTAATAAACTCCAAAGGACAGAATCACATTTTGGCCAGGTCCCCAATTGTCCTGAGAGGACTCTGCAACATCAACAAGTAAGTTTTGGAAGTTTGGCAATAGGAGGCACCTAAAGCTGATGCCATTCCTTGTAAATTGTAAATGTAAATGAAGATTCTCAATATTATAGCAGCTTTTCTAATACCATCCACAAAGTTCTCTTATCCTCTTTTTGCAACAACATATTATTTCTACTGGGAAAAAAGTGCAGAAATAAATCATGCTGGTATCTTGATCCACAAGTTCATTTGGCCCAAGGACTACTTGTGCCAAAAGTGCTACACTTTTGCACTACAAAGTGCTACTTTGTGAATTCACAATGCTACACTCTCTCTGTAGCCTCATGTTTAACTTTTACATTTGCTATACTCATCAGCCTTGCAGCTGGTACCCCAGCTATGATAAGGGGATTTCGCAGAACACAATCTCCACATTTCTGTGAATGTGTCATTAAGCAGCAAAGAATGAAAGGTTCATTGAGCCTGAGAGAGAACATGAGCACCAGTGTGAGAAGGAATATGACTTTCAAATCTATTAATCTGGGCATTCATCATACAAATTTCTGGCATTTAGCTCTTCATAAAATGTTTCATATATTACATTTTGTAGTTTACAATCCTTTAACATTAAAAAGATATTAGGCAAAATAATCATCAATGAAATGTAGTCCTGGATCTTCTCATTTTCAGAATTTCCTCTCCTCTAATTTAGGTAGTTCTAATCACTTATATGCTGATTGGCTATGTACCCTGCTTAGATTAGGTTAGATTCCTGATCCTGGACAGTTTTAGGTACATGAGCTTATATTTACACTATCTGTACAGTTATATTCCTACTTTATCTCTTTAAATTACTTAGGGCAAATTGATGAAGATAAACCCAGATATTTAACTTCCAGGAGATTTACTAATAGAAGTTCTAAATAATTTTAATACAGTCCCACAGACCTGCACTTCATCAGAGGAAGTTGACTTATAACCAGTACATATTTTATAAATTTATTCTTAAAAAATGACATAGCCCCTCCCTCCTCCTCTACATTTTCACTATAGATATGAAGTTTAAAATTCATATAGTATTTGGAAGCACAGCAAAAAAATGGCAGCTTAACAACAAGAAGTCCTATTATGAATCTAAAGGAATTTCCAGAATTTTAAACGTCCAAAGAAATTAAACTGTGGGTAAATTTCTGAAGACAAATATGGTATCTTTGAAACAATGGAAATAAATTTCCTTGACTTTATCCAAGCTAGAAGATAAGAATGTAATGTAGTGAGTATGATAAGAATGTAATGTAGTGAGTATGCTTTCTTGTATAGTCTAACCTACACTACTAGTATCAGGAAACTGGTAAATCTCTAAAACAAAGAAAAATTGTTTGAATTATAAAACCTGGTTAGCAGGTTAAAAAAAATTCAAAATAGAAATGATCAATTTATTTTTTATCAAAATCTATGGTGGCACTTTTCTATAATGGCAGCCTGTGACCTGTAGTGAGTCAAAGAATTAAGCAACTGCAGGGGTCATTTTTCATTTTTGTTGTGTTTTATATAGCATTACTACCTATGTTTCCTACCTCACTCTTGCAGGTTTTATTGGTGTTGGTTTTAAAATACAGAAAATTAGCTTAATTCAGAACATTAAAGAACACAAAATTGGTGTTTTTTCCTTCTCTGTCTCTTTTTTTTTTTCTTTTTGATGGCATTATATTGCAAGTTAAAGATATTCATCAAACAGGCAGACATAAAAGAGAGGCTGTCTGACCACAGGCAGAGTGCTTCAGAGTTTGACAGATGCCTTCATCTGATGCCTGGTACCAGTACACCAAGATACATTTGGGGGATAAATTACAAAAACAAATACAAAGCTCAGCCTGCCTGAAACTGCCTTTGAAGAGTTTGATAAATCTCATGGTTGTATAAGATAAACATAATAGTGATCATTAAAATATCTCAGGATTGCCCTAGTATGACAGCAGAAAGATATCAAGAACTTCATTAGGTAACTCAGGCCTGTGTTGAACAAACAGCCCCTAAACATCAAGGGGCTTCTGTGGCTGATATTGGTAAAAAAGTAATAACAAAAATTCCTTTACGGTGTCTTCAGTGCATAAGGAAGAATCAAATGAAGGGCATTCTGTTGTATCAGAAAGAAAAACATAGGTTACCTGATGGAAATTAGTGACAGACTTTCAGTTATTTCGAATGTTTCAAAAAGAACAAGAAAACCTGCCCATAAGAACACAGAAATGGCTGCACTATTTCTGGTGAAAGATCCATTGACCTTCTAATTTTATCTTTGACTAGTGACCACCACCAGGAGCTTTGTAAAAAAAAAAAAAAATTATGGGGTTATTTTGTCACCTACTCCTGCCTAACTTCTCTCACTTCCTGAAAACAAAAATTTTTGTGTCTCAAAAAGAAAGAATTTCTGTGTAGTAACAAAGAAAGAATGACTTCTCTTTCCTTGTTTTCTCAATCTCTTTTCATTTTTACTTTACTCATTATTTCACATAATTCACTATCTTTCATAGATGGCATCTTTTTTCTACCTAAAGAGACTTATTTTCTTTTCATTTTACACTACTTTGTCACTTCAGTTATCTTTTTCAACTTGTTGCTGCTTTTTAAAAGGAAATTTTATTACATCATGCTAGATATCATGGTTCCAGAACTAGATACCATATTTAAAATTTAAATATGTCCTGGAGGTTCAGTGGCATCAGTATGTTTACTGTTTTTTCCTTTATTTTATTAGAAAGTTGTGAGATATTTACCCTTCACATGGCTGCACATTATGATGATGATGTTGTAGATTTATTTTTAAAGATTATATAATCTTGTTTTTATTAAGATCATTGGATTTATTTGTAAGATCCCTTCCCTAAGAATAGATAATTTATAAATGTATATAATTTGTTTTAATAAAGACCATTTTCCACACAGGATTATATATATTGACCTTTAATTTTATCTTTTTACTAAGTTATTAGAACACTCAATTCAAGATTTGGTTTTACAGTCAAGCATAATTTTTTATCAGTTGTGAATGTAATAATTTTTCGCCCATTTTCTTTTTTATCCCTGTTGTGATCTTGGTTTCATCCTATGATGGCTTAGTTTCTTAAATAAGATTTACAACATCATCTTAAAAGGTTTTGGAAATCAAGGCACATTTTACTGAAAAAAGTCTTTCAAATATTTCTAATCTATTTTTCCATTGTGACTTCCTTTAAAATAAAAGATACTGACTTTTCCTGTTATTTTTAAACTAATAATTTTATTCTTTACCACAATTTCTAACATTTACAGTTATGTAAACTCAGACCTAATTGTAGGCAGATATTCATATCCCCCAAATTTTCATATTAACTCATGCATTACTTTTCATATGTCATTCCCAAAGGTAAATTAAAGCCAGTCTTATTATTTAACAATTTTGTATCTGGCTTCCTTTAACACTCTGGAGTGAATACCATTTGCTACTGGAAATCTGAGTATTTTACTTTATTGATTAGCACTGGGTCTATTCTGGTGATACTTATCTTTAATGAAGGTTCTGTCTCAGTAAAGGAAAAATTCAACGTGGCAAATTTCCAGAACTCCTCCAAAAGAAATGTAAACTACTGAAATAGTTCCATTTTCTGCAAATGTGGAGTTTCTTTACAATTCTTGCATATTCTTTTATATCATGATCATCTGTGCACATGGTAAATTCTTTTGTCATTCTTCTGAATCTGAGAAGTTTAAATTTGTTTCTGCTAATAAGTTAGAGGAAGTATTTTCTCAAATTTTCTTTTGGCCATTTTTATTAAGGATTTATATTTGTCTGTTCTGATTTCTTTGTTTCATCATATTTTTTACCAATTGAAGATTTCTTTTACTTTACACCCATATCTCCTTTTTATTCCCAACAATCTAAATTTTTTGAGTTGGTTTTGATAAGTGCCAAATATTTTCATTGAGGTGCCAATGCTCACTAGGATGTAGATTGTGAAGTCGTATAAGGCTGCATTTCCCTGTGAAATGATATCATCTTTCTGAAAGACCCCTATAACTGTGACTGTTAGAATGATCCTTACTTCCTCTTTGTACCCCATTGGCCCAGAGCCATATAACCCAGACCTCCCAGACCCTAGATAAAAAACCCCACCGCCATTGTCCGTTCTCTTTTTCCTCCATTTCCCCAGAGAATAAACACATGGAAACTGGAAACTGAGCCTCTGTGAATATCTCGCCTGGTTTCTGAAGCTTCCTATCCCTGCAGGTCCCTCAAGGCTGGGCTAGCTTAGCAGATCAGGGGGGCTGATGGGGGGAAAGCATCAGTATAATAGAGTCTTTATGTCCATATTACTCTTTTTTCTTTTTCTTTTCAATTTTGTGAAATTCTCCAGTAGCACTAGGATACTGCTTGGTCAAGTTGGTATGATAAACATTTGAAAATATTGTATAGCTTCAAGTATTTAATCTTTCACTTTTAAGCTTTACTTTCAGAAATGTAAAATGTATAATGTAAAACTTATGTGTCAATCTAATGACATTAATCCTTGCAATAAGAATTACCATTTCATAGGAAAATTTTCAGTAGCAGGTATGTTGCTTTCAAATGATAGAACATTGTAATGGCCACAATGGTTTCATAAACCATTGTATCAAAAAACAGAAAAAATTTTGTTTAATTTAAGCAGAAATTATTAAAAATATGCCAGCAATGTAAGATACATGGCTGAAGGTCTTTAAGTCCTCATACAAGACAAATATTGTGGTATGGCAACCTTTGCTATTAAAGTTAATAATGAATATTGAACAGGCTTCTGATGCATGAAATACACAATATATGAAATTTTCATCTCATTTTAGTCAGTTGCCTTGAACTAAGAAAAGAAAAATGTAAATTGAGTAAGACAAGCCCATTACTTATTCTGTGCATGAAAATGAGCTGAATGTGGTAAGTTTGATCATGTTTGATCATATTCTTTTCATTAAGTATGCTTACATAAAAACTCATAAGGCCATAAAGATGAGCTTGTATTTTGAAAACTTCAAGACCAGTTTCTTAAAATGAATAAAAAGATATCAGATAGGGATATATCTGGTGCTACTACAACAGAGAAAAAGTTAAATGTCTCACATTTTTTCAGAGAGTGGATCTGGTGGATAAAAGAGAAGTCTTAGCATTAGAACAGTTACTATATCTTGTTGTGGAAAGCATAGTAGATCTAGGAAAACCAGAATTCTTTCTGCACGGTGTTTCTTTAAGACTACCTGAGTCCTCCTTGCAACTTTGTGTTAAGTACAAACAGTAAAGAAATCATTAAAGAAGTGTAGAAGTGACATTGGGCTATCAGGAAATGTGGTTATTTGAAATATGTAATAAATTCCTTTTTTTAAGACCTTTTAGATATGCTAGCCATGCAATGCTGTTTTTTAATAAACCAGAAAAAAGAAGGTTTAAGGAATAAATATAATAAAGTACTTAAAATTTAAATTAAATTTGCATTAGTATGTGTGCTTGCCACTTATAAAATTCTATGGTGGGAGTCTTATTGAAAAAGAAAAATTAGTATAATAAAAAATTAAATTATTTTATTCAATGACTCCACTCCATAAACATCCCTCAGCAGATCATCCCTTTTCACAGTCCTTCTCAGTCTTGTCTTCATGATTTCTCCTTTCCTCTCCTAGTTCTTTGGTCTTCCATTTCTACAGTCCCTCCTTAACATTGAAGGAAAAGTTACTGTATTCAAATTCCCTGTTAATTATATTCTCCTCTGAAACTCCATGTTCCACAATAATCCTCTCTTCTCTTCCTATTCCATTCTACAGTGTTTCACTTTAACTCTATTCAGCCATATTTTAGTTTATTAATGTTAAGGCATGGAGGGAAACTATTCTTAAAGCAAATGGCTTTTTTAGGCTGAAAAGGAAGAAGTAATAAGAATATTTCATAGGATTTAGCAATACCTCAAGGCTGTCTGAATTTTTGCATAAGTTAAACTAATTTAGATAGTTAGGGAAAGAGAAATTATATTAGAATTGTCTCATTCTCTTTACTACTCATAAGGGGAGTCTAATTAAATAGCTCAGAAACAGAAGTGTGATGCATACAACTAAACTTTAGTGAGAGGGATACTGCATAAATGTCAACTTTTATCCTAAGGTTCAGATTCAAAAACAATATAGTGGCAATCTTTAATCACTAAATTTGTTAAATTTTACAGCAGATTTCTTGACTCAGAGCAGCTTCTGATTTCAGTCATTTATGGTCATGAAAACTGACAGTCATACAATTAGTCTCTAGAAATGTTCATACAGTAAGATAACAACCACTGGAAATTTCCATGTAGTGATTTGTAAACTCATTTCTCCATGATTTATATTCAATATTCCTTGATATTGCTTCCTCTTCCAAGTAATGAATGGCTCATCTTCTGCACTTGGACAACAAAGGTTCCTGATGAAAAAATTTCCATAGCAACAAAACATATAAGAATGGAGTATTTTAAATAGTAGACCTATACCTTAAAAATAAAACTAGAATATAACAGGAACATTGTCTTGTATCTCTTTGTTACAGAAAAGGGAGGAAAAAGTTTCTTTTTGCTTGTTGCAAGACAGACATTAAAATCATACTTCGCTACAGGAAAATCTGAATTCATAGAGACATCCATGCAAGGAACACAACTGAATCCCATTGGAAAGAAAGAGGAAGGAAATTATGATGTTTAGGATTTTCAAGTGTAAACCTAAAAGATGCAGATGCATGAGATCCACATATGTACTGAAGAATCATGATACTCTGTTTTACTCAAGTAAGAAGACACTGATAGGAAACTGAAAGTTTTCAGTTTGATAGCTTTGGTCCTCTTTGAAATTTTTGTTTAGACTATGGTTACAACAGTTTGAGTTTTCACTTGGAGAATTAAGATGACAACCAGCAGGGGAGGATTTAAAGCAAAGCCACTCATCCTTAAAAGAGAGATGAGAATGTCTTCATGTGAAGCTGTCTGAAAAGCAGAGACAAAACTTCTATAATGGTACTGTAATAGTCTCAGGCATTCTTCCTGTTGCTGTAATATCATGGAGGCACATAAGACTAGAGCCCTGAAAATTTTAAGCAACATAATACAGGAGCCTCTCCTGGATATTTCTTCATTAGGAGCTTGAAATACTGGTCAGATGATCACCCTCTGAAAAGCCTGAAAGGTCAGAACAAATATGAACAAATATTATTTGGGATTATTTTTGGTTTGCTAACATTGCTGAAACAACCTCTAGGAGAAAAATGTTAAAATAAGTAAATAAGTAATTTGTTTGCAGAATTCAAACACAGGTCACAGAAATAATTTTCTAAGAGGAATGTAGGGGTTGGTAAGAAAAAAGCATATATATATATACACCTTCAATCAATGCCAAATATTTCAGATTTCATAAGCATTTTTCCACAGCTATATCTTGGTGAGATGAGACTCACTTTTATTTTATAGATTTAGAAAATATTTATGTTTGTTTGTTTGTTTTATATAGAACTATTCTTTTTACATATATATAAATACAAACATGGATGATACTTGCTACAAGTTGCTGGCTGAAATTTGAACAGATGTATCTGTACCTCCAAGGTAGTCTCACATGACTACTTACCTCACTTTTGGGGGTGACCATGCACTAACATACACCATGTGGTAAGTCTGAAAATAAAACTGTCCTGACTAATTTGCCATGACACCTAACCTTATAAGATCTAGCAGCAGAATGCCACAAGTATTTTAAAAAGGATGGACTGTGTCTTTTCTTACAAAAATTTCTTACACAAATTTTATCATGTTGCAGTGAATATTTGTGTCCTAAGAATTTTTTAAGGAAAATCTTCATTTTTGTAGTCTTTCATCTCAGAAACAAATGAACATAATTTGCTGGAATATATTCTATGACCATCCATAAGCACCACGTCTTGCTTTTCTGGAAAAATAATTTAATTTCATTCTATGTTCCAAGGCTTCATATGAAGATTGACCTTTGCTTCTTGGTCTTTGGTTTGGTAAATAAACTGATGGATTAGTATCTACTATAAAAAAGACCACATATTACAGTGCTATATTGATTTATCTTGGAATTACTTTAACTCAAATACATCAGGTAACTATAATATCTTGTTCAGCAGGCACTTAATACCTGGCCATATCTTCATAATGACACGCATTCAATCTATTGGGTTCACATACACATAACATACAATAGTTTGATTAACTTGACAACAGCAGTGCAAGTTTCAGAATTTCTGAACTCCTAATTAATAAGAGAAATAAAATTTTTAATAATTGGGGAAGGGGTGGGGGGTGGGAGCTTGTTGTCTTTTTCCTGTCTACTATCCTGAGCTAAGAGTTTAATCTGTATCACGCATTGTCTGAAGATTAATGAACTCAGGAAATAAACACAAAAACAATGAAAATTTGCTAATGTCAGATAGGGATACTATAATTCTCTGTGACTCAGAAGAAGTTAAGTTGTGGTACTTACACTGAAGTGTGTGTACAAGTCTTTCAAAAGTTGTATTGAAATAAGACAACTGCCAGAGTAATATACTTCTCAACATTAATACCTGATCTTCAGTTATGATTTTGTTATTTTGTGAATTTTTCTGTTGCTTCTATATGTATTATTCTTAGTAAGTGCTCAGAAGGAATTCCATAGGAGGATAATTCACAAATAGATCATATTTTTAAAATAAAAAATAGTGAAATGAGTGCAACCTCAGCCAAAGGACTGCTTGCAGCTCTGTCCTCATCTCCCTTCATTTGCTGCTACATAAATTTTCTTAAATTTACATTTTTACTTTGTCCTTCAGAACCTTTATCTCTGTAGAGGAGCACATTCTCTGTTAATAAGGAGTAAAAATTGAATACAGTCCCTGTGAGTTCCTGATTGTCCTGGGCATAGCCCTACATATAAATGTGGATTTAATACTGCTGCAGTTCAGTGAACATCCAAAAAGATAAATGTTCCCTACATAGACTACTGTGATGACTTTGACATTGCTGGACATATATTTCCACAGGAGTGAAATTCACTGGGGAGACAAAAGAAGGATTAAACAATATAATTGTACTTTGACAAGAACATATGACTTCTGGGATGGATTAATACTCCTGCGGAGGATTTTACTACTATGTCTGACAATACTGCCTCATGAACTTTTATTCTGGGTGCATTTTTTCTTTTGCAGTAAAATGATGCATGAAGTGCTCTGAAGAAACCTTTATCTTTATTCCAAGCAAAATACACTGAAAATTTATGAAAGGTCATCCAGATCTCTCCACTGCTAGCAGAATTTGGTCATCTCATCTGACCTTATAGCAAGTCAGAGATTTTTACTTTTTATCTTGAGTGACCTCTTCTGCCTATTAATCTCAGATAACTGAAATTTAGGTTGGCATTTTTTTCCTGCTATATAAGTCTGAAATCCATTATAGACTCCATTTAGATGATTGGCCAAACTACATATAAGCAGAGTTTTTTCTGATCATAATTATAATTTTTCTTCTGAACCTTTGCAGATGGCCAGACTCATATCTTCCAGAATAATAACACTGCCTTCAGTGGTATGTCTTGAGTGATTTCAATGGGATCCTTATTTATACAAACATTTGAAACAGAACTGTCTATGTTCTTTCTTAGAGAAGATTACCAGAGTACCAAGATTATCAGAAATGCTTTAAAACAAAACTAACAAATCTCAAAGAAAAAATAAAACAAAATAAAAATTAAAAACACTCCAAACCACTCCCTACCCAAAACCCAAACCAACAAAAATACAAAAAACAAAAACAAAACAAAAAAAAAAAAAAAAAACAAAACCCACAAAAAAAAAAAAACCAAGGAAGCAAACAAAGAAAAAAAAACTAGTAAAAAGCCACACAAAATAAAAAAAAACAAACCCAAACAAAAATACCAATAAAAAAAAAATCAAAGAACATCCCTCCCCCTCAACACCCCTCCCCCTCACCAAAAAAAAAATCAACATAAATTAAAGAAAACCAAACAAATTCAGAGAATTCAGAGAAGAAAGTCTAAGACAGATTCTCATTTCATTACATTATGGAAAGGCAAATCACTGTTTTCAGACTAGCTTTCCAGCTTTAAGGTTACAGTTAGTCTCTCAGTGGTTCCCTCAATGAAAACTGACTCTACACAGCTCCACCTTCTATTTTTTGTGAGTTCTAGTCCAAAGCACCACTGTCTGCTCTCTTCCCTCTAACCAATGTCTTAGTCTGTACATGAGGGGCAAACTCATTCTATGCTAAACTATCACCATTTATCCTTTCACTGCCCCAGGAAACATCTTTTCCCAAAGCATGCTAAAAGAGATATAGAAGTTCATTTAGTTTCCCTGAGCAGCCAAGGGAGTTCCACCTGAACTTCTCATTCTTTTCTTCAAGGACCACAAGATAAGGAGAGTAAATAAAGATATTACCTGCAAGCATGACCAACTGCAAGCATGTTGGTCTCTCAAAAAATGGTGCAGAGTAAACAAGGTAGTTGTCTACAAAATTCTTGTTTTACATTTTACTGGGGCCTGTAGTGGCAGGACAAGGGGCAATGGTTTTAAATTAAAAGAGATTTATACTGGACATAAGTAAAAATCTGTTATAACGGTGGTGAGTCACTGGAAGAGTTCACTCAGAGAAGGCATGAATGCCCCATCCCTGGCAAGATTTAAGATCAAGTTGGATGAGACTTTGAGCAACTTGATTACGTGAAAGATGTCCCTGACCATGGCAGAGGGGTTAAGACTAGATGATCTTTAAGATCCCTTCCAAACCAAGCCATTCTATGATTCCATGATCATTTATCTCTGACTCATGCTGGAAATGAACTATTCATGCTGATTTACAAACACAATTACAAATAATATTTGCATATAATTTTCTCATTTTATGTTCCTATAGTTTTGTGGCTGATACTTATTAAGAAAAAGATATTTAGATGGATTTTCAGACATTACTGGTTTTCCTCTTCTTCATAGCGTTATAAGAATTAAAAAAACTTTTTAAAGAACCTTGAAATTTTTTATGATTATCTGATTAAGAATTTCTTAATTATATTTCTGGAAATCAACTTTTCTGTCATTGCCTAAGTTATTCAAACTCTGGTTAATCAATTACAGTCACCAAAAGATCATCATCGGAGACTGCAGTTTGGTTAGTCTCAGGATTTCCCAATAGACAGTGCATCAAAGCTTTCAGATGTAGCAACTGGAAAAGAAACTTCTTATCACAGAGGAATATGTCCACACCCATGCTTCAGGTCTGTTTGAAGGAGATACTTTGAGAGTCATATGCTGAAAGAAAAAGATCATTTAAGCTGTGCAACTTCAAAGTTTCTCTAATATCAATCACATCTTCACAAATACTAAAGCCCCAAAAGACAGAAAATGCCTTTTGGCAGTGAAATTTCATCTCGACTTTGACAGAGGGAAGTAAAAATATTAAAGTTTTACCTTACTTGCAGCAATATGATGGTAGTGACCTCATGTATAGATGGACATTATATTAAAAAATAAATAATTTATTTACATCAAAGCAGTATTCATGCCAGGTGGGATTTTTTGTTTGTTTTATTTGTTATTGTTGTTGTTTTTTAATTGGAAAATTTAAATAATGATAAATGTATTTGTGTAAGCACTCTCCATCACTCAGATCACTATGACATCTTAGTAGCTAATTATATTAGTATGTGATTATATACATGAATGATACACATTGTTATCTAGCAATATTATATTATTAAAATTCAGGACATTAAATTTTTAACAAGTTCAAAATCCACTTAAAACATTAAAAAATTGCTGCAGCATTCAATATATTATTAATCATTCATATTTTAACATCTATGGGGGTTGGAGGAAATAGGGAATCCAGTAAGATGCCAGACCTATTTTTTGAAGCAAAGATGAAGGAGGTTGAGAAACATACACCCATATTTTATCCATGCTTCAAAGGGAGAAACTGAACTGAAAAGAAATCAGATCTTTTCTTAAGATGACACCAGGACCTAAGTCATCAGCGGTGCCCCAAAAACACACAAGGCCAACAGAATCCTAGGCTGCATAAGGAGAAGCATTATCAGCAAAGATGAGTGAGGTGGTCCTTCTGCATTAGTGGGACACATCTGGTGCACTGCGTCCAAGTCTGGGCTCCCCAGTGCAAGGGGGACATGGACATACTGGAGCAGATCCAGTGATGGGACACCAGGATTATTAAAGGACTGGAGCATTTGTCACCTAAGAAGAGACTGAATGAGCTGAAACTGTTTCTCCTTGGGAAGAGAAGGCTCAGGAGGTTTTATTAATATCCATGAATAGTTAGTGGGAGAGTTTAAAAGGAGAGTTTAAAGAAGGCAGAGCAAAGCTTAGTGGTGCTCTGTAACAGGACAAGAAACAAGGGGCGTACATTGAAATATAAAAGCTATCACTCAAACATAAAAAAAAAATCAATGAAAGGAAGGTCAAATATTGGAACAGGTAGCCCAGAGAAGTTGTGTGTGTCGCTAAGTTTTCATGGGCAATATTTTGTTGCCTAACTGATTTGTATTCTCTCTTCCTTTGTCCAGATATGCAGCAAGCCCCTCCAGACATTTCTTAATAGATTTTCCCTAGCATAATGATCTTTTCTGGTAGAGTCTTTCATGTCTGAATTCTTACCAATCCCAGGTAAAACTGCTGAAAGCCACAGCATTGATTCATTCACTTAATCACAAATGTGCTGAAAAAATAATGTTCATCTTCTATCAAATCTCTCCCAAATTGAGTGGAAACTTGTTGTAGGTTGTGTTGGTTTAGTTAGGGATTTTAAAAAATGTTATTTAGGTTGGTTCTCTGCACCCCTATTTTCCCTCATAATGGTTTACTCCAAGCAGTCTACTACAAGAGCTCTTACATATCAATCTTGTAGCCACTCCCTGCTTCTTCACAGAAAGTTCTGTGTCAATCACCCCACCTTTGCATTCCCATTTGTCCCAGAACACTGTACCCACCTCGGTTATGTCACTCCCCTGTTGTCTGTCCCTATTGGGCAAGGGGGTTTTCCACCCCTGTTCGCCCACCCCCTGTTTAACGCAATTATTTCTTTGTCCCATCACCATTTTGCCTTGCACCGCGCTGGGAACAGTCGCTACGACCACCACTGCGACCACGCAGGTAATAAAAATCCTCAGGCTCACAAGCAAAGTGTGCCTCTCTTGTCCCTTCGTTTCCTCTCAGCGTGAAGCTACCACAGCTGCGAACCCACGCCGGGACACTCCACCACCCTGGAGCGCCCGTCCACATGGTAGCTACAGTCTCTGCAAGGGCAGGTCTAGCCGGGCTTTCCTGCTGCCTGAGGCCATAGCGGGTAAAAGCCACAGAAAATCACTAATTAAATCTTTGTACAGCTCATTTGCCATTCTGTAAAAATGGGAATAATGCTATTACAAGACAATAAATGAGTGTAGTTAATATGTATTAATAGATCCTAGTCACATAATGATGACAGAAAAATTCAGAATAAAATTTGCCATTAATTTTTAGAATAATTTCTATGGACAATTTGGACTAGAAAAATGATTTGAAATTATGTTAAACATTAACAAAAAATTTTTTTGACCATAAAAAAAAAAAAGGTTCATTTTCATGTCCGTGTTATCCTTTCATATCCTCTGATTGTCTTAAGATCTGTCTGAAGAAAGTAGAAGTAAATTAAGTAAGACTGTATTTTAATGCAGAAGCAGTGTTTTAATTCACTAAAACAGTGAATTAAAATCTCACAAGCGTTCACATGTTACATTAATTTTGGTATTTCAGGTCTATCAAGCTCTTGACCCTATAAAGTAATTTAATGTTTGTTTAAGATGTTTCTAAAATATTTATACAATATTCAACAAACTTATTTTCCTATGTTACTTTGGGTGTTTTCTAAAGATTTTAGAATAGGAGAGGGTTTCTATTTCTGGATTTATTATCTGCAATTTTTTTCTTTTAAATCTCTTGTTTCCTTAGAGTTGGGTTTTTTGCTTTGTTTTGGGTTTTTTTGGATAGGAAAATTATGTATGTTTGTTTACTTTTTTGTTTCCCTAAAATATACATCATGTTTGTCTCAGGATACTTCTTGGCTAATCTATACATTTTTGCATCTGCAGTAAACTGGAAATGCACATAAGCAGACTATAACTAAAAATTAGGTTTTCTTTTCTCGAATATTGCAAATTTCATAAAATAACTGGGAAAACTAAATAGTAATACTTTAAATAAGTAAATATTTAATGACTTTGGAATGAAATATTGCATTATTTTGGCAATCTGGTGTTTAAATGTGCTCTTTTAATGATTTTACCAAAATTACTTTTTACCATTGTTAGAATTCATTTCCATGGCTACATACTTGTGCTCAGGATTTTATCTTAATTTCAAAATGAATTTCTTACTTTTTCAAAAAAGCAGTAATAATAGATGTTATTATTATTGTTCATTAATTACAAAGAGTAGCCATAGAAACTGTTAGTAAATCTTATTGATATATGTATAGAGATGCAGGTATCTCCCGTGCCCCCTGTCCCCAGCCCCAAAAAAAAAAAAAATAGAAGGAAAAAAATATATAGCACAGCTTTAGAAATGCTTACCAAATTGTAAAGCTCCAATATTTTTTTAATTTGTTGTGTTGAAGTCATCAGTTTTTCAGAGAAATCCAGTGCCACATGCAGCAAGAAAGGCTGCGGATAGAGGAAACTTATTGTACTATCCATATTAAAGCCTGGTGTGGAAGGATGTGCTATTGCATTTCATACTTGTGGCAGACATTTTCACCTTGGGTTTTGTCCTGTCAGGGAGTTATCTATGACTCCTAAAGGGCCATTGAACATTACTGAGAAAGGCTGGTCCACCAGAGGCAGGCTTAAATTCTGCAAGGCCTGAGTTGCTACTGCTTTTTTTAATGGATTTGTAAAATAAGATTACCTTGAAGTAAAGAATCTGGCATATTTCTAATACGTATAATCTCTCTGGACTCTTATAATTTTACCTCATTTCCACATATTTATTAATATAATTTTTAATTAAATATCACTAAGACAATGAAGTCCATAAAGCTCAGTAGATTTCACTGTCATAAGTGAAAGTTTTCTTCTTCATCTCCTAAAAATTTATATATAAAAGTAGTGGTTGAACAATCTTAACAAGATATATTGCAATCTGAGTCTCAGAAGGCTAGTCTTTTATTTTCTGTATCATTTAATCTTACTATCTGTAGGCAAAAAATTTGTAAAATATTACCATTAAAAAAATTATGTACATTTCACAGCATTATTTTACAATATTTTGATTTAAATATATTTCATAAGGTAATACCTTTCCAAGCTACTATCCTTTCTTCCTAACACTGTAAGCAAAAACAGAATATAACATCCTATCCTGTATATGCTGTAATATTATTTTTAATTCACCAGTTGAATCCTATTGTTTTGGCATATATGTGGTTCAGTTTACATGTTGCAAGTGACCTGTAGTAAAGCTGATAAACCACACTCACCAGTAAAGTAAAAGCTGCTGATAAAATCATTATTGGCTCCTGCACTAAATATCAGAAATAGTGGCTGCAAAAAGAATGGTGAAGATACCAAGTCAAAGAGCCTGCCATATGAAGATTTTTCATGTTAAACAAGGTTGTGATACAAACAGCATAGAGACAAAGAATGGTAACCAGGCACAGTTTAGGCAGTCAAAAAGTGCAGCATCCCCTAACAGCTAAGAATGAGAGCACTGCTCTGCAGAGTCAGGCTAAACAAGAATAGCCTTTCTTCATAGTCTTAGGACAATAGCGGTGTTAACCATTGTCTTGCACCCAAAATAATTACTGTCATGTTTCTTGGCATACCAGCTTGTTTTGAGTGCAACAATGAAAGCTATAATGTTGTAAGCCTTATATTTACTTCATTCACCTTATTCACCGATGATGTAAATAAGCAACTGCTATTATTAGTCACAATCTTTTTCTTACCTCAGGAATATTGTGTTTGATTCTTCCTCAACTCTAAATACTATTTGAGTGGTTTATTGTTCTAGCTGATTACTTTTCATGCTGAAAAAAATTCTCTCCAATGAGAAAGCATTCATCACAGCAAAGTGCTACCTTAGGTAAAAAAATATTCAATTAATTAATAAATATCAAAGTTTTGAAATCTAGTACTTTGTAAATTGGTAGACCAACTTAGAGACCAGATTTTAAATGAGAAACCACTATTAATGTGCACCTTTAGTAGTCCTTGAAATACTAATCTTTTTAAATCAAATCAATTTAAAATCTCCTTCATAGTTTTATCAGTTATGGCCCATTAAACTGACTGTCAAAAACTGTTGCCATAACTGAAGATCTAGCTTCAGTGATAGATTATCTGAAACAGTTGCAATGTCAAAACTAAATAAACAGTTGCTAAAATAGAGACCCCGTGACATAAAGGACTTTTGCAGTATATAGGAACAGACTCTATTTTCAATCACATATGTAAATATCTAATAGGGATAAACTCTGCTCTTTCCTGGTGTACTTTAATGGAAAGCCATATAATTTAAAATAAATGCCCTATCATTCTTTTGAGTTTGTATCTTTTAAAAACATGAATTCCTGTAACTCACAACTTCTGTTTGGCGCACACATGTAAACTACAGTCTCAGAAGTCCTGCACTGCTTATCACCCAGTGTTAACTTACACATCAATAAAATACAATCAAATCAAAAAGGAAGGTGTGCAGTAGAGGAAAGATGTCACAGAACCACTAAATCACAGAACAGCTGAGGTTGGAAGGGAGCTCTGGTCTTGTAGTCCATCTGCCTTCAGGCAGGGCCACCTAGACCCAGATGCCCAGGATTGTGTCTAGATGGCTTTTGAATACCTTGGGAAGAGGGAGACTACACAATATCCTCAGGCAACCCATGCTTGGTCACGCTTAGAGGAAAAAGAGGTTTAGACAGTACCTTCCGTGTTTTGGTTGGTATCCATTGATTCTTCTCAATGAACACCACTGGACACCACTGAAAAGAGCTTGGCTTCACCCTCTTTCCACTCTCCTTTCAGGTTTTTATATACATTAATGAGGTTACCTTGAGTCTTCTCTTCTCCAGGCCAAGCAGTTAATTTCTCTCGTCCCTTCCTGATAGGAGAAACACTCCAGTGCCTTCATCATTTTTGTCACCTTTGCTGCATTCTTCACAATATGTCCATGTCTCTCTTGTACTGGAGAGTCGAGACATGGACACAGCAGTTCAGGTGAAACCTCGCCAAGGCAGAATAGAGGGCAAGGATCACCTCCCTTCTCCTGTTGGCAATATTTAATCTAAATTGACCCAGAAGATCATTAACCTTCTTTGCAGCAAAATCGGTTTCCTAATTTATGTATGACTTGGTGGCCTCCAGGATCTCTAGGGCTTTTTCTACCAAGCTGATTTCCTGATGGGTGGCCCCCAACATATACTGGTTGTTCATCCACAGGTGGAGGACTTTGGATTTCTCCTTATAATGCTGTCATAAAACATAATCAGTATTTCTCACTATTTAAACATAAGTAATGCCACAGAAATTCAAAATGTTGGAAAGCATATGAACTGTAACTAAAAATTAATTCACAAAGAAATGAGAACATTAAATGTTTGGCATAGCATAGAATAACTATAGTGAAACTTTAAAAAAAAATGCAAAATATAAAAGATTTCTCTGGGATGAGACCTTTGCTTGATGTAGTATTAGGGAAGAACAAACTGCCCAATACCTGCAAGTGTATTCATGTAGCTTTTGAGATAGAAATGTATGCGACAAAAAGTTCTCTTCAGTTTCTAATATTATGAACTATTTTTTATTCTAAAAATTTCTGTTTATATCCTAAAGTAAACACTTCTGGACTGAAACACAGTTATATAAGAACAGAAATTGCACTGTAAGTACATCTATATCTCTGCAGGTATATCTATAAATACAGCATTTTAATAATGCAGAGGAAATTTACATAGGATGTTCCTTCAGTACTTTTTTTTCAGCTATTATCCCCTTTGTATTTTCTCTTATTAAAGTGGACAACTTTTCACCTTGCAAGGTATTACCTCAAAACTAAACAAAAAAACTTACCCTTGTGATCAATGTTCCATTCCTTCAGCAACCTCAGTTAATTAAAACTTCATTCTTAGCTCAACTTGCATTTCAATTCAACTTGAAAGTAAAGCCAGGTTACACCTTATTTTGTATTGCATAAAAAGCTGAGGATTTACTTTATGAAACTAAACTGACAATCTTTTATTCTAGTCTGTACCGAATAGAAATATTTTAGACTGTACAATGATATGATAATTAATATGGGAGATTAAGATTTTTTCCTGCAATGTAGGGATTATTAGACGTTAAAATTTAACAGACTGAATGCAAAATACATTTTTTCTATGTTTGAATTGACTATTTTTGTTTCTTCTTCCAAGAACTTCCAGTTTTGTGCAATTGTGCTACATTATTTTGTTGAAAAGTTCAGGGAGGATCACAGTTGCACTAGAGAAGGGAAGGCTTAGTTGAAGAGTTATCAGATTCAAACAGAAGAAAATATAAGCTGCAAAAGAGTCGAAATATGTTCATAAGCTTGCCTTAGGCAATCCAAATGTTCAGTTCACTTTTACTCCTTATTTGCCACAGAAAGGGTCTATAAAAACTAGGGGAAAAAAGTCTTTGATCATACTTCATCCCTATGGAACCTTGCTGTATCTAAAGTAGTATGATCTCTACTATTTGTGATGGGAAGAGTGATCTCTGGAAAGCATCTGGTGTGTTCAAACCCCCTGAAGTGAAATTTTCATATACAGTACTTTTGAAGACACATCTCCATTGGAAATGCCAATCCTCTATGACACAGCTAAGATTTAACTATCATTTTATTTAGGTAGCTGGTTTTAATATGCTTCAGCTGCTACTGGAGGAGGGGGGGCAAAGCATGCTTTTATTAATAATGTGTATTTAGAAGTGATCTTCCTGAGTCCTGAGTTAGAAACATCTCACCCCCAAGCAGAGATCTATTACACTGACTGGAGCACAGAGCAGTTAGAGGAAGGAAAACCCAAACTGTAGCAGTGCAAATGAAATCTTGTGACAATAACACTTAAATTTGATACACAGTGTAGTAAATATAAATGTTGCCATGGTAATTTTTCATTTACGGTGATAAAATATGGAAGTGCAATATGTAGAAATATAATATGAAAAATAAAATTTTTCTGTGAAAATAGTGTAATTAATTGCCATTATAGTTTTCATATTTTCAGTGTTTTAGTAGGATCATGTGTCAAGATGTTCTACAATTATTTTTCAGATTTTCAAGTGTAGAGGTTATTTTAGAGTAGGCTTACTAGTGATTAACCATAAGCCAAACATATGAAATATTTTGCTTTGTTACTAAGGTAGGTAATATTAGCCTCCTTTAACAGATGAATTTGGAAACAAAATTTATTGCTATTGGTTGTTTCTGTCAAGCATGATTAATTCTCTCACACAAATAATTAGTTATTTCTGTATCTGTGTCACATGCAGAATGCACTCAGATAATTTTAATTCAGTATCCTTTATATTTCAAGAAGTGTCTCATATTAAGATAGCAGAATATTTTAACAGACAAAATCCACCTGTGCTAAAATGTATTTGGGAGTAGTATATTTTAGCATTATGATATTCCTCATAAATTATGAAAGAGCTGTTGCTGATGCTGGCATGGGATTATGAGGTAAAATGGCAAATCCACGTGAAGTATATAAATGGTCCAATTTCAAAGGTACAAGTGCAAATTTTTATCTTACTTATTGTAAAAGATGTTTCTTCTTTCCAAATAAAAGAATGCAATAAAAAAAGTTACAGTTTTAAGCACAGAACATTAATAAGTATTGCTATTAAATAAAATGTCAGAAAAATAAAAATTTTCTTTTTCATAATCAGATGCTCGAAATCTTAGCAACTGCATCAAACATTCTTTAGTTACTAGGCAATGCCTACCAAAACTCTGCTAAGTACACTTTTTCATCACTAGCATTAGCTCGTTTATATCAAGAGTCTTTTGTCTAAAATTTATTTTGCTTTCTAGGTTGCTTGCTTGCTTCTAAGAGCACACTTTAATAGCGTGCTTCATGTTTTGGAGTAACAGATGTCATAAGATCAGGCTTGCTCACCAAATGAAGAAAAATCTTGCACTTCAGTTTCCGTCAAATTCACTCCTCTGTACTTTGAGAGGGGAAATGACAAGCTTAGAGTAATTTGAGGATCTGAGACATATATCGTGTAATACCATAAACCTGTAAAGTATGAGTATTTGAATACAGATGCTAGCTATATCACAACTCAGTTTTTAATATCATAAGCTTAGGTGCTAAATTTCCAAAGCAATTCAAGAGGATTTATTGGTATTACTACTGGATTTGAAAGCAAGTCAAAGGTTTAATCCCTATGTACTCCTCTGTTAAAAAAAAACCCAAAACAACAACTATAGATTTCTAAACAAAGAACAGGATTTGTACATAGCAAATTTTAACCTTGAAATAAAATAGAACAATCCTATTGTCTTATGCTTGTGTTATTCTAACAGTATATCTTGTTTCATCTGTTCACCATAATATGATCTGAAGAGAGCTGGCAGGTCTTTAAGAACATTATTCTTGGAGTGAAAAAGCTCTAAATTCCCACATGTAAGAAATTGGACAAGGACAGCAGGAAACTAACATGGCTGAATAAGAACCTCTCGGTCAAAATAAGGTATTAGACTGAAATACACAGGGACATTTGTTCTGGGAAGAATATAGGGACATTTCCCAGATAGGTAAGGATGGGATTAGGAAAGCTAAAGTGTAGCTTGACAAGGGATGCAAAGAATAATAAAGGCTTCTAAAGATACATTGGTCATAAATAGAAAATTAAGAAAATATACTCCCCCTCGTAAATACGACAGTACAACAAGTGGCAACCAGCATGGAGAAGGCTGGGGCATTTTTTCCCCTCAATTTTCAATGTTAATTTATTTCCCCATACCTCTAAAGTCCCTGAACCTCAAGGATGGTGGGAAGGAAGCCTCTCCCACCATAAGTGAAGATCATATTCAAGACCACCTGAGGAATCTAAATATGCACAAGTCCATGGGAACTGATGAGATGCATCCCAGGGTCCTGAGGAAATTGGCTCATGCAGTTGTTAATTCATATTTGAAAAGTTGTGGCAGTAAGAAAAAGTCACCAGTAACTGGAAAAAAAAGGGAACAGTACACCAAATGTCAAAAAGGGTAAAAGGAGGCCCCTGGAAACTATTGACAAGACAAGCTCCCCTCTGTATCCAGCAAGATCACAGTACAGATCTTACTGGAAGATATGTCAAAACATATGGAATACAAGGAGATGGTTAAGGACAGGTGACATGGCCTCACATGGGGCAATTTGTGCCTGAATCATCTAATGACCTTCTATGATGGAATGTCTGTATCTGTGGACAAGGAAGACCTAAAAATTATTTTCTATCTAGACTTCTGTGAAGTGTCCAGTGCCAGACTGGTTTTGGGCAACCTGGCCTAGTTGAAAGTATACCTGCCTGTGGCAGGGAGACTGGAACTAGATGATCTCTATGATCCTTTCCAACACAAATTCTTATTATTCTATGTATAATAATAATAATAATAATAATAAAAACAATTAATGATTTTTTGTCTTCAGTCATTGGGAAAAAAATCCATTAAAAATGTGTCAATAGATATTTAGAAATGGAGGCACCTTTGTTTTGTCCCTTTTTTTTGGCACCATATTTTTAATCACTAGAAGAACATGGGCTCCCTTTTGTTAAAGAAATTTCTTTGCCCCAGGCTTCCCAAAGCAGACTCTCAGACATCTGATTCCAGAAAAAAAAATTAATAATTTAGTGGTACAGAAATAGGAACAGCTTGAACTGGGTGCCTCTAGAGAGGGACTGAGAACAAAGAAATTCCTGGGCCTTTATAATCTTACAGTCTGTACTACTGGTCCTCACAGACTCTTCATGCACCTTACATGTGATTCTTGATCAGTGGTGAGTTTTGGCCTGTGGTCTTTATGTCTTAGTGGTCATTAGACCATTATCCATTTCTTTTCTGGACAGGTTATGCTTCTGATCACAGTCATGGCTTCCTTATCTCCCCATTTATATTACCTTTAGGACCTCCATTTATACAATAGCTCAAGGTAAGTTAGAGGGGCTGGGAGCTTCCTGCCTAAGGCTTCAGCTACTTTATCATCTTGTGTCAAATTTACTCAGACAAAAGAATACAGTTGAAAGAATTAAGCTAGCTAAAATGAACTTATCTCTGTGCACACCCTTCCTGTAGGAGATGAGGGATTCTCTGTTTTTAAATGCACCTCTGCTGGCATCATCACCTCGATGATGGATATATTGCTGAGAAATCACCCACACTTGCACACTTGAAGTATGATTCCTGCAGTATCACCCTCAGTGATGTACCCTCCAGTTTAACCCCACTTGCCAGAGAGTAACTACTCAAACTGCCCCATGTCTGCTTTGTCCTGCATGGGGAGGGCAGGGTGATTTCCAGCATTGCCAAGAGTTTGTCTGCTGCTGCTTCCCTTACAAAGTCTCTGAACTCTGATTTTTCTTCAAGTTTCATCCTTTGTTTTACAAGTCATTTGGTAGTTCACTGCTTACTGCTTAAACCAGTGGATTGGTCATCTTTCTTTTTCATGTGTAAAAGCCTGTCTTTGGCAGACACCCTCATGAGAGTTTTTGTTGTGTCATTCACCCCCCCGCCCCTTTTTTTTATCATCATTTCTACCTTAACAGCTTTTCCAGTCATGGGCTGTGTTAGCTTCCCTAGAAATTCTGTCCTATACTGAAGTAATACCAATAGGATTTTATAAAAAAAAAATATTTCTCAGACTTGTTAAAATGTCATTTAGTATTTTGGAAAATCTTTTCCACAAGATCACCACAATATGGCTAGGATTCATATGAAGTGATATTTTTAGTAGCAATATTTCAGTAATGCTTGTAAGAAGTAAGTTTGAGAAATTTAAACCTAGAATTTGAGCAGAGGTTTTAATTCTCTCATTTTCACTGGAATTTGAATATACACAGAAAAATATAAAAAACACCTCTAATAAAGAAAATAACATTTGTAGAAGTTGTACTTCATACAGACAATTCTGATACCTGAAAAAGTAAATTTAAAAAGTTGCTTGTTTCACTTCTTCATAAATCCCAGATGATTCATCAGCTAATCCCTCCTAGAAATCTTCTCCACTGATCGTGAGTTTTTATGGTATTATATGAAGGATAGCTTAATCTTTTGGGTAACTCTGAGAACATGCATGAAATTATTTCTGAGTTTCAGGACTAATTCTGAAACCTGTATTTCAACCACTGAAAAATTGAAAACTTGTGTTGGTTGCCTCCCAGTGCTGGAAAGGGATGCAATTATACTTTACTCTAGTCTTTGCCAGGATAAAGTTAATATCTTCCTAAAACACTTGAGCACTTGAGTGACAAAACTATAATGAAAGTGTTGCTATTTCTTATCTCACAATTCTGTTCCAGGAAAGGAAAAGCACCCAGAAATCCTGTCTATTTCAATTCAATAAAATATATTTAATTATAGTTTAATATTATATTTTTCTAAGATGGTGTTTCCTACTGAGGAAACAGTTTCCTCTTTCCTCAGCAAAAAGCTAATTTACAAAAGCTGTAGGGCTTTAGCCAACATCACTAAAAAATCACCTGCATTACCCTCACTCCAAAATACTTTCTGGCTCTCCATGGAGCACAACCATGCAACAGACATCTGTACTTTCAGTCCGAATTTATACCTCTTCTAATTCAGGTCTCTTTTACTCACACTTTTTGCATAAGTGGCAACTGTTGCAAAACTGTTTTACACAATGTAAGCATCTTTTTAGGTAAGTATGACTAATACAACATAACTCATATGTTTAAAAGTTGGTAGAAAATCTTTTTTTCTTTCACAATGAGTTTAGAAGTTTGTGAGTTCTGCTGACTTTTATTAGAAATTATAAGGCTCATTCCATCCAATTTTAATCATCCAGTTGTAATATACTGACACCTTTGCTGCTAATTCTCTTTCACTCTATTAACTACATAGGGAATTAAGAACTAATTTCCAAGTCTCAATCACATCTCCATTACATGTTTTAAGTACCTAAAACAGATAGTGTGAATAATGCCTTAGCTGTTTCTGCTGCCACTCAAAACATGACCTATCCTAAGCTGACATTTGCCACTCTCTTCTGTGCATTAAAAACAACTCTGCTTTCAGAGACAGGGAGGAATTACTAAACTTTTATTTAGCTTGTGATTTCAGAACAGATTTAAAATCTGGGATCCTATGGGGTAATACTGTATGGTTGTATTGGTTTTCTGTGGCTTAGGTAGAGAGGGACTATGCAAGTGGCTTCTGTGAGATATCCCACAGAGCTGGCTCCAAGATGGACCTGCCACTGGGCAAGGACAAGCCCATCAGCATTGGTGGTAACACCTCTAGGAAAAAGTATTTAAGGGCATGGAAAAAACTATGCAATTGCAGCAGAGAGAGGAGTGTAAATATATGAGAGAAACAGCTTGCAGGCACCAAGGTCAGTGAAGGAGAGGGAGGAGGTGCTCTAACACAGGAGTAGAGATGCTCCTGCAGCTCATGGTGAAGATCATGGTGAGGGAGGTTTTCCCCCTGCAGTCCATGGAGGTCCATGTTGGAACAGAGATCCATTTGAAGTCCATGGTAGACTATAGGCTGAAGAGCCTGCCTGATGGAGGCTGTGACCCTGTAGGAAGCCTGCACTGGAACAGGCTCCTGACAGAATCTGTAGTGCCAGGTAGAGAGGAGCCCTCTCTGGATCAGGTTTTATGGCAGGACTTATGACCCTGTAGGGGACTCTTGCTCAAGCACTCTGTTCCTGTAGGGCTGCACCCCATGGAAGAGTTTTTAAAGTGTAGCTGACAGGAAGGACTCACACTGGAGAAGTTAATGGATGACACTCTTCTGTGTGAGGGACTACACATTGGCAAAGGAGTGAGGAAACGTGAGGAAAAGTGAGGAAATGTGAGGAAAAAAAATGAGGAGACCCCTACCTGTAGAGGAAGGAGCAGTAGAGATGTGTTATGAACTGACCACAAACACCATTTCTCATCCCCCTGCACCACTGAAGAGGAAGGGGTAGAGAAAATAAGGAGTGAAGTTAAGCCTGGACAGAAGGGAGGGATGAGGGGAAGGGAAAGTATTTTTAATATTTTGCTTTATTCCTCATTATCCTACCTTGATTTAATTGGTAAGAAATTAAACTAAATTCCCCAAGTCAACTTCATTTTGCCCATGATATTAAACGGTGAGTGATCTCTCCTTGTTGCTATACTGAACCTTGACCCTTTTGTTACCTTTTTTCTCCCCCCATGCAGCTGAGGAGGGGAGTGAGAGGGACTGACTGGTGGGACCCTGGCATTCATCCAAGGTGAACCCACCACAATATGATATAATCCTGGTATTGTATATGGATAATGGACATAATATATATCATATATCATATATCATATATCATATATCATATATCATATAAAATAAATAATATATAACATATAACTTATAATATATAATATATAACTTATAATACATAATATATAGATAGATAATGTAATCAGATAACAAACAGAAATTAGTTACAGATTCTGCCTTTAGAGGACTAATCCCAAATAGATGACAATCCTTTTATTTGAAGAGAAATATCTTTCTCCTCATTTTCCCTCCATCTAGGTGCCAGTGAACAAGCCTTTACAAGTTGCTATATATGCTATCCATCCAAGTAACTGGACTCTGATCATTACCACCTCCCAGGCAAGCAAACAAATACTGTTCTTTCCAGTTTATATCTGCTCCGTTAGTACATTGACAGAAGAGGGGAACATTTTAGGGAAATGTAATTTAGTAATGTATATTTTAGGTGAAAGTGGAACAATCCCTAGCATAGTTTTGAATTGGAACAAGTAACACTCTGCCTGACAATTTCTGGGCACAGCTCAGGAGCTGATATAAGCCAGGATCATCTTCCATATTCAGTTTGGGTGTTGCCAAATTTTTTTCTAAGGTGAAGATGGATTAATAGAACAGATATGGGCTGTTGGCCTGAGTGCCAAAAAAAAAAATCTGGGCATGTGTAATTTCCCAACAGATGAAGTGCTAATTTAGATGGATTAAATCACCCTTTAGAGGCCTTCAACAGAATATATCTCTCTCATAACATCGTTATAAATGTATATGTGGATATACATAGAGCTGAAGAATATGGTATCCTATGATTCTATAAATATCACAAAACCAAGTAAAAGCTTTATAGTAAAAGCAGAAAGATTGTCTATAGAAAAGGGAGAGAAAATTTAGGCAGATGGTCAAAGATGAAGAAGCCAGAAATACTAAGAAAGGGAGTATATGTCACTTAAAACTGAAAAATGTAGTTCAGGACTAGCCTGTATCTATAAAATAAACTTATTCATCAGAAATTGATAACCTATAATTACAGAAATAATCAAAGCCTAAAGTTGCATTATACTCACAGGGAGTATAGTGCCATGCCTCACTCAGGAATTCCAGAATGAAAAATTCTAAGATAAATAGCACTCTGAATCTTTAGGGTTGGAAAGAAACCTCTGAGATCATTGAGATAAACCTCTAACCTAGCGCTACCATGTTCACCACTAAGTCATTTCACCAAGTTCCACATCCACACATTTTTTGGACACTTCCCAGGATAGTGATTCTACCAACCAGCTTTGACTCATCAATCCATCCTGTCCAGATCACCCTGCAGAGCCTTCCTACCCTCCAGCACAGCAACAGTCCCACCCAGCTTGGTGTTGTCTGCAAATTGACTGAGAGTGCTCTTCAGGTTGTTGATAAAGAAGTTAAACAGGACTGGCCTAAGCTGGACTGAGCCCTGGGGCTACACCACTGGTGACTGGCCACCAACTGGATGTATATACAGTCACCACCACTCTGAGCCTAGCCATCCATCCAAATTTTTACCCATTGAAGAGTACATCATGGTAAACCAGTTTCTTCAGGAGCATACTGTTGGAAGAAGTATCAAATATTTTACTGAAGTCTAGTTATACACTAAACTCTTTAATATTAGTAAAGTTAAATGGATATTAATAGAGAGCTAACTTAGCAGAAATGCTTAAAAATAAGGATTTGTATATTTTTTCTAGTTTTCAGATATAAAGCACTATGTAGGATCTAGACTAGTCACATAAATTTTGTCAGGTAGTAATTTTCTGTATTTTTTCATTTTAGTGAATAAAGTTTCTATGTACAAGTAATTTTAGGTCCAATGGTCTTTGAACACCTTCTGAAATGTTTTGGATGAAGAACTCAAAGGTATATTCCATAAGTTTGCCAATAGCTGCCTGGGGACAGGCATTGGTCAGCAGGTGAACAACTCCTTTGTGCATTATTTGTTCTTCTTGGGTTTTATTCCTCTCTCATTCCTTTTCATTACTATTATTATTATTATTATTATTATTATTATTATTATTACTACTATTACTGTTGTTATATTCATAATTAATGTTATTGTCTGTTGGTTTATTTTCAATTATTAAGCTGTTCTTATCTCAACCCAAGAGCTTTACTTTTTTCCTGATCCTCGTCCCCCAGCTAGGAAGGGGTGGGAAGTGAGCAAGGGGCTGATCGGTACTTAGTTGCCAGGAGGGGTTAAACCACAAAACATATATCCTTTTAAACATTTGGATAATTATTTCTTTTTCCTTATCTAAAGAAAAAGATGAAGACAAAATGTTCTCAGCTGTTCTTGACTGGAATAATTATGACCAAAAAGGGAAATGAAGAGTGATAGCAAGCATCTGAAGTTGAATTTTAGCTCTTACATGATTCCATGTAACACATCTTTCCCCAAACAAAAGTAATTTTGCAGGAGCAAGTTGAGAGATTGCTTTTTTCTTAGAGGTGCAACATTCTTATGAGAAATGCTGTGCATAAGAAATGTAATGTGAAGTGTTATCTCAGCTGGCATCCTTAAAGAGAAAAATTGAAATTGTTTAAAGATGGTGGACTCTATCTTCAAAAAAATAAGATGATTTGCCCAGAGCAGCAGTGAAGCGTAGTAGGTCTTCAATAAACAATACTGTCAGAAGAGGTGGATGTCAGCTGTTTCTAAGTTTGATAGCTCAGAAGTGTGATAGCTTTTAGATCAATCAATTATAAGTAAACTTGAACAGAAAATGGTTTTCCATGAACAGAGAACTTTGGCAATTTGAAAAAAAAAAGTCATTTTTAGTGAAAAATTAGGTAGTCTCAACGTATTTTGAAGTATCAGAAATAATAGACTAGAATTTAGGTATTTAGACTCATGTTCAAGTCACAGCTCTGTGTCAGGTAAACTGGATCTAAAGGTGGGTTTACCATATCAGAATGGTACTGGTTTCTGTGTGCTACTGGTTCTTTCTTTTTCTCTATAGGACTGGTTTTAATCAGCAACAATAACACAGTTTAGTAATACTTTACTTGAAAAAGCTTAACTGCAACTGATATGATTGTGAAAAATATTAGTGATTTAAGACACAATCCAACCAAAAAAAAAGCCCCAAGTGCAGAGAACCACATTTTTTCCTTACCTAAAAAAAATCTCTTAAGTCATTCACTTAAGTAATAAATCTTAAAATTTACACCACATTTTGGAAAAATCTGCAGTATTGTCATATTTGAACTGCTATTTGTCAATATGGCTATTTTTTGTCTATATATTGCCTCCATATTTTTTTCCCAAATTAAGAGATTACACAAAGACAACAAAAAAGCATTAAATATTTAGTCTTTTGGTTTATTTATATTTATACTCCTCAAAAAAAGTTACTTTGGGGCAATTTTTTGATATGGACACAGTAAAAATTGATGAAAAATAGTATCTAGATTGTGGGTTATGACTATACTATCTAATGTTTGAACTTTGACATTTGTACTAAACTATTTTGCATACAACTTGCTTAATTTACTCTTTTTGTGTGATTTATCAGATTTTGTCCTAAGGAATATGAAACTAAGCCAGTGCTACTTATCAAATATCTAATAAAATATGAATATTCTAATTGCATTTATGAGTGAATGAAGTGATTATTCACGGTAGGATGGCAATTATAATCAAACACTGGTTTTTACTACACAAGGGAAAGGTCTTCATAATGTTAAGTATCAATTCAAATAGAAATAATGCTATATCAAATATATTATACTTCATGGACACTTGATTCTTCACCTTTGGAAGATAATAGAAAATTCAATTATACCTGGAGAACACTTAGAGTATATTAGCTTTGAATTTATTCAACAGTCAAGAGGAAAAATTACTTAGATAAAGATGGGATTTCACTCATTTAAATGAAAAGAAAAAAAAAAGTTTTCTCAAAAGGGGAAAAAAAACCTGCTAAACATTTCTGTTCCTGATTAAAGAGTCCTTGTATTTGCAGATTTTAAATAGATCACTAACCTTTAAAAAGTGTCTAAACAAATCCCTTTTTGAGGACAAGCAAGAAACATCTAAAGTTTTGGTGACATAGCACTACTTCTTTAAAGACAAGCAGCTAGTAATCTGCAAGACCGTGGCCAGAGAGTTTTTTGTGCAATCCCCACAGGGTGTTCTCATCTTCGGACGAACCACATTTCCCATTAGAGGCGGTAGGAAGGGCCAGGGTATGTGTATGTGTTCGAGACTGCACACAAAGGCCTGGCCATCCTTTGTTGCTGTCACAAGGACTAAACAGAAAATTTATTGTAGTGAAACTACCTGGCAAACTTTCTTGGAAAGATAGTAGTGGCCAGTGTGAGCTCCTCAGGACCCTTCAGTCCTCTTGTCCAACCCCCACTGATGAGAACACCAGTGATATAGCCACTAACAAAAAGGACTTGGAGCGCTCATGTACGAACCGGTTTCCATACAACTATGATATTTAAAAGCATCACTTTTCATATCTTCATCCATTATGTCTAGAAAAAGGACAGAATTCTCATCTCTCAGCAGTCGGTAGGAATGTCATGTGACCTATATCCAACTCTCAGGTAAAGCAGGGGGCACTAATTGAATGTCTGTGTGTTGTGTTGCATGTTGTTTCCTTTCTGTGAATCTGTTACTGTTACCATTTCTCTAACTTTGGGTAGGAAAACACAGGTTCTACCATGACATTGCAGAAAAAATGGAAACACAGTGAAAAATAGACAATTAATTTTTCCAGAGAAGAAAACAACTGAAAGTTAGGATCTGGAGGAGGCTGTATAGGTTATGTAGTTTGTGATGAAGTCGTAGTACCATCCCTTCTGCCTCCTCAAACTGCCTCAAGTGAACATTTCTCTGGGAGTTTTAATAACAGATTTTTATGTCTCTTGGGCACAATAAGGCCTCAAATAACATACCATACCATGAATAAGCATCAGTGAATCCTCAGTCATGGAAAAACTAGAAAATGCTCTGAACTTCCAATGTATAATGCATCCAGATCTTTCACAAGGTTATAGTACATACAGGCTAAAGTTTAAAATTACTTTTGACAGACAATAGTTTCCTCACTAGGGTCTTTCTGCCATGAGCTGTGTTAAATTACATTTGTCTTATTGATTTGAAGAATTCTCTGTAGTGCTTATTTAATTGGAGAGTTTCTGAGCTTCTGATTACCTTTTGTAAATAACTTTTTCTTCCTTCTATAAAAATATAATGATAAATCTACCAGATCTTGCAAGGCCACATCCACCCTAAAAATTCCAATATATTTGATTTGAAGAATGTAACATTAGGAAAAGATCACAATAAGACGAGAACATAGTAATTTTCAGTTTTTTTCCTTGGCAGAGACAAATCATGCTAGAAAAATTCCCTTGTATTTCCATTCAGGATGCCTGAGCTCCATATTTGCAAAGTCTGCTGGTAGAAACTCTTCCTTGTGCACATATATTTTGCAGTCAGAAAAGTAGAAATTGAAGAGGAAATTGTACAAAGTGGAATTTTTCTGCAAAATATTGAGAAATTAAAATAAATTACTAAGTATTCAGAGCATAGTGTGAAAAAATTATGTTTGAATTCACAAGGCAGAAGAAGCCAAAGAAGGCATGAAGAATCAGAGACATGGTATAAGCCATGTTAAATAAAATTAATACACAAGGAACAAACTACAAAAAAATACCTAATCTCTTTAATGCTTTCTTTTTTAGTGTTATTCAATGAGACAAAAACTGTTAAACTGTTGTGAGACAAGATCCTTTCTTTTTAAGTGGAAAACACTTAGTGCACCTATCTAGGTAAAAGAAAACGATAATGATGTGTCTTTCTCATAGAGAAGGGTGTATACTATTTTTATGATTAAATACAATTTAATTTCAAGGATAAAAAATATTTTTAGAACTCAGATTATTAGGTTTGTTTTACTATGGTCTTTTCATCATTTAACATGTCTCCTTCTCCAGTTAGTAGTAAATATTTTCACACTGAAAGTTGAGGAAATATTTAAGCGTTTTGCGTGATTATTCCCTAATCACACAGCAATTTGGATGAACATGTCCTAAACTTCAGGATGAAACTCTGCTTTTATGCAACGTTCACTGTAAGTAAGAAGACCTACTGTTCTAACCATCTACCTATTTTTCATCTATCTACATGGCAGGTGAATGGCATATAGGTCTTTAACCTAACTTGAATCATCAAGTAAATTGTTCATCACCTGTTTATTTTCATGGACATTCAACATATTCTGTGAAAAGAAAACCTTTCTACAGTTCACTGAAGATTCAAATGACTTCAACAATTCTCATTAGTGAAAAGAAAGAATAATAATCCTACAGCACTTACAAAAGATACCTAACAAAAGGTGAAGTTGGAGACTTTTGAGGCATAAAATAAAGTAGAAGCAGAGGTCTGACTTTTTTTCTCTTTCATTTTTTGATGATAAGCTTTTCTAATTTGTCAACTTTGTTAAACATAGCTATTTCTCCATCTCTTGCAATGTGCATTTTCCCAGTAACTCCCAGTGTGTGGACTCTGGATCTTTAAGAAGGCTACAGTCCACACAGGCTACAATTTAAAATAACTTTAGATAGACAATAACTTGAACAGCAGTGCCTTTCTACTCTGAATTGTGTTAAATTACTGTTGTCTTAATGGCTTGAAGAATTCTCTATAGGGCTTATTTCACTGAGGAGTTTCTGATTGCCTTTTTGTAAATTACTTTAGCCTCCTTCTATAAAATGTGCAGGTAGCTGTCTTTTCCAGATGAATTTCCACAGTTCATGGATTTTAAAACAAATTCAATCACTCCTTTCACTCATATCGGTGTAGGATATTATTAACCTATTTTCAAATCTTTTGAAAAGCTGTGAAAAACTGTCAAAAATACAGAAATGTCTCCAGTAGATTCAAACCTGTGTACAATTTCACTGAAACACACAGGACAAATCATGTACATTTTAACCTTGATGAATTATTAGTACAAAAAAAACTTAATAAAAAGAAAATACTGCATACCCATAACAATCCAGTTGTTTCTCCCAGGAGAAAACCAGCATTTACTACACTGCTTCTACTATGACATCTCAAAAATGTTTCAGTTAGAACATTTAAGGCTTGAAATAGCGCTTGATGTGGTTAAAAATTTGTAATTAACTCAATTTCCGTTATAAAAATCCATTTCACTTGACCCTTAGTGTCTAACCCAGGATACAAAAAAAAAAAAAAAAAAAAAAAAAAAAAAAAGCAAGAAACAAAGAGGAAGGTAGGTTTTTCCATTAAATGCTATCAAAGACACCTGCCTCTTTCCTTTGACTACATTTGCAAGTTAAGCACTTTTTTAACAGACTAAAGATCTGTACTTAAATTATCCATTCATTAGTATTTCACTCTATTTTTGAGAAAATTTAAAGGATTTCCTAATCTATTCCTGTATTTCTATTCTCATATAAAAGTGTCAGGTAAGTATGAAAAAAATCCTCAGTTCTGTGTGACTATGTAAGTTCCCTTTTTGTAGTTAAAGTTGAAAATGTGACACAGAATATATTAACATTTACCAGTTTCTGTAAATAAACTTGAAAACTGAGTCATATGCATCTCTCTAACAGAATTTTCAGATCACATTCATAGCCAATGGATAAACAAGCAATGGGTCAAAATGCCAAATAAAAGTCTTATATCTCTGCAAATTACATGAAAACTCTCATTGTCATTAAAAGAATAAGGAATTCAATTCCAAATAAGAATATTATTCATGGAAACTTTATGTGAATTAGCTGTGCTACAACGTTGTATTAGGTGTCAGTGCCTTGTAATATAAATTAATCTGTTGCAGCACAATAATTCATCTAAATAATCTGACTAATATTGCACTCTTCTAAAAAAATATTACTCCATGGTGATATTTTTACTTGTTTTAAAGTTTATTATAGCATTTTGGACTGATTAAGCACAGATTTACAATGTATAACAATTTTTTAATACTGTAAATGTGTATATATAAACCCTCTATTTTTTGTTTTTTAAAAACTCCTAGAGATAAGTGTAAAAGGAGCTTGATCTGCCTAATTAATTAGTCATTGGGGTTTGATTCTGAAATATGACACAGCTGAATTTTTATCTTTCCTCTTCACTCATAACCAAAAATATTGCTAAACTATCAGGTCTGAATATATCAACAAAAGTAATTAGTATACATTAATTCATCCATGTAAACACATGCACATGTAAGTGAGAAAATTACTAATAAATCATTACATAGAAGCTTATATTTATTTTGGTACACAAAATAGTGTGTACATGTGAGCTCTTTTCAGAAGATGCTAATCTGTGTCAAGAGAGAATAAAATCAATAGAACAAATGTGCTATCACTGGTTCTAAAGAGTCATTAGAGTTGGGAAAAAAATCTCACAATAAAAAAATTATTGTGGTTTGCCTGACTTAAAATTGAACACAAACTTAGAGTTCTGATTTTTATCTAACAAGAATCTTGATGTAAAACTTCACTTAGAGAAATTCATAGCGAGCAAGTCCTAACTATACAAAGGTATTTTTTATTTATACCATTAGAAAACTTACAAGATAAAAAAATTAAAAGAATGCCTGCAAATTATTAACGTCAGTTTTATTTTCAGAGAATATTTTCCTCACAAAATAGGCTGTTTTCCAGAGAACTGCAGCCGATTTTTGTAACACCTTTATAAAGTCTGTATGTATGGATCCCACATGCATCATAAATTCAATGAAAACACAGTTCCTTTCTATATTCTTTACTTTTCTTGTTCTTACGGACACAGAAGAGGAAGAAAAGTAACTTTGAAAATAACTATTTTAAAAACCTATTACAAAAAAAAAAAAAAAATAAAATCAATGATTCCTTCCATAAAAGTCATACAGGCAAACAGAAGACTGGAATTCTTTGTGAGGGACTGTACATCAGAAGGTAAAAATCGATAGTTTCCGTAAAGAAGGTATCCTCAGGGACAGAAAGCTTCAAGGTATGAATAGAACAGTAACTACAGTGGATGGAATCTGCAGAAGTCATAATAAATTTTCTAATCCCTGACCAAGAGTGAGTAAAAGAATACAGTGTTTCAAAGTTTTAATGATCCAGGGTGAATATATTACACTATCTTTCCTGCTGAGCTGCCTGAGCCCTACTTTACCTGTGGGATGTGTTAGGAGACAAATCAAATAATTCAGAAAACCTCACAGCTTAGCCAGAAACGTTGGAACGATGTTTACCCTTGCTTCTGGGTCGTCTAATGTTTGCAGAAATCTCAGATACTTACCTCAGGCAGCAGCTTGATATTTACTAGCAAAGATTTTATTGGTAGGGAGGAAGAAAAAAAGAAAGTGTAGTTTTTGTAAATCTGTTTTGTGCATTAAATTCAGTTTGGAGTACAAAAAACCACCAAACCAACACAGGAATTCCAGGTGTTTGGGATTAAGTGTTACCACTGGCTGGTAGTGTCCTGACTTCACATCTTCATTATCCATTTCTCTTTCCCCTGTTCCAGATTCTACAAAAAGAAAACTAGAATTGCAGTGTAATAGTATGGCCCAGCTGACATCACACTCTGCTTACAGGAAACTAAGGTGGGATAACTTAGACATATACTCGCTGTCAAATTTCTTCATTGTGATTGTCTTTCTTGATGATGTCAATTCATCATCCATGTTGCATGCATGGTAGTTTTCTTCAAGACAAAGCAAATCACAAAAAGATGACTTTAAGGACACAGTTCACACCAAAAATTATTCTCTAAAAGCAGTTAAAAGAAGTTCAACATGGTGTAGGCACTTTTGTCTCTACAATATTACCCATGATTTCCTAGAAATACATTAAGAAAAGTCATTGAGAAAAGAAACAAATGGACTTATATTAAGAAACTGCCCCAGGATACTAAATATATTATTTACCTCTCAAGTAAGAGTGCTGTGCAGAAAAAAGGCAAGGAAAAACAAGTGGCTGGAGAAAATGAAGAAAGGGTAACAGTTAGATGAAGACAGAAAGAAAAAATTACAAGAAAGAAAGATTGAAAGAAAAACAGATGGAGATCAAGAAAGTTGGAAGGAAAGACAGGTGGACAGAAAGACAGGCAGATGAGCAGACAGAGATGAAGCAGGAAGTCATCAAGGAAGGGAGGAAATGCGTTACGTTATTTCAGGCATTTTAAACTTAAAAAGTTATGCCTTAGGGTTCCAGGAATGCCATGAGGCTGAGAGGACTCAGGGCCAAATGTACAGTAGTTTGATCATCTGACTTTAGAGATTACCTGAGAAATATGTCTGGAAACCACTCTGATCTACCAGACTGTGAGGGGAGTGTGTGCCCCTTGGGTTCACTTCATTTATCAGAATAGATGTAGCTATAGTGAATATTGCATAGAGATACTAATTAATATCCCAAACCATTTGAAGAGATTATTTCAACAAATAAAGAAAGGTTTACCTTAGAGATGTATAGATTGCCACCCTTTATCCATAAAAGTAGTGAAGACAGAAATGACAGTCTTTGAGGGGAATAGGTTATCTGCCCTTCAGATGCACATACCCCAGCTGGGTGAGACAATCTTCTGTCATCACATTTAAAGTAAGCTGCGCTTCTGTCGAGTCTGTTAAATATACACAGGCAATATCTGGTCAGCCTGATTCTTTTGCCATGATAAAATGAAAAGCACTGAAGAAGATCCTTACATCTCTGAGAGGCTCCCTGCAGATCTGCGAATCCCAAGCAGCTGCAGGTGGCAAGCAACATGGTTAAGAGCTGCAGAGCATTTTAAACTTCAGCTTGTTTTTTTTCCGTCCATGAGTGCAAGTCAATTCATGCTGTACATTTCACTATGGTGCTTAGGAAAAAAACACACACATGTGACACACTGCATGTAAAATATCCTTGAATCTATGTATAATCTGAGCAGAGAATAAGAAAATCCAGAAAGATCTCATGGTTGCACCATAAAGTTTGAATTACTCAGATTTGTCATGTATTTGACACTCTTTTTTTTATTTCATTTGTATAAACTTACTGCTACAACCTAATACTTTCATATTATTTAGTATACACAATAACTTCCAGTCCTTATCTAGAGTTCTTTTCATCAAAAAATGTACACAAAAGTTCCAGATAAGTAAATATTGATGTATACTTTCCAATCATTCTTAGGGTTGTCTTGGGTGTTTTTATGTGCTGTGCTAGTTTTGCAGGTTTTATCTATAATAGTCAGGCTGATCTAAAACTATAAGCATTATAATTTTCACATTTATCAATTTGAGGTATAGTTTTTCACTTGGAGAGGAAATCTGATCATGTTTAAACACTAATTCTTTTGTCATGTCTGTCTAAGGTGCCTATTTCTCTATTTTCAAAATGCATTTGGCAATGTAGCTAGCATTGTAATTGATTAGGTGACTGCAAGGCATGCTGAATGTTTTTCATTCTTTGAAGAGAAGCCTTCAGAAGTTTTCCTGCTCTATATCTCCAGCTGTGCTGAATAATAATTTTACTTTGCAAAATGAAAGTCATAATGATGAATCTTGTAGAAATTCCCGATGGCTATTTATTTGAGGAAACAGAAGGGGAATAAAGCCCTTTTGTTATTTAAAATTTTAATACAGTATTGCCAGAGGAAATGGTGACATAATTAAAACACTAAATAATGTCTAATCTTGCAATGTAGAAGTTTGCTAAATTTCACACAACATAATTAGAAAATAAAATATACTTTCATAATATATCATTTTGGGATTTTCTTGCTGAGTTTTCTCAATACAATTCAGAAATTTAATCTTGCTTTCTGTAATCATGAGTATTAATCCCAGAAATGTAAATATTTTCAGACACAAATTATGAAATCTATCAGTCTCAGGATGCTTTGATATCCTACTTCTGTATGGTGAAACTTAAAAGATTGGAAAAGTACAGGAAAATACAACATAATAAAAATAGTCTAAATAATTCAATTTAAATTATCCATATTTTCACAGCATTTAAAGAAAATAACATTTCTTTATTTCTTAGTACTTGAATATTTTATAAAAGAAATTTAAAATATTCTGCGTATTTCCATACCATCAGATAATGTGTATCTGGAGTCTGTTCTTGAGCTCTCATCTTCCAGTCAGTTTCAGTGTATGCTTATTTACTCTTAAGCCATCATTTTTAATGAAGAATCACATTATCTTTAAGGCACAACACAGCAGATCTCAGAAAAGTTCATTCCCCAGGCACCCTCCATGTAAACAAAATGGAAAAATTAGCCCCAAATTATCTCCTTTACCATGCAGATTAGCAAACCATGTGCCCTTAAAACTACTACATGCTCTCAAATGTCATTTCAGGATATGTAATGTACATTTTTGGTATAATGTCCTAGTGAGTTGTGATATAGCACTTAACTGAAAAAGTACTAAAGAAGTGATGATTGCTTCTGAGGGTACAGAGATTCTTAGGGAAAGATCTTTGTAGTTGAATATGGGCAGTCCACCCTGACAGACCTTAACTGATGACTGCAGACACAAGAAATTCTATTACTTTCTAGCTGGAGGACTAGGGATTTATCCAGTGTGCCTTTAGTTACAAAGACATGGATTGTCTTGTGAACTGTACTACCATATTTGAGAAAAGTTCATACATTTCATAGTAATTACCCAAAGGGCTACGAAACAGCGGCTGCTACTTTAGATCCAGCTTTTTCTTTACAGATACGGTTGAACAATCTGTAGAGCCATCAGAATTTGTGATTGTGTGGAAAATAGATTAATTTTAAAGACAGACAAAGCAGTACATTAAATGTTACTATTAAATTATTTAATTGCTTTCACAGCCTTGGGTGTCTTGAATTTCTCAGAAATATAGAAATACTAATAACTACAAACCCAGTAGTCTTAAATGACAAGAAAGTGGGGGGAAAAAAACAAACAACAAAACCCAAACCACCACCAAACAAAAGAGATAAATAGATAGAACTTGGCTGATGTAAATTGCAGGATTACCTAGCTGAAGTGGAATTCATAATCTTGCAGTATGATTTTGTGTGGTTTTGAAAGAATATTAAGTAAATTTCAAGATCAGAGATAGGAAAATACAATAATGTGAAACTATTAAACAATATGCAAGTGTGTTTTTAAATATTAAATTATTAGAAGATCATGTGCCTTGTTTTATTTAATAGAGACATCCAGAAAATTACAAGTTTTTAGATGTCTTAATTTGCATTTCGGTGTTTAGCAAATGTCACAGTAATATTTCTTGTTGTCTTGTCATAGTATGGTCTACTAGAGGTTCTTTCTTCAGTAAGCTTTTTGTGAATGTACTTTCTAAAAGAAATGAAAAATATATTAAGTTTTCAAAAATAATTACAGCAAGAACACAGAGATACAGACCTATCACAAATTAGTAGAATATTTAATAATTGTTCTCTCTGAGAAATCAGCTCCTACATATTTTTTCTCAGTCAAACAAGTAATACATGAATTAATTCTATCAGAATTTGGTCTTGTTATCATTATTTAGATAACTTGTGAGGTCTTCTTTGTAGCAATATTTCTGTTAAAGGTCTTGTAAAGAATTCAAAAGAAAAACATCCATATTAAAATAGTCAATTGGTTATAAAAAAAGAAACATGTACTGTTTTTTAAAAAAGTTTGAGTCCAACTCTCTTTTCCAATTTTGAAGAGATTTTTAAAGAAGAAAATTAATTTGTGCTATTTTTAAAATACATTATTTCATTTGCATAATGAGTTTTCTGTAAGAAACATATGAAATAGAAACTATGTGAACTCAAGATAAATTTTTTCCAAGTGAAGGATAGTGACTCATAGCTTCTAAAAGTACTTTCAGTGACAAAAAAATCTATCAGATTTTTTTTTTATGTTTTCAGCATGAGAATAGCTTTGGAGGATATTTTAATAGGAGAGACTTATGTTCCCCTTATTTTTGGGTCAGAAAGCAGCTCTATTGTGCCCCTCATTAATCTCTTGCGTGCAATGTAATATATCTACTTCATGGTGCATCTCACCTGATAGAAATATGAAATGAAGTGTGTATAAGATACATGCCTAAAATTGTACAGAAAAAAATTTTGAAGTATTCTGTAATTAATTTGTTCCTTCTGTGGTTATTGTGATTTTTTTTAGATCTGCAGCTGGCTTTGCCACACAGAATCAAAGAATTGTTTAGGTTGGAAAGGTCTTCAAGATCAAGTCAAAGGATTGTGGAAATCTACTACTAAGGCATGTCCCTAAGTGCCACATCTACAAGTCTTTTAAATACCTCCAGGGATGGTGACTCAACCACCTCCAGCCACACATTCCTAGGTCCATAGCATGGAGTTATTTGGATTCCAGTGCAGGATCCTGTGCTTTGCCATGTTCAGTGTCATACCATTGCCTCAGCACATAGATCCAACCTGTCCAGGTCCTTCTGCCCTGCAGATCAACATCCCCACCCAAACTTGTGTTGGGAGCTTCATTCTGCCCCCATCCTAATCTTCTACCTCAGAGGGCTGGGTGCCCAGGGAACAACTGGTCTTGCTAGCAAAGACTGAGGCAAAGAAGGCATAAAGAACCTCCCTCGTCCTTTCCCTCAGTCTTTGTCACTTACCAACTTAATTCTCATTAGTTTTATGTAGTATGTAAGTACATCTCCATACTAGACAGTGCAGCAGTATAGAAGGCAATTTTTTTTTCCCTAAGAAACCAACTTTATGAAAGCAACAAATGTTTGGTGTGACTGTGCTCTACCATACTACTAAAATAAATCCCAAATGAATATTAGGACATACAGTATTTATAACAGGGGATTTTTGTTCTGCACAATAGAAACTAATCTTTTTTATTTTAACATGAAAATGGATGGCAATATTTTGTTCGGACTTTTATGGATTCCACAATTTTTGTCACTGTTCAGGGTTAAGAGTTCTACTCTAATTGTTGTTTTCACAAAAGTATTTCCAAGTCTCTTTTCATCTTTGTTAGTCTTTATACTTTTTAATATTTTTTCATACCCTCTGGATTCTAATAAAGGTAGAGGGTCAGAACTGCATACATTTTATTATGTACCAACATAGACATATTAATATATTTTATTTTATTTTTTTACCTTGATAAAGTAATTTTTTTTCAGTTGCAAAGCCCTATTTAGAGCTGCTCAATGTATCTTCAAGAAAGCTGGATTATATTTTTTAATGTGAATTTCTTGTGAATTATATTCACAATGTTTTGTCTCCATTTTATTTTCTGATAAATCTATAGTATAAAATCCTTCAGTAATTCTTTACCCTTTGAGAAAATATATAAATTTTGTCTTTAGTAGTCCTTTTCCAGATCATTACTTTGCATATTTTGCCAGATATACCCATACTCAGCACCCAAACATCCTCATGGGATTCCATTGATGAATTTCTTTCAATATGAAGCTTCCTATCTACTCCTACAAATTTATCTCCAGTCTTTTCACTAGTCATTATAGAAAAATTTTCTATTTCACCCCATCATAGCTTCATCTCTTCAAGACTTGTGGTAAGGGCTCTATCCAGCATGCATACTAACTATTTCAGGGAAATCTGGAATATAGAGGAGCAGCCTTCCATACTTTCTGTCATAGATATGAAGTGTGACTTAGGCTTGCTCAAGGTAAGATTCAGAATAAACTGATACATTGCATAATGTAGAGCTAAATTCATAAAGATTGATACCGTTCTGATAGCAAGTTTTCTTCCACATCAGTCATATCAGCTCATTTTCTAGGCCACCATAGCCTAAGAAATACTGATCCATAAATCTCCTCTGTTCAGGATGTCTTATGATTAATTGATTTTTGCTGTCTACAATAAACTGGAAAATATGTTGTTAAATCATTTTTCCAAATCTTAAAAAACTAAGAAAAAAAAGGAGAAAAAACTAAATGCTCATACCCACCTTCTCTAAGAGAGCAATAACATCTCAGGAACACACCTACTCATGTTTACATTTTATGACTTTTTTTAAAATCACACTGTCTTCTGAAATAGTTTTTGCTTTTACAAATATTTCTTAATGACGCCACAATTTAGACTACACAAAAGCATTATTTGAAAAAAACTCAAAAACAACAACAAAAAACGCCCTACTGTAAACCATCAAAATTAAAGAGAAAATTAATTTTTTAGTTTAAGAGCAGCATTACTTGGTTAATGATCTGAAGGTTGCTCTACCTGTTTGTGAGTCTTAAGCCCCTGTCCAGTTCTCTAGCAACCAAATGTAAACTGCTACAAAGCCTGGAGGGGAAGCTGTATCCTGGGGGGCATCAGGCACAGCATCACCAACCGGGCATGGGAGGGGATAGTTCCACTCTGCTCTGCACTGGGGCGGGCTCACCTTGAGTGCTGGGGGCAGTTTTGGCTTCCAGAATAAGACATTAAGCTATTAGAGAGCATCCAAGACAGAACAGAGATAGTGAAGGGCCTTGAGGGGAAGCCATATGAGGAGTGGCTGAGGTCACTTGGTCTATTCAGCCTGGAGAAAAGGAGCCTGATGGGAGATGTCATTGCAGTCTGTAACTTTCTCATGAGAGGAAGAAGAGGGGCAGGCACTGATCTCTTCTCTCTGGTTACCAGTGACAGAACTCGAGGTAATGTCCTGAAGTTGTGTCAATAGCTTTAGGCTGTATAGGAGGATAAATCTCTTCACCCAGAGGGTGGTTGAAACAGGCTCCCCAGGGAAGTGGTCACAGCACCAAGCCTGACAGAGTTCAAACATTTGGGCAATACTCTTGGGCACATGGGGATGGTGCTGTCCAGGGCCGGGAGTTGGAAATGATCCTTCTGAGTCCCTTCCAACTCAGGATATTCTATGACTATGTGATTTTATATGACAACTTCCTTTTTTGAATTTCAGAAAATTATGGTTTTCCCCATCTAGTGGATCCAGGTAATTGTCAGTTTGATCCTTTACATGAGGGAGAATTAAAGGGAAGAATTTTATCTCAAGATGAACATTTTATGGTATACTATTTTCAGTGATAGGTCATGGTCAGAAGTGTTGAAGGTTGATGTAGGACATTAATGGCCCTTAGGATTTCTAGAGTTGAGATTCATCTGCTTTGACTTTGACATGAGCAAATTAGAGTGGAAAAGCATCTTCAGATTTTAAAATTTAAATGTCAATGTCTGCATACAGAATTCTCCATTTTAGATTAAACTAATGGCTCTCTGGATCCTTTCTTTAATTGTTGATTAGTGACTCCTTTCATTTTCTAGATGAAAATGAACATTTCTTTGTTGTTTATTATTATTTGAGATGCCTTGGAGTATCTTGGCCATCATCTGCCACATGAGAGGGATACAAATACAAAAAAAAGTCCCGCCTTATACATGGTGACAAATAACCATGTACCCTAGAGCATCTTATATGTCACAATACCCCTACATGAGCAGAACTATACTGATTTCTTAAATTTTCATTTGGTATAATCAAGGAGACAAGTGCAGTCTTACTTTTGAGAGTCTATGAACTGCATCCCACACCAGCTGCCTTACACAGACAATATAAAGACCTTTTCTATTCAATGGAGTGTAATATAAAGTTCTGAAGAGCAGTTTGTCTCCTTCTAAGGCATTGCAAAGTAAACAATCACCTGGAGTTTCCGTTTCTGGGCCTTTGCTGTAAAGGTTACTAGATCAGATGTACATATGGGATATCTTAGAGAGAGAGATGTAAAACCATTCTCTTGCTTAGTGTTACATTGCTCTCTGTGGCTTCACTTTGTTTCCTGGAAGAATCTTGGAGTGAAACCTTTTCAAATATACCTTGTGGCAACGAATAAGGAAATGACTGGCAGAAATTTGTATGGATTTGTCAAGGATAAATCTGAATGACCTGATTGCTTCTTAAGACAAAATGACTGAATTTGTGGGTGAAAGGAGTGGAGAAGTTGTAATTTCAAAATCAAGCCTTTCAACACAGTCTCCCACAATGTTTAGGATGTTATAGCATGGATGGAAAATCTCAAAAAGATCTGGTCAGATTATTAGGCTGAGCAGATAATCAGACTAACAGTTTGCACTCTCCTAGGCTGCAATAATCAGAGGATGCTGCAGAAGCCTGTACTAGGGCCTGTCCTGTTCAGTATCTCTATCAGTGACCTGGAGGGGATGACCATGTGCTATCAGCAAGTCTGTATGTGACATGACTCTTGAAGGATGTATATGCTTCAGGGCAGGGCTATCTTTGAGGACAGACAGGAGGGAGAAATTAATGAAATTCAACAAGCACAGAAAGTCCCATCCCTGGGAAAAAAGATCCCCTGACATCAATACAGGCTGGGGAAAGGCTAGTGACCCACCTTGTGGAAAAGGCTTTTGGGAATCCTTGGTGGGCAGTGACTGAATGTGGCCAGCAATGTAGCCTGGATGCAGAGGTAGCCCACAATCTCCAGGATCATATTAGCAGGAACCTAGGTAGCAGATAAGAAGAGGGGCTTATTTTCTGTGTTCAGCACTCAGATCATATTTAGAAAATTACAACTAATTTTGGGCGCCCCCATCCTCCCCACCCCCCCCCCCCCCCCCGCCCCATTCCAGGAAAGACATTGGCAAAGTGAAGCAAGTTTATCAGATGGAGAGCAGATTGGTCAGGGTGGGAACACTTGCCTGTGAGAAGATTCTGGGAGAGAGAAGCTGGTTCAACTCAGAGAAGAGACTCTGTGACAGGTCCCCACAGAATTCCTGACATTGCCTACAAGGAGGTTACTGAGAGGATGGAGCCATGCTCTTCACAGCAGTGTATGAGAAGAATATCTGGGATGAAGGGCATAAATCTGAATGAGACAGGTTTACATTGGATATAAGAAGCATCTTTTTCCCCATTCCCAATGGAATAAATTGCCCAGAAATATTGTGCATTACGTAGTCTTGAAGGATTCTTAGGTCTGACTAAATAGAGGCCTGAGAAACCTGATGTAACCGCACAGTTGACCTGTAGTTACCAGGAGGTTGGACCAGAAACCTCTTTAAGTCCCTTTTTGCCTGTTATCCTAAGGCTAATCTCCTGATACATGTTCCAGATTTATGAGAAAACACTGGGAGAACATTTTTATATCTGACCATTTGCTTTCTGCTTTCTCACTAAATTTCAGCTGCTTTCAATATAAACTCCTGAACTTATTACCTTACTTGATTTTTATAGTCAAACAAACTAAATAGCAGTCCTTTCATCCTAAAGTAGATTAGACAAATCTAAAATGGCAAAGAGCCACTGATCTAAATGTAGAATATGCACTTTAAATATTTTAACTCTAGGAAGATGAATGCCCATCCAGAAAGATCTAATTAATTCAGTTGACTTCATGTTTTGGAAGTTCTCTATGCAATGAAAAATCAAAAATTTGAACTCAGTCTTTGGATGGAATGAGCCAAAAGTCATTTATTTTTCTCAATATATTGAAAATTCTAAGGAACTTTTGCTGCTCTACTGAAATCTGAATCTTTCTTAAAAATAATATTAGTAGTATATTATTAAGATTTTGCGAGAACAAAACCAGATTGCAGCTATTTTGATTTTATGACTCAGTATTATCTCCAAATTATACAAATAGTTAATGCCTGTTTCATGATTTAGTAAAATGTATAAAAGAACAAACAAAAAGAAAGATTTATTTTGTAATTCTCCCTTAAACTGACAAATATCTAATACTTTACTTCCAATGCAGGTATGACTGTCAAATAGTATACTTAACAGTGACTTCTATTAAACAAAGGCATGATACAGCACTGTAAATTCATGTCTGCTGGGCCTTACAGAATGAATAAATTGATAAAAGCTATTTTCAGTCAAGTCCAAATACATAAATGAAAAAATGTGACTTCATAAGAAAAGCTGCCATTTCAAACAAAAATGATTGGCATCTTCATTGTGAATAAAACACTCATTACAAGAAAAATTTCTGCTTAGAAATGAGAGGGAACATATATTAAGTAACATAATAATATAATTTAACTAGAGGAGAAAATGTATTATGTCAAATGGTTCATCAGTCTGGTGATTCATAATTACCCCTTGTCAAGTTTTCAATAGAGTTTTGCCTGATTTAGTTTTAAATGTTCAAGAGAAATAACACACTTCATTTCCCACAAGAGACTCCATTGGCTGTGAAAGCTCATTTCAAGGAATTTTTTTCAAGTTCAGTTTAATACTTACTGTTTCTATAAATAACTGGGAGTTATTATTACTATTATTATTGGTGTTGATGCTATTGCTATTATAATCCTAAGTTTTACTCTCTTCTCACCCAATATTCAAAAATACTGTTTCATTTTTAATGCATATTACTTTTAACACATATATTACTTTAAAACAATGTCCCTGTATATGATCTCTCCAACTTCATGCAATTATCAGTATCTTTAGATCTGTCTCAACACAGTTGTTCAGAGGAAGAATGATACCTGTGAAAAACTACATTCTGAACTTTTTGTTATTATTCATTGCAAAGTGATTGCTATTTCTTTTAGGGTTTCATTTCTCATTAGCTTTTGCTTGTTCCACAACATCAAATATTTTTACAGTCCAAGAAAGCAGAAGATTTGTTAGATGAAAATTTAGTAAGTGAAAATAATTTCTGATGTTTCCATGCAGAGAAAAAAATGAAAAGTGTTAGTAGGCAAGATATTCAGCAGATAAGTGTGTGAGGACTGGTGGTGTGGGAACTTTCACTGAGTTTCATAACCAATGAAACCACTAATCAGTGGAGTTACATAAACATATAAATTCCTCTATTTTACTTTTATCATTAGAGTGATAGTAACAGGCAAAAGTACTCTGAGAGGTGCAGAGGCATGTACTTATGTCAGCATGCCACAGCATGTGTCACAATTGAGATGACCACAATACACAGAGTATCACTATATAATTTCAATAGGCTTCAACACCAGACCACACCAGAAGGCTTCAAACATCACCCCTCCTCGTTCTTTAGCCCAACCTTTTATATCCTTTATCTTACATGCTTTACACCTGTGTGCCCTCTGTTCTCTTTGGTGATTGGTCAGTGCACCTCGCACTCCAGGTCTCATTACCTTCAAAGCTGCTCACCTGCCCTGCACAGCTGTAGCCCGCTGGGGATGAGGGTCAGTGCACCTCAGCACTCTGTGTCTCATTAATTTCAATGCTGCTCACCTGCTTTTCACAGCTGTGACCCATTAGAGATGAGGCTTGGCCACAGCCCCACTCCCAAATACCACAAGCTGTGTGCCTATGCCTACTTACCAAGCTGATGTGTGAGAGATGTGCTGCTTACCAGGGGCATGTTTCAGGGATTTCATTGAGAGAATTCATACAGTCCTCTGACTATTATTCACTGCTAAAGTTTTGTGTAGGCACTAGAGATGCAGCCAGGAGCAGAATGAGCCTCATCAAGAAGGATTGCAGAGTTATAGGAATGATGGTAAAGGACTATGGAGCACAGGTAGTTTTGCATTCTATGAAAACCTTTCAATGATTGTAGCTTTTTATGCAATAATATTTCTGCTTTTTTTCCCTCAGGTTAAAGATGTCCCAGATTCCTGTGAAAAGTATTCCTACATTTGTGTAATTTGCCAGTTGAATTAAGAGTTCCACATGAGAACTCACATCTCTCTGTGTACATATATCCTTGTGAAACTAGAGTTTGTGTTGCATTTTATCTGTAATGAAAGATATTATTTTATCATATATATTTTATATTAGCCTTTTTTCCCATTCTTTGCTCAATTTTTTTAAACTCTTTATGGTTACATTCAATCTGGATTAAATCCTAATTTTATTTCCAGCAATTGGACATGATTTTCTTCTTTTTTCATACAGAATGATTATTTTTCAAATTCTATTATTTAATCCTCTCCACTCTGCAAGTCTTTCAACACAAAATGTGGAATACAACAATGGCTATAAAATCACTTCAATGAGAAACAGTAAATGAGCACTCTCTTGTAGCTGCTCCCATAGATCTAGAAATGGAAATGAAACCTGTGAATGTTAAAATGTCCTTTTGACAGCTTGTTGCTAGCATCAGCAAGTGATCTCTCATTATGCTTAATGATTACCAGGTTTTGATTAATTCTTGATATTATGGAGTCTGAAGGAAACCAGAACAAACAAATTAAACAGCACTAGGGTGCTTTGGAGGACACACTGGTGTTTGGGAAGGCCTCAACTTTGGTTTCTGTTACAATCTCTCTGCCTGGAGGACCTGAAATATGATATTTTCATTTGCAAGAAAATACTCCTGTTAATAGGCTGTTATACAGCTGGAATCCTAATGAGCACAAAATGTTTGTGAAACAATATATTTTTCCCCCCATACTGTCCAAAGCGTACGCATATTTTCTCACTTGAGCTGTCAATCCCTCCCATTACATAGTCACCAGTTTCAGCTGTAAGAAAGCAGTGATATGTTTCATTTTTACACCGAATGACATTAAATGTCATGCCAATAAAAAATGCCTCTTTCTTACTTCAGCATGCAGACACATTTTCCCATTCTTACATTACAGGAAAGAAAACTGGGAGTTACCATAATGTGGCTCTGGAAGTCTTCATATTACAATCTACTATAATAACTGTGTAGGCTCATTTATCTTTGACTTATTTATGCTACCTCTCATAATGAAGTTATCAAATTTTAAAATTTGGACTAGATTGTCTATTTTATTGAGTCTAATTCAGCCTACTTGAGCACAAATAAATGTACATATTTCTTTTTAATTACCGGTAAAGACCCATAAAATATACGTGTGTGGTACAATATATCCTTGAAAAACAAGTAATATTCCTGTCCTAAACTGTACTTCACTCTTAAGACATTTGTATTTGTAATTGCTGCAAAATTCTTCAGAGAAATTCCTTTTTGACAGAAAATAAATATATTGTAGATGTGATGGTATTTATAAAATAATAAAATAAGAGTATTATTATGTGGCAGAATGCTCTTGAAAACTGTAAAAGCAAACTGGTCTGACATAAAAAGTGAAGTAAAATACAAAAACATTTCAAAGATAAACTGCTATATCTGCAGGGTGAAACAAGGAAGTAGACTCTGAATTGTTTATGCAGATAAACAGAGATGGTGAAGTGCCCCAAACTGTGATCATGTGAGATTTCAATTATCCTGATGCTGAAAACTGTGGAGTAGTTAAAAAAACAAAACAAAACCAACCAGAAGATGAAAACAACCCTCAAAAAATTTCAGAAAATCAAATGAAAAAACTCCCAAACACTTTCTATCTCCAAACCATAAAATATGAATACTCAAGCATGCTTCTTTTGACTGCTGACTATGCAGCAGACAGGCACTAGCTGGAACCCTGAGAAAGAGAATAACATGATAAATGAGGTAAAATGGCTCTCATACGGCACCAGTGGAGACCCATCCCTGTGGGGAAGTAGATTCTGGTTTTGTCAGGACACTGTCCTCACACCTCTAATTTTTGCCTAAGGCTTGCCAACAAGAGCCTTTAGATGCTATATCAATACATCCCTGGAGTACAACACACTCTGTTGTCAGCCAGTATTAAACATTTTAACTGCTGTGCTGAGCAGCCTTACACCTCTGGACATCGCTTTGTGCTCTAGGGATCATTTTCAGAAAACAGGGGATCAAGCAAATTACATTATTATTTCAGACATAATATATGAAACACAATTTCCATTTCCTTCTAGAAAAAAATACTTTAGCTTTCTTCTGCATTTCAGTTAAAGGTTGTGTATCAGGTCTTAGGTCATGTAAGGTTTTGATTAATCTTGTGAGTAAAATAGCAGTATTACCTTAAGTATAGCATGAAACATTCATTCACAAAAATAAACAAAAGGCAAACCGAAAGCAATAGGAATGTTACAATCAGAGAATATTCTGAGTTGGAAGGGACCCCCAAGGATCATCAAGTCCAGCTCTTAAGTGTATGGTCCATACAGGGGTCAAACACCCAACCTTGGCTCTTGTAGTACCATGCTGTAACCAAGGTAAATGTTGTTATCAAACTTCTTGGGACATGCACTACTGTTTTTAAAGCCATGATAAGTAATTTGTCTTAGTTTGTATGTTAGATATTGTAAGATTATTGAGGATGACAGGGATCTATCATTCAAAGAATTTGGAAAATTATGAGAAAGTAATTATGCATTGAAAATTTCCATTTTTATCTGAAGAATTTTTAAGAGTAGCTTTGCAGAAAAAGTGAAAGGGAATGCAATTATTCTGTAATATGTTCATAGATTTTCAGAAGAAAATATATTTGATTACTGAGAGTATATTTGATTAATGAGAGTAATTCACACTAAAATTATTTTTAATTGTTCTTATTGAACTCAGAAAATACCTATTTCTTTAAGTTAGATATTAACTTTAGGCCCCCTTTGTTTCTATTTTGGTGATGTTGCAATGCATTCTATTAAACTCTTCCAACAATGCAAACTATGTCCTGAAACACTTCCTAACTGAAGTTGTCATCAAAAATCACTGGACTTAAGTGGAGTCTTTAATACTATGTCAGGAAATAAAACAAACTTGTCAGATTTATAATGATATGAAATCAAACGCCGACATTCAAAAACTAAACTGTCATTGAGGAGAGTTTTCATGATAATGAATTTTGTACGTGGAGATTCTTCATGCAAAAAATACAGAAAATCACTGAGGCATCTCAGTGCAGCTGCCAACTGTCTGATAGGAAAGACAGCTGACTGTTGTAGTCAGGAGGCTGATTTCCTGATTTCCATAAACTATCTTAAAAAAAGAAAAATCTGACAAAAGAGTGGAGCCTAATGAGATTTTTTTGTACCTTTAGGTTTCCTGCTTCTGAAATACCACTGAAATAAAACCAGAAAATAATATAGATGGGAGAGCACATCTGGAGCTCACCTGATCCAAACCCTGTCACACCAACTTTGAAGCTGGATCTAACTTCAAAGTTTGATGAAGTCTCTTATTATCTTCTTTGATTGATTTTTGAATATCTGAAGACAGATTCAACAAGTATTGTGTGACCCAGCTGTGGGTTGTGGGTTTTTTTCCTGACAAATCATGATTTTCCTTATTGCAACTGGCATCTGTTGTCCTACACCTTATAGCTGAACTTGTCCAAGAACAGTCTGGCTTCTTCCACACTATAAGACAGTATAGATACTTGAAGGCAACCATAAAATTATTCCTTAGTCTTCATTTATTATGACTGAAGAAGTCTAGCTCTTCCTTTCCTAATCTCTCATATTTAAGAATATGAACGGCTACAATATCTACAGGGCAGTTCTCTGCCACATAGTTTCTGTTTTCACAAATGAAAACTCAGAGCAGTTGTAACTAGCTAGCAGCCACAGTGCTTGATATAGAAAAATTCAGAATCAAAATTCTATTTTTTTATCCATCATTTAGAGAGTATAAGGATGTCTAATTTGCACTTTTTTTGCAGCAGCATCAGCATCAGAGATATGCAACACTGCACTTCTGGATGATGTATCAGGACTAGATTTGTGTCAAACATCTCTGCTCCACAACCTATGTGATTGTGCAAGTATGTACTGACATCTGGTGGATATTTGACCAAACACTTCAATAAACCACTGCGACTACATAATGCTCATTCAAAGAAAGTACTTACTTAGAGTGGGTTTCTGAGTAACTAACTGCATTAGTTCTGAGTCTTCTTTCCAACAACACCTGTGGGAGAAAATAAAACCCCAGAAAAGATTTCAACATCACAGTTTCTGGTTTTACCATGCTATCTGGAAGAAAATATTTCCAAAGAAAGTCTAATTGTTTTCTATTTTTATTTGTAAACAAAGGCACCTTTTAAAATATATACAACAGCAGGTCAAAACATTTAGATACATATGATTGTATTCACATATGTCCATCTGGCGGTATGTGACAGAGTTTAGCCCATGTCTGCTTCAGAAACCCCCATGTTATAGCACATGCTGGCTGCTAGTCCATGAGGCTGTGCTGAATGAGTACCTACCTGATCATGGAATAGATAATTGTTCGACAATAAATGAGTATGCTGGTCAACAGCAGCTCAATAGGAACCAGCAGTGTGACCTGGAAGCCAGGAGGGAAAACCACATCCTGGGATGCATCAAAAACATCATTAACAGTTGGCCCAAAGAGGTGATTATCCTGCTGGATTCAACATCAGTGTGGCCTCACCTCAATGCTGTGTGCAGTTCTGAACCCCACAATTTAAGATGAATGTGAAGGTACTTGAATGTGCCCAGGGGATGGCAACAAAGCTGGGGAAAGACCTGGAAGGAATGTCTGGTGAAGAGTGGCTGAGGAATGTCCTATGGGGTTTTCTAGAAGAGGCTGAGGGCTGACCTCACAACTCCTACAGCTCTCTACAGCTTCCTCAGTAGGTGAAGTGGAGAGGGGGGTGCTGATTTCCTTTTCCTAGTATCCAGCATTAGAATGCATGAGAATGGTTCAAAGCTGTCCCAGGGGAGGAACAGACTGGATATTAGAAAGTATTTATTTGCTGTGAGGGTGGCCAAACTTTGTAACACGCTTCCTAGAGAAGTGGTCAATGCCCCAACAATTTCATTTGGATAATTCTTTAAGAACATACTTCAAATTTTAGTCAGCCCTGAACAGGTCAGGCAGCTGGACTACAGGATTTCTGTACGTACCTTCAATCTCATCTCTTCTCTTCCTCTTCTCTTCCTCTTCCTCTTCTCTTCCTCTTCTCTTTCTCTTCTCTTCTCTTCTCTTCTCTTCTCTTCTCTTCTCTTCTCTTCTCTTCTCTTCTCTTCTCTTCTCTTCTCTTCTCTTCTCTTCTCTTCTCTTCTCTTCTCTTCTCTTCTCTTTTCTCTTCTCTTCTCTCCTCTCCTCTCCTCTCCTCTCCTCTCCTCTCCTCTCCTCTCCTCTCCTCTCCTCTCCTCTCCTCTCCTCTCCTCTCCTCTCCTCTCCTCTCCTCTCCTCTCCTCTCCTCTCCTCTCCTCTCCTCTCCTCTCCTCTCCTCTCCTCTCCTCTCCTCTCCTCTCCTCTCCTCTCCTCTCCTCTCCTCTCCTCTCCTCTCCTCTCCTCTCCTCTCCTCTCCTCTCCTCTCCTCTCCTCTCCTCTCCTCTCCTCTCCTCTCCTCTCCTCTCCTCTCCTCTCCTCTCCTCTCCTCTCCTCTCCTCTCCTCTCCTCTCCTCTCCTCTCCCCTCCCCTCCCCTCCCCTCCCCTCCCCTCCCCTCCCCTCCCCTCCCCTCCCCTCCCCTCCCCTCCCCTCCCCTCCCCTCCCCTCCCCTCCCCTCCCCCCTTGTTTGAGTTTCTTTTTGTTGTTATTCTGTTTTGTTTGATTTTTCATTATATGAAAAGGAGTTCAATGTAGTTACATGTCTTCTAAACCAGAAGATTTCAGTGAAATAATATATATAATTACATTCAGAAAAAAGTTCTGGTCTAACAATACAATCTTTTGATTTGCCATGTCTTTATTTATTGTTCTATGATCACATTACAAGCTTGAAGGGAGGTGATTAATGCTTCAAAATCTGAACTGACAAATTAGACTCCATATGCCATAAGATTTTTCACCATCCATATGGGAATCTCATAGGGTGAGTGGGTCCTGCTGATCATTCCTTGTCTCTCCAGTTAAGTCTAAGTTGGTGCAACAGTATCACTGGTGCACTATGCTGGTTGTGACAGGCATCTGTCGTCCTTTTTCTTTCAGCAACCTCAAAACGAAAGGGAGAGATCAGACAAGGTATAACAGCTTCTTATTTTCTTCCATCTCCAAGGCAGCTATACTGAAAACCCAATGGTATACTTTTGGGCCTTTGAAATACCCTTTGCTGAGATAATTAGTCTGTGCCAAAGATGCATGGAGCCTCTGGGCCAACTCAATTGAATGCTTTTGCCACTCATTCCTAGTTTGGCTCATTTCAGCTTCCAATATGTTTAGCTGTTGAGAAATCTCCACTTACCTCTTGTAAAAACCATTTAGAATTCTTTCCCATAGAATCAGGAGTAATATCAGCAGTTCTACACTCTCTGGGTTGCTGCCCACTGGAGACTGGAGCAGCAACTTCCCTGGAAGGACTCCCATTTGTGATTGTTTTTCCCTGTGATTCCCACACCTATGCTTCTAGGGTAGAGGTAGTTTTTCCATCCCACCTCCTCATGTTGTCTCTATGGCCACACAGGAGACTGTATGGTATGTGCCTTCTATAGCCTCACTGTGGAGCCAAAAAATACTTACTGTTCAAAGTGGAGATGCAAGTGCATACGGGAGGGAAGTGGGACATATCCTCTTTTGATTTGCTGTACCCCCTGGGACAGTTTTCCCCACTTTTTGGACAGTTTTTCCATAGCTAAGGTGCCAGCCTACAGGGAGAAGAGAGGGTTTATTTGTATTTCCAGAGCTGGTGAGACAATTCATGTATTGATGGCAACTCTTTGTCTCCCCAGGTCATTACTGCCATTGGGTTGGCACATGACAATTGTGTGCTCTGTTCCACTTTTCACCACATGGTTCATCTGCATTGGACTTCTGGATCTGCAGGTGACTGCATGTTGTTTAAATCATGATAGATCATCTCTATCACAGCTAATTCCCTCAGGTGCTAGATACCTCTCTCCATTGTGGCCCATTTATCTGTGTGACATACAATACTTTTCCTTGAAAGAGATTCCTTTCCTTCACACTTGATAGGAATTGCCTCCAGAGCCTCAGGACTTGTGTCCCTTTTTCAACTGCCTTATCAAAGCCTCTTTCCTTAGCAAGTGATGCCATCTGTTTGACCTCTCTATCCTCTAATGGAAGGCTGTCAGTTATCACAGTTATCGTGTTATCACAGCATCAGACAAGCCAGGTGATAACATGCTAAAGTTTTTTCACACATCCCATAACGCACTCAGACATTTTTGTTTTTTAACTCTTGTTCTACGTCTTCCCCCATTCTTGTTCTGACCCTGTTTTGCTCTCCTTTAGTAAGTAGCAAGCCAACTTTCATGTCCATTTCTGCTCATAGAGAGAGGTGACTGATGCTGGCATGTACTGGTTCTCTGGCTCAGTTGCACCACTCATCACCAGAGTCTGAGTAACAGCAATGCCCCACCCTAAGCGGGGTTTGAATAACCTCAGTGCTCATCACCAGGCTTTCTGTAGCTACAGTGCTTGTCACAGGGGTTGGAGTAGTCACAAAGTGTTGCTTAACCATAAACAAGATCTGAACCACATTCATGGTTCCTAACAATAGGACCATCTTGGCTTCAACATCCCAAGGATATTAAAAATTTTCAAAATTCTTAAACACTATTGCAATTGTCCTGCAGGAAAAGGAAAAGATACAGGAGGCTACCTCCTGTACAGACTGTCTCTCCAAGCACGTAAAAGGTGTAATTGTTAATCATTTCCGATAGATGGCTCCCGAAGTACAGAGCTGACGGGAGTACAAACACCAGATTACTTTCAGGACCAGTAATTCCATCATATCATAAGGCAGTGTTACAAAGTTCAGCAACATGATAACCTTAGTACAGCTCTCAGAGATGATAATAGCACAATGGTGTGATAAGGAACACACACTGCAAGTAAAGTTCTGAGCTCTGAGAATAAGCACAACTCTGAGAGCAAATAAATACTATAACCAGCAACTATTCAAATTATATATATACTTATAAAAAAATTGTTTTAACATGCTCTTGACAGATCTGTTGTTATATCAACCCTTCATGCCCCACTTTGTGTTTCAAAAAGGACTTTTTGTGGTTTAACCCCAGCCAGCAGTTAAATACCCCACAGCTCCTGGCTCACTTCTGCCACCTCCCCCACTGGGATGTGGGAGAGACCAGCAAACAGCTAAAACCCATGGGTTGAAATAAGAACAATTTAATAATTAAAATAATAATAACAAGGAAAAAAAGAAAAATAAAAAAAAAAAAAAAAAGAAAAAGAAAATGAAAAAGAAGAAAAAGGAAAAAAGGAAAAAAAAAAAAAAAGAGAGAGAAGAATAGAACCTAGGAAACACTGGAGATGAACAATACAATTGCTTACCAGCCTCTGACTCCCCTGACCCTCTGATGCCCTGCCCATTCCCCAGCAATGAATAGCCCCTTCTGGCTAACTCTGTCCAGTTTATATATAGGGAATGATGTCCTAGTATATGGATTATCATGTTGTCCAGTTCAGGTCAGGTGTTCCAGCTGTGCTCCATCCCAGCTTCTTGTGCATTTGGTCACTGATGGAGTATGGGAAACTGGAAGTCCTTGACTTAGTGTAAGCACTACTAGCAACAACCAAATCAAGCTTCAAAATTTATGTAATTTCTTCACAAGAACTGCTCATTCCCAGTTCTTATTCTCTGGTTTATGGTCCAGTTCTAAACTGAATCAGAAACACTTTTGGAAATAAAGAATATCAGTGAAAAGCTGTGTGTTCCAGGAGAGGGGCTTGGATCTATTAATTGCCCTCCTGTAGAGATCAGGACATCCCCTGAATGATCACCCCACACCACGGAGGTGCCACATGGAGGTACAGTAGAATGATGGATCAGGGCCAGAGGGTAGAGTCTGAGAGCATCGTCCTGTAGTGCAGTAAATACAGTCATGCCACTGGTAGTACCAGGCCGTGGCTTTATGCTGAGTTCACATAGCCTTGGAACTAAGGTTTGTCAGTCTTACTTTTTTAACATGTTAAATCCCTAAGAATTTAGCCTCTAAAGTCAGTTAAACTACTCATTCAAATAAAACTACTGACATTTTGTTATTATTTATAGTTGAATCAGAGTGTATTTTGAGGATTGTGACATTAATTTTACTTATTTTGCATGTCATTTTTTTAATATTAGGAAACTCAACAAAATTATATTTAAGTCCATTTGTCTTTTTTTTTTTCTCAAACTTTGATAAAGGAATTAATTTAATCCAGGAATGTAATGACATGTTTTTTTCAAGTTAGTTTGATAAAGCTTTAATATTTAAATCCCACAACAAATTCCTTCCACTCTTGAATCACCTCACCTTTTACATCTGTGTCATGCATAATCACTTTCTAGACTGCATCTATGTTGATAACTTAAACAGAACCATGCAGGCAATGCAATTGTCTGTATTTTTAAGCTCTTACACCATTCTCAGGAACGTTTCTGACCTGAGACAAATAGCAAACTCTTAACTAATTCATAGATATGGTTTAGAAAGTTGAATATTCCAGCTACTGTTTCTTAATACCAGCTGGCATTTTATGTGTAGCCACTCTCTTTTTGTTGTTAAAAGCATTTATTAATAGATTTGGGTCATTCAATTTAACCCTATGCCCAGAAAGGTTTCTGACTTCTGTTTAATTTGACATAGCTATTGGCATAGCTTTAGCTCTTGAGATTGATGATTTTCATCCATCATTTTCAAACTAGAAGGAATTTAGTGTACTTTAAAAAGAGTTTGACTAATTTGCAAGGACAGCTTTTTCAATTTCAAGGGTAAATTTTTGCCTTTTTTAGGAAAATATTTATTAGCTGTATGGAGAGTTATAAGCATACAAAAATCATGCAAGGGCTTGCTGATTTTAAACTTTATTTCTTCAGATACCTTTCATGAGGCAATAACCTTTTTTGATATAGCATCTTCCATCTGAGGATCTCAAAGTATTTCTAGATATTAATAAGTGAGTCAGTAAACACTTGTAGCATAGCAGTGAGCTAGGGAAAATTGAAAGCTGGATTTATCATTTATTATTATTATTGCAACTACATATCAGTACATACCTCTGAGAAACAGAAAAGACATGCCAAACAAAAGTCCCATAGCCTACCTAAAGGCATTTCATCCCCATTTGATGAGAGCAGGTTAGTAAAGAGTAATTAATCTACTTGCCAAACACTGGTGAGTGTAACTCCCATTAGTACTAAAATCCAGACTTCTATTTTCTCCCTTTAACAGAGATTAAGCTTTCATTATTCAAATGTCCAAATTCTGCATTAAACATGAAGTGTCTAATCCTTGATAGCAATCACAGTACTTTTTCTGCATTATTAAGAATTATTTCTCAAGATTTATAGTTATATTATCCTTATCTGCTGCTTGGACAGACAGAGTTCTGGTATTGTTTTTCCTACTTCCTCAAATTGCAATAAAAAATTATTTTTAAAATAGCCCTCAAAATACCCAGACTTGTTGCAATGCAGAAACAGTTATAGCCACAAGAGAGAGCTCTTGTTAAAACATAAAGCTACTTGAGAAATAAGTACATTTTGCACTTTAAAAATGAAAAATAGTTTTAGTAATTTGTGTTTACTTTAATTATTGTATTTCAGGAAATTAAACAAAGATGTAAATTAGCACAGTATTCCTAATACCATTTATATTCACCTTTTTTATTTGTTTTTAATTAAAGACAAGAACTAGTAAATAATGTATATAGCTACATTTTTTTGAAATAACAAACTATGTTATGCAATCATATTTTCTTTAACATTTGATCCCTTGCTCTTTGCTTACACAGTACAATGACCCTTAGAGGCAAAAGAGATCAATTCAATATGAAAATGCTGCTCCACTCCTAGTAATGTGTTTGCTTTAAGAATAAGGTTTACGTCTGAGAAAATCTTCCTCATGTCCTTTGTGGGTTAAATTACATCTTTTTAGGCGCTTAAATACAAGCTTATGCCTTTGGCACCTTTAGAAGGACATATCTCTCCATGTTCTAGAAGAGGGTGCTTTGTAAATGCAGAATAGAGCGTGGTACACGTAGTCGTAAACCAGTGGAGTTCTGCAATGTAGCAGTAATTATATCTTGGTGACAGATACCCTCTCTTGTTCAAAATGAACTTTGTAGAGAGATCACAGGATTACATGGAAACTAGTTCTTCCTTCTTGATTTCAGCTATGCAGATTTGTTGAAGATCTAAGTACAGGGCTGCCCTAGTTTATGTACAAATGGGTATCTGCTTGTGTCACATCTTTCCTTCATAAAAATCATTTAAATCCAATGGAATGAAGCTACCTTTGTTAATGGATTCCCAGAGGACTGTTCCTCTGACTAGAGGGCTTGGCCTGTGGTTATATTTAGCCCCTGGAAGTTCAATTTGTGTTTACAAAGCAGAAAACTGCCTCAACTGAAGAATATGGTCTTTTATGTTTACAACCTTTTTTCACCACTTCTGATGACATACTTTATTCTACTCTCATTAAAAACAATGGCAAAGCTCTGTTTATTCCAGTCACTGCAGGATCTGGCCATTAATATGTTAATTTCTAATCTTCCCTTCCAAATTCTACCATCTGCTTTTTTTTTCCCCTGTTTTGAATTAAAAAAATGTGTTTTACAGACATATTTTCACTTAGTAATGTTATTACTTTCCTTATGCCTGATTCTCTTCAGCTGAACTTTCCAGATGGTATCCAAGATTCAAGCATCTTTACTTTAGATTCTTCATTTTAAAGTTGCTACTGCATGATAAATATTAAATTAGAATAACAACCTTTCTCAGGTACCAAAATAGCTCACCTCTCTGATCTCATTATTTTCGTCCATTCTTTCTCTAAATCTAATAGCTTTCTGTCCTCAAATTGCAGTGCTTAAAATATCTATGACTCATTAATTGTAAAAAAATTGTATTTTTATTCATTAGTAGTAGAGCTTTTTCTTGAATGTCCCAGCAGTGGCCCAAGACAATTTAGATAAAAACCCATTATTTCTTCTGTCTAGACAGGAATGAATCTGTAGGTTTGCCCTTTTGTATGGAAATGATGGAGAATTGTTGTCATTTGATGCAATACAGAAAAAGACTTTTGCACCTTTAGTCTGCAGATCAGATATTGTCAACATTCCCTTTAGGACCAAGGTGGCCACAATTCATCCAAGTGCTTAAACAGATGTTTTTCCTTAATGATGTAATTTCACAGTAATTGTGAATGTATTTAAAGTCACACTTGTGTTCAATACATTGGCTTTCTGGGCTTTATTATTTGAATGAAAAGAAAATAGATTTTTTTTTTCTTTTAAATAAAACATCACCAGGCTTCATTTTCCCTAATAGAGACTTCACACTAGGTACAGATCACGAAATTCTAAGCCTGGAAATAAAACCCTTCAATCCATAACTAATATTGAGTAGCAGATGGAATCATCAGGCAAGACAAGACTGCATGTCTTATGATACCGAGTAACTACGGACATGAACAAACTACAGACATATTATTGGAACCCAGGGCAGGGGGAATATCCCCCTGTCTACCCTGGGGTGCTCTGACTCCCAGGGAAACACTTACTTTGACCCTCATTCATGGAGAAGGCCTCCAAAACTTCAAAGTAAACTAGAAACCACAAAAGTGTGAAATAGATTGTAGAGATTGTAGAAAGTAGCTTAGTATGTCACATGGGTGAGAAATTTAGGTTTTAGGATTTTTAGCATATGGTAGATGGGTACAAGATGGAGGATACAAGGTGTTGTCTCGAGTTTGTTTCCTTTTTCTTCTTCTTCCTTCTTCTTCTTGGGTTTGGGTGGTGTCTTGTAATTGGGTAGAAAAAATCCGCACTGCGGGTCTTTAGGGGTCAGTTATTGGGTTAGAAAGAGAAATAATCTAGGTGTCACTTCTTAATTGGGTAGTTTAATTTTTGATTAGACTTAAAAGACCTTGCACTATGAGGTTGTTAGCCATTTTTGGTGCTGTTTTCCTGCAGGCAAGGTCTGGGTGCAGACAATGTGCTGAAGTCATGATAAGATAACAATAAAACAAGAACCTGAAGACTGAAAAAGTCCTGTGCGTCTGCTTTCCCTGACAAAGAACTGCTTCAGGAGGGTCTTCCCCTGTCAGGAGAGCGCTCAGAGAGTTGCCCAGCATGGGGCCTGCAACTCACAATGTATCATAAATACTTATGATTAAACACATTTAATCAGAAGTGTTTATGGAACATACCTTCTTATATATGTCATCTATGTTCCATAAGTTTATAGAACATCCATAACTATATTACAGGTTTCCTTTCTCTTCCTAGAAAATGTTGTAATACTTTATTATTTCCTATACTCAATAAAAAAAAAATCATTTGGTTTCAATTAAGGAAATAACCTTTCTTTTTCAGAAATGCAATTGCACATCTACTTAAAACCTCTTGACATGTGCCTAAGCCTTTTATAGATCCAATACTGATCCTTAAAATTTTTTCAAGCTAGTCAGGTTAAACCATGGTAACTACTAAAATTTATGCTGAAGACATTCAGTTACAGAAAGTCTGGTTTATTTTTCCAGTCACTTCTCTTGTGCCTGCTTTCAAGGTACTTTTTCAGCTACAGCAGAAGCTGTTTTCAGAACACTGAGTGCCAGTCAAGCAAGTTCCTGCCTACCTACAAAATGTGTGCAAACATGCTTGTAGTAATTCTAAATAATATCAGTGCATTCTGTCTTCATTAATTTCTAGCTATGGCTGGGCTCTGACATCTCCATCCTCAATAGCTGCATCTGTGGCAGGTTGTTTTCAGGTGTGAATATGCCTTGCACCTGTTATCTCTAGTCTTCCAGTAGGTGTTTGAGCACAGCAGTGGTGCACCCAAGTGATTTCCTTCCTGGTGGAATCATAATCAAAGTAATTTCTGGGACATATCTACAGCACACCATCAGTACTGCAGATGAAAGGTCCTCCAGAGCTTGGCTCTTTAGAATGTATCTGTCATTCCTGGGAACCATACAGCTGACTTAGACTACTTATAAACTATCACATGAATATATGGTCCAAGGGCAAAAATCTGTGATGTGAAACTAGGCATCGGTCATTCCCTCTTGTTAATGTAGAAGCTGGCGATGTAAGTGCAATGAAAGAGAAGAAAAGTTATGCTACGAGAGGTAAGGAGTAGAACATCTTAATTCTGCTCAGCAACCAGAAGAAACCCCAGATAATGAATATTAAGAGCAGTAATAATAAGATCATTTACCAGAAGTGAATCTAAGGACATGTGAAGCAATGAGTCTCTTGCATCTAACTATCATGGCTGACAGGTCACTGAGTTGTTTAACAGTGAGAAGTACTTTTGTAATAATTGCTTATAATTTGCTTATGAGCAATGTTATGTCCACAGATCCTGTACATAAATAGATCTCCTCCACTGTATTTTCCACACAGATGAATCATGTTTTTCAACACTTATCCTACTAGGCTAAGCTAGCCATAGGTTTTTGCTCTCATATTTTAAAATATATTTTCCATTCATCTTCATTTCTTCAAGTTCAAACTTATGCTTCCTGACCACATGTGACCAGAAATGAATGCAACTACAAGTAGACTAACATTACCTTCTCTAAAAATATTACCAAGATATTCAGGCATTTATTTATTTATTTTTCTTGAAGTTCTACAACTTCATTGAGAAATAATGAGATTATTGTTATCACCATTTCTCTTCATCTGCCATGGCCTCTAAAAAAATCAACCCCTATTTTAGAGAGATCTTATGTACTTCAAATACAACACAATTTCTGTGATAACAATATTCAACACAATTTTTTTCTTTCAGAGGGCTGGTCAAAATTTCCAGCTTTGTGTTTTGCATGGACTTCAGGACCTATACTTGAAAACACAGTCAGTTAGGAGACTAATAAATATTTATACCAAGACTGAACCCAAGAAACACTGCAAACTCCCTTTCCTTTCAGTAACCTCCATTTAATAATCACCAAAATTGTCTCTTTATCCATTTTATAAATTTTTTATTAACTGATTGAAGATTTCCTACTTGAACTTTTTTTATTATAGTATCATTCTGTTTAGATAGCAAGTCTTTTCAATTAACCTTATCTTGGAAATTAATCTATTTGGGGGGATGTTGAATAACTCTAATGTGATATATCTTCAATGAGTCCATTTATGTTTTATACCATTTTAAATTTCTTTCTGTCTCTGATAATACTGATGTCCTTAATAAAAACTCTATTAAAAGAACCCAAAACATGATCCTTAAAATAAGGAACTGCCAACACTTGTCTCATTCGACTTTCTTCTTTTTTTTTTAATCTGAATAATGTGTCTTTTTCTTACTATATTGCCAGGATCTGTTAATGTCTTATTTAATATGTTAGTTCTTTAAGTAGTCAGGACATAGATTTTTCAGATATTCAATAAAATCATTACAAGCAGACAAAAATTTACTCACAGCTCACATATGATTTTCTAATTCCTCTTTCTCATTGTCTTTAGATTGCATTTTCATTGGTGTTACATGCATCATCATCCTTACTGAAACAAGAACAGAACATGTATTTAGAAGGTTAGGAACACTTGCATCATTCCTGATCTTAACTTTCCCTCCACAGACTCTGGTCCAATTTATCTTTTCGTCCTCTTTCCATATAGATCTGGGGGGGATCTTTGCACCCTTAATTTTATTTTCTTACTACTTTTCAAACTTCTGAGACATAACTGTCCTGATCATACACTCACAGAATCACAGAAATTTTGAGTTGACCTTAGGAAGTCACCTGGTCTAACCACCCTTCTCAAGGACACCTTGAGACAGTTGCTGAGGAGATTGTCTAGGTGGCTTTTGAGTATCTCCACAGATGAGACTTCACAACCTTTCTGGACAAACTGTAGCAGTGCTCAGTTACCTGTTGTATGCCGGGTTGGTTCAGTTAGAGATTTTAATAAATGTTAGTTAGGTTGGTTCTCTGTACCCCTATTTCCCCCTCACAATTGTCTGCTCCAAGCTGTGTACCGCAGGAGCTCTGACATGTCAATCTTGTAACCACTACCTGTTTCCTCACAGAAAGTTCTGTTTCAGTCACCCCACCTCTGCATTCCCATTTGTCCCAGAACCCTGTACCCACCTCTGTTATGTTCCCGTAGGTTGATGGGACAACGTCACTCCCCTGTTGTCTGTCCCCATTGGGCGAGGGGGGCTTCCGCCCCTGTCTGCCCACCCCCTATTTAACCCAATGCTTCCTCTGTTCAAATCACCATTTTGTCCACGTGTGCGACCTGGGAACAGCCGCTCCAGCCACTGCTGCAGCCATGTGGGAAATAAACAGTTCTCAGCCACACAGGACAAGGTGTGCCTTCTCTCTCCCTTTATTTCCTCTCAGCGTACGGCTACGAAAGCTGCATTACTCACCCCAGAGCGCTCAGCCCTAGAGCCTCTGTGCATGTGGCAGCCTCGGTCTCGGTATCACCAAAAGGCGGTGCCTAGCTGGGTGCCCAGCTGCCCAAGACCGGAGCAAAGAAGAAAAAAAAACGCAGTTATCCTGACAGTAAAAGAGATTTTCCTGATGTTCAGAAGTCCTTACAGTGGAGTCCACCATAAAGAGTCTGACCTTGTCTTCTTTACACCCTCCCTACAAATATTTATATACATTGATAAGATCCTCCTAAGGCGAACCTCTCAGAACCAGAGAAAATGGCCTCAAGCTGAACCAGGGGACATTTAGATTCGATATTAGGGAAAAATTTCTTCACTGAAAGGATGATCGGGCATGGGAAAAGGCTGCCCAGGGAAGGGAGCCATCCTGAAAGAGTTTTATACATGCAGAGACTGGATGTCCTGAGTCTGCTAGGCAACTTTCTCATCAATCTACCTCTTATTGTGTAAGAGAACTGTAGTTATTAAATTCTCTGCCCTTCCACAGGGGTTTTAAGAAAAACTTTTTACCTATAGGCAGCCTTAGACTAAAGCACCTCCTTTTTTTTCTCCATGCTTTTTAATTTTCAAGCAATGTGAATTGTATGAAACTAGCCCTCTTTAAAATTTTATTTTATTTTATTTTATTTTATTTTATTTTATTTTTTGTCTATTTTTGGTCTTTTTTAGCTTGTTCCTAAACAGCTTTCCTCACCCAGAGATGTTGTTAATATTATGCTCCAGGTAAAATAACCAGCAAGTGGAACTTCAGTGAAAGTTATACCCATCTATTTAACATTTTCCTAAAATTCATCCTAAGTTATGCCTTTAAAAAGTTAGTATGTCTACTAACTCCTGGGTACATTGAGCTGAAGCATATCCAATGTCTGTAACTGTAGGGAAGAAACAGAAAACTATGCATCTGACTCAGAGAATTTTTTAAGCTTTGAGATTCTGCCAACCAAGATATGCATATTCCCTGGTACAAAGAGATTGTATATTGAAATTATACATCAATTGTCTTCATTTTATTGACTTTCAGTAATTTGATCCTTTTAATAAGCTTTATTCTAACAGATAGTTCTGCCTTCTGGGGCCCCTGTCAATTTTATATTTTATTTTATTTTATATTTAATATTCCAAATTAATGCCATGAGGATATTTGAATGAGATATCTACTTAGTTTAAAAAATCTCCTGGGGCAACTCAAAATGTAGTATTTTTAAGGTGTAGAAATATTTTTTCCACACAATTAACACAAAACCATATTTTCATAGCTTTGCCTTAAGCTGGCACAAACTTTCTTAAAAGACTCCTTTGTAGGAGTTAAAGGTAGAGCCGAGCACATTTCTGCTGTGGTAACTTCAACTTTTCCTAACATCTGACAAGAACAGAGAATCTTTTCTACAGTGCAAGGAAGGGCATAAAATTTTTATCCAGAAGAAATTATTCCTGCTTACCAGCCAATAATATATTCCAGACTCTTCTAGCAATTATTTTTCACGTTCGGAAGAGTCTAACTTTTATTAGATTCACTACTGCATGACAAACACTTGACAGAGCTAAGGTCATTCATGGTGGGTACCATGCAGAGGATTTAATTTGTTCTGTTTTTAGAACCAAGAGCATAGTCTAAGATGCTGAGTAGCTTGAGACTGAAACTCACTAATGTGCAGAGATACAGTTTTTAGGTAATGCCCTACTGAAGATTTCCTCCCTACATAGTTTTAATGATGTACTTTTTCTGTAAACTCCTTGCAAAACACCTACAAATCCTCTACAGCCATGCACTTTCATCTTTTTTGGCATGTTTGCTCCTTCAGTAAAGCTGAAGAGATGTGCATTCATCTCTCTGCATCTTTGCTGTGATTCTGCTATTAGCGCTACCCCTTCCTAGGACCTTAGAGCCCTCTAACTTTCCTTTTATGTCTCAAAGAGTTCTGGATAGTGAAATAATTTTTGAGCTCCCAAGACTGTTTCAGGATGCATGAGATTTTGCTGATATTTGAAATTTGAACTATAATAATAATTTTGATCACCACATAATCCTCAAATCTGAGGGTTTTGGTGCTACAGAATTGTCCATCATCTGGAAGCATTCTCTGGAGATATATTTCATTGTAAAATTAATCCAAAGTACAAACATATTTTTTTGAATCATCATAAATAAGATTGCATCTTACACTTACTTCACCTTTCCCTCCAATGTTAGCATTTGATATTATTTCTCTTGTGTCTTATACCCACAGCATATTTATCTTGGTTTTATATGCCTGCAGTCTCTGTAGCTATCATCTCTTATGTAGCTCACATAACCAAAAAAATGTCCCTCAAGCAACCAAACCCCACACAATTGCTTTATCACTCCCCCACTAGCGGGACTGGGGAGAGAATCAGCAGGGTAAAAACAAGAAAACTCATGGTTTGAAATAAAGAGAGTTTAATAGGGAAAGCAAAAGCCACACATGCAAGAAAAATAAAACATGGAATTCATTCACTGCTTCCAATTGGCAGGCAGGGGTTCAGCCATCTCCAGGAGAGCAGGGCCCCATCACATGTAACAGTGACTTGGGAAGACAAATTCTATCACTTCGAACCCTATATGCCCCCACACTTTCTTTTTTTTTTCCCTGCTTTAAATACAGAGCATGATGCCATATGGTCTGGAATGTCCCTTTGACCAGTTTGGGCCACCTGTTCCGGATCTATCTCCTCACAGCCTCCCGTGCACCCCCATACTCCTCACCAGCATCGCAGTAGGAGAAGCAGAAAAGCCCTTGGCTCTATGTAAGCCCTGCTCAGCGATGGCAGAAACATCTCTGTATTATCAACTCTGTGTTTGGCACAAATCCAAAACACAGCCGCATACCAGACACTGTGAAGGAAATTAACTACCCCAGACAAAACCAGCATAGTCACTCAATGTGTTACCAAAAATTTTCTCCTTCTGTATGTTAACAGTGTATGTTCAGGTAGCTCCAAAGGTTAATGAGTCATTTACACGCACATTAAAAACCTAGAGAGATGAGTGGGAAAGAAACTGAGCATTGAATTTACCACCCTGATAAGGGAAATTGCAATGCTCTTTTCCTGCAATTACTTTCCCTTTAACTCCTCTCTCTCTCATTGTGGCAATGGAAATATATAAAAAATATTGTTTACCTATAGATCTGGGAATTTCACAATTTTTGAAAGCATCTATTACAAGGCAGATTCAATTTATGTTAGTTATCCCTTGTCTCACATTTTTAACCATGGTAGAAAATGAAAAGAAGGATAGAAGGAAAAGGGATAATGTATAGAACAATAATATAAAAATGATCACGTTAAGGGGCTTGTGTTTTCAAAAGATCTTGAAACTGAACACCTTGCATATTAGAATTGCATTTAAAGACTTCTAGTAGCATTTCTCTCTTTTTACCTTTTTTGTTGTTGTTGTAAAAGTTGCAATTCAAATCCCATTCAATTAGTTAGCTGTTAAATGCCCAGTAGAAATGGTCCTCAGAAAATATTGGTTTTACTAACCTTCATCTGAACTGATTATGATGCTGCTGATAACAACATCCTTCTTTAAATACATTGTCTGTACTTCAGTGTAACACTTGTTTCTGAGATTCTTCTGCTTATCTTCTTACTGAAAATTTAAAGAAACCCTATGGCAGGAAAGAAACCCTAAAGTTAGGCTAGAAGTAGAAGATGCTTAGCACAAATCAATGGTCGTGATATCTGGAATGGTGAGCCAAAGAATTACAGAATGGTTGAGGTTGGAAGGGGCCACTGCAAATTTTGTTGCCCCCTGCTCAAAGGATGAGTTACAGGAGGTCGCCCAGGAAAAAGTCCAAGATACTAAAGTTTTGATTGTCTCCAGAGATGGACGCTCTACAATCTCACTGGATATCCTATTCCAAAGTCTGATAATTCTTACAATAAAAAGTGGGGGGAATTTAATAATATAAATTTTTTTCCTGGACTTCTTATATCTTAATTTCTGTTCATTACCTCTTGTTTTTTTTATTAGATAACACAGACAAGAGTCTGGCTCCAAATTCTTTACTGCTCTCCTCCCCTGCTCAATATTAGTTATCTATATATATGCATAAGAATCCCCTGAATCTTCTCCAAGCTGAACAGTTCCAGGTCTGCCAGCCTCTACTCAGTAACTTAAACTGAAAGACAGTGGCCCTTTGCTTGACTCTCTCCAATAAATTCATATCTTTCTTGAACTGAGGTGCCCAGAGCTGGATGCACTATTTAATTGTGGCCTCATCCACTGTAAGGGGGAGGATCACCTCCCTGCTGTTAACACTTTTCCTAATGCAGCCCAGGATACCATTAGCTTTCTGTATTTCAAGGTCACACTGACATCTCCTTTTCAACTTGGTGTCTGCCAGGGAGTGCCTCAGGCCTTTTTTATCTTTTACAAAGCTGCTTTCCAGATGGTCAGCAGGAAGCATTTACTGGTACATGAGCTTATTCCTCCACAGGAATTTCCCTGGGGAAATATGTGTTTGATTTTTCTGAACTTCATTAGGTTCCTATCTGTCCAAGTCTCCAGTCCATTCATCTGAATGGCAGCACAACCACTGGGAATATCAGTCACTCCTCCTGGTTTTATGTCATCTGCAAACTTGCTGAGGGTGTATACCATCCTATTCTCTGGGTCATTAATGAAGGTTTTAAGCAGCATGGGCCTCAGTATTAATCCCTGATGCACACTGCTGGTAACTGGGTTTTGGGATTGGGGGTTTTCTTTGTATTGGGTTTGTGTGGCCAGGTTTTCATAGAGGGGTTGGGCTGCAGACTGGCTTCTCTAAGAAGCTGCCAGAAGCTTCCCTCATGTCCAACAGAGCCAATGCCAATCAGTTACAAGGCAGATCTGCAGATGGTCAAGGCTGAGCCAGAGATGGTAGTAGCACCTCTGTGATAAGATATTTAAGAAGGAAGAAGTTAATGTGCAGATTTAAGCATGCTGAGAGAAGAGAGAAGTGAGAATATACAAGAGAAGCAACTCTGGAAACAGCAAGGTCAGTGAAGAAGCAGGCCGAGGAGGTGCTCCAGGTGCTGAAGCTGAGATTCCTATGAAGACTGTTGTGAAGACTATGGTAAGTAAAGCTGTCACCATAAAGCCTTTTGAGGTCAATGGAGGAGACCCAAGCCAGAGCAGATGGATGCCTGGAAAAGGGCTGTGAACCTTTGGGAAACCCATGCTGGAGCAGCCTTCTGGCAAGGACCTGTGCGCACATGAAGGGAAGAGCCCATGCTGAAACAGAATTTACTGGCAGGACTCGTGACCCTATAAAGACCCCAATGTTGAGTAGGCTGTTCCTGAAGGACTGCATGCCATAGGAAAGGGACTCACAGTGGAACAGTTAATGACGAACTGTTGCCTGTGGGAAAGATTCCCATTGGAGAAGTTCATTGAGAACTGTCTCCTGTGGGAGGAATGCCGTGCTGGAGCAGGGGCAGGACTCCTCTCCCTGAGCAGTGACAGAAACAATGTGTGATAAACTGACTATAACCCCCACTCCCCATCTCCCTGTACTTCTGTCAGGGAGGAGATAGAACCCATGAAGGAGGAAAGGTGTTTTTAAGATTTGTTTTACTTCTCATTATCCTTCTCTGAATCTGTTTGGTAATAAATTAATTTAATATTCCCAAGCTGAGTCTGTTTTTCCTATGACAGTAATCAGTGAGTGATTTCTCTCTGTCCCTATCTCAACTTATGAACCTTTTTTTATATTTCCTCTCCCCTGTCCAGCTGTGGAGGGGAGTGATAAAGCAGATTGGATGGATACCTGTCATTCAATTACGGTAAACCCACTAAACCTTCAGGACTTAATTTTGTTTGTTACAGCCGAAGACCTGCATCATCACACAAAACTCAATCTACCATTATACAGATTTAGCTGAAGCTTTATCATCACTCCTTATACCACAGTGGTGTTCAGTTTTTCACAGGAAATAAACAGCTAATTTAGAATACTTTGAAACACTGTTAATCATACTTGAAGTTTTTAATTACACACAATAATTTTGTAATGTTTTAAACATAATGTATTTATGGAATAATTAATTTATTTGTATGCAAGTAAATGTAATCATATTAATGCTATAAAGACAAATTAAAGCACCATATTTCTTCATTATATAAGTATCCAATCCCAGAATTAAAATACACCCAAATGCAATTAGAATTTAATGCAGTATTTTCCAAAGGGCATATTATCATCACTAGCACATAATCTTGCCAAGTTATTATCATCATCCCTAATTCTGACTAAACACATCATAAAATTCCAAGGGGACCAAGGGAAGAAAAAGATTAGAGAAAGCAGCTCTAGAAGAGCACCTTCATATACTTCAGCAGAACTTGAAACATACTCAGGCATGAGACTATCAGAAAACAGGAAAGACTTCTTTCTCCTCATAGATATGGGGAGCCATGAGTTTAGGTGCAGGTTCTGTGTGAGTGTCTCACAGGACACACATCTATGTGTATCAAGTTTCCATGGGGAAAGTGGTAGTTCTCCCTCAACTCGTCACCAGATAGCTAGAAAAAGAACAAATTTGCTGTACATCAGCAAATTCTGTCTTATGTCTGTGTAAGGGATGGCTCCTTACATACATATTCCACCTGAGATACAAAGCACAAGTTATCACTTAAGTTACGTGCAAACCAGGACTATCCAGCTTGGATGAGTCTGAGATTTGACTCAGAATGCAATGTCTTAACTACCCCTGACTCCTTGTCCAGAAAACAAATTTTGCCTCTGCATTAAAGTTTTAAAAATTCTGTCCACTGCAGTCACAAATTCCTCTATCTACTGTGTGAATCAATCCTTAAGATTTCCTACTGCCATGCAGACAAAACTATGAGTTGTTGGACTTTGCAAAACATGATTAGAAGCATTATTCAAGAAGCCTGCTGCAATTCAACTCTGAATGGGCAGAATAGAAGAAAAAAATAGCTGGAAATGGTATTTGCGAGTTGCAAGGTACAGAAACTATAATTGCTTATCCAATATGGAAAAAAACTCATGAGTGAAATGCACCCACATATCCATTTTATACCTAGTTGAAAAAGTTATTTGACACAAGGTCCAGGCTAGGGGACAGAACCGTTCTCATACTGGTAATGTAATAAATTAGGTACAGGAATACTGTATTGAGTGTGACTGGTAGGATGGTTGAGTTTCTGGTATCTGCAGGATGCATTCTGTGGAGAAGGCTCCGAACTACTCTGAACCAGTAGGCTGGCTTTGGCAAGCTCTGACACTACCATAAGGAGCTCATCCTGAACTAAACATGCAGCAAGGCAAGGGAGCCCCCAGCTGATTTATGCCTGCTCAGGAAAGAGCACCTGTTACTGGAGGCATGAAAAAAAAATGGAAAAAAACACCTCCAGAGAAATTGAGGGATACTTGCAGAGTACATTCATCATTTTTTCCCCCAAAACCATGTTCCCCAGAGATGCCGTGAGAGGAATAAAACAGCAACTTAGCCACTCCCACACAGCTCTGCCACTTTTCTCTGCAACTAGGACCCATCGGACATGTCCAGTACTGGACCAATGAACCAAGGAAGAAGAACCAGAAAAATACTGGAGACAGATGTGTTTTCCTTCCACCATCCTAAGGTAACTTTTCTTAATGTTCCTCTTATGTAAAGTAACCTGAAATCTGTTGTTGCTTTCAATGAATGATCCCTAAAGTTCATATCCAACCTAAATAATTCTATGGTTTTAGAGGTTTGTTGCTTTTTTTTTTTTTAGCTCACATGATTTCAATTATTATACAGTATTTACATAAGCAGTCATGTAATTTAGCCTACATTCATAGAAAGGTTCAAGTACTCATCTGTAGTCCACAGTTCATCTCTCCTTAGCTCTCTCTTCTATGGTCACTCAAACCACAAAACAAGATCTCTACAAGCAAGATAGACATCTGCTGACTATGCCTCTAACATACAAAGTATCTATCCAAAGGAAGGGGATGAATAAAAAAATCTCTAAACTGAGGATAAAGTACTCTTGTCAGTGTTCTCACTGGGAAATCATCTATACGAGAAAAAAAAACTCCTGAATGTTTTCCAGAACAATATTTCCAAATTTCATCAGTTTTCTCAGGCATGATGTCCACTAGTACAACACTGTGCTCAACTTTACAAGGTCTATCTTGTCTTTAAGGCCAGAGATATAACTATTAAGACTTTAACATTTGGCAAAATAAAGAAAGTGTAAATTTGTCTATCTCAGGTGCTAGCTACACATGTTCTTGCTCTACTGCCTTGAGATTTTGGAACCATGACTAGAAAACTTTCTTTGCTACCCCTACTGTTTCTACACTAATAAGTTTTCTGTATTTTAACACTTTTTTTTTTTTTTTTTTTTTTTTTTTTTTGCTAACTCAGTTTCTGGGTGAACAAGAAATATTTTCCAAAGTCCTGGACTCAAGATCGTGTGTCAAGTACTCCACTTGTGTGTCAGTCTGGTTATGGTTAGACTTAACAAAAGCAGACTGGTCACATCCATACAATGAGTTCTTGTCCCTGATTTCCTAAATGCACACCAGGTGGTGTCAATATTGTCGGTTTTATTCTGGTCTGGATTTTTGGTTTCAAGATTTTGAAATAATATTTTTGCACACCACAAGGGCAGTGTTTTTATCATATGATAGCACATCTTTTTTCATGGGTACTGAAATTTGATATAAATACATGTACAGGAGCCAAAGGGTACAAAGCTTACAAGGCTGACATTTGAAGAACCTATACAATTAAAGACCAACACTGGCTCGTCTAAGTATTGCTTTTGGCAGTAATTGTGCATACCCGTTGGCTTTGAAATTGCACAAAGCAGAAGCAGAGAAAAGTAGCCTGGTTGACTGTCCAGGAAAACAGTGTTCAAGCTTGCTTCATAATATTTTTTTTTAGTAGCACCGATATACCAAATTTTCTCACAATTCAAGTTAAAACTGGATCTTTGAAGGAAAACATCCAAGATAAAGAATTTGTTAGCATATTCTGAAAGTATTTAATACCAGTTATTTTCAGAAATATTATATTACTATTAATATTAATATTAATCTAGATGCAAAAAATTAAAGTCTGTCACAGTCTCACTTGTGTATGACTTTAATGTTCATTTCATCTGAATACATTTTATATTAATATCCCCTAGTATTCTATGGTAAAAAGCATTAATCTAACCTTTGAAATACTAAAATAAGAAAGCCGTTTTCTGTAATATTCAATACCTCAATACAGCAAACATCTACAGATATTCATTATGTATTGCAACATTAATTTGCTAGGCTTCAGGGATCTGAAATACCAACATCCATGCTTCAGCACTTCTGCAAGACCTCTGCACTAAGCCTAACAGGCTGCTTGATGCCTTTTTTCATGCATTCCTTGCTGATATTTGGCCAACAACAGAAATTACTGTTTTTTCTAACCTCTTCAGTCCTGCTGCAAAATCTCCCTAAGCACTTGGTTCTTTACTTATATTATATTGTTCCTTCTCTTGAAGTATCTTATTCCATTCATGGAGATCTCTGTGCTGTTCTTGGAGAGCTTTCTCCTAACCTCCTAGGGCCTTTTTCTTATTTGAAGGGGCAAATTCCTTATTGCAGAGCAAATTTCTCCTAACTGAGGGAAATTTTTCTTCACAAACAGCTTTTTCCTCCACCTGAATGGCTTTGTTGTCCTCTTGAAGAGCTTCAAACTGGTCCTTGAAGGCTTTGTGTTTTTCTCATAAAGCTAAAATCTCTTGCTGAAGAGCTTTTCCCTTCAATGCAAATGTTCATTCTTGTCCTTTGAGAGACTTAATCTCTTCTCTGAGGGCTTTATTTTGTTGGCGAGCCTTTTGCTGTTTCTCAAGGTTCTTTGTTTCCTCTGAAGAGTCCCTATGCTTCTTTTGAAGGATTTTATTCTGTTCCCAAAGGACTTTGTTCTGTCTGTAGACACTTAAGATTCTCCTGATAGTAGACTTTGTTCTCAATATGAAAACTTTGTTATTTTGCTGAAAATTTTGATTCTCTTCTTGAAAGACCAGATTCTTCTTCCAGTTTGGTTACATCATGCCACGAGACAGGAGACAGTAAATAGGAGTAGGAGCAGCAGCCATACATTGCTGATTTTTCTCAAAGAATATTTATACTTTGAGTTAAACACTTTCCCACTTAGCTGCACCACTCAGGGGCTGTGCTATGGTCCAGGTGATTCCACCTTCCATAAGCAGTAGCCATGGAAGAGAGAATAGAGGTTAAGTGTCCACGAATAACAAGTAAGTAAGTAAATAAATAAATGTAGTACTGAATCTAAAATAAAAATAATAGTAAATCAATACTGACATTTGACAAGCACTGTATATTTTTGCACGTGCTGAAGTATTTCAGCAGATTAAATTTCACATTATTAACTTGATTATACTATTTCCTCTTAGAGCATTTTAGTGTCTAAAAACTTTGTCAATCTTTCGCATTGTTGAGAAACTTGATTATAACTGAGGTAAGGTAGCAATAAACACTTTTAATTTTTGTTTATTCTTTATTCCACCCTGCTGCAACAATGTTATATTCTTTGGATTGGAGCAAATGGACAGACTATGTAGGATTTTTATAAGTTTATTTTCAATATAAAGGACAAATTGTAAAATCAAGCATGTTTTGGATATATGCCTGGTGTTTACTCAAAAACACTAAACAATTAGCTAACATGCTGCTCAATCATATTATTTATACATACAGCTAAAAACAAACACATATTCCAGCTGTTCAAAAAAAACTATACTATATCTGTGGAGTATCCAGCAGAAAAATTATGATAAAATAAGGAAATAATACAATAGTTACCGTTGTGTTATCCTTGAATCAGTTTGCCGTCTGGCAGCTCATGGCAGACCTGTCAGTGAGGCTATCCTCAATGATATAATTTCAAAAGGCATAACAGCAGTGACACAGCATTAAGAGGCAGCAGTAATCAAATAAGTTGTGTCCATATGAAGTAAATCATTAGGGTTTGTATGGCTACGGTTCTCTAGCAAGTCAGTCTTTATTTTCATGAGTATTATTTTAATATTTCTCCATCCATTCTGTTAATTCAAAACATTATTTTCCATCTGGCTAATTTTTTTTTTTTTTTTGCCATTGGTATTGATGGCTGCCATGAAATGTTTTCTTACATAGACTGAAAGTGAGCTTTTGCACCTAGCTACCTTGGCACAAATTTGGGATAATTGTAGTTATTTCTAAATTATAAGAAACTCCATAGATGAAATGATATATGGTCTCTATATTATTCAAAATAGACTAGCATTAGTATTCATAATTCCAAATATTTGAGTATATTTAGCAAATGCACATGAAAAGAGAGAAATAAATAATAAAAGAGCATGATGGTAGGGTGCTTGCAATCTTCATTGCCTCCCAGGCAACATTCTTTTTTCCCAACTCAAACACAATCCATGTATTTTATGACAATCACTTTGCTTTGTTTAAAAAGATGATGAATTACTTCAGACACATGAACATCTTAGATTACACTGGTAACTTGTCTACTCCTTATGAATTTTGAGGGAAAGAGGAATACTTTATTCCAACTATAAACCTGTTTCCAATATTTGTTATCCGATCAGAGCGACTGATATGTGGGGCTTTTTTAATCAAGTACTATGTGCTCAGGATATTAAAAAAATTCCAGTGAGCTTACAATTAAATTTGGCAATTCTGTTTAAATCACTACACACATCACATCATCTCTTTGTACTGTCCCTCAGCTCTGTTCTTTATGTTAATTAGGTAGTGGACTGAAATATGGCATGTAAAATGTTCAGTAATCCCAGAAGATGAATATATACAATCCCCACTGAAAACCTTACAGGATGATCAGCCCTCTGAATCCTTTTCTCCAGGATATTTGATTCCCCTGCCTGCTCACGCAAATTAAATAGGCAATGCAGATGAGTAATACTGAAACCTATAATATCAAACAAGATCAGTATCTTGGGTTCATATATCTTTCCCAGGCTTTTTACCTCACTTTAACTCCCCAAGAACTATTTAAATCTTATTTCCTCCATGCTTATCACCAAGATATATCTGAATTTTATAGTTCAGTTAATTTTTTTTCACCTCTTTAAAATGTCATAGTGATTAAAAAAAGGTAGTTCACATAAATCAGTAGCTCTTGTAGTTGTTTCCATATTAAAATATAAAGTTTAAAGTAACACTGGTTATTTTGACATGTAGGTTCCCTTGTTTCATAATTTTGGAATATAAATAGTAGGAAAAAGCTGTCAGTTTCAACAAGTGACAAAGAATAAGGCCATATTTTTTCCTCAATCTACATAGTAAAAGAAAGAATAATCTGAAGTTTGAAAAGGAGGGAATTTTATGAATGCACTCCAGAACTGGACTAAAACAATGCAGCTGAAATTATACCAATAATTATTTACTCCACTAGAAATGAATGTAAATTTATCTTAACTCAGTTTCATGATGTTTTCTTGAGTCCTGTCACTGGTCACAACAGTGAAGACATTGGTACCTGCCCCTGCGCTTCCCGTCATGAAGATTTTGAAGAATCTGATGAAGTCTTCCATTGTGGTAGTCCGTTATTTTACAGTTGGTTTGTCTGTAGTATGTTTTAATATTCCTTGTTATAAGTTTGTAATGGTTCAGTCTCTGTACCCCATTTGGCTTCCCGAATGGTTCAGTCCTGAGTTGTTTACCACAGTTTTCCCTGCCAAAATGTATGTCAATCCACATGTCAATCCACCTGTAGACCTCCCTTGTTCCCTTGTCTTATCCCTGTTTGTCAAAGATAGCACACTCCTTTGGTTCTGGAGTGTTCCCTGTCTTTTATCCCTTCCTCAGGGCAGAATTGGATTGTAGGACTTGCTCCCTCCCCATGTTGGCTTCTATTGGGGAGCCTTTACCTGCACCCCTCCCCTAATGCCCTCCTATTGGTCAAAGGTTGTGTCCTCCCCGTGTTCCCCCCATCCCTATAAAAGTAGCCCCTTCAGGTTCAGATTTGGTTCACTTGCTCTGCCCTGTCTTCGACATTAAACGTTTGGAGATTCAGACAAGTGTACGTCCCTTATTCCTCTCCCTCAGTTTCCTCGTGCTCTGTGCCTCTGCTGTGCTACCCACGCCGCAGCCATCACCGCCACCCACAACAGCCTTGGCAGAGACTCGGGGGTGGTGGCCACGCGCGTGTCTGCCCTGCGGCCACAAGCGGGACAGCGAGCGGGAGACCGTCCATCCTGTGGCCGCCGAGAGCCAGGCGCATCCCCTCAGTCTCCTCCAGGATGAACAAGCCAGGTGACGTCAGCCACTTCTTACAAGGCTTCTTCTCTAGCCTCTTCACTGTCCTCATGGACATGTCCTACTCTCGATGTTCTCTAATAGCATAATGTCTTTCTTATATTGCTGTACACAATATACAAGATGACCCCCCCCCCCACCCCAGCTCAGAGCAGAGCAGGACAATCCCTTCCCTTGCCCAGCTGGTGATGCTGTGTCTGATGCAACCCAGGACAGGGTTGTCCCTCCTGGCTGCCAGGGCACTGCTGACTCATGTTCAGCTTGCCATTGACCAGGACACTCCAGTCCCTTTCTGCAGTGTTGCCCTCCAGCCAGCCCTTCATTCCCCAGTCTATTCACACCCTGTCAAAGGTGAGGAATCTGTCACTTGCCCTTGTGGGACATTGTACAGTTGGTATTTGCTCATCTCTCTAATTTGTTGAGTTTCTCTGCAGGGCCTTTCTGCCCTTGAGGGAGTCGATCACACTGCTGTTTAGTTATCAAAGTACATGGGAAATATAGAGAATAGATCTCTATAGTGAATAGAGGGTTCTAAGATGGCTAAAGTACAGATTAAAAGTAGTTTTTATAATATTTCAAATGCTGCATCTTATTATTGTAAGCAATTTTTGTAGTGAGCTCAATGATTGAAGGCCAAGAGAGTGCATTATTGCAGTGCATGCTGCTGAGGATTATTTCAACATGACAATGTGTGTAAAACCTAATATAATAGTGAAAATAGTGACCTAGGCAAACTGTGATTTCAGTTTACCAGCTCTTAATTCTGGTTGCTCTGATCAGAAAGTAAAAAATACTCTTTTAAAAATAAAGGTTTAGTCTAGAAATTTTACATCACAGTGAAATACAACAATCCAAATATTACACGCCTCTGAGTGGATGTTCAGCAAAACAGCACACACACAGCATCTGTGAAAGAAACAGGAAAAGGATTTGAGTTCCTGCTCTAATCTACACAAAACCTGAACTATAAACCACTCTCATAACTTTTTTGAATGCCCCCACTGCCCACATTTAGTTCCACCGCTCAGTGGAAACGAGTAGCAGAGCAGATATTTTCTTAACTTTCCAGGTTACACTAGCTAACAATTCTGATCAAACTCTGACCCCAGAATAGCTAGGCTTACAAAATATATCAAGTACAGGAAAAGAAAAACAGCATAGTTCAAAAAATTAGCTTATAAAATCAAAATCACACCCATTTTACAGCTGGTATTGCAGATGCCAGTTGCTGCTGGATAAACCTAAAAATCAGACTGGAACCTAAAAACCTAACTGTCATATTTGGCCCATTTGGCGCTGTTACCATTCTGACAATTTTGTGCTGATGCAGCTTATTTTTTAGGCCATTCAAACTTATGATTTTCTCTCCCAAGTGGATATGAAATTTATGTTGTTGTTTCCAGGAGACTGAAAACCTGAACTAAGACAGATCTTTGCTCTACCTGCCGGAGATTAGCAGAGTACCACAGAGAGCAAAAGCTGATGGTGCTGTACATCTGTGCATTCAACATTCACTGGCACTAATTTCAGACACAGTCTCTTTTATGCATGACCAACTGACTAATTACTTTACTTGGCCTTTCTGAGTCCCTTCAATTAATGCAATGTGCAGTTGCACACAGTAATGGAGTCACCCATACAGAACAGAATCTGGGCCAGAATTAGGCTCTGAGTCCCAGAAGCACCTGTTACAAACACAGAATGTCCAGATGGTCGGGTCTTTGCGGGAAAGTGTCAAGAATTGACATATCTGTCTTTCTTACTTTTGGTTTAAGGTCATAAACATTATTCTTTTGAAGCAGAAAGTCAATCATATTTAGGGAAAAAAAATAAAACAAAACAAAACAAAACAAAAAAACAGGCAGGAAGGAAGGAAGGAAGGAAGACGAGAACCTTATTATAAATCCAAAACCCTCTCCATTTGTAAATCTTAATAACCCAGTCAAGCTCGTTGTTATCATGTTCTGGGCAGGCAAATGGGATTAGCCTGTGATTACAATGCAGCCTTCAATATAAATAGATAGATTTATTTAAACACAGCTGCAAACCATAAAAATGTGAAATATTTAGTGACTGAATTCCACAGTTTGTAAATTCATACTTAAATCTCTTATCATCTATTTGCTTTAGTTTTGCTTAGAAACACTAGGAAATACTGTCCTTCTGTCACTCTCGCTCTCTTTTTTTTAAGAATATCAGTTATTTGTGTTTATAACAGTGAGGATTGTTCCTGAATGTAAATTCACTTTCTAACAGTGCACTGCTTCATTCATGGGTGTCTTTTCTCCATTGGCAATAACCAGGGAATTCACATTCCATGCTTTCTGAGCGACATGAGATGGAGTAAGAAATACAGAATTTTATGTCAGATCCCAAAAGAAGCTAGGATATCTCAAGAAACAACCAAGTACAATGGCAGTCATGGCTTCCTAATAAGATTATTTTAATGGAAAAAATAATGGACAATATTAACAATAGTATAAGTAATAACCACCTGGTTTGTACATTGCTGAAATCTCTTATTTTCTTACTTTTTGTCTCCTTCCTTCCTTCCTTCCTTCCTTCCTTCCTTCCTTCCTTCCTTCCTTCCTTCCTTCCTTCCTTCCTTCCTTCCTTCCTTCCTTCCTTCCTTCCTTCCTTCCTTCCTTCCTTCCTTCCTTCCTTCCTTCCTTCCTTCCTTCCTTCCTTCCTTCCTTCCTTCCTTCCTTCCTTCCTTCCTTCCTTCCTTCCTTCCTTCCTTCCTTCCTTCCTTCCTTCCTTCCTTCCTTCCTTCCTTCCTTCCTTCCTTCCTTCCTTCCTTCCTTCCTTCCTTCCTTCCTTCCTTCCTTCCTTCCTTCCTTCCTTCCTTCCTTCCTTCCTTCCTTCCTTCCTTCCTTCCTTCCTTCCTTCCTTCCTTCCTTCCTTCCTCCCTCCCTCCCTCCCTCCCTCCCTCCCTCCCTCCCTCCCTTCCTCCCTTCCTCCCTTCCTCCCTTCCTCCCTTCCTCCTTTCCTCCCTTCCTTCCTCCCTTCCCTCCTTCTCACCTCTATATTCCATTCAGTGTGAGAGTAGTGAAAGAAAGAAAGAAAGAAAAAGAGTGAACTGAGGAAGGGAGAGAGGGGGCTATTTCAGTAGAAGGAAAAATTGAATAAAGCATATTTTCTGCCCTCAAATTACTTAACTTGTATCAAATATTTGTTATTCTACTTAATGTCTGTAAATTTTAAAGGCTTAAAGCAATAACTGCCAGCCATATCCCTGCATGTTCACTTAACACAGAAAAATAAATCACAATTAGCTTTTTGAGTTCTTAACTCAATTTTTAACAAGAGTAGTAATGAATTAATATCAGTCATATGGGAAACATGCCTATTTTTATTATTCATAAGTGCTGAAATTATATTGACTACTATAAATATGTAGGAGACATCCAGTATTATTAATCATAAATTACTGAAACTAAAAGCTACCAGCAATAATTACAGAATTTTTTTGTATTTGATGCAATATTTTCCTTAGACTTTTGAGAAACTTTAATATATACAGAAGAATTTCTGTGTTTTCAATGGCTCAAGAGACATATGCTACTTGAAATAAATCAAAATTAATTGATTCACATGATACTTTAAAATGTGAATAATAAATATTTTACTGTATTTTTGGAGCACTCTTTTCACAGAACCAATATTTGAATTTTAAAATGTGAAAAGAGCATGGAAGTGGCATGAGGAAAGGATTATCCCAAGGACAGAAATTGCAGTATTTGCTTTTAGTTGTAAAAAGTGGTAGGAAAGCTATGTTATTTTTGTAAAACAAATGGAAATACAACATAGGGCAATGTTGTTAACATTTCAGAAAGGCTGAATGATGCCTTATTATGCCTCATCCTCACTTTATTCATGTAGAAAACAGATTAAGTACTTTATACCCTAAGTTGTAAGAAAGAACAGTGGATCCACTGGGGAAGGGCTACAGCTGTGGGCACTTACCTGGATATTTTCTTATTAAAGTGTATCGGTGCATTCACCTGGTCATATCTGAGCAGTCAGATGTGGAGCAGAGCTCACCTTCAAAGCCACATATGTAAGTAAGAGGGCATCATAAGAGAAAAACACTGGGCCAGATCCAACAACCTGACAGAGGGGGGGCTGTTTCAGCTCTGTGCTCCCAGGTGCAACCTGCAGCAAAGCTGAGCATATACAGCCAGTAGGCACATGAATATAGGTCAGATATGTTCACCACATATATCATGGTATAATAGAATGGTTTGGGTTGGAAGGGAGCTTGTAGCTCACCTAGATCCAAACCCTCTGCCATGGGCAGGGACACTTTTCACTAGGCCAGAGTAAGCTCAAAGCCCCATCTAACCTGGCCTTGAACACTTCCAGGGATGGAGCATCCACAGCTTCTCTGGACAACCTGTTCCAGTGCCTTACTGCTCTCACAGCAAAAAAATTCCTTCTAATATCTAGTCTAAACCTACTCTATTTTAGTTTGAATCTATTCTCCCTTGGCTCCTGCAAATAGTCCATCTCTGTATTTGTTGTAGGCTCCCTTCAAGTACAGGAAGGCTGTGATTAGGTCACACCCACATTCTTTTCTCCAGGGTGAAAATTCATATATACACGTGGATATAGATATAGATATAGATATAGATATAGATATGGATACACATGTACTGAACATCAAACTATTGACACATGACCAGGCTTTTTTACCCCCTTACTCATTTATTTATCCATCCTTGCTCCTCCCCAAATCACTTAAATCCATTTTTCCTTCCTTTCATTCCTCCTCAAAACATCCCATATTAAGTCACGTGCACTGCTGAATCATTCACCACTCAGCCGCTATGTGGCCCTGTTGCCACCTGTTGCTGAAGGTGGGGCAGCAGAGGTTCTTGTCAATAATAGATCCCTTGGGGTGGATTAAAGTGAAATGATACTGAATTACTGGTGTTTATATATGTATTTGTACAGCAGGTTTGTTTTAGGAGAATTTGGTTGCATTGGAAAGGGGATATGTAACTGTTTTGGTTATTATCTATATAAAAGTATAAAGGCATCATTTAAGAAAATATATGAGGAAAAGAAAGAAAGAGAAAGAAAGGATAAGAGCAGGTAGCAAAGATATCACCTGTGGATCCAGCGACAAGGCTTGTTTGTTGCAATTTCTATATCCATTGATCACACTCTTTATCCATCAGGCATGGAGGAAGCTCCCAAACCACAAAGTTCAACGGGTTAATGTTCAAGTGGGAATGCCCAGGTACCTCCCCTGGGGAGGAAGTTTTACACTGTCTATTGCAATACTGTGGATCATGGACAGTCCTTTGGTTGGAAGGCCCCAGAAATGAGTCTGGAGGCACTTCAGGGATCTTTGATGGTTTATGATCCCGTCTAAGACATGACAGCTGCCTCTCACTTCAGCATAGTTAAACAGTTATGTTCCTTCAGATTTTATCCCTCAATCCTATGCATGAATGTCCCAATACCTTCCCAGGGGGAAGTTTTGTGACTGAGACAGCTGTGTAAGAGAGGACACTGGCATGATAAAAAACACTATCCCACTTTAGAGGTTCTGCTTCTTATCAGACTCTTGGCTGAAAACCAGCATCTTGCTAAACAGAGGTTGTTTTGTCCTGGTTATCAGTAATGAGGGCAGAGTATAAATTGAGCTCCCCTTCCTGCTGTTGTCTTTCTGTGCTCTGTTGTGGTTGTGGAGGTAACCTCTTACCACATTAATTAGTATATATATCTGCTAGTACACAGACAGTCTGCTCAGTAGTCTCTTTCTAGAGACCAGCTTTCTCCAATGAAAAATGTTAACTGATTGAGAGTGACTGTGACTAATCACAACTGCAAAAAAATATGTATTTTAAAGCCATTGCTTCTAGTGGATAGGTGTGATGCTGGAACTGTTGTGCCATCTGCTGTATCATCACCCATAAAACTGTTTTAGAGCAAGGAGTATTGCAGGAATTTAGCTACACTTTAACATGAATAATTTTGCAAAAGAAATCTATTTATCTTCCTAAATAATAACAGCTAATAAATCTTTCTAGTCGTTAACTGCAAACTATATATACAATATAAACTTAATTATAAATTTATATATACACACTATAATAGGTACATGCAATATTATATATGTATAATTAAAAATGACAAATTTGGTGGTTTAATGTCATTTTTTGTTTATTTTTCACCTCACACGATGTGAAATTTATCCCACCTAAATTCTAATGTCTAACAGCTAAGCATTTAAGTCCAAGTAAGTCATGACAGACTTTCTTCATAGTCATGTCAGAGAAATACATACCTCCAGGATTAGACATATCTATTAACATAGGCATCTAAGAGAAGTAAAATTAATCATCACTATTACCTAGATGGGCTTACTTTTCTTCATTAATTTTCAAGCTGACTAGCAAAGTTTATATATCTGTATTTTAGGTAAATAAAGTAGTTAGAATCCAGCATCACATAACAAAGGTACAAAGCAACTGTCGAGTACATCTCCACATCCACCTCAAATGTGAAATTTTCTTTTATTACATCCTTTCCATAAGGCAAAATACAATAAATGATCCAGAAATTAAATGTTGAAAACATTTTCTATTTCCTTTGAAAATGACTTTGTGAAATTCATAGTCATGGGCACACAGGTAATTTAAAAGAATAAGACCTAATTTCCTGGAACATACTGAATCAGTATCTGACAGAGAAAAGACATTTTTACAGTATCTTCCTAACTTGGTTTGACATAAATATGAAGGAAGAATTAACATCCTAAAGCATGTCATGCCTCCACTCCTACCTGTTCAGAGACAGGCTGAAGCTGTAGCTCTCCTCATCATTCTTAATAACAGCAAAAGATACTTTGCTCAAAGATGCACCTGAAATCAAAGTCCTCATTTAATTATACTTCCTCAAAAAAACCCATAGCCTTTCTAAGAATCGTTAACAGTTTGCTATACTCAGACCTCTTCATCTGCATCTGCCTCTCTGAATAAACACCATGACAGAGCCTGAAGTCAGATTAATACCCTAGATTTGCATTAGTTGTATAGAATCCCTTCACAATAAAATGGATACTTAAAAAATGTAATCTAGTCCAAAATTTGGCATCTAAAATAGACTGTATCAATTGTTCCTCATTGTGGGAGACTGGAGGAGAGGCTGACTCAAAACAATCAGTTTGGAGGTGGTGGGGAACAGGGCAAGCTCAGCCATAGGTGGGACAGTTCTCTGTTCCCCCCTGCAACCTTGAGCCTTCTCGCGCTGTGCTGTGAGGTGCGTGAGCATTGGAAAATCAGCGCTGAGCGCTGCTGTAATGAGGGTGGTTGGCTGCAAGGGCCAGCTGGGAACATTCTGGCTCTGTGTGAAATGTAGGCATTAGACTTTGGTGCTGAAATCAGCACAAGCTCACCTGGAGGAGGGCCCCAGCACACCAGAGCAGATTAAAGCACAGTGACGTGTGCTGTGAGACAGATTTGACTACACCTGGGTTTGAAAGCAGCTGAGATAATGCTGAATTCTAGAGTGGTGACTGTCTCACTTTTGCTTTCGCTTTCTATCTTCCTTCTCCTATCTTCTTCTTGAGCGATATTGTAAACCAGACCAAAAATTTTCTGTCAATGCCTTGATAAGTGCATTGTTGTGTCTGGATAAGTTAAAGATTCCTAATTTAAAATTTGCCACATGACATATTCAGTTGGAATGTTCCAAACATTGCAAGAAAAAGTTCTTATTGAACCTCTTGAGAATTTTGTTGTTTTTCTTGAGCACCATCCAGAGTAAATCCAAGTATGTTCCCCTAAACCCGATGGGTGAACTGTGGCGTGACACTTGTTTATTGTTCATCTTTGAATACAGAAACCTAAAGTGACTTGCACAGTTGTAGGAGGTATGTGCTCGGAATATTTTCCCAATTATTTTGAATATTCCCCTCTACTTGGTATAATAAGTCATTAACACTCTACTTAGTATAAGAATCACTATAACTCTTTCTTTTTGCTGAAATCAGTATTTCACAAAATATTTCTTCAGATGACACCCAGTTGTGGGACGAAGAAAATCTAATCTTGGTTGTCTACAGAAGACCAAATTTAGATGCTGTATACAGGTGGGCTTTTTAGAAATATTTGAAGTTTCAAATTTCATGAAATATTAGAGAAACTTCAGGCAGGCAATTCAAGGTCTGTTTACTTGCTGGATTTGCAAAGGTGATTCCACGCTTTGAACTCTTCTGTTTTATATTGGATTGATAACAGAAAAACAAACTCATATGCCTAAACTCAGGGTAATTATGTTGAAATCAATCTGTACTACTTACTACATTGCTTTTATGTCCATACTCCATTATGCCAAGGTTTTTTATTGTTAACACCTAAGAGAAAACACAAAAAGGCATGATTTAACTTCAGAAAAACCTATGAAATATGCAAGCCTTTCAACATATAATTAATTAGTCTTCAAATTCTGCCTTAATTAATGTATATATTTTTCTCTTATCAAACTGATTAAAATAAGGCCAGTTTATCCCTTAAACTGGCCCGTTCCATTCCTATACATTTCAGTTAAATTATGGGGGAAAATAGTATTTCATTCTGCTTCTATGACAAAGTGACATGCTCAGTAGATAAGGGAAAGGCTGTGGGTGTTGTCTGTCTAATGTAAAGCATGTGACATTGTCTCTCACAGCATTCTCCTGGAGAGGCTGGCTGCACATGGCTTGGATGGGTGCACTCTTTGCTTGGCACAATACTGGCTGGATGGCTGGGCCCAGAGAGAGGTTGGAGGCTGGTCACTCAGGCCTCAGTATTAGGGACAGAGCTAACATCTTTATCAGTGATTTGGACAAGGGGATTGAAATGCTTCCTCAGTAAGTTCAAAGATGACACCAAGTTTAGGTGAAAGTGTTGATCTGCTGGAGTGGGGGAAGGCTCTAAGAGATCTTGACAAACTGGAACAATGGGCTGAGGATCTAATTTCAGAATGAGATCACTATTACAGGAGTTGAGAGTCTGCTCACAATTATCTGGTACTGAAATGAAAAGCACTGAAATTTAGTATTTTAGTAACTAAGATATTTCTGTACTTGTGAATTAAACAATGGCAGGGAATCTTCTCAGGCTGAAATTTAACCATCTATCCAGTTGTGCTCTTAAAAGGGCCTTTAGCATGGGTTTTGATCATTGACAAATTTCAGAGCTAGGCATGGGCCATGGAGCAACTTCATTATTGGTTGTTTTGTAAATTCAGAGTTTAGGACATCAGCATAAGCTTTTCTATTTCAGTTTGTCTTGGTTCTAGCTTAGTTTGCTAGTACACTTGCAACCCAGACAGTTTCCCTGATGTTAATTTGGGGATAGGTTTTTAACATAGTCTTTGTGTTTTATTGTTGTTTCAAAGTCATCAAGATAGATTTTGTGTATCCCAATAATAGCATCAAAATCTTTCCTTGTATTTTACAAGAATTCAAAGTGAATGATCCAGGTTTATAAATTCCCTTATGTGCCCTTCACAAGTTTCTTTATGAATAGGAGTTGTAGCTAAGCAAAAGCTTATGACAAAGAATAGTGTAGTAGTCTAGTGAAGAATTATTTCCTTTACTCTTTCAGATATAAATTCTGCTGTTAACGAGGTTTTTTCTCATGATTTACTAAATGAGGACCAGGTGTTAATTTTTATCTTTTTCCTGGTTTAAGTTAGAGCAAATATTGCACCTTCAGAAGGCTATTAATATCCTTAACCCATCTAGGATAGCTAGAAAACCCCTTGGCAAGCATCTATTATTTTATTTGTATTCTTTTTGTAACTCTAATTTTTTTTGTCAAATTCAGTCTTCAAAGGCATTACTCTAACTCCCTTAGGAAAACAAGTGTTTTAAAAAGGAGATATCAAATTGACAGCATTAGTAACTGGGGAAGAATAGACTTCATCTGATTATCAAGATTGAATGTCATTACCTGGATGACACAAAATTCTTGGATCAAAAAACCCATATAACCTGCTCAGTATAGTTCTGAACATGGAAAATAGTTTATTAGTAATAAATTTTTTACCTTTTCTAACAAAGGGAGTACATGATAATGCATGCAGAGTCTTGCAGAAATCTTGAAGCATGTGCAATTTGTTGAGAAATATGTAACTTGGAAAACAGGAACAGCAATTCCAGGAGAAATCCTGTTTTTACATAATTCATTAGATGTCTTTATTTTTTCTTCTCCCAGTGGCTTGGATGTGTGTGACCTTAATAACTTCAGTGATATCACCTCTAAATTACACTGTAATGAGATAAGTCATGCCTTTGTGCCTGCCTGAAAGGTTGCCTCAGAGGCTTTCAGAGCTGTAATCCAAACAACTTTCTAAAGAGAGATTTTTTTTTTTTTCTGAGGTCCTTGCAGACAAAAAACAAACACCCTACTCACAGATAACTTATGGTCTTATACTGCAGAGTGCTTATTTTCTGGTTCTGCTTGTGCCTGTGATACACAAACAGAGAGCTATCCTAGCACAGTCACTATTTGCATGGATAGAAAATCTAATCTTGAGGGAGATTTTAGGGAGAAACGAAGTCTTACATCTGTTACCTACATGATTCTTACTAAAAGTAAAGGAAGGTGTGTAATTCTAGTGCCTGAACATGGTGGCATCTTAGATATCATATATTAACCTGTGGCTGATACCTGCCAGATTTCCCCATTCTTCTGAAGGTCCTGTGTCATATATGCCAGCCCCATGCATGCGTTGCATGCATTTTAGTAATTTAAATGGTGCTACATGACATGTGACTACATGACACTACCCAAATTGTTCCCTTTATTGGCCATGTGAGTTAATCTTGAGCTGCAGACATGGAATCAACATGAAGTTACAAAACATATGAGAAGAACTGCATTCAAGCTGAGACAGGTAATATTCAAAAAGTTACACAAGTTCCTTTTGGTTCATAAAAGCCTGCCAAAGTTTGAATATATTAAAGAACGTTATCTCAGCCCTGTAAGGCAGAAGAGCAGGTTGAAAATCTCAGTGGCAGTCTCCTCTAAAATGTCTTAACATATCAAACTTGGCTTGACTGCTGCCAGTACATTTTTTATTTATTTATTTGCTGAAAATACTGTACTGACAGACTCACTTTCCTCTTTCTGCTGTTATCAGAAGCAGAAACAACAAATGCCTTTATCTTCCTCTATTCTTCTTTAGTCTCCTCGAAATGCCAGAATACGTCTTTTATCAACTGTTTCCTTTACATCATGTTCTCTCTTCTTTGGCTTCTGGTTTTTTCGTTGGCCTATTGGATCCTTTACTGGTAGTCCTTGTCAGCTATCACTCCTTTTAGCAGCTAAAATTCATTTTGTAGTACTGTCCTCATTGTGTCAATTGTCTTTTGCTCAATCCCAAAAAATATGTGTGATGTAAGCACAGGATTTTGCCTGTTAATCACACTGCACAAGGGAGTGCTGTTTAAACTGGTACTACAATGGAAGAGACATGTATGTGCAAAGTAGAGGATCTCATACTCTGAATCTATACAGATGCAAGGGAAGCAGTGTAGAATAATATGAATCTGCTTTCCTCTTCAAACTATTACTATACTCAAGTCCAAAAACCTAGCATTTAATAACTTCTTAAGAAGGAAAATGTATTAAACTTCAATGCATGTGCAATAAAAAGAAATGTTTTATTTTCTATTTCAAAATTCTGCTATGGCACAAATTATATAAGGGCCAGTTTGTATCTGGAAAATAATCTTAAAGGAAATAGTAACACAACTCAATAAAATCTGCTAGGCCATCAGGATCTGGCTTGACTTCATTTGCTATTTGCACTGGACACGGATCCTGGTCTGGTGGTGCCCCACTTCCAAGCACAGCTCACGGCTGCAATTATTACTGAAATACAGACAGACATCTGGATAACTTATGAACATCTGAACACACTAGATGCAAGCCTAAACGTTTAACAATCATTTTTATGAAGAGTTTGGGATGAGTTTTTCATAATAATCATGGGTGGGCTACATAAATTGCAATATCCAATTATTACAGAAGTTGAACAGAATAATTAAGATTTTTTTTTTGTATTTTGATATTGAATTAGGAAGTAATTAAATCTAGAAGAATGACAGGTTCTGAATGAAATTTCAAGGTATAAAAGGTGCCGTTTCTGACAGTTTCTGATAAAAATAATATTTTGCAAAAATAGTTTTTTCCTGCTCATAACTGTTGTATATTAGCACAAAGGTATAATATTGTATAGCTCTGTGAGTGCAGTGAATTCATTGCCTATAAATAGAACTACACAGCAAAATTCCTCTCTTCAAGTGGTAGATATTTATTCAGCTGCATTTTCCTTCATTTTACAAAGGACAGGAATTTCAAATTACATACATAGCATATATTTATAGGTTTAGAAGATCTTTATATTCCTCCTGCAAAATAGTTTTGAATGCCAGTGTACTGAAAAGCAGAGTCACTAACTGACAAAAAATCATTTGTATCCAGAATTTCGAAGTATTCAATTCTAGTGTTTAGTGCAGACATATAATCTCTTTTTGCACAAGTAAGAATTCTTGATAATATAACTTTAATGTAAGCAAGAAATGTAAATATCTATTACTACAGATTACATAATACTTTTTTTCTTGCTCTTTCTGAATGAATAAGACATGACTTTTACTCAGGATTTTTGACAAGTGCTCATTTTTCTGCTGTGCTAATTTTAATTCCTCAATGTACTATTTTGAAAGACTGAGAAAAATTAAGAAATAAAATTTTCTGAAAGATAAGATATTTATAAAGTATTTTACATTGAGAACTCTTTACTTGTAAATGGAAAATTCCAATAATCTAAAGTTCTTAAATGTTAAGTTCTTGTTTTGTTTGGTTTTCATGGCTTGCAGTCTAGATATTTATTTGCTTCTACCGAAAATTAATGTAAAAATTGAGTGGATCACCACGATAAACTCTAATATAACTATCCAGTCCCTGAAATGTCAGCCTGCCATGCATATCCTAAAGGGTTTGGATAGATTTTCATCATTTGGGAATGCCATAGAGATCCTTACGTCTCTGTAGATCAGAACAGTTTGTACACAAGCAAGTAATGCAGCACTTATTTACCATGTAAGATAAACATTACCACACAGGAGACTTAAGTCAAGAAAACTGTGTGTGTGTGAAACACAAAAATACAATAATGATTTGATGTACTATAGCATTTCTTTTCTGGCTATCAACTTTTGTTGGGAATCTGCACATCTGTCTTCTTGACTAATAGAGTTGTAATTATGTACAAAGCATCGGTAAGTTAGGAGGTAATGATGTAATCTCCAATAGGAAAAAAAAATTCCAGAAGGCAAGTAGATTTCAAATGCATGTTTTTCTGTATATTCTTACACACAAGGAAGTCACCAAAAATGTGGTCAATGCAGTCCCAAATATATGGAAGACTAAGACCTAAGTCTTAGAACTTAGAGAGGAAGTTGACAGGCAAATGGAATACCAGGATACCTCAGAATATCTTATATAGTGCTTAATAACTACAAATAGGCAAACAAACGGTGTTCACCATATCAATACATGCCAGAGGTTCTTCAATGATACTAAGTGAAAAGATCAAATGGAGAAAACACTTTGATGGGCTACAGAAAAAAAAAAAAAGCCAAATATTTGCAATTCCATTTAGATCACGGTATTTTGAATGTGGCCTAAGTAAATATAAGCAGAGGTTTTCTATATAATAAGGAAAGTTGTGGGTTAAACAGGAAGATGTCACCAAATAGCGTTGCCAACTCAAAAATCATTAGAATTTCCCACACTGAACTACAGGCTTCTCGACACAAACCTTTCTTTAGTAACTCATACCTCTTCAGATTGCCTAAACATTAATATCCAGGACCATTCAGGATGCTCGGGAGCTAACCAGACACACTGGCATGGAAATGGGGGAGGTAACAAGGACTCTGGAGAGATCCTGGCCTCACTGCTGCAACTGCTGAAGGTTGTCTAGTGTGTGGCAGTCAAACTGGGAGGCCACTGGCTGTTCAGATGAAAGGCTAGATGGCTTCCTCTGGGGATGTTGGCAGTGGTGTCACAGGATTCAAGTAAAGATCCGATGTCTAGCACTGTTTCAAAAGACAGGATTGTCCTACATGACCTCCAGAAGCTTTTCGAACTTAATCAGTGTTTAAAAAAAATCCAGTTAAAATGCTGCATTTATACATAGATAAATAAAAACAAAATCTGCATCTATATTTGAAACCTGTATTTTTAATAAAAATTACATCAATCACATTAAAATAGAAACCTTTATGGGACACTTTCTAAATCTCAAATGAGGCCTTGCCAAAGAAACAGAGTAACAATAATTTAAACAGTATTAACTTTTATGTAAATTTGAAGGGGGTCGGGGAAATGGTGATTTGAGGTGGTGCAGTCACCCTGCGTTAATCTTCCCCACTTAATAAGTTAATTCAACCTACAGGAGAAGTAGATATAAACCATCAAATATCACAATTACTGTGTTTATTCAGAGCATGTATGTGTGACTTCAAAAGGGTGTAAGGAAATGGAAAACTAGAATTTGAAGGTCAAATTATTCCACAGAATAACTCCATTGGTACCAGCAGAATTATTATGAGTATACATTTGCTTTCCTGTCATAAGTGGCATAAGGAAAAGAGAGAAACAGTTTTACAGAGCTTCTAAATTAGCTTCATCTCATCTCTCCCATCTATTCTGTCCCAAATTAATTCACCCTGTCTTCCTTTTCTGCAAGTAGCAAGAAATGAAAAACAACCCAAACTACAACCACGCTTTTCTTGAAACACATTTGTCAGTGGCAATTTTGAACAGAACATTTCCCACCTAAACAGGTAGTTGATTAATTTGTTCATGTCTAAACAAAAGCTCTGGAGGCAGAACCAAAAAACATCTTGTTTTTCACAATACAGAACCTGGAATAGACACAGTCCTGATCTAACTGGAAAGGCTAAATAGACATTCATCTGTGCGATACAACATCAGCATCAGTACTGTAAGTGCCATGGAGGAGAAAAGGAGGGGGAAGAATTCTCAGTTGCTGTTTTCCCTTGCATTGCCTACAGCATCTGAGGATCTGTGTTCAAATTAAATTAAAAGATTAAAATAGTATAATTTGAAACAGTGATTGTTAATGGTATTGATAAAAGGCAAGTTTGGGCAATGGTGAATTTCCACTGAAGATCAGCTCTGAGGAGCTGATGTCTAGTCTACCAGCTCTGTGAATATTACATGGTGATTAGGTATTGACCATGGCAAAATAGAAGGTTTAGTGCATTCCTCTTGCTAAGCTGGTTTGTCTCAGTGCTGGCACAAAAAAAGGACATTTTTTGAAGCTGCTTTTTCCAGGTTACTCAGTGCTTTTGAACTAAAACCTTTGTTGATAAGAAGAGCCCACACTGCTTTAATGAATTAATTTTTTAGTTGTCTTATTGTGGTTAGTTGTTGTTTTTTTTTTTTTTTTGTTTTGTTTTGTTTTTTTTTTTTTTTTTTTTTTTGGGTTCTATGGACCAATTGTAAAACTATATCTAAATATATGGATTTTAGAAGATTGTCATAATATTACTGATGAAAATATACACATAAAAGATATTTAGTAAAACTTTCCATGATACTGTTCTTTTTCTTAACTGCGAAGAAAATGACTGCCATATAAGAACTGAAAATAAAGAAATCATAAATCCAAATACACAAAACCAAATAAAACCTGAATGTTTGGCAATTTTCGCAGGGAAAAGCAGTTCCATAAAAAGTGAGCTGTTATTTAAAAATAAATCTGTGAAGCACGATGCAAGACAAAATCAAATTGGGTATGCAATTATTTTGTATGTGCAATAGGACTAGTTTTAAAGCTTCATTGGCAATTGTCTGTTTAATTAGGCTTGCTGTACTGCACATCCAAATACCCTGTGTTTAACTCTCACTTGGACTAATAGTTGAAATTGCTCCTGAGGTAGTATTTCCATGTGTTTACATTCATGCAATTGCACATTAGTGTGGCTCAAAATGTGTACTTTAAATGGACCTAGCCACAAGACAGTACTCAACCAAGAGGACAAAATAGTCATCTTGCTTGCTGTTAAGGAAGTGCAAGATTAATCCAGGAGATGTCTGTCACAGTCACTGAGTGATTTTTTAATTATTTCAATTGGAAAACTTTGGAGTTTTAAAAAATATTTTGTTATTGCAGAGTTTTGATTGAAAAGTCAATATATTTATCTGGAATAAATGAAATCAAGATGTCTTACATGTTGTTCCTCCACATATTTTATGTTCACATTCTCTGCTTGTTTTGAGATCCGATTAGATTATATCCTGTACCATTTCCATGTCAAAAAGTAATGGTGATGAATCGTAGAAACAATGAGTGCTGAATAGAGTACATGAAGGAAAACGTAGAAAAAGACAACAAATTCAGCATGTATTGCATTACTTTTCACAATTCATAAAAAGAAAAAAAAAGGTAATTTGGAAATTACTGGTGGAAAATATAGGTTTTCAATAAGCAGGCTTCCAGATGTTTAAAAAAATCTAAATAGCAGAAATGTGTCCTTTGAAAAAAAAAATTTGAAAGAAAATACAAAATTTGTCTATTTTCTCACATTTAAGAAATTCATCTGCTGAAACCAAATGCATTTTAAGCAGACTTGCAGTATCATTTTAACCTAATGAATTCCAGTTGAAGGAAAATAAATCCAAAATTTAAGTTAAGATAATTTTTATAGTTTGAAAATATCACTTCCACGTAATTTTGTGGCAATGAAGAAATCAATAAGAGTGAACACATGATCAACTCAGATCTCATTTCACACTGTTTATTTTCTGTATATTCTGTATGATTGAAGTCACAGGAAGCTTAGGTGCTATGTATTCATAAAGCTGACGTATGTTAACTACTTAGAAATGCCAGTTACTTAGGAAAAAAAAGAAGGAAGCGTTCTGAAGAGTAGTTGACTTTGTGAATTCTTCCCAAGACATCAACTGGTTACAGTAAAACATATCTTCCTCCAATTTACACTCCCATACTTGGGAAGTAAATTTATGTGTTTATGATTTGGAGCTGAAAAGCACTTAAAACTCTTAGGGTTGAAATTTTAGAATTTAGTTGAGTTGGCTTCTAATTATTATGCGCTTCTTATCTGACAGCACTAAAAACATTAGAAGCAAACTCTCCATCTGTGAAGACAGTCTGTATGAAAAAAGATTTCTTGTTTGGTTATAGCTGATACTGATTCTGTGATTTTCTGCATTTAGAAGACTTAAATTTAATGACTACCATTAAGCATAAATGCTGCAGTAGTTAATCCCATGCTCAAACTGGAAATATATCTAGCATTTGTGGGTACTGAATGAGTAATATTCTTCTATGCAGACTCCCAGACTGTGTCTATAAAAGTATTTTTGATAGAAGGCAAATGTATCCATCTGTATTTTATCAGTTAAATCAATACATATACATTTTATCAGTGATATAAATACTGTTTATACATACATACACAGCCACTTCTCAGTAGGTGATAAAAAGGTCAATAAAGGAACTGGAAGCATTACCTTAAATTTTACGAGCATCTTTTGACAGGCCCATTTTTTAATTTATACACTGAAGGATAATCAAGACTAATTTAGGTTGTAATTATTCAGTACAATGTCTAAAATAGATATTAATTTTCACAAAGGTTTTATTTTTAGTAACCTCTGCTCAATCTGTTTAACAAAAGCAGCAGACACACTTTGTACTTTGCTATCCAGCAGAAGCTGATACCAGAAATACTGTAGATACTATATACTATAATATGGAGTTTTATTAAAAGTAATGTAATAAGCAGAGTGACTGTGGATTAAAGGACACTGCTCTGATGTCTAGTCACTTTTCTGCTTAATGTCTACTTTTCTTGGTGCAGATATATAAAACCCCCCAAAACTTAAGACTTCTAAATAGAAAAATCTACCTGTCTACCTATGGAAAATAAGAAAAGTATAGTTGTTTGTGTACTGTGTGTGATGTGAAGATGGGGTATCTATTATTCCTGTGGATGTGTTTCAGTCATAATTTCAGCAGAAGTTTCTTGCTTTCAGTATTTCTTGCAAGTTTTTCTTAGAGGGAAATAGTTATAACAGTAAATCCTGGTTTAGATATCAAAATGTAAATATACTTAACTACTTATCATCCTATTTTAAAGAATGTGGTTCTCACTGTTAGTACTAAACACACTAATTATGATTGCTTTTAGATTTGGTGCAGGTTAATTTCCCTTAAATCTACCCAGTGCATTTGCCCTTCTTGTGCTGGGATTTTTTTTTTAATCCATTTTAAAACAAAATAAAATATTAGCAGGGTTTTTTCTGGGTTTTATGTTCTTTTAATAGCACAAGGGAAATCTGGCCACACATATTATTTTTTTTTCTCAGTTTGAGATGCATCCTGATGGAAATTTTTATTTTTCTGCTGGAGAACATGCCATTTTTGTCTGAATTGCAAAAGTTGTAATGAGATTGGTGTTCAATAAAAAACATTTTATAAAACTTCTCACTCACAGTAATGTTTTTACTCTCCTTAGTAGTGTCCCTGATGAATGAATCATATTTGTAAGTTGATTTTTCTGGTTACTAATGCTTATTAAATGAAAGTACTGATGGATAACAGTTTTGTTTAGTATTCCCATGATCATTTCAGGAAATATTTGGCTAGACAACAATCATGCAACACAGAAAATAGACATGACATCCCTTTGCAAGGGACATATTATACATTATATTTGAGATAGTGGCATTGTTATCTTAGGTTTTACTTTACTATTTTTCATTTTTATAAATTTAAGAAAAGAGTTGATATTATTATCATCTGAACCCTTTGCTTTAAGTGTCAATTATATTAAAGTCCTAGAAGTATTTCCATTACGATAATATCTGCAACCTGTTAGGTGATATCAAATCAAGTTAGAAAAAACCCTTAATTTTAAATATTTCTACTCTTGGCCACTTGCTTAGTTAGTTGAAAAGTACAGTAAAATAGATAACTCAGTATATGTAAGGATGCAAAGTGATATCTCTGTAGAATGCAGACCGCTAATTTTACTGAACAGTCTGTTTAGCTCTGATATTGCATTATATATATCAATTAGATTTGTAGATTTGACTATCTAGTTTAGTAAAAATTTTCTTTATATAGCCAATCCAAATGAAAATACATGAAAGAAAGGAAAACAGTGCAGTATTCCCTTTCTTTTAATATCTCAAAAGTACTTGTCACTGACTTATGTGATACATATTTCCATTTTCATCCCTTGAAATATGATGGTTGAATTCCATTTTAGCAGAGATGAATTTTGCATTCTTCTACTTCATGGAGTTTATGGCCTCAACAAAGGCACCAATTTAACATTGCAGTAGAAGTAGGTTTAGACATGCACCCTGTAGAGAGGTCATTCCTATTCTTTGAAGCTCAGTGTTTACTCCTACAAAAGCTTTGCTTATGCTGTTTTAGCAAGGAAAAGAGACAATATTTCAAGTGCTTGCTTGGCAGGAGTCATTGCAACATAGTCTGGAAGAAGGTAGCTAATACTGGCTTGCAAATTGAATACTGTCAGCATCACAACACATTTATCAAGGATGGAAAAAATAAAATCCATGGAATTAATACTGATAATTTTCACAGAGTTCATAGAATAGTAGCAGTATCATTTGCAATGAATATCCATAATCTCTCTCCATGGAAACATCAGCTATGATAAAGTGCCTGAAATTAATAATGTAACACTTCAGGTTAAATATTCCTGTAATTTAAAACTGTTCAATTCACAGGTAAAATAGGCACAGTTTAAAGGACTGCCTTAACACACAGTTCCTCCTAAACCTGGCCTAAGGGAACACTTCATAATTTCACTTTTATATTAACAAAAGTCATGCTATCAACTACTAATATTAGTTATGTGTGTATATTAGAAAAACAAATCAAATCACGTTCAATATAGATTTATACATATTATTTATGTCACCCTTCATATACCAAAGATGGGGTTCATTTGCCAGGACAGCAACTGCTCCAGGAAGACAAAAAATGTCCTTTAGCTGAGGTACCAGGTCTACCTCTCTCATGCCAATGGCCAAGATGCTTCAGCAACTCCTAGATGGTGCCTTGTGCAACGCCCCTTAAGACTGCAGGAAATAACTGTTCTCTCTTAGAACCTCTGATACTGCAAGATCCGGAATATTGTCCTGGAAAACTCTACCTGTTGTTGCCGGATCCATAAGGATGAGAATAGCTTAGGCATGAGAATGATTTGATAAGCGTCCTTAACAGGCACGCAATGAAGGATATTTGTAATAGGCTTCTTGAAGCTATCTCACAAATTTAGAGCAACACTATGACCCATGGAGCAGTAGCATCTGGTTTATGGAACAAGAGAGAGATGGTTTCATTTCAGTGCAACCAGGAATGGTGCTACTGGGTGAGAAAGTCCATCTTGAAAACAAAATTACCTAGATGGGCACAGCCGTATTATTCATCCTTCATCATAACTCCCCAAATTCAAAGACAGGTCAGAAAAGTAATTGTATGTTTTGAGAGAAATAAATTTAAAGTGCAGTTACCTAGTGATGACAGAAATAGTCTTTCTATTGTGATTTTATTTCTTTAAATTTGGGGACTGCTAGCAGCATAATTTTTTGGGGAGGTTATTGTATCAAAATGGTTTATTTGTTGGTTTCTTGTTTTGGGGCTTATTTTAGAGCAGTCCTACTATATTGTTCTTCTCCCTCTCCCATACACTCTTATATCTATTTTGGTTTTTTTCCTATTCATGGTGACATACACTGCATCATCTGCTAGTATGAAAATTGGAACAAATAGCCTTTGATGGAAGAGCCACAGCATAAGTGAAAGTTGTGTGTAATCTTTTAGACTATTCTTCACATTTTACATTTCTGTCATGACAGCTTCATTTAAACCTCATGCAATCTTAGGGGAAAATGGAAATAGGTTATCTTTATTTTTAAATGATGTGACAGGACTAAAATCAAGGAAATGCCTTCCCTGACTGCAAAATCATATTTTCAAGAAAACTTTTTTTAATACAGCAATATCAGCTCTATGTAAAAAGTTTGACATGTCATTTCAATTAGATAAATGAAATATTAAATATAAGGCATTCCCTAGCTGTCAGTATTTTCAAGCTTTCTGTGCAACTTGTCTGTATGTTCAACTTTCTGTTACAAAAACTACATAATGCTTACAATATTTTTTATTCCCTTGAATGAATACAGATATATAAATTATAGCATTATACCAATGGGAATGGTAGAAAATAAGATCGATCCTAACATAGTCTCCATATTAATGAATTTCATGGTGTATGTTGGAATATATAACATGCCATGCTTTGGGTCAGATACAAAGAACATAATTTCCTAACCAGCAGGTTTCCAAGGGGGGAAAAAAAAGTGTAGGTTAGTTTGATCTAATTTAAGTTTCATAGTGCACTTGGAAATTAGTCTAAATTCAATGTGGTATATTGCTGACAAATTAAAACCTGGATTTAAATAAGTTTGTGTCTATTCCGTATGAGATATTGTATTTGTGATATTTTATTAGTAAGTGGAAATGCTGTAATATCTAGTAAGGGAGGACAGTTATATCTTCTGAATTATGAATCAGATATCTGCCTACGTAGTAGAATTTCAGCTTGACTAATAGAGAAGTCTTGTTTTAAGTGGTTTACATGCAGTAACATTTATAGGGGAACATATTTATAGAAAAGCAGCAAAGTCATCAGGAAACAGTGTGGTTTGTACTATATTAACTACAAGTATTTTTTTTTTGTCCTCTCTAAAATTAAAGAGAAATTCCTATCCCAACCTCTTACTGCTTGGATAGGATATTTTCTCACCATTTAAGCTCTGAAATTATGAGTGAGAAGGAGGAAATAAAATAATATATTTTGAAGGAGAAATCCTACTGTAACATAAATAACAATAAATTCTGGTTAGATACTATTACAGGAAAGAAAAAAACCATATTCTTTCAAGTGCTAGTAATCCATTCAATGTTCCCTACAACCTAAATACTCCAAAGCTGCCAGTGAAATTCTATTTTAAGACTGCTTGTCTCCAATGAAGGCAATTGTTTTATTCCAGATTTAATTTCTTGCAAGAAGAAAAGACACATTACAAACTTCACAGGCAAGGCACTAATTTTTTCCTGACATGATACAATGGCAAATATAAATATGTAATTGTAGAATAAAACAGCTGCATTCCAAATAATGTACTTTGTCTCTACCTTGTCAAAGTGGGACAAGCAAGTGTGGTATCAACAGGTGTAAGATTATAGTTTATATTACTGAACAAGATATGAGCAAACTGTTTCAAATAAGATAACATGTAGATTCTGGTTGAAAACTTAATGGGAATTGTCTCAGTCCTCTTGGATATCCTTTACTAGAAAGTCATTGGATCATTGTATTGAGATTTGTTTTTCTGGAACAGAAATTTGCTGAATTTGAGAAGGCTTTCTAGATCTGCACACAGATGAGAGGTCAGCCTTCAATATGTTCTGGGGAGGTGCTTACAAGGGAATCCTTTCCTCCCTCAAAGGCACACTTACATGGGCTTCTACATTTCTACAAGGGAGATCACTGCTAGTCTAGGTAAAAGAGATGGAAAGTCACATTGGTGTGTGCTGCTCAGCTGCTGAAGTTACCAGTCTCAGGCATCACGATGTCCCTGAATATTCCATGACATTCTCCTCCATGCATATTCTTCCATTTTCAGGTTAAGTTTTTCCTAGGCCTTTGCTTCTCCATCTGAGAAGCCTATTCAGAGACACAATGTGTGATCGGCCTCCTAACTGGTTGTCTCTTTATTAATTGGAAGTCTCAGGATGTGCCATTTCTGCATAATCTAGGTGTTTCCAAATCTTGAAGTAAATGCTACCTAAAAACTCAAAATCTTATCCTGGTATTTTTTATGTGACCAAATCCATGTGAATTAATAGTCTACAGAAATTATGTCTTTCCTGATACATAAAGTATTAAAACCTTCAATGAAAATGACTGAAATTCTGCTTACAAATGTTGATGATTTATTCCACCACCTCTTTGTGCCTTTCATGATAATTGGAAATTTTAATTTTAAATGGCTTATGCTAACAAAGTTACATATGAAACCAGTTTTTACAACATGAAGTCTTAAATATTTCAATTATTGGTCAACAATAACTTCACATATAAAATTTGCTTATGTCAGAAAGTTAAAGTATTTTCCTTTCTTTAATTGCTTTAGATGAAAACAGTAAACAAGTTATATTGGAAATATTTACAGTCCTTTTTGCATTCATTAAAAATAAAGAGAAATTAAGAAATCCTATTTTATAAGTTGCACATAATATTTGAAAAATTTATAACTGTTACTAACACCTTTGCAAATTTGGTCACATATCTTTTTATCCATTACAACCTTAATAAATTTCATGTTTCTGAACACAAAAGTAATCTAGCTGATATTTATGTATCTTTTGTGTTTTATTTAGGTGTTCAGTACCATGTCCTCTATAATTTTGTGCAATTCCATTTTCCTATTTGAACTACTTTTTTGATCTATCTGACTCATAGGAAATTCTATGCATATCACAGGTATGCACTTCAGTCTAGAAGTTTTCTAACAGAGATTTTGCTTTAGCAAGGTCAGAAGCAACTATCCCAGTAGTACTGTAGTAACAATAGTAACAATCTTTTATCCATAGTGAAATAGCTCACTACTGCATTGAACATCTGCTTGATTGCAAGTTTAGACTTTTTTCTTTGTTTTAATAAAGAAGTGTTATGACTAGTAAGCATATGAAAAGATAGACCTAAAGCTCAGTAAACCTGTTGTGACTACTTTGTAAGATTTCGAATCTGAGAAGCAAACTCTCAAATATTACCATGTCTTTGCTATCTTTAATATTAATACCTATGCTTTTTCTTGTAAATATTTATATATTATGCAAGTCAGAACACTTAGGAAATTCAAACAGAATATGACATCTGAACGTGAATAATGTGTAGATTTATATATTTAACAATTCTTTCCTTGTGTTAAAACTGAGTCCAAACCTTAATCTAATACTGTGAGTTATAGCACATAGTCTCCACATAACTTTGCTTAGATCTGGGGGAAGACTGGGGAAGAAATATAGGTAAATAAGAAATATAGGTAAATCTGGAAGATGGTGGGATATAATAGAATACTGAATTGTGTCTTTAATTAAAATACTGTCATATTTCTCACAGTGGCTATCTGATACTTCTAAGATATTTCCTTCAGCTACTGTTTTCGTTGGAGCTGACTCAGAATAAAATGCATGGGAAAATCATGATAAATTATATGATAATCAAAAGACCACCTTTCAGAGTAGAAGATATTTTCTTCCTGTTTCCTTAGTATTTTTTTTAATGCATTCACAAATTTTCTCCCCTTGAAAACAAATTTCATAGAATCATAAAATGGTTTGGAATGGAAAGGATCTCTAAAGATCATCTAATCCAAAGGTTCTGCTATGGGCAGAGAAATCTTTCAGTAAAACAGATTGCCCAAAGCCCTGTCCAATCTTCAACACTTCTAGGGATGGAACTTAAACAGTTTCTCTGAGTAACCTTTTCCAGTGCGTCATCACCCTTATCAAATTTCTTCCTTACAGTGAATCTAAATATTTCCTTTTGCAGTTTAAAAACATTGCTTCTTTTCCTGTCAGTCAAAATTATGTTTGTGTTGTGTTTTAAAGTGGCAAGAAGTTTTTAATCACTTGCTGAGGGTAACTCTACCCTTTCATCCAGCTTACTGGTGGCCTTCCCAACTGTATTTGGCAACTTATTATTGTCAAATACATAAGAATTCTGTACTCTCCAAACATAGGAAAGGAAATCTTATAATCTATAATTTCCCAAGTGACTGAAAGAAAGTCCTTTTCCTACTTGTTTCATGCTTTGTTTATGCTATTGTTTGGACAACAGATGGTTTGTTTGGTTAACAGACAGTTGTTTATTGAAGGGATTTGCTGCTTAAAGTTGCTCACTCCATTGTTGGGTTTCTAATTGATTTTACTCTTTTATCCTTTAGGGTTTTTAAATTTTATTTTATTCTATTTTTTGCTTATGGGTATTCCCTTCACAGGCATATAAGTACTCTTTTCCCTGATGTGAAGAGAGTCTAAAAATTCCTGAATCAGTGGAGGCAGTCTGCCTCATTTCTTGCAGTGCTCTGAAGTTCTCTTGGTTTTCTCAAAACACAGCCACTTCCAGATCTATGCAGGAGAGAATCTTTACAGTGTTACCAATTTCATGGTTTTGTACTGTTTATATTTTTATTGATTTGGATTACATTTTCAAGGACTTAAAAAACACTTCCTCCAAATACGCAGTTCATTAAAAAAAAAAAAAAACAAAAAACTAAACCAAACAAACAAAACTTGATGATGATATTTTGAATATTTTCACTCTGGAATGGAAAGCAATTCATAAGATTGCAGTTGTTTTTATCATTTTCTTGAACATCACTGCTATTTTTTATTTTTTCAAAGAGTGGAAATTTAGAAGTTTCTTAACTATTAATCTTTGGTCCATAACTTACATCATTTTTATCTCCTTAAAAAAAGAAAGAAATTGGGAAATAAATATTGGAACACAACAATCACTGAACAAATGCTACTGATCTAACAAGGAAAATAAGACAGCAAAAACCAGTAAATCAAATCCACAGTAGTCTGACATAGAAAAAAAGACTTAACTCATGTAACTGTGATTTTTTTCTCTTTTAAAAATTTATAATTAATCTTATTATTACCTATTCACATTAACTTTGAAGGAGATATTTTTAAATGTGAACTCCTCCTGTTAATGTTCTCAGAACGTTTGTAATCCTATCACTTTTATTAATTTTTTCCATCATATGTACTGTGAGAGGGGATTAAATTTGGTCCGGGTTTGAATTACTGAATTAGAAAACCATTTTTTGTTGAAAATGAAAAAAAAAAACTGCTGTGTATGATGTGAATAAAAAAAAGGTATTTTTATTATTCTTGAGTAAGACTGTATATGAATTCCAATGATATTCAGTAGCCAGCACTCTTTAGCATCTGAATGAATAAACTAGGCAAACCAGTGTAAGAATACCTGGTTCATATCTAACACCATTATTTTACATGCAAATGGGTCAGTGAAGTTGTCCAGATTTTATGAAAAGTAGGAGACAAAAAAAGAGACACAAAGCTCTGAATGCATTTTCCCAGGAGCGTTTCTGAGAAAGCACCTATTGCCTGAGCACTGAGTTCTCTGTGAAGGAAATCAGCAAGACTTTTTTTCATTATTACTTTTTTAAATAGAAAGTTATGGCTTTATCTCATTTTGCTTAACCAGCTGGAAATTCAGTGTCTGCTCTGTTCTTAGATCTTTCTGTAACTAATAGAGAAGTGGTAACTTCAGTCATCTCTATATTAGAGACCTCTCAGAATAGTTGATTTTTCAGTTCTTTGGCTAAATAAAGAACAAACCATAGATTAAGCACCCTGTAGAGGACCAGGTATAAGCCCATTAGCTTGTTTGTCTCGAACACTTACTGTTGTGCTGCAACACAAAGTCAACATAATTTTTGGTACTGAGTCAATGTCCTTTTTGCCAATTATAACCACAAGCTAACATGTATTGGCATATATATTGCAACTTGAATCTTTCTATACTGATGAAGTTTAGGTCTTCCTGGAATATTTTTAGGTGATACATTTTTCTATTCCTTTGCCTTCAAAATCTAGGATGAAAGTGTCTTTGTTCTACTTCTGTGAGTACTTCACCCAGATGGTTGGAGTATAATCTACATGCACACGTTTCTTAGATTTAAAGGTAGTAGAATGGCAGGTGTTCATAGATAAACAAATTGTATAAACAGAAAAGGATGTTTTTAGGTTTTTTTTCTGGAAAATCATGAGAGACATTAAGAAAAATTGAGTAAATGAATGAGGAAGTAAAGGAACATTATTGAAATCCCTACTCAAACAAACAGATGATGCTAAAATAATGTCAGGTATCAGGAAAATTTACCAATTTGCTTTAACTTTGAAAATTTGGAATCTAACTAGGAAAAGATGGTATTCTCCCATTTGGGAGGAGTAAAGTGTGTGGCTCACAAAGTTTCAGCTCAGTGCTTCTTAATTGTTGGTCAAGTAGAAGAACACACTGCCCACGGCCTGCAGATTTCTGAGCCAATACAAAGGTCTGGGATTCAGCCTTTCTGGAGGTTTTGAAACTGAGCAATCTACTGAGACAATCATGTATGAAGTAAGTTTGCCATTATTTTTAATTCTGTTGTTGTAGTCCAGCTTTGAGATCTTAAAGTCTGCCCATGTACAGTACCTATGTCAAAGGTGCCCTGAACATTAAAAGCCTTGTGCTGGTTGTGGATTCCACTTTTTACTGTGTTTTACCCATTTAATTTTCTTTTTCTTAAATATATGGTCTGTTGAAGTTCCGCTAAGGTCCTGCATGGGTCAAGGCACAAACCAGCTATGTGAGGGGTCTTCCTAATCTATCCCTTGTTGGGCAGATTTTATCTTTAACTAAATTAAAGGCTTTATGTTCTCTAAACCTCTGTGATACTGTTTGTTGTTTAGCTGGAGGCTGTTTTTTAAAGCCTGGAAAATAATAAAGCATCATTTGTATTCTGCAGGCTGAACAGGGATACAGCTGAATCTGGCACTTGGTCTTACCCCAGTCATTCCCACTTAGAAATAGACTAGAATTTTTAACAAAAAAAATAGTATAATAATGGATATTAGGATATTTTGTTTGAAAACAATTTTCCTTAAGAATATAAAATTTTTAATTCAAGAAAAATGGCTGGAATCCCTCAAAATATTACATTTAAGCTTATGTCATAAAGATTAAATTGCCCTCACCATAATTTTATTCCTATTGTCAGGGTGATAAGGTTTAAATAGCAAAAATAATTTTAAAATCCCCCAATGCTTCCTTTTAAGTTCTAATTTATCCAAGATCTGTATTTGTTGTTCATAGTATACAATGTAATGTAAAAACTACTTTTTGAATAGAAGAAACATACATACACAAATAAAAGGAAAAATGTTGCATTACTCCCTCAGATTCTCAATTACCCTTCTTAATAATCTAGTGCATGAAATGTGCATTCAACATATGATATGTGTTCACATCATACAAAATATAAAGAAATATAAAATTAAGGGTTATTTTAAAAATGCGTGCATGGTCCATAGAATTGAAACCTGAATATGCAAAGCTCTTACATGTGGGTTGCATTACAAGATGAGTAAAGTGTGAGTTCTCAGAGCAGGACTGCTCTTAACCCATGAATTTGGTTCAGGAAAGCCGTATACTTGGGTTTCTCATGCTGCCAAAGTAAGGAAGCGGAAGCATCTCACATTGTCATCCCTACCTCTCTCAATGCTTCAGGCATCTAAAGCCAGACCTGACTGAGGGGTTATCCCCATGATAATCAAATTTGGCCTAGCTGCACATGATTTATCTGCCATTCCTCAGGTAAGCCACCACCACATTGCTGGGAATTCAACTTTCAGAAAAGTAAGATGTGAAAATGTATGTGCATGCACATGCTTTGCTTTGTATACGTGTGTAAAAGCTTACACCTCACAGAAACCTAACTGAACTTTTCTGATGTGAATGGCTGCATTTCTTTTTATTTGAAATATCTTCCTCAAGAATGTGATGTGGTCTGTGGAAATGGCAGTATCAATATAGAAATTTTCACAGTATTTTACAAAGGGGATTGATAAGTAACATAAATGGGAGAGCTTCAACTAGCTCAGACTAAAATGTGTGTTGTTTGAAGTGCTGTTGTATAACAAAACACATTCTATTTTATAACTAGCAGAAATGCCGCAGAAAATGTCCCAACCTTTATTGTGGTTAGTACATGCTTAACCTCATTAAATGTTTTCTTCTGTGTCTGTTCCTCTGCCTCTGTTATGGGCAGTGCCATCACCTAGAGTTGTATGCTCCTGGGAAAACCCTGCAGACCTCTGGCCCTGCAGAGGAAAGAGACTGCAGAATGCTGGCAGCCCTTCAGTCTTCAATCACTATGACATGGTAGCTGTGTAAGCATGTGGTTTCCCAAGCATACATAGTTTCATACCGTAGAGCATCCTATAATTTACTTAAAAGGGTCAGCATTGGTTCTTTTCCTTTCATCACCTTGATTTTCAGCATTGAAATATCTTTCTGTTTATAGATCTGTCTCAGAAAGAATGGGCAGCACATCAGATTAAAATCATAAGGCACAAGAGGTGATGGTGAGTCTTGACCCTTAATGCCTTATCAGTGATGCTGCACTTTTGGCTGAAAAAGAGTTAGACATCAAGAATTTAGAGAAAATGAGACCTCAGAACGATAAAAAATGTTGAAGAATGATCTTTGCTGATGAAAATTTTACCTCTCAGCTTCCATGGATTTGTTCTTTTTATAATGCAGAATAAGAAAAAAAATATGCAAATTGGAGTCAATGAGAGTTTTTGTCTCTAAAGGACTCTAAAGGACTAATTGCAGGGCATGTCTAACAGAAGTAATACCAAATCTGAATTTTTTCATGTTATTTTATGAGGTTCATGAAATAAAGGATGTTTCAGGCAAAACAGGAGGCTATGGGTACATACACAATATCTTCAGAATACACTGTACTGACAGAAAAATAACTGGCATATGATTTTTATGCTCTGCATGTTATTACTCCCTACAGAGTATTTTATAAGTCCATCCTAAGTAAATAGTAGTGAATAACCATCTTGTCAGAGCTTCACTTTGGAATGCCTTTTTCTCCATCAAAATTAATCTAACATTTGCATCACAAATTAATTTAGTCAATCCATGGAAAAAATATTATAATTACATTAAAATAAATTAAAAATCAAGAAATACCCTGTTCAGTTTATTTTAATGTCTGCATAACGTGCAATTTTAAATTGCAGTCAAAACAATAAATTTTCATAAGGAGTTTTTTATCAACCATGTTCAGTCTCAAGTAAATGAATCTTTGGCATCTTGCTGTAAAATTACACACCAAAAGACCAGACGTATTATGAATTCAGTGACAGAACTCACTTCATTATAATTTATTGCCTATCAGATACTATAACCTACTTTGGAAGAAATTTTGGAAGGGCAATCAATTATGAAAGACACTATCTGACAGTCTGCATACTATATACAACATCAGTCAAAATATTTTAATTTCAGGACATGAAGCAAATTCTTTTTTCACAAACCAGAAGTTTAGATGAGAAGTTTTCATATCTCTGTAGGAACCTGTGATATGCCAAAACATGTGTGCATACATATGTCACAGAAAAAAACCCCACTTTTTATTTACATATTAGGAAAACTATATAATGTAAAAATCAAATGTAAAAAAGGTGGTAATTTACATATAGGAAGTTTGAACTATTTTAGTCTCTGTGATCTAACAATTTCAGGATGAATTTGTGATGACCAGTGGATATGGGGAATAAAAGTTTGTGAAAAATAACCAGATTTTTTTCATATGCTACAGGTAGAACAAAAAACTTGCCCTCCTAGAATCTTGTCTACTCTTCCAGACTGTTAAGGCCAATACTGAAATATTTATTTCTCAGAAGAGAAATTAAAAAAGAAAAAAATTTTTACTTGTTGTGTGCTCAGGAAATAATGAAACTCCAGTCTTTGATTTTCTTTGCCAAATAATAATGGATGCTTCTCTGAAAACAGTTTATTTTCTGCCATAACAGAGAACAAGCTCATAGGTACACTCTGAGAACAGGAGTGTTCTGGCTTAGCTCAGAGAGCATACAGGGGGCTCAACCAAACAGCAGTCATAATCAGGATTATGATCGTGATAATTTGTGGCAATGATAATCTTTTTTATTGTAGATTTTTTCTTTCATGGATATTTTATGATTTGGGAATAATGTGAACCTAGAAAACTAAAAAAAAACTGTCTGAAAACAAAGAGAAAATTTCAAACCCAAATCAATATTCTTCTCTGTTTGTCATTGCAATTACTTATATTGATTTACTTCATAAAGCAGATTTTTATTATGAACCAAAAGGTGTTTCCAAGGTGATAGTGATAGTGGTGATGCTGAGGACCTTATCACTGAGAAAGAGAGTAATTAATAAATATGGCCTATAGGTATATATTTGTATAATGTTTAGAATAGATAGATATGCATGGATATGTGTATTATTTATATAAATACTTATAAAATACATGTACATAAACTCCGGCATGTTTTCCTTGATTCCTAGATTCCAGAATGATTTAGCGATAGAAGCATTTCTGCTGGCATGAATAAAAGAGCATAGTTTCTAGTACTTAGGCTAGAAGAAGTAAACATTTGAAAATGGAAACCCTGAAGGCTCAAAACCATTACACAAACAGAGAGAATTGAAAATGTATTTTTAAAATGCATGTTGTTGACAATTCCAATTCCTGTAGTCATATGACCCACATGTCCAGCAGGGATTTTTCACAGAATCCCATTAAAAACATTCCCCTCTTGGGAAGAAAAAGAACATCTAAGGCCTTAGGACAGCAGTAACTCTAATTTGCAATAGAATCTCAGGGCATAGTTTTCTTCCATCTCTCCTTATAAAATATATTGCTAGCACTCCAGAAGTAATAAACCTACCTAAACCAGACAGTAAGAGTAACAGATGTGTTACTTAGACTGAATTAAATTTATGCTGAAAAGTGTGGCTATACAGATTTTTATAATAAAAACTTAAATTTTTTTACTTCTTCAGCAACAACAATTATGGTAATATATTCTGTATCTGTCATGGGTTCATATGCTATTTAAACTGCACTCTATGAACCTCTACAGTACATAAACATGCTTAACCTGTGAGGAAATTACACCTTTATGTAAATAAATAAAGACATAAATAAACGTATACATGACACACAGAATTTGTGTGTGTGTGTGTGTGTGTGTGTGTGTGTGTGTATTGCATTTTTTTTATTTACCACTGATTTCCATAAGATATTTATTTGATCCAATACTGTTCCAAAAATGCTTACTCTACAGATTACTTTTCAGAAAATTGTTTCTTCCACTCTCTGATGCTGTCAAATATAACTTGAACAACCACTAACTGAGCAACTAACTCATTTAAAGGAAAAAAAAAAAGGATTTGGTGTTGCATAAGGTAGAGGGAAACATAATTTTTCGTACTAAATATAGAAATTGGTAGGAAATAACATTGCTGCAATGTGTGCCAAGAGCTTTGTTAACTCAACATTTTAGCTCTTTATCAGGGTGAGGTGGCTGTTGGCACACAGTGGAGTTTCTTTGAAGATAGATAGCTGCTTGATGTCTCAGCTTCTGCAAAATTTTCTGATTTTAATAAGTGGAAAACAAAACAGTTTTGTGTTTCTTCAATGCAAAATTGTAACAAGGAACTCATTGCAAATATAAGTTTTAGGGTTAATGCACATGCCAGAGTAGTGCTCAATCAATTCTTTTTCATCTACATTAGCCTAGCAGTGCTAAATTCTAATGAAAACCGAAGCATCTTTTTATTTATATTCGGATCAGGAGATGGTGCCAAAAGAAGAACCAAAAGCAAGGGAGACATATAGGAAGGTAGATAGGAATTAATCCAGCATGATTAACAAAGGTACCTCACTCTTTGGACTTCTTGTGCAAGTGTGTTCAGAATTGGGTTTGGGTATTTTTGAGACAAAGGAAGTATTGCAGCAGGAAATTCAGGGCACTGAATGGAAACCAAGCAGAAGCAGCAATGGCAAAGTCCCACAGCTGGGGCTGACCCAGCCACCGGGCATGGGCTCAGCATGTCCTGCTTTGGCAGGAGCAATAACTTCAGCCAGCATCTGATGGAGCAGCAGGTTACTGAGGGGAATCAGTACAGCAGCAGATGTATGTTAGGATAGACCTGGCAGGCTATGTGTGATTCAAAAACTGGCAGAAAAATTCACTGAACAGAGCCAGGACTTTGCCTGGGAAACCATTGAAAAAATGAAGAGGAAAGGGGTTATATCCAGGCTGTATAGTAACATTTCAACTGTCAAGTTTTCTTTACTCTCTGTGACCATAATTGAACATAATGACTACTAATAAATTACTAGTTAAAGAGAATCTCTTGTACATATAACAGAGTCTCTGTCCCTCTTCACTTGAAAATAAAGTGGCATCCTGTAGATAAATACACATACATTTTTAATGCATGGCAAAGTTTTTTACTTGCTAAAGGTGTTTCTCACTGTTATGGGGCAACGTTTGTCATGCTTGAAATAAAACCAGCTTTTGTGAAGAAACACCATTAAATGGACTACTGCTCCTTTTGCCCCTGCTTGGCTTACCTAACTACCTTGTCCTACAACAACATTCTCTCTCTTCAGTGATTGCTTTTCCTCATGGGATCTGTGCATATCAGATATTTACAGTCATACTGACTAAAATTAATTTCCCAAAATTTGCAAAGCAATCATATCCCTAACATTTGCTAAAGAGATCAGAATATGCAAGCCATACAAATAGAATGTCATTAAAAACTGTTTCAGGAAGGTTCTGTTGGCATCCCCCTCCCTACAGACCAAGATTATTTTTTTATCTCAAAGCCTCAGCTGATCTTTCTGTAGTTTGTATTGTCATAAAGAAGAATAAATAAAAGGGTCCATTGAAGCAATTTTGTTTTGAAAATAAATAAAAACATTTGGTTTCCAGACAGATAACCACATTAATCTTACTCTAAAGGTTAGAGATGCCTTATCTCAAGGTCAAGATTTACACTTTCTATAATACAGAATGATTCTTTGCTACAATCTTGTCACACTATAAAATATAAATCTAAATCTATAAAATATAAATCATATGCTGTAAATAGAAAGTACTGACTCAGTACCCTATAGAGTTTTTAATTTTTTTTTCTTTCTTCTTTCTATCAGAAATCATTTTGCCTGGAGTCAGACGTTCCTCATTCAGAAACTCACTATGTGCACCTTGGTAATGAAACTTGTTGCTCTTTGGAAAGATACCCTAATTTACAATTTTTAAAAGTGATCATAGTGATATCTTAGGCACTCTCAAGTATTCAGTTTTGCCTCTAAGTGCTGCTAGAGTGACAGAGTGAATCTTTTTTAGCCCACTTGTCATATCTACCAACAGTAGGGAAATGACTTGAATAACTCAGGTGTCTCTGGTCACATTAGTTTTAAACAGATAAATTTGTTCATTTGTGTCTGCTAGAGAATAATTTGATTACTGTATAAGATCAAGTGGTTCAGGAAAAAAAAAAATTTAAAAATTATATATACATGCATCATATTTCTTTCCTGCTGAAGTATGGTCCCTCAGCAAACTGAGATAATTTGGCAAAAACCAAATCAAGTTGAAAAGATTTTTTTTTATGCCTTCATAAAGGTAATTAATTTCTTAGAGTGTGATTCAGTAAAAAGAGAGAGTTTTTGTATTATTATTTTATTTTTGCCAGACATTTCATGAAATGTATTAAGTTATTTATTTCTTATTCCTGAGTCCTGGTCAGAGGAAAACCAGAAAGCCTACATATTTACCTCCTGTGGTATAGATGTTTTCTTCAGAGGCTTTTATGAAAAATTTGAGGAAATTGAATCTTGGAAACATGGATAGTTTAGACTTCAAAACTCACTAGTGTATGCCTCTAGCTTTTTGGTTTTGTGTCAGTGATTTATTCCTTTGTTAAGCCTATTTAATATGGTTGCTTTTTTTCTCTTTTCTAATTAGAACCGATCAATTTCACTTTCTTTCTTTCGCTAGACAGGTTACGATAAAATCAGCTGTTGTTATCCTATCACTCTGTAAAGATACAGCATGTTCAAATACTGTATTTTTACATATATGTGTATTATAGTTTAATACAGTAGTTTCCTCTATAAATTAATCTGGTGTCCTTGAATATTTTACACAGTTTTTTTTCATTACATGAAAAGAGAGATTTTTTTTTCCTCTTTTCTTAGTCTCTGTACTATCAGATAATGAAATGTGAGGGAGTCTTATCAGAGAACTAAAAAGGCAAATACTTCATTTTAAGAAAAAATTTAAATAAGTACAGTGTGTCCCTTGATGTACTTAGTTCTAGGATGTTTTTCATGGAAACAATGGGTTCTGAAAACTGAATAATTCCATAAAGATTGTTATTTGGATCATGCTTTCTACTTTCAAAGTCAGGCTTCTACCAGAATCTTCAAAGTTAAATTTGCTTTCAAGTCACTGTTTTTTGCAGTTAGAAGTTCTAAACTAGACAGCACTGTTGTTTGGGCTTCTGTCTTCAAAATCAATCATATATATATGCACATTCACTTACAGATATCATTATTATCTCATCTAAATATTTTTGATATCATAATAATAAACAGAAAATCACAAACCAGTATAAGTTGTGCTTGAAAAGAACTTGGACTTACATTGAAGATGTGTTTAAGTTTTATTCTGGTTAATAGCTAATTTTTTTAGGTTTCGCTATCAGAATGAAATATATATTAACTTACACTAAGCAATGTAGCACATGTCATGTTCTGATTCCTTCATAACTGTATTTTTGATATGTAGATAGACAGATACATACATATCAGATGTGTCTATTTCAGTCAAAATGTGTACCACATTGCATCACTTTAATTGATATTTTAAAATTACTGGATAGGGGATTCTTTTTATTTTTTAAAAGTCTGTATTCATAAAATCATTGAATCAGCTTAGTTTTACCTTAGTTCTACCTTTTTTTAAGGTGAGTATCAAGGAAGTGTTTGATTAGCTTTCAAAACGAATACTAAATATGGAATGAACCTCTCCTTTTCTCTAAATTGCAGTTTTTGCTATTCTGTACATAAAGCCATTGTTTCAGACTAAGTACTTTGTTCCTTTAGTCTGATAATTTCCCAAGCATACATTTTACAGTTCACATCAGGCAAAGTTTTGTTAACATATTACGTGCTTCTGTGACAGAAAGCTGTATTCTCATTCATGTTTAGTCTACACATTACATGCCCTTGTATAACAGTGATCACTTTAATTGAAAATTGCTTAGGGAAATCAGGTAAAAAAGATATGGAAAGTATACATCAACCATATTTCCTGTTGACTGCAAAGTATTCAAACACATGACGATTTTAGATGGATTTCTATCATCTACTCTCAACTATGCTGCAAAACTGGACCCAGGGCTAAGTATTTCTGAAAACTTAAGCCACCTGAAACTAAATGGATGTACAAAATTGTCACTAAATGTTTTTTTCTGTCTATATTTGTCAAACATTGACTATTGCTACCATTACACTGGAAAAATGGATGTGAAAAAGTAGACACCTAACAGACATATAATCTTAGAGAGCAGCTGGGTCTAGCTCTATGGTGCTGTCAGAAGTATTAGGATGCAGTACTAATTAGCAGCAGAATCCCACCTCACCTTTTTAAAAAACAATGACTGCGACTCAGAGTAATACTGCAGCATTTCATTCATTCATTCATTCATTCATTCATTCATTCAGTGAAGGGAAAACAGCAAAGAGAAAACATAAATTTGAATTAATATATATACATATATATATACACATACAGAACAGGTAAAAGACTGACAGAGAAAGATGATTTATTGAGAGAGATATTTTTTAATATATTCAGTCTTTTATTTGAAAAAATATCTTCATTTATTTCCAACTGGATGGTCAGTTGATAATGAGTCATGCAGAATTATCATATGACATAAATGGAATGCCAAAAGCTACTAAAATCCTCCCTTATTAAGTTGTTTTCTTATGATTCAAATTGTTGGTACCACAGGTGCCACTCTATTCAAGCTGCTTCTTGTTTTGAGTCAGCTGGGATTTTATGCTTTTTAATACTTCAAAATAAGATAAGTAATATGAACAGAGAGGATGAGTCATAAAACTGGCCACGGCCACCATTAAAGAAACCCCAGAGGATGATAGGCTTGTAAGACTTATTGAACAGGAGTCTCATTAAAATCTTGTGTGTGATACAAAAATATTTTTTGTTTTGCCTAAATTTTGCTTTATTTGTATCTCCTATAAAAATGCATGTCTTTTCTTGTTTGTGTTTCAGTTTTGCAAACTTTTCTTTGTTCTTCCCTTAATTTGATACATGATGAAAATTATTAAAAAAAAATCCATTTGCTCTGGATATGGACCCCCCTAAAAGTGTAACTACTTTTATAATATTCAACCACATGGTGCATGCATTCTTTCAAGTATCTGGAAAACATGATGGTCTAACTTGGGTCATGCTTTTTAATATTTCCTTTATTACAACCATTGCCTTGAATTTTCTGGACACTTTGAATTTTCCGGACACTTCAAGTATACACTAGCCATCTACATTATATTCAACCAATTCTGGTCACCAGCACCAAGCTTCTTTCATTCTCCTGCTCTCAGTAAAAACTTTGATAGCAAGATCAAGTGTGCTTTTTCCTCTGGCTAAGTTCTTCAACATCTTGTATAATAATATATCCCTCTCTTTCATAAAGAGTGCATTTATTACTGAGTGGGTCAGAATTAAGAGCATACACCCAGATACATTCCAGAAAGTGCCCTAAGGATTTTTCAGAAATGCATAGGAACATATGTCTGAGTATTACAGGCACGTCTTAGGGTGCATAAATTTTGAACAACTTTAGCATCCATTCTTTCTTTATTTTTCTGAGATTTATCATATAAAAAAGGTAAGTTCTCTGTTTTCTCAAATTCCAATTCCATTGGCATTTTAAAGCTTTGGAAATAAGTGTTTGCCCTAATCTCTAGTTTTTTCTCTGTTTTTATCAATTATGCATGGATCTTGCACTCTGATGATCAAGTGATGTGAAACATCAAACTAAGTTTTTATTGTGCTAATGAGATAGAACTATCTGACATCTAATGACTTCTATGTCTCCTTGAATTATTCTATATCTCACTTTGTGTGCAGATAATTTAGATGATTGATAATCATTCATTATTATTTTTGCATTACAAAAACCCCTCCTCTCCTTTTGTCTGTAAGAATAAGTCGATCATTTAATTTTCTGAAGACCATTTCTTTCTTTCTTTTTAACCTATATTAGAGAATGTACTAATTGAACTTATTTTGAATTCATGTATAGCTTGAATACCATTCAAATTATACTTCAAGTATGCTATCATTGTACAACTGATGATAGTGTTCATTATTGAATGTATTTAACCACATAAAAGAAATATTTGAAAGAATTTAAAATTGAGGTAAAATTCCCCATGCTATTTCTCATGTTTGAGAATGTCCCTTATACACTGAAATTTATCTCAAATGAACCAAGAATACAGACTGGGATGCTTCATCTTAGGTAGCCTGCTTCATTTTGTCCTGGTGATGTGGTAAACATTATACTGAAAAAAGGTGGTAGCTGCTCAAAGGAAAAGATGAAAAAAGGATAGATTTGAACTAGAAACAAGGGGATAGACCAGTTGTGTTCCAGTCAGAAATAACATCACAAATACCTATTGAATTTGGATTCGTCTCACCCAATTTTATCACATGGCTAAAGTTTGAACTAGTTGGTTATTTCCCTTTTAATACAAAGAAATTAGTACTTGCAGAGGCTCTTTGCAAAAATATATTAAGTAGGAAAGAAGAGCCCCTTGGAAAGACTTGTTTTCCTTCACTGCCTGAAACAAGAGACCAGACAATTGGATGTCTTTAGGTGACTGATAGTAAGCTTAGGTTAGATAAACAGAAAATAGAAAAAAGTATTCTGACAAACACAAAAAAAAAAAAGAGGGAAGATTTAGAATCTTGATTAATAATTAAAAATTTTTAAAAAAGGGAAAAGCGTGTGTCCAGATCTAATGGCAAGATATATTAGTTCTATGCATGCTAGGAAGTGGGAGTCAGTAAAATTAGAACATTCTGAGAAGAAAAGAAATAGCAGTGATACTGTCAGCATTTCACTCTCAGATGTCTTCATCCTTATTAAATGAGCTACTTTGCATAACAGCACAGCTTCCCTCAAATGGAATAGGAATATGAATACAAGCCATGCTCTTTTCAAACAACTGCTGCAGAAGTAAGGAATTCTGCCAAGTGCCATACACTTAAACTGCTATTTACTTTAACATGACAATTATGATACTTCAAAATAATCTTTTCTTCTTCTTATCAAACCATTCTGTTAATTGATTATTAGAAGGGTTCACAGATCATAATGAAGGGGAATGATTTTGGTTTGGTGTTGTTGGTTTTGGTTTTGGCTTTTTTTGATCTTCATTCTATTTAATTTATAAATATAAATTTATATTTATATTGAGCAAGAAATATTTCATTCAACACATTCACAATTAAAATTTGCTTTGATTTTTCTCAAAGCAGTATGTTGTATAAGTAAACTTACAATGTCTTTTTTGAGATTATAATTATTTATTTAAAAGTCTTCATGCCTAAAATCTTTAATGCAGTCCAAAGGCAGTGTCTTCAAGAACTCCGAATTCTCTGAGTGCTTAGACCAAGAAATAAGGGAATCTTCTCCAGTATGAAGTTAAACTGTTAATCAATAACATTTCTGCCCTTGCACTGGAACATTGTAAATTAGTTTGAACACTAATTACAGAGACAGAAGAGTAAAAGATCTTCCAAGATTTTTCAGGAAGGTTCAGTTAAAAAAAAAAAATATTTTGGTTCAATAAAAAAAGTCCCACAAATGCTCACACACACACAAAAAAGAAATCATTAATAAAAAATAATAAAAACAAAACCCTGGTATTTTTAAGTAATCAGTGTTGTGTTCAATAATTCTATAGTTCAATAGTTCAATACCTTTTCTCTTCTCTTGGGTCTGCAGGACCTGTGAAGACTGTCTGGCCATATCTCATCTAAAGTAACTCCTTGCCACAGCAGACTCTGAGTTCTTGTGGCCATTTGGTTTCCCCTTTTCCAAAGGCACATAGCAGTTTAGCCTCTTGAGGACTCCAGTGGTTTGAATGCTTTATTGGCTTAGAATATGGAATCAGAAATAAATTATTGTCTTCCTTCTTCATTTTGACCCTAAAACTGGCAGCGATCAATGAAGGAATAGGCATTGTCAGGCAACTGTGGAAAGGATTCGGTAATCAGAAGGTTCCCATCTTCACAGGATACTTTCCCAGGGGGAGTATTCCAGAATGTACCTTAAAGGATGGTCCTCTTTTTAATTATTACTGTAAATAAAATTATATAGCATCCATTTTGTTATAATAATATAATAAATAATATAATCATAACAATATATAATGACTTCTTGAGATAAATTATATTTCCATATTAAATTAAAATGCCATGTATTTTAATATCGGGGAGTACAAGGCTCAGCTCATGTCTTTACCTTCTAGACAACAGATTTTAGTACCTAGAGAGCTGATTTCCTACATTTCGTATGTATACCCAAAATGTTCTACAGTTTTTTTTATAAAGATACAGAATGAGAAGGAATGACTGTGTAAAGTGTGTTTCCCTGTATTTTAAAAAGAGCATTAAGGGCTGGTGCATCACTTGTTCACCTGATTTTTATTTTAAATACTTTGAATGGGGATTATTTGTAACTCTTTCCTACTTCTTTGTTTTGACATATTGGTGGTCTTTTTGCAGCTATTTTTGAAATCCAGCTCATGAAAGGAAAAATGCAGCTTGTTATACAAAATGTTCAAGTTTCTAATTAGGAGAAACGAATTGCAGCTATAGTACATCCCCAGATTGTATTAATATTTAATTTCTTAGCTTCCTACATCAAGGATTAATCAGATGAAAACTTGTTCTGAATACTTATAAATCGAAATAGGAATTATTGCAAAGATATTTCTGAATTACTTGTAAGGCTTATATTGACAGGCAAAAAACCCCAGAAAATTATCTGGGGGTATATCATATCTGTATGCAAAATATTTTTTTTTCATTTTCATATCTTTAAAATAGTCTTTGTTTTGCATCATTTTAGGTTGTACCTTCAAACTCCCCCCCCAAATTTTCTGATAAATATTTTGTCCTCTAGTTGATATGGCCAACTACATGCATAAGAAATATCTTCATTTTTATTTCTTAATAATTATGCTGGCAAAAATTCTAAGACAGCAAAATTTCCCTTACTATAGTTTCAATGAGGTAGACAGGGTCATAGGAATTTTCCAATTTACAGAATTCAAGTATGGCATTGAGACTATCTGATTCTGATTAGTGGGCAAAGCAATCCAGGAAGGTTTCTCTCAGAAACGTTTTTTTCTCACTGTCACCTCACCTCTCTCTCTTAGCAGTCACTCTGGAAGTCTGGTTCGGCTGGATTGAACTTCTAGTTTTAATAAATTTATAATGCAGCTTTTATGTTTCAGAGAGTCTTGGGTAACATATTTCTTTGCTGCTCCAAAAATACAAAGAACTAGATTCTACTTGTAATTAACTAGTTGAGAATTCACTCATTTAAAATTCATGTCAAGCTGACATTCTGTAATGAATCTTTGTTCAATGTGAGGGTTTGGGAGGAAAGTGTAGTCAAGGTGATATAATTTATAGGTGCTTAATTTAATTCTGTGGCAGCAAATCTGTCATCTCCCCATGGTATCTTTCAGTCCAAGACCTGAACTTTAAAATATGTTTAAAGATTTTGTTTCTTTTTGGTTAAATTATTTGTATCCTCTCCTTCAGTTTTCATTGTTGCAAGCTTTAAGGTGTTCCCTATATAGCCAGAATATTTGAAGAAACTTAACAAAAAGCCTTGTCACTGCAGAAACAGAGAAATATCTTTACTGTTATCCTTATCTGTTTTAAATGTGCCAGATAACTGCTTCCTAACTGTTGGACATCCATTACTAAGTGTCTTAAATTTTAAAGCTATTTTTATTTCGCTGCTGCAATTTAAATTAAACAAAGGCTACGTCCAGTTCACACATGGGTTAGAAAAGTCCAGGCATATATATCAGAAGAGAGGAAATGAGGAGGAACACAGTTTAGCAGATCAGCTTGATGGAATAGCAGTCGTGAAAATTGGTTCAACATATGGATTATTCAGTTTTCTGATAAGAAAAAAACCCAACACATAGAAGTATAGATTTTATAAAAAGTACCAAAAAGTTAAATAATAACCCCAACAGTACTGACTTTATCAGCAAAAGAAAGGTAGACAGAATCGATATATGAAGAAATCTTTTTATTAGATTGTTCCTATTACAAACTTAAATGCTAAGAAATCTTTTTTATCTCTTTTAGCAATAGTATTTTGATTCAGAAAAAGAATAAAGAAACGGAAAAGTCATATATAACATTATAGAACCAAGGATTCTGCAAGGCCAAGGATTACTATGGTTTGTAGGGTGGACGACAAAAAAATTTTCTGCAATGTTTTAAACAAATACTCAAAACATGCAATGAAATTATTTTTAACACAGATAATCATCTCAATCTGAGAAGTAAGGGCATAATATTGCCAACTGCTAAGATAAGATACTGTCTAAAGGGGAAGATTACTGACTTGTCCTCAAACCCACACTAAGGATATGTATTTTTATAGTGCTGTGTTGAAAAATCATGAAAAATTACTGTTATCAGTGTTCTGTGCCCAATCAACCCGCTGTAAAAACCAGTGTGTTTGGAGGTGAGTTGATACTTGGAGGTGAGTTTTACAGGAATAAATTATGCACAGCACACCACAGGACTTTTCTGCATTAGTCGTGACTCAAATCAGAGAAGAGGATAATTGATTAAAAAATAATCCAATGTTATTTGGATTGCTATTATCAATATGGCAGATTTTGAAAGCAGAAAGTTACCTTTAGAACACTAGTTCCAACACTGTCAGTATGTTAACTGTAATTTGTTTGTTGGGCAAAAATGAGCTTTATCTCAATAAATTTCAGCAGATTAGAGAAGCTGATAAATGCAATTAACTTTGGTGTTTTAGTAGCAGGTTCTGGGAGATTCTGTTTACTAAGCTTCTTTTTTTTTTTTTTTTTTTTTGGTCTTTCATGAATAGGGTTTCAAATATTCAGTATTTTTCCTTCTATCTAGGCACAATTGTCTAACTACACAGAATTTGGCTTTCAGAAGTAGATATAATTATGCAAAAGACAGGGAAAGACAAGGCCTTGGAGTGTATTCTCTCTGTTCTTGGAGATATTATTGCATATAAATGGCTTGGACAGAAAAAATTATGACCATATGGTTTATTGGTTAACTCTTCACAGTTTCATATATTTTAAGACCAGAAGTTTCATTAGATCTGCTAGTTTGACCTCCTATATCACACAGAATTCTATCCATTTATTCCCACTTTGAGCTCAATAACTTATTTCATTAAACCTATGTTTCCGAAAGGCATTTATCTTGATTTAAAGATGTGAACAGTTCAGTACTTTCCATATAAATCTTCCACAATTTTTACTAATAATGACTACTATTATTCAACACTTATCAAAATACTTTTTTGTCCTTTTTGTAGTTGAAAGTAATCTTTTTTCATGTTATTCCACTGTTTCTGTTATGTTCATCATTAAAACACTCATTTAATACTTCATATTTTCTCTCTTTTAAGGTATTTATAAGTTATTATCAATTTACCTCCAAACCTTCTTCTTCTGTAAATCATTTGACTGAGACCTTTTTTTGTATTTCCGTCAGCTTTTTTCACCCTCTCTCCTAGTAGGTGTTTCTTACTGATTTTTTGAGAAATATAGACCATTATAAACAAATAAATTGTCAAGAATAAGATAAATATTACGCAGTGAAAAAGTATTATTTCTTGGGAAATGAATACTTGACGATCTTGGAAATATACAAATAACTGAAAGAAAGAAACCAAAACACTGCTTGTGGGTTTTCAAATTATTTTTATCTTTGCTGCAAGTAGGTAAGTTCTGCTGAGATAATAGTAGTGTGCCAAGGAATTTTATGGTATGTCAAGGGGAGTTTTGAGAAATTGCTCTAAGAAATGAAGATAGTTATATTACACTGTTATGACAAGATGTCACAAAGTATGGAAAAATTTCTGGCAGTTAGGGGAAGAGAAATCCATGAAGCAAGCCCATGTATTTGTCCTTTCTTTCTTTTCACCAGTGTGGCTGAGACGTTATAGACTTTCCAATAGTAAAAATAAACTGAGTTCACATATGTATATCAGACACTGAACTCTGCAAAGTATGATTTCCTTTAGACAAATTAACTGTTCAGCTTCCAAATAACTCCATAAAAAAAGCTCATTCATTTTGCTTGTCCTGTTGCAAAAGGACATTAGAAGGTTAAGAAACTCGCATTATTTAACAGAATAACACAACATAAGCACTTCATCCTTATGTCCTTATCTATAGGGATGGCCTCTGTTATCTTCTCTTTGTGAGCTCTCAGCCAAAGTCAAAATACTGAATAAAATGTTAAGAATATTTCTGCCCGTAACTCACTGCCTACTGGAGTTTCATTGTATTCTGATTCATTGCAGAGGGCTTCAGAGAAACCATATTTATTTATTATTTATCTATTTATTTACTTATTTAACTTAATCTGACAAGCTGAAAAGGAGGAATTATGCTTTGGCATCTTTTCATGTAGAGTGCCTATATCCAGAAATTACTAATTTCATGTTTAGAATATTACTGAGGGTTTTGACCATGCAGATATATGTGCATTTTCAAGGCTGTATACTTGAGTTATGGACCAGAAGAAAAAAAGTCTTTCACAGAACCTGTCAGATTTCTTTACTGGGGCCGGTTTTCATAGGCATACCTTGAACTGAAGATGTCTTACTTGCAGATAGATGTATGTGAAAATATTTCAGCATAAGTGAATTTAGATTTGTTTCCTGGTTTTATCCTTGATGTATAAAATGACTTCTGGATTTTAAAAATTCCTATAGCTACTGATTTAAACTACTACTGTGACAATATGTGCCTATGCTAAGATTTCTCACTTAGATAGAAAAAGGTATAGTTTTGGGATAAATAAATAAATAAATAAATATGTAATAAATAAATATTTAATAAATACATAAATTAATTGCTTAGATATAGAAAGGGGTAAAATATTTATTAAATAAAAAAATAGATAATGAAAGGGAGAAAATTTCCTGTGCCAAACTTAAAATCTTTATAGCTATTTTATTCTGTGCATGCATAAAGTTTCAAAGTGCATCTTAATGTCAACTCTGCCTATTTTTACTTGTGGATGATAAAGAAAAAAAAAAGTCTTTTTCTATTGTAACTATGTAATTAGCCATGTGTTTTTAAAAAAATACAGTAGAGCCATTCACTATTACTTAGGAGTATTTCCTCTCTTTGGTATTATTTAATTTGACATCCAGTGTCAAGCTATGAAAGTTAACTTGAAAAAAAAAATCTAACCTGACATGTGGACAGTACGTTAGTTGCAACTAAAGGGTCTTGCTTGTCCATTACCATTTTGTAGCCTGACTTTTAAATATACTGTGTTGTCTTACCAAATTTGTTTCTCATGTTTGTGTCACATTGAATGTTTAGAGGTGATAAGTTGGCAGAATTTTATAACTGTCATAACTTCAAAACGTTATTTTGTTACTTTTTGGTTTTTAATCTTGGACCTATAAAAATATAGAACCTATTAAAATTTATATATTAAGGGCACGTTTTCAAAAATTTTTGACAACTTTCAGTGAAACAGCTTGCAAATAGGTGATTATTTTCAGTTTAAGATACTACTACTCACAATTTTAACACAAGGTTCATGATAATACTTTGGTTTTTTTAATGTTGTAGCACTTGCTGTTACAACATTGACTAATTTTAAAAATAGACTGTGCCTGATTACTTGATTTTTTTCATTGTCAGATGATTGTTTTGTCTAGAAAGCCTCTCTGAACTTCATTAAATATGTCTGAAGAGTGTCACAAAAGAAAGAAATGGATAAACTTGAGAAAAAAATTTTTTGACATAAAGGTAATGCAAAAATGTGAATAGATACTGTGCTGGGAATTTATCAGTGAAACTCTGCATGTATTGGTACTGAGGCTATACTTACTATTTTAAGTAAGGGACTAGATAGAAAACACTGATATATTGACATTTTCAGAGAACACGTATTTTGATAAAATATTGTTTTGATAAAATATTGTTTGAGATAGAAAAAGATTCTGATGTCAATAGAAATAACTTAGAATTGGAGAAATTGCATGCATCATAATTTTGTTCTAAGGGCCTCTAAGAAAGACCATTTTTGATTTGAAACAAAACAAATATTGACTGGTGTAGTTTTCAAAAGGTGAAAGGAATAAAAAAACCCGTAAAAATTAAAAAGCTTATAAAGAAGCCATATGGAGCCATAAAAAGCTCTATAAGAGGCTGTAAGAGAAGAAAAAAAAGAATTTTTTTTTTAAAAAGTGTCTGTAAAGAATAGTGAGTCTCAAGGCAGGAGTTCTAAAATAGCATAAAAGGGCACTGACGTGACATCAAACAGGCCCCATAGTGTAGGCCTAGGATGGTGCTGTGACCAACTGGCTTGTTTAACCTTCTTCCTGGACAGCAGAGGACAGCAAAGTTGTATAGCTTGAATATTTCCTCTATATCTGTGATAGGAGTGTTTTGTTATTGGAGTCCATTTGATTGTTGCACTGCCATTTTGGTTTGCAACCGTGACACATGGTTTCTCACAATAAAGGAGTACTCTCTGAATGAGTTTCATTCAGTTTTCTTTTCCAGCACTGTTCAGCGCCTTGCCTCCGGTTTGTACATAGTCTATGTGGTGGCAGAGTTCAGCTTAAAATCCTTGGCCTTAGAATAACAAAGTACAGTAAATAAGCATTTTTTGCTTCTTTTAAATTTCATCACTCACTTTGTTTAATATACTTTAATATATGCCCTGTTATACTTTTATATTATCTTAAAAGACTGTAGCAAGTTTTTGGGCAAAGAAATGATCCTTTAGTCTGATCAATGTTTCCATTGCAGTCTTTAGTATTTCTCTGCAAAATATTTCTCTGAGTTGCTTGATATAATTTTCTGTTTTGAAATATTAAAGTACCAGATCAATAAAGGAGTTTTATACATCTACAAAACAGTTTATAGTACTGCAATGTGTTTATGTCCATATCTTGAGTCTTGACATTCTCACAGTTCTTGGGTCCTCTCCAAGAACTGTGCAGGAGCCTTTTGTTTCCACCATCCATAGCGGGACAATGACAAGACAGAAAAAACATCTGTGTTTAAGAATGACAGTTTTCTAGACTTCCCTTTTGTGAATGCTAATAACAGTGTAATTTTACATTGTTGGTATACAAGAATATAGTAGTGAGACTTGAAATTTCCCAAATTGGTATTAGCAGTTGGCAGAAACACCACGAAATGCAATTTGAAATTGAAAAATAGGAACTAAAGCAATTCAAGCATATATGTTACCAACTCGAACAACGTAAAGGACTTGACATTTTATAAGAGTTGAAGAACTATTGTAATACATGTACTGATAATATGAGAACCTTGAAAAACTGTTATATATACATAAATTTTAATCTGATTAAAAACTATTTGAAAAGTCTTAATTTATCTGGGTCTTTTTTTCTTGATTCTTAGCTAAGTAGAAAGAATTATCTACAAAATTTACAAGAACTTGTTTCAAAAGCTCCTTGAAAGAAGATGTGGAGTGTGCTTTTGATTAGTTGAATGGAAAATAGGATCCGGTCAAAGTGGAAAACCCTTTGGGACAGAAGGTCTAAAAGGGTGGAGTGATTGTTGACAGTAGAAAGTAGAAAGCTTGGAAGGATGACAAATAGATATATTTAATCTGGGAAGGTAAGAGCAGAGAAGAAAGGGAATTTCATTTCAGAGGCTTTTAAGAGCACAAAGAATGAGTGAGATGCAGGACAAACTATTATTGGTTTTGGTAGCAGCAATACGAAAAATGACATGAAAAATGAAGGCTGGGGACTGAAAAAATATATATAAAATAAACACAGACAGAAAAATCCCATTTGAAGTAGAGTAGGAGAGATTTGATTTTATTGGGTTCCAAGGCAAGAAGGTAGGACAGTGTTTTACACATCACTTCCCCAAGGTCTAACTCCCAGACAGTGCAGAGCCTTAGCATGTGTTTACAACACACATTTTATGGATACAAGGACTTCTGTAAGTCAAGGATAATTGTGCTATTACAGGGTCCCTGATTTGTCTATGTTTATGGAGCATAGGGGTGTGTTTGTTTACAGTGGGATTAAAATTAACTGCATTTCATAATTTTTATCAAAAATAGAGGTACCTTGACCAGAATATTTCTATGAGAGTTAGTAGAAATTAGATATATAATTGGAAGAGGAAATAATAGACAAAAATATTTTCCTCATAAAATTTTTCTAAGGCTCTGAAGACCTGGTGTGTAATATGTGTGTGTTTGTCTGACTCAGAAGAACAAATAGTTTCATATTGTAATAATCAGTGATTTGATCCCACTGTAGAGCAGGCTAAAGAGAGAAATTAATTGAGTTTGAAGTTTCAGAGAATGATGAGAAGTAAGCTTCATTTTATTTTACAGTTTGTCAAAGCTTATTTAGATAAAGGATTAAAACTTTTTAGAATCTGATAAAGTTGGTTCTTTTCTCTTAAGAGGTAACTGTTCAGATTGTTTTAATCTTTGGGGATTGTAAAACTACTTATAAACCTGAAAACCTAAACTTTGATTATTAAATTTGCACTTTCCTGGCCCTTGTATAGAAAAGAGTTTGTAGTGGAACTACTAACTTTAAAACCAGCACAGACAAATGAAAAGGGAAACACAGGGCAAACGGGCAAGTAAACATCATTAATCTTTAACTAATACTTCTTGTAAACCAAAAATTAAATTGAAATGAGAAGTCTAAAAATATTATTTCCAGAAGATGGCACTCTTATACTTTGTATTTTTGGAGTATAACTTCAGTCACTATCCATAACTATCTATGCGCTCCCTTATTTGTCTAAACTATTTAATTATTTATCTGTACACAACAGGAAGGGTAACATGTAAAACAGAGTAATCTTTGTACAGGCTTTGCTTCAAGAAACAGTACTTATTTTGCCACCAAGAAGCATCACTAATTGAAACAAATCATTGTCTATAACTAAAAATTAAACATGGATCTAAATATGTTGTTTTATTTTAAAAAGAAAAAAGCAGCTCTTACTCCCACTCCTAAACTGATAAGTTTATTACTTCTCTTTTGAAGGTAGCACATAAAAGTGGAGAAAATATTGACAGTTGGAATGATAAAGAAACAGTTGCACTCTTTGAATAGTTAAAAATAAAGTAGCATAGAGGGAAGATGGTTATAATTATGCAATAATGACACTCCTGAGAGTGATGAACCATGAATAGGAGTTTCATTCCTTCTTCACTAATACAAATTTCATCACTCAGTTGAGGCTTACATCCCTAAACAAGCATATTTATTTTCATATAAATTTTATATTTTATTTTCCAGTGTGAATATATATTTTCACAATTAAAAGAATTCTGTAACTCTCTCCTTTTTTCTGTATCTGAAAAATCTACCACAGATTTTGAAAAATACATAATGCAAAATTTTTATAGTGTTAACTCTATTTTTTTTTCTTTATATTTTAGATTCTGTGATTCCACTGAAGGTGAGGGTAACCCATGTTCCTGTTAATAGATCCCTTGGAGAGGATTATGGTGGAGTGACACTGAATGATTGGTATTTGGAAATATATATCTGTAGGGTTTATTTTAGAACAATTTGATTGCAATGAAAAGCAGATATATAGCCATTTTGGTTATAACTATCTATAGTAATATGGCAATATGAAAGCATAAAACTATCACTCACTTTAAGAAAATGTATAAGGGAAAGTAAAAGAAGAAAGGGAAAGAAGCATGGGAGTAGAAACGTACATAATGACCAGTTGCATTGCGGTTTGGGGTTTAGGTTAGGGGTTCTGATCTGTTAGCTAGCCGTGTTCTGTGTAACCTCACGCAGCCCCTGTGTTTGTTCTCCTTCCCCCCCCCTCCCCCCCCGCAGCTGTTCACTCCGGGTCCCTGGCTGTTAGAGCCACTTCTGTGACCACTCCCTATCCTGCCCGGAGGGTTCAGTGCCCCTCACTCCGAATTCCCATCCCCCATCCGCCCCAGAGCCCGGGGTCCATCCTGGCCGTGTCCCCGTTGGGTGCCGTGGTCCACATCATCGCCATGGTGCCTGCCCCCATTGGGCGGGAGGGCCCCTACTCTCCTCGCTCTCTCCCCGATATCATCCCATGCCTTGGAGTGCCCGAGGCCGTGTTTCCTCACATGCAAGCTGGGAGCGGGTCGTGGCGCCTCGGCACAGCTCCCCACGGCAATAAAGGACTTTCAGCCTTGCACGCGTGGGAAATTCGGATGTTCCTTCACTCTTTACTGGTGTCTCTCGCTCGCAGTGGTGAGAATCTGCTGGCACCCCAACCTGGACTGAGTCACGGGGCCGAGTCTGGAAACATACGGCAATCCCAGGTCCCGGAGAGAGGCGGTGCTGCCCGGGGACAGGGAAAACACAGAGAGACGCCGCGATGACCATTCATGGATTTAGAATGGGTGCCATTGATCGTTGCCATAGGTCAAAGTGATGAACGAAGGATCTGTCAGGGGTGGGCATGAAATACAAAGCTAGTGGATTAATATACACTGAGTTTTAGGTGGAAACTTTCAAGCACCAAACTTGGGATAGGGGGGAGTTTTATACTGTCTTTTGATCACACACAGTCCACTGGTGGAAGGCCTCAGAAATGAGTCTGGGGGCTTTTCAGGGATCTTTGATGGTTATCACACCTTCTAAGACATCTCAGCTGCCTTTCACATCCGCAGAGGGGGTGAGGATGTGGCAGAGGTTTTACAGCGACTTCTGTGAGCCAGAGAGAAGTTTGATAAGAGGAGAAGATCCATGTTAACCCCTGAAAGAATTTTCTACCAAGGTCGTTCACATAGAAACCAAGAAAGAAAGAAGGATAAATAAGAGAAATCTGCAATTGCCTATTCCAATAAGCACTTTGTTTGTCTCTTGTGACTAATTGTAGGAATGTATATAAAGCATGCATGCCATAATAAAAACAGGTTTGAAGCCTTCTGAAAATTGAGTGTGTTGCTTTGTATTGTCTCTATCTCAACTATGACAGGAGGAGAGTGGGGCTTATGTGTAAGGGAGGGCAACTTGGCGTGATGAAAAGTACCATCCTGTCTCAAGAGAGTCTGCCTCTATTGGACTCAAGGCCCCTGGTCTTAGGTCTGTAGCCTCTGGCAGTGACAAGTTCACCCCCTCTGTGTTGCACAGACCAGCGGTTTGCCATCACACACTCAAAACCTCACCTCCTTCTCCTCAGGAAGTTACAAACCTGGCCTCAACAAAGCATCCTGGTGCCTCCACAAATGGACAATTTGTTTTGAGTCATAGTCCAGTCTCTCACATTATGTTATAACTAAGGTGCTTAAAAGATCAAAAAATTAAAGGTCTTAGTACTATGCATAAGGAATCAGACCTTGAGTACAGCAATTAATATGAAGTCAGAAAAAAGACACAATTTTCCAGATATGTATTATTTGCAGCAGAATAAGCAATATATTTAAAGACACTTATTAATCCAGTTAATTAATATATTTCTTTGTAAATTAGGAATATTTTTGCAAGAAATATTTAATAAAAATCCACAACCACGTAGAATTGTATGAATTGAATTAGAGCTCTTTAGCTAAAGTAACATTCATCTGTGCAGTAGGCTTTACATCTGTTAGATAGTTTGTTATGTGATACTGCAAAAGAACTCATTAATGCTATGTTAAGGTAGCTCTGATAGTTTTCTATAGTTTTGAACATTGTAACCTACTTAGGTGTATAAATGTTTTTTTAGCTATTTACATAATAATTATTTGTGCAGAATTCCTGCTGAGGTTTTTTTGCCGTTGCTATTGAGTTCATGTTCGAAGTGTTGTTTGGGTAAATCTTACTGAGCAGGAAATTTGTCTGTGGAATATAGATCTCATCAGTATTTGTAAGAACATGTTTTTTGACGTTGGAATTAAAATAGAACAGGTTCCTGTGGTACAACTTTCTCATTTTTGTTTTCTAAAGAGTCTAGGAAAAAAATCTTTTAAAACTTAAACAAATACATAAGCATAAAATTCTACAAATTGTGCTATTGTTGGTAGTAATGGTGTCCAATGAAGAGTGTAGCACTTTGAGACCTTGGAAGCCCTCAGGTTTGTTCTGTAGGAAACATGAATTCATCTTGCCTTGTTTCGCATGGCAACAAACAATGAAAGCACATTGCAAATTCCCCCTTCCCACACAAGAGTTGGATGTGGGCTGATTCAGGCTTGAAAACTATGTAGCCATGTTATTCTTGTTGTGTAAGTACAAATGTAATTATAAATGCTGTTGGAACCGCATAGATAATTGCACAGGAGACTGTAGTATTTTACATGACTCACTGGTTTAGACAGCACTTATTCTGGGATGTGTGTATATTTCTGCTTGTTCAGTGAAAATAGTTTTATGAGGCTCCACAATTCACGTCACTCCTCTGAATCTCTTTTAAATCTCCCTATCCAAAGACCATAAATGCAATAAGTTCAAGGTTAACAACATCACAGAGAATTTTAACGCCTAGGGGGAAAGAATGGATCCACTATCTTCTGTTAGATGCAAGAAGAATAATCTTAACTTCTCTCTTGCTGGTTTAGATTTAATTTAATTTTATCTGTGCAATTTAAATCTCATGCAAAGTTTCATTCTATTTTATGCTGATTTAAGCTTTGAAATATGACAAACCTTTCGGAATTTCTATTATGGTAGCAATAGGTATTATTGTTTCTTATTAGAATACATAGTATTTCTTGACCAGTGGTGCATTTTTTTTTCACTTTGATCATTTCCATTACCAGTAAATCCTTTGCTGCAGTTTTTAAAATGCCACTGATAAAATCTAGTTCACATCAGTTGCATCCCAAATCTTCAGTCTTGGATAACCTGTGTTAGAGGTACCAAAGCTCTGAAAAAAGAAAAAAGTAATAGTTCCTTCTGCTAACTTCCCTTTTTTGCAAGTACATTATAGTCAGGCGAATGGCTTATTTTGAGACTGTGATTATTGCAGATTGAAACTCTTTTTAAGTTTAATGTGGTATGGCATATCCTGTGTGAAACTCCTCTTTACTGATCCAGTCTTAGAAATCAGAAAGATATCCTAAATCAGCTTTCCTTTAAATGAAAAGGGTGGTCATGCTCCTCCTTTTATAGCAGCTCATTTATTTCCTGTCTTGATGAAAGGCATCCATCTGTGAATTCTACATGGATCACAGTTCCCTAAGTAACACAGATGTGAGAGAAACAGAGGGAAATGGAAGATAATACTAAATTTGTGTTGTTTAGCATTAATGAGCTCCCTGTTGATCACACAGACTATTGTAGGTCATAATATGACTAACTTGCTTTTTGCACTTTCAGGCAATGCAGCAGTGAGCATCCTGAAAACTAGTGCTTCTGTCAGAGAATGGGAATTTCAATGTGAAATTATTAATTTCACTTCTGATTAAAACCAAATCAGAATCTAGCATTTTTTAATTGCATATAGTTCATTTTCCCCTGAAAAACTAAGTGGCAGTGTTAGTTTCATGTTTTTTCATTGCTGCAGATGATTTACTATATACACAGTCAAAAGAGGACTATTAATTTTTCTTTGCAATCTTTCTTTTGCAGAACAGTATTGTCCATCTTATCTTGTGGTTCAGATATACTCCTGTTGTTCAATCTCTTGCTCAAATATTTGGGGTATTCCCTTTAGAATTTTGCTTGGTACAATTCCAAATTCTTCCTCTTTGGAAACATCAAACCTTTAGAATAAAGCGAACAACAGATTACATTAGTTGTACTAGCAGTGCAACATGATGCTTTCTAGGGCATTCTTCAAAACAGAAGTTGGAATAGTTTTGGAATACCTTAAAAGTAAGAAATAAAACAGTCATGTTAAAAAACCTGTCTTATTTTCCCATTGTTAATTAGAAAATCTTTTAAAGGACTGAGGTTGGGATGATTACACATTCGCTGTTTTGTTCTCCTTTCTACCCCTTTTGTCTTTCACAATCAATGGAAATTGAAGGAAAAACCAAAAAAACTGTGTCTGTGTTGTAAGTCTAGAAGTCTAGTGTTGAGGATTACAGCACTTGGCATGACTTAGGTCCTAGTTAGAATACCTCTTGGCATAAGCCCATAAACTTTACTAGGAAATTAGGTAGAAGATTAAAGGTGATCAATCACTTGTCCCAAATTACAAGCTAGCTCAAGGAAGAGGATAGCCAAGCTATAAAAACAACCTGCTGATAACCAAGAAATGCAAAAACATCAGAGTTTGTGAGAAGCAGGTTGTGAGTTGTCAACGACAGAGACAACAAATCTGGAAGTGTCCTTCCTATAAATAGAGACACATAGAAATACTGGGATAGACAAAAGTTTCTGAAAATCTCTTTGAGGATGGAAAGCCCACAGTCCTGCACCAGAGTCCAAGAACATCTCTGTAAATCACAGGGCATACAGGAAGCAGAAAAGAGTCCAATGGACCCTGTGGTCCTGCCCCATGATCATGATTATGCCATGTGTGGCTGGTACTGCAACACTGACCAGTCCAAACTTTCTCCAGGATTGTGCTATCTCTCCTGAAGGACAGGAAAAATGCATAAGAAAGTCTTGCATTAAACAGCCCAACTTCTTTTCCTCCCTGTACCGATTCACTGCACAGAGAAGTAATATTTGTAAAATTTAATTTATCTGTGATTTAATTGCTTCGGTATCCAAGTCCATTTTAGCTTCCATAATGACATCTGGTCTCAAACCATGACAAGGAGAAATAAACATCTCCCACATATCCTCTATATGCAAAAACAGATCAAGGGAGCAGAATATAGTTATCAAGTAACAATGTGGAATGGGCAGGAGAAGAAATCTGTCTGTACCTGCTTGAGTAGGACTGTTTTGTTTAACATAAAATCAGGCTAAAACCAAGCCATGTATCTTTCCTGTATGCTATTTCTGTATCATTTTTTTTAAGTCCATTGCATTACTGGTCAAAATGAAAAAATGTTTTACCAGGTTACAAATGGTTGTAAAAACCTTTATGAAAATTGTCTGATCCCAAAGTATCACCAAAATGCAACCACCTTCTAGTTCTAAAATAGATGGCACTAGCAATTAAGAAAAATTTGTTTTTGTCTTATTACACCAAACGTTTATTTTTGGGTTAGCTACCCTGTATGCAAACTAAATGGTAGACAGCCTAATGTACCATACAAAAATTGCATTTCAACATGTGGGAGGGAAATAAAACTGTGTGAAGCTGTTTTCTGTGCATGTTCCATGATATTGAAAAAGGCCCTCTTCCTAAAAGGAAAAAAAAAAATCCACATTGTACTGGCTAACAGTTTGCTTTCCGAATTGCAGCTAATAATTTTTATATGCAAAACAAGATGATCTAATCCTACAGCTGTCATTTAGATAAAGTCCTATTTCAGCACTTGAGTGTTGCATGCTGGATTGGTTCAGTTAGGGGTTTTAATAAATGTTAGTTAGGTTGGTTCTATGTACCCCTATTTTTCCTCAAAATGGTTTGCTCCAAGCTGTCTGCTGTTGGAGCTTTCACCTGTCAATCTTGTAACCACTCCCCTTCCCCACAGAAAGTTCCGTATCAATCACCCCACCTCTGCATTCCCATTTGTCCCAGAACGCTGTACACACCCCTGTTATGTTCCCATAGGTTGCGGTGGCCTGTGTCACTCCCCTTTCTTCTGTCCCCATTGGGCGAGGGGGACTTCCACCCCTGTCTGCCCGCCCCCTATTTAACCCCCTGTTCCCTGTGTCCAAGCCGCCATTTTGCCCACGCAGGCTTGGGAACAGCTGCTGCAACCACCACTGTAGCCACGCAGGGAATAAACAGTTCTTAGCCACGCGGGCAGAGTGTGCCTTCTCTCACCCTTTATCTCGCCTCAGCGTGCGGCTACGGAGGTGGCAGACCCACGTGGAGGCTCAGCCCTAGAGCTCTACACCCACACAGCGGCCCTGGTCTCACCGAAAAGCAGCGTGCCAGCCGGGCACCCCCAGCTGCCCGGGACCGGGGCAGAGAAAAGCCAACGCTGCTCTTGAACTTTTTGTGTATGGATTATTTGTGAACATTTTAACATAGTCAAATGACAAAGAAGGTAGTTTGCTAGACTGTACTTTGCATCTTATTTAACCTTCCATATCTACTTCTTGATTAACTCATTTCTCATAGATATATTAGAAATCTGAACTGGGCTTACAGATTTTGGGGGCACTGATCTCAAATGTTCTTGTTTATATATTTATTTATTTATTTATTTTTATTACTATTTCTGAAGCAAAATCATACCTTTAGAATTATTCTAAATTCTCTGTATAAACATGTTCTTATTTTCTGGATTATGTTATCATTTCAGGTTTCTTTGTTTCTGGTTACTTAAAACCTAATTAGAACAAGACTCTGCAGCTAAGACATTTGCAAACTATGAAGTAACTTTAGAGAAATGTGATTGTTCCATCCATGTCAATGAACTCTGGTCTTGATACCAAGTGGAAAAACCAGAAAAAACCTAAAAAACCCACGAAAAACCAATCAAACATCTCCCCATACACACTAACTTGCATCAAAGAACCTGAAAAATTAAGTATAAAGATATTGCAAGTGTCTGTTCTGGTGGTTAGTGTGCTAGCTCACTCTAGCATTGCATTTAGAGAGAGTTACATGTTTTCTCTTCATCAGAGAAGGACCAAGAGCTATGGGATCCATTAGTTTGGACTACCCAGGGAAACTGGTCCAAACAAATGGACCACCTATTCGTGATATACCAACTTCTTTGACAAACATGAGTCTGCTCAGCTCATAAGCCACCAAATAAAACTCCTTCAAAATCATAACTTGATGTTTAATACCTCAGGGGCGGAACAAATTTTAAAATTGAAGATTATTACATTCCTGAGTCTCCTAATACTTGAATAGCATGAATAAGTGAGATACAATATCAGAAAAACTTGTGTAAGTATAGAATTTCCTTTGCAATGCTTACCTTGACACTCCATTTGATTTGTTTTTAGAGTTTTTGAAGACTTGCTTACTGTGAGTGATTTCAGTGTTTATTTGTTTTCAAGACAGTACAGAAAGTTATAAGAAAAAGGAGTCTGATACTGAAAATCAGTATACAAAAAAAATGTTTAAAAGCCTCTTCAGCTAACACAAACCAGCAGACCTTTAAATTTTATATAGTTTCTAGACAAGAGAAAGAGATGGTAACATTCCTTGTCTAAGTTTGGAATTTACCATGAGTAAAGTGTAGTATTTTTAGAAATGTGTTTTTTCATAGGTCTTGGCAGGAAATTCAAATTCTGAAAGAGAACCAATTCAATTTACTTAGTCATTTTACCCATAAGAAGTTAAGATTTTAAAATAATTTTAACTATATTTGGGCTTTGGTGAAGGGCTTTAAAATTTTACATTTTTAATCACCGAGCTTCATAGACATTATTGCTTAGTTTTTATTGTGTGTATAATGTAGATACCCTCAAAGAAAAGAATAACAGGTTGCCTTTAAGCTCTTTGCTTGAAATTATGGTGGGAAAGAAAAAAAGATTCTTGATTTAAATGTCAAATACCTTTTAAAGAACTGTCAAAACACCATTACTTTTAAAGGGTTTCTAATCTATTTTTAATCTCACAGAATTTCGCTATTTAAATGCTTGGTGAGCACACCAAATCATACTCATTTTTTTTACCCTGTAGTTCCCTTGTTAACTCTCCCTTTTCCAAGGAAATTCTTTATTTTCTTTTTGTCTTAAAAAAAACCCCAAAAAACAGTAAAACCACTTATATACAGTGAGAGTATAACATTCAAGGAGTTTAACCGCACCTTGAGTTAGATTTGTACAAACAGATAAATGAAATCACAGACTATCCTTCACAAATACTTTTTCTCTAGGTGACTCAGTGTAAGAAATTGTCTTGCTTAGGATGCTCTGTAGATGTAGGTTGTAATATAGGCAACTAAACTTTAAATCCTGATCATGTGGGCCGTTTTGATACTTTCATAGCCTTGCCAACACATTCATACACATTTCATTGCAGTGTCTGTTTTTACACATACGTTAGAATCATAATATTAATCCTATTTCATCTGGGGTATTTAATGGGATAAAAGATAAAAGAAGCAGCAAAGTATTACAGCTAGATAAAAACACTGGTGCACTTTGCAGATGGGTTATAAAATGTTCTCAGAGGATCCTGACTCAAAGCCACCATCTGTTTTTACAGAAGCTTAATAAGAACATAGTACATAGTCACTTCAGGAATAAAGTCAAGACATCTTGCAAGTTTTCAGTGTTCAAAATAAAGTCACAAAGCACAGTTCATCTCTACTTACAATTCACCAAGGAAACACGGAGTAGCTAATATCTTTAAACTTGCAAATCATGTAGAAGGCAACATTTCAAGGTAAATTTTTTAAATTATGTTGGAAACATACCCAGATCACTCTAGTTATAAATAATGCAATCTGTTATAATAGATGATAAAGCCCAATGTTTGATTTTGTTATATAAAATACAGAAAGCACAAACACACTAATTTTTAACAAGGCTGTTATTCTCTCTCTGTATCAGACTACCTTAGCTCAGTTGTACTGCTTGCTGTATGACATTGTTCATCAGGCAACATTTCCTCATGTTCAGTGGTGTTTCCTACAGAGAGGGAATATTTTTTTAAAATCTATAATATTTTGTAATATTTTTAATAGTAATATAGTACTAGCAATCTAGTACTCTCATATTATATTACTACTCTACAATACTTCCAGCATAACACAAGTGTTGAATGACCATTCTCAGATGTTTATTTTTCTCTTCATTTTATCTACTGGGAATACTTACTTTCTCCTATATATTTCTTCCCCGTTTTAGAAAGTAATATAGCTTACAGGTAGTCCTACTAGTTACAGTGAGGCTGCACAAAAATTTTTACTCTGTTTTAATTTAAAAAAATGTTTACAAATTACAAGAAACTCTTAATCAACAAAGGGAAGGTATATTTTAAAGCCTATTAACTTTTCTTGAAAAAAATACTTTGTGAACTGACCACAGGAAAAACTTAACTGATGTCACAGTTATGTTACAATTTTAAGTTGTTATTTGGTTGGAAAACAGCAATAACATGAAGTTCTACAGGTCAGAAAGCAGGAAAAGCTAAAAAAAAAAAAAAAAAACAGAAAATCTTATGACATGCAAGCAGATCATAATCATAAAACTGCTTGTGTTGGAAGAGACTTTAAAGATCATCTAGTTCCAACTGCCTTGCTATGGGCTGGGACATTTTTCACTAGACCAAGTTGCTCAGAGCTCCATCCATTCTGGCCTTGAACACTGCCAGGGATGGGGCATCCACAGCTTCTCTGGTAGACCTGTTCCAGTGCCTCACCATGTAGGAGAGAGAAACAAGAACACAGCATATTGAATATTGCCTTATTGTCTCATAACTGGAGATTACTTCTTGTTATGTGTTGGTAGAAAGGAAAAGGGAAATCTCTTAGTTCTGAGGGATACAAAGCAAATGAATGAAGGAGATTAATTATGACACATGTGCCAGAAGAGTAGAAAAGCAGGCTAAAAGGAAAGCAAGTCTGAAAGCAACCTGGAAAATTCATGTATTACTTTCTTTTTCTGAAATTATATTTCTGCATCAGTTGTCTATATTCTGTAAAGATATTTTTGAAGCTTTTCTAAAATATCTCTGTTGCTGAATATTTCATTACCTAGCCAGACAACTTACTCTTTGCATTATTACATTTAAAATTGGAAAATGTGTTCATTAATGCTTATTTTGTGTACATTGAGCTGTATTTTGAAAACATTACTTTCTGCTCTTTTCAAAATATATATTAAATATGATTTATTCCCTGTCTCTCTGTAGTTTGCCTTAACTCAGTAAAATATAATTGGCAGGTCATTGGCATCATCCAAATCATTAAGGAAAATATGAACCAACTTAGGCAATTAGCAATAGTAGGAAGATGATACTTAGTCTTAAAAACATTAACATTTTCAAAAATATTGAAAATGTCAAGAAGTCTGATTTAATAACTAGTGAAAAGAAAGGATTCATAAATAAAGAAAAAGAAAGAAATTATCTGTGTCAAATGAGACTGGAAAGACATATTTTATTGGTCTGAGGCAGGATTGTAGCACTGAGGCTGACATCAAGCTCAGAGAAAAAGTAAGTGATATGGAGAACAGGGCCATAAAGAAAAGATGATTGAAACAAGTGCTGCAGGAAAGAAAGGAAAGAAGAAATTAGTATTCAATCAGTTCTGAACAAGTTAAATTTAAACTGATAGCATGAAACAAGAAAGGATGACAGGGAGAGGCTAAAGGAAAAAGAGAGCCCGAGAGCTGAAAAATCTGTGTGAGATATTACTATAAGAGTTGTAGTCAGAGACCTTGAAGAAGAATTAATCACTCTCAGAAAGCATCCAAAACATGAGCATGCCAAAATACAGAACCTTTCACATTCTATTATTATCTGGTTACTATTTTTGAACATGTATTTTTTCTGAACAAATGGAGGGGCCTCTAGTTTAATTAGTTTTATAATTTAGTACCTTTCTTTCTTAGTAAATCCACTGAAACAACAGGTAGCTGTCTTATGAAAGTAAACTTGTGACTATTTATGTAGCACTTACGATATGTACAATTAAAAATATTACATTTGTGGACTCCCAACATTTACATTTTGCTTCAATGAGATTTTAGAGTTAATTACTAGAGCAAACGACTATTCATCTACAAAGATCTTCAACACAGAGCAGTTACTGTTTGTTCTTAGACTTGGTTGCCAGGAAAATAACATGTTTTTAAAAGATATCTATTTTTTTGCTAATAAAAACATATTCTGTTGAATAGCCTTTCAAATGGGTAAAATAATGAGTTTTCATTATTTTTAAGCTACTGCTGATTTTTTACAGAGCTTACCAATGCCTTTATAATAAAGTAGATTTGCTACTTATCTTGTAAAAATTCAATCTATCATTTAAAAATGCATCTGGTTCATCTCATATTTTTGCAACAAGTAATGTAGATTCTTCCTGCTTTTGATGACAACCTAATATCACCTGCTGGTGATTGCTTACTTTTGCAGTGAGATCATGACTGGGGAATACACCCTGAGGAAATATAGACGGATTTTTTCATTAGCAAAGAAGTGAAAATTAACTTTTAAATGCAGGAACAGGACTTCTTAATAAAGATATTTTGCTTTCTTCTTATCAGTTTACTGCTATCATGATAAATTATATAAATGCTAAGAGGGTTTTATCTATATATTATCTATCTATCTATCTATCTATCTATCATCTATCTATCTATCTATCTATCTATCATCTATCTGAATACATTTTTTCACCTAATTTTTTTAATACAACCTGCTTTTGAGGCATGGTGTCTGTTCTTCCTCATGTCTACATTACTTCAGTTAAGTGCACTGAACTCATGCAGCTCTCAATCATGAGAGAAAAAATTCTTGGAAGTTAGCAGGCCAAAAAGTGTAAAACAATACCTATAACACAATCATGAATTCTTTTTCTTGACAGTGTAGGACGTTACCTAATAGCTAAATATCTTATAAAACCTGTCAGTCAGTAATAGACTGGTGTAATATATGTATTTTTCTTATGTTCTTATTTCAAAAGTATTGCTAAAATATGCATCTTAGGAAACTGACATCCCAAATGATTGTTTCAATATCAAAATAAAACTCCATTACAAAGCCCCAGTGGAAGACAAAAAAAATCCTTCCGATGAACTTAACAAAGACCTATATATTTATTGTATATAAAGACCTATGTATTTATATGTATATTTATTTTATAATATCCATACCCATACATGGATGGATGCCATCCATGTGAGCAAATCAACAAGAAATAGAAATAAAACAAAGAGTATCATGTTGTCATTGTTAAAATAATCAACCTCAGAAATATACTTTTTCACCTTATTTTTTCCTCAGTTCATTTTAAGCAGTTTTCTCTATTCCATTTTACATTCAGAATAATAGTGAGCTCACTGGTACTCTACAAGAGAATTATCCACTGCTGAGACTGTGTGCTTGGAAGTAACTTCCCATGTTTATTTCAACCTTGTCCATATAGACAACATCGCCGATATTTAATGAAAATTGCCATTCTCCCTGTCTTTGTACTATAAGGCCATGCAACAGGGATGGCAGGAAGGAAGCAGATGAACGTCAGGGACTTTTTTTTGGAATTCAGGCATTACTCATTTTGTGCTTCATTTTGATAAGGAAGATGGAGATATTACATATATCCATGGCTCTGTATTCCTTTCAGAAGTCAGCAGTTTATCTTGTTTTTTTTTCAGAATTCCTGCTAGTAAGCTTAGTAAGGGTGGAATAAATTCTTTCTTTGAGTAGTGATGAGAAAAAAACTAACAAAAACAAACAACCACAAAAAAATCAAAACCAAACCAAACCAAAGCAAAACAAAAGCCTCAAAAACCCCAAACAAACAAACATACAAACAAACCACAAACCCAAGAAAGATTGTACTGCATGTGCAATACGTTCAATCCTTACTTTTTCTTGGAATTTAATGTCTCCAAGGAGAACCTCATATTCTAACATCACTACTGACACATAGTATTTACTCCATCATCTTTACATTACTGCGGTGTCAGACTGAAAAAAGAATACACTCTCTCAAACATATGTGTTGGTATATATTTTCTTTCTCAACTCTTCTGCTTACATAGGTGAGAAGGATGTTGCATGTTAACTATTGTCTTTCATACCTGCAATACCTTATTATTTGTATTGGCTTTTTTCCTGAACAAGTATATTCAGTAGAGCTTTTTGATCCACTCCTATGGGAATGTGTGAGTCTTTACTCTAGCAAAGGCACATTTCCATCTTTAATTGTAGTGCTGTTAAAATGTGCTCCTGATGTAGTGCATTTCTCTGATGCATGCTTCATCTGCCAGAACCTTTCTGTTAGGTTGTCTGCAAGTCACAATGAGGAATACAGAATTTGGGTTTACTTAATCAAGTACAATAATTCAGTAAAACATAAGAGCACAGATAACCGGTATATTCAGAAGAAAAATGTGTCCTTCATTACAAACAGTTACTTACAGACTTTGAAAATGCATATTACTGTACAAAACAATCCACACATAACAGGTAGAATCACAACCTTTTTTTCCCACTGGGTAAAAAAAGCCATCACTTACATAATGTTCTGTCTATGGGGAAGAGCAAATTGAATGTTTTCGCAAGTAAAAATATAAATACATAAAGAGACAATCTTTTATTTTTCAATATGAGAAATTATGGTCCCATAGAACACACCTTTGTGGAACAATGTGTGTCTTTCATACACCATTTTTAATACCACTTTTCATTTCTTCATTCAGTTGGAAGGGGAAAAAAAAAGTAACCAACACAAAAAGCCTATGCACTCTTACTTTGCAGTGATGTCTACTTTAAAAGTTAAGTCACTATAACTTAAGTGAATGTCATTATATAGATGGTCATTCAAGCTGAAACTGTCCTTGGCAGCACTGTACAGGGCAATCTTTCCATAAGAATAAACAATTCTCAAACAATTTCTCCAATCTATTAGGCACAAACATATTCAAACATATTTTTTGTCAGCATGAGGCATACAGGTTTCTCTTCAAATTATTTTCATTCCTTTCACAAATGTTTATAAATGTTTATCAAGGACAAATCTGAAGAATTCTGTAGCTGTATAAGTGCTCTCCGTTCTCTCTTCTACACTTTTTCAGCACAGTAAGTTGCATAGTAAGTATCTTTAACAACCTGAATTCACATCTCATTTCTCCCTGAGCCTCTAGTGCCACACATACACTTTTAACAGTTATGGACTTTCAATACTGGTATTTTACTGCCCTCAATGACAAAATTCGATAGGTGTCTGCTGTAAGCAGAATTAGAGAACTGTTTTTTACAAATGAAGAAACTGGGTAACAGTTGTTCACTATGTTTTCCTCTGGCAGGAACATAGATTAAATGTGTTCAGCAAGCTTACCCCATTGTAATGTGGTTTTTATTCCATGCATTTTGCATGAGACCAGTTGTTGATAAATGCTGTATACTGCAACTCTTCAGCACTCAGGTCAAATATTGAGATACACATATAAAGTTTCCACTAAGCAGAGAGTGTGGCTTTCTTCTGATTACATTTAGTTTTTAGTTTGGTCTTTTTTTGTGTGTGTGTGTGGTATGGCTGGGTTCCTACCTCTATTGTTAGAAGGAACCTCAGTTCCTGCGTGGATTTGGATTCTTCCTTCCTATAAACAGCAGTCATGATATATAGGGCTGCTGTCCATCCTGTTGCTCACCCTAGAAAAGGGAAAGAAGAGGAAATAAATTGAATGTATATCTTATCTGGATGTGTTTTACATATACAAAAACAGAAAAGACAATCAACTGCTTACAAAATCCACCAAAATTACAAATTGTGGATTAATTTATACTGACAAAAAAGGAGAGATTAAATCAAAAAACTTTCTAAGAAGAGATAAAAATATACAGATAAAACAATAAAGGGATAAAAAAATGAAAAAAACCCTTGTTTCTATGTCCTTTTGATGACCTAGAGGCAAGGCAACTATTTTAAATAAAGTGTTACTTGCACAGAACTGAGGAACAAACATAATTAAAGAATATTTGTTTAAAATGAGCAGATTTAATGACCTTTCTTCAGATTACTTTTATGAGACACAAGTTAACTCCTTATTCAACTTAAACTTTAGTGAATGAATCATCTCCATGTGGTTAAAGAGTCAAATTATAATTACTGTTTGCTGTCTTTAGCCTTTGCTCTCCTCATATGCAATCTTCAATATATTTCCACTCTGTGAACAGCTGTTTTGGAAAATAAAAATTGTTTTTTACACATGGCAAAATTTGTGACACTACATTGAGCAAAAAAGGTCTAAGTCTTGCCCTTTCATGCATCTGTCAGAATAGCAAATTTTAAGTATTCATAGAATCATGTATATTTTATTTACACATGCACACATGCACATGAACACATTGCAATAGATTAGAAAAAAATGAACAGAACAGAATGCTGCAAACCTAAGCACTGGTATTTATAAAATACCATCATGAAAGTTGTTTATGTAGTTTTTATTTAATCTCCTTGTGCAAATATGTTATATTTTGTCTTTATTTGTGTCATCTACATTGTTATATTTATTCACAGTCAGCAGAAGGAAACACTTAGGTACTGAACAACAACTCAGTACATTTGTTGTCTTTTCTTTCTTTTTCCCTGCCTTATCCATAGCTGATAATTTTAGTGATTAGAAGCTATTAAAGTAGTTCTGAATACAAAATAAAAAGGTCAGGAAAAAACCCTACCAAAATATAAATCTCTAAATGTAGTAATCCTGGGAAGTTAAAATTTTATAACAAATATCTGGGATATAGAGATATTAAAATATTTTTTTCTGCTTACTATGAGTGTTTAGCCTAAGATATCATTATTTTTAGGAGTCTTCAGCATTTTTTTATTCATAAATAATAGAAAATTTAATTGATACCTATTTCATAAGGAAATTTTCATCCCTTCAGAAAAGCTGATCCCAAATCTGACACCCATAAAATGAACAAAAATGTTAAAACCATGTCATAAATAATGATAGTGTCTCAGCATCAAGGAACTCTGTAGAAGAACAAAATGACCTTAAATGTTTAACCTTGATTCACGTCAGAATGAATCCTAGTCTAAGTAAGGTAAAGTGTCTGTGAAAAATTATTCAATGGCCGTACATGAAAACTTAGACACTATGTCAATACTTCTGTGTTCATATTTCTGTTTTTTTAAGGACCACAGGGTTTAAAAAAAAAGTAGAATTTTAATTTGATGGAATTAGACAGAAACTCAGATACTTTTAAGGTAATTATTCTTCTGAAAATGTATCTAGTTGCTTTAACTTTTGTGTAAGCTTCTTTCAGTAATTCCTAAGGTAATATACTCCACAGTTCTAGCAATGCAGGAGGAACAACCTCTCTAAGGTTGTTTTGTAACAGTTTATATCTTCCCCTACTTTATGAACACACATGAAGTTCTCACATATTTCAAAATAAGTGATTAGTTTCTAGCTCACTTTTTCTTTGATTTAACATAAATTTTTATAAACCCTTATCATTTCCCTTTTTCATTTTCTAGACTTAGGTGTCTCCATATGTCAATTGCTCTTTATACAAAATATTTTTTTTCCATAGTCTTGGGTGTTTTTTTAATTTTCCAATAATCTTATATAGTTCTTTCAAATGTTCCTTGAGATATGAGGACCAAAACTGCAAGTTGTTTAATATATAGCTGTGGTAGGAATTTGTAAAATGGTATTATGGTGTTTCATTAAGTGTTCTATATTATAATTGAATATTGTAAGTTGTTTATCTCCTCAGTCGCTTTCATCTTTGCTGCTTTGAATATCTTTGAATCTATAGAAAATTTTCTATCTTGTCATGAGGAAAGAGCTGAGGGGAACTTGTGGAACTATAAAACATCATTGCTTGACAAGCTACTGCCATCTCAATGTTAAAGTGTTGTCTCTCCTCACAATGTTTCCTGTTTCTCTTCTTCTAATACTCAGTGTTCAAGGAATTATAAAGGTAGAGAGTGATCATAAATAGCATAAAGAATAGTGCTAATTCTCTGAAGATATTGTATTTTGATTGTTTTTAATACCATGATTTTTTCTACTAATTCTTAGGGATATGTGCAAATGCTTGTGAGTATTGATCTCGTGGTGATCTCTGTATAATATCTAATCCCATACCTTGTTTATTTGTTTGGTTTACTGCAATAGCTATCCATACTAAATATTACATGTATTTTAAGAGTAAGGAAAAAGGGAAGAATAAACCTGGGAGTCTTTTTTGAAAGGCTTTGTTTCCTTCTGTGTCTGATGGCCAAGGATCTCAGTTTTTTGAGCGTGACTGAACTGGTCCTCTGAAGTATGTTTATGTTACACATAAACCTCACAATTCAAAATAAAATGTATTTGTGTTCTTTTGCAATGATAAGATTTTAAAGCTAAAACACCATAAGATTACTAAATTTCATCTGTGAGAAAGAATTTCCCTGACATGCCACTGAAAGTACTAGGCCACTATTTGTTGAAAGAAGATAGAGATATTTACATGATATGGAAGAATAAAACCATTCAAAGGATCAATAATGTAAAGAAAGCATATGTGATATACTTGGCAAAAACCAGACAAGTATAGAAAATGCATTCCATCTCCCCCAAAGAGCAGAAAAGGTTAACTCTTTGGCTCCATTTTTGCTTTTAATTTTAAAGTTTTATTCCTTGTATTTTCCAATGTTCATATTTTCCTTGATGAACTGAAGTTTATTTTAATTTTTTTTTAATGGCCCAATATAGTTAAAGATTTTCAAGAATTTTGAAATGCACAAACTAAAAATTCTCTAAACCTCAAGAACAGATTGAAGAACCTCTAGATTTTTAGTACAATTCACAGTGTTGCACTGTTGAAAGTGACAGATTTCTAAGGAAGTTTCCAAGTAATTTGAATTACCAGGGACCTGATCCTCTTGTAAGGTGAATGGGGAATTAATACAGTCATTTCCACTGTATTCAAATTTGGAAGTCCTGGAGGAAAATTCTTCAACTTCTTTTTGATTTCTTGAGGGATGGAAGATGAGTAAAATTTATCATATGTGGATGATCCTGACCAGGTCAAGAGAAAGTTTTCCATGAAAATCACAATCAGGCAAGGAGAAATGATGTTTCCAGTTTTTCTACTGGACAAGGACAGAAGCTTCTGGCTCCTCTGATTACGCATGAGTCAGCATGGACTACACTTCATATTTCTTTTCTGGAATGCTCTTACTGATTACAAATGCAGTCTGCTAGGTCCCAATCTTCTTTTCAGGGAGAAAGTAGAGACTGATGATGGTGAAAAATTATTGTAAATGACAGGCAGTGGGACAAGTCATGCATTTTAAACTTGGAAAAAGACAAATGGATATGAATCCAGGAAAAATATTTAGGGTAGGCCTGAACCCCAGAGATTTAGAGAGCTAAATTTATATACCCACCATTATAAGAATCTATATAACAGCTGAATGTCTAAACTAACCCTAGTCAAAAAACATCCATTCAGCACAGTTAATGATTTCCAGACATATTGATCACATCCTAGAACAGACATCTCCATTTGGTGAGCTGGATTGCTCTCTAGTGTGAATGTATCAGCTAGAAGAATGCTTCAGTTGCCTAAACATTAGACATTTAGTGTGGTTTTAAATGCCCTGGAATATCTCACCTCATTAGAAAATGCTGATGCAGGCACAATGCAAGTGCTGCTCTGTAGTGTTGTGTCAAGCCTTGCCAGCTATTTGCAATATTTCACACATCAGAAAAGGATTTAAAATTAAAATTTATGGTTATAACTGTTGTTTATGTGCTTGAATCTGAGGCTAAATCCTATTTCAGATTTTAATTCAGCTGCATGTAATTGTCTAGTGTCCTTTGAGTTGTTCTTGTGACAATGCCACCTAAATTTCCTGTCACATGCCTCCATAATATGTTTCAGATGCATAAGGCTGAACATCCTAAACATCCTTGAACATCACGGAGTATTTTAAATGCAGATATAACTAAAAGCAAAATGCAAGTCTGAGTGAGCAAATCTGTGTAATTTCTCTGCCTGTGTGAGCCAGTCAGGAGGTTAGGACTTTCAAAGGGAAGGGATGGATTTCTGCCATGAAGAAATGGCAGTAAAAGTCATTCTTTTGCTTTGGTCTTTTAATGTTCTACAGCCCATATTTATTAAGTACAGAATTTAAACTCCTTGTTACCTACCACATTATAACGTTGCTATTTGTTATGACAAGCTAAAGAAAAACAATATGGAGTACAGACCGAGGTACTCTAAGATGTTTTAAATGCATCAGAAGCTGCTATAACTCTTTGAAGCACCATATTTACCAGATATTTGTGATACTATTACACTTTCACAATGTATCTAAGTAAAGCGGTTCTTAAAGTCATCTCTCTTGATTCTTCATAATCAAGGAAACAATCAAAACACTAACACACAAATCTGAAGCAAATATTAACCTGTGACTTATATATGTCTTTCTTCAGCTAAAAGCTTTCAATTTCTCACCTTTACAACATATTGTGAATTCGAGATATTTGCTTGTGGAAGTCAAATGAGTACATACTGATTTCAAGCCCTGGAGATATGTACTTTTCATTTTAGCAAAATCCTTTTTCTTCAGGTTTTCTAGGATCTGTAAATTAATTCAGAGAACCAGAAGGGGAATTCTTTTTACATTTCTACACTTCGGTACAAGTCAAGGCTTTACTCTAAAGTAATTTAACATTTGTGAACACAAATAATAAATGTTATATCTTGAATACACAATTTTATTATGGATAAAATAATTTTTGGTTGACAGAGTGTTATCCTGTAGAGAATGCGCTATTTTGCAAGAATTCCTAAGGATTATTTGAAATACTTTGAATAACATTAAAACAAAGACTTTTTTTTTTTTTAATTATTAATTTTTATGTTTTTGTGAGGCTTATCAAGGTTTTTCTGGAAAAGCTATATATCTATACTTGAAAAGTTATAATTTTCAGTGTTGACCACTTGTATTACAGAAAATTTCTTTAATTTTCTCCAAAAGAAAACTTAAAAATGTGTTTTGTCATCCAGTGAGACCAAAAGTCTTAGAGCAAGAGGTGTTTCTTTTGTTTCTGACAATGACATCAAATATGTGACATTGAATTGAAAACAGAAAATTAGTCCAGACTATTAGTTAACATATATATCAGGTATAAATATCGCTCCCAGAATATTTTAGTTACCTAAACACTGCTTTCTAATTCTTGAGTGAAACATTTAAAAATTAAATGCTTAAAGGTTACTAAAAATATACATACATATGTATATATAGGTATATTTCATGTATCTGCCTCAAGGAAAAGAAGGAATAAACTGTAAGGCTCAGTTCATTTTAGTAATTCTTTTGTTAACATCTTTTTTTTCTCCTTTGTATCTTGAGTACATCCAAAAATTTAATTTAAAGTTTCATAAACAGCTTGTGTACTGCCAGTGCTGCCTGCAAACTGAAAGAAATGTATTACATAGCATAATTAACTTAAAATAAATGAAACACAATTGGATTTGCCTTATTGAGTTTACATAAAGTAGTTAAATTTACCTAAATCTTTGTAATTACAATATGGCACATTTTGAAGTACAGAAATTAAATCTGTTTCACAGATGCCATTTATTTTAGATTTTGAATATTTATCATTTATTCTGTTCTTTTGAACTACTTTTTTTAACAAAGTTGATTGCATGCAGCTGAAGTCAATTAATGAAAAATAACCATCTCAAATAGATTCAAATAGAGAAATCCTTCTGTAAATTGACCATTTGATATTGAAATTAAATAAAGTAATCAAATAGCCTGACTCAGCTAGGTAGTAGGATGATTTTATTTGAAAGACTAAACAGATGCTCATAAAAACTAACACTGTTTATCAGCTTCTTAATTAAAATGTATTTGCTCACTGCATTGATGGATACATCTCAGACAGGATCATCTTGGTCTAGTAATATGAATTTGATATTTCTATTCCTTAGCTGTTGATTATAACTTTGTAATTGTACAAAAGGGATACTCATTAAATATTGAGCAAACAAAAGACCCAAGAATCCTTATTCCTCTATAGATTGTAAATTTTAAAGTATGCCATGTATGCCTGAGAAACTATGCTAAATTGAACCCTCATTCATCCCCCAAGTCAAGCATGATATCTCAAAATTTATTCACATAACCTGAAATGTTTTATGTTCTGCTCTATATCCTGCGTCTTTCTTTCATTTTTTCCTTCTTTTTATGTATTATTTGCTTTGCGACTTTTCCTGAAATTAAAAGTCCAATTTCAGTGTCTTCTGAAAGCAGGTCCTTCGATCCTCTAATTCTAGAATCCTATTCCATACTGAGCTTTACATATCAATGCAAAAAATAAAATAAAATTCACCCTATTCAGTTTAAGAGTGTGGATTGTCTGGGAGGCTGTAGCTGGAAATTATAGTATTTTTGAGAGCTAAAATGTTTCCTGAACTTGCAACATCACCTGAAAATTAATACTAAGTAAATTATGTACACTGCACAACCTTTCTAGGTGAAAAGGTTCATTGGGCAAATCATGCAATGAATCACTTGAGTTTTTAGCTACTACTTATGCTTGGAGTACATTCTTCTGATTCCTTACATTTGAGATCTAACCTTTACTATATTTCTTTCAGGCATTTAGTATTTCTTCACCTGTAAATACTGAGAAAATTGATTTATTATAAATGAACACCTGTTCTTTTCTTACAGTTAAAACATGTTTGGATTAGGACTGGATCCACCACTCTTTTGCCAGCAGCTGGTTAATTGTCTCATTCAAAGTTCAACTACAAGATATCAAAACTTATTGTTACTAATCAGCACTTTCACACAAAATTTAGTAGGAGATTATTTCATTGTTTGGAACTCTTTGAATTACTTGAGTTTTATGAAATATATTTATTCTTGGCTGTTGACATACAAGAAAAGCTTATTGGAAATTGAAAATAAGAGTAGTATAGATAGATAGCTGTGAGAAAACATCTGGTTTACTGAAATGCCTAACACAAAGGTAAAAATATAGCTGATGAAGATAAGATTTAAGGAGTGGTGTTAAGTATTGGACCTCTATTTCACACAGTGAGAATTTTGTGCTTACATTGTATTCAAAATCGAAAATCTGACCTTCCTGAGCCAAAATATTATAAAAATTAGTTTGATTTGTAAATTTATGTTTGCTTGGAAATGCACAATTCTTATGTTTCACTGTTGTTGCCAACAGCACTAAGATTTAAAAGCCTGTCTTGTGGAAAGAGAGTACTACTATGCAGTTAAAAAAAAGCAAAACTAGATCTTGCCAGAAAACCAGAATTGGCAGAGATCCTCTAAGGCTTTATAACAGGTCAGTTTGAAAACTGAATAGAGATCATACTGTGGCACTTCAAAGGCATTCTTGAATCTTATTCAAGGAGATTTGTACATCAGCAAGAATTCTGATGGCCTTACCTTGACCTTATTCTCCCCCTCTTTCTCATTTAAAGTAAGACCCCAGCACAAATTGTCCCATTGAGCTAGAATCACAGAAGTCATTGCCAGGCATGCAGAAAAAATAGAGGGAGACAGTATTCTCTCTTTGTGTATCAAAAAGGGAACATTGCAAGGCCTTTGTAGTCAGAGTATCAGTGCTATCATTGTAATGCTGTTGTCACAGCACTTGCTGCACTCTCATGGAGACACCATGACAGACAGGGTCAGGATGGAAATTGGAGACCAAAATTCTGCTTTTGCCTCTGTTCTATCGTCAGACAAGCTTGCTTGTATAAGGAGCACATCTGCCCAAAGGTATTTGCTGATATTGTTGAAGGTCACACTGAAAACACAACACTAACTACCTTTCTTTGGGTTGAAGCTTGATTATAATGAAACAAGGGTAGTTTCATTAATTAAAACCAATCAAAAATTAGCTAATAAACTTGATGATGCTTAAATTATTTTCCTTTTTTTTTTCCTGTAAGAATTTGACTATCAAATGTATATGATGATCTATTATGACAGGGAATGAAAACTGAAAAGGCATTTTGCAGGACTGGGGACATTCATTATAACCAATTGTTAAATTATATGTGGAATTATTTTCACATAAGAATGTTCACTATATCTTAAAATGTTCAGTACTGATAATACAGGCAGACTTAATGATTTGTATCCCTTTAGGTTTACAGTCTTAGAATAACATGAATTTCAAATAATCCTTGACAAAGAAATATGCTGTTAAACAATCTAACTGCCATCAGAATGAAAAAAGAAGTGAATGTGGACATGCTGATACTGATTTCCCACAGCCTGATTCTTAATGGATGAACTACTTTTATTCCAGTCTGATTACTCTGTCATTCACTAGAGCCTATCTTGTCTGCTGCTGTCACGCTTGGTCTTTGACATTAACAATAAGATTAGCACCAGCTCTGACTGTCACATTGGACAGCTTGTTTTGGTACAATTAAAGTTAAAAAAAGACCTTTAAATCTGTTCCCCTAGGCAATGATTCTCAGTCTAGGCCTAGGGCAGAATATTGAATTCCATTTGCAAAGGGAAACATCGGAGCTGTTTTGAAAACTCACAGCTTAAATCTCAGATATGTATATAAATTGCATGATTGATCTTATTATCTGACTTCTATGATTTACATGTATAAAATGCATATTTTCTTTCAAACTTATTGTTGTCTTTCAATTTACCAGTGTGTAGTTCTCCCTTCTTATGATTCATATAAACAAAAAAATTACGCAGAGTACTTTTGGAATTGCAAATTTTCATTTACTGTAGCAAGACTTCAGTAAATGTAATATCCCATGAACTCCCTCCCCCACCCCAGCCAATTCCCAAGGGCATTGAACCATAGAGTTAATTCTTCCTTGGGTAAAAAGACAAGACTCCCTCATGGACTTCTGTCTCACTGATCTCCTTACCATGTTCCCTCACTGGTTGCATACTCATGGTGGCTGTGCCCTCTCCCCTGGAGACCAATCCCCTTTGCCCTGCCCTTAGCTCTGCCCTCCACCCCTTCCCCTTCTTAAGCTGTCTAGACATAACTATGAAAAACAAACACTACAATAGAAATGTTTGATACTAACAAATGAATGGAAAGACAAAAAATATCGGCAGATTATAGACAGATTATAGACACACATCTTCAAGCTTCTTGGGCCAGCAAGGGCAGTGCAGAGGAAGATCATTGTCCTGGAGTTCAGCAGGACAGGCTTTGGCCTCTTCAGGGATAAAGCCCTGGAGGAAAGAGGGGCCCGAGAAAGCTGGTTAATATTAAAAGATCTCCTTCTCCAAGCTTAGGAGTGATGCATCCCAAAAAAGTGTAAATCATGCAAAAATGCCAAGAGATCTGCATGGAGAATCAAGGTGCTGCTGGACAAATTCCAACACAAAAAGGAAGCCTACAGAGGATGGAAGCATGGACTGGTAGTCTGGGAAGAATGCAAAATAATTTTCTGAGGACCCAAGAGTCAGGTTAGGAAGGCCATAGCCCCCAATGAAATAAAACTTGTTAGGGTAATGAAGGGCCACAAGAAAATCTTGTGCTGGTGATAAAAGAAAGACTAGGGGAAATGTGGGCTTTTTCCAGAAAGAAATGGGAAACCTGGCCACTTGGGACATGGAGAAGGCTGAGATAAATATTCAAGAACTGTTTTCCTTAGTCTCTCCAGCAAGTGCTCCCCACAAAACCCAAATTGCAGATAGTAAAGGCAAGGCCTGGGAAAATTAAGAACCTATAGAAGAACATCAGATTTGAGACTATTTAAGAGCCTGAAGATGCATGGAATTCATTTACATGCTCATGGAACCTGTTGACATGCATCCATATCCTGGGCAGTGCCAAAAGAATCATGATCAGCAGGGAAAGGGAGATCATTCTACCACTCTACTGTACCCTTGTGAGACCCTACCTGGAGTATTCCGTCCATCTCTGGAGGCCTCAGTATGAGAAAGACATGGATGTGGCAAAGCAAGTCTCCAGAGGAAGCCACAAAGGTGATTAGAGGGCTGGAGCACCTCTCCTATGAAGACAGGCGAAGGAGCTGGGGTTGATCAGCCTGAGAAGAGAAGGTTCAGGGGACACATTGTAGCAGTCATCCATTCTTAAAGGGGATTTGCTTTCTCAAAGTGGAGTTTCTAATGATGCCTGTGTGCCTTCTCTCAAGTTCCTGTGGCTAATAATCACTTGTTTTTCAAACAGCACTTAAAAACTTAGTATTATCTAATAGCTTACATTCTAAAGGGATGTACCTGACTGATTCAAGTGGCCTCTCATGGTATAGAAAGCTGATTTTTAAAAATACTTTACTTTGCCGTTTCCTTTCATTTTGTTTTAAAAATGTCCAAAACGCACACATTTCTACCTCTTATCTCTTCATCTTCAAATGAACATTTTCAAAGCTGAAAACTTACAATTTTTATAACCTAAAGATTAAAGAAACCATTTTGATTCCTTAGAAAAATATATCTTGTACAGAAGGCTAGAAATACATGATCAGTCTTTTAATTTTAAATATTGAGGGACAGAGGTTAGCTTGAATAAAGAAAATAAAATTTTAATCACATCTTTTAAAACATTAAAAAACTCAAGAAAATTTAAAAATCATCCTTAATCTTCAAATAAATTGCCACCAGTGTAATTTCTGAATAAAATATATATTTTTTTCTTATTTAATTTCATTGGCAGCTTTTTTCCCCTTCAAACCAAAGGATTGTTATTTATTGAAAGATTCCACATACTAATTTGCTTTTAAATCTTATTGCTTCATCTGTATCTACTTTTGCTTTTTCTAGAATAAAAATAAACAGATATAATAAGTTTTCTTTTTCAAAATAGAAAAAATATACAAGAGCAGACAGTAACACAGGAGAAGTTACATAAAGTAAGGTGTCTTCCTAGTGCTTTCAAGTAAAAGTTTAGAGATTTCCAGAAATACATTTCTTCAACAGGTTAAAATGCTTTCCTCATTAATAAGAAAAATGTTACTATTTAGCTACAAAATTAATCCTCAAGCTTGACTCAGTGTGATGTGCTAAGAAATTGGAATAATTATATTTCACTGTGAGTTTTTTCTGAAAGCTATAGACTTTCAAATCCCACAAGTGGTACCTCATTTATAATCTGATATCCTCTAATTATATTATAAATTGTCTTAAGAAACTTAACCTTCATGAGGCAGGGAAACTAGATTTCAAAAGAAAAAGGAATTTAGTATTTCAGAATGAAAAAAAAAACAAAGCAATATCACAGGTTTTTCAAAATAAACTAAAGAATTCAAATCAGTATTTTGCAAAAAATGAGACTGATGGAGGCCTTTTAAGTGAAGAAATTTAGCTCCATTTGTTTTGTTCCCTACTTACCTAACAGTGTCTCATCTTATCAGCATGGTAAACACACATGACATGTGCATCATGTAATCATGTCTAGTTATTGGGATGATTTGTTGTGGATAATTAGCTACTATGGCTGAATCCTGATTCACCACTCTATTGTGACAGAATGTATTAAATGCAATATGAAAATCCATAGAGGAGGTCACAATCCGGGCTCTATGTCACAGGGTTTAACTGTCTAAAAAATTATTTCATTTTGCTCTAAGGGTCAATCATTTGTACAAATATGGAAAAGCTGAGCATGTTTCCCAGACAGCTTTGGGAAAGATATTTCTGCACTTTTCCTTCAGAGATGTTCTCATTAAAAAAACATGTAATTATGATCCTTTGTTTTTTTCCTCCTCGTTCTTGAGAACTTGCTATTGCTGGCTGCACAGTGAGGCAACTAGAACTGCTAAGCCTCCTAATTCCCCACTCAAGCCCTTTCTACTCTGGAAGGCCCAGGGCAACCTCCTCTAGCAGTGAATATGGTATGTTTTTGAGCAGAAAGTGGCATTAGATAAGATCTAGAAGTGCCTTCCAGACTAAATTTATTGTTTATTTTGAGATCCAGTAAGTATTACAATAATTGTTCTTTACATGTGTTGTGAATAATAGATTCTTTTCTGCAGTGATAAAATATTTGTAGCAGAAGAACAAAACCATTCTTCCATTCTTCTCTGCTTCACAGATCCAAGTAGTGCCAGCTAAGACACCATGGTCATCTGTGTCTTGCTCTGTGTTTCGTAAAGAGTGACAGGACATTATAAACGATCTATATACTTAATAAAAACACCACGTATAATGATGAGGTCCCTATACCAAATTTTCTGTTTGGTGGTGAAATTTAAGAGAATTGAAGATTACTGCTGTGTAACCAGTTTAATGTATCATAATATATGTAGTTGCTTTGTGAAGAAGGAATGGCAAAATCTGAGGCATAGACTGAGCAAACAATTACTGAATAAATGCAGTTGATTAGCTTTACAGAAGGTCACCAAGCATTTGTCAGTGCTGCATCTGAAAATCATATTCAACAGTTGCATAAATTCAGCACCACCTTACATCTAATACACCCTATGCAGTAATGGATGGGAGAATGTAATGGAAAAGCTTCAGCAATTGAATGAATATGTGCATTGTTTTACTTAGCTAAAAAGAGAGGAAGACTAAGGGGGTAAAGAAAAATGTCAAATTGTAAATTATCACACCTTTGGAAGAAATTGCTTTGGAATAACCTCTCAAGTCTAGCATTCCAGACATTATATGGTGCTAGCAAATTGTGTGCATCAGTAGAATTATTAAATATGTCTACAACACATGAATGCATATAAATCAGAAATCATTCACTCCAGTGGAGTTTATATACCGTGAACATTACTGTAATTACTTTGAAATTGACCATTTGTAATCTATATTTTTATTCTTAAAAATGCAATATATGTGGCAATCTACACTTCTAATGTACCATAAATAATAGCATACTTTAGTTAACAAAGTACCACAGTCACAGAATGTTAACTGTTTATTCAAAATTTTCTCATTTATTTTCAAGTGCTGTGTATTATATTTTGAAAATTAAAAGGTTTTATATAAGGTTGTGTTCAATAATTAGTTAAATAAGCAGGCTTCAATGTAATGAATGGTTGAATGAGAAATCAAAGAGAGAAACAAAATTTAATGTAAGATATTTGGAATTTTTTCTTAAATTAATAAAAAATAATGCTACCTCAGGGAAAAATAATTAATCCAGTGGCAGAATTTGATCCTAAAAGACAATTTTTCAAACATAGCTTTCAGGGTGTGGTTTCATGGAATTGTAAATGCATCTGAATAAATAAGCAAGTTCAAATTAGAAGAGGCACAACTACTATTGTGTTCATGGATGTAAAAGATTGAATGACATTTTCCTGTGCTTTCATTAAATCTGAGAATGACCAGATCGAATATGCACATTTACCTGTGCTTTCATTCTTTCAAAGCCAGATGTTTAGCAATGCCAGAGTAGGATTTACTTAGCAGTAGTGATGAAGATTTAATGTAATATGTTTATGCAGAAAGATTCTCTAGTCTCGGCTATTCTTTATTTTATGTCAAATGTTTGCTTGTACCAGTTCTTTCCAAGAGAGTAGAATTATGGTAGTATAATTGCATTTCACAAAGGAGCAAGCTTTGTTATGCAGAACTACATCAAGCTAAGTACCTATGCTTCTCTACCCTCTATTTTGCAAGAGTCCTTAAAGAATTCTAGGTGGCATAAGTCACCTTTCAAAAGTCATTATTAGTTTCTCCCTAATGTATTAGGTTTGTCTAGATGGTTTATGACTCCTCCATTAATGTTTTTTTGTTTGTTTGTTTTGTTTTGTGTGAGAACATTTTTTCCCAACACCAGAATAAAGCATATCAGGCAGTAATGTCTTGGATCATCTTTAGCACCTCTTTAAAAAGAAGTATAATGTTGTCAGCCCGCTTGTTTAGTAGCTATTTAATGATGAAAGGTCTAATCCTGATTCCTTTGTCACTAGTTAAAGACTCATTAAATTTAGTAGGAGCAGAATACAATTTAATTGCCTCATTTTCCTGCCAGCACTGCTCCTCTTTCCTTTGATTTCACTGGGATTCTTGAACAAATGCCATAGGTGATTGGTGGCTTATTTTAACTTAATTTCTCACACTGGAACATTTCCTTTGCTTACCTATTTGCACATAGCTGCAGATAAAGTCTCATATTTTCAACTGCACATGAGATAAATTATGTGGGCTCAAACTCTACATGCTTCAAATTATCATCTTCCTTTTGTTGACATCTGCGTTTACCACAAGTTCTGTTGTGGTGGCTTATTTTATGGGAATTTCCTTCTTTGTCACTGTTTTGAGAAGTGCAACTGTGTTGCTTAAGTCCTCTTACCAAGTACTGGTTACACTGATACTGCTGAATATGCAAACTTCAGACAATATTCTGTAGTTTCAAAATTGAACAGAAAAGTCTGTTCTGTGTTCCTATTGCACAGTATTTGATTTAAATCTCCTTTAGGATTTGTGTCATGCCTTTTTTATTGTTAAGTTGTAGTTCCCATTCTGTAATTATGCAGGTGCTTTTGCAGTTTTTTGTTTTACCTTTCAGCTTTATAAGTAATCTGAATGTTGTTCTGCAGCCCACATTATTACTGCATCATTACCAAAAGAATCTGTGAATATATGTTACTTTTGTGGAATAGGAACATGTAAGGAACTTGACCCAGTGGCCTGTTAGATGTGAAATGTCACCTGAATGAATTCAGGCTTTGTTTTGAAGTCAATGAGATAGTGGATCTCAAATTAAAACTTCTGACTGAACCAGAATTCATTCAATGTAGTCAATCAAAAAATGTATTTCGTAGTGATGTGAAAACATGCTACTTGACAGTGTTGACACAGCTATTTTTGAGGAGTTGGATAATGTTTACATCAGCAGATTTTAAAGTTTGGTTTGATTGAAAGTGTGCCAGATACAGTCCTGTGAAAGTAGAAGTACTGAAATTTTGTTTTTAAGGGAAGATGTCAAGTAATTCATGCCCCATCCCTGGAAGTATTCAAGGAAGTGGAAGGTGCCTGATCATGGAAATAGATGATTTTAAGGTCCTTTCAAATCTGAACAATTTTAAGATTCTATTATCTGAGAGGATCAGCTGCTGAAAGCAAACCCAGGTAGCAGCAGTCAGAGTTACGTCACTTGCAGGGAACAAAGATGACATTGTGCTTGGCACTGGATCAAGAAGTCATCCTAAAAGTATTGCCACCTTAAAGCTTTCCAGAACATGACCAGCTTTACCACCAAGAAATTATCTATTGAGACACCAATTTCACAATCATCTACTCACAAATTATTGAGATAATCACATAAACATAATAACAGCAGCAACAACAATAATAATCACCAAGCAAAATGATTGACATCTGGCCAAATCCAGTACCAACATTTTAGAAGACACAATGAAAGTGTTCAGGAACTAGAGAAATAAAACAAAATGAAATTAAGAGTTGCTAAGACTCTATCAAGATTGCTATTCTTGATATATACTAGGCATACTTAAGATTAATGTGGACATTAACTCTTACTGATATGATGTAGATGGGCAGTTAATTCCATGTGATGATTTTGTATTAAAACTATGGAATCTATAAATTACTTTGATGAAGTTACTTTAATTATTTTAGAATTAAATAACCTGAATAGATAGAGCTACAGATAATTTCCCAAGACTATCACAGATTTCCTTTACAACTCCGAGCAGCATAAAGAGGATAATACTATGTAGTCCTCGCTGATGAAATTAAAGACCAGCTTCTTAAAGGGCTTTAATAGTGCTTCTCAGGCAAGTGGCTACTCCTGGGAGTTCATTCCTTTATCTCGCTTAGTCTCATCTTTCCTTTGAAAAATGCTAACAGTAATACTGCTGTGAACAATAAAATCCTCAAAGAAACATTTGGGAGTTTCCAGGCAGTATTTTAAGTTCTCATTTGCATCAAAGACAGATGCTTATTTTGTTTGATTTTATGCATATTTGAACAAAAAGATTGGCTTTATCTTGATCTCTTAAAATTTAAAAGTGGATAGAACTGGTGCATACACCTTACTGAGAAAATAAATTGTCTAATGAGCAGAGGGCGCTGTACTGCCACTGCAGTGCTTTTCATCTGAACAGCTGTGAATACATGTGCAAGTTTTTTAAGATACCTTCCACTTAGTATTAAGGAAAAAATATTAAGAAATGTAAGGGAAAAATATATAGTGGCCCTTGTATGTTTTAAAAGGAAGATAAGGAAGTGACATGGAAAGTGTGAAGGAATGAAATCAAAGGTAAATTGTGCAATTGTAGTAATATCAGCAATTGTCAACAACTTAATAATGTATGTAAGTGAAAAGGTAGAAAATGTGAGCAAAACAACGATTTATAATCCCATAAATAGCTGTTTCTGACAACATTATTTTAAAAATAATGTATATTCATAAACTGTATGCTTTGTTCTACTTTCCAAGTAAATATTAAAAATTCACCTTGGACTGTCAGCAGATTGATGCATTTTTGTGATTTAACTTTTCACCAGTAATTTCTGAGGGAGGATGAGAAGTGAATTAAAAACTCAAATGAACTCAGTAGCACAGTTTCTGTTGTTTTCATGGCTACTGGGGAAATATTTATCCACTTACAAACAATAAAATAAAATTGGTTTCTTTAGCCATTCTCTGCTAGACATCTTTAATTTCAACTTAATCTAATTTGCATACATTATTTTTATCTTTTATACACAGCAGCCAAGCTACAGCTCTGTGGAAGTCAATCTAAAAGCCTTTTATTACATTACAGTTTAATTTCTTATTTACTATGCTTGCTAAATTATATTTTTGAACAAAACTGGCAGCTACTCTCTCAGTTGGCCAGAATGTTGTATTTTTTAATGATTGAAGCTGGAAACAGCTAGAAGCTATTGTTTTAAGCATAGCCTTAACTCTGTTTGCACGGTAAGTAAATGGCTATGCTGACTGTTAACTGAACAAGATTGAAGTTGGTAGGTAATAACAAGATACTGACATGAATGCCCTGAAGACATATAGTCAAAGAAGCCAAGTTCAAGTCCTTTTATCCTAAAACATTGCTCTAAGAAAATGCAGATTAAAAATATTTTTTTAGTGAATTACTCTCTACTGACAGTTAAATGTCATGGAATAGCCAAGCTGATTCCTGTTTGCAGGAGCTAGAAATTAAAAATAGTCATTGGAGGGAAATATGGTAACACAGTACCCCAGTATGTTCATCACATAGGCACAGTGTTATCTATTATTATTCTGGTATAATTTGATTATTATATTCTGGACTACTGAAGAAACAGGGTTTAGTGAAAATCTCAGAATAGTTTATGAAGTGTGAAATTAAGAATACTGAAAAAAAACCCCAAACCCAGAGGCAGACTTGTCTGTGTTAATTTCTCTGAGTGACTGGCATATGGTAGATAGGTTCAAGGGTGCATTTTGAATATTTGTAAATATCTCATTCTACAATCAAGAAAAACAATCTGACTTGCTGTCACTCTGTTTAACTGCAAATAAAATGAAAAAAAAAAATTGGTGATTTGGTCCTCTGAAAGTTAGTTTGCCTTTGGCCTGCTGGATCTTGTATCTTGCTGATGATTCATTTACTGACATAGTTGCTAAAACTGCAATATATTCTGGAATTATTGAACTCCCTTCATCAAACACTTATGTAAGGCTGAATATCTTGCAGAAAACTACTGCAGTTAAAATAATACTAAATGTTTGTTTAAATATTTATGAATTTTTGTGTTTTTATAAAATATGTTTTGGTTGGTACTTGTATTAATTGAAATACACATATTGATTCTAATATTTCTAATAGCCCCTTCTTCAACTGCATAGGGAAGTTTCCTCAAAACTAGGCTCCTGTATTTCTACAAGTCATGATTACAGTTTTATCTTTCACAGTTAGTGTTCCAATACAATTATGGCTCAGGGCTGGGAGGCTGGTGAAATAACTTTCTTTAATTTTGTATTTTATAAACTTTAATAATTCCAAAGATGGTGATTTTTGGTGGTAGCAGAAACTTGTAAGCATTTAACTTGTCAAATAGATAATAATAAGAATCCAAAGTAAGCAATCTGGTGACTACTCTTATCTAGATACAGACATCAATACTGTAATTATCTGCATCTGAACTAGCCATCCTGCATTCATATGATAGTTAATGTGGAGAAATAAGCACTTTTTGGATGTGATTAGTTTAACCTGTTGTATGTCTGATTTAGAATAAAATAAATTACTCTCTAGAAATTGCTTAATCTTTTACATTTGCTCTAAATGAAATTTAGGATGACTAGATGAAGAGTCAGTAGTTATTTTTAGTGGGTGAATACCATCATGACTGTATTTCACTAAGAAAGGAATATGCATATTATGAGAACAGACAGAAGAGTGACCATTCTCCATTCATACACAACATTTAAGGAAAGAAATACAGTGAAAATTCATATTCTTTCCTAACTTCCCTTGTAAATATGTTAACTTGAATTCTTCATGGATTTATTTTGTAAAAAAACTTGTATGAATCATAGAAATTACAGAAATGAAAGAAATGATTAAAGGATAAGTACCTATTTTTTGAATTGCTAAATTCTTTTATGATCTTTTATTCTTTAAATTCTTGTTTGTTTAGTCCATGACTTCAGCTCTAGTGCTCTCCTAGAATCAGATCTTGTTAATTAGAAACCTTTTTCCAATTCCCAGTGCTTCAATTTATCCCCATTTTTTATCTTTGTATATTGAAAACATAACATCAAATAGAGACACAGATATCTGAGACGTCATTACAGAAAAACAGTTCACAGATGTCAAATAAGGTGTTATTGAAATTTTGATCAGCTACTTTAAATGAATATCTAAACTTTGATAACAGTCTCTACAAAGTTCTGAGCTGATATTTATGGTAGCTGGTATGGAAGGGAGATTGCTAATTGAACAGAATTTAGTCTGTCAAAATCATTGGGTTTTATAGACATCTAAAATGAATGTTCCTTTTACAACATTAACTCTTATCATGAACAACACATTTAACATGTGCTGCTCCATTACCATTGATTTTTCCTTTCTTTGGAACATTTGCACCACAGAGTCTGTAGTAGCACATCATTCATTCAGTTTTTTAATATTAAAAGGGAAATAATATTATTTTAGATTAACTTGACTGGCATAAAAAAAACAACAAAAAATACAGCAGAAGTCTATTTTGAATGCAATACAGGATACTCAGAATTTCTGAAAAGGATGAAAAAATACTGCATATGCCTACAGTGACTGTATATGAAAATCTGATCCATATGCAGATGTAGGGATAACATTGCAGGAGATACCTACAGAAATTATCTTTAGTGTTTGAAGCTGTAAAAACTCTTGGATTTGTTCAAAGACTAGATTTCCTGTGACAACTCTGACATTCTCCTGACACATCTTAACATGTGAGAAGTACAAATTAAGGCAGGTGTAAACATCTCAGGAGTTAACATCTTAGGAGTGGTAAATTCCTTAGATTTTAAATATAGATTATGTTTTTCCCAGGCTAGAGATGATTTGATGGTTGAGTAACTATACTTCTAGGGTCATGGAGCTATAAAGACCATCAGGTTGTAATTCTGATGATATATGTTCACTTAACTCGGGTTGACCACAATAATTCAAAAGTAATCTCAGTATTTGGTCCAAAAAAAGGGAATTAAATGAATCAACACTCTTTTCTGTGAAAATACATGTCTACAAAACTTTAACAAATCTGATTTAGTCACAGTTTGACTAGCTCGTTATATTTGCTTCACTACCGACTTTTGATTTACATAAATGCTCACTACAGTTTTAATTGCATTTTCCTTCATGTTACATTTTACTGCTACAATCTATGGCCGTAATTGAAAAGGACTTAATTTTTAATCAGCGCTGTTTTATGTAGAAAATTATGTATCACTTTAATGTGACAGAAATGCGGCGTGTTGAATAGAACTCCGGAAATGTAAATGTAAAGATTGCAACAAAAAAGTATTAGACTGGCAACCAGTATAGCTATAGGCAGATGTACAGACAGACAGTCCTCTTGGGTTGGTTAGGAAATGTTTGATGAAAATATTTTAGCCCCAGATTTTAAACTACCAAGTAAGTAAAATTATAAATACTTTAATGTTTTTTGTAAGTCTGCATAGTTTTTCTAAATGGTACCTTATGGGGTAATCCCCAAAGTCACATTGGACAATGGAACTGCAGTGATTTCCTGCATCATAAATAACTCCACTAGAGTAATCTAAAATTACAACTGTTTCTAGGTTGGCACTGAATATATATTTTTTCCAGAATGAGCTTCCAGGGATTCAGCTATCAGTGCCCTCTTCCTCCATTCTGGACAGCCCCAGTTGCACTACATGAAAACATGTGTGAATTTCTGACAGCTCTCAGAATTACCTTTATCTGTATAGAATTTTGCATTCAGTATTTTGTATATGCTGTCTAAAATATACTTTCACCGATAAAATTTTGGGGGTTTATTGATAAACTTAACATGTTGACTTTGCATCCACATTCAACATACTCTATTATTAATATTACACTTGAAAGTCACTGAGAGTATTAATGCTCAGTCTCAGTCAAGATTGGGTCAACAGAACTTCCTTGTGATACACTTGCTCTTTGTGGAATAAAAACATTTATAGCTTTGAAGTAGTTTGTCCTTTGGATCAAAATGAACCATTTTTAATCTAAAACCCCTTCATAGCAGTTTTAAAGAAGTTGCCATAAAGTGCAGAAGCACTACCCAATACAGGATTTAGCCTTCTTCTCAGTTAAAACTATTCTAATGTACTGCATATGACCATTGAAACAGGGAAAGAAATAATTTGTGGTTCTCTGAAACTACTCCTTAAGAGTTTATAGACCATCTTCAGTGAAATACAACTGCACAAAATACAGTTCCAGGTTTTCCTACTAAGGAAATGCATTCTATGCTCTTTTGGCCTTGTGAAAGGTAGTCTAGTTACTAGTCTGATGTGTGAAACATGCCAAGAGTAATAGCAACTATGTATGTCCTTAAACAGATCTAATAGGTCAGAAACTATAGACTGTCTAACATTTCAGCTTTTAGGTGAAAAGGAAGGACTCTGGAGAATCTGCTAGCATGCAAGTGCAGTCCTTCCACTACTCATAGTTCCCTGAACAAATCCAGCTCTTCATGTTTTAAATCTGGAAAGAGAAATTTCATTATGAAGACTAAGGCGGGCAGATGTGTTATATTAATCATATAGAATGAGAAAATGAGAGGCAGAAAGTTTGGGCAGTGACTGACCTCAACAAAATTAAAAAACTGATTGTATGTTGTGACTCCTCTCTATTTAAGCTGAGGATAACAATGAGAATACACTCTTATGTATAGACTTTTTTCATAAACAACCTCAGAGTCCTTCCCTTTAAGATGGAGCTAGCCAACATTAGTCATACGTATTAAGCAGCTATCTTTCAGGTATTGAAATTTCAGATGACAGCAGAGTTCATGTAAGCAATAGGTATATTGACCTGTTTCAACACTCTTGAGCATCAAGGGGAGCTGAAGATTTTACTGAACACACCTGAGAAGAGAATACTGGAATACTGCATCCATCTCTGGATGAGTTTAAGTCATAGATATATTTACCCATCACTGATTTTTTGTTCACCTCTGTATGAAGGAAAAAATTATTCTGTATTAAGTTAGCATTATATTTACTTGGACATATGTGCAGAGTATATGTTTGTTTACCTACGTTTCAGGTGCAAAAAGCAGGTGATGGGTTTGCACATTATCACAAAACAACAAAAGTTATGGAAGATCTTTATGTTCTAATAGCTCAGTAAGATTTTAAAGTTTTGAAGTATATGAATATTCATGTCACAGTTTTCCAATGTAAAGATAGTCATCCTTTGTCCCAAATAATTAAAACACATAAAACAAACAACTCAAGAAAAAAAAGGTAAACATACATCTCCCAGGCAGGCACACTTTAAAAAAAAATCTAATTTTTATTTCAATATTCAATCACTCCCTCTTATCTTCTTCTAAACACATATATGTCTTTGGTATAATTATGCAAGCATTTATCTATGATTAAACCAATTAATTACTTTCCACAATATTTTTACATTCCTGAAGGCTATAATTAGTAATATAACTGAATGAAACCTAAATACCTTCAAAATAGAGTAATCAGTGATCCACAAACAATATAGGACAATACAGCAGATCATGATTACACTGGTGAGAAAGAAAAACTGGGCAACAGAACGGTAAATCAAAGTTTCATGCTGAATTCACTGAAGGTACTGGTAAGCTGTAATTATTTGGGGATTAAAAAAAGAGCTAGATATACCCATAACACCATCAGTTTCCATGAGCTGAATGCTGTGAGCTTTCTGTGCACACAGGCAGCTGTAGCACCCCACGCTTTGTGCCTGAAGAGGTTCTTGCCAAGCTTTATGCAAATCCCCTGACCCTCCAACCACTGCACATTCTTCAAACAGACACCTACCTTCAAAAGTGGCAGCAAACAATAATGTAACAAATGAGCCTGCAGTCTGCACATGTGCAACACACTTTACCTAGAATATTTGGATGTGATAGAATTAAACTGACCTCTTTGACAAGGACACCTTAATCAAAAGAGTTGGAATCAAAGGGTAGGTGAAGAGACGGAGTGCAACCCTGATGGGTCCTGTGTTCTACCTTAGCTGCCTGTTGGGTTAGGGCATTTAATCATTCTGTCAAGATTTACTGTGTATCTCTTTACTCTGATACTCACATTTTCTTGTCTGAAAGAATGCTAAAATGTTTTCCATTATGCTTATATAAAGGAGAGGCAAAAACCTTGTTGGAGAATTATCTTATAGTCTGTTATGATTAACCTTGAGGTAGGTTAGACTTTAATGAATATTGATACTGGAATTAAAAATGCTATGCTAAGGCTTTACTTTCACATACCACAAAGTTTAGCCTGGCTTAGGTTGTTGTGAGTCTTTTTCTTCCTTTTAAAATTAGAAGATAAATTTTGCACTTCTAATGTGATTTCTGATAGTGAAAAAATATATTGAGAAAAAAAATAACCAAACCTTTCACTCTGGTCTGGCCATTGTAGGTAATGTAGAAATTTGCTGCTCAATTTTACATGAACATGGTTACTACCCTGTGAAAGCTTTATGGTTTCTTAATAGCAGCAATAAAATTTTAGAAAGCACTACAGAGTACTCTTTATATTTGTCTTGAATGACATTTGGCAACACATATTTAAATTAAAGGGGGAAAAAAGGTACTTGCATAAGTTTATAAAATCACCAAGTGATGGAAACACACACTTCTTACAGACATTTAAGAGTTGGCCTTGATGACTGCGTACCTAAGAAACAGCTTAATTTTGCATTTTCAGTGGTTTTCTGAAGTAATAGAGTAATTCAGTTAGCACACCTTTGACATTTTATTTGTTGTGAGTGTTCAAGATAAACTTTTAAAATAAACATGCGAGGTAAAATGTATAGAAAATATGCAGCTGGACTAGTTTTGAGATTATGGCCCAGAGTCAGAAAGGGAAGTAGGGGTATCAGAAGTGTGCTGCAGGTTAACTGCTAGGTTGCTCTGAGACTCTATGATGTCCCTATGGGTTTGCATCAATCAAAACCCTATTTACAAAGAATACAGCAACCAAAGATTGTGTATCTCCTTTGCTGGAGCAAAAGTAACATTGGTAAGTAGCATGGTACTTCAGCATTCTATTGCATAAGAAGTCTGCAGTTGAATATCTTTACTTTAAATAATTCAAAACTGTTCCAAGGCGCTATTGGATCTGAATTATCACTTTTATTTATTCTCCCCTTTTACTTCCTATCTTTTTGTGATACGTCATCTTAAAAAATTCCATAAACTTTGTTTCCTCTTAATCTTGTTCACAGAAAAGTGGGTGAAGCACAGTTTTTAAAGGGATCTATATGCTCACAAAAATGTTTGTTGTAGAAATATATTCCATCTTGCAGACAGATATGGGATAGTAAATCTCAAGATTTCAAAATCATTATATTCCCTCAACAAAGCAAAAAGATTTTCTTAAAATTATTTTTTTTCTTTTTGATTTTTAGTTACCGAGTTATCACTCCTCAGCTAGGTCCTGATATCTTTCTGTGCTTCACAATGGTGCAAGCCGAATATTTTTATTAAAAGAAAAATTTGCCACATTTTCTGTTGAGCCTGGATGTATGGATTCAGAAAAGAAAACCATCAGTTTTTCAGACTTAAAATAATACCATGATAATTCTTAATAGATAAAAAACTATGATGCAGAGATGTTATAAATGCCAAATATTATAAATAGTAAATGCAAAAAACCAGCATGTGGTTAGCTCATTGAATAAACAAACTTGTTTGATTATTTGTCTTGTAGAAAGGATAGAACTGTTTCTAACAGTGCAAACATAAATTTTAGATTTAATTTATGTTTTCTATAGTTGATTATGATGGCAATGTTTTGGCATTATGGAATTTGTAGGGAAACAAAACCTAAAGAAGAATAGCAGTGTGGGTAATAAAGATGAAGGAAAAAAAACTTATTGAGAGATGCTGCTGGTGGGTAAGATTGTGTCTGTTGTCAAAGACTTGACATCCTAGCTACCTTGGAAGTTTTTCTCTTGAAAAATTCTTCTGGGGAAGGAAGAGTAAGATCAAAAACAGAAGCATTAAGGAAAGCAATTTCATTTCAGGAGTGTTTCTAAAACTCTTGTTTAGATTCTGTTCAATTTAGTGTTTCACATTAGCAGCTGCTAAATGCTTTCCATGCGTCAAAGTATTTGGATTTAATTTAATTTGAATGTCTATCTCCCTGCAATAATTGAATGAATAGCAAGACTACTTAAAGGAACATTGTGTAGTAGACAAAAATCACAAAAGAAGTTGAATTGCATTAAATAAATTGTAATATTGATCAACATAAACCAGTACTGAGTTTAGTATTGGACTTCATGACTCATTTGCTTAACTTTCTTTATTAGGTCTTTAAATAGATTGCAAAGGATTGGAGAAATTAAAATTCCATTGAAGAATTTTAGTTAGAGAAAATAGTTTGTTTCTTGTTTATTTTAGTACTGTAAACTTTACTTGAGCATTATGTCATCAGCTCTTGAAATTATCTTCCTTTGGAAACTGTGTACTAGTATTCTAGTGTGTGCATAGAAATATGTTTTCATGAAAGTCACAAATTACTTCTAGAAGTGGAATAGAAGTCCACTTCACTCGTGGACTTGCTAAAATTAAAGATTTTGTTGTTATAAGGATCTTCTTAGATGCTGATTATCAGATGATTATGATTACTTCATCATCAGATCATCTGAACAGCAGAGATCAGAGAGTTGTGATCAGTGCAGTAGAATCCAGTTGGAGGCCTGTAGTCAGTGATACTCCCCAGGGATCCCCCAGGCTGACCTAATGGAGACCAGCTCTGCTGAGAAGGGCCAGTACTGTATTAGTGGATGAAAAGTTGTCCATGAGCCAGCAGTGCCTTTGTGGCCAGGAGGGCCAATGGTATCCTGGTATGTATTGGTAAGAGTGTGGCCAGCTGGACAAGAGTGATGTGAGGCCACTTTTGAAGTATAGTCTTCAATTGTAGTCTCCACAGTTCAAAAAAGACAAGGAGCTACCAGAGTGTAAACTGCATTTTGTGACCATGCCTTGAAAATGGGGTGGACTAGGTGATCTCCAGAAGTCCCTTCCAACTCTAAGAGTTCTATATGCACCTCAGGTAGTCTTTATCTTACTGGCTTTGTATATTGGACAGTGTTCATTCTCTCAATTTTATAATTAATATATTATCTTATTGTTTGCTTAAAAGTCTAACCTCTGAAATTATTAGATCAATTAACAACACCACTTATGTAAACTGAAAAAAAAACAGAAGCAAAAACCCTAAAAAACTCCAAACTGACAACAAATTCTAGAGACAAATAGTTTAAGTGAGCATAAGTTATGTATATTTAGATGTACATGTACACATATGAGTGCGTGTGCCTGCATGTGAAAACAGAGGAATATAATTTGGAAATTCTTGCTAAAAGATTATGTTCATTTCTGACATATGGAATAACTGGAAAATCTTCAAAAAGAATGTCAGTAATGATCATAAGGATCTATCAAGCATGACTTGCTTAAACACATCAGCATTTAAAAGGCATTTGGACAATGGGAAGGCTGATGATCAGCAAAAATACCTTTAAATGTACAAGCCAAAAAGAAAATTGATAAAAGGAAAGAGCTGCCTCTTTAGCCTTCTGCAAATAGACTGAGAAGTGATAGGGTTAGAATGCATGAGAAATTTATCCAAAAGATATTTTCTTGACCAGGAGATTTGAAAACTATTTCAGAAAATGAGTTGTGTTCATTATATGAAACTGTGTTCATTATACTTTCTAATAGCAATTTAGAAAAGAAATTTTCAGACATGGATGGATAGGGCTGATAGGGGGCAGAGTAGGTCTCTACCTTGACTTCCTTCCCAGCTTCACTTTCCACCGATCTATAAACCAATAAGTAAAAAGGCCCTGAATAAGCCATTTTTGTGTAGATCTGACTAGTTATTTTATACTACATTACTCAAAAAACCTTAAAAAGCAAAGAAACACCCCTTCCCCAAAACCCAATGGAAAAATATTTAAAATAAACCTAAAACCAATCCCAACCCACTAAAAATAGGAAGGCAGTTTTGTTGAACACATGCATTAAAAATTCCAAGACACTTTTAAACAGAGAAAGCTTGAGGAGATTAGATCATAAAAAATGTAATTGAATAATTTATAATTTTCTTTTCCTATTGCATCCAGTGGATCATACTTCAAGGCATCAGCATATTCTGCAGTTTCTGGATTGTGAAAAAGTCTGCTAAGAGAAAACTGATCCTTCATTACCTTCTCCTTCCATCCCCATGATAGCTGGACTGTCTTTTTCCTGTTACTCTTTTTCAGCCTCTCTGCTCGGTGAATACTCCAAATCCCTGGTGGTACCGAGCCCTTTTCCCACTTCCTATCATTGCATTTTGTGTAGTTTTCACCCTACAGGCTTTGGAGCTTCTCTCCTGGGGCATACCTATTTGTTCAGAAAAATACAATTTCTCTAGAGGTTTTCTTCTGTCGCAGCCATTCTTTTTTAAAGGAAAAATACACATGCCAAAAACAAATCTAGAGTATCCTTGCTCATAAAAAAACCCAAAATGTACATTGAATTTTTTTGAACTGAATTATAACTCAAAGAAGGAGAACTTTTGAGAATGAGAAGGTAGACAAATATAGGTGATGATATTGTAGAAATGTTCCTAACAATCTTGATTTCCTGGATAAATTTGCCCTGTATGCTAAGGGTCTAAACTCTATCCACCATTACACTTTGATGTTTATCTTAGTGAAAGAAAGAGGCAGGCATAATCTTGAGTGGCTGGATCAATTCTTTGAAAGCACTTAAATGATTTTTTAGTATCAATAAAAGAAGGCACTAATTTAGATGCATTAGTACTTATTCTGTAGATTTTCAAAAAATATTCCCTCTATTTTAAAAAATCCACATAAAACCTCACAGAAACAGTATGGTTTTAAGCAGAGTAAATTTCTCTTTCTGACTAATACAAAGCTAAGCATCCAAAATGTTTGTACTGCTCTAAATACTGTGGGTTTCCTTCTGTTCTTGTGCTGAATATTTGAGCAAAGATAAAATGTCATCAGATGAGATTTGTAAGTGAGATATCAAGGCACATAGCCATAGTAATATAATAACATTAAATGATGCCCCAAGAATTAAAAAATAACCATTCTGTTGATTCTGAGAGACCTTGTGGAGATTTTCACTTCAAAACTCAATCTTATATCCAACCCATCAAAGGATCTGCATCTAACTGAAGTGTCAGTGGAATAGATTATATAACAAATGAACAAAGTGTAAGGAAGAAATCTGCCAATTAATTTTTAAATGAATCTGCAAAGCAACTATAAAGCAGGTGTTTAAATTTTTTGTAGTTAACATGTCAATGTTGAAATAAAAAAATCTTCTAGCAGGTTTAGGTCTAGTATTTAAATTGAGTGATTATTAAAAATATATTAAAAATTATATATGCAATTATTTTATAATCTCCTTGGAAATAAATTGACTACAGCCTACTGTTTTTGACCAGTTTAGCTAATATAAATAGAAATTATGTGTTATCCCCAAATATTTCTTTTTTTGTAACAGCAGTAATATGGACAGGGTAAATGAACTGTCTTTGAAACTGCTCAATATTACTCAAAATGTCAGAAATGAAAAGAAAATGAAAAAACTTTTGATCATAAGTAGAAAAAAGAAAATAAATTCTTTTCATTTTACCACCAGATTTACCTTTGTTCTGGAGAAAAGATGTCTGCTAGTTAAAAAGAAATCAAAAAAATATAGTACTTCTGTTGCATCCCAGGGTTGGTTTCAGATTAGGGATTCTGATGTTAGTCAGCCAGTTCTGTGTACCCCTTTGTACACCCCTGTTCCCCCCGTGGTGGTCTGGTCTATGTCAACTCCAGGAACCACCCGCCAATCTTTCCTGAGCCTTTCCTGTCAGTTACCCCAGCCCCGCAACCCCATTCGTCCCGGAGCCCTGTGTCCGCCCCTGTCGCGTCCCCGTCGGTCACCCCAGTCCACGTTAGTCCCTCATAGCCTGCCCCCATTGGGTGAGGGGGGCTTCTGCCTCCCTTAGCCCACCCCCTATAAAACCCCACTCCTTACTTTGTTCAGCGCCATTTTGCCCACGCGGTGCTGGGGAGCGAGTCTCAATTCTCCATCGCAGCTCCATGCAACAATAAAGTTCTCCAGCCAACCATGCGAACAGAGTGGACAATTGCTTCCCTCTTTGCCTTGCCCTTCACGGGTGGCAGCAGAATGCGGCCAGCCCACCCCAGTGCACAGAACGCCACAGCGCCTGGACCCTGCGTTGCCCTGGGTCCTGCCGAGAAGCAGCACCTTTAGCCAGGCTCTCTGGAGCTGCGCGGGACCGGGGGAAAGAGTGCAACGCTGCATACTTCATTTAGAATTGCAGTTACATTAATCCATTTTTAAGTAGATTACTATTTCAAAGAAATATTTTAGCAAACCAGTAGCCTCTTGTTAGAACATGGCAGATCTACACAAATGACTTCTGTGCAACAAGCTACTTAAAATATTAGAAAAAGCAGCATCACAAAAAAAAATGTGGTATATATGAAACAATATTTGTACTGGTTTTTAATTTACTTTTTTAATTAAGCCAAACATAAGGGATAGAGTTTGAGCTATTATTTTTATCTCATGAATTTAAATGAAAATTAAAAATTCACTGTAATGAAGTGCTAGGATAATAGGTTAACTTTGATGCTGACTGAGAACTGAATGTCATCTTACTTTTTTCTAACTCAAGACTTTAATGTAAACTTTAAGTTAATAGTGAAACTGGGACAAATGCATGAGGGTATTTTTTACCATGCAGTACATGTGAGACAGTTTACCCACCATTGTGTGCTCTTTCTGTTGTCTCTCCTGCTGGAAGATATTTTACTTTCACTGGGAAATATTATAGCAGAAATGTGGGTGATTATTTTGAGGGGGTTGATTCATGGTCTAGACATCATCTTGGTGGAAAGTTTGTCAATTACATGGTGAGATGTTGCAGTTTAATCTACTTTCTTACGTAGTGATGGCCAATCTATAACCTAAAGTGTGATTTATGACAAGAAAAAAAACATTTATTACGATGAAACTGTTGCAAGATACAATTAAAATTTAGAAAAAAAATTTCTAAACTAGATCTAGATTCCTACACTTAGGGTTTGATTACTTTTTAATCTGTAGATATATTCTTTAGCATGTGTTGATTTGGCATAAGTATATTAAAATTCCGTGTGTTTTTTTTAATAGGGCATGCCTGCAATTAATCTAGAACTAGATCATAAATTTGAGCAAATTAAACTCTATGTTGATTAATGTGAACTCATATTTCTAAAAAATGCACTCCAAAATTTCTAATATTAAACTGAGCATTAAAAATGCCCACAAAACAAAAATGGGTGTTTATTAAATTTGTCACTAAGTGTCTGTTACTAAATTCTGTTACTGTGAAGTGTCAGATATTTGATCACTTGTTAAATAACCCTGGAATTAGCAAAATTATTATTTTGACATAATTGAAAGGACATATGCAAAGGCAAGTGCATCTTGCTGAAGGATTGCAGAACAGAATTAATTTCCTGTCCAATGCATGTTGCACTATCATACAGTTAATTTAGTATAAGAGGAGACAAACACAGTTATGCAAAATTCCCGTCTGGAGTAAATTGGCCAATAAAAATATCAGATAATGTAGCTGAAATGTGTTCATCTGGAATTTGCTTCTCAGAAGTTTATGCTGCCCCGTTAAAAGCAAAATTCAATATTTCCTTTACTAACAATAAAGGGAACAAAGCTAAGCTGCACTATCAGTCTTAAAATAAAATAATAATAAAAAAATTCTAAATTTAAGCTTTTGTGTTTTCCAGATAAATAAAATTTAATAAAATTAGTCACTATCTGGAATATGCCTGCACAGTAATCCATGAGAGAGTTAAATTCATGTATAGAATTTAAATGATGCATATTTTCTTGAAAAATCTGAATGCCTTTCATCCATACTAGCTCAATCCTGTGGCAGTGTTTCTATTTTCCATAGAACCAAGAGGATCAGGATAGATAGAAGCAGCCTCATAACCACAGGCTCTGCTCCTCAAGGGGCACTTACACCATCCTAATATTGGAGAGGGAAGACAGCAGTACAGGAAGTTCTCAGAGTGCATTCATGACTTCATTTTCTTCATGGTAGAGGAGCTAATGAGGACAGGTGTTCTGCAGAATCTCATGCTCACCAAGCAGTGTCAGAACAAGAGGTTATTGTTGAGGAATTTATGAGAGAAAGAGGTCACGATCTGTATATTGAGAGTGAAGGTTGAGCTACCCCAGCCTAGGCCTCAGATACGGGCCTCGGTGAGGCCTTGAAGCCTATGGCGCGGTCAGAAATAAGTGTGTGGCGCAGTTAGAAATTATGTTAAGGTGTACCACAGTATACTGAGCTATCTAGGTGTGAATCAGTATAGGCTGGCAGTGTGAAACTTTAGCCACCTTAAGACAAAGACAAACAATGTTTGCTTGCCAATGAGAGTGTGCTCACGATTGTAAACTATCTTGAAGTGTATATAAACTGCTGTTGTATAAACAATAAATGGAGAACGTATGATTAACCACATTGGTTTGGATCTACGTTTGTTCCTGTCCAACTCACTCTTTTTATGAGTCCCTGGTTCAGGTTATCCTTCCTCTTTACTCAAAAACTGATGAACCCACACCTGGAGTACTGTGTCCAGCTCAGAACTCATCAGTACGAGACATGAGTGCACTGCAGAGAGTCCTCAAAGGCCTACAAGGGTTATTAAAGGAACAGACTGTCTGTCATAAGAAAAAGCTGAGAAAACCAGGACTGTTCAGTGTAAAGAAGGCTCAAGGAGCAAATTATCAATCAGTGTATATAAATACCTGAAGGCAGGGTGCAAAGTGATGGAGACAAGCTCTCTGCAGTGGAGCCCAGTAAGGGGTACTGGGGGTAGTTGACACAAGCAGTTCTGTCTGAACTTCAGGGAACACTTCTTCACCATGAGCATGACTGAATGCTGCAACAGGATGCCCAGAGAGGTTAATGAGTCTACACAAGCTATCTGGACACAGTCCTGAGAAAAAAACTATGATATGTCCCCCTTGAGTAAAGAAGTTGTTGAACCATATGACCTCCAGAGGTCACTTCCAACCTCAGCCAATCTGTGATTCTGTGATTTGCAGCACCACTTAAAAAATTTCTCTGATGCCTTACTAATTTTCTTCTACATCTTTTCATTTACTGCACGTGTGTTTTGATGCATTAATTTATTTTAAATGAAAATAGTAGTGGCACGTTTGTTGAATTTTGTGATTTGTTTTTTTTCTTTTCTATTGGCTTTTTTGCATGCATTAAGGACCCACATTTGAAACTGTTTTACATGTAGATTAAATATTCTGCAAAAGAGAGAGATAGCTTTTGAAAATGTTAAGTTCAGTGTTCATAATAAAGGAAGGCAGTTTGGGACTTCTGAAAATAACAACTGATTCCTAATGCTTCAGGCTACCTTTATCCTTCAGAGCTCTTTCAACATATTTGCATCAGGTCAGGGAATTACAGGGTGTGAAAACTGATCATCATAGTTTTGGCAGAAACAGGCAAACCGCAAATATTCCTTTTTTTGTCATTTTTTTATTATTATTTTCCTAAGAGCAAATGCAATAAGTAAAAATACAACCAGAAATTCTAGTACTAGATTATTGTTTAAAATACTTTGCAGTAAGATAGGTTTAAAAAACTTCCAAGAATACATTCTACTTAATTATCTACGATTCCAGCTATTGAGTATGAAAACAGGAGGATAAAAGACCAAGTACAGATGAAAAAAACCCAGACAATTCTAATTAAAATTTAATTATATTTTATCCTTTTTTTTGTAATTATATGTGCAATTAAAAGTCCTTACTCAAAATTAATCAGTTTTATCTCATTTTTGAAGATGTTACTCTTGCTCTTTCTGTATGCAACATAAAGGGATGAAGTAACCTCCATAGAAAGGAGATATTCACAAGGAAAATATATTTATCAATAGCTACTTTATATGGATCATGCTCAGGATTGATCACTGACAGCAGGGGTAGATTTTAAATTTTAATAATCAATGCATATGAACTTGAAACTTCAAGGGGGGCAATTCAGCTGATTGACAAAAGAAGACTAAGCTGGGTAACTTTGGGTTATGCACATCTAAGTGTAGGTATCTAAAGCTAGGGCAGAGGGCAGAGAAGTTTCAGCTCAAGCATCCATGACTATCTTATGCATAAAATATAAAAAAAAAGAGAAAATATTCGTGTGCAGCAAAACCCTCAAATTTATGAAAAAAAAAAAAAGCTGGAAATTGTGTGATTTGATTCTTGATTGACAGACACCTTGTTCTTTTTCTTGTGGGTTTCAGCATTTTTGACCTATGGATAGAAGAGGCCATTGGGAGGGACTGGTTGGTAGTTATATGACAGCTAAACCAAGTTCAGAACTTCAGCATCAATGTCTTAAAAAACCACAAAGGTTAAATGTTTCAGTTCTCTGTTGATCATTTCCCTCAGAGAAGAAATTATAATTTTAGTAAAACTGTCAAAAAAAAAAATCTGCATAACTCAATAGAAAGAGCAGTAATATGAAAAAAAAAAACAACAAAAACACACAAACCTTCAGTTACATGCTGCAAAACACAAGCCAAACCAGATGACATTTAAGCATTAAAATGGTGCTGTATATACTATCTATACATACTATCTGACATTAGAATCCAATAAGCACAAGATTAACAATTTAATTTTGAAGTACCTTATTTGTCATGGGAAGTTGCATCTACATTCCTATTTGCTCTCTAAGGTTTCAGATACAAATGAATATATTTATGCTATTGAAGTATTTCCTCTAATGTGGCAAATTTCCCCCTAGTTTCATGACAGATGGAACTATTATCAGCCACTTTTGTTTAGTCTAGAGATTCTAGCTCAACATATGACTTCTAATAGCACATACTTAATGACAGGACATACCAACTCTCTTAACAATTCATTGCTTAAGGTTATATTGAATAATTTATTCTATCAGTTAGTACAGTCTAAAATGGAATAAATGTTGTGACAGGACTGTTAAATGAGTGTCCAGTGAGAGATGCAGACATGAGGGCAAAGCTAACAATTGGAACATACAGTGACCTGAATTTTGATCTTTTTTTATGTTTTTAATTCTTAGGCTTGCACAAACATTTGCTCTGTGATGATAGTAGTACATAATGTGAGGTTTATGTTAAAAAAATACTCAATGTTCTTTTTCTTTTTTTTTTTTTTTTTTTTAATTACATCTTCTTTTACATACAGCTTCTCTACTTCATTTACCTGATTGATGCTTCTGCTTTACAAACAAATCTTAGGAATTTGTTTGAAGAGTTTAGAATAAATCTTGATCTGAAATTCCTTAAATTTGTCTATATTTTATATCACTGGGAAGAAACAAGCACAAGGCTCATGTGTTCACTGACTCATTTTTGTATATTTTAAACTCCCCAAAAAACTGATGCACTTCATACATTTATTTATAAACCACCATCCACTTAGAAACTATAGCCGCAACAAACCCACCATTTTTGGTACAAGACTGTAAAATATTCCATCAGAATGGGCCTACCACTTGGAATCCAAAAAGAGTGCTGTTAATTTAATGATTAGCAAGTATCTCCATGACACATGAACAAGAACCCTCTGTGCCTCTAGATAAAATATCCTACTTCTCATCAGGGTCGATTAAGCCTGTGTTGATTGCTGTGCTAACATATTTAGGTTTCTCTTGATACCCTGACTAGCCTATTAAGATGCACCTAAGATATCTGTAACAGGCAAGCAGACATAGGCTTGGTGCACTTAACACTCATTGAGACAAAAAGCATTTAGTGAAGAACCACCTTCCTCTCCACAGCCTGATACACACAGCTCATTGAAGCTGATGTTAAAACTAGTATTGATTTAAAAGGAATGAGAAAAAGACTTAACAGTTTTCCAGAAATGGATATGAAGCAGCAGAGGAAGAATAAAGTCAGGGCACAAGCAGTGAGATGGTGGAGAATGGAAACAGTCAAATACTGAATATATTCTTTTTATCTTCTCCACAAAAGAAAGATGGCCCTAATACAGCTATTAGACTAGCAAATGGGAAACACCAGCTTCCTCAAGCACTTATTGTTGTCACTAGGCATTTTAATGACTCCATTTAGCACTGCAGCATTTCTTTTGCTCAACACTGACTAATAACATGCTGAGATAGTTACACGCTTTGCAAGTGGAATTTTATTGAAGAATGGAAAGGTGAACGCCTGGGGATTTTGCTCTTAAAACTGTGGAGGATGCATTTTGGATACAGTGTTTAAATAAGAAAAGAAAATTAAACAGGAAAGGTTAGCAAGGGAGATTAAGGGTGAAGGAGGGAAACAAGGGGAGAGCTAATGAAGGAAATGAAATGGATTGAGAATTACTTTGAAGAGCAACTAGCAGCAGATAATAAATCATGGTGCTGTAAGCACACAAAAGCTGAACAGTAAAAAATGTGATGTAGTAGAAATGGCAAAATGTACTTTTCAAAAATGTCGTGTTATCTGCAGTATGTTAAATACTGCGAAGTTTCCACCATTTTAAAGTAAATTGCCCAACTGTACCTTTCTTTCTGCTCTCTTTATTCTAACATGTAAAACATGTTTCAGTGACATTACTGCACCTATAGAGTTCTGACTGCAGCTCCTGCAAATTCAGGCCCTCAGCAGATGTACTTCTGTCTAACATGTCAGATGCTGACTAGTTCCTTACACTTGCTAAATGCATATTAATCCATCCCTAAGAATCTAGGACTTGCATTACCATCGCACTAACACACCCCAAATGTTACTAATATGTAGGGGTACCATTATTATAGAATTAAACCATCTACACATGGTTTATTCATCTTTTAATATTAATGCCTTAGAAAGGGAACGTGGCACAGGCAATGTAAAAAAAAAAAATAGATTTTACTACAAATTTGCTTTTTTTTTTTTGAGAATTTATCTAATTAATATTTAATGTTTGCACTAGTAGCCACAGAATAAGTTGTGGGGTTTTTAATCCGTTTTTGCTTCATTGACTAGATTTTTTTTAAGATTAATAGTTTAAGCATGGAAAAACACTCTTTTCAAAAGGGTTCTTTTCTAAAAAATGAAGAAGGCATGGAATGCCTTTATTTCTCAGTAAAATCAGCCCTTTTTCCTTGAAAATGAATGCATGTATGTGCAAGTATTTTTGTGCTCTGTTGCACCTTAGGAATCGGACATCTAATTGACTGGTAATAGTCACACCAAGTAAGCAAGCATGCAAAGAGTTTTTCAAATATACTGAATATTGCTGATAATAGTCTTCTCCTGGATTATTCTTCTGGAATTTATGCTTTTAACATCTCTGTCTTTTTATATGCACATATCTAAGTTCATTAGATATACATTTTAATGTATATACGTGTGCTCTATCTTCTGTACATATGTACAGAATGCTTCTGTAACTGAAAATTTGTTTTTTGAAGTACATGGACTATCCACAGGCAAATACAATCTGATTATGTCCAAATTCAAAATCACTATAACCTGCCAAGGGGTTTTGATATTATTTATTGATCACTTTTTTTTGCTGACTAGGTGTGGAGAAAAACTAAGCCACTCAGACAATCAATTTATCCTTTAGGAACAATCTCAGCAATGAAGGAAGTGAGGATGTATTTTGAGGGGAAGAATTCTGCCATACCCACCAGCAGCAGAACAAGTAACATTACAATGTCTGTGAGTGCAGTAACTTTTTTCCCTTTAATTTTTATTCATTTGTTCTCCCTGTTCAGTCACCTGAAAGTCATCCAGATGCAGTGATAACTGCTACAAATAATGCAGCTGTGGATGATGAAAGCAGCACACCTGAAACATGTTTTCAGCATATTGCTCAAAACAAGCAGTTTATTTAGGCCCCATGGGAGTGTCTTTTCTGAGTTTATCACTAAATATTTTGCTGCTTAAATCTATGTATTTTATGGATTAAGTTCCATAAATTTTAAGTAAAAAAGTGACAGCACTTTTTTATTACAAGAGTTAAGAATATATATTCAAGCCTACTTAATCTCATCTTAGATGTATCTTTGCATTTTTTGACATTATCTGAAATTTTCCTACATAAAGTGAAATTTTCCTCTGATAAATTGAATCTCCAAAGATAAAGAGGAAGAATGCTTTATGTTTAAGAGCTTTTTTAAGTCAAAGATATTAAATCCTTGTTCCAGTCTTCCCATGACAGTATCACAGAAACAATGCATCATGACTGAAACAATAGTGACGATTTAGTCAATTAAAATTTGTACTGTATAGTTAATTAATATGGAAAGTGTGTTACACTGTGTGTAATAACTGATGCCCAAAGATATTTGAAACAGACAATCTATTGATATTACTGGATAATCTTGCATCTTATTTACAAATAAATTTTAATTTGGTTTTATTTCTTGTGTACAAAATTTGTATTGAAAAATTTGATTGAATCCTCCAAGTTGTATGAAAAAGAGATATATATCAGAACTGGAAATCCTTTTATGTTGCAAGCACCCGAAATAACCACACATGAAATGTGCATATAGAAAATTTTGGGTGCTATGAGCCTGAATCAGTGAGCAAGCCTTTTTAAACCCAAAGTAGACACATCTTTTCAGAAGCTGACACTAAAAGGGCAATTAATTAAAGCAAGTCAATGTTACAGATTTCAATTACTTAATATCAGATAATTTTTTAAAGAGAGATCAAAGATCTTTAAACATGAGAATTTTCTACAGATCTTACCTGAATGAACTGTAATAAAAACTAAAACAACCTTTCTGATTTCAATATCTTGCACTGGCAATAAGATACTTTCTGCTATAACTTCTAGCTGCATTTTAACTTTTTTTGAAAAGACAAACATTTGGAGAATACTTAATTTTAAGTTCAGCATAATTGTTTAAAAAATATTTGCAAAATTCTTCACAACTTATTGTTTTCATGAGGGTTTTACACCCAAATCAGAAATCTAGATTTTTATTTGCTTTAAAATTATTCTTTTTTTTTTTTTTTTTTTTATTCCAGGACAACAGAAAGCTAAAATATGTTCAAATTCCAAGGAAAAAAAAAAGGAAAAAATGAAATCACAGTAGCGCCCAAAATCCTGGAAATTTGGATAAAGTTTTTGAGAAGTATGTTTTTTGTTCTTTATTACTACAGACATGAGATATAGAGAGAACGATGGCTGTTTTATTACTGCCATCTGAATAAGAAGATATTGATTTCTCTATATTTTTGCTTTGGTGCCTGATAAATGCCATTATTGCTTTAATGAGGTAGAATTCTTTTATCTATGGATTGAATTTAAAATCATCTGTGCTCTGAAAATTGCAGGTTCATCCAAGAAAGTATTATGTCAATGTGCAATATTAAAGGTTTGGATTCATCTTTCAAAAATTGCATAATCATTTTTTAATAAAGAAACTTTAAAAAATTTCATGTGATTTCATTTATTCATGCTGTCATATAGATGCAAACATGATAATAGATCTGATTCCTGGGACATAGCTTTGAGCTCTCAGCAGTAATCCTACTCTTATGGATGTTTAAAAAACTCAAAAACCAAAACAAACAAACAAAAAACCCTCTGACACACACAAAGAAAACAAACAAAACAACCCTAAACCCAAAACAAGCTAACCAACCAACCAAGCAAACAAAAAAGAAATAATTCTTCCCCTCGAAAAAATCTTATTGTAATTTATTTTTTCCCCCACAAAATATTGTTCTCTTTAACTTCTTTTTTTTATGAAAGTAATTTTCAATAACATTATAGGAAAAAATCCCAAAGACATATGTTCTCACACCATCTTAAATGTTATGTTTTTATTGTCATGTAACTAATCATATTTATAATTTTCCCTAAAAAATTCTCTTTATGGGGCTTGAGCAGCAATGTCCCAGGTAATTAAGTAAATGAATACATAGTAATCCTTAGAAATATGAATAATTTAGAAAACGTCTCATTTTTTTAGATATCTGCTAAAGTTTGGGTTTGGGAGTTTTACCTAAACTTTGCTTTGCTTGTGTCATTTTTTTGTCTACAAATAATTTTAGGGTGTAACTCTAGTTGAAATTCATCATGCCATTATATCTTCTAGTTTTGGTGAATAGTACTTAAAAATAACTGATTATCAGAAAATCTGCCCCTCCCCAAAAGTCTGATTTCCATCTTGCCAGTCATGCATTGAACTAAAAATGGAGACAAAGGTCATTTCTCACTTTTATTTGCAGATATACATGAACAGACCATTGCAAGCACTTTCAGCTTCCAGAAAAGCCATTGTCGGATGTCTTGGAGAAGCTACAGAGGAACTACAGTGACTACATAAATAGTGTTTTTTAGAAGAGAAAGAATTTTTGCTACTTTTTTTCATTCACTTAACATTGTTAATAGTCATCTGCCCATCAATTAGTATTGTTATAGATAGTCATAACCACCTGTAATACACTAATTTATTATGTTTCCATCTGAGAAATGTTCTATTCTCTTGATAGTCAAGTGCAAAGATCTTCCCCTCCCAGTCTGCTTCATTAAGAACAGAGATATAAAGGAGTCCAAAAGGATGGAAGTGAATAAATAGTGTAGTATAGAGCACATTCTTTTAATTCCACAATTTCTTAGCTCATGAAATTTTTGAGAGGGTTTGATTCATGATTTTTCTAGATGTATTGGTAAGAAAGCTACTGCATTATTAGTAGAATTTGGAGGTCTGTACCTTGCATTTTCACTATACTACTATTTAAATGTATGGACTTGATATTTATGGTACAATATACCAAACATTATAATAAAAATATTATTTTCTGCTTTTAATTTGCTTAGTGTACTAAGTACTTTTGCCATCATGAATAGTTAAGTGAATAATGGTTACTTATATTTTGTAGGTTGGATTACTCTCTCACCTAACTTAAAAAAAATTAATTTAGATGTTGATCCATCAGCTATTTCAAGTATTCATTATGAGTAAGTGACCTGGTGGGGCTTCAGATGGCATGTATCAAAGCCCTGAGGGCACTAGCAGAACTTAATGACTCTGACCTTCTTAATCTGGGACACTCACACCTATAAATGAACCCAGGAACTTTATCTTGTGTGTGTGTATGTGCAATTCACTATTTCAGACTGGAATACTCAGCAAGTAGGAGACCTTTATACTGGGTAAGTTGCCCCAGGATCTGAGTGTTGATATCAGATGTGTTTAGGGCCCATGCAGATGTTCAAGAGCCTTACCTAAGTATGAGTATGCTTGTGGAAAGTGTGTTTACACTTGTGAACTTCAGTCCTGATCAGCTAGAAGTTAGGTGCAGGACTTCGCTGTTTTTCCTTACCCTTTATGAGCACTATCCATGTATGCTGCTGAGTGTGGTGCCTTGGCAGCAGCAGTCTGTGTGACTGTTGGTACCAGTGTCTTCTGTGCTTAGGGGTCAGCCTTGAAAGTGGATGGATTTGCAAAGGAGAAAGCATCAGTTTTATCTAACAGCCTGGGATTGAGAGGCCTGCATGTCAGTGTGTGCCATGGTGTCCCTGGGCTCCAAAGGTTGCTGGTTTCAGAGGCTTTCCTAACATGTTTAACACTTGCCCTGAATGGAAGTAATTTTATTTTATCTTTTTGCAGTCATAAAGACTGTCTAGTAGCAGGTAACTGCTCCATAAATTTATTTCAGCTTTAATTTAACTTTGTGCAATCACGTGCTGCAATTCTCACTGTTAGTACATAGTAATTACAGGTTGCTATTTGTGTGACATTGCTGACTACTACTGCAGAATAAAATATCATAGCCTTGTTTGATTGTACCAAGCTTAGGTAGAAGAATTTTTTTTGAATGACCACAAGCCAAATAGAAGAAATTCAGAATGAGAATGGAGACAAAATTTATGGTAAATATACCTTTCCTATCTTCCAGGAACATTGTGTTTGAAGATGGCTCCTGTGAGCTCCCTCCTATGAATCAATGGGCTTATTCATAGCTAATTAAACAGAATCATCTGATTAAAAGGCAGTATGGAATAATTTAGTCTGTATAACTTATTCTTTAAAGTGTTTCATTAGTTGTCTGAAGCAAGGCATCATGGTAAAAGAAGTTAAAAGTAGGTTCTCAAACAAAGAGTAAAGCTGTGGTTTTGCTTCACTGAGAGCATTCTTACTTTCATTCTGGTCTTCGTTATAGAGATTTTTCAAAATTCTTTTTTTCTTTCACCTTCTACATTTAGAGACTCCTTTCTGCTTGAGGTAAAGAAGATTTGGGCATACATGATTTCTCCTGGGCTGAAGTGGGGTCATCTGAATTCTACACACACAAATCAGAAAGTGTCTGTAGGACAGCATTACAGAAAGAAGTCTCATACTCTTTCCATGAAATTAATATAACTGAGATTTTTTCTGAAGTTCCTGTGTGCTAATGCACATACAATGGGGAGCAAAAGAAGGGAGGTAGAGATCTGTGTGCAGACCAAGGGTTGCAATTTCAAAGAGACATGGAGATACAGCTCACATGGTTGAAGTGTTGCTGCGGATGGGTCACCGTTTCATCAGGAAGAACAGACCAGGGGAGAAGGGGATTTGTCTTTTATGTGAACAGAGGGGACAGAGGGAGTACAGGGACTTTTGAACACAAAACTTGCTTTTCTTTTTCTTTGCTTCTCCTGCCTTCTTACCTTTCTGTCTATCTGTGTCTCCTGTGAGGCTGATTAGTTTGCTAAGAGAGGTTGTAGAATGCCTGTTTTAGGAGATTAAATAGACATTTAGGAGGATGTTTATTTTAGAAGATTAGAAACCTGATTTCACAATATTCTGGACAACCTGTTCTATGTAACCACACTTGGAGCAGGACTGCTGGTTTAGACAGCCTCCACAGGTTGTCGTTCTCCTCATACATTTTGTGAGCAATCCCAGTCTGAGTCTGTTTGAAGACACAAATATCTTCAGCTAATGAAACATTTACTATATCTTAAATAATTTTCCCTACCTTTTTGTTCACATTGCTTTGTTTACCCACTTCACACTTAAAACTTGATGTGTTCTCTTGCAATGAATAATATGGAGTAGACCAGAAAAACACCTTTAATTTGAAGGATTTGAAAATTTATTCTCTCAACTTGTTAGAAAGATCTATGAGTCTTGTTTGCAGGTCTTGCTTTAAAGGAAGGCTTTTGTTACAATGTTAGGAGTGTTTACAAACACATACACATACATACACACACATACTCTGGGAATAATAATTTAAAATTAGAACTAATGGATTGCTTCAGATTGTGACAAAGACTGTAAGCAATTCAAATGCTTCAACAAAAAAAATATGACAGAAGAAAAGATGAAGACAATTTTTAGGCTGTAGCATAATTTCTGTGCCTGTGGAACAAATAGACTATAATCAAAATTTCAGTGTCAGTGAGAGGTGAAGTCTGTCAAATTGTGACTAATGTAGCAAGAATGAACATGCAATGACAGTTTTTGTATTTCCAAGGTAAGAGCTAGCTGAAGCTGGACCTAACAGTCGTTGCTTCAAAACTTCACCAAAATAACATTCAGCATTAGGCAAAGCCTTCCAAAATGAAGAAGTTTGTCCACCTAAATGGACAAGGTTGATGGTATAATGAACAAACAAGTTTCATCATGGTCAAATCTGTTTGCCAGGTGTGATGGTTAATGGACAGAGAGGACTGTGGATGGAAGTGAGTTTAACTAAAAGAACAACTTAAAAATACCTGTAGAAATAAAAAGTTTACTACAGCTTAGGGAGGAGCTATCTAAGCTTCTAGCCACTAACAGTACCAAGACAGCAAGATGAGGAAGGAGAAAAATATACATGAACAGCAAACATCACGTACTCTTTGGCAGGAAAAGCAGGAAAGAAAAAGGAGGCATCCAGAGCTGTGCCTATGGCAATAAACAGGCTTGTGCACTAAGTGTTGATGTGAAGAGTGTGATAGATTTTTGCTGTGCAAAGACCTGTACAGCCAGCATGCTGACTATGCATAACACATCACCTTCCAGCATACTGCAGTGATAGTCAGATGCTAGAGACCTCATAATTACATACTTTTTATATAGGGTTTTACATAAGTATCCGTAGGTTTTCGTACATAAGAATTTTTAAAGGTATAAAAAGATATTGTATTTTTTTTCACAGTTTAAATGCCATGCATTAGCAATCATACTTCTTTAGAAATTATTTTTTTGCCATAGGATTTTAGATTTATCCTTCTCCTGTAGCCATTTGGATGACACTGCAGACTTTCAGTAAAAGTTACTAACAAAGTTTAAATGAGGTTCAGTTTTCAGACATCTTGCTTATCTTTCTACCTGCAACCGAGAGATTTGTTACAATGGGTAACTCTTTTAACATCACTGTGTTATGTATTTAAAAAAATACAATAAATCAAATGTGGGACAGTTTCCTAACCTGTAAAAAGTTAGCATCAGGGTACGTTGTGGCATTTTTGAGAAACAGAAATCAGTAGAGCAAGGTTTATAGAATAGGTTAAATAACTGATCTTTAAGAAATTTGCTTGAAGCACACACATTCAAACTTCACAGGTGCTTGAATTTCCATCATTCTCTCTGTTTTTTCCAGTTTCTCATTCAGTGAATTACAGAAATTGCCTCCAGGGCAGAGTGTTCTCAAGGAAGAAAGTAATAAAGAAGAAACATTTCCTAGCATTATGGTAAAACTGTTTATTTCTTAAGAAAAATAAGCTGTATAAATTAGTTTGACCTTTACAAATTTCAGGTTTTGGGGAAAAAATTGCCTTTTTAAATTATATGATTCCACACTGAATTGCTCTATATTTCTGACCCTCAAGTTCTCTTTCTTTTTCACTTTTCTACAGTGATCTTTAAACTAATGCTGTAGTCCTCAGTGCCTCACTTTACTGTTTGGAGGGGAAAAGAAATAAAAGACTTTATATGACAGCACTTTCTAAACACTTCTGCGGCTTCTGTGAAACTCACTTTAGAAAATAAACAGATACTTTCTCTACAACCCTGTTTTAGAACTATTCACAGAAATGACTGACAGCTAATGGCTCTAATGTTTCCATAATTTTCTGGTACAGTAAATGTCAATGTTATCCAGACAATCATAGCAGCTTTTTACTAATCCTTTTTCATTCTTTAGCTGACATTTCCCCCACCTGAAGTGTTCACATTCACACACATGCACACATACCAAGCTGGGAAATTAGTAGACAATACAGCTAGTCTAATGCTAGCTGTATTGTCTGACTAAGTTTTTAAATAACTCCCTCATATTCCTGTCTATCCCAAGGATTTTCTACAGTCAAAAATTCAAAATATTAATTTAAAATCTTTGCATGAAAATACATCTTTTGAGAGTTTTATTCAGGAAACTTAAATTATAGTATTCAATTTGACCACTTAAGAAGGACACAAATAATAAATTTTTTGCAAGTACCCATTTCAGTGGGTTTCACTAAGTAGGCGTCCAAGACAAAACTTTCATAACAAGCAACCATAAGAAGGAATGGCTTAGTTACCTTGCTCCTGGCGCAAAATTGATTTCTTGTCATTGGTGAATGACAAGTATTACCTTTATCTTACAATTAACTCTGATTATTCATTGTGTGCTGTTGCATCCCAGGTTTGGGTTCACATTATGGGTTTTTCCTTTGTTAGTTTTCCAGTTCTCTGTACCCTCGTGCATCCCCCGGGTTTTCCCCTACTCCTGCGATTTCCGTGCCTGTGTTCCCGTTCTCGTGGTCCCACTCACCCCAAAGTCTCGTGTCTGCCCCTGCCGTGTTCCCATTGGTCGCTGCAGTACACGTCATCACCGCGATGTCTGTACCCATTGGGCGGGAGGGCTCCCCGTCCGCCCTGTCCCTTCCCTATTTGATCCCACTCCTCGGCATGCTCGAGGCCATTTGCGTCCGTGCGAAGCTGGGAGCGGCTGCAGCCTTTCCATCGCAGCTCTCGCAGCCAATAAAGCATCCAGCCGCCACGCGGACGGAATTGGACGAATTCCCTGCCTCTTTGTTTCTTCCCTCGCGCCGACGGCAAAGCGCGGCCAACAGCCCACCCCGGAGCGCGACAGCAAAAGCGCCCGGAAACTGCGGCGAGCCCCGGCCCCGACGAAAAGCTGAGAAGCCCAAGCCGGGCATTCGGGAGCTGATTGGGGCAGACAAAGTAAAGAGCAGCCGCGGTGTGCTATGGATGAATGTAAATCATCCTGTAAAATGTATTTTAACACTGATTTTTGTAAACTTTTACCAACTCCTTCAGTTTATATATACCATCTAGATATCTTCTTCGGGTGTATTTAATGGAATTGGAAATGCAGTAGCTAGAAAAGTATTATCATCATTATCTTCTGAGAAGCTGCTGTACTGAGAAAGATGATACTTATTAAAATATCATACAAATATATGGTCAAGATTCCTAGTAAAACTTAACAGTAAATAACATATATCTTGCAGGACAGTGTACTTCAAAATTTGAATCATCTTCTTTTGGTACCTTTACCATGGTAGCATCACAAAAAACTTTTCCACTTCTGTGTTTGTTGAATTCTAGCTTGCAGTGTCAGCAAAAAGAAAGAAGGAGTGCAACACTGACATTTATCTTTCAGTCACCATAGGAAAAGATGTACAGTACAGAGAAAGAGAATCATAAGAAGTAAAAAGAAAACAAGAATATTTGTGTTTATGTATTGTAAAGATAGGTGCCTCAAAAATGTATACGATTGGTAGAAAGGTATCTTAGATTATTTATTTCCAGAAGAAAAACAATTCCTATACACTATTTATAAGAAAAGACTCTTTCCTTTTAGTTTATGTCCACAAAACTTGTTCACCTTTCAATTCAGTAATTAATGCAAGATTTTATAGCTACAGCTGGTACTCATACTAGATGCCTGTTCTTGCCATATCCAGTTAAGATATCTACTTAACTAGTCCTATGATGGTTAATAGAGCTGGAGAGGAGAAATTAATGCTTTCTACATCTTTGGTTTTCCTAGTTTTAGAACTAATTTTTCTTTTTTGCTGAAATTGTTTTTTATTAGCAGAAGACAAATCCATCTTTGCTTTGGAGGCAGAATTCTGCCTCTAAAGCAAAGAGAAGGTTCAACATTAATAACTCTTCTATGTGTTTTGCATATAAACCTGATTCCAAATTTTAGCTGAAGTAACACATTTCTCAGCAGTTGATTAATAAGCTGATTAATGCCTTCTAAGAATTTTAGCTAGAAAAGGTCATTGTTCCCTCAGAAATGTTCACCACAATAAGAATGATAACAAGCAGATATAGGCACAGTGTGCTCCTCCAACACTGAATGAGCATATTCTGTAGAGCAGATATAATACCACACTCTAGCCTCCAGTAGTAAGGGCCTACCTAACTCACTTACATGACTCACACAGGAGAAACAATTCACCTACCTGTTTTTCTTCTTGGAGAAATGATAGTCACCAGCTTAGTGTGCTTTTAAACAGGCAGAGTCTGTGCTGTACCCACACGTGTTTTCTGTTTGTCAAAAATGTGTTTCTGGGGCTACTCAGTTAAAATAATTCAGGGAAAAAGAACTAATAATTTCATCAATGAAGCCTGGGCATGACACATTTAGGAAAAACAAGTTGTTTAGTTTTGCTTGTTTGTTTGTTTTTTTTTTTTTTTTGTTTTGTTTTGTTTTTTTTTTTACATTTGTGGAGCTTACAAAATTAAAGCTTGATTAAACATTTTCCCTTGTTTTGTTGTTTTTGGTTAAAGGTGACCTTGATAAAAATGTGGTTTTCATCATATGATTTGATCTAAATCCACAGAATATCACTGGTTAGGGAGAAAAAAATAAAGGGCTACATTTTCACAAAAGTATTTATGGTTGCATATATCCTTTTCCTCTAATTGTTCATTACTTAAAGTGGCAAAGTACTATTTTACATTTTAATTTAAAAAAAAAGAGAAAAAGAAACATCCTTTCACCCTATTTGTCTTCTAAATTGCAAAATAATCTATACACACAATTCTTGTTGGGACAGTTTTGAGAGGCTTACTTTGCAGTAGCTGGCGTATATTACTTTCTAGAAAGTCATAAGTTAAGAAGCCTAGAGAAGCAGAGGTGCAGTTGTTTGCTTGCATATTCATACACGTGCAAATATTTCACACACAAAGAGTACAATAGCCTCAAAAAGGTAAATTCTCATTAAATTATTTTATTGTTCAATTTAGTTAGCATCTCAGTGTTACTTGGTTCTTATGGTACAAGTCCTAGTCTGGAAAAACATATGTTGCTCTTACAAGCAAACTTACAGCTCAGTGAAGAATAAACAGAAATATTCACCAATCTCCCCTGGCAAATAATTTTTTTTAACTAAAAAAAAAAAAAAAACCCTGGAGATTTTATTTATTGCTCTTAATGTTGTCCAGATGCAAGGCCTATGTGCTTTGGATAAATTTACATACATTCCCAGATGATCATCTTAAAAAATAATCACCACCCCTCAAAAATAAACAAACAAGTGAACTAACAAAGAAGCATACAAACAAAACTCACCAAACTACTACAGTAACAACAATGCCCATGACCAGCAACTAAGACATAACTGACAATTTTTCACAATCTCATTGTATATGTGTTTTGCTTCATGCTTCATTGAAGCATTTTGTAAGTCACCATTTTGTTGTTGCTGGATCAAAATCAGGGTTTATCACATCTCTTTAGATGTGTAATAAGAAAATCTTTGGAGGGTCTATGGATTGCCTGATGTTGAAATATCCATTAATCCAATTTTTCCTTTTTGTAGCCTCTGGATTTTGATAATGAGAACTTGTAAAGGCATCAAAGCACGCCAACATACATGCAGCCATTGTCCATAGAATGAATTATACTTCAGCAATTGCCTTCAAATGCACAGGTAAACAGTAAGTAATATTCAAACGTATCTGTATTCTTGACTGTTGAGTTCTAAAAATCTAAAAGCCTATTTGATTCTCCTTCTCTCTGCTATTGCAGGGAAATAAAGTTTTCAATAATATATAGCATAAGAATAGATACAAGAAAAATAATGCTTTTATCTATTTATATACACTATTTCAGATTACTGTTTCTGAGAAAATTACATAAATATAGACAAGCTTGTAAATTGAAGCTATAATTTTGACAAGGAGACAACTTGTCTCCTGTGTTCTCTTCTAGAATTACAATAATATAAGACACAAAAGAGTATTGAATTTCAAAATATATTTTATAATCCATCAAACTATTTGTTGTAAAAGGATTGTGTTTCAGATGAAAGGCAGTTGAAGAAAACTCATCAGTTTCATCGCATTTCTCAGAAAGTGGACTTTCCCTTCAATATATATTTCAATCTGAAGAGCAATGTGCTGGAGAAATGAAAACAAATGACAGTGCTATCTCCAAAGAGACAATGTATTATTTCAAAATATATGAAAAGGCCCTTTCTTTGCCCTTATGACAGTTAAATGCTCAAAGTGAGACAGGCAAAAACCATGATTTAGTCATTCAAGGAGACATGAAAAGTGACCCTCTTTTTATTCTTCAGTGTGAGGAGAGAGAGACGATGAAGGGGGCTGAGGAAGTGCGTAACTACGTGAGTGTGTGTGTGTGTCTCTGTGTGTGTGTGTGTCTGTGTCTGTGTGAGTGTATGTGTGTTTTACTGAAGCCTCTCTGTGGTGTATGCAAAATGAAACAAAGTCTGAATCAGAAAAAGACACTTTTGATTTACATAATGTCTAAAGACCAATTAAAAGAAAATAAGATTGACTTGCAACACCACTCACATCATAAAAGGATGAGACTATAGCGAAAATTAATAAGGGTGAAAGATAAAATGATCAGCTTGGTGATCACAGTGGTGATGAAGTCTGAATAAATGCCTTATTGTCCAATACCATTTCTTATTTCAGGACTGAAACCTTATTTGAAGGTATACATAATCACTAGACTTAAGAAGAAACTTGTTTCACTTTCAGTTCGGGATCACGAAATATTTTTTTTTCTTAGTAATTATTTCATTATTTAAATCTGTCTCTTCACTGTTCTGAATAATCATGATTAACATTTGAATATGTTTTGAGATATTTCTTTGGAAAACTATCTGGAAGCATAAATACACACTCTTCTACAAAATGTGAAAAATAGAATAGATTTGATGACTTGAATACAAGATGCAGTCTGTTCTGTTTCTAACAGAGGTCTGGTATCAGAGATTTCAATGGAAGTAAAATCCCACAGAAGATATTTGTGGTTTAAAATCATAGAATTATAGAATCATTTATGTTGGAAAAGACCCCCAAGATCATCAGGTCCAGCCATAAGCCCAGCACTGCCAAGTCCACCAGAAGATCATCTCCCTAAGCACCACATCTACAGGTTTTTTAAAAACCTTCAGCAATGGGGACTTATCATCATCAATGTCTGACCATCCTTTCAGTGAAGAATTTTTTCCTAATATCCAATCTAAATCTCCCTTTCTGCAACTTGAAACAATTTCATCTTGCACTATCTTTTGTTGTATGAGAGAAGATACCGACCCCTATATTGCAACAACAACCTCTTTTCAGGTATCCGTAGAGAGCAATAAGGCCTCCCCTGAATGTACTTTTCTTCAGGCTAAATAACCCCAGCTCCTTCTGCTGCTCCTCATAAGGCTTGCACTCCAGATCATTCACCTGCTTCTTAGGAAGAAGTATTTTCCCTTCTCTGGACATGCTCCAGCACTTCTAAGTCTTTCTTGTAGTGAAGGGCCCAAAACTGGACGCAGCACTTAAGGTGCAGCCTCATCAGAACCGAGTACATTGGGATAATCACTGCTCTGGTGCTGCTGGCCACACCATCTTATACAAGACAGAATGATATTTGCTTCCACCCAGACACAAAATGGTGCAAGAGTAGTTTAATAATAAATGCAAAAACCTTACTGCAGAAGTTTTATCTTTCAACATCATAAAAAGTTTATTTTCAAACATCCATTTTTTATTATTCAAACATCCATTTTCCTTAATATTAACATTTAATATTAAGGAAATATTAAATATTCCTTAATATTAAGGAAATATTAATCTAGAGAAGGATTCTCTAGATTCCATTTTTTAAGATGCAGATGACAATTTTTTAATGTCGTTTATGTTGTTGTTGTTAGTAGAAATAATGCATTTAAGCATTTTCTTTACACTACAAATACAAATATGTCAGGCCTCACTCCCTGATTGGGGTGGCCTGGAAAGGTGGTAAAGTCTCTCCTCCAACCCGTGCTTCCAAAGAAAGACTCAGTAGTCTTCAGTTGTCCAGTCTCAAGGTAGTTTATGGTGTATTATCTAAAAGATTTCTCCCTGAGATGCTGCGGTCCGTTCAGCAGTCAGGCAAAGGCACACTCCGACACCCAGGGGGCTGGTGCCTTCTTTTATATCATACATTGCGTATTAAATGTTTATGGTTTTTCCCCAATGCCTATCACCTATATTGAACAGTGACTTTCTACTCTAAACCAATCTGTGAGTGCTAACATCACCAAGAACATGGAGGTTAGGAAGAAGAAAGAAAGAGGACAGGGCACACCCAAGTCCCTCCATCTTAGAACTTCTGACCCCCATGTACAAAACTCAGACCCCTCTGTACAAGGCCTAAAACCCCCCTGTACAGCACTCAAAATTTCTTCCTTTCACTTTGTGACTATTTCTACTACAATATCTAAACTTTTGTGATTTCTTGTTCTTCCTGCAAGGTTGGTAAATTGTTCCATGGATCAGGTTCAAAGCCACAAGGGTCTGTGGCTGCATTCCAGGGTCTCAAATGCTTTTGACCTGGGCCCGGAACATCCAAGAGTGTCCAAGGGACATTCTGGGTTCCGACACAAATATATCATTCACTGTTTTTGAAATAAAATATTATGTACATATATGTTAGCTGGGTTTGTTATATGTGTTTAAGATTAAATCCTAGTTTCAAAGTTATAGAATGCCAACTTCATTGTCTTTGGATGTGTTTAATAGAGGTCTAATAAAATGAGGTACTAAGATGAAAAAAGTGATTTCCTACTTACATCTTGAAATAGTAGTTCTGTGATTTTCTAATACACATCATTCTGGAATTACACCATATTCCATAGAGAGTTTTATATCTACTTCATGCAAAGATTATTTAGCATCCTAAGGAATGCTATTAATCTGTTAAAGTAAATTTCTACAGTCTTATAATTAAATGTACTAATAGTTGCTGGAAGAAAGATGAAAACACAGGTCTTAACACCTCTGACAGTATAAACTATAGCAAGTTTAGTGTAGACAAGGAAAACATAAGCATCTGAGTGTGGACAAAAAATATTGAACATTAAGAAAGGATAGAACACTACTCTCCATTTTTGCTTATTGAATAACTTCTATTAGGGTAACTATAATTACTCCATATTGGTGGCAAAATATTTCAACCATCTACTAATGCTTTGTAGTACTAATTGACCTAGAGTGTTTCAGTTTCTGATTAGGTAATTTAAGTTGAGCAAAAGGAGACAGCTGGAACTGTGCAAAAACAGGCTGTGTATTTTTGAATGGTCATGAAATGTACCTTTGCACCTGCTGAGGTTGGATTAAACAACAGAACATGGAGTGCAAAAAATGAGAAGTGAAAGCTAAGGTGTGGAGTAGCATATCTGTTCACATATGTACTTTGAGAAGAATGAAAATATTGGGAAGGAAGAGAAAAATGGATAGAAAACAGAAGTGAAAAAGAGTAATTGTGAAAATATTTAGGTTCAATTGTAAAGTAAATTCTTTATAACAAATACTCTAGCTTCACCCCAGCTTCATATGAAGCTCCATACTTCTTTGTGTACTATATTCTTTAAGGAAAGAAGAAAGGATGGAAATTTCTTTACAGAATAAAAGTAAAATCACAGAATACAGCCATTTGAGTCCAAGATGATGAAGATATTGTATGTAGAAGTAAGTAAATGCAAAAGAGGTTATGTTTCTTTTGAATAGATTTTTAGGCAGATAAATTACTCTCTGTGAGGAGTCAATGCAAAATTGGTCTGCATTTTTGAATGATTGTAATAAAACTTCCATTGTTTCCCCCAGTGTGAATGGAGTTTTCAACACTATTATTGAACAGAATAACCTTTGATGTCCATTTTCCATAAGGAGTTGTAATCTTTTTCTTTCTTTTTTTTTTTAAATTAATCTCATGAGACATTAATAACTTGCAGCTGTAGAAGTCTGTATGCAAATTATTGCTTTGTCAAATAAAACATCAATAAGTCAAATTTATTAACATATGAATACATTCAGCTTATTAGGCAAATCATACAAAGCCCATATATTCAGCAAAAAAACACAGAATTCCTTGGACAGTGGTATTGTATTTTTAAAACTGTTTTAAGTATTCCTGTGAGCACAAAGTCTCAATAAAATAAAAGTACTGCACAGGAAAACTTAGTTTATGAAATTTTGTAACAAACAGATCACAAGCATTAATTTCAGTGTTACACAGAATGCATTTAAACTAGTCTCCAGAGCTAAGCACTTTCTTGGCTGTCTGGATATTATTTCAATTTAAATCCCAATATCAAGCTCTGCAAATAGTCATCTTTTTCTGTGCAGATCAAAAGTGCGAGGTGATTGTTTATGGTATGTGGAATGTATGTGGTATACAATATGTGGATGTGCATCCTTTCAAGAGCTGAGTGACAAGCATGAGAAATGGTTCTCTGTAGTGATGGCTGCACTCCTAGCCTAAATGACAAATATGTAGGTATTTCCCTGGAGGGCAGTATCAAATTGAGAATCACAGTAGTGACTAGAGCTAAGCTAAAGAAGAGCACTGCAATTATCTATTTTATAAAAACCATACTTTCTGTGAAATCTGGACAGAGATAAAGTTTGGATTTATTCCATTTATTTTTTACAAAGATCAGAGACAATAGTGGTACATCAAAAAATAAACTCTTTTTTACCAACACTTTGTTTTTCTTTGTTAGTATACTTCTGTTTATTAAAAGATTTGCATTGTGCTGATACAGCCTCCTGTGGCATAGATGCACTAAAAAAGTGTGATAAATACATCAGTCACTGATAACTTTAAGGATAATATCTTTACATCTATACATGCATACTTTTTCCGCATCAAATTCATCATGAAACATAGAGCCCTATTTATTTATTCAATGCACTAATCAGTCCTGCAAATCATCCTGTCAAGTTAATGATGATTTGTTTACAAGTTATCAACACTGCTATCTGAAAATACTAAGATATTGCAATTCTGACTATTCCATAGTATGTGCTTTATTTTTAAACCATATTATTTGCACATTTTATGTGCAGTCATAGATAAACAAATGATCTCCTGCAGTTTCACCTTGATAAGGATTACTGATGTACTCATATATACACTGAAAAAAGGCTGATGAGCAACTGTTCCTTTTTATTCTCCCTTATCTTTGTCCATGTCTACATACATCCACCTGTACCATAAAGTTGTGATTACTGTGTGTGTAAGTCTCTTTATTTCATCTTTCCATTTGCTTGCCACTAACACTGGATCACAAAATCAGAGAGTAATTTAAGTTGGACGGGACAAGCTCCAAAATGCATCCACTGTAAGACACAATGAGAATGGAATGAAATGAAACTTTGAAACCAAGGATGAGGGTGCAAGGAAAGGTGATTTAATTTTTAATCTTTTTTCTCACCACAAAAATCTATCTTAATTAGCAATAAATTAATTTTCCCAAGTTCCTTTTGCACATAATGGTAATTGCTAAGTGATCTCCCCATCTTTATTTAAATTCATAAGTGTTTTTGTCACATTTTTCCATGTGGGTAGTTATCTCACTGCTGCACAAAGTTAACCCACCACAAATCCACTGCTTAAAGCTGGGTCAGTTCTATCAAGCCATTGAGGGCCTTGCCCTACCAAACTTTGTGTATCACCAGAAAGGGAAATTCTGCATGTATCTCAGAAACCCTACCACATATTCCGCTATCTTTGATAGCTCTTTGCTTCCTGCATCAATTGAGAATAACCTCTGATATTAACTACAGTCTGTTGCTTCCTACCCTGCGTGCTGTTGACACCCAACTAAGAAGATCCTGGGACCACCTCCGCAAGCTCTGCTCTTAGGTATTAAAATTGATATCTCCCTTTTCTTTCCTTTTTCTAAGTTTGAACAAAACCCAATCCACTTAGCCTTTCCTTGTACTTCAGGCTTTCCAGTCCCATGAACATTGGGTAGTTTCTTGCTGGATGTATCCCAATACATTGGTGTCTTTTTATATTGTGCAAGGGAGTTCAAAATTTGATGTTACACTCCAGATGTAACCTCACAAGTAGTAAATAGATGGAAAAAAAAAATTCTGCCATCTTACAGGCAGTCATCTTGTTAATGCAGCCCAAGATGTTGTTAACCATTTTTGTTACAAGGATTCAATGGTGGCTCAAATTTCTACTCATCTGCTAGGATCCCAAAGTCCTCTTCTGCAAAAGTGTTTATAGACAGTCTCTAACCTGTACTGGTGTATGGGATTATTCCTGCCCAGATGCATGACTTAACATTTGCCATTTCTGAATTTCTTGAGATTTATATCAGTCCTTCCTCCAGCCTGCTGCAGTTTATCTGAATAGCAGCTCTACCTTCCAGCATACTGACTGCTCCCCTGTATATGTTACTGTCTGCAAAGCTTCTCAGAGTGCTCTCCATGCCATCGTTCAAGTTTTTAGTATACACATTCATCAGTGGTGGATCAAGTACTGATTCTTGAGGGGAAGCACCAGTTACAAGTGATTCTTCTATTAGTGTCACAGTACAGTAATGATCAACTTTGATCATGATGGTCTAAGCAGTTTTCTGCTCATTTTCCACTTACCCAGTCCATGCTTCATCACTTTTGCTATACTGATAATATAGGATATTGTGCAAATTCTTTGCTGAAGTCAAGTTATATGACAGCATGCATGACATAATTTCTCTTCCAGATTATATCTTGCATCATCCTGTTATGCAGTATTTTTCCTATTCCTTGTCTGATAAGCAGTTTTCCCTATATATCCTTTATTACTTTTTTCCTATTTCTCCTAGTTTTTAGTCGTCTTTTGTAATGTTCATCTCCTCCTTACCGCTTCTACATATGTGGTGCATGAAAAGTCCGTAATTTCAGTCCTTTGTTCTGCCTTTTGATTAATTAAAGGGCCAGAAAAAGTTCAATCACACAGCTAAATCAAAATAATATCACTTTTACTCACAAAAACGTAGGATCACGTGTTCACATTTCTCAAGGTATGCTGCACCTTTGAACCCAAACATATGTGCAGAAGACAGCAGCTTCTGATGTCACCTCATAATGACTTCTAAAGACCAGACAGGCTCCTCAATTGGTCTATTCAGTTCAACCTGCCATTGCAAGCCTGTTGGCACTGCATCTTTGAGCCTAGGTATTCTGTAGAAAATTAGTATTGCAAAATTAAAAAGCATTGCAAAGATTGAGATGCACAGTCAAAGGGCAAGAACTGCAGTAAGCAGACTCAGAAGTTTCAAAGCCTTTGACAGCTTTAAAATGTTATTGTTTACCTGTTTCTAGGTAACCATGATAAATAAAAATTCATTTTCTGTGGATGAGAAGATAAATTTGTGTCTAAGGAAATTTTGAACCAAACTGAGCTGTGACAACTTCACTAGAAGGAATGAATAAATATGTATGTAAAAAAAAAGTGAGCATGTAGAGAGCAATGCCACAGAATGAGGTTCAATGTACCTTTACTCTAATTTTCAAGTGAAATAGGCTGTCATAACTCAAAGTCAATTCATTCTGAAAATGTATTAGAGATGGAAGAACAAGGTAATTGCAAGAGCAATGATAAGCAAAATTAATGAGATAATTGTCATCCAGATTAAGTTTATGTAGAAAGGATTTCTTGAGGAATTTTTGAGTTTAGTGTCATATTGTTGCTATAATTACAGAAAGACACCAATAAATATATTTATATTAGATTTCCTTACAAGAGAAAAAATTGAATTATTTTACTCTTGCTTTCTTTTCTTACATTTGTCACAACACTAAATCAAAGCAAAGAAACATAGGTTTTCTTATATTACAGGATGTGGCGATTTTTTCAATCACAAGTAAAGAATAAATTTTAACAAAATAAATATCACCCCAGAAATTAATTCTGAATTTATGTTAATGGTAAAATATTTTTTTTTTTTATCTTCAGCTTCTAGCCATGAGTTTGACTTATGACTCCTGAATCAATATAGGAAAACTACCAAAACTCAGTTAGGCACCTAAACCCTGGAAAGAAAGGTTTTCAGACAGGAATTTTCTTCAGAGTTTCTAACTGATACATTATTTTTATGCAGATAATTGTGGAATCCTTTCTGAAGTGCCAAGGTCTTTTACCCATGCATAGTTATTTTATTTACAAAACTACCAAGTCTGCAGACATTTACAAGACTGCAGAGAAACAGATGATAATGTAGGGGTAAAGATTTAAACCAAGATCCCTTAAATTCAGATGCATTAGACCTTTCTTCCTCTTTGTATGCAGCTCACAAGACAATAGGCTCATGGTCAGTAGAAGTCTTTTTGTGCCAAATAAAAGGCTTGGGTAAATGGTCTTTTTTCTTGTGGCTCAGCTCCACCATGAGAGTTGTTTGAGGCTTAGAAAGTGGTCAAAAAGACATTAACCGACTGCATAATAAAACATTACATTCTGCTTCAGTGGGCATTGTTCACATTTCATTTTCATCTTTTTCAAACACTGAACTGTGCATTACATTCAAAATACAAAACCTGATATTCATATACTTTTATAATTATGAGTTTAATGCAAATCTTTTGCTACTGCTTTTAATTTCAGTCATCAAATCTGAGCCAAAAGACATTATCATAACCAATTATTTTGACAAACTGAAATCCAACCCTGCCAAAGAAAAAAAACATGAGAGGACACTTTAGGAAAAAAAAATCCTTTAATCAGAGAAAGTACATATTTCTCTTCCTTGGCAAGGGTATCCTACATTTAAAATATCTTACTTAAGAAACCCCAACAAACTAAGAACTATCTGAAGAAAAATAGTAAAGTCTACAAGCTGAACAGAATTCTCTGAAGGTTCTTCACTATAAATGGTGCATTTTATAGTTTAACTATGCTTTACTTTGGATAAATTGTAGTATCCTAAAAATGTCTTCTTGATGCTTATTTCTACAAACAGAGTTCTCTGTGGATTAACACATTTTTATCCTTAAATACAGCTCATGCACCCAACAAAAGCTAAAATTGTTGCTGTTTGCATAATTCTAGAGATGGGAATACAGGTCCTTTAATAATTTTCCAACAGCTTATTTAGCTTTTCCTTTGAACTAAAGCAACTCTGCACCCTGTTATAGCAGATCTTGTTGAAAAAGTTTAATGTAAATATCCCTGCTAAAATAAATTCTATTAATTTTGTAGGATTTTGGCCTAATACTCCTTATTCTGCCCTCACTATCAAGTGATTAAGTTTTAGAATAATACTTCAGTCATCTTCAGTAATGCTACACTCTGAAGTAGCCAGATGGCCTGGCCTTTTACCTTCTGTTTCCTGGATTCAACTACAGCAAGAGAGCTGCCTATCCAAAAGAGGGAGCCTACAGTACAGTAACATCTGTTTGGACTGACTGATATTCTCCAACTGACTACCATGAAAAACAGAGTAACAGTTTCTTTAAAAAGGTACCAGAAGTGGTATGAGAGTTCACCTTTACCAAAGCTAGCATTCAGTTCTGTTATAGCAACTAATTTACATGGTTTTGTAATTTTTTAAATTTGTGTATAGTTGAGAAAACACTGACTTTTGTCTTAACCAGAGAGCCTTGCTTGCAGAAAAGGTCCTACTGCAAGTTGTTTGATGTTCTGTCAGCATCGGTGCTTGGCACCAGCCAATGGTGGATGGGAACTGAATGTTACCACCACTTTATCATCCCATTGTAAGACTTTCATACCTTCTCTGTGTGAGTTTTCATGGGCAGTTCCTCACAACACTGACTCCTTTTCTCTTCCTTCCACGTGGCCAGCTGATTCCTTCCTGTCCCTTCCAATATATACGAGCCCTTAATATCCCTTGTACAACCACCAGCACCTTACTCCTCACAGCAACACAATCAACCTACTCCAACCCTCCTCCCAACCAGCTAACCCACTCTTTTATAACACCCATCCTTATTGGACACAGCTGTGACCTGTTAAAGGCAAGGCTGTTCCTACTCTTTGGTAATTAGTACAGCTGCAACTCCTTAGGGGCAAGATTGCCTTCAGCACTATCTCTATTCTTTTACAATCCATCCTCCCACAGTGTTCTTTGAAAGGATTTTTCGTCTTGTTTCTGTGATTGCTGTTCTGACAACAGCATCCTATGTGAGCATCCTAGGTAGGTATTTTTTACAGCAACTCTAAATTTATATTTTTCTTTCAAAACTAGGTGTGTGATGACTGTTAGCAAGCCAAAAAGCTTTCTGAATTAAGAAATCAAGAACGAGTTGGAACAATTTATGTTTCTAATGATTTAACTTAACATACAGCTCTTCTTTTCTGAAGGTTCTTCAGCTTCCATATGTGGGAAGAGCTGTACTGAAAACAGTGGGAATAAATTGTAAATAGGATGCAGGTTTCAGCAGAAAGAAGAGTTGACTATGATGCCAAATAGTTAAAAGGGAATTATCTGGTTCTGGAAACAAATGTTTCCCAGTACTGACACAGATTTTGACAAGAAATGCAGAATATATTAGGAGGATGGAATGACACATTGGAGATCTATTACATGCTGCTTATTGTTCACTGTATTAGCCAAATTGTTCACTGTATTAGCCTGTATTAGCCAAAATGCCAACACAGAGATAAAAAGACGTATATGTTTAAAAATCTAAGATCCATAGAGTAATTGAGTTTATGTGATTTATAAATCTCCCCACCACTGCTGATGATGCCCCATTTAGCTTGAGGACAAGATTCCTGCAGTTCTTAGAAATGTCTTTCCATTAAGGTAGATATTAGTCTTTCACTTAACACCAGGTAGCTAGCTGGCAAAGTTGACGCCTGCCTTTTTAATAACCGTACAGAACTAAGATCAGCCTTGACAAAGTGCATGCACTTTTCCTGTAATTTTTGAGAATTGCTGCAGAAAAATCCAGCTACAGTTCAGAGAACAAAATGCTTTTTTGCTTGTGTCTAGCCTGTATTCACCCATTAAGAGGAGCACGGCCTTCTGACCGTCAAGGGGTATAACTTCAAAAAGAATTGTGAGGAAAAGTTTTATGCAGAGCTGACTGAAAACTGAGCCTTAGACTACTTTTGCAAAATCCTAAATCTCCTCACTTCCTTAACAAGTGGTTTGATTACCATCTTGTTACTGTCCTACTATCTTGGCCAGTAGCCTGATTGAGGGAACATGGTTTTAGTTTGGCTAGATATTTGGACTTTTCCAGCTATTCATATAAGTTATATGAAGGGATATATGAAGGGAATAGCTTTTCCAGTTATTCATATAAGTTAAATATATATATATATATATATATATATGTTATATATATATATATATTCATTATAACTTATTCATATAAGTTATATGAAGGGAAGATTATTTCATGCCTTTTCACAGGAGGCAACTGCTGCTCTAATCTGTGTGCTAGACAGATAGGTGTGGACATTTATTCCAGTACAATTTCATATGCCATAAAAGGGTCAGTTTGAGGCCTAATGCATGATGGGGGGGCAGAGCTAACTTTGGAGGCTAGAGAAGACTCCTTCATGGCACTCTTGAACATCTGCATCCATGGAGTATTTTAAAAGTCTAAGTGCTTTGCTGGATTACGCTGCCGTTCTTGAAATATCTACCAATTTATCCATATGCCCTTTATTGTTTTGCAAAGTGTAATAACTGTAATTTTGCCTAAATTTAATTTATCTCAGGGTTGTATAAAACAAGCAGGAAGCAAAATTATTTGCCGTTTTAGACATATCCTCCGTTCAAGATTAATTTGATGTAGAAGTTCCAAAGGGTGGCTTAAATAACCTAGCTCAGCACTGACACCTTTAACTTCCTTTTAAGTAGATACAATCTGGTCTCTGCTCTCAGCTTAGTGAAAAAGATGAAAAAGAGTGAAATTTGTATTTTCACTGCAGTACTCTCTTCCTCCTCTATGCACTTAGTACTGTCACAGAACCTGCTTATATCACACACATAGTAGCTACTGCAGAAGTAAAGCCATTTTCCCCATGTTTATTGCATAATTTAAATATTAATCACTTTATGTCTTCAAATTCTTGAAGGTACTTTAGGCTTGGACTTTCTGCCTCATTTGACTTTTCACAGCTATGAACCTGAAAGAGTTTTTCAACTCAGTGACATACATTTTTAAGAAATTCTAAATAAGTAATGCATATTTTAAAAATATGGTCTGAGGAAGATGAATAAAAAGCTCACACAAGCTGACAGCCTCAGAGAATGCAAAACAAATGAGAAAGCCCCAAATCTGTTTCACACTGCAGTGCAGAGCTATTTCAGAGACAGCTGGTCAGTCTTCCTGTAAGTAGTACTTGTAAACAAAGTTCCAAGAAACAATAGAAAACCTGCTCTCTTCTGGTTATTACTTCAGATGATCAATATTGGCATTATTTTGAATCTTTGGATACAGAATGATTATGTGTGATTTTTAGCTATTTGCTGTTGTTCATTCATGAATGGCTTTATGAAGCATTTAAACTTTTCACCTGACTATATTGTGCAACATTTTTTAAGAAAATGCCTTGTTTTAAACATTTGTTTTCCTAAATATCTAATTTCAAATTAGAGAATTACCAACAAAGAAATCATTAGAATGCTTCTGCATCTAGGATATTTTAATTTTTTTTGTGCAAAACACAATAAATTGATAAGCAAATTGTTCTTTACAGAAGAATTGTACCATGAATGTGAAGTATGTGATGGAAGAAAAATGGAATTCTGTGTCCTGGGTAGATAGACTATCCTCAACATGTGAATTAAATAACCTGAATTGTTCCTTTCTTTTCATATGATTTTGTATATTTTTCAATATATGAAAGAACCCAAGATGACCAGATCAAGCTTCAGGCCCACACAGATGAAGAAAAACTTTGTTTCTTCATCTCCCTGTAGATATTGTAGATGATAACAAAAGCTGAATTGTTTTGTATAATTATGAATAACAGCCATCTGAAAATGCTGATAAATACTTTGATCCCTAAAGTCCTCCAGTGCTGAAAACATGAGTTACTAGGTTTTAGCTACTTTCAAAAAGTAAACTGAAATTCCTAGAATAACAATTTTGACTGTAGATACTGACAGTCAGAACTGATTAGCTCTTGAATCCCCAGTATTTTTGATGAACTAAGTTATAGGGACTGATGTATTTGAACATCTCAGGCCAGATTCGTTGATCCTATTAAAGTTCAAGAATAACTATAATGCTACTTCCCCTACTCTAAGCGTGACACAATTTTATCAACAGCTCATCAATTACTTATCTTATTTGCATAGTACAATAATAAAAAACCTATTCCTAAACAACATAACTATCCATTTTCACAAACTAAAAATACTTGGGGCTCATAATTGTACTAATTAAATCATTCTCACAAAAATGTTTATATGACTTAGGAAATCAAGTTCTGCTTAGTTTTGTTTTTCTTAGTCATGGGAGTAGTTAAGTACACATTGTATCTTATGGAAAGAATGCTAATATTGTAAGTATTGTTTCCTGTATCTTGAAAAGTCGTGGCTAAGGCAGGCAGGTACATCTGCTGTGTCTAAAGAGGTCAGGTACTGTAATCTCAGGGCAGGACACAGCTATTTCAATAAGGAAGGATTTTAAAATTAGAAAATTCTATTTATATTCTACAAGCTCTGTAGGAACGTCTGCAGCTCCATATTGATTACTTTCTGGTTGGATTGTGAAGACTTTGCCCTGTCATATGTCCTTGAGACAGTAACCTAGAAATCCATTTGCCTTACACTTAACCTTTCACACAGCTGCTGAATTTAGCTACTGTGTGTATGGGACTTTGGAAATAACTATACTCCCATGGCAATACTGGAAATGAAAGAAAACAACTACTGCACCAAATTTACAAAGCAATGCCACTTGCCACAAGTTGTATAATGTTCAGAATTACACCTTTGTTAAAATCCTTAACTTTTCTAATATACTTCAGCTTTTATTAGCACGTTCAAGTGAAATTATCTACTTTGCTTTTCAAAATAACAACTGCATTTTCTGGGTTCCTATACCATGGGATATCCATACTTACGTATTTGTGTGGTGGTCCAGCAGCAACATGTTATGTGTGGTTTAATTATTGGATTTGGAGCCAGACAAGTCTTCCTACAGACTCAGAAACACATCAGCACAACTTAGATAAGCCTTACCATGGGGGAAAAGATGCAACCCAAACAGACTTGCAAAAGAAAGAGCCATATATTGGATGATGACAATAGACTGCTGGGAAGTATTTGATAACGTGAGAAAACAGCAAATAAATAAGTGACAAGGCTTAAATTCAACAAAATAAATATCCAGCCTTCAATTTAGATATTCATTTTTAATCATTTTCTGGGAAAAAGATTGTTTTGATACCTGGATATAGCACACATACCTTTAAATAAAATTGAGCTCATATATTCACAAGTTTTTAAAATCGTCACTCTTCTAAAAATCCCAAAAAGCAATGCTGTTTATGTTTATGAGCACTATTTGATGCTGACAGCACAACATTAAGAGTAGTTGAGTAGATTAATAGAAGATGTGCAATATTATAGTACCTATATATGTGTATATATATATATCTGTGCAGGTTTTACCATTTATCAATCTATATGAAAAGCAAGAATGGGAGATTTATGTTTTAAAATGTACCTTTTGATAGAAACAAAATACTTGAAATGTGTTTTTATTCTCTTTATGAAAGGAATTGTCCATAAAATCCCTTGGATATCTTTCAAGATTTATTTATGATTTAGACATAAATAGATCTTTTTAGACAAATAGTGGATCAAAGAAAACAAAACTTGCGGTCAGCTAACTGCATGAAAAAAAGGGGAACCAAGTCACGCTTTAGACTTTCATCCTTTAAACTTCCCAAACCAAAGTATTTTTATCCACAAACCACTTCCTTTTTATCTCATTTGAAGTTTAATCATTTGCTGGTGATTCTTCCACATGCTTCTATTACTACCATGAGCTAATATCATTGTAAGAAATTAATGCCAGCTTTTTCCCAGTCATGATAAGATTTTCATCATCATCATGCATCTCAGAGCAGCTGTGACTTTTTCTCATCTGTTGGTAATCCTTTTGAATCTATATTGTTTGTCCAGTTTATGGGAGATACCCTTGGATCTGTTTCTGTATAAGAACAGTGTAAAATCTTGTAGAAGACTTTAATGTATCTCTGTCAATTCACACTCAGAGAAGATTTTTTTTAGTGGTAAAAAGTCTTGTTCCCCAAGTTAGCTTGGTGCATTATGACACCTTCCAGTATGCTCACAAACACAAAAGAAAAAACTAAAAGTATAAAGCTCAAGAAGACATGGAAATGGAATCTGTTCAGGCACAACAGATGGTGAATATAGCAAAATTCTGGTGTCAGAGAAGAGGATAAATTTTATCTAACTTTGCATGCTGTACTGTGTTATTATCTACACTTAGATGACTACTATAAACTCCTTTAAATTTACTGAGGAAAGTTCACACCTTTTGAGTAAAAATTATCTGACCTATTTATATTTGTTCTTTAAGATAAGAAAAAGTACTTAGTGGAATTTCTTTTTTTTTCTTTTTATTGATTCTGAAGGTGACCAATCCTGATACATTCTGCATTGCAAATACTCTGAGGCATATTCTGAGATAATAGAAACTTGGTTTTTATTTAGAAGAGTATAAATTGAGCCATGTTTAGTTATCTAGTTGTGAAGTATCTTCCTTCACCTTGTGACAGACCAGAAAAAAGAGGTTTCTTCCATTTCAGTCCTTAAAAATGACAACATATATATTTCTCAGCCTTCATAACAATGGGAAAAGTTTTTGCTGCCATGGAGGTAAGCAATAAAATGCTTAGAGCTCAGTCCTTTCACAAAGTCCGAATAAAATTTTTCAGAAGCTTTTCTTCATGTCGCATCTTTTATATTCTATAAAAACAGAATGGACTAAAACATTACATTAGTCAATTATTCTAGTAAAAATTCTACCATTTTTAGCTTTGTAACTATGGTGGGTGAAATTATTTCTGTGGATCTCTCCTGTTATTAATATTGCAGCTTTACAGAAAACTTCTTACTAAGTTCTTAATATTTTAAAATAAATTCTATTTTAAACTTTTAATTTCTCTATGCATGTGATGATGTTAAAACATCCCTGATTTTGTTGTAGGAAATTCATGACATTGGCTGCAGCAAGACCAGGCAAACGCAGAGTCCATTGTGGTAAACAGAGATTTTTCAGCTGTAAGAAGTAAAGTGGATCCTACATCTGCCATGGTTGCAAGGAACAGGGACTAAGCATTCTCTTGACAGTAACTAGTAGGAAGTGTGAATATCTTGCCTTGTCATTCAGTGTCACTACCTTAAAAATTCATTTGGGAAGACCATCAGGAACTTTATTCTGTTAAGATTTAGTATAGTTAGTTCACAGGGATATAAACTGCTGGGGACATAATAATTTCTGAATAATAAATTATTCAAAATAACCCCACTTTTAGATAGCAGTTGCATACTTAAAAGGTATACATGACATTAAGTCATATATGTTTGGTTTTTTTTAATTGATGAATGTCTGGTAAGATGGGATGCTTAAAATCTTCTTATTCCATTTACCTGAAATGTTGAAACATGACCCTTGTCTTCTTTTTCAAATTTACATGCAAGCATCTCAGCTGTGTGAGATATTTACTTTGCTGCAGAGTTCACAGGAGAAACCTTCCTCTCAGAGAAGAAATCTTTCTCCATATTGTTGTAGGAAGACTGAACTTTTCAATTGAACATTATCACATAGTGGAATGACACAAATAGTTAAACACACAGAAACCTGAAATCAGCAAAAAACAATAAGCAAATGAACGTAACCACCCACCAGCTCCCCCCAAAAAAAAATCCCAAAAAACAACCAAAACCAAACCAAACCTCGGTAGGATTAATTGCAGATAAATAATTTAACCAATTTAAGGTTAAATACTTAATATTGTTAACTCTGCCCTGTAGAGACCTACATTTATATATGTTGTGCTCAATTCCCTTTTAATTGCAGAACTGAATGTACACAAGTGAAAAATTTATATATTTTAAACTGGAAAAAAATAGTAGTTTCTAATTTAGCCCAGGGGCAGATAAGTCTGTCTTTCAAACTCAAAAAACCATGTGATTATGGCCTTTTTTTTTCTTTTTGCGGCTTTGAGAGTGTTCATTTGGAAGTAAGAACAAAAATGCAGTCATTGTTGGACATGTTTAGGAAGCTCATATCCCAAGAGCAGTAGATGAGTGAAACATTACAGTAAGAGAAAGAAGCAGTAAAGTGGGAAAGGAAATTCAAAGTAGGGCATATTTATTCTTTTCTAGGCCTATTTGGAAGGAATAAAATGGTACTTTGAAGAGCCTAATATATTATCTCTAACTGACATGTTTCCTTCAAAACTCACCGTTATTGCTACCAAAGAGTTAAATTATTTTTCCTCTTTTATTTGTTTCTAAATTTAAAATAGAAATGGAAACCAGTGTATTTCATAAAGAAGTTTTCTTTCCTATGCAGTTCTCTATTTTTTCCAATACGAATATTATTTATTAATTAATAAAGACAGGAAAGTGTTTGTATGGGATCTAATTTATCTTTAAAAAAAAGCTATTTAGTAACAATTGTGTTCTTTCATGTTCTTGAAAGCAGAATTTATCTCATCACATATATTTCTCTGTGTATATCTCTATATGTAAAGTTGGTCATCATTTTTTCTTTGCTTTTAAAGGGTATGTGTCAAAATCAATTTTGCTTATATAAAATATATCTACCTGAGCTAATAGAAATATAAAACTCTTAAAACCTTTTAGCTTCCTGTAACTGGTATGTCAAGTAAATATTATATATTTAATGGCTTTAACTGTAGCCAGATGGATCTAGAAATACCTATATACTGCAGCCTTGAGGAGTAAAGGTCACACAAATGCACAGGTGCACACACATGTATCTATATCTCTATATTTATTTTACATGGAATGAAGAAAAATGGTGCCTTTTGCCTAAAAGGAAAGTTTGTGTGATTGACAGAACAGGATGCACATTATGCTGTTCAATTTAGTTTGATAAAAATCTGAATTTGTAGGATAAAGGTTTGGCTATTTGAGTCTCTAACATATCTTAAAACATATTTCTACTGCTAACATTTTTTATTCAATTCTGAAGTTCATAAAAGAAGCATAAAGACCCAGTTTTGATCTCAGTCTGGATTTTCACATGAGTGTGTTTCTATTTTATTTAGTTTGATTTAAATCTTATAGATCCTCTGCATTCCTAAGTGATTTGACTGTGACAAATGCTGTAAAAATATTTTAATGCAGAACTAATATTGCAATATTGTCTTTAAAAATGAAAAAATGTCCGTGAGGAAAAAAAAAATAGTGGAGAGAAATCCAACAGCATTTTTATTTATCGATGAAAATCATAAAATAGTCATACGAGAACAAGAACTGAACATACACTTCAAGAATTATTCAGCATGAGAGTTCTATCCAACACCAGAAATGTTGGTTTAGATACTGACTCATTTCTGTGGTATAATGTTGTTCCATAGTTGCCCTTAAATACTTGAGGAATTGTGTTCAATATATGTTCTGGTTTTGGCTGGAACACAGAAATGTTCTTCACAATGGCTGGTACAAAGGGTTGTCTTTCAATTCATGCTGAAAACAATAATTCAGGGATGATTTAGCTACTGCTGGGCAGTGTTAGCACAGAGCCAAGTCCTTTTCCTCCTCTCAACCTACCCCATCAGTGAGAAGGCTAGGAGTGCACAAGAAGTTGTGAGGGGACACAGCTCAGAGAACTGACCCCAGCTTATCAAAGGGATATCCCAGGCCATTTGGTGTCATGTTCAGCATGTAAGCATGGGAGAAAGAGGAGAAAGGAGAGTAATTTGGATTGATGGTGTTTGACTTCCCAAGTCACTCATACAGGTGACAGAGCCCTGTTTTCCTGGAGATGATTAAACATCTGCCTGCCTATGGGAAGTTGAGGATGAATTTCTTGATGTTTTGTCCTTTCATGCACAGCTTTTGCTATTAAAATTGTCTTTATTGCTCAGTATATAAATACTTTTCTCTTTCCATTTCCCTACCCCACCCAACAGTGCCAGTGAGGGACTGGCTGTGTTGAGCTGAGCTGCTTCAGGGATTAAAAAACAATAAAAAAAACAGCTTTAAAGGTGAAAATAGTATGTGAGATCATTTAGAAGACAGGGTGTACAGAAAATAAAGAAATTTGATGAATTATCATAATCTCTAAATCAAGAAATAATACCCAGGCAGCAGTGTGACTATTATCTGGATAGTAGAAAGAGAATAATTGGTTCTAGATTTCAGCTTCACCTTGATTCAGGCTTATGTTCCAAAATGAGATGCAACAAAGGAGAAAAAGTAGTGTTTGTTAATGTCATAGAATGGAAACAATTCCTCAAAGATGGACACAGCCTGGAAAGTGAAGTGAGGCATCAGGGATACTCAGGGCAAGAAGAAAAAAAAACAGTAAAGACTCTCCTATATATGAAATGGATGAAGAGCCAGGAAAGTTGTGAAGAAGTATTGCACTAGTAGGACCCCTGTGGCAGTTGCCTGCTATGGCCTCAAGCAGCCGAATAGTACCGGCTAGCACTGCCTTGTGACGCCGTAGCTGCCACGTGAGCGAGCACTCCAGGGTTGCGGAGTGCCCCAGCGTGGGTAACGCAGTTTTGGTAGCCTTATGCTGAGAGGAAGCGAAGGGATGAGAGAAGGACACTTTGCCTGCAAAACTGAGAACTTTTATTCCCCCATGCGTGGTCCAAACAACCTGCCCTCAGAGCAATGCACGGCAAAATGGCGATGGACACAAGATTACAGAATATTAGATAGGGGGTGGGCAGACAGGGGTGGAAACCTGCCTTGTCCTATGGGGACAAACGAGATATGGTTTCACAACCAATGTTAGCATAACAGAGGTGGGTACAGTGTTGTTGGACAAATAGAAAGGGTGAGATGGGGTGATTGACACAGAACTTTCTGGGGATGGTTACATGATTGACACACAAGGGAGTGAACAAACCTTGACTGACAGAACCAAACACGGAGAAAACTGGAAGGAGTGATAAGATTGACAGGTAACTGTGGATCTGTGTGGTGGGAAATCTTGGGGTAAACAACTTGGAGCAAACCAATGTGAGGGAAAGATAAGGGTGTACAAGGAACATACCTAACTAACATTAATTAACCTCCTGACTAAACCAACCCAACCTACAACAGACCACTTCATTGCCATGAATGAAACACAAAAATCTAATTGAGTGCAATGCAAATGTGTGGTATATATAGGTGTATGTGCTGGAGAAAGAAAAAGAACACAGAAAACATGGGGTTTTTTGTAGAAGAGTGGAGAACAGTTTTGTGTGTTTGTGTGAATTTCGAAGTGATTATATCAATTGCAGAAAAATATATCAGCAATCATCAGAAGGAAAAGTACTTGCTTATGACTCATCTAGAAAGATCACCTTTCCGGGAAAACAGGAAGATAGAATACCTAGTAACAGAAGTTGATTAAAATAACTTGAAAGAGATCAACAGGAAGATCTCAAGATTCGTCACTGATATATTGCTGACAGATATTTTGCAGCAAAGAGAGATAAGAAGCTGATAGATCTTCAATAAACTAGAAAAAGACAAGGCCTAAAGTTACTAGTTTAAGGCAACAGTAGGTACTAGAGGATTATCTATCATACAGCTCTGAGCAAGAGCACAATACTGACACAAATGGTTTCAAAATGGCAATATATGTCAGTTTATCAAACACATATTCCAGACAAAACAAATTAAGGTCTTGGTAATACTTTTTTGGACATGGAATATAAAGGCTGGCATATCATCAGGAAGTCTGGGTAAAATTTAGGCTTCCTGGCTGTACGAAAATACTCAGAGTTTTGTCCTACAGAAGAAGGGCAGGAGGCAAAAAGGAAGAAAAGGTCAAAGGAAGAGCAGAGAGAAAGAGCAAAGAGAGGATGAGTGTTGGGTGCCACTTGCGGCATTTGTCCTTTATGACCTCAAGCAGCTAAAGCGCTGGCTAGCACTTCTTTGTGAGGCCATAGCCGCTACGTGAGAGGGCACTCCAGGGTTGTGGAGTATCCCAGTGTGGGTTAGCAGCTTTGGTAGCTTCACGCTGAAAGGAAGCGAAGGAAAGAGAGAAGGACACTTTGCCTGTGAAGTTGAGAACCTTTATTCCCTCATGCGTGGTCTGAGTGAATGGCTCTCAGATCGTTGTAAGGCAAAATGCCCCCGGACAAAAGATTGCATCAGATTAAATAGGGGGTGGGCAGACAGGGGTGGAAATCTGTCTCGCCCTATGGGGTTAAACCAAGATAGGGTTTCACAACCAATGGTTACATAACAGAGATGGGTACAGCATTCTGGGACAAATATGAATACAAAGGTGAGGTGATTAACACAGAACTTTCTGTGAAGAAGCAGGCAGTGGTTACAAGGTTGACACCCCAAACAGAGAGTGACAACCCCTGATTGACAGAACCATGTAAGGAGAAACCCTGGGAGGAGTGAGATGATTGACATGTAACTATGGATCTATGTGGTGGGAAATCTTGGAGTAAACAACCTGGATCAAACCACTATGAGGTAAAATAGGGGTACAAGGAACAAGCCTAACTAACATTAATAAAATCCTTGACTAAACCAACCCAGCCTACAACAGATGAGGACAGACTGGCCATTTGTCACTGGGGACAATAGACCAATATGTGAAGTTACCTAGAAGGTTTCATCACCTGAAATAATATAATCCATCAAGAATGTAAAAACTGTGCACATAAAATTGCAAGGTAAAAGCAAATTAAGTTTTATGGTTGGTATTCAGTTCTCTAAATGCAGACACTATGGGAGTACCTGATAGCTACTTCTTCAGAAAGGTACATATTTCCAGTAACTTGATATCATCTCACAAGCTGTTAGATACCAGGGTTTATGCAACTAAATGCCCCATTAGATTATTTCATGTAGCTGTTCACTATGATACCTTTTTCATTAGGCTATAAAGAAGAAAGGTGAAAAAAGGTTTTATTTGCCTTTTGAGAAATTTGCAAAATTATTTAGGTGACAAAGATGTTCTGTTAGTGGGAATTGGACTAAAATTTTTAAGGCAGTGTAACTTTTAATATTGCCTTCAAACAACAAAGAACTGACATCTGAGCCATTAGTCTTTCATCTTGTCCTGCAACAAAAATATGTCCTAAAATCCTTTACATTAAATTATCTATCTCTAAGCCATTCCCATGACAGAAACAGTCTAAAACAGGACATACCAGCTACCTCAATTTTCTGTTGCAATCAGTTCATAAGTCATGGCCACTTAGTGAAGATGGGTTTAATGCCTACAAAATCCCCCTTTAACCGTCCATATCACACAACCAAGGTAGACTAGAGAGAATGTTGCTACTGTATATTAATTTTGTTATATTTATTATACTGACAAATTTAAGTGACTTCCTTTTCTTCATATTATTGTTCTGATTTCAGGCAAGGACAGGGCAAATTTTTTGCAGTAGCTGGTAGAGAACATGGCCAGACCCTAATGTGCTTGGTACCACCTCATGTCATTGCCAGGGGCAGAGGAAAAGGGACTCTGGCTTCTGAGAGGGGGGTGTGGGCCCTCTGGACCCTGATGAGGTGGTTAGTATTTGCTGCAAATTTTCCATACAAATAGTTTCTTTGTCTTACTCCTTTTGTTATTAATATTGTTGTTGTTCTTTTATTTCTTATCTCGGTGCTATTTCCAGTTGCTATTCCCAGTAAATTCTTACATCAACATGAGGTTGGCTGCACTTAGTTTCTAATTATAATAGTTTGACACTATCCAACTGGTTGATTTCAATAAAAAACTTTCACAATCATAAATGTAATGATATTGGGATTTATTGAAGCAAAGAAAATACGAATTTGGAAATTACCATTAATAAATGCACTTACTTCATTAGTGCTAAATAGACATATAGACATGCTAAAAAACAAAACATCAGTTGGTAGTTCATTAATCTTAACTTTGCAGTCAATTAAGCTTTGTTTCACCTAGATGTCATCTGATATAGGGACTCAAATCTTATTAAAGATGCATCCCTGCTCTGGGGAGAAGAGAGGAGCCAGCATGTCGATTGTGTGTGAAATGATGTTGCATTCTTATCCTCTGCCATGGAGGATTTCAAATGCCAGATTTCTGTTATAATGGTAAGGGAGGCAGAGAGTTTACATGTGAATGAGAGATATAGAGAGCTCTGTTTACAAACGCCCAGTAGGTCTTGTGTAAGGGTGAGTTGGTACCACTCCCTCTTTGACCCCCCCCTGAGGCTAAGATAACCTCTGCCTGATAACCTGTCACTTCCATCAGCAGGCTAGCACACCCACATTAATTCCTTTCTCATGGTAACCCCCTTAACACATGCCTCATGGCTTTAGACCTCATTCCTACAGAAATGTAAAACAAAATATACTGCCTAAAGGGTAATTCACTTCAAGTTTATCTTATGGCATACAGTGAAAGGGATCCACAGGATACAAGACTGTGAATAGGGAATGCTTATTTTCTGGTTTAGTTTGGTTTTTTTTTTTTTTTTTTTTTTTTTTTTTTTTTGTTGGGTTTGTTTGTTTGTTTGTTTTCAGGTTTTTTTTTGTTTCGGTAGCTGGCAAATTATGTTAGTCAGTGGCTGGGTCAAAGCAAACAGAAGGTGGCAGTGTTCTCATAATGCACAGTTACAGTGAAGTCCATTGCCCATAAAACATGTATGACAGAATGTTACAGTGATTTAGAAAGCAACTATTTTATCAAACCACATAGAAAACCTAAGACAAAGATATCCTCTAAATATTGTTCACAAAAGACCCCTTTGTATTACTTATCTGTGATTAATACATGAAAAATTTCCCTGCAGTTAGTTTTCATCTCTTGAGCTTTGTTACTCTTGTCTTTAGATTTGTATGCCTCTTAATTGTTTTCATCATTGCCACTTTTTCTTCACCATCTTCAAATTCTTACTCATTTCTAAAATGTTTATTGCTCTCAACGTCTCCGTTCAAACAAACTTCAGTTCTATCCACAGGATGCAGTTACAAATTTTCTAATGCCTACTACAATGGTAGATAAGGATCGTTTGTTTTCCTTGTGTGGGTTGGAGCCATAGTATTTTACCAAAAGCCATTGTAAGTTTGTAAGTCATATAGCAATAGAGGTTTTTCACTATTATTTGGATTGCCTGCACTTGTGTCAGCGTTTCTTCAAGTAAGAACTCAAGATCAGCATTAATTTTTAATGGTTTTCTTTGTCTATGTTAAATGCCTCTAGAGCAAGTTTAATTTTTTCTTAACAAAACAATGGATCTCCTACCCAAAGAAAAGTTCAGACAATTCTTTGTTAAGCAGATAGACATTCTTTCTTGGTTTTGAGATCTAATAGTTTTCAGAATAGACAGCTCTTCCTTTAGCTCTATATTAGGGTCTCTAGAAGACCTCATATGACTGGAATTTTATAGTTAGTGTGTTTATTGCCAACACTCCTGAAGTATGCTTTTTTTCATTACCTGGTGCTTTTATAGTGATGTGTTTGCAGCTATTTTTTCCACAGTGTAACTGGAAGGCACCTCAACTGAAACGGGTGCCTCATTTGCATCACTCATTTAGCTTAGCAGATAACTATGATCTTTATGTAATCCAAATGCATACTACAGGAATGCAGGCAGTGTGCAAATGGAACCAGAAGGCTGATGCCAGCAAAGCAAATTCTTCACTGGGGACAGAAAACATTATGATGCACAGTCTATATGAGCTGACCAATAATGAATTTGAATACTTGCTGAAGAATATTTTGTGCTCATCTTGGACTTTCAGTTTAAAATTTTCCTTAGTAACTGGTTTTCCAACTCTTCTTTCAGCACACATAGAATCTCTAACCACCTGTAACTCTTGAAAATTTCCTTCTTTGGACACATTTTTTGTTTATGTGTATTAATAGTCTAATAGTTTTGTCATCACACATTTGCCTCTATCCCACAGCAATTTTTAAAATTTCCACCAAATCCCAGCATACAGCACAGTTGCATAGCTGAAATATACAATGTATCTTTTCCTTACATTTGCTGGTAGTACTTATTTCACAGTAATTCACTTCTAAAGTCCTACCTAGAACTCACAGAAGTGCAAAATCACAACATATTTCTGTGAAATTCAGACCATTCAATAATTTTGCAAGTTTCTCCTATCCTCCCTAGAGGAACTTCCACATCATATTAAATAAGGATATCCCAGATTTAGTCCCCCCAGTTATGCAGTTCAACTGCCTTGAGGAAAAAAAACCCTTATCTTCCTTTCATGTAAAGTAAATAAATTCTTCGTGAAAACTCCATTTTATTTCATTTGGTTTTCTGTTCATCCATCTGCATACAAATGAAAAAAATGTGGGGGGAAATAATATTTTACTGAACAAAAAGAACACTACGTTTTAGCCAACTCTACTATTAATATTTATTTTACATTGTTATTTTGTTAACTGACTGGAAGTGCAAAGCCATGAACAGAAGTGAAACCACAATTACTAATTGCATATGTTTTAGAAGCAGCTTTTCATTATGTGTCATAATTTTATCGCATATTAGTTATTTTTTTCTGGGTACTGTAGTCATTTTCATCATTAGAGAGTATAAGAAGCTCATTAATTACCTTGAACTGCCAAGTTACTTTCTTCCTAAATTACATGTCTATTTCCTATTTTATGTTTAAGACTTTTCAAGATAAAATTTAAGATTTTTGTTTTCCTTCTTAGAAGATGTACTAAAGCAACATGATCAGTTTTATAATTAAATGTTATGACATGAATAAGCTTATCTGCTTTCCTGAAGGCAGTGGGAGTAGATCATCGGGTTATACAAGAAGTCTTTATCGTCAAGTACAGGAATATGAATGCCGGAAAAGTTATAAATACTGAAATAGCTTTTTAGCATAATTAACAATTTAAATGCTTTTGTAGAGATTTGAAATAATGATGGACAAGAGAATTTAGTATTTAATTTTTGCTAATCACAAAACTGAGCTATTGCCAACCAGATAATAATGAACACCACTTCCATTAGTGTTGATCTCTTTGTGCTGGCAAATAGAAAATAACATATGGGTAAAACAAGGGCCATCAACAGAAGAATTTCTAGCTTTGAATCAACTCTTTTACCTGTTCTAAATTTATATGTAGTGTCTGCCTTTTGACTGAATGATAGTAATCCTGTAAGCTGAGTAAAATGAACAGTGTTCTCACAGCTGGACTAGGTAGAAGTTTAACTCCAGACATTCTTTTATTTTTGCAGTTGAATTGTGAGTTATCAAGTAATATTTCAGAGCTGATTGGTTTGCAGCCTCATGCAACTGGGTCTTTCTGGTTCACACTTCAGCATTTCCTAGTCAGGTCATTCTACAAGACAGCAGTGCATTTTTGTTGCTCTGTTTTCTGCTTGTGGAAATTGACTTTTCTGGTCCAGTTTTGTACCAGTGATTTTCAGACCATGAAATGTTACTGAAACTCCTTTTAGCATTACTCCTATATAAGGGGTCTTGACTATAGCTTTCAGCTATGAGTTTTAGAAACAGTTCTGTTCTCTGCTATTCTTTCTAAAAGGTAGGTGTAGGAGAAACTAAATCTTTCTAGTTTCCTTCTGAAATATATTTTGCTTTTATAAAACTTGCATGCAACTGTTCATGATCTGGATATTCATAAGTTTTAAAGCACTCTCTGTATTTTTTTATTTAATGTTCAAGTGTTATTTTTTGCAGTAATAGGATATTCAGTGCTTCTTAATGAGTGTTCAAATGCCATTCTGAAATAGCTCAGTGGGCCACAAATTGCATTCTTCATCAAGGAAAGAGCAGTCACATAAACAAGCAAAGGACTGTTTCCCATAATAATAAAAATATTAGTTTGTATTTGAGGTTTTTTCAACATATTAAGGATGTCTTGATTATAATGTTGAAGCTCTGCAATGATCCTTTGTGTGACTTTTTTTTAATGTACCTAGGAGGATCAGTCAAATTTTCAAGAAATTGATATGGTATCCTTTTTCACTACTCAAACAACAATGGTAAACTTTAGCAATAACAGAAAAAGGTAATATTTTACACATTTCATACTATTTTCACATCTCCTTAGTAAGAGTTCTGCCTATGGATTCTATTTGGCTATGGGGAGAACCTTATAATTCCCTAACCATAATATCATCAACCTTAAACAGCATAGTTTCAGTGATTTGGTGCAAGAAAGTACGTTTAGAGTTATAGAAAAAAAACTTTTACAGAAATTTCATCCGTATTAAGCTTACTGTTACCTGTAAGTACTAAAGCAGATTTTATATATGCGATTGAATAAGTTTGCAGTGATACGGTAGTAAAAGATATTTTGACACATCAGAGTGTTTTGGACTTATGTGATTAGGACTTGAGGGTGGATTGAAAAGTGAAATGAGCTCCTTGGCTTGGGGGCTCATTATCAGCATCACAAAATTCATCTGAATCTCAGACATCAGCAATGTACTGTGAGGGCTGTTGTGGGGCCCAGTACTTTTTAACATCTTTATTAATGACCAGATGATGAGAGAGAGTGCACTCTTGTTGCAGTGTGATTTCATGGTTTACCCCTGAACCCCGGTTCCTCCCCTGAAGATGTCCTCCCAGGTGTGTCAATCAGTCCTCCTTTCCCCACCCTGACCCCTGCCAACACTGTATGTCACTCCTGGAATTCCAGAAAAGGCATCAAGTGATTGGGCAGATTCAAAAGATTCCCTCCACCCCCAGGGGGCATTGGGCTCTCCAAGTGTCCTTTGTCCTTTGAGACCTCCTCTCCCATATCTGGTTGGTGGGCTACCTACCCATCCCCTCCTCCCCTCTCCCAGGTAAAAGGGTGAGCAGCCACATGGTCTGAGAGTTCTCTTGGAGCTGTTGCTACATTCAGAGGCCTGTGGGCCAGAATAAAAGCTCTGGATTAAAACCCTCCATCAGAACTGACTCCTTTCCTTCACCATAGCCTTAAAGGCTTCTCTGGCAGAGGGCAACCTCAGGAGTGGACCCTCTGCGAGAGGAAATTCCATCCTGCCGCCACCGGAGCTCCGGCATGCCTGGACTTGTCTCCACATGCCCAGCTGCAACATCCAGCTAGCCAAAAGTGTCTCTGGGGTGAAACACCACAGTGGCCACTATTTGGTTCAGCAGCAGGGCCAGACCAGCCAAGGCATGTCCCGTTCTCGATATTGGTGACACCAATACACTCTCAGGAATTTTGCAGATGATGCAAAACTGGAAGGAATGGTGCCACCAGATGGCTGTGTTGCCATTCAGAGTGACCTTGACAACCTGTAGAAATGGGCTAGTGGGAGTCTTACAAAGCTCAACAAGGGAAATACAAAGTCCTATGACTGGGCAAGAATAATCCAAGGCATCAAGACAGACTGTGAGGCCCACTGAGTGGAAAGAAGCTTGACAGAAAATGGGCTGTGAGTCTTCCTGGACAGAAAGTGGCCCATATGCATGAAGGAAAAAAAAAAACCAAAAAAGGATAAGGTCAAGATGACTTGATATCTAATTACCTAAATTATACATTTTGACTACCTGTGTGCTGTTCTGACAGTGGTCACTCTGATTATAAACTGCAAAACTGATATTAATATTTATTAAAGAAAAATATATTTGTGTTGCATGCCAGGTTGGTCCAGTTAGGGGTTTTAATAAATGTTAGTTAGATTGGTTCTATGTACCCCTATTTTCCCCTTATAATGGTTCGCTCCAAGCTGTCTGCTATAGGAGCTTTCACCTGTCAATCATGTAACCACTCCCTTCTTCCCCTCAGAAAGTTCTGTATCAATCACCCCACCTCTGTAATCCCATTTGTCCCAGAACTCTGTACACACCCCTGTTATGTTCCCATAGGTTACCATGGCCCGCGTCACTCCCCTGTTCTCTGTCCCCATTAGGTGACGGGGGCTTCTGCCCCTGTCGGCCCGCCCCCTATTTAACCCCATGTTTCCTTTGTCCAAATCGCCATTTTGCCCACGCGGACTTGAGGACAGCTGCATTTTCCACCGCTGCAGCCTTGCGGGAATAAACAGTTCTCAGCCACGTGGGCAGACTGTACTTTCTCTCACCCTTTGTCTCGCCTCAGCGTCTGGCCATGGAACCGGCAGACCCACACAGAAGCTCAACGCTAGAGCTCTGCACCCACGCAGCGGCCCCGGTCTTGTTGAGAGCAGCGTGCCTATCTGGGCACCCCCAGCTGCCTGGGACTGGGGCAGAGAAAAACCGAATGCCACATTTGTGTAAAAGCTTTTACAAAGAACAACATTCAAAGTTACTGCTTTTAATAGTGATACAATTCTAAAATACATATGAAGACCAGAAATACTTTGTAATTATGAAGTCTGCAAAATACAAAGAACACAATCTAAAAAAGTTTTGAGTTTATCAGATACAGACTAGAAAAATCTAGTTTATTTTTAAGAAGAATAGAAAATATGAGAGAGGTTTTTTAGAGCTCTCCTGTGTGAGAAGGAAAAACTCTTTTCAGGAATTTTCTATTAGACTCATCTTTCTTTAAAAGTACTAAATAGAAAATCTGTAAGCAGGCTGTGAACAACTTCAGTCACTGCACTACATAGTTTATCAACTACATTACAAACACATGGATTCTCATAATATTGGTTAGCCCAGCATGATAGTTTCTTGTGCTTGATGCCAAGCCAATTTTATCAGTACTGCTCCTCAGAAATTTGGCCTTGTGAAAGAAAATGTATCTTTATCTTTGTAATAGAAATAAGATGTCATATGGCTGAGCAAATGCAATGTGCTCTGAGAGTAACCACTGAAATTAAAAGTCAAGCTATCAAATGCAAACTGTCACATGGCTTAGGGTAATTAAAATTCTCTTTTCCCCTACTTCCAGAAGGGATTTATATTTCTTTTTTTGACAAGAAAAATGTCTCAGGAGATATTTCTTATTTACAAGGAAATGCACCTCCTATGCTACATTGTGGTAAAAATTACATGAGAGGGTTTTTTTTCAGATTTTTTAAGAAGAAAAATATGTTGCTTCAGAATGTACATCCAAAAATGTTTTCTTACATTTCCATGCTAGTACTAATGAATCTTCCTTTTGAGTTATACAGTAATTAACTTTTGTATGTTGTTTCTTTTTGGGGAGGGGTGATGATTTTATTTGGTTGGTTGGTTTTTGGTTTTATTTGTTTGTTGTTGTTTTTGTTGTTATCACTGTTGTTGAGGGTTTTTTGTGGCAAATGTTTAGGAATAATTAATGTCTCCTAACTTTGGCCATAAAACCATATATTTTTCTGGGCTATTTTAGGCTAGTTCTTGACATACCATGTGCAGTAGTAGGGGTAAAAAAGTATCTCCAGAAGGGAGCAATCACAAAAATGCATACAAGAAGAATGTCATCCAGAGTACTTACAATTGGAGCAAAAATTAAAGCATAATGATTGCTATAACGACTATACTATTATTACTGATCTAATCAATAAATTACCTAAGCTTTAATAGTCAAGATCATTGCCAGTGAAAATGCAAAAACTTATGTAATTTAACCATCTTCTTTAATACTAAGTTATTTATCTTTCTATCTATCTACACACATATCATGAAGCTGACTAGCACTACTCATTAGGGATCAAAGAACTCTGCTAGAAACTATCCCAGAATCACAGAATGGCTGAGGTTGGCAGGAGCTCGGGAGATCATTATGTCACCTAGAGTGGGCTGGTCAGAGTAGTGTATGGTGAGGTTTTGAATACCTCCAAGGATGGATAGAGATTCCACAACCTGTCTGGGCAACCTGCTCCAGTGTTTGACCTCCTTCACAGTCAGAAAAAGTTTTTCTTATGTTTAACTGGAGCTTCTTGTGTTGCAATCTGTATTTCTCTGGGCGCTACTGAGAATATTCTGACTTCATCTTTCTGAATCCCTCCTATCAGGTATTTATCCACAATGATAAAATGGACCTGAGCCTTCTCTTTCTGAGGTTAGAATGTCCCAGCTGTCTCAACATCTTCTTGCATGTCAGATACTTCAATCCTTTATTCATTTTACTGTCTCTAATTCTAGTGCAAAAAGACAGACACAATAAAAGGCAGTTTCTGTTCAAAGTTTCCAGCAGGAATATCTACCAGAAAGATACATTAATATATGTTCAACTAAGCTGAGAACAGAGCTAGGTGTTGTGAGTCTTGCCTGTTCATCTGCCTATCAACCTGCAATGTCATAGTTCAGGCTGTATGCACACATACAAAGTCTCTGCTAAGCAGAGAAAAAGGAAAAATGTATTTAAGCTTAATTAGGTATAGAGATCTAGAAGTAAGTTACTTCTTGCTCTGAAATAATTACAGATATCATGTGAGGAAATTTAAGATTTTCCATTTCTAATTTCATTTTATTACATGAATTAATACTTTACCTGCTTGTTTTCTGAAGGTGTTTAAAGTTACCAGTTCCCATGGATGAATTCTGTTAGAGATTTTTTAGCAAATGTAAGTAAAGAGTAAAACAATTAAAATGGGATTAACAATTAAAACTATTCCCTGAAATAGATTTTTTATGGATTGTACTGTTTTGGGGATTGTAAAATGTGCTTTCATTGACTCATTCAGAAGTGTAATGAGAAAATATGTTTTACTAACATGATATAAAGTATATTAATTTAGTTTTTTATTTCTTGTAGTAGTTGGAAATAGTTTTGAAACTTACCTGATGAACAGCAAGTGGTCTTCTAATCAATTTTAGAAGAAATTTAATATATATTAAAAACAAGATGTAAAGAGAAGAACAATAAGAAACAAATAATTTTATAGAAAAAGATATTTTTTTTCTAAAATAGTTAAATAAAATTAAGGATTTCACTTGCAAGTCTTTATAAACTCTGGTCAATCTAATAAATCATTGGAATATTTCAGTCTTCCAAGGCTTCAGTTAATCTCCTTCAGATCAGAAGGAAGTTTACCTTTTTAGATTCTCAGAGATATATCAGGTATTGTTTTATTTCATTTGTTCTCTCTTCTGGTATAACACATGTATCTCTTGAACCTTAGGAAAAGCAAAGGGATATATAAGGTTTATATTGACTGAATTGGGTGGTAAGTTCAGAACTCACTTCATTTATCTGTGAACTAAACACTTAGATTAAGCTAGTTGTCTAAATTCTATATTCCATGACAGATATGTTCTTCTATGTGGCAGGTGACATGCTGTGTGACAATCAGTGAGAAGATTCGTAGATTCCCTCCTTGCAACTTGGATCAACATTCAGTTCACTGAGAGAGACCTAGCCACTATATCTATGTTGGCAACCTTTTTAGAGAGAATAAACTTTTACACCATTTTAAACACTGCACTGTGTTCAATTAATTCTTTACTTTCTCATTAGCTGTTTTAAACTCATGCCAATTTACTTTGATGTAGGAGTTACACAAGTCTTTTAAGTAATCTTTTTAGTTATCACTTTATTGGTTTCAATAATTAGGCTTCCATTTAAACTAATTTATTGTATTTTTTCACTGTGGTTTCTCAGCCAAGAATCATTAAATATTTTAGTTTGAAAAGAACTTCTGGAGGTCCAGAAGCCTGCTTCATAGATTTATATACAAAGATATAGAGATTCTTTTGAGTACAGTGGAGAATCTTCTCTCTAAAATCAAATCACATGAGAACCAAAAAAAATCAAGTTGTATTTTACTCTAGATGTTCAGATGGTACAAAAAAGGGAAACATAAAGAATGTTGTGTCTTTGATTTGCTGATCTTGCCTCTCATGAAAGGTATTACTCATCAGAGAGATAGGCATAAGAATCTTGGGTTCCAGTTCTCCATTATTCCCAAATATGTGGTGAGTATATTGCATTGACCAGTATTGTGATCTATACATTCACTATCTCAAAATATTAATTTAACAATTTATTCGTAAACAAAATGAATAATTTCTAAATCATAGCAGGAAAGTGTATTTATTTCAATGAACAGATTTTTGCTTATCAGTTTATAAAACCTTTAAATACTATACAAAAAACAAACTTTGCATGTTTTAGAAACAGACTTTTTCTGTGTATCTAAAACACAGTTTTTGTTACTGGGAGTTTGACTAAGGAATTTAGATTTTTTTTTTTTTTTTGTGATTTCTTTTTTTCCCTCAAAAGTTAGTTGAAAACAGTCAGAGTCAAACCAAACCATTTGGTATTATATTCAGCCTAAGCCTCTGCTTTTTGGCAGATGCCCCACAGCCATCAGTGCAGCAATTGGCTAAAGGTGATTTAATGGCATGTATTTCAATAAGAATCCCAAAAGAGATCCCAGTGTGTGAAGCAATAAATGTCTCCTATAGCTCCAATAAACATGACATCTTGCTGAACACCATATAAACTGCCCTCAGATCTCGGCCATTGGAATTATCACATGAAGCTCTAAAAAACAAAATAATTTCTTGGCTCAGGAAATGTTTGTTTTAAGACATCCCTGTTTACAAAGGCAATAAAACCTAGTCATTTGAGACTGAGAAAAGTTTTCACCACCTGTAAATCAAAGCCTTCTCACAGACAAGACTTTTGGCTACTGTCCGAAATGAATTTTGGCTGATTGAAGTTCTGAAAGTCAAGGTCTGTATTCTTACTTGAAAAATGGAAGATTTGCCTGACCTTTAAATTATGCAGTTCAGATAAATGATGTAGTTCAAACTAAAAAGATTAGACAATGTTAATGAGGATTCCACTTCTTAGTATTTGCACCTATAAAACAATTTTCTCCCTCTTCAATACTTGAACTCTGAATTATTGCTTGAAATTGATTAATATGTTCACCACTCCCATTATCTATTTGATTCTTCCCCAGAATAAAAATTGATTTTATCATATTGTATGCACACCATTGCAGGATCATTTATAAGCCTCAGGCAGAAAGATGATATAATTTTAGCCAATTCAGATTATTATTCAACTATCAATTGATATAATTGGGAATGCTATACATTTCATGTGTGATCAAGAGGGCCAAGAATACAGTCAGCTGTTCCATTCATTACACTGAAATGATCAAATGGATAGTTCAAAAGCAAAAAAACCAAAACCAAACCCAACAAAATCCCAACTCAAACCTAATATTTTTGAAAAATACATATATGGAGCTAAATGGCAGATTAGGTAGAGAGATGCATTTTTCCTTTTTTCTTCCATCTTCTGTTCCTGCAATGCACACCAACTACCTAACAATATGGATGAAAAATACAGGATAATGGGTGGATCCACTAGCACAGTTTGCCAGAGATGAGACTGTGGTAAAGTGATTAAGAAGTCAGCAACATCTTCTTTTATAAGGAAAGAACCTTCTCCCTAAGTGTGCAATTTGATAGATGAAGGTACATATGTATATTAATACCACATACCTTTCAAGCCAGTTCTGTGCTGCACAGCTTTTGTGAAGAGAGTGTAGAGATCTTCTTGACGTGGGGACTGGCAGGAAATACATATTATATGAATGAAGTCTATTTAATCATGATTAAGAGTGTTATCACTGCATGATAAAACAGAATGTAGCAAAATTGTAATCCTCCAGAGCTGTTCAGCATTCAAAGAGATAACACAATATAGAGAGAGACTGAAGAAGTGGAAGCCTAAAGATTGCCATTACATCCAGGGAAAATAAACAGAAAATTGGTTTGTGATCTAGGAGCCTGGGATTTACTAGGTTTCGGGACTTTTAGTTTTCCCAAAAATAGTACAAGACAGATTACTCTGATTTAAGAATCTGCTTTTCTAATTAAGCATCTTAGTTGTTTTAGCTGTTTTTTTTCTTTACAGGAGTTAAACCTCATAGATACCCTTCCCCTTCTACACTATGAAAGAGCTTATTTTTCCTTTTGTGGTCTTTTTCTGATATAGCTTTGGGGCTATTTTGATTAGATGTGATATATTTATGTTAGTTGGCAATAGATGTTAATATAGTTAGTAGCAGCAAGGGCTAATATGGCTTCATGACTGACATATTAGATAGTAATTATAGTAACTCTTAAGAACTCTTGGGAGTAATGGCATGAATTTACAATTTACTACTCATTTACTGTTCCTTTTCTTATATCCCATTACATACACAGTCCTCCCTGCCATAACTTCTAGCTCACTTTTTTATTTCTAAACATCTCATTAATTTTTAGAAGCTACAGCCTCATAGAGAAGCTGTAATTTTGTCTGATACCTTTTGTGGAAGCTGCTTATCAGAAAGCTGTACATTTCCTATATTAGATACTATGAATTTTGGTCTAAATAGCATTTTACTTACATGGTCTCTCTAAAACTTCCAATTCCACTTCCCAATTTTAATATTTCACACTTCCAGTCAGCTACTCTAAGCCACTTGTGAATTCAAGCTTGTTATGTAAATCCAAGTAATCCTAATTTTGTGCTCCTAGCTTTCAAAGTTTTATATATTCACCTAAACGGGAATTCCAGATGAGAAATAGAGAGATAGAAAATCCAGATGGAAATAGAAATTCCAGATGAGATAGAGAGAGAGCAATTCAGACACCTTTTTATATTAGTGGATAACCCACAGGATAAGCCCACCTAATCTTTCTACCTATGCTGTATGCTCCTGACTCCTGACTTCTTTCCTATTATCAATATTCATACTCCTTGAGCATCTCTTTCCTTAATACTTTCAATTCTATCAGTCGGTACTCATTTATTCCTTTTCAATAATTTTTGAGAGCCTGTTGAATATCCTGAAATGCTTAGTAGCTTTCAAGTCAGTTGCATCTAGGATTTAATCTACACAGTTTTGTTGCAAGACCAATGTGAATTCTGCTTCTAAGTCTTTGAAGTCCTTGCTGTTGTTTCTTCTACGTTATTTTTCTTTAATCTAGCAAAAATAAAGCAAACCCACAATTTTGCCTCTAGTTCAAATATTCAAACTTTAGGACAGCATATTACAAATCTAGTTTCAAGATTAAATTGTAGCTTCATTCTGGCTGTGATTTTACACTTGCTTTGGGTCTTCTTTGTACCTTCTTTACATGCCAAGTAATGTGATGTCACAGAATTTCACTAAATAACTTTTTGAGACAGTAATTTTTATTACCAGGAAGCAGCACCAGGGTAGACTTTTCAATGTTCCTTTGTAAGAAATGGTCATATTAGACTGTTTTCACAAGAGATCACCAGATATTAAAAGATTTTCATATTCTTTTTTTTTTCCATATTAAGCTAAAGATTTCAAGGCAACTATAAGATATAAATGACAAGGAAGTCTTAATAATTTAAAAAATTTGTATTTAATGTTAACAAATTATGCAGAAAAATATTCCAAAGGGAACAAATACCTTACTCATTCAAGTTCTAGAAAGGCTTAAGGAAATTATTATGTCTCACTCTGTTCAAAGCATGGCAACTCTTCTTTTATATCACCTTATCTCAAAGGTTACTAACTGATATTTCCCAGTTTTACCTCAAAGCATGAAAAAAAAGTTTTTACCAGCCAATTCAAAACTAAAACATTATTATTCCTAAGAAAAATTAGTCTGAAGAAGGCATTTGAACATAGCTCTGCATGAGTTCTCATTAAACTTAAGAGTTATTCTTTCATACCCACAAAGGTGCCTAATGGATGGCCTAATGGATAGTATAGGTAGAAAATTACCTTTTTCCCTCGTCCTCGAAATAGATTGTGGCAAAGATGAATGAGGAGGAGAAAAAGCCTAGAAAATTCACAACCCATAAAAGATTTAAGGTTTTTTTTGTTATCAGAATTTAGTGCATAAAACTTATTTGAAATTATTTTTATGAAAATAAGAAACAATAATTTAGTGTGTATAAGGTTTTTCAGAAAAAAAAACCCACAACAACTAAATAGAAGTTTGATTAATTGGGAAATAAAAATATTCTGTGAATTAGTTTAGTTATTTATGCTAAGAACTACTGTAATTATTTTTTTACTTATTAACTGAGAAATATCTTTATAGTAGACATTCTAAAATATCAAACATTTTCATAGGTCAGATAATGTACATAATTTTGAGTTGATCAGCTCAATTAGGGCTAAGGATGTGTCTATAAGGGATGAATCTCATTGCTTTTACTTTGAATTTCTGGAGCAGGTGAATGAAAATCCATCCTTTAGAACAAAGAAGTGGCTAATACCTCATGATGTCTTCTCCAATAAGTTTATGTACATAAAAATGGGCTAGATGTAGAGCAAAGGTTTCTACACAAAAGAAAGAAATCTTAAATCCAGTTTCCAGCTTCCTTATGTAAGGTTCTTTCTCCAAGTGAGGGAAAGAGATAATGCTGAGCAATATTTCAATCTCTTCTTCATCTCTAAAGAAAAGAATGCCTTAGCTATTAGAAAGGTCTTAATGCCTTAATATCTGTATCAATTCACAAATAGGCCCAGGTTTTTGTTTCACTAAGCTCTGGTGACAGGTGATCAACTAATCAGAGAAGATATGGACTGAGCTGCTGCCTCTTGTGTTGATCACGTACATGATGTACAAAAGTAGGCTTGTAGCGGAACAAATTAAATAAGACGGAAAAAATAACTAAAATTAAAAGTAATATGTTAACATATTTTTGTTAATGTGCTTTTCTGTTTTCCACCCTAACAACCAAATTTTCTGATGTCATGAAAATTTCTGTTGTGAAGGCACCAGTCAGCTTTTATATCTGGGGTCATATGGTAAGGAATATCCCTTTAGATTAATTTAGGCCAGCTGGCCTAGTTGTGTCCCCTCCCCACTCTGTGTATCTTCCCCACTCTTGGCCCCTTGATGTGGGGGATAATGTTGGAGAGAGGGTGCTGATGCTGTGCCAGCGCTGCTCAGCAGTATCCAAAGCACTGGTGTGCTATCCAACACCTTTCCTGCTACCAATGCTGAGCGCAGCACTGGGAGAGCTACTGTGGGAAAATGAACTCTGTCTCTGCCAGAACCAATACACTATTCTAAATCCAAATCACAATACTGTACCATCTACTAAGAGAAAATTATTCTATCCCAGCCAAAACCAGGACAAAGGACTTTGTGAAGCAGAATGGTAGATAAAAGGAGGAGGCAGACCTCACAAAAACAATGGAGACAATTACAAGAAAACAAACTTGCAGGTCAAACTGATGGGCTACCAAGAAATTGCAGGCACCACTTCAAAGAGGGACAGCCTGCTCTTTGCAGATGATAAGGATGGAAATGTGAGGATCCTGGGTATTTGGGGAGTTCAGAGATATGTCAATTGAACTACAGGCAGATAGATCAATATGCTCAGAAAGGGAACGTGACAGGAAGGTTGAAGAATAGAAGAGGGTACAAAAATGTTTTAATGATCTCTCTGCATAAGTCTACTGTCTATCCCTTGAGTGACAGTGCTGCAAGGACTCAGTGCCAGCTACCCAGCTGAGGACAGGGCTGAGTAAGGCAAATGGAAAGGGCTCCCTGCCTGTGGCTTGAGCAGGACTGTGGAACACAGCCCCAGTGTACTGGGTGCTGACTGCTGGATGCAAGTGTCTATACCTTCCTGAGTGAGACTGAAATGATAGATGGCTTAAACATTGCTAAAATAATCAGAGGACCTTCGTCCACTAAGGCAAACTGCAAAAAAGTAGTTGCTCATCTGTGACCACCGAAGCCCACTCCTCCCCAAATATGCCTGCTAACAGGAATTTGGATGGTGATGGGAACTTGAGATAAGGTAAAGGGGGTGCTATTGTCCAATCATCTCAGGCCTAGGGAGAAGAATGTATCCACAAGTGATACTGGAAGAGAGAGTAGAATGCTGATGGCTCAAACAATCAGGGAAAAACTGCCAAGGTGCAAAGTAACCCCCAGGTGCAGATGGAGAGCACACCTGACACCTCAGGCTAACAGCTGGTATTGCACAAAAAAAAGAAAGAGACAAACCCTGTGAGGTAGGTTGGGGTATTGTCTCTTTGTCCTTAGTTAAGTGAATTCAGCTGTGATAACTTCCCAGTACTGGGAAGTACTGGGACATTCACAAGTAGCCTGAAGGTATCTGTCATGTATTTGTATGATAATTTGTGCAAATAAAATTGATCACATATTTTATATAGTCATGTACTGTTAAAATATACTCTTATAAAAAGTTTTAAAGAAAAATATAAATGCACAGGCCAGAGATGGGGATTGCAATACCGTGTCAAAACCACCTGGACAAAGGAGGGAAGACTTCATTTGCAAAGTAATAGACATGGCCAGCCCAGAGATGGATCATCGGACAAACACATGATAAGTATCCGAGATTGAGATAACCAGAACCATCAGGGAGATACATCTGAATACCAAACTCACAGGTGATCATCACTCTCTGGACGAGTTTTGTTCAACTTGCCACAGTGAAAGAACTCCACATGAATAGGTGCAGTTCAGAAAAGAAGAAAAGGACTTTGCCTCAGGCAAGAAAAACTGTATAAAAATCGCTCGGACAGAACAGTGGACGCGAAGCATAGGGGAACCTCTGCTGCAGTGGTCGAACCTGTGTCTCACCCAGCACTGATACCTGGGCTCGGCACTGACCCTTTTTGATAGTGGTTTTTTCGTTTTTATTCTCTAAATTTCTGTTTGGATCATTTAATAAATTTTCATTATTTAATAAATTGGAGCATTTAATTTATAACAGTATCCATCTCTTCTGATGGCCATGATGGGCTTTAATGGATTCAACTGCACAGACTTAATAGGCAGCTGGAACCACTTGGACTCTTGACTCACAGCATTACATCATCCAGTGTAAAAACTCTTTGCCACAGGGGAGATTGGTCATTCCCACCTGAGTGAATACAACTCATGAAATCTTTGAATTTCGTGGACTTTCCTTGACAGATCAAGATCATCATTTTAACAGGAATATGACCTTCACTTCAACCAAGGGACATCAAAATTGCAACAATCAAATATAATTTCTGGATCCAGTGGATAGTCACTCTTTATCATTCTACCTTCATTATTTCTTTCATTTTCTTAACTGTTATTTTTTGTACTTTTATATTGCTGTAGATAATAACAACCAAAATGGCTACACACCTGCAGCTTTTGTTTCTCTCTGCCCTGGTCTCGGGCAGCTGAGGCGCCTGGCTTGGCACTGCTTTCTGGTGAGACCGGGGCTGCTGCATGTGCGGAGCTCAAGAGCTGAGCCTCCATGTGGGTTTGCCGCCTTCGTAGCCGCACGCTTAGAGGAGACAAAGGGAGAGAGAAGGCACACCTTGTCCCGCATGGCTGAGAAGTGTTTATTTCCCGCGTGGCTGCAGTGGAGTTCGGGGCAGCATTCCCAGGTTGCGCCCATGGACAAAATGGTGATTTGAAAAAAGAAAGCATTGGGTTAAATAGGGGGCGGGCAGACAGGAGCAGAAGCCCCCCTTGCCTAATGGGGACAGATGGCAGGGAAGTGGCGTGGACCATGGCAGCCTACGGGAACATTACAGAGGTGGGTACAGGGTTCTGGGACAAATAGGTTTGCAAAGATGGGGTGACTGACACAGAACTTTCAGGAATGAACAGGGGGTGGCTATAGGATGGACATGTAAAAGCTCCTATGGTAGACAATTTGGAGCGAACCATTGTGAGGGGAAAATGGGGGTACATAGAACCGACTGAGTAACATTTATTAAAATCCCTAACTGATCCAACCCGTCATGCACATCTCGCTGTTTTTTAATGTATAAAAAAGACAGCTGTTTGAACTTCTTTGCTGCTCGTGCGGTCGCCTCTTCTTCTGCTGTGACTGCAACGACTGTCTTTGCAGTTGGAGAGGGCTTGGAGATGGTGGTGGAGCTGATCCTTCCCTGACTGTTTGGGGATATGGGAACCGGGAAAACAACTTTATTGTAAACAGATGAACTGGGAACACAAACAGACTGAAGTAAATGAATGGATTTTCTCTTTGGCTTTGGGGAAATTTTTTAAGGAGATGTAGAATCCTTTCCCTCCTTGCGGCATCGGCAATTGAATGCACCTCCCTCGTTAGTGGGGTGATTTGCTGCATCTCTAGGCACTTGATTGTTCTGACTCACTACTTGCACTATATGATGAATCGCGGCCCCCCTTGAGGTGCCAGGATCTGCCATATTTTTATCCCCATGAGAGGCAGACTCACACTCTCCTTTCAGTTTTTTTGAGAAGCGGGGTCCCCCTCCCCCCGCCTCCTCCCATTGCCCTTAGTGTATAGGGTTCCTCCTCCTTCCCCCCTCCTCCCGCTGTCCCTGGTTGTGCCCTACCCAAAAATGCACATTGAATTAGAAAATGTCCCTCTCGATGAGAGTGAAAGCACTGTCACTTAGATGGAGGCTGCCTTGGAACAGCCTTTCTTGAAGGCACAGCAGCTGAGGCGACCACGTTGTCTCCAGGTTTTTCTGGGATCTCTTCTATCTCAAGCTGTGTTTTAGCGTTCATGGATACTACTTCTGGGACAAGCTTGTCCTGGAGTTCTGATCCCTCCACATGCCTCTCCACTGTTGCCCTGACCCAATCCGCAAAATCTGCAAAAGTCTCAGAAACCTGTTCCCGCTCCCCCTCCCCGATACCCCCCCCTCCCCTCCCGGATCCCCAGGGACTGTGGGAACGTGGAGGCGGGCCGCGGGGGACAGGACGGGGGCTGTCCCATTCCTGAGACAGTGGGGCAGAGACAACAGAGCCCTCCCCGGTGGGAGAGGGTGGGGCCAATGACGCGGCCGTGAGAACATGCAAAGGACTGGATGGAACGCCCACACGAGGAGGAACAGGGGGAGGGGGAGCAACCTGATCTCTCGGAGGGGCAGCACCCCCACCCACAGGGGCGTAGGAGGTGTTCGTGGCTACGGCAGGAAAGGGAACAATGGGAAGAAAGGGGTTGTGGGAAGAAGAAGCACCTGCAGGCATTTGCCCTCCATTTTATGAAAACAAAGCCACTGCAGTTTCCCGCCACATGGTCGGCAGGGCTTCCTCAGGGGAACAAAGGAAAGGGTTTAAGGAGGCAAAACTGCGCGGGGTCGCACTAACACTGGGATTTTCAACTGGGAAAAAAGGATTGAAATGAGGGTTAGGGGTTGGGACCTCTGTGGCATGGCCAATGCCGCTGAGGCGAGGGTGCCGGGGGGGACCTGGGGAAGCCGGGAGCATTCTCTGCATTCTGGAGGCTACCTTGCACCTTTAAATGGTTGCTTGCTGCCCCCTGCCCACCCAGACTGGAGGAAGAAGGGGACAGAGAGTTGGGTAAGGGATCGGGTTTAGGATGAACTGAGGTTTCATTCGGCTGCCACTTCCCCCCCCAACCCCAGTTCACGTCTCATGTACTTTCCATTCTAACCATTTCCCAAATCAACAAAAACTGCGTAATAAAGCTATCTTTGACAGAGGAATCCCTGTGCTCGATTCCCTCAGTCAATTTTGCGCCCACACGCTCCCAAAATCCCTTTTTCCTAACATCTTCCATGGAGACACAGGGGAAAGCAAAAAAACAACCACTGAACTAAATTTTTAACAGAACTTTTGGGGAAACCATCACCCTTCACCTTAAGGATTTGCTTAACTTAGGTACAAAATTCTCTCTGGTGGGTGGTTAACATGGCTCCCATGTTACCAACCCACGCGATCCCACCCTCAGCTGCAGAAAAAGTGGAAAAAAAAGAAAAAAAGGGCGAAGTCCGCCAGTGGCTTTCACTTGCGCCATGCACTGCACGTCCCCTAACCCTGGGATCGTGAACAGCCCACCCCAGTGAAGGTGATTTTCAGCCAGGTCCGTCCCTGCTGCTGAAGTACTCACCAAACTGGCGCCTTTGCAAACAAAAACTGCAGCCGAGGTCCTTGCTCTTGGAAACAGCTTCCCTTTGTCATTCGACCGTGGGAAGTTATGCTCTTATCCCTTGCAGGGACAGCAGGACAATAGTACGTGTGCTCCTTCGAGGGTGATGGAGTTTCCACTGACTTACTTTGTGGAGCCTACGCTCCAGTTTTCAATCCTGCATTAGGTGATCTTTTCCGGATGGAGATGGTGGCTCGGCTCGTGGCTTGGTGGTGGCGTGTCTCTCCGCGCGGCTCCAGAGTGCCTGATGGTGAATCTCCACCTGCATCAGCTACTTCGCTGGTCACCCCGCAGCTTGGGCTGGGCGCCACTCGCGGCTGTGGCTCCACTGTTGGGCATCACTTGCAGCTTTTGTTTTTCTCTGCCCCAGTCTCAGGCAGCTGAGGCGCCTGGCTTGGCACTGCCTTCTGCTGAGGCCAGGGCTGCTGTGTGTGCGGAGCTCAAGAGCTGAGCCTTTGCGTGGGTTTGCCGCCTTCGTAGCCGCACGCTGAGAGGAGACAAGGGAGAGAGAAGGCACACCTTGTCCCGCATGGCTGAGAAGTGTTTATTTCCCACGTGGCTGCAGCGGTGTTCGGAGCAGCGTTCCCAGATCGCACACACGGACAAAATGGCGATTTGAACAAAGAAAGCATTGGGTTAAATAGGGGGCGGGCAGACAGGAGCAGAAGCCCCCCTTGCCTAATGGGGACAGATGGCAGGGAAGTGGCGTGGACCATGGCAGCCTACGGGAACATTACAGAGGTGGGTACAGGGTTCTGGGACAAATAGGATTGCAAGGATGTAGTGACTGACACAGAACTTTCAGGAATGAACAGGGGGTGGCTATAGGATGGACATAAAATCTCCTATGGTAGACATTTTGGAGTGAACCATTGTGAGGGGAAAATGGGGGTACATAGAACCGACTGAATAACATTTATTAAAATCCCTACTGAACCAAACTGGCATGCAACACATACCTGCTTTCTATTGCAACCAAGTTGTTCCAAAACAAACCATCTATCTATCTATCTATCTATCTATATATATGTACAAACACCAATTATTCAGTGCTGTTTGCTATAATCTCCCTCACAGGATCTCTTAATAAGAATCTGGTTTACCCTTGCCTTCTTGGGCATATTGTAACACATGCCTAGCTGTGTGTGTGTGGGGTCTGTGAGTGGATTCACTGGCAAACTGTCAGCAGGCCCATGTGAGAAGTAGGAAGTTCTGGGTTTGGACAGGAATACCAGGTGGATGGAGGTTTTATCTCAGGAGGACTCACAAGAGTGGTGTGCCTGTAGGACTAGTGCTGTGTGTATCCAGTGAGCACACAACTGGAGCAGCTGGATATTAGGGACCTGTGGGGTAGGTAAAAGTGGCTGGGTAGGGGTGCCAGGTGGGCAGAGGGGCCATGTTGGTGCTTGGGAAATTCATTAATATATGTATGTGTGTGTGTGTTTGTGTTTGTGACCCTGGGGAGTGTGGTGTGTGTGCCACACCAGTGATTTTTGCCTCTGCCAGCCCAAGAGGACTAGGCTGTGTGTGCTTGTGTCTGGTGTGAGTCTTACGTGTGGGGGTTTCTGAGGGCAGAGCCTTGTCTGATGCTGAGTATATGACCACCTGTGTCTGTGTTCTGTGTGGATCTGCTTGTGGCTGTGCATATTTCTTGGGAACACAACTTTGCTCCTGGTTGACCCCTGTTAATGAGAAAATGGCAGAAATGTCTGTCAGACCAAGCAGAAGTTCCATGGAAGGGACCCACAAAGAGCATCAAGTCCAACACTTAAGTGAATGGTCTGTACAGGGATCGAACCTGCAATCTGGGGTGATTTTAGCACCACGCTCTAACAGAGCTAATCTCAGTAATCAAACATGTACTAACATTTGATATACTTTAAATATATAAAATATATTTTTATAGCTATCCTAAAATAGCTAATCATAGTGTTAATAAAAATGCTATTAAGAAAAACAGAGTTATCAAATTCACTGAGAATTTGTCTATACTTAAACCATAAACCTTCTTAGACACAACCAACTATATTTTTTTGGAGAAAGAGACTCCTAAATATAATGCTAGACTGTTTCACTTGTTTGCTATAATGTCGTCCCAACACAAGGAAGGAATCTAAATTGTTGTAAGTAAAAATAATTGAGCCAAATTTAATATTTAATAAAAATATATTTTTATTATGCAACCAAAATTCGGTCCGAGATAGCCACAATCCAATCAAAAAGGGTCAGTGCTGAGCCTGGATATCGGCACTGGGTGAGACACAGGTCTGACCACTACAGCATAGGGTCCCTATGTTTCACATCAACTGTCCTGCCCGAGCAGTTTTTATACGATTTTTCCTGCCCAAGGCAGAGTCCCTTTTCTTCCTTTTAGGATTTCACATATTCATGTGGAGTTCTTTCTCTGCGATGAACTGAACAAAACCATGTCTGGGGAGTGATGAACATCCATGATTGCATTTTTCCTAGAATCCGGAATCCATATTAAGATGTATCTCACCTGATGGCTACGCCTATCTCAATCTTAGATATTTATCATGTATTCATTGTCTGGGAATTCCTCAGATCACCTTGGGGAATGACCCATCTCCCAGCTGGCCACACTCATTCATTTGTAAAAGAGGTTCTCCTTCCTCTTGTCCAGGTGGTTTTGACACTGTGATGCAATCCCAGACACTGACTTGTGTACTTAAAAATCTTTTATAAGGGTGTTTCTTACCAATATATATATAAGATATACATAATATTTTTATATGCATGAATTATCCCATATACACATAACATAAACCATCCTCTCTTCTGACACAAGAGTGAAAGAACCAAAAATCTAGAATATAGGTTTCTGGTAATTCCTTAATAGCCTTTCTTGATGTATGCCGATCTTGATGTATGCATATATCTGAAGGCTGTTTTTTAAATTAAACAGTATCATCCTTATTCAACATTATGAAAAAAACCCACATCAGTCTATTTTGATATATTTAAATAATTTAGATTATTTTTAGAATGTATAGAAATCTTTACAATTTTGCTGAATTCCCATTTAAGCATCTCTGTGAGTTATCAATATGTATTCTGAATGGAATTATGAACATATATATTTCTTTAATACTATTCACATGGATCACACCTAAGTAGTCCACCAAGGCTAGCAATTAGAAAATGATACATACCCTTTGAGAAAAGGTTTTCATCCCCATAAGTGCCAGAGTTGTATTTGTTTACTCTACATTATTTCTCTGTAATTTGATTATGAGATTTCATGTGGCTATATGCCTTTGCAAAGTAAAAGAAAAAATATCTTCTTTAGCCTCTCTTCTGCTTCCTTGGTCAGTTATCTTGAGCAAAGAGGAAATTAGATTTATTTGACGTTATTTGATCTTAATAAATCTCTTAGCAGTTTCTTACAATCTTATTATCCTCCTGGTGTTTACAAATGGATTGTTTAATAATCTGTCCTAGCATCTTTTCAGATACCAAAAATGGCTGTGATTCCCAGCTGTAAATCCCTCATATGCACTTATTCTTTTTAAAATACAGATACTGTATTTGCTGTTTTACTGTCTCTTGAGATTTCATTCTTCCTTTGTAAACTTTCCATAATACTTGTCAATGAGTCAGAAATTATTTTGAGTGTCTTCTTTAAATATAGCAAATTTCATCAGAACATGCTATCTCAATACCTTTATCTACACAATCTTTAATCTTTCTTCATTCGGGCCCATTTTTTACTTGTTAAACATTTCATCACAGTCAAACCCTTTTTTCAAGAATGCTGCTGAAAAGAAATTGACCTTTACAGTCTTTTCTTTTTCATCTTCTACTTGTTTTTCCCATTAGACACAATATCCTTTCTTGACAAATATTAAGAAATCAATTTATTTTTTTATCTCATATTCAATGGCTTAAAATTTTGGGTTTTTTTTCCTTTCCATATCTGACATCTTTCTCCTCTAAATTCCTATTCTATTTTTTATCATATACTGATTTATAAACTTTTGTTTCCATTTTAAATGGTATGATTTCTTTTTAGTGTCAAGTCAATTTTCATGCTGCTATGTGTATATATCTATCTATATCTATATCTATCTATATCTATATCTAATCTATATCTATATCTATATCTATATCTATATCTATATCTATATCTAATCTATATCTATATCTACTTGTTCATATGTAGTTACTTTTCTTCCACATTCATTCTTTATGTTCTACATCTTGGAAATTACTAGTTGCCCTGCAGTTTCTTATTTTTAATAATAATAATTCTTTAATAATTAATTCTTTAATTCTTTAATAATTTTTATTTTTGCCTGAAAATCCTTCCCTTACTACCATAAAAAACCTGTTTCCAGAGTATGATGAACTGTCTCTTTTTTGAAATCCATTGTCATGGTTTTGCTACTGTTACTCCTTTATTACATCACAATCATGGACTCTATCACTTAATTTTCATTTTCACCCTAATTGTCTTCCATGTTCAGAGTCTGGATCAGTACCTTCAGTTAGTCAGAGTCAAATATATTGCCAAGACAAAAATGCTAAGGATGCATGACTCAGGGCCCAAAAACTTGCAATATTTTTATGGAAAAGATGGTATTCACTTCTGTCTTTTCAGCTCCTTGGGTATCTTTGGGTTAATTTTTCATGCAATTCTCTGCAGTCAGAAGAGCTAGCAACTTGTTTACTTAGAAACTGAAACAACATTTTTATTCTTATTCTTATTTTCATCTCTTATTCTTAAACTGTGGGGCTTTAAAACTGATCAGCACAAGACTTCACAAAATAAGGATTTTCTACATTAGGTCTATCGAGCACTTGTGAAAAGGTAGTATTGTATGAGTATTTGTAACCTCCTGCTGTAGTATTTTCAAGATTTGGTTATTGAAAACTCTCCTTCTTTATGTGTTTTTCTGCAGCGTTTGGTTTTTTTCTGCCCCGGTCCCGGGCAGCTGGGGGTGCCTGGCTGGCACACTGCTCTCGGCGAGACCGGGGCCGCCATGTGTGGGCAGAGTTCTAGGGCTGAGCCTCCGCGTGGGTCTGCTGCACCGTCGCCAGACGCTGAGGTGAGACAAAGGGTGAGAGATGGCGCAGTCTGCCCACGTGGCTGAGAACTGTTTATTCCTGCATGGCTGCAGCGGTGGATAATGCAGCTGTTATCAGGCCTGCCTGGGCAAAATAGTGCTGGGGCACAGGGAACAGGGAATTAAATAGGGGGCAGGCTGACAGGGGCGGAAGCCCCCCTCGCCCAATGGGGACGGACAACAGGGGAGTGACGTGGAACACGGCAACCTATGGGAACATAACAGAGGTGGGGACAGCGTTCTGGGACAAATGGGATTACAGAGGTGGGGTGATTGATACAGAACTTTCCGAGGGGAAGAAGGGAATGGTTACAAGATTGACATATGAAAACTCCTATAACAGACAGCCTGGAGTGGACCATTTTAAGGGGAAAATAGGGGTACTTAGAACCGATCTAACTAACATTTATTAAATTCCCTAACTGAACCAACCCGGCATGCAACATTTTTCATTTCTCACATTGAAAAAAAACCTTAAATCCACTCTTCTCTCACAAGTAGTTTTTACTACATTACATGTCCTAAGTCTTTTAATAAACTCAGAGAGTTAAAGCAGAAATGCTGTCATTATCCTTTAACATAGTATAAAACTCAACATAATGAAATGAAATAAACTACACAGAATAGTGGAAGGGTCTAAATTCTTATTGTGCATAATGTCATAAAAATCTGCTTTGTGGTCTAACAAATGAAAGTTTTTTTTTTTTTTTTTTTTTTTTTTTTTTTTACAGTATGATGGTATAAAAATAACTGTTCCTTAATCAATCTTGAAATACTTTTTTATTTTTAAATTTATATAATATTGATATTGGTAATATTATTGGTTGGTAATATTTTGGGAAATAGGGACTTTGACTCAGTCTAAAAAAAATTGTAGCAAAAAATTTCTGATGAGTTTACTATTCACATTATGTAACATTTTTGCTCTGTTTTAAATTAATAATGAAGCATTTGAAGCTCTCATACAATAAAGAATCTAAAACTTTCTCTCTCTCTTTCCTGGTTTCCCATTCAAAAAGAACTTGGAATTACATATTTCACTTGGAATACATAACTTAAAGAAGGTTTTTGCTTGCACACAGCAATATAGAACCGTGTCCTGACTGACAGTTCCTTGGGTCTGGCTTATCTCCTGGCAGCTCTTTCTTCAAGAGCTGTTTCCCTGCTGAGTCCATCCTCTTCTAGGGAGAATCAAAGCCGCATCAAGCTGAGTTATGGAATGCCTCCTGTTTTCAAAAACTAACACGCGGAGCCAGACTCTAAAACTCAAAGACAGAGTGAGTTTTAAAGTAGGTATGTTTATTCGGCCGGACGCATGTGGGACATTTCCCCAAATACATGCATGCCCCTTGTTTACACACGTGTTCTTTTATCCCCTGGAGTGTTACATATGCATTAAGTTTCCCCATGGGTCATTTCCTGGCTCCCCTCCCTCTCCGCTCTGTATGCTAATCAGCTTGTCGGTCCTCTGCGCCTGCGCAGCTGTCTCTGGTGGTCGTCCCAGGCTTTGGGGGTCGTAAAAGGGATGAAGTAAGAATGGTCTTCTTCAGGCTGACTTTTCGGCCCCACTGCTTTGCACATGCCCATTGATTCCTTGGCCACGGTCCAAGCCAGGGGTCAGGATCCATCTGTTTCCAGAACATAAGGAGCCCCATTTTTCAGTTTTCTTTACACCCTGTATCCTGTTTTCCATATCCATTCTTTCTCCTTATCAGGTCTCTCCTTGCTGCTCTGCACGTAGTCTCTTCCTTTCCCATAGGCCAGGATACGGTATATTCTCACGTAACCTAAGGATGTGGCCCTAAGCAATATCCATTATTTTATATGCCTATTACTATTCAATACCTTCTAATTTCTATGATTAATATCTTCTAGTTCTAACCCCATGTTTCAAAACCAGGTCAGGCAAATAGAATCAGAAAGGAACAATGTGATTCACATGATTATTTTGGGGCCTGAATAACATTTCTATGTATGCTATGGAGCATCAACAGCTCATTTTTACATGAAAAGTGTCCTCATAAAATTATTTTATTAATGTAAACTTAGTTTAGTTTATTAGAATCTCTTAAGATTAAAATAAGAAGTGTGGGTTTGAGTTTGGTATATTTTTCAGTTGTCCCTGTAAAAGCAATTATTTAAAATTGTTACTTGACACTGTAGGATAAATTGTGAAGTTGTGGAAGAACCTTCACTTAATGAAGGAAAAATTGGGATTTTTTTTCAAGAAGAAAGGTATTTTTTTTAAAAAATGATGAATTGGAACATAGTATGAATCACAATATGGCTGTTACATTAAAATATGGACTCATTGCTTTCATTTATCCTATTAAATAATTGGAAAGTGTAACCCTCCATTTAATTCTGAACAGTAGGTAAATACCACCTAGAAAGGTTTTAAAATGGGTATTGTACTTTGTTTTCTCGTGGAGCCATAAGTAATCTGAGAGAAGTCCTAATATACAGTGACCATGCATAAGGAGAATAAGTGGAAGATATGGGTCTGTAACTCTTTAAGCAGCCTTGGAATGAAAATATATTAAAATCTCTTAGTCATGCAACAGATCACCATTAAATTGGTCACCAAGTGTTAAGGCTGTTTCAGCTTACATTTTAATGTGCCTAATACCCAGTGTTGTACTGAGTATAGTTATGAATTGCTTGAGAGTTTAACAGAAAATCTAAGACTCTCAGTGATAGTAAAACTCACATACATAAACAAGTGGGCATTAAAATTTGCATGTATAGTTCAAAATTACTTCTGAAATTGGAACCCAGTATCTTTGAAGATGTGACTTTTCAGCTGCAGATTTGTGCACAGTTTTAGACTTCCTGTTCAACAGCAAGAACAAAAAAAATTTACCATCCCACTGTCTTGGGTATGTGCCTTGGAAAATAATGTTGTATCTAATGTTCCAGGCATAGGCTCTATAATGGCTTTGCAGAAAGATCCACATGGTTACAGCAAGTGGACCAGTGAGGTGCAAATGATTGTTGTGTCAGTTTTTACTGCTTTGGGGTCACAGATCTGCATTGCAATAATAACACCTTTACATTACCATTACAGTGTTTATAACCACAGTCACAAGTAGAGACAGCTTGGTAGCTAGTGACAACCCGAAGTAGAGTATTTATGGGAACATTTAGATGAGTAGTTTTTCTGGAGTATCTATTTTGTATTCACATACACAAACTGAAAATGCACTTAAGCTTTTTAAAATTTGTCTAGTAGAATAATATTTTGTGAAAATACTTGTGGTCATGTGTCCTTCAGAAATATGAGGGTTTTAGAAACCATTATTTTGATTTTTTTTCCTGAAATACAGAAAATACAACAAATGCAATCTAATGGCAAATGTAGGGATTGTTTATAATTATACTAATATGGTGCAGTGCCATGATATCGACTTGAAGAAGTGTCAGTATCCAACTCATCACACTGACTCTGTGATTCAATAAAATTATATAGGATATTTTTTTTTTAAATGCAGAAAAATCAGCCATCAGATACAATGGACTATTAACTTGCTGTGAACAATACATCACAGGAGAAGAAAGTTTAGGGACTACTAAAAATTGAGGCATGCTAATGGCCAGGGACACAAAATATTAGGCATTTCCCCATGACAATGGAGAGTTATTGCTGCATAGAATATGCAGCATAAGACATGAACTAAAATTTTGTTAATTTTTGCTTTAATCACTACTTGTTGCCATTTACAGTCCATGTACTCTTAAACAGAATATTATATTATTTTAGAAATATATGTGGAGTTAACACTAATATACCAGTTGTAATAAATCATGCTTGTAGCAGACTCAGCTAAGATGCAAGGACAGAGTCTATTCTAAGTAAAGCACTAAAGTCAAAATCCTCAGTAACTGGAATCATTACATTCTTACTGTGCGGCTGATCTACGGATAGCATCCTTCTGCTATGCAAGATGTCTCGGCTGACATCCAGTCAAAGTGTCAGATATTTTCTTGAGCAGATTTAGTAGTCTGACATTTCTTTTTCTGACTCTTGGTCACAGTCATCTGAACCCCAGAACTGCAGATAGAAGAGAAGTTAGAAACCAAAAACTCTACATTCTCATAAAAGGCAGACATAACTGTATAAAGTTTTTGCTGTTGAAATTTGATGCTTGTTGTGAGTGACAAGAAGTAAGAGAGCCAAGTGTCATTTTCACCGGGTGTTTTTGATGTGATGATGTGGACTTGGTAAAATATAACGCCATATTCTACTACTTCATGTCAGCCATAGATTTCTATTCTCTGGTTCAGAGGGTATTTAAATGTTATCCTTCTATCTTCCCCTAACAATACCTGTCACTGAAGGAGACTAGTCACTCTTGAAAACTTTGGCACAAATTAACTCCTTTTGCAGCGTCATTCTTCTAGTTCATGGATCAGAAGTTTCACTCAATTTATAGCAGCACATCAACAACAATAAGAGTTATTGATTTGAATAATGAAATAAATACACCTTTCCACATAAACTTACATTTTCATCCTTTTGTTTAATTTCTAAGAATGTAATTTTACAGTATACATTGAGCAAAACTTCTGTACATCTGTGTATATTAACTTATTGGTTAACCATGCTATTTAACCTTTTTTTCCATGTGATTTTTTGTGATGGAGGACTCTTAATAGGCTTGCAAGTCCTATGTGCATTACATTTTAGGGTCCTAGCTACAGCATGTATGTCTTCAGTTTAGAAAAATAAACTCAATTTAATCCATACTGATATGTTTTTAGGTCACAGGGACACTATAGCATTTGCTGTAAAAATCCAAGTTATTCTGAGTTCTTGAAGGAAGTTCAGGTAGTTCCCTATTTATTTTATGGATCTGCTTGTGAGCTTAGAAATAGTATTGAATGTGCAGTCATCTGGCTTTGTAGGAACAAAAAAGTCTGAGCTGACTCATAGTTTCTATTGTATTTCTTATTAAAAGCACTGTGAGTTTTAATCCAGCTTTGAGGATAATTTATATCCATGCCCTTCTTTACCAACCCCTTTTTCCCTTCTTTCTGCCAATAGATATGTTACAGACTGAACATTTCCTTCAGCAGCTGTTGTCCTAGTCATTGCATCAAGAAGTGGTAGCACTGCATATTTGCATCCAGGGTTGCTTTTCCAGCTTTAGGGTGGTCTTAATGAGTTTCAGTGATTACTACAAGAATGGACTGGATCATCATAGTGTACAAATTATTTCCTTGTGAGATTTTGGCCTCTATATCCATCCTTTAAGAGACCTGAGATTTTATAACTACTGTGATATATTGAAAATCTTTTAACTATAATGAGAAATTATATAGCTCCTTTCTAGATATCTTCCTATATCCACGTGCTTAATTTTTTACAGAGATCAATACAATCTGATACCACTGATCCTAAAGTAAAGCAATAGCACATCTTTCAATAATATGGAGTTGAAAACAGTAGTTTAAAACAAATACTCAAATTTAAAGGGAAATGTAATAGAGTATAACTTTGTTTCAGTCTTTTTGATGAGATGTGATGCATTATTACATTTTCACAATGGATCCTGGCCAAATGAAAAGATTATTTAACATTATTTCAGAAACAAATATTAACGACAAGCAAGATATGTCTCTTCTTGCCTTTTTAAGAGCTCTAGAAAGATAAAACAGTGCCTATGCCTTAAAATTTAGATTTTGGGGCAAAAATCCTCTAGAATATACAGAATGACATAAAACCTTATGGTCTTGAGGGTGATGTTAAGCTTAATGGCTAAAATTCAAAATCTCTAGAAAGAAAATTGCAGCAAGCCAGGATTTTCCTTATGTGTCTCTTTCTGCTTTATTGTCTGAAGGTAATCCCAGGCAAGCATTTTCAATTAATAAAACCATGTTTTTGATACAAGGCTGCAGTATAATTTATTTCAATTTGCCAAATGATTTGATAGGAAGAAGTTATTACAAGTTAAATTAAATCACTATGGTCAGAGGAAGAAGGTCTCTTCTGGCCTGATTATGAATATAGGACTTTTTTTTCTGATATTTGGCTACCATGTGTGGAAGTAGTTACAATTTCATATGAGATGAGTATCTTGGTTGTTGATATCTAAGTAATTGAAGGAATTTGTTTAAAAAAGAGCACCATGATTTGCACTTATTGAATGCTTTCAATAATATTTAATAAAAGCTGAAAAGTTGAAATTCTGAATGCAATTGAAGTAAAGAGGTTATTCTCCTGACCAGTCACTATCTTTTGTCTACTCAAGCTGGGACTTCAAAAACTGACTGAGGAGAAGGAGAAAAAGGCAGTCAAGGAACAATTATGATCTTGACTGAATGATACTTTGAATTATTTCAATGCAGTATGAAACTGACAAAATGTTTCTAAAAATCAGTATTATTGTACAGATTTCTTTGGCATTAGTGCAGTGCAATGCACCTCAAGACAGAGTTAACTCAGAGGAGGAACGGCAGTGTTGTATTTATGAAGTCTTAGTGCTGGAGCTGATTTCAGATCAGTTACAGAAATTCAGTAGAGACCCCCTCAGTACTGTAAACAAAATACTCCTAAGTAAGTAAAGCAAACCTTTGTGGCCCAATTGGCATCTCAAACAGTGCAGTCCCCCCCACCCCATTATTTTAATCTGGATTAAATTATTATTAAATTAATCTGGATCCATTATTATGATATTAGTGTTCTCACCTTTGCTCTTCTCTGTCCTTCCTGTTCTTTGCCTTTCAGTACAAAAAGAAACAGCATTGAGCTGCAGTAATTATTGTTATGTTATAAAGCAAGAATACCCCCCTGTAATTATCCGCCCCTGCCCAAATGGAAGCTATTTTTTTCTTTCTTTTTCTTTTTAAGCAAACACACTGCAGAAACACAAAACACTACCTTGCTTAAAAAAAAATCCCAGTGTTTTCTCCTTGGAAATTCCCAAGTGATAGCAAATGGCTACAGTGATTTATTTTTCTTCTTTTTCCAGCTTGATTCTAGTTAAATTTTTCTGCCTTCACTTTTCAACTATTAAATATTTTTTTTTTCTCTGCACTTGTCTCTCCAGCTTCTATACCAACAAGGTATCTGGCCTACAGCCAGGTAGACAGTCTAGGCATAGCTTTCTGTTGTGGACACCCCTTCCCCTATGAATCACAGATGTTGATTCCTGCTCTATGGTCTGAAAAAAATGGAGTCTGACAAAGCATCATAATGTAAACCTTTATTGACACAGTAAAAAAGATTAGAAACAACACATCCATAAGATGACTCACCCAATCACTGACAGCAAAAACAGGATCATAAATGATGTCATGTCTCCAGTGGACTCTTAGTGACACTTAGTGTGTGACAGTTTGTGGGTCATCTGGCAGCACCAGCTAATAGTGCCAAAGCCTTCTGGATGTGGGTGAGAGCCATGACACATCTCATCTGAACAGCGCTACAAGTATTGTACAGAATCACACCTTGTGCGAATAACCTGGGGGAGGTTCCTGCCTACATTGCTGGTACCAGGCAAGGGGCAGGATGTCAGGAAATTGGGTGATCTGCTAGCAGTCTGAACTTAAAAGGATAATTATAATTTTCCTCAGACAATCCACTTTTTCAAGATAACAATGTTCTAATAAGAAACAATGAAATTCCATTTGATTGCAAAGGGCCTCAAGTAGATTAAGGGATATTTCTTTACTGAAAATATTTAAAAAAAGGTAGTTTCTTGAATGAATTTAATGATATTGTTGATGAAGTCAATATTAGTTGTTCACCTTCAAGAGATATTTTCAACTTTCTTTAAGAAACAGTAATGTAAGCAATTATCTTTAGGGCTCTTAAGTTTTTGGGTTTTTTAATAAAAGCTCAAATTATCGTGTCTCATTTTGAAGCTTAATGAATGCAACTACTGAAGTTCAGTGGAGAATTAAAGAGTGAGCAGATGTAAACCTCTCCAAATACCATAGCCATCAAGACACAAAGAAATTGCTTCGCACAGCATCCTTAGCTTAATTATAAATTTGAAAAAAAAAAATAAACCAGAAAAAAATAACCGTATCTTCCTCTTTTCATGTCTCAAGACATCTTGGCTGTTTTGAACTTAATTTATTTTGTGGGTAGGTTCTATTCAAATTTATTTTAGATTCTACTTTGTCTATGCCAAAAATAGCTTCTGCTCATCCTATACCAAGTCTCAGGTTTGAGACTTTGATAAATCTGAAGATTTATCTCTATCCAGGAAAGTAAAATATTTATTAGCCAAAGTTTATTCTTCATAAGAGACACTAAAAAGCAGAAATATCTATTAAAAACTGAAATATTTGATTCTATGTAAATAAATAATTATTTCAGTGGCAAAACTGCTCCAAAGTTTTCCACACAAAATGACCAAAGTTCGCAAATTAAAATAGTAAATTTAAAGACACAAGCATTTGTCTGCAATTTTCATTTGATGTGTAGCATAAAAGACAAGGTTTGAAAGTATTGGGAAAGGGTGTCACCCTTAATCAGTAAGGTCTAAAAAGTATTTTAAGGGTGCAATGTTCTAAATGTGATCACCTATGTCTTTTTGTCCCCTAGGATACTCTCTGTAATAGGATCTCCCTCAAAGCCTTTTTAGCACCATAGGATTTCTTTCTGCCCAACTAGAAGTTATCTCTGATCATGGATAGCCTTGGATCATAGTAGGGATGAAAAATCTTGAAAATGAATTAATTAATGAATGAGCAAATTTTAAAGAATTCAGGCCCTTATGTCTTTATGACACAAACTACTAGATTTAAAATTACCCCCTGAATACTAGTAGCTTTTCTGTCATTTCTCTGTGCTACAGCCCAAGGATCTATGCAGACTCAAACCTTTATGCTGATAAGTTACTGCATTTAAGTTCTCATAAGAAAACATATCTTTCTTCAGAACTTCATAATGCCTCATGAAATCTGCCAAAGCTTAACAATTCCATTCTCTCAAGTCCCAAAGGAGTTTGCTGTTATCAATAACTATTTCTCCCATTTGCTTTTAATATTTCTGATTTAAAAGAACAAGGTTGTTTGGCACTTGAACTCTACACTTTGAAGCTTGCCAGTTGTTGTTGTACCATTTGTTGTTGTCTAGAAATCATAGTTAACCAAGTATCCAATACTCATAAACCCACAGATCCTGTAAAATGACTCTGTAATAGACAGCTTGAGGATTTATAGCTCTCTTATGACTCTTGTTTGAGATACTATCCTAATAACCACTTATACATAATCAGATGGAATTTATGCAACCTTATCCAGTAAATGGGCCATGTGAATGTTTCTCTATTATTGCCTCTGTAGCTCACAGACTACAAAACAGTTGATAGTAATTCTATGCAAAAAAAAAATTATTGTTCTAAGAATAGAAATCTCAATAGCCTTGACATAAGTAATTTCAAAATACAGTGAGCTTAGATCTAAAGAAATGCTTGAGGGATAGAAAATTTATTGTTGAACTGTTTTCCCACTAAATTAGTCATTCAGTTCTTTGTTCTGGGAAAAAAAAAAAAAAAAAAAAAAAAAAAAAACCAAAAAAAAAAAACCAAAACAAAACAAAAACCAAACCAAACCAAAACAAAAAAAACCCAACAAAAACCCAGAAAATTAGTGTGATAAAATGGTTGGGGCTCCTAAATGTATGCTCTTCAAATAAATCCTTTACTATGTTGCTTTCACAGCTGCCCAGAAAGAAAATTTTATATTTGCATCTCAATATCAAATGAAAAAAGTTTTGTCACATTGTTTAGAGGGCAGCATAATATATCACACTTCTTTGAATTACTTTAGGGAATTAAAAACAGCACGTAAACAAAGAAACATGCAGGAATCAACATTTTTTTTTGTTTGTAAAAAGATAAAATAAACTGTCTTCCTGTTACACAATTTTATTTTTCTGTATTCACTGATGTTAGACAAGCATTGACTACAGACTCTCTGATTCCAAATTGTCTGGAATTTTAGTGCTGCATTCATTGCTTATGATTCTGTGCTCAGAAGCAACTGGATGGTTATACTCACGTTTTTATCATTCTGTCTTTCCTCAGTTTGACCTGAACTTAAATTTTTGTTGTAATATGATGTTTATCTGTAGAGTTATCAAAGTTTAGAATCTTAATATGTTTTCATATGATGACTGAAAAAGCATATATCATACCATGTACCTTCAATAGCATAAGGCAGGATCTTGATAAGAATTGTTGTTCAATATTAAACTACATGGAACTTCAATGAGACAAAAAAGGCTTTTAGTCTGTTCAGTCAGCTACTAAATAACTGTAGTTACAATCCTAAATATCCTTTAGCTTTTTAAGAAGAGCATGGGACCAAAGACAACAAGCCAATATTAAATTTGAGAAAGATTGGTAGGTGAGGTTTTTTCTATTACATGATTGCTATCTGCTGCATATAATTTTGTGTCAGTAGCCAGTTTATTATGTTTGTGTGTATATAATTATTTTAAAGAGATATTAATATTGACACATATTGAAATTTTGACAATCACATTACATGAAAGTTGCACTCCATCAGAGAAAAAATCCCTGAAACAAATCCTTAGATGATTTATGATGTTTGATTTCATAGATTAAATTTCAGCCACTCTCTTGCTATTTACATTATGTAAAATTACATAAACTAAGGTAAATTTTATCACATATGCTTTCCAGAAATATCAAGAAACTGTGCTATCATTTGAGAGCCCATACTTTACTATTAACCTGCATCTTAACTGAACACTAATAACAGAAACTGTAAAGAACGTAAACTCAGCATTTCATAGAGTACAGATAGCACCTACACCAGTGTTTAATGCCCTGTCCACACTAAATATTGTGATTACATTGTTTTGGAAAAGGTGAAAGCTAAAGTAAGCTAGCTGTGCTTGCCAGTGCTAGAATTATCACCTGCAGTATTGTGGTACTTATTATAAATGGACAGTACAGCATAATTTATGTGCTTAGTTCTTGCTCCATATTTATTTAATTATGGGTCAATTTCCCTCATTAATCTCTGATAAAAGATTTTAGTTCAGTTTCAAAATACAGGTAGCACTTTGGTTCCAGTTGAATAAAACAGATCCATTCTGATACTTGCCTCTTGGACATACCTGCAATAAGGCACAGGGTCCAATGTTCAGCCAGGACTCTCATGGTCAAGTGCCCGAGCAACTGCTACAACTTCTGTCACAGCAGGAGAGAGAAAGAAAAAGAAAATGTTTTCCCCTCTTAATGTCACTATCCTACCTAGCAATATTTGGGAAATCACGTTTGCAGTCATGCTTCTCAGGCTATGAGAGGGAGGATGTACTAACAACACTATGACTCTGATTAACAAAATATAATTATGAGCTGGGGACTGTGACATCATTACCTTTTGCTGTGAATGATGAAATAAACAAATGGAACAGTGTATATACCATGATGCAAAATGGTGAAACTATTACTTATAAATGTAAACTTTTCTTTATTTTAATCTATACATAAGAGTCTGGCTCTCCTTCTTCCTGAATTTTTTTCTTTACTCTGCCATGACCACCTCCATGGGCTTCAAGGGAATAGCCTGCCTCACCACTGCCTTCTCCATGGACTACTGGGAAGCAAATATCTGCCCCAGTGCCTGGACCACTTCTTCCCAATCCTTCTTCTCTGACCTTTCTGTCTGTAGGTTTATTTCTCACAATTTTATTTCTAGTAAAGAAATTTTAAAATCAGGTTAAAGGAAAACTATTTATATTTGAGTACTATTTCAAACAACAAAAAGTGGGGGGAGTTTCTTCTTTCTGTTTTAATTTTTTTTTTAAATTTTTATTTTCCTGGTTTGGTAGCATCTTTCTCAAATTACTTTAACTTATACTATTGTGTTTATTTTAATTAATAAGTTAAAGTAAAATACGGTTTCAACATATAAAAAATACACCAATGAAACATTTGAAAACTCTAGAATAGTAAAAGAACAAAATATTAAAGTAGCAACATCAGCATTCAAAAAAAACACCTATAGATCTTTGTGTTATATTTTTCTGTGTAAGTGTTTATTTAAAGTCACATTCTGAACAAGTAGGTGGTAAGCTTTATTGATGAAAATCACCAGAGGTCAATACTCTTAGTGAAATACAAAAAGAGTGAAAACCAAATTCTAAACAACCTGATACTTGAAACATGCAGAGTTCAGGTAATATTATGAGATCCATAACTAATTCTTTAACTCACAGAACGTTTGATTCCATGTTTTTTTCTGGGCCACCTACACTAAAGATAATTTAGCCAACAGAGTTAACTTGCACCACACTTCCACTTCTTGGGTATCCTTGGGGCAAGCCAGACTCTTGGCACAATCGAGGCTAGATACTCAACTTTTATAGTTGTTTGCAACGGTAAGAAGCCATAACAAAACACTGAAGTTACAGAACATCACATGGTTCCAGCTGCATGTTCCTTCTCCCAGTAGGATACTAAGTGCCTGAAGTAACAAGTGTTGCCATAACATACCCTAAGTTCTTTGTGAGGCTTTTCTCTAATTAGTATACTATTAGGCACCAAGGTTTGCAAGACTGGAGGTGTTTTTCCCCATTATTGACACAATACAAAGCAGATTGGAAGAGAAACCAGAACATGTTTGTCTCTTTTTTAAAATGGAAAATCAGGCACTTATCATATCCTCAGATTCTGAAGATGGATCTTTTATGATAATTTTGTCATCTTCCTTTCATTTGCTGAGTATTCATTGTTATGTCCAAAAGCTGATTGCACTTTTTGTTTTTCCATTACTTGGTGTTTTTTTTAAGCTTTTCACATATGCAAAATAGAATACAGTGATAAAAAGCTGTTGTGTATTTGAGGGTAAATTGCATATTTAAGGTAAGAGAAAAGTATTCTTGATGTGGACTGATTCAAAGAAATAAACTGTGGAAGTGTGAAATAGAAATTACATACTGAATTAGTTCTAACACAGATTAAAGGGGAAAAGATAGATCCAGTGGTCAGGACTGTGGGATAAAGGCACACTCCCTTACCACTATTAAAATAAATGTTCATACAAGGGCTAAGTAAAGTTAATTGTTTCTTCCTTTACTTGAGCAAATGCTGGTTCACATCCTGTATATGAAATAACTTACACTATACATTTTATTTTAGTCAATGAAGCTAATGAGAAATTTAATTTAAATGATTAGATGATTTTTCTTTTCATAAACATATTTGGCATTTATATTGCTACAACTGGGATTTATATCTCAATTTTTAAAAAAGACCCAGCAGACATGAACCCTAATTACCTTGAAGTTCTACACAACATTTTGAAAGAAACCCTTAGTTACTGTTAAATTATGCATTTTCTACATAGAGAAGGTATATAGATCAGTAATAATTTTTAACATTATGAGTTACGTATTTCCTCTCTAGCCTGCCTTTGCCCAACTAATTTAATTTAATACACCATAATAAGGGCCTATTGTGCATTTGAATAACCTAATTTCTTTTAAAGGAGATGCAAAATAACTTTTAATAGATTCACCTGAAATTCTGGAAAATTATAAATAATTAATAAGTAGTTCCATAACTCAAAATTTCCAACTGAATTGAACAACATATTTAAAGACTTTAAAAGCATATTTACTCTGATACTTCAGTGTTACAATGTGCACAGGCAACATCAACCATCAACAGATTGCAAGGATAAAATAATCCTATTTCTTGTGAGCTAGTAGTAAGGTTTTTTTTTGGTGTTGTTTTTTTTTTTTTTTTTACCTGAAGGATTATTTATGGAACTCCAAACATAAGAATATAACTGGAAAGGAAGAAAACTGTTTTGTGTTTGCATATACACATCTGCATGTGTATGTATACTCTACATATATATGCATGTATATATCCAAATTTCCAAATTGTTGTGTTTAGGGGTTATGTTTGTTTTCATAAAGCCATATGGCAATATTAAAGACAACTACTTTAAGGTTAAGGTTAAAAAACCCTTTTATTTTGTAGAAAACTAACATTATAAATATAAATATATCTGATTTATTTCTTTATCTGCTTTTCTTCTACAAAAGGGTAATGAACTAAAGCTCTTTGGAGGCAAAACAGCAGAAGAAAGCAATTTGTTAAGTTTGACTTATTTATTTCTATTATAAAAACACAGATACTGTGCTTGGAGCACATTAAAACTCTGATAAAATTTAAAATAAAGATGATTTATCTTTCTTGATTTTGAAAGCTATAATTCATGTTTTTATACTGCTTGATAAATGTTATCTGGAAGATGCTCAATATTTTTATAAATTTAGTTGTCCTAATAGTGTTAATTTTTTAAGAAATTTAATCCAGGATCTGATTTGTTCAGTTTATTTTCCTTATTTGCAATTAACTGTTGATACTTACACTATTTTTTTTTCTTTTTTGAAAGAATGCACAATGTAATTATTTAATAAAACTAACAAAAATAAAACAGGAAGTCATTAAGAGTTGACATTTACAGATCATAAATGCAGTATCTAACTGTTCAGCATATATTCACAAATGCACTATTTCTTTTTAAACTTCCTTATGCTTACATTCTTTATCTTTCTGAAACTTGATTTTAGTAAAAAAAGTTTTCCACTATTGTAAGCTTTCACTCTTCCAGTTCTGTAGTATCTGAACTCCGCTGTCAAATATGTATTGGACAATAAACACTGCTTTCACTACCATTCATTATCTCTAGATCTGTGAAGAAATATTAGCTGTGACAGAACCTTTCAGTCTGAGAATTCAGCTGAAGAGGCGATTTCGGGTGACTACAGACAAGTGACATGTCTGAAAGTCCATGGAAGGTAATAGCAATTGCATGTGGGGAGAACAAAATAAATTAGAATGTTGACACAAAGTGGAGTTGAGAAGCAAATTACTGGGAAAGAGAAGATTGACAATATAGGCATAGCTTGAAATGACTGTAAGGACTTTTTTAAGGTGCTGTATTATAAGAGCAGCAATGGACAGCCTGGAGAATTGAAAGTGAAAAAAGAATGATTACAACCAGAAAGGGTGAATAGATGAATAGACAGAATTAAAAGGGTAGGATGGAAAGAAATATTGAAATCAGATGATGTTCTAAGTTCAAATATAAAAAGACCTGAAGGATTCAGGGAGATGATGCTTTGCAGATGGTTGCCAAGAAATGCATTCTCAGTACTGATGAAAAAGAAATGGGAGAAGTGGTTGTACAATAGCATTATCACTGCATCAGCCTGTTAGTAAAATAACCAGGAAAAAATGGCTTTAACAAAGGCAACCCCTCATAGATAACATTATTTTTTAAAGAAATTAATGTTACTTTGTCTATGAAAATGTTACGTACTTGGATATTCTGGCTAAAATAGAAAGATACAGACTATTAATTAGCTCTTTAAATAAATGAAATAAAAGTAATGCATATGTGTATGGTATTTCATCATAGTGTTACAATTCTTATCTGTCATGTTTTATTTTAATTCAGTACTTTTTGATAGAGGAAAGTTTCTGCACAGTGTAAAATGAGGTATATTACTAGCTTTATTTCTGAGATTGTAATCGTGGTTCTAAACTTGTCATGGGTGAAAACATACCCATGAGGCAAGAAGAACAACAAAACTATTATTAAAAAGTTTGCCTTTTTTTCCAAAAGAAAATTTTACAGATATTTTGTCTTTATCTTCTGAGATTTTATAACATTCATGATGCAGTTTTTCTTCATCTCTTCAGTTGTACTTGCTTTGATAATGAATAGACTGCAGCTCCTAACTACTAAATCCCATAAATCTGCTGATAATTCATATAACTAGTAATGCACCATTTTCTTAAGAGAGAAACAAAGAGTGGTCCAGCTAAATAATCATTTGTCAGCCTGCCAGGGTAACAATAAATTACATGCTTTGTGCATACCTATAATCTCAATGTATTTCAAATAGTTAGATAACTGTCTTTTAATTCACAAAGATTTATTACTTTTTTTTCAAGCCCATTGCTTTTTCAGCTCTGGTTTATCAGGCATCTCAGAAATGCTTTCTGTGTGATTGCTTTGCAGTTATATTTTCTTGTAACTATCTGCTTTATTTTTCTCAGCTTTAATGAAAATGCACATTATACTAAACAGTCTTACTTATAGACTTGCAATTTTCTCTTCAATTTTTCATTTCTGCATCTGTCAAAGTTTGCTTTTTTGTTTTGAGATGAATACTTTGAAATACTATTCATGCTGATATTTTTCAGACTGTACTTCTGCTGAACAGCACCATATTCCTCAAGCAGTCTTATGCTTCATGGTTTAGTAGGATATTATTTTTCAGCATAAGCAGGAACAACAGATTCTTAACTTACATTGAAAATACTAGGCAATGATGGAAAAGACCAAGATTTTGAAACACTCAGTTCTTATTTCTGAACACCAAAGACCATCAGCTATCAAGTCTTATCTATGCATTTTTAAGTTTTAGATTTTTTTTTAATACTGTCATATGAATGAAGTAAATAATGTTTTTAATGTGTGAAACTTGGAGATGTTATAGCAGAAATATGCTTATACATACTCTATATAAGCTATATAGTAAAACATGAATACTTTATAATACTTCTCATAATACAGTATATATAGGCTCATATTATCATACAGCATATTTAATATATTACACAGTAAACCCTATAAATATATATTTTTTAATTATACAGTAAATTAATATTGAAGCCAGACTGGAATATTCTATCTGACTTAATGACCATTTTACAGCAGGGTAAATAGAAGGACTCTGGGAACTACTGAGCAGTCAGCCTTACCTCCATGCCCAGAAAGATCATGGAACAGGTTGTCCTGGAAGATATGTTAAGATGAAAGATAGGGAGGTGCTTAGATACAGCACACATGACTTCACTGAGGGCAGATTCTGCCTGCCTAATCTTGTGGCATTCTGTGGTGGAATAACTGCATCAGCAGACAAGGGAAGAGCTACAGATGTTGTCTACTTGCATTTATTTAAGCACTTTGATAGAATCTCCCACAACACTCTTACTTGTACATTGCAGGGATATGGGTTTGATGGAGGGACTCTTAGTTTGATAAGGATTTGGATGGATGCCCACACCCAAAGAACTGTAGCTAATGCCTAAATATAAACCACTAATGGGTGCTGTCCCTGCTGTCAGTTCTGGGATCAGTATTTTTTAATATCTTTATTAGCAACATAGATAATGGGATAACCTTCACCATCAACAAGTCTGCAAATGACACCAAGCTGAGTGATGCATTTGATTTCCTAGAAGAAAGGGATTCCACCCAGAGGGACCTGTATAACCACTCCTTGATGAGAGTGCCTGTAAATGAAGCTTATGAAGATCAACAGACCAAATTCAAAATCCTGCACATGGGTCATGGCAATCCCTAGCATGAGCACAGACTCAGGCATTAACTGAGTCAAAGCAGCCTTGCAGAGAAGAATCTGGGGGTGGATAAAATATTGGACGTGATCCAGCAATGTGAGCATGGAGCCCAGAAAACCAATCATATCCTGAGCTGCATAAAAGGTAGTTCAGCTAGAAGATTGAGAGAGATGATTCTCCCTGCTCTATTCCACTGTTAATCAGCCTCACCAGGAGTACATCATCCATCTCTATGGTCCCAAACACAGGAAAGACATGTACCTGTTAGAGAATGTCCAGATGAGGGCCATAGAAATGATCAGGAGGTTGGAACACCTTTCCTAAAAGGAAAGACTGAGAGAATTTCAGTCTATAAAAGCAGCTTATAGAAAAGATGGAGAAAGGCTATTTACCAAGAGTATACAGTGATAGTACAAGGGGGAATGCTTTTAAGCTGAAAGAATATAGGTTTACCTTAGGCAAAAGAAAAAACAGTTTTATTATGAGAATGGTGAGTGAATGGACCAGGTTGCCCAAAGAAGTTGCCTACAGTCTGTCATTGAAAATGCTGAATGCAGGTTAGAGGAGACTTTGAGCAGTCTGTTCTACTGGAAGGTGTTCCTGCTTGTGAAACATGGAATATGAACTTTTAAGGTCCCTTCCAACCCAAACCATTCTATAATTCTTTATTTATATCTATAGCCTATTCTAGTTCTATCTATATCTTTTTTCTACTATAATTTTTTTTAGAAACACATGCAATACAGGCATATATATATATATATATAGTACAACAGCCCTCTCATTAGGATTAGAAATGACCCAAGACACAAACTTCTTATTTATCATAGTATGAAAAGGGTCCTGGTCTACTCCTCTTTACAATAGTTATCCTGACTCCAACTATTCACTGACTCTGCAGCAAGCTCCTGCTGCCTGGTTTCCCTGTCAGACTCTGACTGCAGTTATTTCCTGCTATACTATGACTGCATGTATTAGTTTGCAGACTCTGAATGCAGGCTGTTCCTGCTAGACTATGACTTCAGATTCCAACAGCAGACTCTAGCTGCAGACCAAGACTAACCTCAAAGCAGTGATTCTCTCACCTGTTTCTGCCCAGTTCTCCTGGATCAGCCCCTCCTTAGGATCATGATTCTTCCTCCAGGTTCCCCCCTGACCAGCCAACCCATCCCTTTTATCACACTATGATATCTATTAGTCACAGCTGTGACTCTTTAAGGGCAAGGCTGTTCCTCTTCTTTGGTAATTAGTACAACTGTGACTTATCAGGGGTTGAGGTTGCCTGCAATCCCTTCTTCTACACCTACATATATATATATATATATATATATATATATATATATATATATACACATACATACACATAAGCTATTGATATCTAAATTCCAAATTCCCCTTTGGATATTTAGGTACAAAGGTCATAGTCATAAAAATCCACTTCTCAGCAGCTATCTAAAGCCAGAGGTATTCCTCTTTCTAGCTGTGTCCCTTTTTAACATTAACCTTCCACGAGATTTTATACTCTGTTCCTGCATATATCCAGAAGCCATCTTATATTGATTAGGTTGAATAGTCTTTCATCTTTCTCATGAAAATTTGAAGCTGGTCTATAAACCAAACTTCTTCCATATGTGAGTTCCTGGAAAGGTTTGAAAATTATAATGTATTTGATTGCCACAAAAAAATTAAAGGAAATATTGTTCACAAAGCAGGTACAGATCTTCCACCCTATACCAAATACACTAAGTAGTAGGGAATTTCCATAGATTCAACCATTTCCAGAAAGAAGGCTTCATGACATGTAATGATGTCCTAGGTTGACTGTATAATGCTTTTATCCCCAGTCGTCTGTTCTGTTTATGCTGAATAATAAGTTTTGCACCTTTAAGACTTGTTCCAGGAGTGAAGTGGGGGAGAAGAAGTGCAGAGTTTGTTTCCAGAAACTGCACTCACTCCTCCACATTCCTTCTCCTGGACTGTGTTGTCTGTGGACGGACAGACAGCAAGACAGAGCTCTCCTTTGCTTTTAGTTAGTTTTAGCTAGCTGAGTCAAAGAAGTTCCCTGGACTGTGGCTTTTTCCTTTTCTTTGGACCTGCTCAAACCTGCTCTGGACTGAACACCCAGAAAAGCACCAGCAGCTCGCACCTGTGGCCCAGCGGGCCAGGCCTGGGCCGTGGCATTTCCAGCGCCAGAGGGACTGATAAGAGATTGAGTGAGCCGGGCTGCAGCCTGGGGAGGGGGGGGGGGGGATTTTTCTGAGTTTGTCCCTCTTTTAAAGTGGCAAGAAGTTTCATTGTTTAATATTGTTTAGGTTTTCTTGTTTAATAAACAGTTTTTTCCACTTTTCTCCAAGGAAGTATTTTTTCCCCAACTGGCTGGGGGGAGGGGCCAATGGAATCTGCCTTCTAGAGGAACCCCTTTGGGGGTTCTTTCCCAAATTTGCCCTGAACCAGGACAAATGATTACTCAGGAAGACAAATGTCATCACTCTGAACATCCACCCTTCTTATTTCCTTCTTTAGTTTTTATTGATGAGTACATAATGATATGGTCTGGGATATCTGTTTGTTCACTTGGGGTGGTCTGTCCTGGTGGTGTCCCCTCACAGATTCTTGTGTACCTTCAGTCTACACTGTTGAGGGACAGCGAGAAACAGAAAAGGTCTTGACACTGAATAAATGCTGCTCAGCAATAGCAAGTCTTGGTACATTACCAACACTTTGTTTGGTCACAGATGCAAACTATAGGCTTGCACAGTCTTCTACAAAGAAAAGTAACTCTATTCCATCCCAAACCAGTACACAAACACAATCCATAGAGATCAAGATCTGGATCTACCCCTTTTCTGAATTTTCTGTCTCTTGGAATACAAGAGGATGTTCACTCCTCTACAGAAGAGTTTATTGGAGGTATCATGTATATGCAAGTAGTGGCTTCCATTTTATGCTGTGTTGTAAACCCGGAAGGACATGAGAGACTGGAGTGGAGCTCCTGCAGAGAGAAGAGATTGGTGATACGTGAGGGAAGTGTCTTTGCATTTCCCAGCTCCTGTTGAGCTACTATCAGACACTTCTGTTTTGTGGGGCGGAATATAAAAAAAAAACAAAACCAGAAGCCAACAAAATAAAACATATTAAGTAATATTTTTATCCTTTAAAAAGTGTTAAAGCCTATTATGGAAACTTTGGAAAGCAAGAGGTACAAGGAAATAAAAAGAAACCTTGCCAGGAAATGTAGGAAAATAGTTCTTGATATTGTCAACCATAATATTATATTCATGTCTGCAGACAGGTAGAATATTCTAAATACAAAGAATTTAACTTTTAACAGTTTATGTCTCGACTTCTTCCTTTCTCCCCCTGCACCAAATACTAGTGAATATCTTTGCAAGAATATTGAAGTCTTAATGTGTTACTGCAGAAGTCCTTGTAGCAAAAGGCTGATACACTTCAAATTAAAACTAAATCACAGAGAGAAGTTTCTTAGGACATAGTACAAGGTTGTTCATTATCAGAGACTGATACGAAATGTAGTTACTGAAGGAAAGAAAAACAAAACAAAAGAAGTCCTCGAAGAAACAGCTATAGACTGGCTCCTTTCCTCTGCAGAGTGCAAACTCATAGCAGAAGATGTTCTCTGGTTTTCAACAGCCTAAACATTGAAGAAGATTTCAAGTATCACTTAAGACTGTGAGAGGGCAAGATTTATTCCCATTTCAATTAGAGTTGGATAGACTACTTTGATTAACTTCAGTTGCCATCATGTTCTCACTACACACCTGTGACTCCTTTCTTGTGTGTATTTATTTCATATGCTCAGTCATGTTGCTCTTTGATAATTTTCTTTCTGAAGTGGCTTACACACTTAAGAGTTACCAAAGCAGGGCATACACATTCTTTCTCTGGAAAGGTGCAGGAACATTTTTTAGCCTTTCCTGTCTCCAGAGATCTAAAATTAAAGGCTAGAGTTCCCCCATTCATCGTACTGTACTTTAAATAGAGTATAAAAATATTGGACTATAGATAAAATAGCAGCATTTTTTCAATATTTTGCAGGTGTTTCTTCTCAGTTCTTAAAGTGCAAGTGAAGAATGCTGAGGACTAAATTGTGTTTTAGTTTCCACTGTCAATAAAAGTCTGTAACTGTAGATGCAGAATTATGTAAATGCTTAACTGTAGATGCTTTGGGTTGTCTGGCTATAAAGAGACTCCATCTGAGGGCTGAAGAGCAGCACAGCCATGGTCTCATCAGGGACATTTACCACATAGGTTGTCAGAGATCATAAGATTCCCCAGCCATATAACTTCTTGTTTGCAAAAAATAATTATGCAGCATCTGTTTTCCAAATAAAAGAAAAAAAATATTAGAGATGAGAAGAAGAAAAGAGCCCTGTAACTCTTGCTCTCTACATTTCTATTGCCCAGTATTTCTGTGGATTTTTAAGGACTGTCTTGTGCTTGTCCTCTTTAGGACAATAATTATCCATTCATAGAACTATAGAACTACAGAATAGCTTGGGTGGGAAGGGACATTAAAGGTCATCTAATTCCAACCCACCTGCTGTAAGTAGGGACATTTTTCACTAGACCATGTTTCTCAGAATCCCATCCCATTGGCCTTGAACACTTCCAGGAGCAGGGCTGACAAAATCTCTCTGGGCAATGTTTGTGAGGTGACCACCCTCATTCTATAACAGGATGATGTTATTTTTACACTGCCAATAATCATTTTCCTATTGCCTTCTTCATCACCTGCTTGACTTCCAACATTTGGCAATTGCTTGCTCCTGTGCCCTTAGCAGGTCATCACCATCACTCTGAAGAGTCACCAGCAGCGATGGGCCTCATCACATGCAAAAATATTTTCCTGGGGGACCTTATTCACTAATTCACTGAGCAGCCTGAAGTCTTCTCATGTCCAGAGTTGAAATTTTGCTGGTATTTTTCCATTTGTGAAGATTTATTTTAAACCAGATCTTTTTGTGGATGCTGTGGCCAAGGAGGCCGCCAGTTTTTATGTTCCTTACAAGATACACTCTGTTGACTAGCAGTAGGCCAAGCAGGGCATCTTTCCTAGTCAGATCCCTCAGGATCTGTTCCATAAAATTGTTTTTTAGGAATCTTCTGACCTGGGTTGTACCACCTCTGGTACAGTTAATGATTCAATTAAATGGCACTAATATTTAAGTCCTGGCAAGTTGAAGTCCCCCATAAGGACAGGACAGTTGACTTGGAAGTGTTCCTTCAGCTCCTCAAAGAATAATTGATGTCATCATCATGGCTGGGAGGTCTATAATAGACTCCCACAGTGACATCCTCATGTTTACCCCTTGATTCTCATGCAGAGACTCACAACTTTGCTACTGTCAACTGTGAGCTCCATACATTCTAACCCTTCTATTACATACAGTGCCACCCCTCTGCCTCTTCTGCCCTGCTTATCGCTCCTGAAAAGCCTGGAACTGTCCAACAGGGCACTCATCACATCACTCATTCCAGCAGGTTTCACTTATGCAATGATGTCAAATCCCTGGGACTGGGCCAAAGCCTTGAGCTCTTGCTTTTTGTTCCTCACTCTTCCTGCATAAGTGTAAACATTTCAGGGGTGGTACATTAGAGCAAACACCTTATGAAGTAGATTGAGGGACCCTATTAGTGCTAGTTTCCTCAAGTTTTGGCACATCATCTCACTGCTCATCACTGGTGAGCCTGGTTTTGTCCCTTTCCAAGTTAGTTAAAGCTCTGTCAGCTAGCCCCACCAGCTCTTGTGCTAGAACCCCTTTATCCATCTGAGATAGGTGCATCCTATCAGGTGTCAGTAGAACAAGCATTGAGTAGTTCCTCCCATGAACAACAAACCTAAAAGTTTTCCACTGACACCAACTTCAGAACCATGCATCGACCTGATGGATCTGCCTATTCCTATCAGTATTTGTCAGGATCCATCCCCGTACGGGCCACCAATTGTTGGTGTCAGTGCCTGGCACCAATCGACAGTGGATGGAAACTGACTGTCATTACTAATTTATTATCTTACTGTAAAAATTTCATGCTTTCACTCTCTGAGTTCTCATGGGCCCCTCCTTATAACACTGACTCATTTTCTCTTTCTTCCACATGGCTGGCTGACTTCTTCCTGTCCCTATCATGACTGCCTAACCCTTCCTGTCCCTTGCAGCACATACTAACCCTTATTGTCCCTTGCACAACCATCTGACCCTTGCTCCTCACAGCAGCACAGCCAACTGACTCCAACTATCCTCTCAACCAGCTAACCCACTCTTTTATAATACCCATCCTTATTGGATCATCCTTATTGGACAGTGTGACCTCTTAAAGGTAAGGCTGTTCCTGCTCTTTGGTAATTAGTACAGCTGCAACTCCTCAGAGAGGAGATTGCCTTCAGCACTATCTCTATTCTCTCACAATTCATCCTCCTACAAATATTATTTGTTGTTACAGAAGGATTGAGGAAATTACTACCTGTTCTCCTGATCCCTCTGCTAATCATCCCAGGGCCCTGAAGCCTCTTTTGATTTCTCTTGGATCTCTCTTTGTCATTTCATCACTGCCAGTTTGAACACTAACAAGAGGGCCTTTCTAGACTGGAGAATTTTCCAGTAATGTCCCTTATCCATGCCCCTGGGAGACAGCAGACCTTCCTGTGAGTTGGGTCTGGTCTGCACATTGAGCCATCTGTTTCCCTTATTACAAGTACTCTTCTTTTTCCTCTTAAAAAAGGAGGCTGTGGTTCAGGGTAGAGGTGGTGTTGTTTTAGGAGGCCCCACTATGGCAGAAGGACCTTTGCCCACCTCATCAGTTGTCTGGCGTTCCAGAGCATCATACCTGTTGTAGAAGATACCAGTCCTACTAGTCAAATTCTGAGAAGGAGGAATCTTTCTCCTGGTGCATGCAGGGGCATGCTTAAAGTCTTCATCTGCAACAAATCCTTGGCTAACAGTCCTTTGACTAATTAGGACTCGGTTCTGCAGGATTCTGAGCCCATCTGCTTCTCCACTGTAATGGAGATTTGAGACTCCCAAGAGTCTTGAGACTGTAGCATCTTTGAAAATCAGTCTGTGTCTTGCTCATTTGCTCAAATACTACTCAGCCTGTCAATTTCTTCCTGTAGCTCCTTCACCTGGTGACACAGCTCCTCCACCACAGCACACCTCCTGCAAAAAACATGTTTGCTGGCCCCAGCCTTAGGAAGCAGCATCAGGTACTCTGTGACCTGGGGAGCTCCATCTACCTTAGGCACGCCTGGCTGGCTGGAGGTCTTGGATATAGCTGTTTCAGTGCCCCTTGCAGCTACATGGGATTAAGTTTTAGGGCATGTCAACACCATAACTGAGGAAGATTAATCTGGGATGACTGTAAGACTGGGGCTAAAAGGATTCCTTTGCTGTTTTTTACCAGCTACTGAGTCTCTTGCTGACTCTATTGGCTGCTTTCCAATGGCCAGAGAGGAGCCCTTCCTGCTCATCCTACCTGTACAAACTGTCCTGCAAACTGCTTTGCCACACTCTCATTGATGTGCCACATGCCTGTTTGCCATGCTCCGGGTCGCTCACAATCCCTGGAGTCATTTAAATCACCCTCATCTGCTTCCGGCTTTACCCCTTCCTCCCCTGGCTGCCTGCCAAGACCTTCCAGATCGTGATGAGACTCAGAGCTGCTGGACCAGTTCCTGAACTTGGGAACTCCCCCTGTACAGCTTGATTGCAGCCCTGGTTCTTCAGTCACTGCCACTTGAGCTTCACCAACTGAATTGTTAAACTCTATCTTTCAAAGAGGAAACAAAATAAAATTTCCTTTCTGCTCCTCTAGGACAAAAAGAGATTTTTACCACTATTTATACTCATGAAAAAGTGAACTCAGTGCATAACGATCAACGTTGTGTTTGTTTGACAGTGACAATGAGCTCAGAAAATGTTCAGGGAAAACACAGTTATTAGACCTCTGTAAAATATGACTCCGTGGAAATAGCATGATGTAGAAAGGCCTGAACAGCCCTTGCTACCAATTTAGCAACATTTTTATTCTAGAGCATGCAAAGATTATGATTATGCCTAGTCTGTGTACCATTGTCTCATCCTTTGTGGCTACTTAACAACCTTTTTAGCATTGAGATTAGGCAAAAATAATATTTTGCAGTCTTTTTATATTTTCAAATATTTTCATAAAAATTATGTACTGTTGGTATAACCCTAGTTTAAATACTAATAGCAAAAAAGCAGGGTCTAATTTAATTATTTTATTGTATGAGAAAGTTAAACCTCCATGCTTCCAATATTTTAAGTTCAGAAAGCAAACAAATTCCTCTCTGGATTTGTTAGATTTGTTAGATTAACAAATCTATCCAGTAAATAAACACTTTTAGTATTTGTTTATGGTAATGTTTCAAAAATAAATTTAACAAATGGCAATCACTTGTTGAGTTGGTCTCCTAGAAGAATCCTCATTCCAGATCACAGTACTAAAGAAAGTTCTGAAATATATGAGATGTAAATATTCCCAAATTAAACACAGAAAACCAAACCAAAAATAAAACAATAAAAATCTCACCATATAAAATATAATATCCTTGAATATTTATATTATCCATGAGGAAAAAGTTCATTAATTTTCCAGGACATTTTATTTTATAAAAATAAAAATGTACTAAAAAACTTACTAAAAAAGAATGGATAAAATTTTTAAAAAGTGGCATGTATAAAGTTCGGACAGCAGCTAAGGCATATGCTTCTTTTCATCATATTTTACATGGTTTTTTTTTACAAGAATTCAAGACCTGATTTATTTGGGGATTTTTTTTTTCCTCTCTGCTGAAAGTGAAAGAAAGTGCTGAAATGTCTCTTTTTAAGCCTGGTTTTATTTTTCATGGGTTTTGTTGTTTGGTTGCTTGTTTGTTTGCTTAGTTTGTTGGGGTTTGTTGTTGGTGGTGGTGGTGGTTTGCAGGGTTGTTTGGTTTGGTTTTGGGTGGTTTTGTTTTTGTTTTGCTTCAATTTGTTTTTTTTTTTTTTTTTTTTTTTTTTTCTTTTGAAGAAAAGGTTCATTTAGCTTTAATTAGAACATTTCATATTTGGTGGTTGATTTTTTCCTAGGTTTTTTTTCTTGCTTGTTTTTATTTGGGTTTTGTTTTTAACAGTCTTCTAGTTGTTCTTACTCTTCTCAGACACATGAAGTAGCACCTGTCTGAGGCAGATATTTTTCCCCATTTTGACACACAACTGTAAATACAGTGAGTGGGCATATCTAATAAAGCTGTTAAAATATTTCCATCTATTCAGATCAGCAAAAAAGTGCTAAGGGAACCAAGTAGGGAAATAATTTAATTCTTCACTGACATTTTTAAAGTTCACACAACTCAGGAGAGATTCCTAAGGATTGAAAAGCATCAAAGAGAACTTCATTATATTCCTTTAAATGGTCATGAGGGAAAACAATGAGTTTATAATTTTCTGGGAGAAAATACAGGAACTCTCATATGAAATGTCCAACATAAAGTAAATTCACATAGCTTGATTAAAGATAGTCAGCATGGATTCAGACAGGAGAGGTCATGCTTAACTAACCTGCTGGAGTTCTTTGAAGACATTACTGCCACAACAGATAAGGACAATTCAGGAGATGGTAGTATATTTAGATTTTCAAGAACACTTAGCAAGGTTCCACATCAGAAATTAATGACTAAAACTGAAGAATCATAAAAGTGAAGATAAAATGGAAGAGGAATGTAAATGTTTCCCTTGAAACAAACTGTTTTTCAGCTTGCAAGTAGCTTAGATTGGGGCAGGCCCATAGGTCACTTTTCAGTACTTCTGTTCATAGTTTCTGTTGGTGTGTTAGGTACTGCAGTTGGTAGCAAAATTTGACAATGGAGGTGATGGTCTGACTCGAAACAGAAGAAATACATGAGAAAAAGTAAGACAGTTAAGCCATATATATAAAATCTAAATATTTCAAATAATTTAATATAAGGTGCTTCTGGCCAGGCAACTATAATAGAGTTAGCAGTGGAAAAGGTACATAATTATTTACTTAAATTTTTTTTGTTGTCCCAGGAAATGATAATGAAAATGAAAAATATTTTTTTTCTAGTTGCATACTTCTGGTAAGAATAAGTATAGATTCTTCTCAAGTTGTTTGGCTTGAATAGGCTTGCTGTTTCAACTTGCAGAAAGTTTGAGGGCCTCAATGAAACATGCTGCCTGCTGAGTTAAAGACCAGCTGCTTTTTTATTTTGCATAGTGATTTTAATAAGTGTAGAGTAGTACTGCGAACCACAAAGTCTAATAAAATTTTACTTGCAAATTGTCCTAGAAAAGGCAGGGGAGAGTTTAACTCGATTTCAGAGGTTTAAAAGAGGAGAGAGAAAAAGCAGAGAAGAGGAAGAGGAAGAGGAAGAGAAAGAGGAAGAGGGAGAGGGAGAGGGAGAGGGAGAGGGAGAGGGAGAGGGAGAGGAGAGGAGAGGAGAGGAGAGGAGAGGAGAGGAGAGGAGAGGCGAGGCGAGGCGAGGCGAGGCGAGGCGAGGCGAGGCGAGGCGAGGCGAGGCGAGGCGAGGCGAGGAGAGGAGAGGAGAGGAGAGGAGAGGAGAGGAGAGGAGAGGAGAGGAGAGGAGAGGAGAGGAGAGGAGAGGAGAAAGAAAAAAGAAAGGGGAAGGGGAAGGGGAAGGGGAAGGGGAAGGGGAAGGGGAAGGGGAAGGGGAAGGGGAAGGGGAAGGGGAAGGGGAAGGGGAAGGAAGGGCGGAAGGGTGGAAGGAAGGGCGGAAGGAAGGGCGGAAGGGTGGAAGGGTGGAAGGGCGGAAGGAAGGAAGGGCGGAAGGGCGGAAGGAAGGAAGGGCGGAAGGAAGGAAGGAAGGAAGGAAGGAAGGAAGGAAGGAAGGAAGGAAGGAAGGAAGGAAGGAAGGAAGGAAGGAAGGAAGGAAGGAAGGAAGGAAGGAAGGAAGGAAGGAAGGAAGGAAGGAAGGAAGGAAGGAAGGAAGGAAGGAAGGAAGGAAGGAAGGAAGGAAGGAAGGAAGGAAGGAAGGAAGGAAGGAAGGAAGGAAGGAAGGAAGGAAGGCTACAGATTTGAGATAATACAGATCAAACTAATTCTCATTCATCTTGAAATTTTCTGTGGCTCTCAAAACACTAAAGGATAAACTGAATGCCAATTAAATGCCAATGGTTGTCAACAGCAAAATATCAATAAAGCTTCTTGAATAAAAGGAGCGTGGATTTTCTGCATTAACCCAGTTAAGAAAGCTAAGAAATAAGTCTGTCTAATTAGAAATGTGAGATGATTTTCTTTACTAGTTTCTAAATTATACCATTATGTACCTTACCAAACTGCAATCATGACTTCTTTTTTCTTTTTTCTTTTTATTTTCCTGTTACTTTTTTGTTTATAATTAGTTGTGTAGTAGCTTACTTCATAATAAAATATATACTAAGTACTCAAATTAATCTCCTATACCTAACTGCATATTGTTTGCAATCAAAGATGATATTAGAGTTGCAGTAATCTGTTTGCTATCGTGTTATTACAGAATATTATAAACAGAAAATATTTTTCAGTTTTGCAGTTCTGCCAGTAGGTGGTACTAGTAGTTTCTAAATTTGTTAATAATTGTCTTCAACTTGAGCATTACACTTTTCTGTCACAGCAAGTAATGTGTTTTTACTCTACTGAAAATAACTTATTTATATTTGATGCACTTTCACTCAAGGGCGGATTTTAATTCAGTTATTATTTCTTTCAGTGGTGATGTCTGAAAAGTATCCTTTAAAATGCAGTTTAGAATTTGTGTGACACATTATTGCATCTACTAATTAGATTTCAATTGAAAGGTAATATTAAAATATATTTTATAAAAGGTTTCTTCAGTTTTACAGCATTTAAGTCTTCAAGATGCAGCTTAGAATTCAGCTGTAAAATATTTTAGCAATATTTGCTGTCAAAATTCTGAGGTGAGTCATTCAAGTAATCCCACTACTTCTTTTTAATTCAGTATACGAGCTGCTAAGTCTTGAAAAATTATCTGGTTTTTTGCTGTGTAGGTCTTTTAAGCTTATGGGTGTACCTGAAGTAAAATTCCTTTTTTTTTCCCTACTTAGGGGACAGTCAGACCCAAATAGCTGCAAAGATAGAATAGTAATGCCTACAGAAATTATTAATGCAAAGCAAGGAAACTTCTATATAAGGCCCGATCTTGAAGAGTGCCAATAGTAGCATTTCTGTCTTTCTAGTGGGTGACAATAGATGCAACAAAGAAGTAACTTTGTTACAGGCTAGTTGCCCTGAATGAACTGAGTTAAATACCTCTGTCAAACAAAATAAATTAAACAGAATTTGATATTTCTTTTAAGAAGTTATAGAATTTAAAAAAATAGTGAGGAAACATTGCTAATTTGGGTGGGATTGAAACCTATTTTCCTTTGGAAATGTTAAAGATTAAAAAAAATCAAACCCCAGGAATTACATATTGCAATGATATACTACAGTAACCTTCAAATGTTTGATTTGACTCATAGAATTGTGGTCACCATGTCAATTGTTCTGTCACTCTCATGTTCATATAAACAATAATAGTTAAAATGACAGAAAGTGAGTTTTTTAGCATGTATCCATAGCTATGTGATCAGAATTCGTAATGAAAATGTGAAGAGTTTATGGATTCCTAAGTGGAAAGATGAAGAAAAGCTTATGTATTTCTTTTACACTATCTGTAATGTCTTCGTCAGGAGATTTACTTCCTGTGTCAGACAGCTTTTCTGATTAGTTGATATCAATTCTTGGTCATATATTTTATGCCTTTTTATTGATAAAATCAAAGAGATTGTGTTCAAGTTGTCTGTTTCTAGAGGTGTTTGACAATATCTGGAAATCATGTGTACTAAATTTTTTGTATTCTTTTGAATTTCATGTAGACTGACTGATCTATGATGAGTTACTCACTTGTTAGCAAAATATTACCTGTCTGCAAACTAAAATTTTTTGTTAGTTTTATTCTAATTTTCATCATTGATGATTATTGAAGGAAAGGGATACCCAAGTCTCTCAAGAAACCTATGGGACTTTATATTCTCATCTGTTCACCTGTAGGCATTTGGCAGTAGTAACTGCTGTGGTTTACATTCATATATGGTAACCACTCTTCTTATTTTATTCATGAGTGGTTCATGGCCTGATTTACAAATTTTGGAAGATTCTGAGGTATGAGTGATTAAGTTTCACTGATAAATAAGGTAATGCATGCAAGTGTTGAGATGAGCCTGGCTATTGCAGCCCCTCTTCTTGTCAGACTGAATATGCTGCAGAATTTCACAATGCATGGGGATTCTTATGCTTATACCAAAAATAGATTTAGCTGTAGCAGATAGGAGAATGTTTTATTATAATGTGCACATTAATTTTTTGCATTGGGTTTTCAAGGTCCTTGATTGATTGTCACAAAGTACTATATTAAGTAATAAGGCTGTTAAAAGCAGAAGTCTCTAATATTTAATTTCAGATAAGTAATTGACTCAGAAACTGAAAGGGCAGTGGTTGTGGTGGGATGCTATAAAGATTTAAGTATGACAGTCACATTTAAATAGGGAATTTGGTCCTTTCTATGATGATATTTGGGCAATGTGATATGGAAACATGCAAAATGGAACATCTGAAGGAAGATGGAGCAAGATCCTTACCTACGTAAGTGCCTCTCGGGGGTATTCAGGCAGCAAGAATTAGTAGTCTTTGTGTTGTGCACAAAAGAATAGGAACAAGAATCTTGAATACTGGCAGGGCACTGAGGGCACCATCAGTCCTTACTGACTCTGCACAACCTCTTCAGTGCTTCCCATACCCTGTCCATGGTCCAGGTTCCCAGGCCAGCCCCCACAGAGCCCAGCCCAGCCTCAGCCTGTTCCTATTCCACATCCTCAGGCAGGTGACTGGTGCCTGGGGCTTCCCTGGTGTCGTTGGCTGCCCTGCCCCTGGATGGTGAGTGGCACAGGCCCTGGCTGCCAGACAGTATCCTGACAGACCCTGAGGAGTCCCCCACCCCAGCTCCTGAGCCCTAGGGAGACCCTGGCCTCTCCAGAACTCCAGGAAGCACTGAGAGGCTGCAACAGTTTCCAGCCTGGGACTTGAGCAGAACCACTCTGAAGTGAAACTCAGTTTTTCAGCATATGATTTCACTCCAAATTTTTAATATCCAGTAAAATATAATTTGTTTAAACTGCAATTTGTCATGGAAAAACTAACTAATTCTTTTCTTTCATGGCTAAATTACTGAAGATCTCCATAATGTTTAGGGCTTTTTTTGAGTCATTGAGGTTGATGTGATATCTGGATCTAATTCCAAGTCTCATGCTATTCCAAAGTCAAGCCAAAGCTGACTAAATGAATCACTGCTTGAAGATAGCTGGCAGCAACAGAAATTCAGGCAGCAAGATCCATTTAACACATTGATCCATAATAGCAATGCAGACTGAGTCATGCTGACTATTATATTACATAAAAAAATTCAATTATCTCTTTGGTTCCTTGCTGTTTTCTCACCATAATGGATATATCTCTATCTATACACACATATGTATAAATGTATGTCTGTATGTCTGCTTATATACCTATATTTTAATTCACAGACATCTATGCACTGATATAGAGTAGCCTAATGCATGTATTGATATATGACTGTACACCTCTAGATAATAACTATAACCAAAAATGGTTTTGTTCCCAATATGTGGGAGATTGTCTCTATGTTTATACCTAGATATATACATCTGCAGGCAGAAGAGCCACTAAAAATATTGTGCATGGATTGCTACTAATTTAAGAGGATACTCAGTGCCCCTGAATCTGCTGCAAAAAGGCCGTTATTCCAAGCAGCTTTAGGGGAGCTTCTAGGATCATTAAATGTTGATGTCTTATTTAGAAAGGCGCATAGTGTTGGTGTTATTTTTTTTAAGACATATTATTTTGTTGAAAGGTAGAGACTTAATTTCTAAATTGATTTAAGTATTTATTTCTTTTTAAAGTTTAGACATCATACTAGAAAATCAGAACACTAACAAATTTATGATAAATATGAATGTCTTGAAAATCTAAAATGATCATTTTTGGAGACTAGTCACAAGTACATAAAAATAAACTCGCTATGTTGTAGAAAACCCTTGTCAGAATAAACACAAATCAATTTAAGGTACCAAGAATGTAATTGAGAAAAAGGTCCCACCCTGAGTAGCAAATTCATGTACAATTCTTTTATCTTTTAGGAGTACTTCCCCTGACCCTAAAGACTAGATTTACTTTAACTGTTGGCAAAAATTCAGCCTTGGTATTTAATAAGCCTTTAAATTAAGAAAGTAAAAGGCATTTATACTTAAAACATATTTAATAGTTTATTTGTCATTTATACTTACTGTAGTTCGGGTCTATGAATTTGTTCTCTATGGATTGTTATGCTAAAATTTTATATTAACTTATTTTCTTTCATCATGTTTTCTCTTTCCCACCTGCTCTAAAATAAGAGCATCAATCACTTACCTTGTTATCTATTAATGTATTCCTTGTTTGTCCTTTTCAACCTGAGACTAATATTGTTTCAATTGTTTAAAATTACATTTTAGAAAAATATTGTATACATGTATTGAGAAAAAACCATAAGCTTAAGAAAAGTCACTCTCTTTCTCAGAAGGAAAGGAATGATGTTTCTCAGGAGTTGGTATTGTGACCAGCGCTGTTTAACATCTATCCCGGTGACATGGACAGTGGAATTAAATGCACCCTCATCAAGCTTGCCAATGACACCAAGCCGTGTGGTGGACATGTTGGAGGAAGGGGATGCTATCCAGAGGGACCTGGACAGATTTGAGAGGTGGGAAGATGCATACCTCATCAAGTTCAATGAGACCAAGTGCAAGGGCACCTGGACAATCCCAAGCACAAATACAGGGTGGGCAGAGAGTGGATTGAAAGCAGCCCTGAGAAGGTCTTGCCATGGACCAGAAGCTCAACACAACCTTGTGTTTGCAGACACATTGAAATCCAGTTGTGTCTTGGGCTGCATGAAAAGTTGCATGATCATGACTACTGCATTCAGCTCTAGAGCTTCCAACATAATAAGGAGCTCGACCTCTTGAAGTGAGTCCAGAGGAGAACCATGAAGGTGTCAGAGGATTGAAGCACCTCTATGAAGATAGGCTGAGAAAGTAGGGTTTGTTCAGCCTAGAGAAGGCACTAGTCCCTCCCAGCTCTAAGGGAGCGCTACAAGAAAGCTGGAGAGGGACTTTTAATAAGGACATATGGTGATAGGAGGAATGGCTTTAAAATGAAAGAGAGTAGGTTTAGGTTAAATATATGGAAAAAATTAATTACTGTGAAGATGGCGAAGCACTGGAACAGGTTGCATAAAAAAGTTGTGGATGCCCCATCCCTTGAATGGTCAAAGCCATGCTGGATGTGGCTTTGAGCAGGGTGGTCAAGTTGAAACTGTCCCTGTCCATGGAAGGGAGATTGGAACTACGTGGTCTTTATGGTCCCTTCTAATCCTAACTATTACTTTATTGGAGGATTCTATGATAAGAATATTAAGTTATAAACTGTAACTTAGTTTTTACTCCTGAAAAAGAAAATAAAGGCTAGGTAGTGTAGTGCAGTCCAGCTTTGCAGTACTTGTTTGTATGTAAGATTTACTTATATAAGTAATACCATTAGTTAAAAGATATCTGATTATGAAAAACTGCAGCCACGATTTCATTGATAAACAGGAAAAAAACTTTAAATTACTTTTGGTTTGGTTTTCTCTTTTTTTCAGTGTCAACTACAATATTTTTCAATGTTTCTTGAAATATTATCTAGCTTCTTGTGCTTCCACTATACTACAAATGGTTTTCCTATGCTCTAATATCATATTGTAGAGTACATTTAATAATCCTCAAGTTTTAATAATAAGACAGGTCTATATAGTTTGGATTAGTGAACTCAAGAGGTCTGGTAACATGTTTAAATTCTGAGCATGAGCTTCACTGTTGTTACATATGGAATTTTTCTATAGTACACTTATTATGAGGAGACCAAAATCTGTTTGGATAATTTCTCCATAGCATTTCTATATTAGGTTTTACTACATAAGAATTACTTAAAATGTGACCTTACTTAATGGCACAGTTTTTCAATTTCTTATACAAATAAACTCTTCAAATTCTTGGACATAAAACTAAGTTATGAAAAATGGTTTTATTTCAATTTAAAGTTTTTTCACTCACTCAATAATAAGTTCTTTGGTAATAAAGTTATGTTTTTTCTACCTAACTATAGGCAGGCCATTAATATGTTATTGTGAATACCCAAGAGTAAATAGTATACATTCCCTGCCAGTTACAATTAAAAATATTTCCCTTTTGTATTGAATTTGGTCAATGACTAAAATATTTTTGCAAAAAAAAAAAAAAGATTTTGTGTTCTCTCTTTGAAGAAATTAGGAAAGAGCATGGCAAGCAGATCTGACAAACAGCACTGGGAGAGCTTAGGAATGCAGTTACAATTAAACCATCAGTATAAATATTTAAACCATCAGTATAAATATTTAAACAAGATTAGAATCCCTTTATCATTCCCAAATAGTCACCCAAGATCAATGGACTGAAAGTACAAAAAAAAAACCACAGCAAAATAAGAGCATACTTTATTTTTGACCTGTACTATAGAAATTTTATGAGGTAAACATGCTCCATAATCTTGGCTCTGGCAGCAGAATCTACTTCTGTCAATGAGTACTAACTTGAAGAAGACACAATGAAAATCTAATTATATTATATAAAGGTTTTTTTTTAATTTTGTTCTTTTTAAGGACAGAACTGCCATTTTGAGTGTTTTCATCTTAACACTGCTTAGATCCCAAAGCCGAAATCCACTTTTAAGTCAATACTTCTGCAAACATCATGCATAATGCTTCCTTACTTAGCCAAGGCCAAATAGGGGGTTTAGGTGGGTTGTTTTGGATTTTCATGTGTTTTGTTTTTTTTTTTTTCTGAGAAGAATCACATCCAAAGCCAGATATTTTGACATTTCTAATAAAAGTTACATGCTTTTACTGAAATAATTAATTCTCATAGGCTCTACTATAATACATATATGTAAGTACAACTGTGATCTTTGTTATTTCTACAAGTAAGATTACAGCCATGGACTTCGGGAGAGCTAATTTTAGCCTCTTCAGGGATCTTCTGTGAAGAATCTATGCGAAGAGGCCCTGAGGGGACCTTGGAGAGGTCCAAGAAAGCTAATCCCTTCCAACCTGACCCCTTTGATGATTCTGTGATTATTTTAGGGCAATTTCTCTCTCTTTGCAAGATCAATAAACATTGTCTTTCCCTACGTACCATAAACACTTGGACATTATTTAGAAGTCTGTAAGTGCAGTAATCTATGTGTAGTCAAAATTTTTGTTAAATTTAGGCAGTCACAGAATTGTCTCAAAAACATGAGTGATAAATTCTGATAGCTTTGGTTGGGAAATAATTAATTTTCTTCATAGCAGCTGGTATAGGCCTTATGGTTTAGATTTGTGCTGAAAATGTGTTGACAATTCAGGGATGTTTTATCTACTGCTGAGCAGGGCTTACACAGAATCAAGACGTTTTCTGCTTCTCATGCCATGACCTAAGAGAGAAAGGCTGGAGGTGCACAAGGAATTGGGAGGAGACGCATCCAGGACAGCTGGCCACAACTGACCCAAGGCACATTCCAGACCATATGGCGTCATGTCAGTATATGAAAGATGGGGGAAGAAGGAAGGAGGGGGCACTTGGAGTGATGGTGTTTATCTCCTGTCACCATGACACATGACGGAACCCTGCTTTTCTGGAGATGGCTGCTGGACTGCTGCCTGACCATGGGAAGCAATGAATGAATTCCTTGTTTTGCTTTCCTTGCTTACACAGCTTTTGCTTTACCTCCTAAACTGCCTTAATGCCACTCTTCTGATTCTTTTTCTATCCATCCAGGGCAGTGAGTAAGTGAGTGAGTGAGTGAGTGAGTGTCTGTGTGGGGATTTTCTTTCCAGCTGGAGATAAACCATGACAGAAATTAAGTAAAAATTACTTATAAGATAATAAATTAATGAGAATAGGTAGCCCACATATTATATATTAAATGTTAAACTTTTTTTCAGGATGCATACTTGTGCTTCCTATGGGGGAAGAACAAAAAGTAAAGAAACCTACATTTTTCTTCCTGGGCGGTATTATAGAAGAACAAGTGAAGCATGAAGTACTCATGCTGTAGGAGCCACATACTGTGGCAAGGCACAGAGGATTCTTAATTGATTCATGTAACAAGCAGGCTAAAACAGTTAAAAAGCACAGCTTTTTCCATTTAGCTGATAGTATTTTTGCCTTTTTCAAGGCACCTGAATTTTGTTTAAGTACATAACAAAGAACTGCCAACACCTCATTTCACACTGCATTTGTAAATGACTTCTTTAAGGCCAGAAATACGTAGCTACTTGTTAACAGAAATCTCATTTAGCTGTCAGTAAAAAAGTATCCTAAGAGCATCTAATAAAGTAATAATATTGAATACAGTGCTTAGAGCTTCTGCATGTAGAATAAGATTGAATCAGGCACGATGCTTAGCAATCACTCAGTACCTATTCAGAAGCTTACAAATGGATTTAGAAGAAAAGTATCTAAGTAGTCCATGAGCTAAGGAAAAAAGACTGTTATGAAATGTGTAGACTATTATGAAATAATGGAGAGTAAACATTTTCTCATCAGTTGTGTTTTGGCAGATTTCTTCATATTATTTATTAAAGACATGCCCTTAAAGTGTTAAAATATTTTCTGATGTTTTTAGTATTGCTGGTTATTCAAAAACACTTCTTCACTTGTATTATATTAATTATCACATATATCTCATTATTTATTTATTTTCAGTATTGTTTTAAGGTATCAAAATATTTTTTCCACACAAAAAAAAAAGAATGAGTTGAGGTTATGACATAGAACATGAATAGAGTTGAACGTTTAAGTTTTCATGACACAAGAACATGATTTTACATCCAGCTGTATCATATACCTGTGGAGTTATAGTGACGTCCACTTTCTGATTTTGTGAAATAAAAGCTTTCATATTTTGTCCTCTTTTTAATACATATGGATACCTTTCATATTTTTTCCTAATATTTTTTCTTGAGTTTGTTAGCCTTCTCTGTACCTTTTCCCCTTACCTTTTTTGTGATGTGCAACAAAAGCATGGTTTCAGTTTCATAGCTCTTCAAATTTATTCTTATATCACATACTATTAATGGAGATTTTACTTCCTTTTCCCAGTTGACTTATCATGGTCAGTCTCCATCATCTCCCACTCAAATTATAAAATATGAATCTCTTAAAATTCTCTAGTTATTTACTTAAACTTATGAGGAACTATGTCATTATCCTTCTTCAAATTTTGACCTAAAACCTTCTTTGTCTTGATGCGTATAATAAACTTGTCAGCATTCAGGTTTCTAATAAGATAATGACATTGACTTTCATAATATTTTATTTTATTATTTACTTGCTTCCTTCTGTTTCTATCTCTGACACAGTCCCAGGTCATAGTGTTATCAGTTTTTGATTTATACTTATAAAAGATTTTACATTAGAGATTGTGATGGTGTTGGTTGGTTGATTGTCTTTTGCTTTTTTGTAGAACGATCTTTATTTCAAGGAATGCACGTGTCGTGGCTTAACCCCAGCCAGCAACAAATCCCTCTGTAGCCACTCACTCACTCCCTCACCAGTGGGTTTGGGGAAAGAATCAGAAGGGCAAAAGTGAAAAAACTCGTGGTTTGAGATAAAGACAGCTTAATAACGAAAGCAAAAACCAAACATACAAAGAAAGAACAAGGAATTAATTACATTTCCCTTGGGCAGGCAGGTGTTCAGCCATCTCCTGGAGAGCAGCATGCATAATGGTTACCTGGGAAGACAAAAACCATCACTCCAAATGTCCTCTCTTTCCTCCTTCTTTCCCCCACTTTATATACTGAGCATGAATCATATGGTCTGGAATATCCCTTTGGTCACTTTGAGTCACCTGTCCTGGCTGTTTCTCCTCTCAACCTCCCAAGTACCCCCAACTTCCTTACCATCATGGCAGTTCAAAAAGCAGGCTCTTTGTGAGCAATGCTGAGCAATAGCAGAAACATTTCTATATCATCAGCTCTGTGTTAAGCACAAATCCAAAACACAGCCCTGTACCAGCCACTGTGAAGAAACTCTACCCCAGCCAAAACCAGTACAGCAAGTATAGTCCATAATAAGTTTTCACACTTTCCATTTCTTTGCTACCCTGCTAAATTGTTATCATTTGAAGACAACTCATTAGCTATAAAAGCTTATCCACATAGCAAGACTGCATTGCTGAGAAAAACACTTTGAAATGTAAGACTTTTCATCTAGAAAAGTATCGCATTAGGTGCAATATGTTTGTCAATAACCCATTTTACATAAGAAAAAATAAAGCTAAAAAAGAAATATATACTGTAGGCAAAATGCCACTTCTATTTTTTTCATTATCATGTGACCTTCTCAGTTGAAAGCTGAGCTGAAATATTAAACATGTTAACAAGCTGCTTGGAAAAATGTGGATATGAGTGTTTTCACAATATTTTGAGGCCCTTATCTTTCATAATCATAGGAGTACCTTTGCACTTCCATTCCATTTTATCATCTCTTTTCCTAGAAATTTTTGAAGCTGAAAAAGTTCCAAACAAATCTTTTGTGTAGTTACAGCATGTAAGTAGGGGTCTGTATTTCTTTGAAGTTCAGATATGAGATGCCTCATGTTCTTTCTGAGCCTTCTTTTTTTTTGTTCTTCTTTGACAGTGTTACATACCAAAATTCCAGGGGACATGGGAGGAGACAGTGGAACTTATTCTGTTGCCAGACATACATCCTTGTACTAGGTAAAAACTTAAGAAATCCTGATAAAAAAGGGAAGGAGGAAGATGCCCAGATTTTATATGGATAGCTGAACCTTCAAGTGGTTTGACAGACCACAATACCTCTTGGAATATTAGCTGAGTTCCCTTGTTCAATTTAATGTGTGAATTAAACACAGAACCTTAGAATCAGAGAACAGCCTGGCTTGCAGTGGACCTCGAAAGATCATCTGGCCCAAACTTTTGTAAGAAAGGAATCTTAGTTTAGATTATCTATCATGCTGTCCAATGACATCTTGAAAACCTGCAGTGATGGGGACTCTACTGTGTCCCTATGGAGTTTTTGCCCAGTGAATGGTTGTTCTTAATGAAAAAATTCTTATTTAAAGATACAACCTCTCCTACTGCAATTTGTACCGTTTTCCCCTTGTAGTCTCTGCTGCTCTTTGTGAAGATGAGAGCCTCCATTGTCTTTGTAGCCACCTTTTAAGTACTGGAATACTGTGATGAGGTCCTCCTTGAGCACTTTTCTCTACAAGAAAAGACCTACCTCCTTCAGCCTGTACTCATAGAGCAGAGTCTCTAACCCTCTGATTGTCTTGGTGGAAACATATCAAACTATTCACCCAACTAAACTATTCACACCTCTATACTTTCTGATCTCCATATGATTCTTATTTGATCACCAAAATAAAAGAGGTGAATATCATCCTAGGATCAATTCAAAGGCTACAATTTTCATATCCTAAACTGGCTTTTGAAAGTGCTGCTTTCTTACTATATGCATGTACAAGGGACATTCAGTCCAAATTATCTTAATTCCCTAGATCTTCTCTTGCTCCTTTCCATGTTCTTCTATTAAATGCCTGTTAATGTTTTAACACCTAATTTTTACATCAAAGACCCATCATAAAACTAATCTATGATACAAATGTCTCAGAAATTTCTGCCTGAGAAGAGAGGAACAGGAGGTTCATTAACAAGCAGAATATGTAAAGAAAAAAGTAAAACCTCTAAACAATGGTGCTGCCAAAGGAGTCATTGTAGCTAGAGCTCTCTAGCAATGAAAAAGATATGACAAGAGTTTTAAGAGAAGATAATCCCTTTTTTGTAAAGGCCACAGAAGTTGTCGAACAGAAATTTGCTTGATTGATATTTATTAGACACGTGTACATAAATACTTCTACATGTGTGCAAGAATATACTTACATACATATATACATATGTATACAAACACAGAGCAAGGAGCTATGACATTTTATTCAAGAGAATTTGAAAAGATTACACTTGAATAGGTAGATCAATTTAATGTATGCATTTTTGAATAAGAAAGAGAAAAATGGTTGAAACATTAGAACAAATAAAGGTCTTAATTTGAGCAGACAGTTTTGGAGAGCTTGTGGACCAAATGCATGGCCCAATTTACCTCAGCACAACTATCCTGTGTCAAAATATGGCCTGTCTAGTCTAAATGAGTTGCCTTGGATATTCTTCCAGTAAATGGAGACAGGTATTTTAAGACAGGTGTCACAACTCACATTTTAGAAATTTATATGAATGCCATCCCCTCTTCAAAATTTTTTTGCAGAACACTGGGATTTTAAAAGCATTGCTTCAAGTCCAAGGTATTATCTATGTTACATAATAGCAAATACTAAACCTGTTAATTGAAAAGCCCAATTCAGAACTCAAAATATTTAATACTACAAAATAGTATAGTGTTTAAAGCTTAAAAAATTTATAGGATATTGCACTAAATTCCATTTAAATTGTTATGAGTTGAAATAACAAGTTTAGATTAAGAACAAATAAACTATAATAATCAAAGTGGAATAACTTATGAGTTCTGAAAAACAAAATGAAATTAAAAGATGAGCAGATACTCTGGAGCACTTAAATCACTTTGGAAATGATTAAAACAGTTGCAGTTTGAGTACAGTACCATTATTTATGCATAATGGTGAAGTGTTGCTGCAAAAGGCAGTCTTTCACTAAGTTATTCCTACATATGCGGTGTTATGGCTCTGAACAGATGCAGAAATTAAGGGAAAAATATGGCTTCCAGCCAAAACAGGATAAAGAAAGATGGTATGGAAAATTTTCCTCTAAATACTTTAATAGAGAAGGCAAAGAAAATTCCAAAGGACAAGACAGTAGTCAGGAAAAGACAAAAACTGAGTTATTTGAAGTATCTGGAACTGAAAAACTTAGTTGAGTTACTTCTAATTGCAGAGTAAGGAGGCTTGAATGCCATCATGATTATGAGACTGTGGAACCTCGCTAAATTTATCATAATTTGCTTACTTTTCTGTCTCTTGCATCTGTATTATAGTTTCCTTATTGCTAGAGTACTAAGGCAAGGATAGACTGAATAGAAGCTTTCCCTTCACAAGTAAAAAGGAAATATGTGTTGCATGGGGGACCTGAAAGGTACTCATGTCTTAAAATTTGGTTTGATTTTCCAGAAGTTAATTGGCCTCTATGGACAATAAAATTTGTCACTGATATGTCTCATCTGTTCTTTTCTTAGTTTTCTTTCACAAACAAATAATTTATGAAAACTTGAATAAATTTTCTAACTCTCAACCAAAAATTCAAATAAATTTCCAACTAAAATTAAGCTATTTCAATACTCCATAGATACCTAAGCCTAGTTCTCAAGGACCTTTCCCTTATGTGAGATACCTAACTTCTGTCTAACAACAAACTGTGGATACCACAAATACTGAGACATTTAGTGAATTAGTTGTATATAATCTCAACAAAATGCAGAAATTGATAAAGGTCTATTCCAGTTATATTACAGGGAAATTTTGCTTAACTCCATATGAGAAAAAAATGTGTTTTTCTAATAAAATGTGTAAGAGTACCCCATAAGAAAATACTAACATGTATTAAATGATTAGTTTTATATTAACACTAACTATATTAAAAAAAAAAAAAAAAAAAGAGCGAGAGATAGAAATGAGGCTATAAAACACATCCTGGTGAGTACAGTAAAAAAAATGTCCTGCAAATAAATTGGGGCACAGCAGGAAGGACTCTGTGCTTAAGCAGCAGGCTCCTAAAATTGATCATCTGTCTTGCTGAAAGTTAATGGAGCTCTCTCAATATAGAAACAATATAGTCAATCATGCTTCGTAGTATAATTAACTACTGACTAAAGTTGGAATGAGTGGAAAATATTTCATGGATATGGCAGAAAGACGACCAGAGTTGATGATCTTCCTGGTTCTGTAATACCAGTGGGAGATGTTGAATGACTATACTGAGATGCTGTGTACCTATGCCAGGTACAATGTTAAATTGTTTTTACACTGCTGTGGAATATGAAAATGTAACCCTGCCTCTTCATATACTGATAGTACTAGAGTTTCAAATCATATATTATAACATGGACGTTTCTATAGATCTACATCTGAATTTTAGTTGTGTTTCTTAGCCATGATGAGGAAATATAATCTGTCAGGAGTGCCATTGAAATTATTGATAGTCTACCTCCTGACAATTCAGAAACACAGGTGTCAGCATGTCTGCAGAAAAATTAAACAACAGGTAATAATAATGAGCTGTATTTGAATCAGAGAATATTCTGAATTGGAAAGACCTCACAAGACTCATTGAGTCTAACTCTTCAATCAATGGCCCATACAGGGACCAAACCAACAACCTTGGTGTTATTAGTACCAGGCTCTAACAAAGTGAGCTAATCTCACAGCCATGAATAAAGCTAGAGACAAATTTTAAAATTATCTAAGAAAGAGAACATTAAATTATCATGATGACATATGCAGAGAAATGGGACTTCATCCTGGAGGCATCAAGTGCTACTGAAAGAAGCACCAAGACCAATAGGAGTGTAAAGTCACTACTTGCCATAAATGTAGACACATGCAGAAAAGATGTCTCAGTGCTGTTATGTGAATGAAATCCAGGATGAAACTGATAACATAAAATATACCTGTTTTTTCTAAGCTGCAGTTGAGCATTACCTATGTTTGAGTCACCTTTTTTAATAACTGAACTTTTGGAAATTGTATAGAATGATTAGAAGTAAAGATTTATATATATTATATATATTTTTTAAAAATTTTAGTAGCATGGGACAATGTTGTAAAGAATCAGAGTCTTGAAGTAGTGATAATTTATTATCACTATTTTCATTATATTGAAATAGCATGAGAAAAGGAAAGCCAATCACCGGAAAGCAAAAGTCTGGATTAGTTTTATCAGTTTCAGTGATTAACAGCAGAGATGATAATACAAATATCAGTTAAAAATATCGAGCTTTAGGAAGAGTTAGAAAGGCCAGCTCAGAGGCAATGCTGGTAATACATCAACAGAATGTTAAGCTTAATCAGGAACCAGTATTGTGAGGACTATGAGTATTTTGGATTTCAAAGCATTAAGGTCAGGCTTACATTCTCCTGGTAAGAAGATAAGAAAGATAGAAAATTCTACAGTAACATGATGTATGTACCTTCCTTGTAATGGCATATAAACAGAAGTTATGTGTGAAGTATCAGCATTTCTCAGGGTATTGATTGATTAACCATGAAAATGTGAGAGTGAAATTTACTGAAGTAGTTAAATGTCTTTTCTGAGATATTATTTCTCACTATAGAAAAAGTGACTGATCTGATCTTGTTACTGCATATGCCCATGACTGAAGTAGGAAAATATTTTGTATTATCAGCTAATTACAGACATGCATCATAGCTTTACAATAAGAAGAAAACAATGATGGGAGGAAAACCTTATCAGCTAGCAGGCTGCACTGCAGAAGACTTGAAGAGCTCAAAAGTAAATATAAGTTAAAGCTGAATAAGATATGATAGAGAATTCTGGTTTTGGCATATAAAGATTATATAGGATAAAGCCATCTACTTTTTCAGAACCATATACCTGAGACTAAAGTATCTAAGTCAGCAGGTATCTGAAGCCATAACAATATCTACACAGCTGAACACAGCACTATGTTATGTTATCTACACTTTTTTTTTTCATAGAATAATATTATTTCAGCTGGTTTTATTCTTGTGTCCTACAAAGTTCCTAATGGAAAGGCAAATTTAAGTCACTAGAAAATAAAAATTTTGTGTTCATTTTAGCTAAAGAAACAGTTCCATAAAAGATGGTACAGACCCTGAAAACATACATACACACTTCATACATTACCACTTCATAAAGCGTTCTATTTTGTATGACTTCAAAAAAAGGGAGCATTACTCAAGAAAAACCTAAAAATGTCTAATCCAGTTTTGGGAATCTTAGAGTACTAGAAATCTTCTAGTAATTATCGTTAAGGCATATTTTATTATTGGACTAGGTTTTATTTTAGAGATAGTTTATAGTCTTTGGGAATTTTATTGATGACAAGGAAAGCTTTCTTGATAGTGTATGAAAACTATTTTTAAGACAGTATAAGTTTTATCACATAGTTTTTGTCAGTTTCCTTGTTCATTCATTTCTCCTAATGACCTTGAAACACATATCCTTCCAATGACTCCTTGGATTTCTAGTTCTTCTAATAAAACTGTAAGTCAAAGCCCTGAAAAGTTACCTAAGGACATAAGGAAGGCATAGCTCTCTGAGAAGACATGTGGGAGAGAATTCCTAACTTTTAAAGTCTCTTTTCTTGACTTCAAATAGAAAAGGAGAAAAAAAAACCCAACAGCTTTATGTATTATTGGCATTAATAAATGACGTTTGACTTTTTAAGACTATAGTGAAAGAAATTGAAGTTTCCAATAAAAAAGTAGGTCTGAAAATTATAGAAACATTTTCTATAGTTTTTCTCTGACTTAATTTTTAAAGCAAAAATTGTAGGTCATGAGCCTAAAGGTCAAAACCCACAAACTGAAAGAGTGCTGCTTTTTTCCCTCCATAATAACTTGTGTTTTGTCTTCAAATGGCCTTGTGTAGTACTTGACGAAATCACAGAGGATTTTTTCATTGACTTCATTGAAAAATGTTTGGGCCTTGAATTAGAATAAAAAGTAAATATGACAGTATATTACAGGAAGAATCATTGTATGAAAAAAAAAAGGAAAGAAAAGCTTTTTCTGTCAAGGTAGAGCACAGAAAATTCAAAAACTTCTTTTAGAAAAAGACAGTTCTTAATATGCCTTTCTATTTTTTTTTCTGTTTGTACAAGCATATTTTATACGTTCTCTGTCTGCATAGGTGTACTACAAGACTAATTATATCCTCACATTAAATACCCTGAAAAAATGTGATGACCTTAAACATATAAATACCAATATATATCTCATTATGAATATTGTTTATGTCATATTTTGTCCCAAAGTATGAAACTTCAGTCATTCAGATTTCTATATGGTAATCTTAAGTGCCATTCCGTCAATAATTATGAGGTCAGTTTCACTATCCTTGAGGCAGTGATTCCTTTCCATTTAATACTACCTCTTTTTTTGTGTGTGTGTATTAAGGTACTGAATTTGCATTAGAATTATTAAAAGGGTTTAAAAAATTATTCAGAAGCATATAAGGGACAGTACAATGTTTTCAAAACTCTCTATACAAAAGCCAACTAAAGCATGCAAAGCTTTAAAATTTGAGTGACAGTGCAGTAATGAATGTGGAATAGGTAACAGGAGGTCTCTATCACAGGGAAAATAGTTTTATGGTTTAACCCCAGCCAGAAATTAGGCACCACACAGCTATGCCCTTATTCTTCTCTGATGGGATGGAGGAGAGAATCAGAAGGATAAAAGTTAGAATATTTGTGGGTTGAGATAAAAACAGTGTAATAAATAAAGCAAAACCCACCCACACAAGCAAAGCAAGACAAGGAATTAATTCACCACTTCCCACAGGCAGGCAGGTATTTAGAGACTTCCAGGAAAGCCAGACTCCATCAAAAGCAGCAGTGACTTGGGGAGACAAACACCCTCACTTTTTCCTCCTTCACCCAACTTTTTGCATTGAGCATAATGCCATATGCTGTGAGATATCCTTTGGGTCAGCTAGGGACAGCTGTTCATGCCATGTTCTCTCCCAAATAACTGTGCCCCTCCCCAGTCTCTTCACTGGTGGTGCAGTGAGGCAAGCACATTTCTCTCTTTCTCAGGGCTTTTCATAGAGGTGCACAGAGAAAAAGAAAGAGAAAACAATTTCTATTTCTGCTCCTTGTTTTTCCTATGTGGAATGTGTTTGGAGAATTGTTTACCTGGGGTGATTGCTTGATTGGATTCTGGTGAGGATTGTTTGGGCCTGATGGCCAATTAGATCCACCTGTATCTGGACTCTTGAGAGGGGGGTCATGAGTTGTTAGTAGATAGATATGGTAGTTAGAAAAGTAGGTATGTAGTTTTAGTGTCTTCCTTTATATAGTATATTAATGTATTAAAGCATAGTTATAATAAAGAAATCATTCAACCTTCTGAACTGGAGTTGGACATCATAATTTCTTCCCACTGGGTTCAACCTGCATTTTACAATAGTGTGGGATGAAAGGCAGAAAAGGGCTTGAGTCTGTGTAAGCACTTCTCTGCAATAGCTAAAGCATTCCTGAATTATCAACACCGATTACAACAAAAATTCAAAACATAACCCCGTACAAGCTACTCTGGAGGAAATTAACTCTATACCAGTCACAACTGCAGAACAGGGTTTTTCTAGGGAACTACTTTTTTCATCTTAGAGTAAAATGTCATTAGAGCATAAATGAGCTGCAGAAGCAGCTATGGATTCTTAAATCTAATGAAGTGCAAAACGAGCTCTACATGGTAACAGTGGATTTGCATGATTCATTTGAGGTGTTCAGGTAGTATCTTTTAATAATTACTATCACAAACAAATTAGATTTACTATAAACAACTGTTATTGCATAACAGATCTAGACACAATAGGCTCTATGAAGTCAAATTAATTCATTAATTACTCTTCATTTGTAAGTGAATGAATACAGCAAAGTGCATGGTTGCCATATAAAAATTCTGTCAAATGTCATTTTAAATATAACTGTTTTTTTAATCATAAGCACCTGTTTATGGAATTATCATAAGCTTCCTCCAAAATGTAGGACTGGCTGTGCAATCTAGTCACACATCTTGGCAAGAAGAATGAATATGATCTTTGGCCTTCATATTTATTCCAAAAAGTACCTATGACACCATAATGGATATATCCCTCACCATGCCCTGAGTTCAAATGCAAAAATAATTAATTTGGAAAAAAAAAGTCAATTAACACAGATGAAATTCAGACAAAACAGACTGTAGCCTATAGGTGGCAAATCACTGCAACTGTGAAGGAAATGAGAAAAGAAAAGTGATATACAGCTGTTCAAATCAGGTCATTTTGTAAACAGATAAGGCCAGAACTCAGCATCTCTCTATTGCAGCAGATGTTCTACTGTTAGAAAAAGGCATTTAAGAGTAACAAGCTGAATGCAGTCACAGTTGTCTAGGGTTTGGTTTAGTTTTCAGACATAAGCCTCTCATGGCAGCTGAGAAACCATACAGTATACAAGATTTCTGTTTGACAAACTGTAATGACACAGGACTAGAGGAAATCTGAGACTTTGCAAATTGGCAGCTAGGGGACACCCTGTAGAATTTACAGCTCATTAGATGCCTAAGCTAAGGTGACTGAATCACACTGCAGTATCCAATCATGTCTGCGACAAGAGATGCTGTTTTCTCTAGTAGAGAATAATACCAGAGAAGGTCTCTCCATATGGAGTGGAATAGGTGTCTTGACAGGAAAAGAAGAAGCTGAGCACAGTGTGTGATTATTCAGTCTATGAAACAAATCTCTCCACCTTATCTTATGCTACAAATTTGGAAAGCAAGAGGTTTGTTTCCCCAGAGTGTTACCAGAACCTCTGTGGTGTTGTATATAGTGCTGAGGAAGAGAGAGAGCAGGTACAATAGCAACTTCACACAGCGGGACACCAGAGCACTGGCATATTCTTTGTTATAGGCAAAGTATACTATGCATTTCATCACTCATAATTTAGTGGAAAGCTTTTCAGGGTACCTAATGATTCTATTGCAACAACATTCTTGTCTCTCTGTGGTCAAGAAATTAGTTAAACCAGCATTGACAGCTAGTCATTCCACTTGAACATAAATTGAGCATTTTAACATGAAGGAAAAGAGTATGATTATTTTTTCATCATGTACAAATATATGAGCATATCTATATAAGAAATTTCTTAATTTAAAAGATTTTTTTTTCTTTTCCAATTCTAACATGTGAAATGTAAAGTATTCTAAAATATTTGCCATTGAAGCAAGAGTCTGATGTAGAATGTCTGGTAGCAAATGTTATTAACATCCACAGAAAAATCAAATAGCCAAACCTACTATATTTAAGGTTATCAATATAATATATTCCTTTGCTTCCTTGTATCCCACTTCAAAATTATTTTGTTACTATTTTCATATTATTCTGTCTGTATTTGAAATGTCATCATTCCTATTCTGTGCATTTACCTCACTCTCCTTTTGTCATACATATACAGCTCTTCAATAGAAAACCAGGGTAATACCATGCCTGCATCATGTTGCTGCCAGCTGGCTCAGTAGGTTCAAAGGCCAGCTTCAAAGGACTAGGGATGCTTTTTTTTATGTTGAAGTGCTTCCAGGTTCTTTCATTGGAGCGGCAGCATAGTAGAGTACCTCTACTTGCAAAACAGCCAGATACTGAATATACAGATTTGTGTCTGCAGACACAGTGGGCCTTATACAATTTTTGTATGTATGTAACTGTTGACTTCAGCAGAAATTTTCCTGAATTTGTGAAGCGTATGTGAAAGCATATTCCAGTCCAATGAGCTAATGAAGCACTTAGGAAACAAATGCAGGTGTTTAATATTCTTGCACCTGATTATTTCTTCTTTTTTCTTCATTTTCTCTCTTTTCTCCCCGTATTATCTTCTCTCCCCTCTCCATGATCACTGTGGTTAAGCAAAATTTTGTTTAGGTTTCTTTGTAATTGCAGCTTACCAAAAGCTTCTCCTTCCGATCAGAAGCTTTGTCTGGATTCAGCTTTCACTCTCATACTACTGTGGCAATAAGAATTATTAATGACATTTCTTCAGCAAGCCTTGATCTGAGACTGCCATCTTGACTAATCAATCATGAAAGAAATATTTTAAGGGGAAATAAGTTCATATAAGTTTGTAATAAAACTACATTTTGAAGGGAAATACAGAGAACTGGTGAGTTGATTTTTCATATATCATATTTATTCCTAGGTATTTTTATTCCTTCTGTAATGAAGTCTGATTTCAATCATTTAAACGGTATAACAACTCCAGAAATCTGGACATCACTTCAGAACTGCTGTACCCTGAGTTTAATGATTACAGCCCCAAAAGCCACATTATTATCAAAGTATGGCTAATCATGGCTCCAATCACCTTTTCCAATACAAATAGTGTTGGATGAGTCCCCCTAATGTATGTAACTGTGGAGCTTTACCAGCCATGTGATCTGTTTTGAATAGAATACAAAAAAACACTTCAGAACTGTGTTTTGAAGTGCTATTACAGATTTACTGCTCCTCATCATTTACTCACACAAAGAAAACATGCCTTCTAGTTATATATCACTCCTGCTCCTCATATACATTACTTGGCATTCAGACTATATTTGCAGATTCACATATATATATGTCTGTGTTAAAACTAGTGACAGTCAGCTTTGGTGGAAGCAAACATATTGTGACATCAGCTGTAACAGTCATAATTCACAGCTCAGTTGCCTTCCAAAAGTTACAGAAGGATGATATTTTTATTGTGCTTCACCTAAACCAATCTGCTTCAGTGATTCTACTGTGATGCACACACACATACACACAATTGGGTTTCCATGGCAAGATTTTTGCTGGCAGGGGGGCTTCAGGGGTGACTACTGTGAGAAGACACCAGATACTTCCCCCACATCAGGCAAAGCCAGTTCCAGCTGCCTCCAGGACAGACCTGCTGGTGATGAGAGCTGAGACAATCAATGACCTTGGTAGCACACATGTGAATACATATTTAAGAAAATGTAAAAAAATGTTGTGCAACAGCAACTGGAGAGAAGAGCGAGAATATGTGAGAGAAACATCCCTACAGATATGAAGGTCAGGGAAAAAGGACAGGGAGAACGTGCTCCAGGCGCTGGACAGAGATTCCCCTGCAGCCTGTGCTGAACACCAGGGCAAAACAGGCTGTCCACTGCAGCCCGTGGAGTTTCATGATGGAGCAAATATCTACCCTGCAGCTCATGGATGATTACACTCTAGAGCAAATGCCTGAAGAAGGCTGTGACCCCATGGAGAATGTGTGCTGAAACCGGCTCCTGGCAGGACCTGTTGCTCTGTGGACAGGGAGTCATCCTGCTATACATTTTCCGACAGGGCTTGTGAGCCTCACTGGGGTCCCATTCTGGATCAGAGAATTCCTGAAGGACTTGTTTAGTCAAAATTTGACTCCTTTTGGGACTCAGCAAACAATAAAATTAGTGGAATCTTGGTATCCAAGTTCAATTTTGGGAAATATAAAGCCTAGGAGAGTTACTAAGTATCGTATTGTTACTTTCCTATGTCTTATTCTTTCAGGCTCTGTAGCTTCTGATGGAATCAGCTCACTTTCAGTGTAACGCCAATTATAATTACAAGCTGAAACCCCAACAATCCTCAAGGAAGTTTTGTTACCACTGTTCTAAAGGATTTTCTTTTGAACTGGTCTGGAAGAAACAAAGTACTCTCACCTTGCTTCCCTATGTTTTCACCAGGCTTTATATGCCTAAAATATTGGCTGAATATCACAGTTTCATTTCTCAGCAAGTCTCAAATTCAAACACTTGACTGATTTTCAAAACATAAGTCTTTATCCCAAAAGAAAAAGGGTTTTACTCCTCAAAGATGCAAAAAGCAAACTAATCAATAAAACTTGTTTTCTATAAATTGTCTATAGGATTTATTATAGAAGTATTTCTGATTTTTTTTGTCAATTGTTTGAAATTTATGTCAATTTCTTTTATTTTTCTTACATTTTAGTCTTATTCTTTCATTTTTCTGTTCCTTCTTCAGAGTTTAATAGAAATAAATATATCTTAGATTACTTTTTATTTTGTTGTAATTACAGACAAATATTCTTAAGCTTATTCTACATATTTTGTAAAACTTTAAAGTAGCAAAAATACAGTTCCATTGTTGCTTTCATTTGCTTCTTGTCCTAAATTGAAGCATTTTGAAAAGTCAATGGTAAAGGAGGGGGAAATAATAATAAGAAAAAGTACAATCAAAAGACAATCAGTTTTAGTTTGTAATGAAATCCTGTGAAATTTAAAATATTTTGCATGAAGCATTTCCAACATAGAAAAAAACCCTAAAATATATAAACCTGTTTCACAGTATGTTTGAAGATAAGATATTAACTACAGAAAGTTTATTGAATTTATTAATATCTAACAGATTTGGGAAGGCAAAGCATGAGAAAATGAAAACATCTTAATTATAATTCAAATTAATAATTTGATTTTAATGTCTCATCGCATTTTGTTTCAATATTGACTGTTCTCATAGTTTTATCATCTTGTAAGTCTCCTTCCCAATAGGCTCAGGGGGGTAGTAAAGTGCACAGTGTCCAATTTCCTCAAGGTAAATCCATCTAATTCAGCATTTAATCTCTGAAGGTGGCAATACACAGATGTCTGCAGACATCTTCACATACTTTGATGCTGAGAGACTGAGTTTGTAAATCCTCAACAGGAAGGCTAAGGGAGATGTTACTGATGTCTTCACAGCATGGTACAAAGGGCATCTTTTCTGTAAGGCACATAGTAACAGGACAAAAAATAGTGAATACAATTTGGAACACAGAGATTTCCAATCATATGGAAAGTAAAAGTTTCTTTGTTTCTTTGCTGCTTTATTGAGGTTTTTTCTTTGGTTTTATTTGGTAGGGTTTTTCGTCACAAGGATGGTTAAACAGCAGGTGTGAGCTTGCCTGCAAAGACTGTGACAAAGCCTTGGGTTCTCTGGTCTGATAGGAACTGCTTCAAATCGGTGATTTGGACTAAAGAATCTCTAGGTGTCCCTTTCAATGTAAATTATTCTATGATCTATGAATCTACGGTTATTCCAGAAGCTGTATAGGTATACCACTAAGTGATGAAGAACTGCTTAATTTCATTTCAGCTTTTCACATTACAGATCTATCTCAAGCTCCTAGATTTTTTGTCATAGTAAAGAACCCATATTAAGACCTTTAATTTCTAGTGTCTTTCTAAGGTATCTTTTTTTCTGAACTTTAAATAATTTTGAATTGCTCAATTGTTCATCACATGTAAGGAAGTTCCCTTTGATCATTTTTCGCCATTGACTGCTTTTTCCTTCTCATATGACTTATTTTTGAGTGGAAGGGTACGAGAGGCAGACACAGTTTTTAAGGCATAGGTACTACTGAGTCTACACTGCAATAAATATGTCCCTTTATTGTCTATTTCTTCAGGGAGATTTCACTGACATCACTGAATTTTTCTTCCCCCTTTTCTTTTTTTCTTTGCACTATGTCAAATGAAAATAATTTTGAATAACATGTTTTATGTGAAATTTCTTATTTTATTTTCATGCATCCTTAATTTTAATTTTACTTAAAGCTGGTTTAAGTTATTTATATCACTTTTTCATCTATAAATTTTTTTCTGCACTTTTTATTTCCTTTCTCTCTACTTTAGAATGCATTGTGTAAACTCATGTACCCAGAAAAATGTGAGTACTGCCCTTGGAACTCATCTCTGAAAGAAAAAATATTGCTTTTCATTCTTCTTTTACTTGCATGTTGACACCCACACAACATTGTGGCAGCAAATGTTAGGTACATCTTAAGTTCAATCTGTCTCTTGCTTTAACATATTTTTAAGTGTTTATTTTCAGCAGACTTCTATTATTCTGCCTTGACAGTTTCTTCTTGACCTTTTGTCTGTTATTTGCATCAATGGAAACATCACCTTCATCCTTTTGAAATGTGTTACCTACTCACCTTTATACATCAGGAGGGTTTTTTTCCTTTCCTGAGTGTTTTATGATCTTTTGATTCAAGTTAAGCTCTTTTCTAGGTCTTGTTAGGAGGCTGTTTAGATACCTATATTCTATAATTTAACAAACAAATCATAGAAAAATATAAATCTGACAGAAAATGCCTACCTTCTATACTTTTTCAAGGTGAAGCTGGCCTGAAGCAATGTTCCTGCTTTTACTGAAACCCTTTTATGAACTACAAATATGTTGATGTTTATATGTAAAATGTTTCCCTCATTCTTTTTTACTTAGAAGTTATCAGTGATGTAGAACTGTGTCCAGTACTTTTTCTGTTACAACCAACTAAGAGCAGGTTTGTTATACTTTCTGATTGGACCAAGAACCAGTATTATGTGCAACTGTGTGCCAGATGACAAAAGTACAGAACCAATAAGATCTTTGTATTGCACTAAACTATTAAGAAGGAGTGTGCAGCAATGGAAACATGTCTCAGTCAGATAGATTAGCCACTTTGCAAAGAGAAATAGATCAATCAAATCATCCTGTCACTGATTATGTTAGTTGCTGTCTCTTTTTTATAAATTTTCCAAAAATATAACTATAGAGAAAAAACAAATTCATAAATATTTTTTCAGAACTTCTTAAATTATCAACATTCCCGAGAATCAGTTATTTCATTAATTCCAAAACAAAATAAAAAATTGTCAACCAACAAAGTTGTTGAAGTTGTTGATAGTTATGAAGATGACAGAATAATCTGTTATGAAGAAAGAGCATCAGAGATTAGAGATATCAGGGATGACAGAGGATGAAGCTATTTAGAGGTGAAAATTTAGTTTCCTTTCATTGTAAACCAGAAGAATATTGGTGCATAGCCTGTTGCTCCAAAATGTTTATGTGTAAATAGATAGAAAAGGTCTAATAAAGATAATTATGCTAACATTTCACAATGAGATAAATCTGAATATTGTAGATTTTGACTCAGGTGTTTATATGAAAAAAGTACCTCTTTGCATTTGGTCAGATGAATCACATTTAAATGTTCATTTTAATTTGACTGAATTAGAATTGAATGGAATAAGATCATAGAATGGTTTGGATTGGAAAGGACCTTAAAGATCACCTAGTTCCAACTTTCTTCCTATGGACAGGGATGTCACTCACTAGATTGGGTTGCTCAGAGCCCCATTCAACTTGGCCTTGAACCTTTCCTAAGATGGAGCATCCACAAACTCTCTGGGCAAGCTGTTGCAGTGCCTCACAGCCTTCAGAGTAAAGAATTTCCTTCTAACATATTTTTTCAGTTTAAAACCAATTCCCATTTTCCTGACACTATCTTTCCATATGAAATACCCCTCTCCTTCCTTTTCATAATCCCCCTTTACTAACAGGCTTCAATGAGAGCTCCTCAAAACCTTTTCATGTCCAAGATGGACAACTACAACTTCTTCAGCCTGTCTTCACAGGAGAGGTGCTTCACCCTCTGATCATCTTCATAGCCTCCTCTGAACCCACTCCATGTCCTTCCAGTGCTATGGTCTCCAGAGCTGGACTCACCACTTCAAGCAGGGTCTCATGAGGGCAGAGTAGAGGGGGACAATCATCCCCCCGACCTCCTGGTCACACTTCTTTTGATGTGATATCCTTTGATGTTGTAAGATTGAATATTATCTCTGATGGTAGTAAACTATGTAATTATTAAACATTAGTTATTTTTTCTATTAAAAACTTCATAAATTGATCACATTTAAAGCACCTCTTGTCTTCAGAGAACATCTGGATGATGCTTTTAGTCATACATTTTAATTTTTAGTCCTGCAAGGAACAAGGAACTGTGATCCTTATGGGTCCTTTCAAACTTGAGGCATTTGATGATTTATCTTTGATATGCACATCAAATTTCACCTACTGTCATAGAGAATTATCAAATAGTAGTTTGTGGGCAGGACAATACTGTCTGACTAAAATTTTTCTTAAAAAAATGACTATATTGTCAATACTTTTTTTGGTAAGGGAGTTTTCCTATTATGTGCAGTTTTTCCATATTATAAAAATCCTTTTCTAAGTGTCTTCACTGTCAATGATTATGGTTTTACCTCAAGGATTGATACCTATTTGCAGACCAAGTTGTATATTCTAGCTCATATTCTACAAATAACACCTGTAAGTGCGAGATGGTACCCAGCAAACATTATTTTTTTAACCTAGTCATTTTCCAATTCAAAGTTTCTGAAAAGGTCTGCAGTTCAAATAATAGTTTCCTGTTTGGTTTGGTTTGGGTTTTTTTTGTTTGTTCCTTTGTTCCTTTGGGATTTTTTTTTTCTGTTGATGTTTGCTTCTATGTACTATGAAATAAGTTATAAAACCTGACTTAAAGTATATTTTCAGGTGGAAACACCACTAAAACATTGTTGGGGATGTTACACAGTAGACAGATATATTCTTGGTTTTATTGACAGTTAAAGATGGTCCCTAGAGCATTCTTTTCATTGGACTGAATCTAGGATATGCTTTGGAACAAAAAGGCTGGCATTCTCCTCATAGAAATGTAAGTATGCATTATAATTAATGTACTGCTCCTGAAGGTAGAACTGAGATCCTAGACTGATTTATAGAGTTTAAATTATAAGATTATAGAGGTATTCAAGTATAAGAAATACATTTATAATAAAAATAACAGTTTAGGTCTTTATCTTTACCACCTGAAGATAATTTAAAAAACCCCAAAACTGCCATACTGAAATCTTCACATATTCTTAAACATATATTAATTAAAATTAAAATATTTTTTTATTTTCTCCAGTCTTTTGCATCTGCAATCACTTGCTACTTCTATATTTTTTAAATACACTATATGTTTACTCACTCCTATTGTTTCTTCAATTGATTACTATATATTCACATTAAGTATTGTTATATTTACCATAATTTCTGTATTTTTAATGGACTCCTGTTTTAAAATGTTTTATAATATAATTTAAGTTCTATTTTTTAATGTTCTGTCGAGTCTGAATAGAGATTTTGCCTTTGCACAGGTTTAGTTTTATTATTTGTCCCAGTTTAGCAAGAACCCTTATTTTAAAATATAGGATGGAAAACTGAGACACTGTTCTACCTAAGGTTACTTTTCACACAAAAAGGAATTTATTTTCAGATAAGTTAATGAGAAGCAATATAATTTAATCCTGAGGTACTAGCTAATGACATAAAACTTTTCTAGAATCATGCCCTAAGTACTTATTTCCCAGGAAAAAAAAATTATAGTCATTGATTTTTTTACCTTTTAATCATTTAGTATAGTATCTTTGTGGTTTGATAAATTGCAACAAATATTTTTGGTATTTTGTATTGACATCATTAAATTGCTAGTTTGGTTGGTTGGTTGGTTGGTTGGTTAGTTTTTCTGGTTTTTGGAGTATCATCAACACTTGCAGTTAGTATAATCTAAATTTAATTAATTGAGAACATTAGGCCTGAGATATCCTTTGTTGCACAGAAAAATATTTTTGTTTTATATCCTTATGCTCTCCTTATTTGCTTTTCTTATTGGTAACTACACATTATCAGCTTCCTTAGTTGAAGAAAAATATCTGCAATAGATTTTCCACTAAGATTTTACAATCAGTCTGCATTTTTTAGTCCTTGTACATCATGACCCATAAATAGTGTTCCCACAGACAGGACTACAATTGCATTTCTTCAAATTATCCCCTAAGGCTACAATCCTCAAAACTGGCTTTGCTGTGGACTGAAGTAATCTTGCAGGAAGCACAAAGAAATACAGCAGGGTGACTCCAAATAAGAATCACAGAATCTTAAAATGCCTTTTCCTTTCTGATTTTTGTTTGCAAATGAACTGATTTCTTTATGATTAAATATTCACTGAGTAATATTCCTGAGTGATTATCTATACAAGGAATGTTGAAAAATCTTGCGTTACAAATCATAGCTGAAGTTATGTCTATGTTACCATTTTTCATGACTAAATGACTGAAAATATTCAAAGGAAAAGAAAAATGGGTATTGATTAAGGACAATTTTGGAGTGATTGTCCTTAATCTCTAATAACATTAAGATGGGTAACCACTGAGGCAAATATTAAGGAACATAACTATGGGCAAATTGATAAGGCAGCAGTCATATTATAAATGCAATGAAATGACATTTCACAAGATTCAGTTAGTACCATGTAAAAATATTTTTTAAGGTAGGGGTTTTGCTAAATTTGGACAAGTCACAAAACTAGGCTTTGCAAATGCAAAATTTCTATTCAAGCACCACAGAACATAAAAACTACAGATGTGAGTATTTGAAATAGCCTAACATGCAATATTTTATAGACAAAATAAGAGGTAGAACTAGTCCACTAGTTCAGCACCTGGTTGTGTATCCAGCTTAGATTGGATATATGTAAAACAAATCAGCCAAGAGAAACAGCCTTATACCAAAACTTTCTCAGCAGGACATGATTTACAGAATAACCATTCACGCTACAAGACATCTAAACAGATGTGTAAAGTCACAAAATCTCTGTAAATCTTTGTTACAAAGTTCATCCACTGTTGAATGAAGTACCCACGAGAACTATTTTTTTTTTTAATTTTTTGTTTTTCCTTCCAGGCATAAACTTAATTCCTAACAGTTTAGAGTTCCAGTATCTGCAAAATTAATCTAATATACCACCTGGAAAACTATTGTGAAGATTGCTTAGATAATTTTCATACTTTGAAATTGCAATATGTTAATAAAAAATTACCCCAGTTTGTTGTCGTGGTTTGACATGGAAGTGATTTTTTTTTCAGGAAGTTGGGTCAAACCAATCAGTGGTCAAGTTTAGATATTGGCACCTGAAGTGACCACTGAAGATAGGGATACGCCTCTGAGAACACAGGGGGTTAAAAGCAAGAACTCCCAAGAGCTCGCTCTCTTTGGTTCCGGTCAGGGTGCTGTGCAGACCTCCCCTGCCCAGCCATGGGGCTGGGTGGGGGAGGGGAAGCCATGAGGCCTGGTCGAGGTGAGCCGAGGGGTAGAAGGACTGGAACCGAGCTAGCTCCTGTGGACGGAAGGGTAGAGAGAAGCGGAGATGTCTTTGTCATTCCCCCCCCCCCCCCCCAGAGAGAAGAGATAGAGAGTCCGGACGGCACCTGTAACTTTGCCGGCGCGGAGGAGAAGGGGGGGGGAGGAAGGCGCCCAGCCTTGGCCTTGAGTATCGGCTGCTGGGCAGAGATATCAGCCGTCCAGGGAGTCTGAGCTTTTAACCCTTTCCTGAGAAATGAAGGCTTTGTAAAATATTGCTCCTCCTTGATTTGAAGTAGAAGAGAGACAGTCTGGGATCCGAGATGATGGAAGAAGAAATTCTCGAGTTGGAAGGAGATGATGGAGTGGCTTGTGGCTGGACTTCTCTTGTTAGCCATAGACTGAACCAAATTCTCCTAACAGAAGCTGCACTTAGGGTGGTGCGTTGGTGTGCCAGGAGACCTGTTTCAGTGATTACCAGCAGAGGAGTAGAAGGAAAGTGTGGAGAAGCCCTCTATCTTCAAGGAAGAAGAAGAGGAGCCGAAGACCTCTATTCTTAGACCCTCAGCCCCAGGGGAAAATAGGGGGGACTGTAGTCCCAAAATGAGAAACTGAACTGTTGTCTCTTTTGGTCCATGGCAAAGCATCCTTAAAGGAGCCCTATGAGCAGTCTGTCCATGCACGGTGGTAAGAGCACTGTGACATGGAAGGAGAGTGCCACCATGGCAAATTTTCTTCGGGCGATTGCCATGTGTGACATGGAAACACAAGGGTGGCAATTGTGTTTCCTGGGGGGGGTCTGTGGCACAAGAGAGACTCCTGTCTCCCTTGAAAGACTGAGTATTCGAATATCTGAAGGGTGGCAACTTGATCAAGATCCTGGGTGGTGTCTCACTGTTGAGTTTGTTTAGGAATTAGGTGGGAGGAGGAGGGGTGTTTTAGAAAGTCTTCATCCAGGATTTAGTGTTTGTAGTTTTATAGTAGTAGTAGTTTAATAAAGTTCTTTCCTTAGTTACTAAGTTTGGGCCTGCTCTGCTCTGTTCCTGATCACATCTCACAGCAATTATTTTAAAAAGTATATTTTCATAGAGGTGCTGGCATCGTGCCAGTGTCAAACCATGACATTTGTGAAATGAATATTCTGTTCTATAAAACATCAAGCTCAGTAAAAAATAAAACAAAACCAAAAACCCCCCAAAAATCATGAGGAAAGAAGAAAGGTGGAATATTTAGAGTTGTGGCATTTGTCCTCCCAAGTAACCATTAAACATGATGGATCCCTGCTTTCCTGGAGATGGCTGAACACTTGCCGACTGATGGAAAGCAGTGGCTGATTTTTTTTTTAAATTTGTTTTGCTTGCTTGTGCAGGTTTTAGTTTTCGCATTACATTATGTCTTTACCTCAATCCATTAGTTTCCCTACTTTTATCTGTGCACTTCCCCTGGAAGGGAGTGAACATGTGCCTGTGTGGAGCTTAGCTGTAGTTAAGCCCCAACTATAAATATTATTTTTATGTTATTTACATACATGCTACTGGTACTACAGTGAGCAGATGACATCCAAAGGAAAACTGTAATGAAACAAAATACAACTCTTTTTAGGGTTGTACCATAGTTTTAATGGATAGGAAATAGCCAGAATAATATGATCTAGTTTTCATTAAGGATTTCAGTACCTAAGATTTATGATAAACACAATTTTAGCCTAAATGGAAAAAAAATTGTAACATAAGTAGAAAATTTTCCAATTTATAAGCTGATCAAATTAACTCTTTCTGTTTAGAGATAAAACTTGGAAAGTTTAGCTGGAGTGATTGTTCTCAGAATACACTGGAAGTAGGTTTTGTAAGGAAATGGCTACAGAAATTTAAGTATTGAAAGTGATAGAGGAAGCCGTGGAGAGCTGTGGGAGCTGTGATAGAGGAGCTGTGGCTTGTGAGGTCAGTGAACAATGAAGTACAGAAAGGCTGATGTCCTTTCAGATCTCTTTTCTCCCCCTTTCTTCCTTGCCTCATTACCCTTCCTCCTTCCCCAGGAATTTGCTTTTGTTCTGTGGTCTGTACTGACTATATTGAAAATAATTTGATCAAATTTGTGTTAAATCGAAACACAAGCCTCCAGACAATATTTTCATAGACCTTTCACATTCTCCATTATTTGGGTGCTCAGATGGAATCCACTGATCTCAGTGAGAGCTGATGACATGCTGTAATCAAAGCAGCATAATGTCATCTCCTCTCCAAACAAAAAATGCAATCACTGAATTGAAGGACTGTGTATGCTTACTCAAATAACCACTATGCCTACTAAGTTTCACAGAATCTTAACAATCTTTCTGTGGCAGCAGAATTTAGGTGAAGTGATGAAATTTTTTATTACTGAAGGTGAGTTATACAGTCTCTTCTCCTTATTTCTTTGGAGAATTATAGCTTACAGGCTGCCACACAAGGAATTTCACAATATACAACTGACTGCACTGCTGAGTTTATAATGCTTTGCATCCAATTTGCTTGAACTGCGAGTGTGATTCAGAGCTATTGAGGCTTCTGTGTACATGTCAGCACCCACATATTTATATTGTGTTCATTGCAACCCTTTTCCACCCTGGTGTTCATACCATGCTAAAATCAGATTTCCCTTTGCAGTCAGCTGAACTTCAACACATTATTTTTTAAAATAATCCTCAGGTTTAGGATTGAGGCATCACTACAGCCAAACTGATGGCAGCTAAAATTATGGAATCACTTTAAAATTTCGTATTCAACATATATTTTGAATGTGTTTATAATTTATTAAGATGATTCAAGACTTAATTTTTGTTCTTCATAATACAAAAGGGAAAATTTCAAAGTATTAAAACTGGTTTATAAGAGCAACATAAACTATACTGCAAGTGTTTTTTTCCTAATAATTGGGGATTGTGTGCTGGACATTTTAGCAAAAGACACCTTTTTTGCTTGTAAAATCACACCACAGATAATTTTTACCTTTATATAAGATGAGAAATTTATTGAACTATTATCTGCATTTAAAAATAACTCTAAAGCTAGAAAATTAGAGAGAATTAACATATGGAACCAAACAATGTATTATCCAGCTGATACGTGAAAGATAATAACAACTTCAAGTACAGCAAAGCAAACTGGTTTAAAGTGATTGCCAGTTTGGGTTTGGTAAAATATTTTAAGAAAAGTAGTTATTGCAACTGTTTGTCTCCTTCTAATAGTAGTTTACTGTTCTTATTGGTCTTTCATACACAACTCCAAATGCTGAAAATATATGACATAATTTTTATATTCAAAGGAAAATTTAGGATCTGAAGTACATGATGAATTTTATACTAAGACATCTACATGCATCTCACACAGTTTGTCTGGCAAATTAATCTCTCTGGTACTTCAAAAACATTTTGGAAAGCCTTCAGGTGAGAACTGATTTTGAATGGGATAATTAACCTTGACAGTAATTTCTTCACTTCAGAGCCAAATAGCAGTTGGAAAGATGTATTCACTTTTCACAGAGTGCCAGGTACTTATGGCCTGGAAAGAGGCTATAATGTGTTCAAAAAATGTGTATTTTAAGCAGGCATGGAAAAAGGTTCCAACAGAGACTCATCCATCAAATTGCTGGAGAAGGACATGATTTATGCAGGAGGCAATAGAGGCCCTGGCTGGATGTTTGTGGTAGGTTATTTTCAGTCCTAAACTAGTGTAAGTGATTGTTTCCTGAACTAATACAATCAAGCAATATAATTAGATTATCCTAAACACTTGTTTACATATTATTAAAGATGTAATCTTAATTTCTTTCCTTCTGAAAGAAAACAATGAATAATAAAGTTTTATAAGCTCAGTATCATAATTGTAGGTAAATCTGCTGGCAATGCAATTTGACAGACATATTTTTATGGTTTTAACAAGCCAAAAACAGGTCTAAAAGGAACTTTGCATGTTATCCATTGCTCATTTTCATTGAGTAAGTAGTATTCATTGCTTATATTAGTATTTCCATTATGTGCATATGGTTTAACTGTTTAAGTTTTCAATATTAAAATTAGAACTGTTTTTGTACTTTGGGTTGAAAACAGTTGTCTCACATAAAGTGAACTGAGAATTTTAAAAATTGCTAATAAAAATGCCAAAGAACACATTTCAAGTTTTCCAGCGAATGCTAATGCTTAGAATTTTTTTTTCTAGGCAACATGCAAATATGTAAAGAATACTTTGAAAGGTGCAGAGCTACACCCATGGAAAATTGTCTTTGAAAATCTTATCCATCATTTGAATTAATTTTTTTTTTAAAAAGTTATTCACTCTTCTCTAAGTTTTCCTACTAAGTGGCTTTTCAGAAAAAACAATGGATGAGATTTCTTAAGATTATTAAGAAAGTTGATATAAAATAGTTTTTCATCTACTTGCAAATCCTAGATAAGTAGAAAAAAAATGCACAGGAGATGTATGTACATTTCAAATCTATTTTGGAAAAGATATAGCTTCTGTTTGACCTAAGCAGCTTTGTATTTCATGTTTGCCTATTGAATCCCAGTCCCTGAAGTCTTGAGACCTACATTGCCAGGAAAAGTCTTTGTACTTCACATACAGTTGACTACTTCTCTAAATTCTGACAACTGCATTTGTTAGATCTTTATAAAACCATAATGAGAGTTTAGATGCTGCTTAGACAACAGTGTTTTAGATTCCTACTCTGTAGGAACTGAGTATCAACCTAAAAGTTTTAGTGGAACAGAGCAGTAGTAATTTTAGTTGTATCAACAGAAGAAAGAAGAAGCTCTGTTTTAAAAATTTTAATGGATAAATGTAATAGTCTCAAATAGTTTCTACAGTTTATAAGCTGTCCTACTGATTTATTGTAATGCATGAATTGTCCCTGGAAACTAATGGAAAGTTCATAGCACTCTGTTGCTTGCAATATAACATTTAACTGTACAATTTTCCATGTTTCTTTCGAAAATTCAGGGACGTGTCTCACAGTTGGACATTTCAGGCACTTGAAAGAACTTGTGTTTGCTGGAATGCTTTCATTGCAAGGACAGAAAGACACTACTGCTCATCAACTGGTCTATTATGAACTCTTTTGCCTTTACGTTTCCTTATATATGTCAATATCCAAGGAGATTTGTTGTTGTAAAGTATGCTACTGTAAAGGAATTAGCTAAACAAGCTTAATTTTCAACTAATTAAATTTATTAGATATTGTGAGTGACAAGTTTTACATTGTGAAGAAGAAACACACAACATTAGGGAATAAAAGAGAAAAATAGTCAGTAGTACGTAAAAAGTAAGCAACAAAATGAAGATTGTGATAATTATGCAAAATAGAGGATTCCCTGTTCTAGTGCTGGCAATTTCAGTGTAAGGATGTTAAGCACAGTCTCAAGACAGTGCAGAACATACTGTGTTTTCCTTAAGAAGAAAGAAAGACCACATGAGAAAGATAAACCTTTCCTGAACTTCTTAAACAGTGCCTTCTTCCTCTTAGGATTCAGGTTTTCTGGTAGAATGCACATGCCCTTCATTAAGAAAATAGCAAATGTCCTCAAGGACTGATAGCATGTAAACTAGAGGCAGGAAAAAGACAAAGATTAAAATAAAAAGTAAATAAGTTATGTATTTAAAATTCCTCCTGCCTATGTGTAAGTACACTATCTTGGAAATCACCTGTCCCAGACATTTATAAGCTTCTGTAGTTGACAAAAAAATAATTACAGCAGTAATCTGATTCCTTATCTTCCTGATTCCAGAAAGATAAATAAAAATGTGGCACAAAATATGCCATATAGTTAAAAACTTGATGTTATTTTCAAATTTTTAACTTTATCCTACAATTTTTGGATAATTTTCTCTGTAAATTTAAGCTATGCATTTCAGATTTTTGCCACTCAATCAGCTAGTACATCTAGTCTCACCTATCATTCTTTAGAAGCCTATATGACTGTCTGAATACTGTAATTCTACATCAAAATTTTGTTTTCTTGACTATAAAGAAATAAACAAACCTGGAGGTAGCTGAGTAGATGACAATTTTCCTAATGCTACCTTTTCCACTCTCAAATAGGAGTAAATTTATTCTGCAGTTCAGTCTGTCACAGCAGATGAAGGGAGGTGATCCTTCACCTTTATTCAAACACTGGTGGTATATGTGCCTGAAATACTGCGTCCAGTTCTGGTCTCCTCAGCACAAGGGAGACAGGGACATACAGGAGAGAGTCCACAGAAAGGCCACAAGGATGGTGAAGGGACTGGAGCAGTTCTCATATGAGGAAAGGCTAAGAGAGCTGGGACGGTGCAGCCTAAATCACCTCAGGGGAATCTTGTAAAGTCATGTAAATACCCACAGAGATTTTGCAGCGGGGACAGAGCCAAACTGGTAAGAGGACCAGAGGTAATCAGCACAAACTGAAACACAGAAGGTTCAATCTGAACATCAGGAAACACATTTTTATTGTGAGGGTGATTGAGCCCCAGTACAAGTTGCTCAGGGAGTTTGTGATGTCCCTCCTTTGAGATATTCATGGTCCTGGGCATATCTCTTTAGGAAGCCCTTCTTGAGAAGGGGTTTGGACCAGATGACCTCACTCATTTTGTGAATCTGTGATCTTCCTTGATGTGGAGGATTCATATTCATTTTTAGAAAACCAAATGTAAATGTCTAGATATAGGACTTGATTTAATCATCTCATGCTTTTGATAATCCACTGGGTACCAACTTAACTTCTAAATGTCATATCCTATCTGCCAGGTCTCTGCAGATATCTCAGGTGTCATAGAACATGTAAAATAATGATATATGGGAGAACCTAAATCAAGAAAGCACCTGTATCAGACTGAGACAAATACATACACATATGATGTGTTAATTTTTTTTTTATGAAAGTCAGTAGAAGAAATACAAAAATCTCTATTGAGCTTCAGTTTGAAGAATGATTCCTCAGTTCTTTACCCTAACTCAAACCCCACTTGAAGCTCAGCCTGCAAGGGACATTCATATCATAAAGCAATATCAGTTGTCTGCACTTCAGAAGGCATTTTCTATTCTTTGTGCTCTTTGAGAACTTCCTCAAAAAATGCAGAATTAGAGGGATGATTGTGTAAGTGAAATTTAAAACATCTAAGAAGGATTGTTAAACAGAATAACCAGAATGGTGTTCAAATGAAACTTTACATATTTCTTACATTTCTCCTGATGCTGTTCTAGGCCTCAGTATAAATTAGGATAAATAGGATGTCTTTCAGTTTTAACAATCGTGTTTTTAACATTTCCCCAAGTATTTTTTTTTATATTTATCCCTCTCCTTCTTCAGACTGCGGCATAATCCCATTCCTAATCCCAAACTATTCTAATAAAATCATTCTCATCTAGATGCAATCACATTCTTCTTTATGTGCTGGAACCAATCAAACATTTTACATTCATCAACACACTATCACTTAAGCAACATATTATTTTGCCTGAGAGGTCAACTGGACATTTCAGAATGTAAATGTTCATGTGGTAACCTAAAGCAATGTTGGCCATTGCAATTTTTAATTTTGAAAGGCTATGGGAAAATAGAGCTACTTACTTGGATCTATTGACTGAATTAAGTTGGTAATGGAAGAGAATAGAAACTCTGCTCTATAAAGTGTCATTTCTAATATATAATCAGATTGTCTCTTTCTTGAAATTATTTAGCTTCCAAAAATCATAACTTTTGATCTATAGCAGTAAGGAAAGCACTTGAATATTAATTCTTACTGGAAAATAATAGAAATGTCATGACTATTTTTTCAAGAACAATAAAATAGAACTAAAATGTGATGTCTCTTTTCTCTCCCTTTAAATAATTCTATGATTTACATTTATCAGTGAAATCTCGGTTATGAAAAGATAATTTTTCCCCATAATCTGACTACTTGAAGAAAGGCACAATAAGAAATGAAACATTAATGTGCAGTTTATATTAGATGTTTCTTTAGAATTTATTTAAAGAAAATAATCAAATGGATGTGTCAATTAAAACACAGCAAGCAAGAACCATTTATGGAAATGATGATTCAAGGTTAGCTTGCTGCAATATTTTTTAATTCAACAAACAGTGAAATCAACTTGTTGCTTCCATAATAGATGGTTATGACAGAGCTAAAGAGCACAGAATGTTTTTGTAGTCCCTTGTCTAATTAATATTTCTCTTGTATGACCTACATTTCCCTGAACTGTAACAGCAATGACCCCCAAAAGCCTGCTTTTGTTTGAAAAATCTTTGGTAACATGTTTAAGAGATCAAAGGCTACTCAGTCAGTGTTAGTACACCTTCAGTTTGAAATAAGTGATAAAATAAAGTCATATTGCTGCAGCAATTTGCAGAGGAAAACCTTTCCATGCTAGTTTATCTCACTTGTCTCTAATGGATGCCTACAGATGCTGTGCTGTAATAACACGTGTGTGTGACTTACGTTTCTTTGATTTTTTCTTGTCTTTTCCATTTTATCTATTTTTGTTCTTTTAGAATGGAAGAAATATAGAAAGAAAACATGCTGAATGTTTTAATGCTAATGATGTTCAGCTAAGTTTCGGTTACCATCAGAATCTATTACATCCTAGGTAGATTTACTGCCAGAACATGGTTACAGAAAATGCAGTATTTCACCCAATAAGAATATAAGCAGTTATTTTAATGACAAATACTAAAATCTACATTACTGAATCTTTTAAAATTATTCTTCATTTTTATCTGTATTTTGACATAGATGAACTTTAAACTTCGTACTAGATATATTATATCAAAATGTACCTTTTGTGTTTTTTTTCTCCAAGGTGCTAATGGAGTGAACTCTGAAAACACTGACTCCAATGTCTAAGTCAGTTGAGTGTTGTCTCTTTCTGCTTAATATAGTAATTTGTACTGCAAAAATCACAGAACCACAGAATAGTATGAGTTGAAAGGACCCAGAAGGATCATTGAGTCCAATACTTAAGTGAAAAGTGCTGCAAGTGTACCAATTACAAGCCAAGGGAAAAATAAAGAATAGTGAAAGAGACCTAGTGCAGATATATTTGAAATTTATAATTCATATAAATGTATTGTTTCCCTACTTAGTCTGAAATTTTGTTGCCTCTAAGGAAAATGACCTGGTATTTGTATTCTGCATTTATAAGCAAATCCAAACCCCATACAGAATTGACAAGAGAATAGCAGGAAAACAATTAAAAATCTATAAAACTAAAGGGAGACAAAGTTGGGGGAGGGGGGTGTTGGTGCAGGGAGGCGTGACCTCACTACTGTCTAAAATTTCTTCATGAGGGGGAGCAGACAGAGGTCTCTCCTCTGTCTCAGACAGATCTTTTTTCTCTTGCGACTACTGATAAGACGCGAAGGATTTATTTGCAGTTGCAACAGGGGAAATTCAGATTATATATTAGGAAAAAGTTTTTCAGCGAGGGAATTGTCAACAACTGGTACCAGCTCTGTGGGGAAGTGGTCATTGCCTCAACATTGTTTGCATTCATGAAACATTTTACAAATAAGTTTTAACTTTTATTTTGCCCTGTATGGAGTCAGGAGTTGGACTTGAAGATCCTCCTGCCTCCCTTCCTAATCAGGACATTCTAAAAAGCTGTGATTTTTAAGTTCTGAGAAATGGATGTTATGGTCAGGCTCACAGAGTTTGCGTATTGTCAGCTTTTTAAGCTAGGTAAATGACCCTATTTTGTTTCTGTGTCCTCTTTACTGAGTAGAACCACAAAAGGCACCTTGCTTTTGCTTTCTTGATTGAAGTCATGTCTAGAAAAGAAAAATGGGTCAGTGTTTAAAATGTGTTAACTGTATACTGTACTTATCTGTGCAGAAGAAAAAGTATTAATATGTCCTTACAGGCCCACACCACTCAGCTGATAGTTGTTAGCAATCTCATTTTAATGCCATTGGCAACAAGGATTATTTGCATCCCAAAATCTCTGTAGATTATATAATTGGAAAAATAAACTAAAAAAAAAATTAAAAATTACAGATATTGCCTTGAAAAACAGTCATAACCAATTTATATTGGATTTTATGTAGGGAAATAGGTAGGGGAAAATGTTCATTAACTTGTACCAGATACCTATATATTGTCCTTAATAGATTTTTTTCAGACTGTATTTTCATTTAACATTTTAACTGGCAGTCCACCATCCCTTCTGTTTCCATGAGGTAAGTAATATACTCCCATGGAAGTGATGCTGGTTTTCCTTTATAATTGCTTCAGATAATTTATTTCATCTTGTGCATTGCAGAGAGAACCGTCTTACACTGCTAGTTAACTCATACCTAACTTCCTTCTTTCCTACAACTTTGTGAAAAAAATATATATAATCATCTTGCACTCTTCCTATTTTCATTTAGTACTTCTTGCAACAGAAAAGATTTGAAAGATTTAATAATTTTTATGTTTCATTGGACCAACTGAACCAGAGCTAAGGTTAAAAAGATTTTTGTGGAAATTGTCTGACATTAACTTCATCTAAGTTACTGTCTTTTATTTACTAATCTTACTCTGAAACACGGGATTCAACACTTCAGGGAAATGCGATAACCACATTAAGGTTTCTGAGTGATATTCTTTTTAAGTTATAGAGTAGACTTCTAAATATATTGATTAGTTTGTTATGCAAGTTGGAGTCATGGATTTTTAATGTTTCATTCTTTTAATAAGTGAAGTGTCAGTTTTTTTATCTTCTTTCATTGCTTTCTAAGTTGGTGTAAAATATCTTTTGATTTTATTAAGACAATCATGTTGAAGCAGAACATCTACTCTGCTGATTCTAGTTAAGGCTAAAATACAAGTCTTTACACACTAAAGATACTCAGGTGAGATAAAGAGACTCTGATCATAGCTTCCTCTCAGTCCTTTTAAAACAAAGAAGAAAATCATAATTTTAAATGGCTACCTATGGTTACATTAATACCCGGTAAGTAAGATTTTTCTGGTGGTCTTTGACAGGAGTCTGCAGAATTTTCTAAGAATTCCTACTTAGTGGCAACTTCCTCAGCAGGGAACCTGTATTAGGACCCCTTCTTTCCTCTTAAAGTCTCTTTCAGATATCAAGTGAATCCACTTAAATATAAAATCATCTTCCTGAGTAGCCAAGTACAACTTCTAACCTACTTTCGTAAATTATTTTTTAGTGGTTTTTTGTCAATAATTACTGCTTGGCATCTAAACAGTAATAGGTATGTACACATAATTTCTCTTATTTTGAGTACTTACTATCTCAAAAGTCAGATATTTCCTTATGAATCCAAATTTTATGCTCATATTTACATGCAGGTTTTCTAGTTTAATGTCGACTTCTTGGTTCTCAATAGAAAATCTGCCTTTGGTACTAAAAAAATAATAATCAGTTTGCTACTGGATTACCATTTTGACTTTTTATGTTATCACTCATTGTGAATGGTTGTGATGTATAGGTTATTTGCCTGTTTGTATGGGGTTTTTTTTAAGTCCTATTTTTTCAACAGTCAGTATTAAAAGAAATAAAAAACTGTCTTCACATGAGTTAAACAAAATCATGGTGGTACATCATATGGTACATTTGCTGAAAAAAATAAAAAATCTTAGAAATTTTTACAGGATAAGTAGCTACCTCCCCAGAAAGTAGATTATTTAGATTATACCTGTGTAGTCTATTATCATGCACAGCTAAAAGTCACGTCCCATCTTTCAGTAGGTGCTTTGTTCCTGGCCATTGAAAAATATAATCAGGTATTAAAATTGTTCAAGTGTGGAAAAATGTCATTAAGCTAAAAAAGGTCAAGTACAGAAGTTACAATTTTGGAAATTTGATTAAAAATAAATACATTTGTAAAATTTTCACCTGATAGTGAAGGAGTTGAGTTTGGTGATAAGACATTGCACACCTGTGGACTAGATCAAATTGTGATTATGAAAATTTCTTAAAATGCATTTTATTAAATTTATTTAGAAACTCAGATTTTCAATATATTCACTTATTGACTGTATTGAACTATGTTCTTAATATCCAGACTGGAGTGCTTCTAGAGATGAGCTGTTTTTTTGATATAAACAGAATATGCATGATTTGGAATGGTTTAAAGGTAAATGGTTTCCTGAGGACTGATACAGTCCATCAAAAATTAAGAATAATAAATTTTATTAGCTATAAATAGATGGGAAATGCAAAATTCACATTATCTGCAAAAATGTTACCACAGATTAGGTTTCTCTGGGTAGGGAGTCATGGGTTTGGCAGGGGAAGGAGGGGAGGATTGTCCATTTTTTATCGAGGATATAAAGCCCTTAACTAAACCAGAAGTTACAGTCTCTATCAACCATGAAAAAAAAATCCCTCTTATAAAGCAACAGTAATAACATCGATTTAATCAATAAGGTGCTGGTTTATTTTCCTTTACTGCAGTTCTTCCACTGTTGGACTCTTTCCCTCTATTATAATAGATCAGATATCCTCCTTATGTTTTCCAAGGTTTGCTGCAATCTTTATTACAGGACTAGAAATTTGCTTTTACTTTCATTCTAAATGTATTTTGATGTCCTTTGCACAGATAAGCTTTCTATAGCTTTGAAGAAATAGGAATCATCTCATCATGTAATTTAGTACACTCAAAGTGCATTCAAAACCCTGTGATTGCATATAACCATGACTATTTTTTACTTAGAACACTCAATCTGCTATACATGATTATTTTTAAACTAGCTATTTAAAAAAGATCTGAGGGCATCTCAAGGTTACTATAAGAACAAAAAGAATGTACGAAAAAAACAACTCTTGCCTATTAGTTTCCCTACATTATAGATCTTTTTTTTTGTCATCCCAGGAGTGTTAGTGACATTCATTCTCAATACTCAGTGTCTGTGTGGCTCATTAGAAAAAAACAAACAAACAAACAAACAAAACAAAAAAAAAAAAAAAAAAAAAAAAAAAAAAAAAAACAAAACAAAACAAAACAAAAACCCCCAGATTGTTCTTTATGATTCAGTATCCCCATGGGTGAATATTGAGGTACCTGGATTTGATTACCTTCTCAGTAATATAGCTTTGCAAGATAAACCTTAAAATTAAACTGGAAGAATTCACTAGAAGAACAATAAAATTATGGTTAAAGTGGACAAAAATCTGAAGAGACAATGAAAATATTTGTCCCTAAAAACAAACATTAGCAATGTTTGAATTAGCAATTCAGCTATGCTGATTAAAAAATTACCCTAAAAGCAAAGAATGTTCATAACTAGGTAGAAAAATGTAGTCAAAATCTGAAATGTTTTCATTTCCTCTTAAAGATCAAATGTTATTTTTAAAAGCAAGTAATATGATACAATAAAAATCTGCTTTGTGTCCAAGAAATATGGAGGAAGATGAGATACTTTTATCAATAATTTTTAAAACATTACAAAACAGATTAAATAAATTAATTTTTATTATTTCAAGTAATGAAAAACTTCCCAGAAAGATGATCTCTTTTTTGAAGGAAAATACATTGAAAAACATGTCCTTATTTTCTAACTGGGATCTCAGTGGAGTAAACTTTAAAGTCAAATACAAAAGTTTTCAGGAAAAAATGCAAGATTTTTTTTTCTAGATTTCTAAATGATTGTTATTTTCTGCCAAAAGTTTTCAATGTATGAACATGCTTTTGTAATTAATGTATGTGACTGAGTCCAGAGGCTTGTTTTTCTTATTTTCTTAGTGTTTTTTTAACCAAAATCTAATCCTATTGTGGTTTTTTTTTACTGCTTTTAGTCCTGTAATTGATTTTCCAGGATTATTCCCTTAAACCTTACTCAAATTTCTTTCAAGTGTCATGAACTAAACTTCTGTTGAAATCAGTACCTAAAACACACTGACCTCTACATCTTGCATCACCTTTCATATCCTTCATTAGAAATGAACTGATTTTATTCAAGTACATATTCTCAGGAATGCTGGGCACCTACTGGTAAGTTAATTAAACTTCTCCACAACACATAAAAAGCAACTTACATTTCTATTTAGCTTTTCATAAAATGGCAATAGAACTGCTCACAATAGGTATAATGTATTGTAAAAAAAAAAAAAAATCATACTTGCTTTTTTATTTAAGTCAATTAATCTTTACAAGTACTTTGCAAATCTGTTTACTCCCTCAACTTCTTAGTTTTAAAATATCAGGTAGAAATCTATATTGTAAAAATAATTTTGCTCTTCAAAATGACTTATTTAAAGGATGGAACTTTAGAATAAAAACTTTATTGAGGAAAAAAATACTTGCACCAATTCTTTTTATTATTAACACTAGAAATAACAGAATAGAGCTTCTGCTATGTACATGGATAATAAAACAGACCTAATTATTCCTTTTATTTCACTCTCTTAGAACTTTCAGATGAAAAGATACTAGAAAATAAACTGTGGGCTAATACTAAGGAGTTTATTAGTGCTGTGTGTGGACACTATATGGAAATAAAATTTCCCATAAAATCTGATGGTGAACCTGTTTCACATAGAGGCAAGAAAACTAGAGACACACTTGGGAAAGCACTGTATATTCACTTCAGGAGTGAATCAGCTAGTAAAATAATTTCAATTTTATTTTTATTAGGTGAATGCTAAATTCTCATTTCCATATATAAGGTGTTTTTCTTTAACTTATCTAAAATGCACTTGAAATAGCACAACAGACAGTTGAGACTCATGCAACTTTTGAGCCAGTTATGTATTTCCTATAAGATCATGACTGAATAACAAACAATTAAAACTGCAGGTATGGATTGAGAATTTTAAGTCTCCCTCTCTTCTAGGTAAATCCTTAGGCATAATTTGCCTTTTATTTGTTTCTCTGTTCCTAAATACCTCTGACACTATCATCTCAGGGGACACTAGAAATATTTCTACTTATGATATTCATGTTCTAATGAAGAACATGCTCAGCTGTGAGATAGAAGAGTTAAACTGGCTTTCTGTTCCTCATACATTAGAAGGTAGACTTTTAATCCATGAATGCATACTTTCACTCTACGAGCATTATGTAAAAACACAAAGAGTAGCACTTCATTCTATGCTTGTCTCCTAGAAGGACCAAGATCCCAAATGGATGTGTGTTCATGTAAAAGGTTTGGGATTCACCTTATAGCAGCCTTCCAGTACCTAAAGAGAGTTTAGAAAAAAATGGGAGAACAAATTTTTTATAAAGGCAGATACTGATAAGAAAATTTTAAGCTAAAAGAGAGGAGGTGTATGCTAAATGTTAGGAAGAAGCTCTTTTCCAGAGAATAGCACAGCACTAGACCAGATTGCCCAGAGAAATTTTGGGTTTCTGGAAGTGTTCAAGGCCAGCTTGGATGGGACCCTAAGCAACCTGATCTAGTAGGTTGTCCCCTTGCCCATGGCAAGGGGAGTGGAACTAGATGATTTTTAAGGTGTGCTTCTAACCCAAGTAATTTTATGATTCTGTGATCCTGTGATTTCCTCTGATCCCCTGTACTCCAATAGGAAGTAGAAACCAAACAAAAACACTGTTGTCTGAAGGCATTGTATGACCAGATACATAAAATGGAAAGGCAAAGCATCAAAATTATACGAATTGCTTTATTCATCCCTGCATATCATCTGGGTTGTCTGCCTGTTCATTGACAGCATAGGACAATTATTCAGTTAAACTCAGCTGACCATACCACCTTCCGGGGGACTGGCAATCTAAAATTCTAGAGGGCTATTCTTCCTGGTCTGAACAAAAGATATAACATCCTGTATTATATTCACCAGAATGAATAATGCATCTACATGGATCCAGAGTTATTTAGGCTTAATGTTACTTCTCATTCTCATTGCAACCATACAGAACTACAGTGTACTGCTTTCTCTTAGTTATAATCATTGTATAACAACTCAGGTAAAATAATTTTATTGCCTCACATATCCTATGAACTATAAAACTGTACTGCTACATTGACCCTTACAGTTTTCAGTTTGACTAGCTGGACATCCAGCTTATCTTCCTGTTTATAGCCTCAGCAAGCTACTCGTTACACTCTGAGCAGGCTCAGATAATGAAAACACTAAAGTGTTTCTTAGTCTTAGAAGCAGGTACTAAGCACCTATACCAAATGTGCTAGAGCTGACAGAAGTAAAAAGCAAGTAATTTTACTACACTGGAAATCATTTTATTCCCCAGTTACCAACTTCCAAATTATTCTTAAACATCTGGGTCTTCTAACGTATTCCTGAAATATGCCTCATTGCATTGTATAGAGATGAAACATGTTGACTGTGAGATTTTATGCATATATGGCTACCTGAAAAATGAACAAAAGTTAACTAGACAGTCAAAGTAATTACTGTTCTGTGTTTTCATATGGTCAAAATGAGAACAAAATTTTGTTTTCATCTAAAATACTTGATTTTGTGTCTGATTTCAAAGCAAGAAGGCGTGCCACTTGAGTTTGGCAAAATGGCAATTTCTCTTGGCTGAACATTGGGAAACAATTTCTTATGGCATTTTTACAATTGCTTAGACCATTTAGTATTGGATTATCAATCCTATTTGTTTTAAGGAAGTCCCAAAATGAATCTGCTTTTTAACGTAAAAAGAATTCTTGTTATCTGAATTTGCATGGTCTGTTCTTATGTGTATATTTCTTATCATAAAATAACCTATTCCTGCAATTCATTTAAAAACTCCAATTTATTTTTCTCTTAGCAGGATTAACATTCCCTTTGTTATCATTATCATTGCTAATCATTAGGTTTGTCATACAATTTTTGTTCATGCATTCATTTGTTCATTTTTTGTTATTTTAGTCTGTGATTCTGTAACCTAAAATTGTGCTCATTTTTCAACAGTAAATTCTATAGTAAATGAAATTTGACTTTCCTTTTTTCAGATAAATTATGTAAGACACATATTAAAGAGCAGGAAGCTAATTGTATGGTGTTCATATTTGTCTTTGAAAATATTTCTAGACAGTAGCGTAACAAAATCTGAGGTTCAGCATACTCACAAACTCAGCATTATATTATTTTCATATTTTTATTTTAACTTTAATATAAAACATTTTTCCAGAATTGGAAGTACATTTAGATCTTGCAGAAACATGTAGTAAGAAAAATATAAAGAACTGCTTTTCTTTGGAGTGACTAAAAATATACAATCCTTCTTATTAAAAAAATGTTTATGCATATAATCTCTTCACTCTGAAGAGAAATATGTATGTCTTTAGTGTTATCTTCACTCCAAAGAAAAGAAGCTCCTGATATTTTCCCTACTATCATCAAGCAGTAGGAAAAACAACAACAAAACCAACAAACACAGCATCCATGTGATAACTTGCAAAGACTTGAAACAAATTTTCTAACATTTTTCATGAGAGAACTCAAAAAAGGTCTAAAGATAGTAAAAGTGGATATATTTTTGATAGCCTAGTTTCTGTCATGGTCCACAGGTGACAGAGGCTGTGGTGAAACTATGAGGGGGATTTGATGTCTGAACATTACTTATTTGTTTTTTTTTTTCCAGGAATCTGCATGGAAAAGATTGTAGGTGTCCATTCAGATAATTTTCAGTACCTAAATACAATATGAGATTTGTATATTTTACTTGTTTGATTTGCAGGAGTTGTGTGCGAAATTTCTGTATTTTCATCAATTTATGTGTTTCTCTATGTTTCTTTTGTTGCAAAAATCAAAAGATAATATTAGTATTCATATGTATTGTGCTATTTGATAAATACCATTAGAACTTTAAAATATTAGTAGTATCCTAAAAAAAAACATGTTATTTTGACATCATTATGCAAAGTGGAAGGTAGAAATGTGATTAAAAAGAATGAAATATTCCAAGAAAAATAAGGAAACCATTGTTGACACAGACTCAAGAGCGAGAGTCTGTAAAAGAGATTTCTTTGTTTGCTTAGGGCAATCACTATTTACCCAGCTGTGTAAGTTCCCACCAGATTCTCCAATACCCACAACTTTAAAATCATGAGAGGAGCAATTCTTCTTAAGGCACTTTACACAAGAGTATGCTCAGTTTAAATTTAGTATTAATATGCTGGAAATTATTTAAGATAGTCAATTCATCTTGTGTCACAGTGTTCTTGCACTAGCTTGATAAAGGAAGCATAAGAAAGAAGAAGTAAGAATCCAGATATCATTCTTTGAGGATCCTATACAACTAAAGAGACAGTGAATAGGAAGGAGAGGAAATAATTAAGGGATCTTAAAATTGAGAAATGAAGTCAGGGATAGATGAGAGAAGAAAAGTGGAGTAATTCCTCTCATCTTTGAATATGTACAGTGATACAGGGAAAACTGAGGTACTGGGTTGTATACACGTGTGATTTCTTGTTTTGCTATCTTCTCCAGCTATTTTAGAATTTTAGAAGAGGCTTGGGGCTATGTAAAGAAAGACAGAAGCAGCTTGGGGCCACTTGTCAAAACACAATATCAACATTTCTTATTGCCTATCATTGTAAATTTTATCTCATCATGACAGCATATTCTACGACAGGATTTTTGGGCAACTTAGTGTCTGTAGAGGAAGTAGTGAAAATGGACTAAAATAGTTGATTGCACTTCATGGATAGTCTGTGTGAGATTTATTTGACATAACTTCAGAAGTTTGTGACACAGTCACCTGGGTTCCCTTATAGCTCATTCACAGAAGGATTTCCAGCTTAAAATGACCTGTTTTTATCATATCCCATTCATCTGTGCCTGGAGGAAGGGACAAAGTCAAAGCAAGAAATACTTCACTGTAGGTCATGCTCTAGCTTGAAGACTTTGGGCCCAGAGGATAAGACTCACATAGAGAAATTTACTAAGTGTGGTTGACTCTAAGGTTTTCTCTGAAAGATTAAAACTGCCAGCATTGCCTGTAGTGCATTTAGTAAAAGGAAAATGAGACACTCTTGAGAAATCACCAACTCCTGTGCTGTAAACCCTATAACATCACCTGTATGTGAAATAAGGTCTTTTAATACAATGGTCCCTGCACACTCACAGAACTGATGTGGTTAGCAACTTCTTTGAAACATAAACTTCAAAAATAATTTACGTAGACAAAGTACTGGCCAAGATGTAGTTCTAAGATTATTCAGTTTTATAGTTTTCCTTTTTTTTTTTTTGTATATGAGATTAAATAAATTAAGATAAATGTGATTCTTATACAGCTGGGATTTATTTTTCTTTTCAACCAAGTCTTTATTCCAATATCAGTGTTCTCAGAAAAGTTTCAAAGAATTCAATATCTTTTAAAAAATGTAACTCCTTATGGCACTAGAAATATCACACACACACACAAAATAAACTAATTTTTTCTAATTTTTGCAGTGAGAGAGTTTTTCCAATGTCCTATTCTGTGATTCCTGTATTCTGTCAGTTTTCATTATTTGTCTTTCATAACACTAAACATTTGGACTACTGATTCTCATTTTCCCTGCAAATTTATTCTATCTGATTACAGTAAACATTTAATGCCAAACACAAAATTTGTAGTATTAGGTTCCTGATATGGACCCCTAGATTCTCATCCCAACTGTCCAGATTGGGAGGAGTGTGTCATAGTACCTTGACATATATCTACCTGAGGAATCAGAAAGAGATGTAGCTGTGAGATACAAGAGGGAAAGGAAATTGATGTTAAAAGCACTAATGTGCCTTTGTTTGAGATTGTGTGATCAGGACATGGCCAGAGAGGATGGCGTGAGCTTGAAAGCTTTTCCATAGATATTAGATCTATGGAAAGCTTAGATATGGTGTTCAAGGTCCGGGCTATAGACATCTTGGCTTTTTAACTACTGGCACAGAAAAGATGCTGAGGTTTTTGCAGGGAAATAAAAGATTGTAGGATACTGTAGAACATTTTCTTAAGCTTAGGCAATGCTTTGTTTCTGAGCAGAGGAAGAAGGTGGACCAGTGTGTATATGCTGGTGTTCTCATATTAATTTTCTAATAGATGTGTAACAGGATATGACAAGTATAGAGTAGCAAATTATTTACCTCTTAGAAGCAAATGGAGCCTCTGGCTTCCTGTGGTTTACTGTCACATGAGTTAGGAATTTAGAATCTAAACAAATATTGTTAACATTTGACACTGGGTGAAATGCATTGCCTTGTGATCAGACTAAATCATTTAACAGTGCCTCTGGCCTTAGATTCTAAGACTCTATTCAAGTCACTGTCCCAGTTAGTTCAGTATGCTCTTTCCAATAATGATAAAATGAATGACTTTTTGAAGTGGAATAGTTAAGCAAAAACAAATTTCACAAAATGTAAATTATTATAGGTATCAGGGGAAAAAAAGCCTTTTTCAGCTCCAGTAGGAAAATATATTTTTTGTTTGTTCAAGAAAATGAGTTAATTTATTTCATCAAATTATCAGATAATATGGGTTTTTGCACACTCCTCTGTTGCAGATGGAGTAATGGACTTCACTCACAAGACAGAAGAGACAATATAATTTATTGATACAAACCAGTGAGTTAATAAAATTTAATATTGATGAGACAAAGGTTTAACAAGGTTTGATGGTAAGGTACACTTGATTATATACTTCATAGAGAGCAGGGTCAGATAAAGCTATCAGGGAGTACCACTCATTGAGTCATGGTTCCAGAAAGATGCCTTTTCTTTTTAAACTCCATCTCAGAGAGGCATCTAGGTGTTGCTGGATCCAATCCTAGGTCCAAACCTGGTCAATGGTTTATGTCTAAAGGATGAGATGTGCACAATCAATCCTTTATATAACTTAGTTAAGATTTCAAAGTTTAGCTTGCTATTAATCACTTACTGGGAATCTGTTGTGGCAAGGAATCTCTCAGCCTTGAGGAATAACATTGAGAAACATCCCTACTCAAGGGGACATCCTGGTGTGCAGCCCAAGGCTGTGCAGGAGAGTTCTACAGGCCCAGGCTGTCCACTATTTACAAAGTAATGATTGACTTATACTCATATTTGCATACCTACAAGAGGTCTGGGTCATTGTTTCCAGACAGCCATTGGAAAAGTTGTCATTGGTTCCCCAAAGTTCACAGTAAGCTGGATGCAGTAATCACCAAGCACACTGGCAACATTGGCTTAAGACATGATCTTTTAAAGAATCACATAATATTGTATATCTTGGATGTTGCATCAAGAGATGTTTATATTGTCTTTTATGTGTATATTTTTGCTTATTTGTCCTCTACAGTATGTCATAGTACTTCATTACAAAAAAAAACATTTAACATGTGACTCACATATTTGGGATTGTGAACACCAACAAAGATTAAGGATGATTTGATGATATCTACCCTCCACTTTTGTAGCCTCTCTCATCACTGGAACTCTAGGTGCTGGTAGACTTGTTCATTCAGCCTGTGAGAGTGGTAGGTGTTATTAATGTTCACTTCACCTACCACTGAAATACAGTAAGTACTGAAGAACACACATGAGCATTACATAACAAATTGAAGCAGAAAGTCTAGAAGAATAGCATAACTAGTTGAAACCCAAGGAAATGTAGGTAGACAGAACTTATTTACCCAAGCTTGAATGAAGCCAAGACAGCAGGAACTAGTCTAATGTAGTGTACAATGGGATCTCAAGTTGCCTGATTCTCTGAGGTCATACAAACTATGACATATCAAGTGGCACTGAACACCTTGCCCCCAAGGGATTGAGGGCAAATTTGTATCTTCTACCAAAATGCAAAGTAAGTCAAGCAGATGCCAAAGAGCATTAGAATCTTATAGTTCTTACCTTGAGCAGCCCAGATTTTACTGTCCTGTTCTTATTAATGTATCTCAGTAGCTTTGAGTCATCTATAAATATTATAGTGTGTCAGGAAGTTCATTAAGCTCTTAAGGATGGAATTCATCAGATCTGATTTCAGCCATTTGAAGTTTAGTCACCTACATTTAACTCTTTGTTCAGTGGCATCATCTCTCTCCCTCTTTCCCTCTGATTCTTCATTAGAGTTGAACACCTCACTAGATACTTAAGCTTTAGATAGCTCACACTGGAAGAAAGGAATTACCTACTGAGGAACTGACCTCTCCAGAAGGCATTGAAATCAAAATATTAAAACAAAATGAAAAAAAAAAACCCACAACAACCAAAACAAACAAACAAGTAAAAACAAGGCAAAAAAAGAATAAAAAGAAAAAGCAAGAAGTGTAGAGTACCAAATATCTTACTTCAAGTAATTTCTGTGAGGCGTAGAAAACAGACTGTTTTGTATTTTGACTATTTCAGTTTTATTGTGTAGGGAATGAGAAAAGGGTAGATTTACATGGCTAATCTTGTTTAAAAGGACCGCTTTTTTTTTGGTCTTAATAAGTTCCTTTTTAATGCATCTCAGTGGAAATAAATCATGCTTAGTGTGTATGAGTACTGGAGACCATACTCTCAGGACCATGTTGCTTGGTATTTTATGTAAAAACATGAATCTATCTCAATTCTCTGCTCACTGTACAGAAGTCCATATGAAAAGAAAAACAACAAAAAGCATGGTTAAATCTAATGTTCATTATTGTAATATGCAATATTTTTATGGGCAGTCATGTCAAAAATAAATGAGGCTGATACCTGTTTGTTACCATTTGATAGTCATTCCTTGAAATAAGATTCAAAGGCAGAATGAGAATACATGCACTGCTGACACTCGGACTGCATTTGCTGGAAAAGTTATCTTAGATTGCATAAGAAGTGAAGGCATTTCAACATATAATGCAAAGAATGGGAAGAAGGGTTCCCAGTTTTATAAATAAACTTCACATTTTAAAAAATATAAACTTTAAGTTACTATATAGCAGCAAGATATTAGGCTTATTGATAGTTACATGAAAATGCCATCTGGAAATGGATGGTGTCTCAGAGGATACATGTTTTAAAGGGTCATATATCCTTGTTTTCTTCTTGTTTTTTTACCTGAATACTTGGTTTTGGCTGCCATGTCAAAACCAAAGTTTTGGGCTAGATGTACCTTCAGTCTTGACCCTTTTTTATTAATTCTGTACCTTCTATATCTGAATCACTTCACATAGTCCATTCTGAAAAAATCTGGAAAATAAATAGAACTATTTTTCTTGTGCAAGTAGCCACAAAGAAAATGAAAATAACAGCAGACATTTCATATACCTTTGAAATTAAAAATTAATAACTATGCCATTGATAATATTAAAACAAGAGAGAAAACTCTAAAAAAATTAAAAACAATAACATTATTTACATGTGATGTTAAATAAAATTTAATTTTTGCTAAAACCCTGTCTGTAATCCACAGAATATAAAAGTAACCTAATTAATTATGATATACCTGGTTGAAACCTCCACTTGCAATGTAACTCCTGCATTACAATGGAATATGTTCTAAAAAAATTTCATTGCAGACAGACAATTTTGTCCAGCTCAGAAACATTCCAGAAATATAGTTCCTCTTTCTCTGTGACCTTGAACAGCAAAGAAGTTCATGTCAAATTAATAGAGCAAGAATGGATAAACAATCTTTGCAACTATATAACAATAAATGAAGAATGACAGTTCAGTGTTATGATAAGAGTCTCTGGGGCACTTCTTTATTTGCTTAGTTGTTTAATATAAACATCTGCATGATAAATTCTGTGTGCATATGAGCAGAATGTGTTCAGGAAGCTTCTACACTAGGAGAAATTCACAAATTTAAGAACTAAAAGGGAAGATTCAACAAAAAATAATTTAATTATAAAATATACAAAGATGTAAAACAAAGCAGCATTGTAAACATGGAATTCATCCAAATACCACAAAATGCCATTTGCTGTAGTGTTAATCTGTTAGTTATAGGAAATATTTCCTATATTTTTATTTATTGTCATAAAAGTGGGTCTGCAAAAAAGATAGCCAAAAATGCTTAACCATTATGATGACATTTAGATTGCTCAGTAACAGTTTTGACATCTGAAGTTTCTTAATTTTTCTAATAGAATTCATCTAATGGGAGGCCAAACATTCTCCATGTCATCTATAAACAGTGAAGATAGACAGTCCAGAGGATGATTCAGCTCACTAAACAGTCCTTTTTAGCTTTCCACTGCTTATGGAAAGAGACACCATGCTTCCAGTTTTGGCGCTTCAGTGAGGCACATAAAGTCAGCAGAGTACATGTATAAATTTTTGTTGGTCTACTTTTAAGTACAGGTGGCAGAAAATTTTTACAAGATAAGTTACAATTCCGTGATGTGTTAAAATACCTAAAAAAACCTCAGAGAGATCAAAGATCCACAAAATATATATGGTTATAATGTGTGTCAATTTCTAATACACTTTGACCTTCTATATTTTTGCAACTGTTCCTGGCACAGAGCTATTGACTTTCCAGTAGGGATAGAACTTCATGATAAGCATTTTAAAATTATGGGTTACTGGAGATTGGTAGACTACTTATTGCACTAGTACCAAGTTGTACAGTTTTCTTCTTTGGGTTTTTGTTTCTGTTTGATTTGGTGGGGTGTTGGTGTTGTTTTTGTTTGGTTTTTTGGGTTTTTTTGGTGGTGTTTGGTTGAGTAGGATTGGGGTTTTTATTTTGTTTTGTTTTGTTTTATTTGAAATTTTTGTTCTATTATTTCTTGGAATTTTGAATATGTTGGAAATATGGGTATGGTTCATTAGCACTGCATGCAACAGGATTTGGAAAGGAGATGTACATGACAGAGGCTGAATATAGAAGGAGAAATAAAGGAGAGACATAACCAAGTCTTATTGAAAACTGAAATCCAGTCATTACTAGGCAGACAAGTTGACAGGGATGGGAACCCCAAATAAGGATTCAAGCAACCTTGATACTGTCCCATTCTGATATGGTATTTAACTACAGACCATTTTTTTTCCCTACCATACCCACACCTCATTCAGGCTGAAGGACAGTGGCTCAGGGAACTGCAGCTATTCCATGATTTGTTTCATCCTCATTGTTCAGTGTGTGTCCCTAGGTATTATTTACTGCATGCTATTGAAACCCCTCTTTGTATACAGAGTTATTAATTTCCTCATAGACTCATTCCAACCTTCACTTCAGCTGATTCAGCCTTTAGCTATATTCAGTCCCTGCCCATTAACTAAAACGTACTTTCTGATTTACTCTTTTCCCAGCTGTCCCCCTCAAATCATTTTTCCAGCCCCACTAAATAGCTCACAGAGAATGGAGCTGCTGACTCCCAAGGCTGTAAAGGAGTGAGTCTTTTTATTTTATTAATGCTCACTAATGGGTTTATTAATGCTCAGTAGGTATTTAATTTCATTGGTTTATGTTTCCTCTTAAGAGCACACCTCTGTCCTCCTGAGCTGTGCTGTATTTTCTATTGGCTAGCTAGTGGAGAAGTTCATTTGTCCTGTGCCATTACTGCCATCTGCCTTGTCAGGCCTTTCTTGAAAATGAAACTGTGTCTCAACAACTTTGCCCCTGGCTAAATAAATAAGCCATAACTGTAGCTGTAACATTATTATTTGAATCTGAAGGTCTTGCAATTTATTATGGTGATGCAGCCTTTACATTGCAACTTGTTTTTATTATATTAATTCACCTTGCTGCAGAATAGCATCTGTGTAGCACTTGTGGTGGTACTGGGAAAAGGCTTTTCAACTTCATAGCTGCAAATGTATTCTAAGATTCCTCCCCTCCCACACAAACCCCCCTTTAGTCTTTCTTTCTTTCATAATCTCTGTTCTTAGACTCTTTATTTTGCCAGTTTGAATTGTTCCTGCTCACTGACTTTCAAGCAGAAAGCACTGAAAGATACCAAATGTGGTATGTGTAGTGACAACACAGATGTTATTTCTGAAAAGAGAAATTAGGGGTGGAAGACTGTAACAGCCATGTAGTACCAGCATTACTTAGGAGAAGAGAAAACACGTTCTCAACTTATATGATTATGACAGTTTCAAGTCAATTAATTTTGAAAATTATTGATATTTTTTCTGTATTGTCAAACTTAATAGTAGGATTCAAAGTCCTTGAGAAGAAACAGCAAATAGTAATGATTACACTGCATTTCATTTCCATGCAACATATGTTGACCTAATGCTATACAACACAGATATAGTGAGATTCCTTGACAGCAACATATTTCTAATTCTGTGCATGAAATATTTTATTCACAGTCTTGCCTCTGCATTACAAAAAAACTAATTGACAAAAATTATCACTTGAACAAAATGAAGGTGGCACTGTACGTCCTTTGGGAAATTTGTGTCTAGGTAAATACCAGACTCTGAAAATAAGGGAGACTAGAGTTATGCACATGGTAACTCAAGCTTAGTGGTTTTCTTTGGGCAAAGTCATAATACTCATACAACACTCAGTCATTCAGCTCTTGCAGATGATGTGAACACTAGGGGTTTTAGTCACATTTACCTGCTAAGAGTCCTCACACCATCGTTTTGCTAGCCTGAATTTGCGTTGAGGTAAAAAGCATTTTATACTATGGAGGAGGGGAAAACTTCTGGCATATGCATTTAAACACTGAATTTTCTTTATGAAAACAAACAAAAGAAACCTGCAAAAAACACCTCCAAAAGAAATAAACAAAAAAATCCCCCCCAAAACAAACCACAGATTAAATTGATAATACTTCTAGTGAATTTTATGAGTTATTTAGATTTCTTTGTAAGGTTCTTTGATTTGTCTAATGAAACAGACTTGTAACTTTATAATGAAACATTAATTCCTTATCACAACCTCTTGATAAAACTCAGAATGAATTAGCAGAAATAATATACATCTATATAACCAAGAAAAGTGAAAAACAAGAAACCATAAACAGAGGAAAAGTCAGTGGAATAGGGTCATAAATCCTTCTTAGAAACCTACTTTTTATGGGCTTTGAAAATACTATGTCCACATGCAGCTATGACTCAACAGTGAACTGTATAGTTTCTCGAACAAGAGAAATCGCCTTATATCTGTGTTAAATAAAATTTCAGCTAGTTTTTTCAGGTTTGAACATTTAAGCTAATCTTTTTAGAATAAAATCATGTGCTGAAGATGTCTGTTTTTTCTGTCTTCCCATTTTTCTAATTTAATAAAATTGTGTAACTTGTTCTAAGCATTTTTCATTCTTTATTGTTTTTCAGAAAGAGATTTTCCTTGTCTCCTCTTTTCCAATGGTATTTATGTTTCTGAATATACAATTAGCATTATGACTATCTTTTCTTCTTTACTTCATCTATTTGCCCTGTAGAATTTTCTTCTTAGGCATGTTTTGTACTCAGCTGCAGCTCTCTTTACCATTTCTTTGCTCCAATATCTTTCATGTCAAACTGAAAATATATATGCTTTGCGAACTTAAAATACTGTATTTTACATATTTTTCTATTTCAATTCTTTTTATCATTACTGGAGGTTTTCTCATACTATCTGTATTGAGTTTCTTTTGGACAATGATACCCACTTTCTTCCCAGCAGTAAATTCTATACCTTTATGTTTTAATAAAATTACTCTCTCCAAAGTAAATTTTTGTTTAATGATTGCTTTCTAATTTCAAGTACCTCATCTTTTTCTTTCTTAGCTGGCTGCTTTCAACCTTGTTAAATTTGCTGTTATTGAAATATAGCCCTTTTTTGTTTCCATTACTGTGTTAGCTCCTGTTTCTTCCACTGTTTAACTGTTCTTTAGACTTCTTCAGCAAATCTTTTTCTTTCTCTCCATCCATTAAAGAATTATCTCCATTTTACCCCATGAAAATGTCATCCAAATTCCTGCATGCATTTATGCTTCAAGACAAATTTACCATTTAAACAGAGATGGTATTTTCTCTCTCTCTCTACTCCTATCAGTTTGATGTTTTCTGCAGATCTGCTGATGTACTCTCTTCTGATGCTCAGGTTGTTGGCAGTGAGAGTAAGCAGAATCTGGTCCGATGTACGTACCTAAAGGATGCCCAGGTACTGAAATGAGACTGATCACCCTCCCTAAATTCTCCTTGTTGCCACTCCTGTAGATGACTGTGTGACATTTTCATTTTTGAAGATATCAGGATACTTTTATTTTTCAAAGACAAGAGACAGTAGTCTTATAATGATGTCAGCAAAGTCCTTCAAAACCCATGACTTTATCCCACCAGATGCATGTCAGGGCAAAATGTGCTATTTAGATGACCAATTGATTTAAAATTCCAAGATTTGTGTTGGCATTGTTTTATTACCAGCTCTTTACATTCAACCCACAGTACTTTATGATATATTTTTCTTTCTTATGATCTGGCAGTTTTTTATTTATTTAAGTTTCACAATTAAAAGCTAACTAAGAAACTAAATACTTTTGTCTACTACTCTTGCACTTTGGTTCTAAGCAAGAACATGTTTTATGATCTAGGTTGAACAAGGTAACTTGATTTTCACATAGCTGACCCTGTGTTTTTCTATATTCGCTGTTTTGTTTTTCTACTGTGTTGTTAATACAGTCATTACCTGCTATAATATCTTTTTTTAGATTAATCTTGTTACTATTTGTGGTGAAACCCAAAAATGTATGAGACATCATACATTAGTCTGCATTCTTTGTCCTAACTTAACCTAGAGTTCTATCAATTCACTATCAAATCAATGTATGTGGATTTGGCATTGATTATTTTGCTAGACTCTTTATAACAGAATATTAAAAAAAAAAAACTAGATTATGGTATCTTCTCTTACGTAAAATGGTCAAATAGTACATAAGAGTAGGAAAATATTGTCCTACTTAATCCTGAAAATTTTGGGAATCTGGATAGCTAGAGAAGTTTTGCATAACAAAATCTTGAAAAATTAGTCAAGACAAACAAAGAAAACAAGGGTTGGTTTTATTTCTTTTCTGAATTTTGATTCCATATGGAATTTTCAAATTTTTCTGTAACAAGAAAAAGTATAGAAATATATGTTTATTTTAAAAAATCTGCTAGTGGGTATCCCAACATACCAACATAAACTAGTCAGAAATCTGTTGATCACAGAAAAAGTAACTTTAAAACATCTGTCAGAGTCACAGATGCCCCGACTACAGCTGTGATAAGTAGAGCTACAATTTATAAATGGAATTATCAATATTACCTGTATTTCTGCCTACCATAATGTAAAATTTCAAGTATGTATAAAATTATTTAACATATTTGGTGTCAAATTAGTAAAAGCATGGAAAAAGTTTCTGAATGCAAAAAATAGAATAAAACTATAAAAAAAATAATTAATTACTGAAGAAGCAGATGTGATTATCTGTTTGCCTTCATAACTCTAAATAAAGTGAGTATAGTTGACATAAAGACTTTTATAAGAAAAGAAGATTTTCTCACTTCTTTAGCTGACATATATCACTCCAATGAAAACCTTCAAGAAAAAATTTCTTCATTTAATTTTTTCCAAATAAAATCTTGGTTTAATTACTTAAATTAAAATTATTTGCAGAATTTCTAGTTCCTGCAAAGTCCATTTTTAGAAGTTAGTATTTCAGCAGGCTTCTCTTAGATTTCTGTTCTTTGATTGTTTATATAAAATAGGTTTGTGAGTATTTTAGCTAAAGCTCAAAATTATCTTGCTAAGTGGATATTTTTTTCTCATCCATTCAAGCTGAAAAAAATATAGAAATTACCTCACTATACTACTATAATGATCCACTATCCAGCCATTTGTCTACTGAAAATGCAGGAAGGTTCATAAACCCAAGCACATATTTTTAATAGCACTTCTTTTCTCCTCTGGGCCAATCAAAGGTAATTTCAATGATTCATACAGCATTCTCTTAACTGAAGATCTTTGTCCCTAACCCTAGCCCTTGCCACTTAGTTAGATTTCATAATTTTAAGTTCAAGGGATGACTTAAAAAAATCCCAACATGTCCTGTTTAAATACACAAGCCATGCAGGCACCTAGAAAAGGAGGCTGGAGGGTTTTTTGCTCTAATTTGAGACTTATATCCCACTGCAAGATACTGACTTGCTGAAATCAGACATTCCATAGAAGCCTTCCTGAACATTTGGTCAGAAATGATCAATTCCTAACTTATCTTTCTAGGTAGAATATAGAAAACACTTTCTCCAAGGAAAGGGTTTTCTTCACCAGAAATTTTACATGTTAAAGCTCACTCTTTTATTACATCTAAAAATCACAGAAATTTCACCATTAGTGAGAGTGAAAAAAAATTGTAAAAGGGATAAAACTTATCAGATTATCACTCTTGGCAAAATATCCAGTTGAATAAAAACATTGTAATGGAATTATTTTGGTGGTGGTGGTGGTTGGTTGGTTGATTTGGAGTTTTTTTAGCCCTGCATTTTCTTTCACTTATGATTTTATTTTTTGCTATGATTATCCATACCAGGAACAGAATATATCCCCGATAAGGTGTTGATAACAAAAATTATGATTAGTTTTCATATTTATTTTGATAAATTAAATTTGGGTCTTTAAAATTGCATTTTAATGTTTTGGGGTTTTTTTTGTTAATTATTATAATATGATTTCTCTCATATATTTTTAGCCAATGAATGTTAGGTACCTAAACTAGGTCAGCTGGCTATTTTTATGATTAAAATTTTATGATTTATGGATTCCAGCTATTGACTTCCATGGCTTCAAGAAGTACCTAGACAGCGCTTATACTATTTGTATCCTGTTTCTGAAACTAAAGCTGCTTAAGAATACACTACAGTGAAACCAGAATTGACTTGGTGCTCTAGGTAGAACTCATTAACTTTTCATTAAACACACTATTTCTAGTGCAAATACATTTTCAGATATATTGTAAGATCATTTGCTGTATATTCCTGTTAAACTGACAATTTTCTGTAGTCAGATAATCCTCCTCCTCCCCTCTCCAGCTATTTTCTCATTTCCAGCTCTTCTATTACTCTTTAGAGAGTAATAGAAGAGGCATGAGCATGCTATGGCACTGATAAATTTTATCTTATTTTTGTCTCAAACAATCAGAAGCATCTAATTCTTGTACTATGGTATCTTAAAGCTCTCCACCAGAGAAAGAACTTTGTAAGCAGACTGTGTTTTTTTCTGTGTGGGTGTTTTAGTTTGTTTTGTTCTATTTTTCCAAAAGTCATTCTCCTTCTCTTATCTGAATTAAGCTTGGTCTTGTTCAAACACTAAAAAAAGTTTAAATTTAACTGAAATCATCATCCAGCAGTTTTATCTTTGATACACAGCTCATTTATCACTTGATAAATGAATCTGTAGTTAGATAATGGAATCTTTTCTCATCTTTATTTATGACTTTTAAAGTTTGTTTTCTAAGAGAAACTTTGAAATATCTTGATTTAATTCCAGGCTCTACTTTCCCCCCTCTATATTATTCCTTTTAAGTTTTGTACTGTTTGACAAAATTTTTCATGACTTGCAACAGAATTGTAGAATTTGACCTTCATGATTCAGGAGCCAGAGGAATTAAAAGTTTAAATTTTATCAAGGACATGGAGCATACACAACATCCATCACATAAATGCCAATGGAAAGTCCTTAACAGATGAGATAGAACTGCATATTAATAATAAAGTTAACATATAACTGTTTAGGATTAAATTAGAGATCTAGCCCGAGCCACACATACAGAGAAGCATTATGAGTTATATATTCTGTTATAAGTATAGACTATAATTTAATTTGGGGGAGTTACTGATTTCTATTAGACTTTTAATGTATTCCCACAATATCCTGTATTGTTTCCACCACATTGTAAGATAATATGAATAACTAGCTAAAATAAAAACATCTGCAGGATGAATTATTAATTTGGTGAAATTAATTATATTCCTCAGTATTTAATGTCTGTCCACAAAACTTTCATGAAGTATTTACTATAAAAAGTATTAAAGGGTATGATAGAATATTTCATATTATTTTATGCCTTTAGCTTTCAAAAAAGTGCCACCATATTGCTTATTTTTTATGAAAAGAAAATAAAATATTAAACCTGATAGAAGTAAACTTCTATCTAGAAGTAAATTTCTCCAGTAGAATAATACTTATTACTTAGGCAAAAGTTAGTTTTAAACAAAGCATGGCACTTTTCATAAAGCACAGCAAATGATGCTGTTTGAATCACATTTCAGATATATTTACTTTTCTGTATTTTATATTAATGCCATAATAATTAAGCTGATAGTCTGTAAAAATGCATGTAATGCTACAACATTTATTTTTTGTTTAATATTTTCTATTTCTTCAGTCTGTAAAAATGCATGTAATGCTACAACATTTATTTTTTGTTTAATATTTTCTATTTCTTCACCCAATTAAAATGAAAGAAAATATTTATATATATGTATACTATTTAGTGGAACCAAACAAATATAGAATATCAAATCATGGAATGGTTTGGTTTGGAAGGGACTTTTAAAGACCATCTTGTCCACACCACTTGCAACAGGCATGAACATCTTCCAACAGATGAGGTTACCCAAAGCCCCATGTGTCCAACCACAACTTGGACACTGCCAGGGAAAGGCTATCGTCAACTTCCTCTCGAAAATCTGTTCTAAACCTATCCTCTATCAGTTTAAAACCATTACCCCTTGCCATATCACTACAGGCCTTGGCACAAGGTTTCACTCCAGCTTTCATATGAGCCCCTTTTAAATATTGAAAGGCCACAATAAGTCTCCCCATCACTTTCTTCAGGTTGAATAACCTCAACTCTCTCAGCCTATCTTCATTTGAAGAGATATATTCATCCTGTCAGGGGTCAGTTCATGCACTCCTTATTTCATTGTATTTATGATAAACCTCTTTTTGTTCCATTCCTTTTTAATTTTTCAATTTAAATATCAGTCTGTCTCATCCTTGATAGCTGTGAATGTATCTATTAACAAAACCACTTGTTGAGTAAGTAAGATTTGTCTAAGTAAGACAATTGATCAATTGATCAATAATGTCAAGGGGAAAAAATTAATCTTTAGTTCCATTGCTGTCATCTGATGAATGACAAACCTTCCAGCAGTTTATGTAATATATATTTCTTTTTAGCTTCTTGACTTTCTCAATCTTTATTCAATTACCATAGCATCTGCTGGAAACGTTGCAAGGTGTAAAATGTCCAGGAGGTTCTTGGAGTGTGGTGAGGATAATTTCTTAACCTTGGTTATAGACAGCCCAAGAGAAGAAACATTGCTAGACCTAATGTTCACCAGTAGGAATGATCTAATTAAAGAGGACAAGATTGGTGTCCACCTGGGTTGCCCAGGTTATGGTGGAATTCACAGTCTTGAGGAATATGGGCCAGATGAGGGGTAGTGTCAGAGCCCTGAATTTTAGGAAAGTAAACTTTCAGTTTAAGAAGTTCTTGGATATGACTCACTAGGAAACTGCCCACTGGAAGAAAGGAACTCAACAGAGCTGACAGCTCAATAAGGAGATTATTATTAGAGTTCAAGATCACTCGAAGCAGCCAAGTAAGGCAGGAGATCCAGCATGGCTGAAAAAGGACTAAAGCATAAGAAAATGCACAGGGACTTTTATCCTGGGAAAAATGGACACTGCTTGGATATATATGGTTGGGATAAGGAAAAATAAGGCACAGCTGAGGTTGAAATTAGTGAGGGGTATGGCTGGGTACATGGCCAGAGAAGAAAGAATAAAAATTTGCACCTCCCATTCTTAAAGAAGGAGAACAAGTGACAAACAACATGGAAAATGCTGAGGTACTCAACAAACTTTTTGCCTCACTTTACAATGGTAATCTCTCTTCCTACATCTCTCAAATCCCTAATCCTCAGGGATTAAGGGACAAGGATTATGGGAATAAAGTCCTGCAACATAAGTGAAAATCAGATTTGAGACCGTATGAGGAAACTGAACATACACAAGCTCAAGAGACATGAGAAGATGCATCTCAGGGTCCTGAGGTGATTGGCTGATGCAGTTGTCCAGCCATATTCCATCATATTTGAAAAGTTGTGGCAGTCAGGCAGACTCCCATGACTGGGAAAAGAGAAATATCACGATCATTTTTAAAAGGATAAAAAGGTTACTAACAGCCAGTAAGCCTTATATTTGTGCCCAGAGGATCATGGAACAGATCCTCCTATAAGACATCTCAAAACATATGGAAGATGGAGAACCAATGACAGAGAGGTAACGTGACTTCACCAAGGGCCTGTTTATCTATATGTTTATCTCTCTATTATATTTATCTATCACAAATCATGTCTGATTCTCTACAGTCCTTCTACAATAGAGAGATAAAGGAAGCGTTATGGAGGTTCTATATATACTGGAACTATATGTACTTAGACTTCTATAAGGTGCTAGATAACTGTTTCCCTCAACATTTTTGTCACTGTATTGGAGATATGTAGGGCAGAAATGGGTTCAAAGCAGTCCTGGACAGAAGGACTCAGGGACACTGGTGAATCAAAAATTGGACCTTAGCTGGCAATGTGAGCTTTCAGCCCAGAAGGCCAATTGCATCCTGGGATGGATAAAAAGAAGTGTCACCAGCATATTGAAGGACCTGATTTTCCCTCTCTATTTCACTCTGGTGAGACCTCACCTGGAGTTCTGCATCCAGGTGTGGGTCCCAGCACAAGAATGACATGGACCTATTAGAGTGTGTGCAGAGAAGGACCATGAAAATGGTAAGAGGAGTGGAACAGCTCTCCTACAAGGACAGGCTCAGAGAGTTTGAGATTCTTCAGACTGGAGGAGGCACTGGAAAGACGTTACTATGGCCTTTCAGTGTTTAAAGAGGCTCATAAGAAAGGTGAAGGAGACTTTTTTACCAAGGCCTGTAGATGTCTCAAGGGGCAGTGGTTTAAACTGAAAGAGATTATGTTTTGATTATATTAGACAATGATATAGATAGATAATCTCTAAAGGTCATCAGGAAGCATAGTTGCAGATTGAGGGAGATGATCCTATCTCTCTACTCAGCCTTAGTGGGGTTACATCTGGAGTGCTGTGTTCTGTTCTCGGCTCAGCAGTACAAGAAAGACAAGGAGCTACTGGACAGGGTCTGGCAGAGGGTTACAAAGGTGATGAGGGGTCTGGAGCATCTCTCTTATGAGGAGACACTGAGGGAGCTGGGCCTGTTTAGTGTGGAAAAGAGAAGGCTGTGAAGGGCTCTCATCAATACATATAAATATTTCAAAGGTGTGTGGTGCCAAATTCTTTTCAGCATTGTCCAGTGACAGGAGAAGTAATGACCATAAATTAAACATAGGAAGTTTCACTTCAGCATGAGGAAGAACTTCACAGTGATGATGTCAGAGCACTGCAACAAGCTGTTGTGGAGTCTTCCTCTCTGGAGACATTTAAAACCCACATGGATGTCTTCCTGTGTCACTTGCTCTAGGTGACCCTTCCTTGGCAGGGGGTTCGACTGGATGGTCTCCAGAGCTCCCTCCCAGCCCTAACTATTTTGTGATCCTGTGATTCTGTGTCCTTTCCAGCCAAGCCATTTTTTGATTCCAGAATTCTGTATTCAAGAAACATAACAAAACCATTATAAAGTACCACATTTCAGCATTAGCTCAATGGTTCTGTAACTGTCACTATAAATTCAATGGATTCACTGCATTCATACAGTTACTGGCTATAACTCTTTTTTTCTGTCATAATAAAGGTTTCATTTTCCCCAGGTGAGCATTAGAGAGATTTTCCTCTGACCCCTTTATATTTTGATCTTGGCAAAGGTCTCACAGAAGGCTGCCCTCAGCTTTTAAGGGCTTGAGCTATGACTGAAATGTTTAAGGAAGACAATTTTTCATTAAAAGAATGCACTTTTATGGCACAGTTAAAAAAAAATGTTATCTAAGTTAGCACACTGTGAAAAATATGGTTCTAAGATACACATATTTCTGTATTCATCAGCTGCAGAGTAAAACCAGGGAAATTTCAGGAGAATACAGTGGAATAGGATAGAGAGGGAAAACTTCAGGGAAAAGGTACAAGTATAACAAAATTACTTCTATACAGCATCCAAAAGAAAAAAAATGCACATAATAAAAATTGGGGAATTTTCATTTATTTAATTCAGCTAGTTAAAATTCTGGAAAGTTACTGAAATATTTTGTAATAACAGAACTTAAAAAGACTTGCTTAGAAAGCCTACATAGTTACCTTCTTTTTTCCAAAATTGTGGAACTCCTTTGCCTGAATGCAAAGTTTTAAAAGTCAGTCTACTTTTTTCTCTTTCTTTTTTTTACCAAATTACTTTAATTATTAGTGTAAAGAAAATAGCATGAGGACTTAATAAAAAAATTGCCTCACAATCCTAGGCCCACCTCTTCATAATGAGGGTCTTTTCTGGATTAGTACTGTCTCTAGCCACCTGTCTTCTGCTTTTGCCAGACTTAGCAAACATTCATGACAGATGCTGCAGAAATAATCATCTGCCTAGTTTTCCAGCTCTCTCTTGCTGTTCTCTCAGCCAAAACAATGGAGAATGGATGAGGAAACTTGATCTTGTATGCCTCTTGCATGTACGTGCTTACTAACATAAAATCCAAAGGAAAATATTGATGAGCAGGTTGCAGGACTTGATTTAATCTTTATCATCTTTGCTGTTAATCAGTTTCTTTGCCTCTTCTCGGTTTTTGTGTAGTGATATTAATGCTTATAGTAGTCTCAGTGAGAAAATGTCAAGATAGGGGACCTGAACATTTCAAGATAAAACTGTAAATATGCTTAAATTACAGAAAATACTATTAAAAATGGCTGTTAAAACACTGAATATACAATTAGGTTTCCACTGCCCTAAGCACTGAAAGAGATCTGATTTTTTAAAATACAGATGTTCTGATAGTGTTGCAAGAGTGCGTAACATAAAAAGGCATTTTATCATTATGTCATGCAGTTCTTCTCTGAGTGGAATTATCATGAGGGACAGTAGTAAAATCTAAAACTATAGTATATAATTATAAACTAGTAAATAAAAAGTAAGCAATCTCACCCCAACAATGAGATATATCTGCAATTATTTAATCAATAAACTAAGCTCCACTTATTCCTATTGGATATTCTTCCAGTAGTTCACCAGTCTCTAAACTAAGAAATTAGAAAAATGGTAAAAACCAAACCTTTTGGGTTAAACTGAGTCTTTGGATTGATGGAGTCAGCAGCAAAGCCTAAGAAACAGTGTGCATTATCCTGATGGTCACTGCTTCAGGAAATGTATGGATGCTTCAGTTGGATTAAGTTCCACAAGCAGATAAAGTTTTATTATTTTCGATGTTCCAGGATATCCATTCTGGCCTTTGTCTGCTACTCCAGAAAGTAACGGACCTTGAATCATTGTTAGTAACCTGATATGGAAGTCTCAGATAGTCTAAAGCATCTGAAAAGAAACAGGATGTCTAAGTTTGAGGAATTGTATCACTTGCAGAGAGACAATGTTTTCCTTTTGATATTGTCAGGTGATGTACTTACTGCCTGTAGAATCTAACAGAAAAAAACACTCTGTAACACTTCTTTTATTAATAGAAAAAGATTGTAATTCCCCAAGGAAACTTAAAACATTTTTATTATAATCAAAGTGCTGTAGTAATTCCTATAATATAATTATATTTAATGGGTTATAGTTATAGAATATCAATATAATCTAAAAGGCATTATGCACCCTAAACAGGCTTTCAGTACCATTATACAATAGATATCTTGATATTTTCTGTCACTAATTGTTCAAAAAGATTAATATTTTCTTGTTTGTTTCCTGTGGCCATAGTATGAACAAATTGCAACTCAGCATTTTTTTAATTGAGAAATAGTTACTATTTCCTGAATTATGTATCTATGCCCTTTTCACCTGTGGAAATTTTAACACAACATGAGAGCTGTACTTCTGAGCACCCATAATAAGACCATGTATTGGTTACCTTGGCAGAAATCCCTGGAAATATATTCAGGATTTTAGAGCAATACATTTTGTAAGTTGCATTAGGCTCAGCTCTCAGCCAACACCTCCCAATTATCTCTACTGGATGGTGCTTTACTTTCAAATTAACTCGATCAACCACTAGTAAAAAAGAAGTAGAAAGTTAAGGCATCAATTATCCAGCACTACAAAGTGCTTAAATGCAACTTTAATGTCTAGGTATATCATTTAGAACTGAAATTTAAAGCACAGTGTGCCCATTTTAAGTAAAATGTACTATATATTGGTAAGAAAGGGAACTACAGAAGATATTAAATGATCAGAAATTGAGATTAGAAATAAAAGACATATTTAATAGATAACATATTTCTGCAGGTGGAAGTGCCTTTTCCAAGGCAAATATTCTGCATGAAACAAAGTCTAAAATTCCAATATATGGGCAAATATGTGTCTATATATCACAAGGTTTTAGCAATAGAAAAGTATTGAAGAAGTCAGATTATTCACATGCGCAAATTCATTAGCTCTTCTAGGTACTCAGCACACACCAAGAATTATGTGAAAAACCCTCAGAAAAAGAGAAGAGCTAATGTGAAAGTTCTTCAGCCTCAGGGAAGCAGCAGTCTTGCACTCACTGCCCTTCTGCATTGCTATTATATGTAAGAAAGCCATGAGCAATCCTCTAACTGAACATTTCCCCATCCTCAGTGCACAAGGCAATGCTGGGCACTGATTGTAAGGTTTCACTCCTTCAGAGGAAGACCTGAAAGACTACACTAGCCCTTTACTCCACTCCTTATCCTCTGTTAACAGTAAAATAGCAATTATTCTTCTTGATGTGTCAAATCATATAGTCTTGAGATTGAATATCTTGTGGTTTTTGGGTTTTTTTGGGTTTTTTGGGGTTTTTTTTTGAAATGCCTGAGACCAAAGTGACACAGCAGATACATATACTAAGTAAAAGCAGTAAAAAAGACACAAAAAGTAAATTTAGTATCTCCATCTGAAAATAGTTGTTTATGTGTAAAGGAATAGAAAATAAAAATTATCTTTTAATGAACCTTCATTAAAAGCAACCACTTTTGATTGAACTCTGATTTTTTTATCAGGAGTATATTATTCATAATAGAATGCACAGGGCAGTGCAATGAAAAAAATAATTTTTTTTTCTGTCCAGGCAGACATCAGTAGATCATCACTTTGCATTTACTTCCTTTTCTTCTGCTGCACAGAATTTGCTTTTGGAAAGTGATCTTCTGCATTGCTCAGATAGTAACCTCTTTTGGATTTTCAGAAGTACTCTTGTCACTGTCACAATCTAAAAACTTCAGAAAAAGTATTTGTGAACACCTCTGAATAGATTTTGCTTGTTATTTAATTATAGTTAATAAAATATTTACTTAATATCTACACAGCACGTCTCTGTTACTGGAAATGAACCATTACATGACATACAGAAGATACTCCTGGGCTCATTTTACGGATTCATCTGCATTAACTGTGCAATAAAAAGTTGTCTCTTCAGAGAGAGTTTTGTAATTTAGCATTCAGAATACTGAAAAAAAATATTTCTTGTCAGTTTCAGAAATGCACTAAAAAATTTTGTATTTTCATAATGCCCAGAAAATTACAGTATTGCAACACAAGCCCATGAAAATGCTGGGTGAGAGACTGAAACTTTAAGAAATTAACTGAATGTGATTTGACTTCTATTCCTTTAATTGCACATTTACAATATTTCAGCACACTCTCATGCTTTATCCTTTCTCAAGAGGATAAGACTCCAGGCGCCAAGCAATATATACCACTTTCAAACCTCTTTTACTTAGTAGACTTTAATATGAACAGACAAAACTTGTGCATTCAAAAAGACTTAGCAAAGCAAAATATGATTAAGCTTCATCAATGTAACAATAATATATTTTACATCTGAATTCTTGGACTATATTGTCAAATCCTTGCAAGTAGTTTCTATTTAGTGAACTTGCTACTTACAAGAGATTAAGCAGAAAACTGTAAAAGAATCCCTCACAATAAGATACTTACTGTCATTTGAAAGACATTTTTTGCAAGGTTTCAGAAAAGAAGTACACACTTTTTTTTTATATGATAGAGTGGAAATTGCGATGAGTATAGAACAGGTGCAGGCCAGTATTTTTAACTAGAAACTCACACCATGTAATAGCAAGATTATTATTCTTCTATCGATCTAATCTATCCATCATTCATCTATCTATCTATCTATCTATCTATCTATCTATCATTTTAGTTCTAGTTCTAGTTTTATTTTGGGAATTCCTAAAGAAAATTACTTGTGGTGTGAAATACAGTATCTTACATGATTTGTAAGAATTTCATAGCATTATGTTTTTATGTGTGCATTTGAATAAATTCTAGCTTTTTTTTTTCAAATTTCTTCTAAAAAAGTATACTCTGAAGAAGATTTTACCAAGAAAATTTCAACAGAAGATTGTTGTTTGACCAGAAATGTAGCTGTATTTCCAGTGCCCACCAAGTGCTGCTAGTTTAGCTTAATTTATTCACTGTAAATGTCTTTGATCAGAATTGAAGTAACAATGAAAACAGAAATCAGGATTCATGATTTCTAACGTCAGAGGAAAAGGTACATTCCTTAATATGACATTAAAGTTAGGTTCTACTGTTAGTTGACCAATAAATATTATCTTTTAAGGTGTAGATACTGCAGCGATATCTGCACTGACAACTTAGTTTCTCACATATTCATTTTTTTATCTTGCTACATTGGTGGTCACTATTTCAGATATTCTTGGATAGTACTATACCATTGTACTTAATATCACAGGTATTTTTATGGAAATCAAAAGAAATTGTCCATGAATTGACAAAAAAACCCATAAAAATATAATAATTCAAATCCAACCACATTCATTTTCTGAATATATAAATCAGAAATAAGCTACCTCAGATAACAAAAATTTAGAAAAACAATATAGAATAACAAAATCTAGGCTTTTTTTTTGTTTCAAGTGCTAAATATCATTAAGTCAGTGAAGTCTTTGTGGACAAAGTTATAGAAAAATGAAGATAAAAATAATGGAATACCACATTTAGAAGCATAAGATCAGAGAACTGATTTTTAGAAATGTTTTTTTATCTTTTTTCCCACAGAAGAGGTTGCTAGGAAAAGCATTTATGTACCAAGAAGTAAAGTACAGTTTTAAGTGTACAATCTCTCTTTCTTTTCAAAAAAGGTGGAACTAAGAGCTGAAAGCAGCAAAAATACCCATCATTTTTGAGAGGGAAATAGGAAACTAATTTCATACTAGGAACTACATGCTTAAATTGCCACAACTTTATGTCACTAGTTTTAATTTACTCACAGACTTAGGAAAACTTGAGCTTCCTCTTTGAGTCAAGTTGTCTATTTCTCCAAAGAGATTAACAAATCTGGGAGCAGTTAGTTCAAACATTGGAAATCAGACAATATCTATATTTATTTGGATTTACTCCTGTCATTACGTAAACCTTCATGGGGTCCCCTGGTTATCTCTGGACCCCGGCTTCGCCGACAAGAACAAAGGTAATAGACATGAGGCGCTCTTCTTCTCGGGATGAATGTCCCACAGCTTTATTGTGGAACACCTCCAGGGAGTAAAGGGATATCCCAAAGGAAAAAGAGATTAAGGATCTTGTGGCGGGGGATTTTAAACCCAGGAGGTGGAGGGCAGAGGAGAGGGACCATAGCCAATGGGATACAACTGATGGGAGGGGCAAGGGGAGGAACTGACCCAAGGTAATACTACCACCACAGGACCTTGGAGGAGGAGGGGTGTGTGGAACAAACCATGTGACACAAACAAACCACTTATATGTAAAAATATAAATATTAAAACTGCTCAGTGCAAAATTCCAATCACCCAGTGCAAAATAATAACTAAATAAACAACTCAGTCAACACAACAGACTCCCTGCTATCTGCGTCAGACATATATGCAATACAACACCTTTACCAACAAACATATATCAATGTCATATTTGTGTAAAGAAAGGCATAATAAGGAGATTACTCATTAATAGCTTTTAGAAGGCTGGAAAATAGTGAGCAGATTGAAATCCAGAAATTCAGAAGGATTCCCATAATAAGCATTTAAAATAAGGCAAATGAACCCAAGCATTAACATGCAGGCAGTTCAATGTGTGTACTGGGCTACTGTTTGCTCTTATGTGCTTACCCAGTATAACAGCTGCCAAACTTAGAGGCACAGCAGACAAACTGCTTCACCTGGCATCACAGCTCACCTTTCAAGCTCTGCTTAAAATAAGCCATTTTCAAACACCAACATTCTACTAAATGGTGATGCTTTGACAGTCTTTCCAATGTGTGAAACAACCTAATTGACAGCAAACTAGCAATACCCAAACTCACTGAACTGTCTCTGCTGCTTTGACAAGAATACCAACACGGAGTTACATCCTGGTGTGTTATGGGAGTTCAGACAAAGCATCCTGCTCAGTACCCTGCACTGCAGGATGATGCCAGTCTACCTGTCTTCTCTATGAAACAGAGGACTTGACAGCAGGAAATGAGTTGTTCTTTTAGAATGAAGTGAACCATGCCCTAAATAGAATATCCATTCAATCCACCTGTTCCTGAATTAAATTCAGTTCTCTTTTTTTTTTCATTTGATGTCTGTCTTCCAAAAATTCGTGAATCCTTTCAGATGTATTGGCAGAACATGAGAGATTGGCCTACATGTCTGAGCTACACTTGCATGAAGCCCCATCAAAGTATTGGAAACAATAGAATGATTCAAATTGAGAGGAATTCCCAGTTTCTTGGACAAATAGAAGTGCACTGCTTGTCAGGCTATTATTTGCTACTTTCTTTCCAATTCCTCACTTGGCTTTCCTTAAAATAAAGTTGCCACCAATATCAGTTTCTTTTTTTTCTAGCAAAAGGAGAAAATACCAGATTCTCTTCAGGCACTTACAGAGAAATAAAATATAAACATAAAAGCTGTCCTGGTATATTTCATTTAACTTTCTTATGAGGAAATTTTAGTTTTGCTTTTCTTTGTGTTAATAATTTTGATTATATTCTATGCAGTACTCACCCTACTGTTTAATTCGAATTTGTGTGTTTTGTATAGAAAGACAGTAACTTTTCTGTCTTTTAGACATGGGAAAAGTGAGAAACAGAAAGGAATTCCTTGACCAGTGTTATTCAGCTTATTAACCTCCTTTCTGCCAGTACAGGCAGAAACCAATGCAGTGTTGTACTTATCATAGTGGAAATACTTGCCTAAGAAAACAGCTTGACCTCCTGTAATTCCATAGTGAAACAGTCAGTAAGAAAAGGAAAAAAAAAAAGTAAAATATCAATTTTTTTAGTCCTCTTAAATATAGCAGATTTGAAAGGGCTCAGGTGATAACACATAACTATGAATCAAAGTTCTCACAGAAAAAAAGCTTTGTTTTTTCAATTACTACGACAACATTCCAATTAAAAACCATAATTAACAGTTAAATTAACAGAGGCAAAGAAACTATAATAGCCATTAAAGTATTTGTTCCTTAAATTCTAATAACTTTTATGCAGTCTTATCTTCAGCTCTGCAAACCTTTTTCGTTGGGCATTTTTTGAAAATTAGTGTAAGCATCTTTATGAAGTGTCATTCAAAAGGAGATGAATGTGGATGACCAATGAGCAAAGCAGAAGCAGTACTGTTTTCAAAAGCTGAAGCTCTTGAGTAGGTTTGAAGAACGCCTGTATTATTTTTCCAAATTAAAAACAGAGCAAAACAAAACAAAATCTGAAGAAAGAGAGCTGGGCTATATTTGATTTTCCTTGTTTAAAGGGAATTTTAACTTTTTAATTGAACAGTGTTTCATAATAGCTTATAAATAATAATTCTTCCAATTGTTGTACTGTAGAAATGGAAAATGGAGATTAAAAGTCCTTAGAGGAAAGGCTCTGTAGGGTCTTTCGTTAGGAATATTTCCACAGCTGTCATACCCTATCTATAAGATAGTTCAGAGTAGCTAGGTCAAACAGACCTGTATATATTATACTCTGTATATTTGAAATATACAGAAAGTATTTGGTCAAACAGAGAATTTAGGTGACAGTAAGGGTTGCAGAGCATCTCCCTGAGATATCTGATAACCATCAAATACAAAACTGCAGAACTGCTGACCAGTGTGTGTGCAGCACATCTTTAAAAAGGACTACAGTGAGATATCAGTAATTTCAGCATCACTATCATCACTCTGACAAAAGGAGTGTCCAATGTAATCTCCAGTTCTATGAATGAGACTAGGCTTTTTCAAATAAGCTTGAGTGTTGTCCTGGGGTGACAGGACATTTTCATGCTTTGTATCCCAATCGTGTATTCCTGTTCCCGTGCTCTCAGTTTGTTTTGTCTATAGCCGTGTCCCTCCCCCGGCTTGGTTGCTATGGCTTGCTGCTGCTAGCTTTAGGCCTGCTTCGCTTGCTCTGCTCGCTTGCTTTTTTTTTTTTTTGTTTTTTCTTTGCTTGCCTTATTTTGCCATTTTTCTATTTTTGTTTTTCCCTTCCTTCCTCCCCTTCCCTGAAGACATCGGACCTGCTTCGGACCTTGATTCGGGAACGTCAAGGAACTCCTCCGGAGTCTGCACTACAGAGAAGCTCAGCACCCTCCTCAGCAGACTGCCCAAGCCGTTCGGTCTCTCTCGGACTGGTGAAAACGTTTGTTGTCATCTCGGGCTGTTTTTTCTTGTGTTGGGGAGTGTTTTTTTTGTTCTTGCTTAATAAACAAGTTTTTTCCACTTATCCTCCGAGGAAATTCCTCCCGAACCCGGTAGTGGGGAGGGGGGAGGAGTTGTGGGGGTTTGTTTCCTTTAAGGGGCTCCTTCGGAGATTTTCCCCTAATTTGTCCTAAACCAGGACAATATATTCTTTGGTGGCCCGTACGGGGAAATCGACCAGACAAAGTGGAAAAAACTTCATTCTAAATAATATTTTGGTCTCAATTGTTTCGTGGGTACATTGGTATGTCTGTTTTTGAAGTTATTATGTCATTTGGATTGAAAGCCTGCCTCTATTTCTGGTCATTAGGGTTTTTTGAAGTTTTAATACCTTTGTGGTCCCTAAGTTTATTTTCTTATCCAGAAATAGCTCCGGTATTGTCCCTAATGCGTAGCTTTTGTAGCAGAGGGGCACTAACCAGAATATTTATCGGGTTGGGCTTGGTTGTGATGATTTGCAAGAGGTTTATAAAAATGTTGTTATCGGTTCCAGGAATGTATGGTTCGTGGTTGTGGCTGTGTACTCAGTTTGTTAGGGGAGAAGCAGGGGAGGAGGCTTTTCAGCCTTTGCTTTCCTTCTTCTCCTCTGAATTATTTACATCTCTATTAGAAAATGTTTGGTTCTCCCTGACTGCCAAGGACACCATCTTTCTGGCATTTAATTTAGTAAGCTTTCTTTATACTGTCTGTAGTTTATATAAGATGAAGGCTGAAATTTCTAGAGGGGCTGGTGAGACTCCTGATTTAGGAGTAAAACCAAGGGTGAGGAGTCCTGAGTGGTGTGGGAAATGGGAGGATATGGGCCAAATTTTAAAGGAGTTTTCTGATCCTATAGTCTGGGACTTTCCATCTGAACAAATTCAGAATCCAGCTGAGGTGGTAAAGTACCTGAAAGAGAGGTGCCATGGTAACACTAAGGAGGAAAAGATCATTGCAGTGAGCTGGGCCCTGGCACATGCTTAGCGCACCCTGCTAGACACTGTAGGGCAGCAGACAGAGGAAAGGGAACAGGGAGATAAGTTAGTTACTATCCCAGTCACTCAGGCTGCAGCCAACATCCCAGGCTCCAGGCCAGTAGTTAAACCAGAGAGTAAGCCTCAACCAATGGCTGTTGCTGCTAATACAAGAGGTGGAAAGTGCAAAAGCAAGACTGACCGAAGGGTGGAGGATGATGATGATGATCCAAGAGAAGGACCATCACCAAAATCAGAAACCACACCAAATGGCACAGATTCCGGAGCCAATATTGATTCCTTCTCCCTGAAGGACCTTCGAGGCTTAAGGAAGGATTATAGGCGACAGCCCGATGAATCTATAATTAGTTGGCTAGTCCGCCTTTGGGATGCAGCAGGGGAGGCTACCATTCTGGATGGCACTGAAGCGAGGCATTTGGGATCCCTGTCACACGATCCTGTGATCGACCAAGGCATGATGAGAGGGGCTAGCCCTCACAGCCTCTGGGAACGGGTCCTGGACAGCGTAGCACAAAGATACCTGTGTGCAGATGACCTCTATATTCAGCAGACACGGTGGAAGACCATAGAACAGGGGATCCAACGCCTGAGGGAGATGGCAGTGGTAGAGGTCATTTTTTCAGATGACATAACAACTAGGAATCCAGACTTCGTACCGTGTACACCTGTAATGTGGAGGAAACTTGTGCGACTTGGGCCACCTGAATACGCTTCTGCTCTAGCAATAATGAAGCGGGATGAGGTATATGAGACTGTACTCGATATGGCGAAGAAGCTTCGAGCATATGCGGATGCTGTACATGGCCCGACTCATGCCAGAATTGCAGCTGTGGAAACACGACTGCAGAAATTAGAAGACAAAATAGAGGAAAGTCGTAAGAAACTCAGGGAAGAGATTAAGGAGGACCTCCTCCAAATCTCAGCTGTACAAATTAGACGCCCTGGTATCCAACGCAAACGTTCCATTGTTGGGGAGAGAAGGTACACCCCACGAGCTGAGTTGTGGTTCTTCTTACGTGAGTCTGGAGAAAACATGAGGAGATGGGATGGGAAGTCTACTGCTGCTCTGGCACAACGGGTGCGTGAATTGAAGGAAGGTAAGAAAAGGGAAGCAGCTCCAGTTGCCCGTAGTCGAATTGTCAGGCATAATGATGACGATGATTCGTCGGATCCCCTGGAAGGAACCTCCAAGACATATGTCTCTGGAAAGAAGGATAACCAGGCTTAGAGGGGCCCTGCCTCTAGCCAGGTAGAGGTTAGGGAAAATCGAATCTTTTGGACAGTGTGGGTTCTATGGCCTGGCACATCAGAGCCACAGAAATACAGAGCTTTGGTTGATACTGGTTCGCAGTGTACCTTAATGCCTTCAGGACATGTGGGAACAGAACGTATTTCCATTGCCGGGGTGACGGGGGGATCACAAGAATTGACTCTGATGGAAGCTGAAGTAAGCCTGACCGGGAAGGAGTGGCACAAACATCCAATTGTGACTGGCCCCGAGGCTCCGTGTATTCTGGGCATAGACTATCTCAGGAGTGGCTACTACAAAGACCCTAAGGGACTCAGGTGGGCTTTTGGAATAGCTGCTGTGGAGGCAGAGGGCATTAAGAAATTGAACACCTTGCCTGGATTGTCAGAGAACCCATCTGCAGTAGGACTCCTGAAGGTAGAAGAGCAACAAGTACCTGTTGCCACCTCAACAGTGCATCGCCGGCAGTATCGAACAAATCGAGATGCTGTGATCCCCATTCACAAGATGATTCGAGAGTTAGAGAGCCAAGGGGTGGTTAGTAAAACCCACTCACCCTTCAACAGTCCCATTTGGCCTGTACGTAAATCTGAAGGAGAATGGAGATTGACCGTGGATTACCGTGCATTGAATGAAGTGACACCACCACTGAGCGCTGCTGTGCCGGACATGCTGGAACTCCAGTACGAGCTGGAGTCCAAGGCAGCAAAGTGGTACGCCACAATCGATATTGCCAATGCATTTTTCTCCATCCCCCTGGCTACAGAATGCAGGCCTCAGTTTGCTTTCACCTGGAGGGGCGTGCAGTACACCTGGAACCGACTGCCCCAGGGGTGGAAGCACAGTCCCACCATCTGTCATGGACTGATCCAGACTACACTAGAAAAGGGTGAGGCTCCAGAACATTTGCAGTACATTGATGATATCATTGTGTGGGGAAACACAGCAGCAGAAGTGTTTGAGAAAGGAGAGAAAATCATCCAAATTCTCCTGGAAGCCGGCTTTGCCATTAAGAAAAGTAAAGTTAAGGGACCAGCTCGGGAGATCCAGTTCCTGGGGGTGAAGTGGCAAGATGGGCGGCGCCAGATTCCTACCGATGTCATCAACAAAATCACAGCTATGTCCCCACCAACCAATAAGAAGGAAACGCAAGCTTTCTTAGGTGCTATAGGTTTCTGGAGGATGCATATTCCTGAGTATAGTCAGATTGTGAGCCCTCTTTACTTGATTACTCGTAAGAAGAACGATTTCCATTGGGGCCCTGAGCAGCAACAAGCTTTTGCCCAGATCAAGCAGGAAATTGCCCATGCAGTAGCCCTTGGCCCAGTCAGGACGGGACCAGATGTGAAGAACATGCTCTATTCTGCAGCCGGGAACCATGGCCTGTCCTGGAGCCTTTGGCAGAAGGTGCCTGAGGAGACCCGAGGCCGACCACTGGGATTCTGGAGTCGGAGCTACAGAGGGTCTGAAAGTAACTACACCCCAACGGAGAAGGAAATCTTGGCTGCTTATGAAGGAGTCCAAGCTGCTTCAGAGGTAATTGGTACTGAAGTACAACTCTTCCTGGCACCTCGACTACCTGTGCTGGGGTGGATGTTTAGAGGAAAGGTTCCCTCCACCCACCATGCCACCAGTGCTACATGGAGCAAGTGGATTGCCCTCATTACACAGCGTGCCTAAATTGGGAAACTAAATCGTCCTGGGATTTTGGAGGTAATTACAAATTGGCCTGAGGGTGAAAACTTCAGGCTCACTGGTGAAGAGGGAGAAGAGCAAGTGACCCGTGCCGAAGAAGCTCCACCGTATAACCAACTGCCGGCAGAAGACATACATTACGCTCTTTTTACCGATGGTTCCTGTCGCCTCGTAGGAATGAACCGGAAGTGGAAAGCAGCCGTATGGAGCCCCACACGACAGGTTGCACAAGCTATCGAAGGAGAAGGTGGATCGAGTCAACTTGCGGAACTCAAAGCTGTTCAATTGGCCCTGGACATTGCTGAAGCAGAGAAGTGGCCAAAACTTTACCTTTATACTGATTCCTGGATGGTAGCCAATGCTCTGTGGGGATGGCTGAAGAGATGGAAGGAGGCGAACTGGCAGCGCAGAGGAAAACCAATTTGGGCTGCTGAAGAATGGAAAGACATCGCTACCCGGCTAGAGAAACTACCTGTGAAGGTTCGCCATGTAGATGCCCATGTCCCCAGAAGCAGGGCTAATGAGGAGCAGCAAAACAATCAGCAGGTAGATCAGGCCGCAAAGATAGGGGAGTTGAAGATAGATCTTGACTGGGAGCACAAAGGAGAGCTGTTCCTAGCACGATGGGCCCATGATGCCTCAGGCCACCAGGGTAGAGATGCCACCTATAAGTGGGCACGAGACCGAGGGGTGGATCTAACCATGGACAGCATTTCTCAGGTTATCCATGACTGTGAGACGTGTGCCGCCATTAAGCAGGCTAAGCGGGTGAAGCCCCTCTGGTATGGGGGGCGGTGGTCCAAGTACAAGTATGGGGAGGCTTGGCAAATTGATTACATCACACTGCCTCAAACCCGTCAAGGCAAGCGCCACGTACTAACCATGGTAGAAGCCACTACGGGATGGTTGGAAACCTACCCCGTGTCTCATGCTACAGCCCGCAACACCATTCTGGGCCTTGAAAAGCAGGTCCTTTGGAGGCATGGTACTCCTGAAAGGATTGAGTCAGACAATGGGACTCATTTTAAAAATAATCTTATTAACACCTGGGCTAGGGAACATGGCATTGAGTGGGTGTACCACATCCCCTACCATGCACCAGCTGCAGGTAAAGTGGAGAGATACAATGGATTGTTAAAAACCACTTTGAAAGCATTGGGTGGGGGGTCTTTCAAGAACTGGGAGCAGTATTTAGCAAGGGCCACCTGGTTAGTTAACACTCGGGGTTCCACCAACCGAGCAGGTCCTGCCCAGTCTGAGCCCCTTAATATAGTCGATGGAGATAAAGTCCCAGTGGCCCATATCAGAGGTTTGTTGGGGAAGACGGTATGGATTAATCCTGCTTCGAGTACAGGCAAACCCATTCGTGGGATTGTCTTTGCCCAAGGACCAGGTTATACCTGGTGGATAATGCAGAAAGATGGGACAACCCGTTGTGTACCTCAGGGAGATCTGATTGTGGGATGATATCATTATTTGCTGAACGTTACCACCATTGTCTGTACGTTACATCATACAGACATGAGACAGAAGGAAACGTGAAAGTGTCAAAGGTCTGAGCAAGTAAGATGGAAGGAAATGTGTTAAGTGTGGAAGGTTTGAGCACGTGAGATGAAAGGTTTTACATTGTGTTCATTAACATGTTCACGATATGGGATAAGGGGTGGAATGTCCTGGGGTGACAGGACATTTTCATGCTTTGTATCCCAATCGTGTATTCCTGTTCCCGTGCTCTCAGTTTGTTTTGTCTATAGCCGTGTCCCTCCCCCGGCTTGGTTGCTATGGCTTGCTGCTGCTAGCTTTAGGCCTGCTTCGCTTGCTCTGCTCGCTTGCTTTTTTTTTTTTGTTTTTTCTTTGCTTGCCTTATTTTGCCATTTTTCTATTTTTGTTTTTCCCTTCCTTCCTCCCCTTCCCTGAAGACATCGGACCTGCTTCGGACCTTGATTCGGGAACGTCAAGGAACTCCTCCGGAGTCTGCACTACAGAGAAGCTCAGCACCCTCCTCAGCAGACTGCCCAAGCCGTTCGGTCTCTCTCGGACTGGTGAAAACGTTTGTTGTCATCTCGGGCTGTTTTTTCTTGTGTTGGGGAGTGTTTTTTTTGTTCTTGCTTAATAAACAAGTTTTTTCCACTTATCCTCCGAGGAAATTCCTCCCGAACCCGGTAGTGGGGAGGGGGGAGGAGTTGTGGGGGTTTGTTTCCTTTAAGGGGCTCCTTCGGAGATTTTCCCCTAATTTGTCCTAAACCAGGACAAGTGTGAATAAACATGAGTCCTACTCAGGAGCCTGCTTCAGAGTGAGATGCTCCAAAGCTGCAGGTGGATTTCTGTTCCACCATGGACTTCCATGGGCTGGAGGGGCACAGCTGCCTCATCATGGTCTGCACCATAGGCTTCAGGGAAAGCTCTGCTCTGAAGGACATCCTTGGTGCCTGCAGAGTTGCTTCAGATGTGTTTCATATATTGGCATTCCTCTTTCCAGCTGCACATGCTGTTGCACAGCAAATTTTTCCCCTTCTTAAACAGGTTAATCCAGGGGCACTGCCACCATCACTGATGGACTCCCCTTCATTTAGCAGTGGGTGCCTCCTGGAGCCAGGTGGCATTGGCTCTGTCAGACACAGGGAAAGCTTTTGGCATCTTCTCACAGAAGCCACTCAGGTGGTCCCTCCACTACCGAAACCTTGCTGCATAAACCCAATATAGGTCTATTCTCACAACTATCTAACTGAAAAGAGTGAAGGGATCTGCATTTCCACTTTGTTAAAAATGGAATCAGAAATGAACCAATTAAGGCACAAGGCCAACTTTTAAGTATGCCAGTTTTGTTTCAGCATAGAGGTGGATCAAATCAAAGTTAGAAGCAGGACAATTTAAGGAATTAAGGGAGAATATAATGACTTCTAGAAAAATTATATGAGAGAAATAGGAAAGAAATTATTATACCTAAAGATTAAGTAAAGAGAAGGGTTGTATAACATAGGAGGATTTTATAATATTTAGAATACTGCTGAGCTGCCATAAGATTAGAGTGCTAGAGAGCTAACTCAATAACTCACTGGAACTACTAAAAGTCAGCTTCTTCAGATTTCATTTCACTGTGCCAGAACAGTCAGTCCCAAAGGTCAGGCAAGAATTTTTATCCCAGGATATGTAGGAAAAGATTACGGCCCTTTTTGTCTTCCTTGTTCTGAGGTTAATTTTGAGATTTGGTGGCAGCAGTTGAAGTTATGATAGAGGTGAGTCACAAATAGGGAGACAAACAAGAATATCAATCTCAGTGGAAGAAGCTAGTTCCTAGATGAAACTGGTGCTATTGAAGCACTTAAACTTGTGGTAGCTGAGGTCTTTCTTGTATTCAGGAGCCCCAGAAAAAGCACAGAATTATTTTCAGTTACAGGAGGTTGAATAGTATTCATTCTAAATTGCTGGAATGTTATGAAATATTTATTACTGCAAGAATACATATTCAGTGTATTTTACAAGAGTAGTAGATTGTTGTCCTGCTCATCACTACAATAACAAAATTGAGTTTTGGCATTTAAATCCTTCCCTCCATCTTATTTTTCTTTGTTTACACTTTTTTTCTTACTCTCCTAATTCGTATGAAAACCATGAAACTATATGCCTGTCTTATATTGTCGGTGCTCACTATATTAATTAGCATGACATAATTATATAGGGTATGGTAATGCACATTCTATTCATTATTTTTGTGCGCCCTTACATTTTTTTCACATAAAAGCAGTAGTTGAAGTATTCTTATTTTTCAGAAGCATAATTGGAGTATTTGAATAGTCCGTAGTCTGAATGAGACTTTTTTGTTTTGTTTTGTTTTGGTTTTTTTTCATAAGTTTGATAGCAACAAAAGAAAATATAGGGATTTTGAAGGGTTTGCCATGATGTAAAATTTTTCCAGTGGCAATACTGGAAGCTGAAAAGAAACTAAAAGTTACTTATTTTAGAATATTTTTAAGGGGGAAAATGTTGTAAATTTTAAATAAAAGCAATTTGTGCTTTTCTTCTTCAAATCTATATTTAAATGTTGATTCTAGAGATACTCTAAATATTTATTCATTTTTCCTAGTAAATCTTTGTGTGCACCCCAGGTTATTTAGGGATTACTGTTGAAAAGACCTTAGTATCTATTTGTGTCATCCTCATGAACTCCATGCAATGCATTTCCATTGTATTAGACAGCACAAGCATCTACCCTAAGAAACCAAGTGTTTTCCAAAATGCATATTATTCTGGATCATAAATCACCTTTTAGGTTTTTAAATACATAGATTTTAAGGCCATTAGTAATCTGTAGATGTTCTCACTTTTTCCTTAGGTATATAAACTAAAATAGAGTATAAAATTATAAGCCTGTCCAGAGTGGCATGAATGATCACAAATTCTTTCTTGCTACTTTTGCTTTGTCCATTCTTATGGGGAAGCCCTCTGGGCTACAGCCTATTTAAAAAAAAAAAATTATTGAATCAGGACTTGATGTTATGAGGCTATCTTCTTAAAATCTATTTAAATTAAATTAATTTTTTTTCTAATTCTCCAAAACAAAAAAAAAAAAGACTCTGTAAATTATAATTTTAAAATAATTAAATCCCATGTTTTTTAGCATGGCTGAAGTGTATGTATTTGTAATATATAAGTGTATACATTCGATGGTCTGCACTCAATGAACTGAAATGTGAGAAAATGATAGAAAAAAGCAAGTCAGTTCATGAAAAACATGGATGAAATGTTGATACAGTGTGTATATATATACACACACATATGTGTATATATACAGTGTACAGTTGATTGTAACAGTATACTTATTATACAAATTTTAAAATATCTTGGATTTTAAAGGACTGAGATCATTGCAGATGTTTGCAAAGTGCTTCCTTCACCATTAAGGGTAGCATAAAAATAAAATTGTGGATGCTGCTTAAAACGTCGTGACAATGAAAGTTGGAATTACTGGCACAGGAAAGGTCAGTCGATTTTCTTCTGACTCATGAAGCAGAGAACAGGAATAACAGACTTGTATTAATTTTGGTTTTATGTGTTAGATATAGGGAAGCCAAAGGAGGGATGTACTGCTATTGTTAGAGTTGGTTATTATATTGTCAATTTTCAATTTGTTTTCAAAAATTCTGCTAGAAGCAAGAACTTCCATTCAAATGAATAGTTTGTGTAACTGGATGCAATATCAGCTCTACCTTGCCATACCTCAGTAACAAAGTTAAAGAAAATGGAATTAAATGGCTACAGAATGTTGTATTTTCTCGTTCTCCCACTGTTTGGACTGCTCAGCAATAAAAAAAGTGAGGATGTCAGACCCATTTTCTCCTTAGCCTACTGTGAAACAGATGTGAAAGGGTTCATTTTGCTAATTTTTCAGCCAGCAGGCATTGTTACAAGTCTACTAACAGGCATAGAAGCTAACAATAAAAAAATATTAGTAACTATATATCAGTTCTGTTGGCTAGAAGGTTATTGTAGGCTGGGGTGATCAGCAATATACTTTCACAGGAAACTGATGGAGTAAGTAATTTGGGGATTATCTTATTGCAGTAAATTCAACTCGAAATAATAAGAGTCAAATGAAAAAGAATACCTTATTTCCATCAGATATTCTTAAAAAAAACCCAAAAAAACTCAGAGATATTAAGTAGTGACCTGTGTTAATTAATGGTGCTACTCAAATATCTTACTGTCATGAAAGAACAAAACAAAAACATAATAACAAAAATAAGTCTTTTTAATAGAGACTTAAGTATCTTTGTACTTCCTTATTTGTGAAGACAATAAAAAAGATTTAGAAAATGGTTCCCAGTTCTTCTGTTTCAGATCTACACTAATTTCTATTAGATTCAGATTTAAACATCTAAACCCAGAAAAAGAGTCTGTACTGAAGTGTATAATGATATTCTAAATTTCAAGGTCTGACAAATGTTTTCAGGAGATACCTATTTGGACATATTTTTGAAAGGAAGTGAACACACATAGTTTTAAGAAACTGTAAGATATGACTGGAGTCAGTATATCATGTCTGGTTCATAATCTCCAGGTTTTCTAGTCTTTCCCAATTAAAGACTTGAGGAGAAAGAGGAAAGAAAGAATCTTGATTCATATCTGTGTCTCACCTCCATAACGTCAGAATAAGGCCAATAGCTTTAGAGCAGAGACCCTGAAGCTATTCCAAGAGAGTAGTGGGGAAGTATCCTGTGTTTTATAGATCAAGGTGATTTTTTAGTCATTTTCAAATTGCTTTATTTCTTTGCTAAATTTTTGGAGTCACAAATAAATCTGAAAACAGATTGTTCTTCTATGAAATTAAGTACAGCAATAAGCCTTTTCATAGCTTGAAAATACAGAATAGTGAAGATAATGTGCAGCAATTATTTATGGTAGTTGTTAAAATAATTTTATTGCCATTTAATCAATTTCTACAACTGGTTTTACATACACTACTAGCATTAAGAACATAACGACAAAACCTGTACCTGTTAAATTACATGTTCACAATTTGTTCATCTAGTAAATAAAATGCAAATATGCAATATAAGGTAAAAAAGAAATTAAAATTATCAATCAAAAAAAAATTCCAACATCCTCAACCTGGCTACACTGAAGATTTGATGGAGCATCTTGCAAGTCAACAAACTCAGATTCTAGTTGGCCAGCTAAGTAAATGCACTGAAAATTCAGGACCTGTTATTTAGGAAAGGTGAACTGTATCATACTCAATGCACTGTAACTGTATAACTGTGCAACAAAGAACACTGTAATACGCTTTGGGTAATTGATTCAGAGCATTTAATTTTAGGTAAACAACTATGCAACCATAAAACAACCAGATTTTAACTAAGAACCAATCTGGAGAAGCTATTTAATGAAAAAATAATTTACCTCTAAATGTTACTTGTGGAATTTAAAAATCTTTAAAAAGAAAAAGAGGAGCCCGAGGTATGCAGTTAACTTAAAGTTAGGTATTAATTTTTTTTCTAGGTAAAAAATTTTGGCCAGTACTAAAGAGATTAGACCAGTGATTTCTTACCAGGTCTAAATTTTCTAATTTGTACCTAAGATAAAATATTTAAACTTAATATTTGCAAATACATTCCTTTTTAAATATAATTAAGGCCACATCCACACATGATGTGAAACAATGTGACTGTAAAAATCGGTGGGAGAATACAAACCTGGTTCTCAGCATCCTGCACAAAATTGTGAGTTCACTGTTGTCTAAATTAAATACAGAATTTTGTTTGAACTGTTCCTTTCATGGATTTCATGAAAATTTTTTCAAACATTTTATAGATTTGCATTTGCTCCTAATCCTAATTGATTTTCTGATTGCTTTTTGTAGCTGTAGTTGTTCTAATTAAATGCTTAGCGAAGTATTAATGATGATCTAATTAAGATGTTCTCATTAATCTCTATTTGTAGTAGTTGTTTTCTCTATAAAGTTGCTTTCTATAAGGAAGTCTTAATAATTTGTTTGGTATTGTGGATACTGATCTCTATTTCCTCCAATTTAGTCTTCCTCCCATACAGTTTTTCTCTTTGATTAAAGATTTCATAATACCAAAATAAGTTAGATGTTCTGTTCCCTGCTCTTCAAAGACCTGTTATTATATTCTTACAGAAAAATGCCCCCTCTGTTATGACAGCAGATTTCCTGGGGTTTTATGACTGGAACTTCACAGAAAATTTAGCAAAGATTTAGCGTTTAATTGTATTTCAAGCGATGTACAGAAAACTGCAAAATTTCTTAGGTCTGACCTCTTAGGCTGAGTTCACTTGTTCTGCTCAGCCTGGAGAAGAGGAGACTGAGGGGAGACCTCAGCTGTTTACAGCTTTCTCATGAGGAGAAGAGGAGGGGCAGGCAATGATCTATTTTCTGTTGAGCCCCGTGACAGGACTCAAAGCAATGGCATGAAGCTGAGTCAGGAGAGGTTTAAGTTGGATATTAGTAAAATATTCTTCATCCAGAGGGCTGCTGTGCACAGGAAAAGGCTTCTCAGGGAAGTGATCACAGCACCAAACCTGACAGAGTTCAAGAAGTGTTTGGAATAGTATGATTTTTGGATTCAGGTAATGAAGGGACAGGACACTGGTTTGATGATCCTTTTATGTTCCAGGATATTGTCTGATTCTATAGTTAATTAATAAATCAGAATACTACCTCTGCCAAACAGTGTAATGTTTCTGCAGTGTGATACAGTGGGGGGCCAGGACTAGGACAAGCATTGTGTTGTGTAAACATGAGTTGGCACTTCTGTTGTATTTGATCTGAACTAGTTGGTCCAACAACGCTGCAAGCTTCACTTTAGGAAGGACACCTTAGTGAAACTACCCTTGCTTGGTGTTTGGTTTCTCTACCTTAAAAATATCTTTAAAATTGTCCTCCAGCTCCTCTCAAAGTCACATGCCATGTATCAGGAGACAAAAGCATGACTTAAAACAGCTGTTATTGAGGTTTTCAGACAAATCATAACTGAGTTCCAAATCTCTCATTGACAAAACTAAGTCCACTTGAACTGTTTTGTAATAGGTGTATTAGGGCTTGGGAGTCCCATCTGTAAGTGTTATGTATTACCAATATAGTCAATCTACTTTAAGATGAATTCCAGGCACTCTGTACGTTTCAGCCTGAAGACTGTGGATCTTTGCTTGGACAGTGTAACTTAATAGCATGGATCTAGATCATTTATGCACTTCCCCATGGGAACTACTTTTACACAATTTCTTGACACAGAAAAACGTCTCGCATTTTAAGGGTAGCGACTTTATGTCAGAGAGATGCTGGAAGACACAGTGAATTAGAAAGGAAATGTGTTACCTGCAGCAAACTGGATTCACATAATATTATCAGAAGTATTGCCACATTATTCTGTAATTTCTTCTGACAGCATACATATCTATCCATTTCTTCTGACAGCATACGTATCTATCCACACAAGAAAAAAAAAGAAAAAAATATTTAATTTAAAGGCTCTCATTGAATCAGATACTTCTGTGTGTCACACACATCATTATGCATCTGTAATGATGGTTTTCCTGTGGTAAACTGAGAAAAATTATACAAAAAGAAGTATAACTCACTTCTGAAATCTATCATTCATTACCCTACTTGTCTTTTTTCCCCATTGATTATAAAAATTGAATGTTAGCATATGATTATATTCCCCTTCCTAAGTTACTCATACATGAGCTCTCTTACTAACATTATTTGGTCTTAAACTCAAAACAATAACGAAAATGAATGTTTATGTCATCAAATCTAATGGCTAACTTTCTCAGTTTATTAGTTTTACACACTACCTGAATCCTCCTGTTTCCTGAGAAATTCCTTAAAAAGAAATTATAAGAATTTCTTTCTTATAAAGAAATAAAATAAAATTCCATTCATTCAATGTTCCTAAAAGCCGTTTTTAACAAATGGAGAGGGAATAAACAAGTCCATTCATGTGCACTAAGATATTACCTTAATCTCCCCAAAATATTCTATATAGGGACTGGTCTTTCAGAAGTGTTGAGCCATAACTGTCTTTTCTATCAGAATGTCTCAGACACCAAGAAGCAAATAGAGTATATAGTAAAGAAGTTATGACTCAGGTGCTGAACCTGAGATTCCTGAGAAGTCTTAAAATATGCAATCCATGCTCCATGAAGCTGGAAAAGGGCCTACGAGAACCATGAACTTTTTAAAGAACCAGATGGAGTTAGGTAGATTAGTGTAGTGCTTTTAAAACATCACTAGGTTTCTAAGTTCAGGCAACTGAACAACACTATAATATTTCAAACAGTGCTAAAAATCAGTCTAAGTGTAGGCAACTGAATTAAGCTTAGGAGCTTAATTGAAAACCTACTATGCTGACTAAATCAAAGGACTCTTCAGGTTCTTAACCTTCAACATATACAAGTTTGAAATATTTTAGGATATCTGGATATGTTTTTCAGGTGCCATTTAAAAATAATTTAAATCTATTAGATCCCTCTTTTTCCTTATAATAATGTAGTATGTTTCATTGTATAATATAAAGACATTTTATAAAGCCTTAAAGAAAGTTGATATGGCTGAGATAATTTCAATGCAGTAAGAGTAGTGATACACTTGTTTTAAACTCACACTACAGCATGCATATATGTAAGCCATAAACTTATTATCTCATAAATACTGAAAACCCAGTGAAAAAGAAAGTAGAAGTAATATAAAAATGAAAAAATTAGAAGGCAATATTCCTCAGATGAAAAAAGCACAGCATCACATGGGGTTTTTTTTACTGGATAGACCAGATTGCCTTCACATTCAGGTAATGTGATTCTGATGAGCTTTCTCATCGGAAGCCCTATGCAGTGGGAAAGATCTATTGATTGTCTTAAATTCATGTTTTGCAAATGATTTTACACACATTTCCCATATTACTAAAACGCATAGTCTGTTTCTTCAGGCTTTCCTCTAAAATCTCTATTTTTAGATATTAACAATTCAAGGGGAGCATAATTTTCATTTACATAAAATTATTCACAGTATTCATTTTTTTCATCTTACATTGATGTTATACAGAAATTATCTTAAATTCAGAAGCTATGTATTGAATTTAATCTAGACTTACAAAAAATGAGATTTAAATATGATTATGAAAAAATGAAACATGGGGAGAATTAATTTAACATACATGCTATCAGATTTAACAGTTGTTTCCATAAATCTCTTCTGTCTGAGCAAAAAAAAAAAAAAAAAAGGTAGAAATTTATAATATATGTGACTATCATTTTAATTGTGTTAGTGTCAGCCTTCATATGGTGTTAATAAACACTTGTATTTATATAGTGCATTCATAGGAATTCATTTATTCACTAATATTTAGATCTTGATACAATGTCAAACCTCTCTACTATGCAGAATATACACTATATGGAGCAAGAGAGGAAAAGTATCATATTAAATTACTGCAGAAATTTTACATTTGTGTGGAATTATGTCATCATTTATGCAGTAAATTTCCCCAGACTCTCCTATGATCTCTGGCTGGGATTTAACTCTTTGGTATGTAAGACTGATACAGGGAAAGAAAGGTCACAAATATCCCAGTCACTATTTTGTATGCTACAAAATATCCTTTTGGCCAATTGGAGTCATCTACCCAGCCACATCTCCTCCTAACTTCCTGCTCACCCCCAGTCTGCATGATGAGGTAATACAGTGGTATGAAGAGAAAGCCTGTTCGGCAGCAGCCAAAGCACAACACCATACATGTTGCTCTGAAGGATGTTAACTACATCCCAACCAGACCCAGTTCCCTCATGATGAATTGAGAAGAAATAATAGGCATGAATTACATAGGACAAGAGACAAAGACAGTTGGCTATGTGTGCTGGTTTTGGTTAGGATAGAGTTAATTTTCTTCATAGTAACTGTTATGTGGCTATTTTTTGGATTTGTGTTGGAAACAGTGTTGGTTAACAGAGAAAATTTTTTTTGTTACTGCTGAGCAGTTCTTACACAAAGACAAGGCCTTTTCTACCTCTCACCCCACATCCCCAGCAAGGAAGCTGGAGGTGCACGAGAAGTTGAGAGGGGGCACAGCCAGGACAGACAGACACAGCCCAACTGATCAAAGTGATATTCAAGGCCATATGGCATCATGTAAAGCTGAGGGGAGAAGAAGAAGGAAGTGGGAGGGTTGGCATTTTTACTTCTCAAGCTGCCATTCTGTATGATGAAGCTCTGCTTTTCTGGGGATGGCTGAACACCTGCCTGCTCATGAGTCAATTGTTTTGCTATCCTTGTGTGCATGGACTTTGCTTCATCTATTAAAATATCTTTATCTCAACACACAAGTTTTCGTGGCTTCGCCTTACTCACAGGATGCAACAAGTTTTCTCAGTTTTACTCTTCTAATTCTCTCCCACATGTTGAGAGTGTTTAAAAAGTGGTTATGTGGTGCTTAGTTACTTGCCTGCATTAAACCATGCAGTCCTCTTTGGCAATCACCACAAGACTTGAAGGGCTCAAGATAACAGCAGGTTTTATTGGAATGGGCTTGGCTGTTGTTGCTGTTCAGCTATTGATTTTCAGGCCCCTGTGCTTGCCATAGGACTTCCATGGCTCACTGAATATTAGAGCCTAGGGCTCATTAGAGGCCGCTTTTTGCTTTTGCTGCTCACTGCACTCCTGTGCTGCTGATCATCCTGTTTTGCTGTGCCTGGGAACATTTGGATTACAGCAATGGGGATGCACCTGGGCTCACAAATGGCCAGGGCCTTGCTGCTGCTCTACTGGACACATTGGAAGTCCAGTGTCAGCTCAAGTCAAAGGAACTGTGACTTATGGATAGGTCCACATGAGACCAGGACAATGTGAAGTCTGTGGCCATGAATATGTCCACACCAGAGCAGCTGCATCTTGAAGTGGCTGTGGCTGTGGTTATACTTGTGCTACAGCAGATGTATTGAAATAATTTTTGATCATCCTGTCTGTCCTACATGATCAGATCAGAGAATCATAGATTTTCTGAATATTTGAATTGGAAAATACCCTTAAGATTATTAAATTCAAGCACTAACCCAGCACGTGAATTCTACTACTAGACCATGTCCCTAAGTACCACATCCATATGCCTTTTAAATACCTCCAGGGGGGGTGACAAAACCACTTACCTGGGCAGCCTATTGCAATATTCGACAACCCTTCTGGAGAAGAATTTTTTCTTTATATTCAGTCTAAACCTTCTCTGACTCAACTTGAGGCCATTTCCTCTTCTCCTATAATCAAGTTCATAGATGAGGGAAGAGTAGGCATTGTCTTTTCTTCAGTTTTAGCAAGGCTTTAGACACTGTGTTCCACAATGTCCTGGTTTTATAATTAGTATGTTATGGACTGGGTAGGTGAAAAACCAGATGAAGAATAAGATGTTTGGATGATCTGGTTCAGAAGGCTGTGGTTAATAGATTATTCTCAATAACAGTCAACCAGAGGAGTAATGAGTCTGCACATGTGTCTGTACTGACAGGATGGAGAAAGGAGCTAATGTTAAACTAATGAAATACTAAAGGACAAATGCTTGCATCTTAGCCTGGGAAGGAAGATCCTTCCTTTCTTACAGGCTATAGGTCTGAGGAAAACTGCTGGGTCCAGAGAGCTGGAAAAGAACAAATAGTGCATCTTGTCAGCAGAGGTGGTCAAAAGCATTTGGGATGATGATAGCCAGAGAATAACCAACAAATCAAGGAAAGTGATGGTCGTCCTCTACTCAGCAATCATTAGGCCACATTTCTAAAAAAGCTTCCAATTTTGGGACTGCTGAATACAAAAAATGTCACAAATAAGCTGGAACAAGTAGAGCAGAGAGCTACCACTATGGTTAGGGCTGAAGCACTTGTCCAGAGGTTGATGAACAGGGACTGATTCAGCCTGGAAAAAGAGACAGCTTCAAGGGGACTGAATAGCAGCTTCACAGTAACAGCTGGAGATAGGCAAGGTGATAGAGGAGATTGATCAAGGCTCTTCATCGTCATGCATTGTGGGAGGGTTAGAGGCAACAGGCACAAATTCAAACAAGAGACAGACTAGGTATAAGAAGAAACCTTTTTCTAAAAGGACAGTCAGGCAATGAATCACATAATTTTCAGAATCTGTGCAGTCTCCAGCTTTGTAAATTTTCTAGACGTCACTGGTCTAGTCAATTGAACCTCAGAGGTAAGCATACTTCAAGTAGAAGGTTGGACTAGGTCTTGCCCAACCCTAACTATCATATTATCCTATGAAATACTTCTATTTTCTTGTTTAGACACAGCTCTTAATACTATTTCTCTGGAGACTTTTAATAGCATCCAGAGGAAATGTTTATATGTATATAATTGCTAGTAATTTTCTACCTCTCCTGAGAAAGACTGTAAAAATATTATTGAGAGACAGAAGCTGTTATATCTTTTTATTGAGTAGACATTATTACAATGAACATCATTATTCCTCTTCAATAGAATTACTTTCCAAATAGGTGACCTTTGGGAATATCTGAGGGGTTTTTTACAATATTTGATGAAATGTTTGATATTCTTACTTGTAGTAGTCCAAAACTGTGCCAAACTAACAATGAAGTCATAACATTCCCAAAGTATAATTTTATATCCTTATTTTTCTGTAAATTTCTGTGCTGTGTTCTGAGTCATTCTTTTGGGGGAAATTGAAGTCAATTTGAAGATTCAACTTTTTTTTACTGTAAAGTAGATGACTATGTTTCAGGTAACTCACTTTAAATGCTACCAGCCTAATATATGTCATTGTAATCTTGCTACTAAGATTTATATTGCAGATGTCTAAAATTAACTGAGATGATTGAAATATGAGAATGAATGTTTTCTGGTTTTGAAATTTTAGTAGCAGTGGAAAGCACACAACTCAGTGGAAAAATGAAGAAAGATTTTAGGATTAATTTCAGAGTTCCTATTTCCATTAAAAGTGGCATAGCTTTTGTTGTGAGCTGATCTTTGGGAAGAAAGGAATTGAGTTAAAACCTAAAAATATATGTAGGCAGACACATTTGAAAACTTGATAACTTGAAAAATAACCTTTACTCAGGAATCCCCTCTGACAAAAATTGTCTTCTAATTTTCCTCATGAGAATTTTTTTGTTCTATTTGCAGCAATCCTGAAGCTAGAACTACGCAAGGAGAATTGTTTCCCTTACTGTGCAGTATACAAGGATGCTTTAATGGAATCCCACGATGAACTGGGTTGAATGAGACCTTTAAGATCATCAACCCATGATCTAACACCACCTTGTCAACTACACCATGGCATTAAGTGCCACATTCTGACTTTTCTTAAACACCTCCAAAAATGGTGACTCCACCACCTCCTTGGGCAGCCCATTCCAAAACCCAATCACTCTCTCTGTGAAGAAACTCTTCCTCATGTTCAGCTTAAACCTTCCTGGTGCAGCTTATGTCCTCTTGTCCTGTTGTGGGTTATCTGTGAGAAGACACCAATCCCCACGAGGCTACAGCCTCCTTTCAGGTGTTGTAGAGAGATAACATCCCCCCTGAGCTTCCTTCTCTCCAGGTTAAACACCCCCAGTTGCCTCAGATGCTCCTCAGAGGATTTGTGTTCCAGCCTTGTTGCCCTTCTCTGGACATGCTCCAGCACTTTAATGTCCTTCCGAAATTGAAGGGCCCAGAACTGGACACAGGATTTGAGGTGTGGCCTCACCAGTGCAGAGTACAGTGGGACAATCACTGCCCTGGTTCTGCTGGCCACACTATTGCTGATCCAGGCCAGGATGCCACTGGCCCTCTTGGCCACATGGGCACACTGCTGGCTCAAGTTCAGCCTGCTGTCAGTCCCCAGGTACCTTTCTGACTGGCACTGGAACAGTTCGCCCTTTTGTGGCATGTGATGATTAATAGCATACGCAGCTACTAATATTACCTAGAATAAACATTTATTGACACTCAAACATAGATATTCTGTAAGCTGTTTCAGCTGTTTCATAAAAATAACTTTCTGAAGACTAAAAATTCACAAAGTTAGAATTTTTAAGAACATTTCTAACATCTTTTACTAGTATGGAACTGGTATCTAAGGAAAGCTGGTATCTAAGGAAAGCTAAGGAAGAAGAAGTCAACAATAGCACAAATTTACAAAGCCTGTCTGCTTTCTAAGCATGAGTACATTGAGTGTGTCTTGCAGTCTTTCCCCATCTCATTTTTTTTCTAAATTAAAATCTTGAAAACTTTTAGTCTATTTAGTACATTAATTGCACCAGATATATGTAAAATGAAAATTAAAGAGATCAAAATACATTTTGTCTCCCATTTCACTATTTATATCCATATTATAATACTTAAGGCATGAAAAGCCAGACATAGGTTTTATTGCTTTTGCTAATATGCTCTAAAATTTTACTGCTAGCATACAGAAAGGTGTTTTTGCCAGTCCTAATATGCAACCAACAATAGCGATGTAATATCTGTACTTCTTGAGTTTAACAACATTAATGAAGGTAATAAAAACTTTTCATTCATGTCTTTTGATTCTAATGACACAAACCTAACCAGTTAGCATTGTGAAAATATTTGCATTAATTATCATGTAATTAGATTATTTATCTTTCCTTATATCTGTGAACTGCTGTCAGACAGCTAAAATGGATTTGCATGCAAATTTATACAGCTTCAATTATTTCAGTATGTTAACTTGTTTAGAGTTTGAGAGAAAAGAATGATGACTGGGAAGTTAGATATTGTGAATGTGGCTGAATTGTTTGTTTCAGTAATTTCAGCAATTAAAAATAATTTTGTGATGTGCTGAGGTATAACTTCCTGTTTAAATCTGGTCTCATGTAGCTTTAAGAAAAGCGATGAGCTAATTACTAAAGTACCTTAAACAAATGATTTATTACCTTTTAACTCAAAAGTTACTACTGAAGGATATTCCACCACTCCTTTTACATAAAACATTTTTGAAATATGAACAATGCATAGTTTAGCTAAAAGATTTTTCGGCAGTCTTGCATGGATACTATAGATTACTGTTAGGTTTCTTCTAAATCTGAGACTAATTTCCCTAAGACATATACAAATAATGAAATAAGGTCTCTTATTTATGCAGCTGTCCAATATATTATACTTCTATTTAAGAGATAATTACTTTTAGAAATAAATCCATCACTGTATGACAACAACAACAAAAATCTGAGTAAGGGATAATGAGGAGTGGTTCATAAAAAATAAATAATTTAATTGAAAATCTATTTAAATCTCACTTGGATTTCCTAATTCACTTGGATTTGGTCCTTAAATGCTGTGTCAATTTGGTTGTTTGTAATTCTACTATATTGGAGGAATTTTCAATATATTCATTCATTCTCTATGTCTTTGTCATTGAAAAATTTTTTTATTCCTGAGAGGAAAAGTCATCATTATGCACATATAGTCGAAGCTGCATATTATCATTACTACTTCTAGTATAAGTATCAGATTTTTTATCCCTACCTACATACTGAAAATTTGAATACAAAGTTAGTGTATGTTGTAAATGTAAAACAAGACAAACTTGCAGTTGAGGACTGCCCTCTTATATGGTTTAGATTTATTTATATATATATATTTGCTGCTGGAGATATTTGGTTTTTCCTAACCTTTTCTTTTGTTGTTTATCTGCATCATACTTGCTTTCTTTATACTGTTTCTGTTAGTGCAGTTAGTATCTCTTGGGTGAGATAACAGAGGTGAAGCTATTGTTTAAAAAAATACTAGAGGAATTACTAGAAGTTTTGTTCTTGTTTTTTTGTCTGTTTTGTTTTCTTTCTTAATTTTTAAAAAAAAATTCAGTATTTTTCTAAATAATTATCACAGCAGGCTCTTTAGACCTTCTTGCAACCAGTACCGCACCCTTCCTATTAATGAATTGACCTGATGCATGTAACCATGTATGCGACAAATTTTACTAATGGCTGCAGTGAGTGTTGATAATTAACTGAATAAGTGATTCTTTTGCCAAGGTGGTTATTTATATGCAATGTCATTGTTGAATACTTTATAGTAGCTCATATTGTTAATAAAAAATATTAATGATGCTTTCATACACTGAAAATGACAATTTTTTTTAATAAATGATGGACTGTCAAATCATTTTCTCAGTCCTAGTTACAGATCTAATGCTATATCTAATGTAATGAAAAGGTCCCAAGAAAAGGACTTAAGTGAAGCTGAGGTTTACAAAATTATAATTCAAAACTTTCAAACTATTACAAGATGCCTGAATCTGTTGGGGCATAATTCTCAAAATCTTCTTTGGCATGAGAACTAAACAGATATAAAGAGATCTAGCTATGCCTAGATCTTCTGTGAGTATTTGCAAATCATTGCTCTCCTTCTTCAGAGTACAGCAGGGATGTTGGAACTAAGCAAGGCCCTTACACATACCCACAGGATGTACTCAGCTATCACTGAACTAAAGAGACAAAGCAAGGAACACTGATTAGGGTCTTCAAGGAAAAAAGAAAAAAACATCCAGTGTTCTGGTCTTTTTTTCTAATACTGCATCCATTGTCTTGTATTTAATTACTGTACAATGTAAAATACAAAACTAAGCTTGGGACTAAGTAGAATCATGGAATCATAGTAACAAAAGGTTGCAACAAAAACCATGCCTGATACTTTCCAGGTGAATAGCAAGGGATACAGGTGTACCAATAAAAGGGAAGCATGGTCATTATGCTTGGATCTAATGTAGGGATACAGCGAATACTGGAAAGCCATTCATATTGGAGTTGGCTGTGTCTTTTTCATATGAGGGAGCTGAAAACCTGAAGGTAAATATTATATTTTAAACTTAAGACATACAGATATGTTTAGATAACTGAATTAAAATTATTCCCTCCTTTAATTTAGGAGCTTGAAAAGGAATTCTTTTTCAAGGAATTATTATCTTTCATGAAAAAATTCCTTTTCTTGAAAAGGAATTGAAAGAGAAGAATTATGCATCAATATTTTTCTAAGTATATTTATTTAGATTATCTAGTCATTGATGAAACATTAATCAGGGATTATTTTTCTTCCGATACAAACTAATAGTTTTAGTATATGGTTCTTTCTATGTGATGAAGTGGGATTCTCCAGTTTTCCTCATGACAATTTTGGTCATGTATACATTCTTTTTTTTCATTGTTTCCAGATTTAAGGAATTCAAGTAAGATAACAAAATCAAAAGTGTGCACAGACACAGATACACACACACAGACACATATAAACACATACACACATATATATGAATGCATATATACACATATATATAATAACCCTCCACTGGTTAGTGACATCTTAACATCTATCTAACTGACATTATTAATACCAATACTAAACTTCTTTACCTAAATTTGCTGCACATCTGTATTTTTCCTTGTCCAATGATAATATACGATACCAAAAATTCAGGCAATCATTCCCACAAGAAAAAAAAAAAAAAAGATAAAAAATTAAGCAACATATATACAGCTTTATTACTGTCATCTTTCATCATAACACATAATATACACTAAATCAGGCCTGAATTTCCAATGGTAGTCTGATTTTGGTAATGTTAATCTGGTTTGGTAGGAACATGTAAATGAAAATGACAGACTTTGTATCCCTTAGTAGTGTTACCATCCATTTAATTTTAAGGAATGTCATAGTATTTTCTTGTTAAACAAGAAAAATAGAATTGAGTAACAAAGTCTGGGATCATATGTCAGTTTTTCCTCACAGAGAATGATTACCACCAAATCAGAATAACAGTGTATTTTAAGCACTTTTTGCAGCCATAATATTTCCTTATCCTTGGAACACCAATGGGTATGATATCTGTATGCAACGCCAAGGCAGGTGCAATGATTGTTGTGACTATAAAAATAAATGGATATAAACTCATAACTGATTTCACAAAATTGATGATGGTGGTGGCCACGGACTATAAATATTGCTGACACAGCTATCAAATTTTAAAAGACTGAGCTCAGAAAAATTAATATGCACAAACAGAATCAATGTCATGTGGCTGTTTCTTTATAAATGGTGAAACTCTTCCAAGCAAGAGTTTATTACTTATGAGGAGTAGTTTTACAAATGACTGTGCCATGTTATCACAAATCTACTCCTTGGGGTGACAACCAACATGACTTGTAGTTTAAATAGACTTAAGGAAAGACTGAGGCTAAGAGAGTCTGATTTAATCATACTTATCCTTGAAAAATAATACAACTGGATTAAATGTGCCCTTATTTTCCCTTGTGTTTTTACACTGGTTCATCTGTGGATTTCAGAGTGGAAAGAAGTCATACAAAGGACAGTACTGCATCATTTTTGGCCCATGTATCAAGAAATAAAAGAAATGAGCTGCTGTCACTTGCCATCAAGACTTGTACTTTTCTCCATTCATGTGCCTTAGCAAAGTCAAAGGCCAAAGAGTGACAATACATTTTTAATTAAATTTTAAACCTATACAGGCTAATAAAGTCAGTGAAGTGCATACAAATCATATTACCCAGTGCTTCTAGAACCTTTAATTCATTTTGTCTTACAGATAAAGAAAAATGTGTGCTCATCGTAGGAGTAATAAACATGGGTAATTATGCATAATTATAGAGATTAAGTTCCAATTAAGGTTCAATTTCTGTAATAATCCTATCCAAAAGCCTTTTAGGGTTTTTGGTGGCACTAATGAAGACCAAGGTAACAGAACATAGTAAAGATCCTTATGATTATGGGCAAAAAGTGACTGTAGATCTGGGTGGCTTGAATGCATTGATGTGTTTTAAAAGCATTAAGTTTTGAAGTGCACATTTCTTTTTGCTTTAGGACTTCTAATGCTTCCCTATAGCATCCTCCTAGATCAGAAGAATATTTTTATATCATACAGAAACACTCTGCTTGCCATATTGAAAGAGAATTTGTTTTTTTGTTTTGCATTTGATAGCAGAAAATAATCTCAGTCATTTGTATACTTGCCAGTTCTGCTATGCTAAAAACAATATTCCAAATCTTGTTCCACCTAAATTCCTTTATGTTTTTGCATATTCATTACTTTGGTGAGATTGAAATATTTCACATCTTATTTTATTAAGAAAGAAAATAATCTTCAATTATAAAATCAGAAATCCATACAATTGACATATCCATGTTATATTCTGCAGAAACTGTTCCATAGTAATAACTGCTGAGAACATACATATCATTCAAATTCTCATTATAATTTTGCATGCAGTCAAATTTTGCTAATTTAATTTGCTAAAAAAGAAGCCTATTGTAGTAATATATTCAATGCTTTAAATTATCATTCCTGTGCAAGAATAAGTAACTCTGCAACTCCAAGTTAAATATCATCCTAAGTTGTTGTGTTTTTTTTTTTTTTTTTTTTTCAGAATTCCTGAAGAAAATAACTCCAGAAGACTCATGCTTTAAGGGTGGTTTGGGAGGTAGGTAGGACCAGATTTAGTGGTATGACTACAAATGAGGCAGGCAACTAAATGTGTACTAAAGGCAGACAGAGGCAGTAGTTTTAAGTTTATTAAAAATAATGAAAATAAATTAGCATGCATTAAATAAAATATTTTAACATCTTAAAATTGAATAAATTTTAAAATAATCAGAAAAAAACCTCATTATTGATAGGAAGAATTTCTTAAATTAATGTAAGTATGACTCACCTGGTAGACTGCGCTCCTTAAGGCTGAATACCTATAAATCAAAGGGAAACTTGCAACCCCAGTAAAGGGGAATTCACTCTCCACCACCAACCAATAAAAAGTGTAGAAAACCCTAGACTCAATAAGACCAAAGAGTTATTTCCTGATCTCTTTAGAACTGTATTCTACCTCTACAGATTCAGAATCCAAATATCTTGATCTGTCTAGAACTTTCATAAAGGAGCTTCAAACCACAGTTCACAGGTAGTTTTAAAATTCTACTTGACTGAAAGTTTAGATTTTTGCAATCACAAGCCTTAAACTTTTAGCAAAGGGAAGACTATTGTATTGTTACAACTACAGAAGGTATAGCATTAGGCATGAGCCTATTCTTCCCACTCCTTAGCCAAATCCTGGAGATGTCAAAGTGGAAGTAGGGAAATTGGCCATATTGTCTAGCTGACTGGGAAGCTAAAGTGCTGGTATTGTCAGATACTAAAAAAAAAAAAAAAAATTATCTCTCTTTTCTCTATTAACTTCATCTAGTATTGCTAATCGAGTTTCCTAAAGTTGTTTGACTCAGATAAAGTCAATAGCATACAGGTTCATATGACACAGATGTGATTAATATCTTCCACAGATGCAGTTACATCTATAGGAAGGTATTCTTGATCTGCATCTCTGGTATTACCTATTTTTAGCAGTATGACATAACATTGCCCTGTTTTGTTTGGAGATAAACCCAAAATCAACTCCACACATGAAGACTTATGCCACTACAGAACATCAGGACCATGACATACATGATAATGTAAATAAAACAATTATTTAAACAAATATTCACATGGGGCATAATTTTAAAAAGTAATCGAATCAGTACACTCACACTGGAATTTACTTTATCTAGGCCACTACAGATCTGGTCTGAAACCTTTCGATTTATTTTGTACAAGAAAGGATACATAATACTTACTTGACTAATATGATCACAAATGTAATGAAGACTTAAACCCAAAACATATTGCTTGCTTATTTACCAGAAAAATTTTGAGAAGAAAATATTTTTTTCTCCAACCTCACACCCTTACTGGTTTCTCTTGATGCCACATGTATTTCAAGAGAACATCACCAGGAGATTACAACTTCTCCCTGACCACTGAAAGAAGATAATTCAAAAAGCATCCCAGGTGGGTTGTAGGTGCTCATTCAGAATATAACTCAGCCATTGTATCTTTCAGTGGATGGTTATGTCAGTGTGCAGTGAATCATGAAATTTCCACTGTGTTTTTTTTTGCTGCTCCCTCTCCAGAAATAGATTGAACTTTATCAGATACATCAGTCAACCATTCTAGTTAGTTGCAATAAAAAGAATAATGATTATGACTGCTTGAAATGAATTAATTTCATTCAAAGAAGTTATTGTTTCACCTTGAACTTCAGGAAGTATCATTCTATCTATAGGTATAACTGTGTTAATATTTTCAGATGTTTACATGTAAATGTGCAATATAAGATGCCTTAAAATTCATTATAAAGTAAATTAAAATACTTTAACTACAATGTAAAATAAAATAATTTAACTAAGTGAATGTTAGATGTAATTACTATCAGATGCACCATTTTTCATTTTGGATTTACCTATGCAAATTACATATGGAATAGCCATAATGATAAGAAGAGTATCAGATACATATTGCTTTGCACTAGCAATAAAAATAATGGTGAAGGGTGAGGTTTATCATTTAACAAAGTTGTGGCTAGGAACAATGGTTTTGTACTGTATGAAAATAAGTCTGTGTGTTCTCCCTTTTCTTGCTTAATTCAAATATAACTGTAATTCTTCTTACTATGACTTTTCCCAGTGTTAATGATGTCAGTGTTTAAAATCCTGGTAAAAAAATAAGGATGAAAAAAGCCTTGGCCACAGAGCTATTGGAAAAATGAAATTAGAAACTCACACCAGCAGCTGAACACTGTATAAATAGGTCTTAGAAGAGTGAAAATGTGTACAAGGCATTTATCAGACAGACAGATGCAAACTCTTGATATTGAGGTATGATATTGAACTTATCATGTTTCTTTAGCTACTAATTCATAGTGAACTGTCATAAAGAAAAAAAAAAAAAAACCAAACTGGTGAAATAGACCACAAATGAAGGAAAGTATGAAAAACATTAAGATTATTTTAATTTATACATAGTCAATATCTTACATTAGATAAATCTGTTAGGATTCAGGGTCTTTGTTTTCTTCTTTATAGAAGCAGCTGAAAATTTTTATACATATGACAAAAATTATTGTCACCATTATGAGCCCCTCATGACAGAAAATGATTGTGTCATAGTGACGCTCAGTGATGAAGCAAAGGAAGTGTGAGAAACCCTGTAAAATCTGAGTTTATTCAGCAATTTTTTTATCAAATACTGGTGCAATCCTATGCAGGAAGTAATCTTGCCTGGTGCTACCTTTGCTGGTGTATCGTCTTTCATATTTTTCAGTAAAGGAACTTTATTCCTGCTCAGAGGATCCTAGGACTTCTTATCACCTTGGCATTCCACTGTTTCTAGTTTGCACCTAAGAGCCCAAGAACTGATTGGTAATTTATACTAAATCATGCATGGCCTTAGGGTGCCCTTGGAGAACTTTCTTGAGTCATTGTGGGTTTTAATACACACCAGTTAAAAAGAACAGGATGTTTTAGGGTTTTTTTGTAAAGAAGGTGGTCTTCACCCATAAAAATCATCATTTCTATTAGTCACAATAATAAAGAGTCTTGAGGGATCAAGAGTATAAAAAATTATTTCATTATGACCTGAAATATAACAAACAAGGTATTTTCAATCAATGACAGTTCATGAACCCCAGTCTGGGGTTCTCAGTGAGATTCCATGAGCCACTGATAACACATGAGTCACAGATATAATGCGTACTTTAGAAAAGATTGTGATAGCACTAAACTGGAACTAAAAAGCACAGTGGAAATGTTGGCAAGATCTACCTCTTCAGCCTTTAATAGAGAAGACTCCTGGTGAAAATACGCTGCAGTATATAAACCGAAATGATAATGACAACATCTTTTTAAATTTTTAAAAATCTTTTTCTGTTAAATTTATTCTGGCTCAATGACGTGGTGAAATCTTGTGGGTCCCTTCCATTATTCTGTATTAAAATGTTCTACATATTATCTGTACATTTTACCTTTGTTGATTATTTCGGCTTTTTGTCTATTTGAATTACAGCATTTTCCTAAATGCCTCTCTGTCTTTCTAGTTTTATTGCAAGTTTATTGTAACTGACTCTAATTATTATATTTAGAACCAACAATGTGGAAAGTCTGTAATATCTTATTAAGTCTTTGCAGCAATGGTTGTTAACAGCTTATTGTTTTGAAGAAATATGTGGATAAGTTATGCTCCAACTTGTGGTACAATGACATTTAATTTTGCCCAAAGAAAACCAGCCTGATTGTGCTACTAGATGCTACCAAATAGCTATTTCTCTACATATTGTATGCAATATAAAAAAGTAGATATAAAATATTGTGAGTATAGGGAGAGACAGTCTGATGAATATTGCATGAACAATCTAGTGTGAATACTGTTTCCTGCAGTATCTCTTGCAGAAAGGTAATATTTAAGACTGTGTCAGGGGAGGTTTGTGTTAGGTTTTTGAAAAAGGTTCTTCCCCCAGAGGCTGGTTGGGCACTGAAACTGAATTCCCAAGGAAGTGGTCACAGCACCAAGTCTGATAGAGTTCACAGAGTGCTTAGACCACTCTCTGGCACATGGTATGACTCTTGGGGCAGTCATGTGCAGAGCCAGAAACTGAACTTCAATGATGCTTGTGGATCCCTTCCAATTCAGGATATTCTATGATTCTATTACCTAAACTTCATCCAATGGCTGAATGATTTTATCATAGAAGGACACCAAATGAATTAAATAGAACCTTCCTTTTGTGAACCTATCTCGTGGACTGTACTGTAGGTGATATGTGATGTATGTTTCTTTCTGGAATGTTAACTGGAATGGAACCAGTTTACTCCATGGAGCCTAAAATTTCATAAGATTCCTATGTTTAAGAACATGATCTTCTTGTATTAACAAAGAGTGTGTCATTTTTAGATTCAGAATCTTGAGGTAATATCTAGAAGGAGATCTACACTTCCAAACCTTCCTTATATTCAAATGACTTTAGGAACTGATGTAGTTATATACAAACAGTTGTGTGGTGTAATTTCACATGCCATAGTGTAATAAGGATGTGTGGAAGGCCAATATGCATTGGCATGTTTGGCCTCCAAACTCTGGACTTGGAACTCTGAGAATCAAATATGTATAGAGGTGTTAGGTGTTAGAGGTTTCACAGTGGCTGATATGATGATAAACACTAAGAGTTAAGCAAAAAGAATCTTGCCTTTGATGTCTAAATTGGGCTGATTTGAATAGTTTTTCTAGCTTTTCTGGTTACTCATCTGTCAGAGATCCTTCTTCTGAACCTTCCTGTAACTTATGACTATTACAACTGTTCAAAACAATTGTCAGAGAAAGATCACAGCCCAAACCTATCCTTAGCTAGATGGGTGTCTTAGGCATGAGGCAGTTTCATTTGTGTTATCATCTAATGTAAGATCAATAACTCCTTGTCTTCTCCTGAGTCATCATTTTGCTCCATTTTGCCTCCAGAGGGAAGTAATAGCTTTTAAAAAACATTTTCAAAAGGCACTTTTGAATGAGTTTTTTTAAATTGATTTTGTATAAATTAAGCTAAATATTTGTGGACCTCAAGTAGTTGAAGGACTGCTGTGTTTGGCAATTAATTTTTGTGAGCATTGAACAGTCTGTGGACTACATTTTATGCATCTGCAAAAGACAGCTAGGAAGTTCAAGCAGGACTTATGTTGTCATAGAGATGGTTTCATTCCTATAACAAGTTGCAAGTTAATTCTTTTTGGGTTCGAAAATCCAATTTTCACCTGAATATACTCACAATGTTGCTGTCATATGTTGAACAAAGAAAATTTCTCTGTTAAGTAAATTTCTCATCTTTTTGAAAAGCAATGAGCCCTCAGAACATTCTTCAAATAATCTTCAGGTTCTATTAAAATAAAATGAAATTAAAGTAATATTTGTTCTATGCTTGCTTAATGTATGCTGTGTTCAGATTGCTTATTGTATTTTTTTCAAGGAAGAGACCTGTGGCCAGCAAAAAAATACTTTGAGTAGATCACACAGTCACTGTTCTATGACTGTACCCTCTAAAGCATATTAGCCAGACTTTCTCCCCACTTCACCTAGCCCTGAATCTCCTCCTGAGTCAACAGAATTAGTATTATTTTATTGGTTTGGGTTTTTTAAATGTGAAGGATCTGATAGGTTGCACAGGTTTTGTTACAGGTGCAGAAGTGTGTTTTAAAATATGGAAATTTGATTTTTAGTTGCAAGGTAAAAGTGTGCATAAGATTCTGGAACAGTGTTAAAAAGGTGAATAGACCAGAATGATGTAAAATACTTCCAATTTCATCTTTTCTGTCTAGTGTCAATGGCACTTGAAATTTACACTTTCCAGATGTGTACCATGTACTAGGAAGTATTGGTTTCTAACAACACATTTTTATCAGTCTGGAAATAAAAATTTTATAGAAATGTTATCCCAAGATTGGGAAAATTAGCGCATGACACAATTCTGTAACCTAACAGTTTTATTCTCAAAAGCAGAAAATTAATAGACTTAACATCTAATTAGAGTTTTCGTAAACCCTAGAAAGCATAATGCAGTAAGAGAAACTAAAAACCAAAGAAACATCAAAGAAAAACATGCAAATTTCAAACAATTATAATGGGGGGGATCTTTTACACAGAAGCAATATTTTTCTTTATTAAAATGTTCTACAGAAACATGTCAAAGAAAGGAGAGTTTTTTCTCAGAGCTAAGTCAACAAGTTCCTTTAAAAGTATACAAATCAAAAGGTTATTTTTAGATCAAAAAAGCCCCTTTTGTAGCTTTACAAAAAAAATTATTCAAAGTGTATGAAATACAATTGGAATTTTAAATACTTCCAGTAATTAGAATGAAACAGTTACAAACATTTCCTAATAATATTTTTTTTATGTTTTACCTACAGCTGTCTATTTTGTAATTAATTGAATACCTCTAATTTGATGTGAGAGTATTTTATCAGATAAATCAATAACAAAATCACATCCTCTGATTAATGAGGCACAATTAATTATAGATAAGCATATAGAAGTCTTGAAGAAAAGTAATAAAGAAGAATTTTTAATTTCCATTATATGCTCTTTCTTTTCCTTATAATATTTAATGCCAGTCATCAGGGATAAAAAGGCATAAAATACTGGCTGAATGACCAGACAGCACACTCCTAAAACTCATGAGGATTTTTAGTGTCGGAGAACCAAATCTCCTCAATTCCCCTGTAAAATTCTCTGCAATGGATTACAATCACATGATACATTAAAAGTTCCATAAAATGTCCTAGGGTGAAGCACTTACACAAGATTTTAAAAGATTTTATGCCTCCCACAAGAGCAGTGATACTATATAAACATACTCAATGAAACAATACTTAGTTTATTTATGAAAACTCTGCCGAAGATGCGGCAGACTTCAAACCAAACCAAAACTGCTGAGTTGCACCAAACTCCATTTTGGTGTCTACTTGTCCTGAATGAAATTTCAGCAGACCCAGACTTAATTAAATCTCACTTACAAGCATGCTTTGAAATGGTCAGCTTTGACTATCCTCAAAAGCTATTATATGTGAATTTCCTTTCTTATGACTACATCTATGAACTATGAGATATCATCAAGCTCCCTGTATTACAAAAAACTATAATGACTTCCATCATGAGTTACACATTCAGCCATCTAGTTCTAGATCCTTCCATCCTTCAGCATGAAGCTATCAGTTATCTGCCACTGAATATTTGCTACGATCATTGGATAATAAATTATTATTTAATTTCTATTAAAGGAAACATACTGGAACAAATCATTGAAAATACAATTCTAACTTCTAGTATGCTCCACAGACTTAGAAAGTAGACTGGAAAAGACTTTATTAAGAATTGACAATTTCCTATTAAGATTGAATTACAGTAGAACTGTTTGTCTCCTTTAGTCTATCTTGTTCTTTTTTGGTTTCACTTACAAAGTCCCAAATATTGATGAATCTGCCTGAGGAAAGGAGATTACGGTTACTATTCTTGCATCATGCAAATTAGTGCACTTGAACATCTTGATGAAATGCAGATTTAGTCACATTAATTCTGTGTGTGGATGATACCATTATGACTAGGATGAAAATGAGCCTGGGAAAAGACAGTAATAAGTTCTGCTTTCTTTCATATGAAATGCTATTTCAATTAAAAAAATTAAACACAACTATGTATAATGTACACTTAAATACATATAAAATAAAATTAATTTTTGCATTTATTTTCCTTTAAAAAAAACCTTCTGAAACTAGTCCAAATACAAATCACCAATTTTATAATTTGAATTAAAAATGCACAGGTATGAATTTCTGAAAACATTAATAGCCCATATTTGTCCTCTATATTCATGAAAGCACTACTTATACTAGCAATGCTGTTTTGATAGATGTATGTTAAGATTCTATATTGTGGGCTTCAATTTCTAATCCTGTTCCTAAGGATCTGGAATATTTACATAGTTTACCTTTAATATGGAATTCATTTTAAGGTATTTAGATTATTATCTTCTTGTAAGCAAGGGGAATAGACATTGCCAGCAAGCAGTGTGAACAACACTAAGTAAGAGGTTGCTGATACTAAAAGTGGAAAATCTAGAGTATACTAATACTAGGGAACTTTTTGGAAAGAGAGAAAAAAGAGAGAGAAAAAGAAGTGAGAAAAGAAAAAGGTAACAAAAAAAAAAGATATTTGAAGACACCATTTAGTTTATGCATTAACAGTTATGCAGTATGAACTTAGAACTGTTCCCTTCAATTTTCACACACGCTACTAGGTACTGCTTCATAACTGGTCAAGATAATTTGGCCTGTATTTGTTCTGCTTCTCATCATACAACTTGTGCTCTAGTGGACAATTTATCAACTACCTCAGATGATGTTTTTACTATTACAAGAATTTAAATAAGTTTCAAGTTTCTAATTTTCCATATTTATATTTTGTCCTAATTTCAATAGCTAAAAATGAAAGGAAGTGAGATTCCAGTAAGCAACAGAAGCCTGCATTTGTATAAACGTACAGTTCTTGTTCCCTTAATCAAATATTTTGTTTATTGTGCTTTAGTAAAATTGCAGTTGCTCAGGGAGAAGAGTTACTTTTAGCCAATTAAAATACCAGAAAATTTATTCTTCCCGCCTTCTCAAAAGGAAAATTAAAAAAAAAAAAAAAAGCAAAGGTTTCAATGGAGCTACAATAGTTTCAATAGAGTTTCAATAGTGTTTTGCCAACTTTTTTTCAGTGCATCAGTGAATTATAAATATCATAAAATAATTTGTATTATCTTGAACCCTGATGAAAATTTATCTCAAGATCTTTGATCTCTGGCTTTTTTATAATAATCCCTAATTCTCTTCTGATTTTCCTAAGAAGTTTTCTTCAGTCAACCTTTTTCTCCCTTATGATTTTATTTCTGTTGATATTGCATTGCTGAGTCTGGAAGCCTTTTCTGGGTTAATTGGTCCAGGTGGATTAATTTGGCATCAAATTACACAGCTCATTTTTTTGATTCTGCACTAAGTTTTTTGTGGTCACACTGAGAAAACTGCACTTGGATACTTTTACAAAAACCCAAACCCAGGAATAATTTTGCAACATTTATTTTCTTAATCTGATTCTGGGCTCTGTCCAAATCTCTTTGAAATTAGTGGCTAAATTCTCATTGACTTAACTGGGTGCAGAATTGGGCCTGAACCCCCTATATAAATTTATTTTAAGTGGCTCATTTTAGTGCATTAAAAAGTACACACTGCCTTTGATCTGTTTGAAAAACTTGCAGAGCAGTTGCACTCCTTAACATCTCTCCTTTTTCAAACACAGGTAACAACACACACACATTTCTTTTCTATGTTGTTTTAGTTTTGCACTGCTCCTCAAATACATATAAATACACTTTTTCTAACCTTTATGACCAATATCTACATTTCTATATGTGATACTCCCAAATTTTGTGACCCAATAAAGGACAGATTTGTTCTCAACCTAGATGCATAAAGATCAATTGTATGAATTGGCTGAATGTGTTTGAGCAGTGATGGATCTTAAGTGTTTTATCTGCTAATCTCTCATCCTTAATTTTGTGGCATCATTGCACAAAATACAACACTCAGAAAGTTAGAAAGGAGATGCATGGTTCTTTCTGAAATCTGCATATGATGCTATGAAACATACTCAATAATCTACATCACAACAAAAAATCAGCTCAGGATAACAGGCATTTGATTATTATTCTTACCACTTTCCTGTCATGACCACCTTATTTTTTTCATACTTTTGACAGCTAAAAATTCCAGGATTAAACTGTGCATTGTATTACTGTATTATAATATTGATATTGAAATACACTAATTCTCTAATTAGAGAGATAATAAATGCCTGAAATAAAACCATACAAGTCAAAGAAAAATGAACAAGTGATGTGACAAGAGAATGACAAAAACCAGGAAGAGAAATTATATTAGTGCTAGAAGAAAAGGACAAAGAAACAGACATACAAGAAAACATTAAAAGAAAAAAAAAAAAAAGGGAAATACTGAAATACTTTTCTGGGCTAGCATTAAGTCACATGAACAATTTATCTTCAATTATTCTAAAATGACCAATGAATTCTAGGTGCTAATGAAATAGGCATATTTATACAAGACTCAGAGAAGATTTAGATCTTCAAAACCTTTGAGTGAGAAACATTTCTGTTGTTCCATTTTTGATTGTACATCTACTGTGTAAACTAAAAAAGGAAAAAAACCTCACTAAAAAGCCCCTTATAAAATAATATTAAAACCAGATTTGTCAACAAATGACAGAATTCTCAGACCACAGAATATTATGATTGTTTACAAAAAAAAATGCCTATATGTCTGCATTGACTGTGTTTTAGAGAAGTCTGATCCTTGGACATCAGATTGGTATTTTATATACTAATAATTCAACTGCAGTATGATGTTTCTCCTCAGTGACTTGGCCATGTGTAACACATGCTGTCTTCTGTGTGATTGAATGGAGAAGTTAGAAACATTTGTGCTCACAATAGCTCTTGAGCCAAACAGTCAATTAAGAAAGCATACTCTACTCACAGCAGCATGAGAGACCACTTCCCTGTCTAACATGTTAGGACCTTAGTTTTTATGTAGACAGCTGTGATTAATATACTTGATCTATTAATGTACTTAATTTATAAACTTTAGTGTATTTAAAGACTTTATTGTTATGCTGAAGCAATAATTTAATACAGAATCCTTGTCAAGTATCACACCTTCTAAAATGAAAACACATCTCCATTTTTCACTGCCAGCCTAGTAAAATTATGCTTTTCATTTAAGAGGACTAGATATCTTTAGAACACAATAAGAATTAGTCAACTATGTCAAGATGAGCAGGAATCTGGCACTGAAGAAAGCTTGACATATCTGAATGGAATATGTCTCCTAGAATATCTCTGTAACTATGGAAATACAGATGTATAAATATGTATGTATATATATGTATGTATATATACGTGTGTGTATATATACATGTATAGACACACACACACATATGTTTATATATTAAAATCAAATCTTTTTTGCAGCCATGTAACACCCATAAATATCCAGAAAGCAGCTTTGCAGTAAAGGAAATGGGGTTCTAGCACACAGCATGTTGAACCAGAGCCAGCAATGGGCCCTTGTCACACAGAAATACAATGGTACCCAAAGCTGCAGCAGGAGAAGTGTCCCAACAGGTCAAGGACAGTGATCCTTCATCTCTAGTCAGCACTGGTGAGGCCACATCAGAAGTACTGTGCTCCAGTCCTGGGCTTCCCAGCACAGGAAAGATGCACACTTACTGCAGCCTGTAGATCACAAGACCACTAAGATTATTATGGGGATGGACACATGAGGAGAGGCTGAGAGAGCTGGAACTTTTCAGCCTGGAGAAGGGAAGGCTCAAGGGGGATCTCATCATTGTGTATAAATACCTGATGAGAGAGAATGAAGAAATGACATCAAAACTCCTCTCAGAAGTGCCCACTGACAGGACCAGAGGAAATGGGGACAAATTAAAAAGGATGAAAATCCCTCTGAACACAGGAAAAAATATATTTTTACTTTGAAACTGAGCAACTGTAATAGGCTATCCTGAGACACTGTGAAATCTCCATCTGTAAAGATATTCAGAACCCAACAGGTCATAGTCCTGAGCAACCTGGTCCAGTTAAACCTGCTTGAGCTTCCAAGGTCAATCATTCTGTAATCTGATATTCTCATTTTGTGATTCTTTGACTGCATTCACAAATTTAAATTATCTGAGGCAGAAGCATGTGAAAAGGGGCATCCTTCATGTATCCTGAAAGAATGCCTTGATCACAAATGTTTTCATATCATCACTTGTTCTTCCTATGGCTAATAGCGTATATATGCTGATGATTTAGCAATAATTCCAAAACACCTGTATGTTAGGTTTTGGCTGGGTGACTGTGAGTTAAAGTAAATGCTGTAGCAGAATTAAAATTAGGATATATTGGACCATAAACTTCAGGTGTCAGGGTAACTGAAAAAGTGAATTTTTATACCAATACAGCTGGAATGCAAAATTTGGCTAGCCAAAATAGCCAGTCAGTTTAATAGCAGCTGCATAACACCTTTCAGAATATCAGTTTGGATTTGGAATCCTAAATTGCACTTGTGAACTTTACGGGATCACAGTTAATACAGTTTATTTATTTATTTTTCATTTTATGCACCAAAATTCCTGTATTGTCATTAACTACAGTCCCTCTACTCTAAATAATGAAGAGCTACATGAGTGTTGTGCATAGAAGTCTAAGGTTTATAAGAGTATTTGACCTAACTTGAGAGACACTAAAAATCACTTTATTTATCACATTCATTTTTTGTTTCCTTGCAAAGGAATTCCAGTCCCATTTTGAAGATTGGTATTCATTGTAAAATTAGATTACTCTTAAAATAAAAAATCAGACTAAATGATTGAATCAGACCAAACTAGGACCACATTTTCATAACAATCTCAATTTTTTTATATAGTATCAGTACTTAGCAGAGGAATACATATGAAAATATTTTCTACTTTTTTTTTTTTTTAATTTTGGAAATACATCACCAAAATAGATCACCAATAACAAAAATATTGCACTATTTTCACTTTCCTTTAAAAATGTGGAGGTAAGAGTGTATGATCTATACAACTTAACAGTTTGGATTCAGACAAGATTCAGGAGAGACAAGATGTAAAAGGTATTTTCACTGTTTTTATTTTTCAATGAGAAAAAATAAAAATGCATGAAAACCAGCTTAAATTTCAAAAATACACACTATATAGACAGAAAACCTTGAAAATATTTCAGAATGCATAAACCACGTTTTCAGAAGATGATGTGTGAGTTCTCTGTTCAGAGAGAAATCTCTTCCTGACCACTCCTTTATTGTCCTATAGTTTGGGTTTTTTCTGTCTCCTGTCAACATTGTCAGTTTCTCATTTTGCAAAAGTATCTATTTCTATAGAGATCTAGAGACTCATACAGAGCTTACATCTGGGTTATTCAAGTTCTGTAAGGAATCCATTTTGCTTTCTTGTAGTTTCACTTTGATTCTAAATTTATTTCTTGTTTTAGTTTGAAAATTTTAGTCAGAATATCAAACATATTTCCCTTCTAAATTGCATTTTATGATTCTGTATATTCAAATTTCTTCCACATCACAAGTGCCAAAGTTAGTATCCCTCTAGCAAACAGAATACATCAATTTTTCAACTCTATTCAAATCTAAAATGTTTCCATGGCAAAATTTTATTATAAAACAAGAGCTTCAGAATAGTGTTATGCTTTCCAGTAATTGATAACTGTCTGGTGATCCTACTTGCCTTAATATTAAATATCCTTTCATACTTCTAAACAGTAAGTCTTCAAAGATGTCTTAGAAATAATTCCAAATACTAATGGTGCCTTTAATTAAGAAAGTGTGACTTGATATTTTAAAGTAAACTCCACCAAAATGCTAGTATAAGTAGTTATCTCATAATTTATATTATAATATACATTGAGTACAATCCTTCATCCTGCCTATAAATTCAAAATACAGTTGACCTATGTTGAAGAGAGGTGAGCATCTCCCCTTCCAGCCTGTGATTCCAGATTTCTCTAAAATCACTCATTAAATGTAATTCATTTTACCAAATATTTCCTATTTACTTTCTATGCTTTTTTTTTTTTTGGGTGTGTGATATCCCCACATTATTAAATTGCCAAACTGCAAACCCATGTTTCAAGCCTACAGGAGGTAAAACACAATAATTTTAAACTCTGAACTATTGTTTTTGTCTGGGCATGTACAGTACTGTGTAACGAAGGTATAATTATTCTTCATAGAAGAAATATTGTTTGGGAAAGTCCATATAAAGAATACTGTCAAACAATGTCAAAGGCTTGGAAGAAAAAGATGTAAAATAAATACTTCATTAATTAGCCAGAATACTGTAGGGATTGAAGGTAGTTCCTACTTCATCTGAATTACAAATTGCTTAAAATCCCTTTACATTTTCATGGCTAGGGATATGTCTTTGAGAAACCTTAGTTTTCATAAAATAACAAATGTGTTGAAAAATATTCTTTATCAGTCTTGCAGATAGTTTTGGTTTTCCAAAAAGCACATAGAATTCAGCTCCTTTGAGAGCCACTGTTTTTAACTCTGCTGGAATCAAGCTAAACGAGATTTTGGTTTACTTAAGGGCATTTTAGCATTCCCAGAAATACTGGTGGTTTCTTGATACAAAGTTCCATGAAGCACAAAATTTTCAGTTTCAGACAGCAAAATCTTGAGTCCTATGAATTTTTCCTAGCATTTCAACATTATGTCTTTCAGGTATATGTCTTGTGCTGAGGTGCATATATGTGGGATTTGATTTGAAACTGGGCCTGAAAGTGGATTTAAAATGCTTCAATACTAATTCAAATGCATATGTCTTGCATGGCTGATCTGCATGTGTGGAAGAAAATCTGGTTTGTTGGATTTTCAGCACATATATGAAAGACTATGCATTGTGTGCTGTGCTATATTAAGTGCCTAGTCCATGAGCCCATTAAGTTTCCAGTATCATCTTGTATATTAAAACCATCTTGTCCTTTTTTTTCTCAACTTGTTTTTTCTCAAGGCTGATAACTTAATAAGCTTAGTTATCCAAAATTATCTCTTCGTATAAGCCCATAGGACTAAACGCTAAGGATGAACAATTCTGACCTTTACCAAGAGAAAGGTTAATTAAATGTTGATAATTAAATGGATCATTTGTATCAATACTTTTTAAGAGCTAGTTTTTTAGCTTTCGATTTTTCTCCTTTTTTAAGACTAAGGCAAGGATGCCGTGGTGTACCCTTCTATTTCATTTGTTCAAATTTACTCTAAGGATATCATTTCTTTGTCTCCCACCAGCCATTCTTTGTAGCATTTTATGCTCCTTTTCTTAGCTGTTTGTTTTTTCTTTTCAAGATCTGCTTGTTCAAGTACGTTATATGTTATCATCTGTATTCTCTGAGTGAACAAAAAAGAAAGTGTATTTCTACCAATATTACTTGCACATGAGACAAATTTAGTTTCTCATATAATTTGTGTATATAAAACTCCATTGCTATGCACATCTATGGAAAAGAGCCAAAAAGCATGAAGCTAGCCAAGGAAATGCATTTCTAAAAGAGTTGACAAGTATTCTTATTTATTTAACATTATTCTGTAACTCTAGCTTTAATAATCCAATATCCTACTAGTTCTTCCCAGTTCCAACTAACATTGTTGAAAGGAATTTCTAATATTGATATCCAACCCAGTTCAGACTGTTGAGCCAATAAAAATAATGTGCTAGTATGAATAAGAATTAATCTATTTTCATGTTTAGTGATTGTGACTAATATATTCAGCATAAAGACACAAAAAGACACAAACTTACATATGTTAGCAAATCCTTTGTTACTTATTTTTGGAACCACTCTTCTTATGAGTATTTCTTTTGAAAGTGCCAATTTGCAAAGAAGAAGTAGATTCTTTGTCATTTAAATCTAATGGTCTTAATTAAATTCAATTAAATAGAATTTTGTGAATTTGAGATTCTTTTTGATATTTTTGTTATCTTCTCTTCTGGCTGTGGTTAAGCATGTGGGTGGGGTTGTTTTTTTCTTTGGATTTTTCTAACACATATATCATTCAATTTAGTATAGCACTGTGATACTAGGTATTAGAGTGACCTCTTATTGCATCAGTATGTAGGAAGAGCTGAAGATAACATGTTTTACCATTTGTTATTTTTTGGAATATTTATACTAACAGTAAAATGTAGTTTCAATGGAGATTTGCACAATTTAGAGTCTAGCAACAGATGATTATAACAAAAATGTGTTTCTTAAAAGATGAATTTATATGTTGGGGAAAAAAGGAATAAAGAAATGGCTAAATTTGGGATGAGGGATATTAAGATTTACTATCTGGAGACATTTTTTTCTGTCAGTGGTGAAGTGATGGGTTTAGATAATTAGTTAATATTTAAATTTTAATATGTCACTTATGCTAAGTATGTCATCCTTTGTTCTGCACTTTGTTTTCAACTTAATCTGCCATAATGCAGAGTCACTGGGACACAGTAAACTAACATTAATGGATAGACTGCATATCAGCAGCTTTCTAGCAGTGACTTTTTAGAAAGGACTTCAAAATCATGAGGAAACAAATTGCTTTTGGCATTGCTAAGTTAAGGGTGATTATTCACTTTAGTTACCCAAAAAGCAAGTTTAAAGGTAGCCCAATTTCATCTGTACTCTTGCAAGCACAGTATTGAACACTACTTATTTCAATATTTTGGGAAAAAAAAAAACAAAACCAAAACAAAACCAAGAAACTTTCTATAGACAGTGAAATTTCCATAATATTTCCCAATTATTATTGTAAGTTCCCAATACCTTTAGATTGTTGAACGTATCATTTTTCTCATCTTTATTATTACACTGGATGACTGAATTGGGGGAGGACTCTCAATAGCTAGAGAACATTCTTAATATTACATTATTTCATAATGACAGATTATTTTGTGTGAAACATGCTGAAACTGCTGTCAAACTGACTTTATCTTTTAGGAAATTAAGCTGCATTATCTCACACAAAGCAGACTTCTTATAAAAGCAGCAAGGCGAATCTAGGGGGTAGTTGTCAGGAGATAATCACTCCCCTTGGGAATTATAGATATTCTGCAAAATCTCGTATCTTTTACAGCCTTAGGGATATGATTATATTATGACAAAAATACCCCTGTTGCATTACTTATATTTTTCAGTGAAGGACTACCTGCAATCATCTAGTTGAAATACCTCAAGAGAGCATTTCTTTATGCTATTAAATTTCAAGTCTTAAATAACTACATCAGAGAATATTCCTCATTCCTTTACAGAATTCTAAAACTTTTAAAAACTTTATTACTGGGAAGTATCAAAGAAAGAGGTTTCTGCAATTATATTTATATTAATATTAAAATTAATTAAAATATGATCTATGCATGACATTGATAATAAAAATAATATATACAGTACTGATAACAACGATATAATAGAAAAAGTACAATGGAAATAGTATTAGAATCAGAAAAGATGGGGGTTTTTTTCCTCTGTTTTTAAAGCAGCAAGTATATATTAACTGATTCTGAGATCAATGCTAGTCTTGCCTCTGGGCCAAGTAAGACATAGTGACTTGAAAACTCACTTGTGGCATTGTGGTTTTTTTTTAACCATAACTATATAAAGAACATTCCTCCTCTGTAGTGATTTTTTAAAATTTAACTTGCAAAAATAACCCTTTATGGATTTGGTTTAACATTTACTTAATATATTTATGAAAATTGTAGGATAATTTAGTGACTTCTCACTTCAGCAGCAGAAGAGATCTTCCAAGAGGGGGTAACACAGATTTTACTTTCTTTTGTGGAAAAGAAATACTGCGTTTTTTTCATTTTGCTTTTTTGCAACAGTATTTTAAACTTAGAGACCATTTCTTTTGGGTGTCTGAGAAACACATGAAAGAAGGTCTTCAAAATGAGAGTTACAAGTTACCATTACCAAATCATCTATTTCACAGTCTATGGGACAGAGCTAACCTCAAGGGCCTGAAACACATTCCCTTTTTCCAAGAGTTAGGAGTGAACTCTAAACTACATGTTATTGTGACCTTGTTTCACAGTGTCTACATGTCTAATTGTTATAATTGAGCACCAGTTAAAAACTTCTAAACTAGATTTTAAATAACTATTTTTTATATCAGAGGTACATGGAAGTGTAATTCCACATCCAAGAAAAAAATTCTGTTTATTGAGACCTCTAAGACAAACTAGGAGGACAGACAGAATATTAAGATAAAAAAATTAATTTTTACCTTGATAATCAAGGCATCCCATTGTAGCACTGATTTCGAAATGGTACAGACAAGCCTTTATACCAATGAAGAGTTTACTCATATTTTTACAAAATGGAGACAGTCCAACTAAAATAAAATGTATTTACTCTATAGCTTTGAGATTAGGAAAAAAAAGTTGTTGAAAGTTGTATGTTCGGGTTAAATTTGGGTGACAGTAAGCTAAAAATTATAGACATTAAGACAAATTTTTCTAAAAATAAATTATCATTTTAAAAAACAGATATCTAGGATCCCACAGATCCCATTACATTTACTTGTGCACATTTACTAATGCACCTGAGTGCACTAATGGACTTTGATGTCTGGAGGTCTCCCCCAGCCTGCCTATGTCTCAGGACACAATTTTAGTGCCCAGGGCCATCAGACTGTGCCTCAGAGATGCCACAGCAGGGCCAGTCTACAGCTCCCTGTATTTATGTTTTTTCCAGTGTACACAAGTTGTGTCATGTCCTTTTAGTGACTGCCAGTGAGAATTGTCTGGTTGGGTCTTTTTCAATCATCAATTTTTTGCACACACTGATAAGGTCCCCTGGAGCTTTCTCTTCTCCATTCTGAATAATCACATTTCTTTCTCCCTCTATAGGAGATGCTTCTGCTATTTAATCATCTTAATGGCACTGAAGTCTGGTCTTAAGGCAAGTGTTTATGAGGTTGTAACAGGTTTCTCATTATATTTTGAAGTTTTACGTCCAAATTCGCACATGAAAATTACATGCATTACATCCATTTTGATGAGCAAGTTTAGTTCGGTATTAAGATCCAAAACTGCTTAAAAACCCAGGATATCCAAATGGCGGAGCAGCTTTTCCCAATAAACTTTTGTGCAGTATTTCAAATAGGGTCTAATTTTCTTGAGGGATCTAGAAAATCAATTGCCAGTAAGGCTTATATATTGACCAATATCTTATCACCTCAACTTTTGTGCTTGCAGACCATATATCTGATAAAGAGCTTGAATTTAGGCTAACGGTGTTACCTCGTGAAAGGTAATCCAGAGTATTAATATCTGGATTTGGGGAGCAGCAAGGTGAAGCAGTATCAGAAGAAAACAGTACAGTAATACAAATCAAACAATGGCATGAAAACCAAACAATAATTCTAATAATGAAAAGAAAACTGTACCAGAGACGTTATGAAAAGTTAATCTCTTCAGAAGATTTTTATACTAAATTGAAATTGGGCAAGAGATGGAATAAATGATGATGCTGTCAGCACTGAAGATATTTCAGCAATGATTGAGGAAGTGAATTGAATTCCAAATGAGAGGCAACTGCTTTTAGTTTTTTAAATGTAGTGTCTAAATGAATGTCAGATGCCTAATAGTCAAAAGAAATACAGTCAAAACTCTAGAAACATGTACAGCTAAGCAAGTATAGATATCTAAATTTTTATTTCAGCTTCTCTATTTATGCCTTCTGTGGAAATATTGAACATGGAATAACTCTCTTTAAAGACTCCTAAAGCCTAAATGAAGTCAGTGAAGAATCACAGTAACAATGCTGAAGTGTGTTCAAGAGAGTTAATGTAATATAGGCATTTTGAGACATCCTTCCTGAAATATCAAAAAAATTATTTCGTTTGAAATTGCAAAATTCATGTGCACAAATTGATTGATAGGACTGCAAACTGTTCATGGAAATAAATAAAACCCCTAGTTCTCTTGTCTGTTGTACAGGTTATGACAGAGGAAATTTTCCTACATATGGTGCCATTAGTGCCATTTATATTTTTGACCAAAACAAAATTGGTAAGACACAAGTGTTCTAGCATTTCCTGAGTGGTGTCTGCATGCATCAGATTCTCACTTCTCACGTTATCCATCACTGAATAAATTGGGGGAGCACAATAATTGGCAGGGACGGCAACAGACAGACGACATGAACTAATCAAAAAATATTCCATGTGCATAATGTCACGTTCAACAAAACTAGGGAGAAGCAGTTTTAGAAGGATTTGCAAACTTTTGCTCAAGAGCTGTCAGAGTGTCAGTCCGACTGCCTATTGCCTTTGCATCACTTTGTAAGGTTTTGGTTTTTTCTATCTTTTTCCACCTATCTGTCACTTAATTAACTTTTTTTTTCTTTTTTTAATCTTGACCTACAATTGTTCTTGCTTCATTATTTCTTTCCTCTTCCCCTGGTCTCAGGGTGATAGGGGAAGCAGAGTGAGCAGCTGGGTGGTGTCTACCTGCAAATTGGGGTTACTCCATGGCGGCTGTCAACCTGTATGAGATTAATCTATCTCAGAAAGCCCAAGTAATTATTTCTTTCTTGAAAATTATGAGATTGGCAAGAAATTAAACTTTACAGTTTGCAGTCAGGATTCTATCATCCTCATTATCCAGAAATACTATTCCAGTCTGTGGTTTGACCACTTGTAATAAACAGATACACAGATTACAAAACTTCAAGGAGGCACTAGCCTGACTTCAGCATAACACAGGTCCCAGGTAATTTCTTTGAATTACTTGATTCTGGACTAGATAGACTTTTCCAGTAGAGCACATGATTTAGTGACAAATTCTCCACCACAGCTTGCAAGTGCAGCATGTTACTATCATCACCATTAAAATAAAATTTGGCATTTGTAATGTAAATTAATGTTTTGTCAGCATCCAGGCACAAGACATTGTACCTCAGCCTGTTGGTCTGAAATAAGAGGATACTTGGGGCAGAATCTTTTATTCCAAATCAGTACAGCTTAAGCAGAGTTTCAGGTTTAAAAATGAGTGTGATTAGTTTTCATTGTAACTTCTTTACTTTTACATGCTATTCTCTGTTCTGAAATTCTTGAAGTACTTTAGACCAGTTACCACAATACTCATCAGACTATATTCTCAATATGGACATATGGTTTCACAGTTGGCCTCCATAATTGGTATTCATACCAATTCATACTGGTTTTACAGTTTGTCACCCCAATATCAGTAAATGGTCTCATTCCTAATTTGTCCCTCTTTCATTGTTCTTTTCCATTTGGATTATATTTTTTTTTTCTTTTTTGCATGTGTAACATGCATGTTAGCATGTTATGCACATGCAAGCATACTCTATGGATAACTCCAGTTTTGAAACCAGTGGTGAGTCAGTTTTCACTTCATTTAATATTTACAACACTGATAGCATTCTAGTCTCTTTATTCCAAAACACTGAATCACATACATGCCTTAAAGTCTCTACTTCTACTACATCCTCACTACTCTTTATATTAAGTTCTCATAATAGCTCATTTTAAAAGATAGCAGATAAATCTGTTTTCCAGACACCAATCTAATCATCATTTTTGAAGTCATCCTGATTTCAGCTATTAAAATATTGTTTAAGTCCTCTCTAAAATTTCCCTGTAGAAAACTGATTTTTTCCTGGTTGTGAACAGGGAGGAATCACAGTTGCTTACATGAAATATTAGTAGCAAACTGTTTTTCGCTTTCTCATAATCAGAATTATAAGCCTTTAAGCAACTTCAGGATGAAAGGGAAGGTACTTTAGCTGTCATTTTTATATTTTGAGGTACTTCAGTAGGAAAATTTAGGTTTGAAGATTTACTCTTAAAATAGAGGTTACACATCTGAGTTCTTCATAAGAGCCTTTGCAACACCAGCTCTTACAGCAGTCACATCAAAAGCACATCATGATACCCACACCTACAGGTTTAATGGGAGGCACGGCTTTAAAAGATTTATAGTAGGCATAGCACCTTTAAATTTTATCAGTCTACAGGGATTTCCATGGTACTCTTAAACTCTCACAGGATGTGGATCAGACTGTAATAGATAGCTTTTTTTGCTCCATAGCCCCCTTTCAGTCATGTGTAAATACAATAAAATTTTCATAGCAGAAGAAACATGACTAGAAACAAGCTCATGCTTTACTATGTTTACACAATTCAGAATGTTATATTTTAAAAGAACAGTACAACCCTTTTGCAAAGAACATCAGGACAATGGTAAAAGGGCTTATGTAGCTTTCTCTTCAGAACTAGTTTGAAAAATGCAGTAGCTGTTTCATGTGCTTTAAATTTATGCTGTCTCTATATCTCTACTACTCCCATTTCAACATTCTCTGGGTATTGAGAAAAGCTGTTCTATCTCCAGACAAACCAGTTTTGCAGCATTATTAATTTATAAAAGTCTGTAGCTATTAATTTAATTCAGTTGCTATAGAAATCTCTACAGGAACACAAAAAATAAAAAGAGGCAAAATTAATGTGCATTATAGTCTAGCTGCCTAGAGTGCACCCCCTATAGGGAGAGTGCAATAATTAAGTCTTGTTTACTGTGAGTTCCATTAAGCCTTTGTTGTTGCTGATTATGTCATTGTCTGATTGATTTGTCAGGTGTGAAAAGCAACAAAAAATTAATTGCCTTAATCTGCATGACCAAATGACATGTGCATTGTGAGGTGCAACAGAGAATTCTTCTTGAACAACTGGAGCTTTTCTACTTGCTCTTCTTTTAGCTTCCCATTGTAAGAGCAAATTTCTTTTGAGATAGGGGACATTGCTACTTCCACAGATTTGGATTTGTATGTGATAAATGTAATAGAGAGAATGAAAGGATTTTTCTCAAATTAATATAATACTTCCCTGTTATAAAGTAACAGCAGGAAACAAAATGTTTTTCATCACCAGAAATTGTTTGTAAGGAAACTGGTGGGACAGATTTTACATGGTATTAAATTCCAACTGGTAGTAATAAATGAATCAAACAAGATAACAAATGAATTTCACAATCTAGTTTATTGCTTCATTAGAGGGATTTCACATACATGTTTTCTGAAAGAAAGGGCATAGATTCTGTACCTCAGATATATTGGAGGGTTTTAATGCTCTACTGTTATTTGCAATATGAATGTAATTACCATATAAATATTTGATTCAGGCACTAGGGGTAAATGTATTGTCAGTTTATTTCAGGACATGGCATACTACTTTTAGGAGACTTGGACGAGGTATGAATATTGAAAGTACCTGAAATGCATATTTAACAAAAAAAAATTATTTTCTGAAATGTAATTACATTTGGGTTATTAGAAAGTAACACAAGGCAATGCTTTATTTAACCAAGTAAAGTCTGATATACTGTGCACTATGTATTCTGTAGGTAATACGTTGAGTTTCCTACTCTTCAGTAAACATAATTCCACTATATATAAGTCAGGAAAAGCAGGATATGTGTGGCAGTGGGCGAATCAGTTTATCCAGTTTTGCTCACCTTGACATGCTTGATCACCAACAAATTTGTATCTAATGTTGTTTTCTATTGCTGCAGCTGCACTTTAGGGTCAAGGATATGTTTTGGATTTTCACAGTAAAATCTTTAAAGGGACAAAAATCAATTCCAGCATTTATAAAGACAAAATTGCAAGTGGTCACTAGGTCACAGCAAACAAATCTACAAGCAGTGGCAACTTAAAAAGAACTTACATGATACATCTGTTAGAATACTTCAAAAGCTGGAATTGTGAATTCAGACTTGAGTAGAGGCTATTTTTTTGTTACACAAGATCTCAATTTGGCAAAACCAGTGCGCTACACTCCTATTCTTATGAAGAAATTTGATTCATAGGGAAGAACATTTTATTTTCTCTAAAGAAGATGGTCTTTTATTTTGAAACCATATAACCTTAATACATTGTCATGAAGAAGTCATTTCTGTTGATATTTCTTCAGGATCAAAACTAAATTGATATCCTGACTTTTCAGGGCAAATGTAGTGGTTTACATGTCTTTTATTTTCAGGCTTTTTGGCTTAAGGGTTGGTCAAATGCCATGACTAGATGTTGTAGTGCAGTTCTAGTAGGCAGCACAGCCCTGTGCAGCCACTTTCCCCCCAGTCCAGTGGTATGAGGGGAATAGTCAAAAGGGCAACCATCAGAAACAACTCTTGGGCTGCAATAAAGACAGCATGGTACAGAGAGCAAAAGTGAGAAACAAAACAAGGAATTAATTTACTGTTTCCCATGGGCGAGCAGGTGTTCAGCCATTGCCAGGGGAGCAGGGCTCTGACACACGTAATGGTGATTTGGGAAGACAAATAACATAACTCAGAAGCTCTCCCCTTCCTTCTGCTTCCCCCAGATTTATATGCTGAGTGTGTCACCATAAGGTATGAGATATCTATTTGATCAGTTGGGGTCAGCTGTCCCAGCCGTGCCCTCTCCCAGCTTCTTGAGAAACCCCAGCCTCTTTACTGGTCATGTGGAATGACAAGCAAAACAGGTCTTGACCCTGTGTAAGCACCTCTCAGCAATAAAAAAAACCTCTCTGTGTTATCAAGGGTGTCTTTCAGAACAAATTGGAAAGAGAACTACATGTGAAGAAAATTAACTCTATCCCAACCAAACCCTGTACACTAAAGAAACAGAAAAGGTCGATTTTAACATATAATTGCAATTTTGTTATCTGTTGTTGTATCTCTAAAGAGCATCCTCCACCCCTCTAAATAAAATAAGAACTACTGCAAGGTACCCCTTATTTTATTCTGTATAACAATTAGGTTAAGTAAAATCCATTTGGCTGTGGATATTAGGCTTGACTTAAAAGATATAAAAGTGAGATTTCTGACCTGGAGATTCCAAATATTAACTTCATTAATTACTTCAAGCTCTCTTATATTGAGGTTTTTTTTTTTTTTTTTTTTGTGTGTAGTTTACTATAAAACTAAAACACAGATCTAATTACATCACTATTAGCAATAGAGATTATAGTGAAATCAGATTTAAAGAGTAGATGAAACATGAGGCAGGAGATGTTAGAGTCCAGAAGATTAGAAGAAGTTTGCTTATGTTAAAACATGTTTGACATAAACAATGATAATCTGAGCACAGCATAATGCATTGAATAATAATAATGACGGTAGTAAAAATAATTATGTATAAAAGCTATGTAAACTAGACACAACTCAGCATAATTTAATTCTGAACTGGAAGTTATTATATAAAAAAAACCCGCAAATTTCCCCTTAGCAAAAATATATGGAGATTCTTTTGTTTAAAAACTTCTTGCTTTTGAATTATTTTCTGCTCTGCAAATACAAACGGATTTAAGTTGGGGTATTTTTGCATAATGTAAGATCTATCCTTGAAACATCTATTCCGTCAAATAGAACTTTAGCTGTGTGATGAACAATCAGCATGCCTCCACTATTCTTATCAAGCCTTAAGCATTTTGCTATACTGCCACTGTTTTGATTTTTCAGCATCCTCTAATTTTTGTGCCAGGTTCACCAAAACACATTTTGTAGAAAACTATTATTTCAAATATGCATGCCACAATATAGCTAAAACATTGACATTAGTCTTTTTTTCTACTTTTCATGTGAATCAACTTACAGCTCAACAGACTAGAGTATTAATCCTGTTTTTTTCTCTCTAAAAAAGATATTGCCCAAAAAGCACAAGAGTAAATTACACATGATCTTAATACTGTTTGTTCAGGCTGATTTTAAAAACATAAGAAAATATGAAAATGCTAATGAGATAAACTGTTGGGCACTGATAAGTGACTCAGAGAAACTTCAAATGTTTCTATTAAAGTAAATCACTGTACTTCTCACAGTTGACATGTGTTATCTATTCAGCCACTGCAACATGGTGTCCTTTATGTTCCGTGGCGTGTAGTACCAGCCTATAGATTTTTTTTCTGGTAGTGACAATAGAAACCAGGAGTTAAAGTTGCCCTAGCAAACAACCATATTATCTTCTGGTAATGCAGAGTTATGATACAGCCTCATTGTGACAATGAGTATTTGGTGGTTTAAAGCAATTCAAATTGCTTTTTGCATTACAATATTTTATAATTACTAATTATGTTAGTGTTTAAAAATGACCAACACAAAGCTCGAGGGACAAGAACAACAGAAAGAAATGGTAAATTAATGGTGTAAACTGAAACAGAAAACAAATTATGAAAATTTTAACACTTCTAAGTATATTCAAATAATATGAAACAAATAAATAAAATTTGCCCTACATTTCCTTTCATAAAATCATTGTATTATGCTGAATGTTGGATAACAGCTCTTCTGATGTATTATCCACTGACAAATATGAAAAATGAACATTATGAATACAGAACTCTTATGCAGTATTACTCGAAAGCCAGCTTATTAAAGATGTCTCACAATAACACAACTGTGAAATTTACAGGGGTTCCTCTGTCTGATTTCCTACATGTTTGTTCTTATTTTCCTGACAGTTAGACTGTCCACCACATGATTTTTGGGATGTTGGAATTGGTGGTTATCAAATAAAGATAATACATAAACTGTAAATGAGGGATTGGTCCCATGCTTTACTAGTCTTGTGATTACAGAAATGTAAATTTAATACCTATTTATTTGAAAGGTTTCCTGATTTATATGGAAATGTCTTAATCAGCTTGCAAGCTCAACTACTTACATTATACACTGAAGATTAGAATGACAATTTGACTATTTAAAAACAGCAAAACCCTTACAGGAAACTGCAATGGATTTTTTTAGATAGAATACACAAAATAATATAAATACAGAAATCAAAACAAATAAATTCTGAACATGAATACTAAACTGGATAGTGTTGTAGATGTACTTACCACGAGATAGATCTGTTTGGACTTTGACTAGCGGTGGCTATTCTCTCCCTTGCACAGTAGTAGTTACCTCCAAAGTCTTCAAATGAATAATTAGAATCAATCCCACTCTTCCAAAGAAAAAGTGACTCCTATGTGTAAATACATTTTGTGTTCCAACTACTGTGGCTACAGTTATCAACCTGAGTTACTTTTGCTTGCAGATTTCATAGGTAAAAAGAAAGTTATCTAGATATTAGGATATAGGCTTGATTACTTCAGCAGTAAACTGAGATTGAATGGTATTTGTCACGCTTTTAAAAATTTTTGACATATAACTAGCTGTCCCTCTCCCATACTATAATTTCTTGATTAATGCTAGATTTTCTCTCAAATGGTACACCTAAATTTACAGAAGATCGGTGTATGTATTAGTTAATTGCACTAAAACAGTATTGTATCTGGACTTGGCTTTATGTTTAAATACATTTCTTTTTCTCAACTTTTATAGCAGTAACACTAGCAAGAGCTTATTATAATCCCAATAACTTGCATGTCTTTTTTTTTTAATTTTCTTTGAGATACAATCTTTTTTTGATATTTGTTCAAGAGTGGACGCAACATTCTTGCTTTCATAGTCCTCAATAAATAAATCTATCATATTTAAAAAGCAATGTCAGTGAGGCAAAGTCCCCAGCAACTGGAAAAAGGAGAACATAAAAATAATTTTTAAAAAGAGCAAAAAGGAGGACCTTTGGAACTAACAAAAGCAAGCTTCACCTTGTGACTAGAGAGATCATGGAACAGATTGTTGAGTAACATTGCCGTCTGATTACAGATGGCAAACATGGGCTGTGTCCGAAAATTTATAGTCCTTTTACCTTGCTCAATGTCCAAGGGGAAACCATAACAAGTGACGTCCTTCAGGGGTCTGGACTAGGACAAATACTGTTTAACATTTTAGAATCAAGGAATGGTTTGGGTTGGAGGGAACCTTTAAAGGCCGGACACCAGATCATACTCCCTGCCATGAGTGCAGACATCTTTGTTTAGATCAGACTGCTTAAAGCCCTGTCCAACCTGATCTTGAACACTTCCTCTGACAGGGACTTCTACAAGTTTATGTCTAATAATATGAAGCTTATTTAGCCAGTGTAAAAAGTGGACAGCAGAAGTGAACATTAAATCATTCACAATATTTGCAGTCTTTCTCATTGTAAATATTGTACATATACTAATGCAATAAATACAGGCATTTTAAACAATTTCTGAACTTATTTTTGTCTTGATATATACTTTATTTTCTTATCATATTGTTTCAATTCCATTAACTTTATTATATATCATTAATTTATTCTCCTCTGAGGAAACTTTTTGGGTCACACTCAGTTAACTCACTTTACTCACACTTTACTCACACTCACTTTACTCTCAAAAACTGGATCTCTCGAGCAGGTCCCTTAACTTTGCTTTCAGGAGAATCTGGATGATTTTCTCTCTTTTCTCAAACACTTCTCCTGCCGTGTTTCCCCATATAATGATGTTGTTGATGTATTGCAGATGTTCTGGAGCAGAAAAAATACAGAAAATATACAAGAGGCAGGATGAGATGTGAAATTGTTAAAGAAATCAAGGTCCTATTCAGATTTAGAGCTATATATTAATCTTTGAAAAATCAAAATAGCTATTAAACTGATAATCACACCAAAGAGTTTGAAAAGTTTTTGGAAGTTTGACTACATTATAAACCCAAGGGGGCAAAGAAAAAGATGAAAATACTCCCCTGATAAATCATAATCAATCACAATTGCAGAAGAGATAGGAGAAAGAAGATCTGAAATTGTAATGAAATGGTTTGAAGGAAGATTAACTATCTAAATAATACACAAGTTTAAGGAAGAGCTAGATTTGTGAAGTAAAAATTGTTAGAAATTCTTATTAGCCATGATCAATCAAAAGAGGAAAAAACAAAAAAATTAAGATGGAGTTGCAGAAAAGGAATAATTTCAGGTAACAAATGGAAGTCACATATAAGTGAATAAGATTACAAGGTATTTTGTAAGGACTGATAAGATCTGTAAAACACATCTACAGCTTACTGTTGGCTACTTTGTTACTTAATGAGCTTAGAAAGACAAAACTAGGATAAATGACAGCTATGTTTGCACTGCAAAAGATTATGGAATAAGCTTATTTCTGAATAAAGAACACTATGGGATGCTGTTAAAATTCTATAGTTAATATATTGATTTTAAAACCATTTCATTTTAAACAATAAGCAGCAAACATTAATTTTCATACTAAAGCAAATATTTTTTATGTACTATAAATAGATTATATAAAATAGATTATATAAAATAGAGGATTATAGAAGAAAAAGATTATATAAAATAGAAGAGATAGATCTTAAACAAAAGTTCCTCTAAAAACAACAGGATGTTTTTCTAGGCACAGTCACCCCTTTTCAGAATAAAAATACTGCTCTTAGAATTTACATTTCATGTAGATCATTAAATACATGCATTTGGACATTAGTATTGCTGTTATTAAAAGAAAATCAATATCAGCATGCCTATCAGATAATCTTTTTCTAAACAAGCGGTCAGTCCAAGCTTAAAATGACTTTTTGTCAGTCATGATACAACTGGACTGAGAATTTACCAATATTTCAGAGATTAGAAACATTCCTTTAATTTCTAATTTAATATGACAGATTAAAAAACTTATAAACCAAACTTAGTCAATCTAAATGTCTGTGTTTCTGTCCCCTTTGGCTGTTTTTCCCTTCACATACTCTACATATTTCCCAGTGTGAATGCACAGAATTTTACATGAAACTCATCTTTCTTTATATACTGGCACTAATATTTTTCCAGACATACCAAAATAGAATATTTGATGTAATCCTAAACTTACGTTTCCCTCTAGAGCTTTCCCTTCTGTTTCTTTGATGATTTATCTTAATCTGTGACTGCAAGACACACCCAGAAAAGAAATCATGACTTCAATAATACTGTTTGATTGAACTAACATCAGCTGTTCATATTTGAGTGAATAATTCAAGGTTTATAGCAAGATCTAGTTAATATTGACAATTGGGTCCAAAGCTTGATTCATCTCATTCTGAACATGCACATGACTTTGACCCTGAAATGTCTCTTTCCTGAGTACAGAGCCCAAAGTATAGACTCCTGCAACTGTCTGCATCACAGATGTCAGAAATAAAATCAGCTGAATCTCACCATTTGATGCAGCATTTGTTGCTTAATTAGATAACTTGGTACTTCTAAATTGGATACCTTTCATATGGTGGAATCTTGTCTTACAGTTATATTGAAAAAAAGGAGAAAAATATAAGCTTGTAGTAGTTTTATTGTGCTATTTTTGCTGCACATCACACTTAGAGTTAGCCAAATTATTTCATCTTCCTTTTCTAAATCATATAAACAAAGCAGATATAAAAATAATTAAAACAAATCAAATAAATATTACTTATTCTATATTATTTTGATTTCATCCAATTAAGATCCAGGAAGTTTCAAAGCCAAACTTTTCTGATGGTTCTTCAATGACTTTTATAAATTAACAGTGCATATTCTGTATGACAGTTCTTAGCCAAGGTCAAATGCAAGTTCTGTGCAAACAGATAACAGTGTGATCAAGACTGCTGGTTTTGAGCAAGACCTTGAATGCCAACAGTGTCTGTTTTGACTATGGATTTCTAATTCAGCTAGAAAATAAAAGAAATATATGACTTACAGCTCAAGAAAATATTAGCAATGTTGGTCTTGCTTTCATTTTATAGAAAAATTAATTGTATTTTCCACCATAAACAGTGATACACGGATTTCTGCATAAAAGAACTTTAACAATGTGGATTTCTTAAATTACTTTGAGGTATTTTAATCTCATTACTGTATGTATTTACATATTTAGGAGATATGATATGCCTTTGGGTGTAATGTGATGAACATATTTTATAACCTTGGTATAAAAACAGCACAGCAGATTTATAGAACAAGATGATTTGTTTAAAAGATCTAATAATTCTGAATATTTTTTTTTGTGTACGTGGTTTTATTAAAGTGAATATGATTTTGCTTTTTCCATAAAGAAAGTAACAGTGGTCACAGAAAATAAGATCTTTTCAGCAGATATGTTCTCCCATATGACTTGTAATCTCTGTTCTATCTATACTTATAAATCAGATTCTGAGAACAGGAGAAAGTTTGCTTGCCTAAGATATTTTCTGTATATTTTGTATATTTCTGCTATTATCCCACCTTCTTTGTGTGAAAAGGTCTAAAAACCTTCTACAATATTTTCTGCAATGGTGTTCTATTCTTAGCATATTAATCATGTCTATTGAGAAATAAGTCCAATTATGTATCACTTCGAAGTACATCCCTATTTATAATGCATGATATGGTTAATCAGGAAAACACTGGTTGCCTACAGAGAAATCACTGCAGTATGGCCATGTATCATTGATGGCAACAAGTCATTTAAGCAGCTGAGAGTGGCACAGTGAATCTGGTGAATCAGACTGATAAAATACTCAAATACGTATAAAAAGACCATTTTTTTAAAAAGCAGTCAATTTACTGCATTAACTTCAATGTTCAGTTTTTCCACTGAAGCAAGTTTCTTAGATGCTCACAATACTAACAGCAGGGTTTGAGCCTCTGGAAAAACATAGGAAACAGAAACACATGATTTAGATCCTGACATTACAGTACTGGGACCTCAAAAGTAATTGGCACTTCATCACAAGTGCCTTCCCGCTGTGACATACTTGTAGCAAATAGCAGAAGATGCCTTTCCTGTTTTTTTCCACCCTGGTTATAGGTGATTTTTTTTTTCTTTTTTTTTTTTCTTTCCTTTGAATTTGAGTTCCACCTTTAAAACAGTTACAAAGAGGAGTTCAGGCAACCATTGCTAGTTGACCATCTTTGTGACAAACATTGAAAGCTTACTCCCTGGACAATTTGGCATTCAACTGTGAAATTTGTCTCTAGACAGACATCGAAAAAGTAGTTGGTGTGCCCTTGATAGAGGAACGGTTGTATCTGCTTTGGATTTATTCTTTAGGTTTTTATTTGACTTCAACCAAAATCAAGCAGAAGTTCAAGGTCAGGTGGCTTAGTCCTTAAACTCTTTCGCACACTCTTCCACTATCTAAATTGAGCTGAATTCTGTGAGATAAATCATTTTCACAGCTAACTGGGAGAGAAGTTTCTTTTCAGTCTGTTTTCCAGACCTAGAATGCCTCTAAAAAAAAAAAGCTTATTATTATATTCCCAAATGAGTCTTCCTTATTTTACAGCTGTGTCACACTTTTGGTGTTTATTTTGTGTGTGATACATGGTTACCGCTAGAACTCCCCTTTGCTATACCGATGTCTACCCAGATATTCCCCATTGGTATTTGTCCCCCTTGAGAAATAAAGCATTTTAATTTTGTACTAATTCAATTTCATCTTTCTGACTACACATCCTGCACAAATTTGTTAGGCTCATTTTAAAGTCTGAGCCTCTTTATCAAACTTAATCTTCTTTTGGCTGAATGTCATCAGTGAATTTTAGAAGTTACACTCTGTTTTCTATCATACCATTAAGTAAAAACTGACTCAAAGAGACACCATTTTTCAGTTTAAGATGCTTCATAACTGTACTCCAAACCATTGATAACTATTATTGAAGAATCATTTTCCAGCCACCTTGAATGACTACAAACAAGAGTGGAGATTATTTTTAGGATATTCTGTGGGAGAGTCAATCATTCTGTGGTTTTGGTATGTCACAACTACTCTTACAGTCCATAAAAAAAAAAAAAATCTCCATCCCCCGCCAAACATCATTAACAAATATATTAAATTTCTTAGTCCTCTGTGACCCCCATCAATTCTCTCGAGTTCTTGGAGATACTGGAGTGATTCTAAGTGACTTCCCCTAAGTCCTTTGGCATGCTCTGGTGAATTACTTCATTGGGCCCTGAGGAACAGAACACAGATGCCATACCAAGTCATCTTTTAATGTGATTTTTATATGTGCATTTTCTTTCTTTCACCCCCCTTGAACTCCAGCTTGAATCCCTATCTCCTTATGAAGCTTAACTGTGTTATACACCTCATCACAGATTTCCTTTTCACATTCACCTAATCTACGAATGCAATGCAACACCCTCATACCTTTTCCAGTCTGAAGTAGGTCTGTTTCTTTCTGTATTAAGCACTTATATACTATTTTCTGCCTGTTTTTTCTGTCTCTTGCTATTTAAAACTGGGTTTGTTTCCTCCTGTTTGTTTTTTTTTTTTTTTCCTATTTCCATTATTGGTAGGACTTAGGGGAAAATAGAAGTAAATAAAAAATACATCTTCAACTTAATCTTGCTTTGTGGCTTGAGGTAGAAAGTAAAACAAATTTGTTGCTATGTCATTAAGGATATGTCCCTTGAGGTAAAAAGTTAGCTTTGTTTGCTAAGGAGAAGTACACCAGACTATAAAGTAAATTATGGTAAAAATTTTATGCTTCCCTAAGCTTAAAGAAATCAAAAGAGTTTTGAGTGATTTTCCACAATCAGTTTAATTTTACTTAATTTTTAACTAATCATTTACTGCTAGTTAATTAAAAATTACAATATTTTCAAGCCAAATATTTCTACGTAGGTCACAGCTCAAATAATCATTAGGTTGATTTCAATTTTTTTCTTGCCCTTTATTCTGGTAAATACACACAAAAGCCACACCCACTGAATATCTCTCCGTATCTTTTTTTTTTAACCAGAATTAGCTGGAACACTGGAACATAATAAATACTAATTTTTAGACTTGGTTAAACTAATGATGTTTGCTAAGTTTGAAATTAATTTTTATATAAATCTCTGTTCTACATTATAAAAAACAAGAGTGTTGTAGATTTTAATTGGAAATTTTGCAATATTTTTTGGATATTTTTGGCATTCTTTTTGTGGTAATTTGATGCCTGGTTTGAACATTTAGAACAAAATTTCCTTAGGGAATTGTCTAAGTTTCAGTAGAGCAATTTAAAGAGGGTCATCTGAAGCTCAAATACAAACAAGATTTTCACAATATGCGAGATGAAGTTTCCCTCTGAAGCACTTAGAATACAGATGTGGTTAATTCACAATAACAATGTGCAATGCTTAATAAGGATGGAATGTCAGTAAGTATCTCTTACTTGGAGATTCTCAACTGAGATTGACTGAGTGTGCAATGAAATTTATTCAGGCAAAGAAACAAGGAATTTCTATATTAATCTACAGTGGTTGAAAGGCCACAAGAAAGCACAATTGGTTAAGGTTATTCTTTAGTGCACAAAACTGCCAACAATTCCAGATCTAAAAACCAAGTTCTCTTTACATTTCCACATGTTCAGTTCAGTGACATCTTAGACAATTACAAGGAAGACAACTGTACCACATTCCTGGGCAGTCTGTTCCAATGCTTAACAACCCTTTCAGGGAAGAAATTCTTCAAGATGTCCAGTCTGAACAGCCCCTGATGCAGCTTGAAATCATTTCCTCTTGTCCTGTAACTTGTTAACTGGCAGAAGAGGCTGACCCCCACCTTGCTACAACCTCATTCCAGGGAGCTGCAGAGTGATGGAGTCTCCCCTGAGGAACCCAGAACTGAACACAGGATTTGAGGTGTGGCCTCACCAGTGCTGAGTACAGGGAACCACCCTGCTCTGGTCCTGCTGGCCACACTACTGCTGACACAGGCCAGGATGCCACTGGCTTTCTTGGCCACCTAAGAGCATGATGACTCATGTTCAGCCAATTGCCTGCCCATTATCCAGATCTTTACAATGACCTTACACAAGACTGGAGCCAGTATTGATCCCTTGGGTACACTCGTAGTCACTGGCCTCCAACTAGACTTTGTTCCAGTGATTGTAACTCTCTCAACCCAGCCCTTCAGACGGTTTTTATACCCTGTTTATCTTCCCATCAAGACAACTTCTGCATCTGTTCCTTTTCTTTTTATACATGTTCCATTTCAAATTCCTACAACTTTCTTTCAGGAGGGCCTGAGTCAAGAGCTCGATAAATCTGCCTTCTACATCGGCAAAATATAAGTGTAGTACAACTTAAGGATTGTAGCTGATGCCCTATGCCTATGAGCTTTGAATTTCCCTGCCATGGTTTCTAAACTGTCCTGTGATTTTAGATACCTAGATATTCTTATTAATAAAAAATATATATGAGAACAGTCTCTGTAACACAACTTCAGCTTTTGTAGTCTCACAGAAACTAAATTTTTTTGTTGTAAAATCTAAATTTACTCATTTCTTTCAATAAATAAGGCATAGTATTGCTCCTAAAGATTTGAGGGAATTTTTTTTAGGTATTTTCTTTGGTCTGGTTTGGTGGGGTAGGTTTTTTTTTTCCAAAATGCAACATGAATATACACATCAAAGAAACTCCCCAAATATATACTTTGTTGGAAGGATATCCAGAAAACCTAAAACTGCTTGAGCAGTACTTGAGTATTACAAAAAAGATAAAAACCAGTAATCTAGCAGTTGCAGCTGGAATAGTGGTATTGAAGAACAAATTTTCAGAAAAATGAAAATAAATTGAAAAGTGTAGATCTGCATGCATATGGATGGATTAAACATAAACAAAGGAGTGAAAATAGACGTTGTAAAAATATTTTTAGATTTAGGAGAAGATTTATGAGGTTAGTATAGAATGGCAATTTTGGACAAAGAATCAGGACAAGAAAGAGTAATTTTTGTATTTAGATTTTTACATATTGATTTTTTTTCATTACTGGAAGCAAACATGGTACTAACACCATAATTTTGAAAATACAGATTAAGAAACAGTATTAATAATTTTGTTAATCTGCTTATCCTAGCATTAAGGGAATATTCAAAATAAAGTATTTAACTTGTTTTTAGTAAATAAAGAAGATCTTGCAAAATTTTTCATAGAAAACAAAATGTTCTAGAGGTGGGTGACTTGATTCATGTGAAAGGGCAGCCATAGCAAATGTTGGGGTGCAGCTGCAGCTTTTCAAAAAGAAAAGTCTTAATAAATTAGATATTTTAGAAAACATCATCTGCGTAGTAAAGACTGACCTTCATTTTAGGGGTTTGTTAGGGTTTTCTGGTGGGGAGAGGGCTTGTTTTTTTCCCCCGGCTAAATAAAATTCAGTGGATTATTCTATTTGAACTCAAGCATGCCTGCCCAACAAATGATATAGAATAATAAACTATTGGCTAGAAGAGCAGCAATAAATTTTACTGTAAGAAAAAAGAATACAGGGATAAAGAAAAACTAACAGTGAAATTCATCAAGGAGAGTTTTCAAATAAGTAATAAATAAGAGTATTTATTTCTGTTAATTAGGCTGAAAAAAGAAAGCAGGGATATATTAAATCTTTTTGATGACACAAGATTAAAACAATTTAAAATACAAAAGAGTATATGTGTATTAAGGAGAAATAATTGCTTGACTTTTTAAGAACTTATAGAAATGGGAGCTAGGAAAGATCTAAACCAATCAAGATAGTTTGGTAATGGATTAATCAAGACCTTTTTTCTGTTTATTGAGAAGAACAAGGAGATATTTGAAAGGCAAGATTATGGATTATCAAAATTTTGTTTCCATGTGGTCATGAAGAAATTTTACATGAACCTCAGCCACATCCAAATACAGACTCTAATAATTCCTAATACGAGCCAGCACTCTTTTCTCTCTCAGCCCAGACTGCAGCAAGGAATAATGTGTTTCCCCTCTCAGAAGGGATTAATAGCTCAAGAAGTATATAGAAAAGGGGTTATTTTTGTTATTGTTTAGAGCTAGCTTGTATTTAGTAGGGCACAATGACACACAGTGGGATTTTTTACACCTACCTTCAAAAGATTGTTGGGTTTTTCTTGTCTTTTATGGAATAGCTATAAATCATCAATACAATTTGGACTTAGAATTATATACATATTTCATGTACATCATTCAACATTTTCAATAGCAATGAGAAAATGTGTCATTATAGAAGGCATTAAAATGTTGCATATAATTTTCATCAACCACATTAAAGAAATAAATTCAAGCTAAAGCAAGGCTTAGATAATTTTCTTTAAAATAGAGAAGCTATACTGAAGCTGATGAGCAAATTTTAGTACTTCTCACTACAGTTCATACTATAAGCCATAGGACTGCAAGACTTCAGATGCTATTGTAACTTCAGGTAATATTGATTTTGCACCTCTTCTTTAGAACTGGCCCTCATAAGAAGATGCAAATACTTTTCATATAAAAAATGCTCGATATTCCTTAATATTATGAACATGTTCATAAGTATTATGAACGTAGTAGTTTTTTAGGGGTCAAGTTAGCATATTCAAATAAATAGAAATGGATGTTAAAAATGGTGGTCAATTTCCATGGGAAAATTTCAAAGACTGTTATAAAGAAATATTTTTTTTTTTATGAGAGATGTTTTCTATTTGCAGTTAACATGTTTTTCTTTTGTTAGAGAAGTTTCATCAAATAAAACTTCTGAGCTTTGAAATGAATAGCAATTTCTCCACCATAAGCATCTAAAGCAAGCAAAAAGGGAGCCTGTCTCTTTTCAGACCAAGAAAATCAGGCAACTGGCTTTTCAATGGAAGATAAAGCTGAAGCAGAGCATCAATTGATTCAAAAAGCAAAAAATTCAACATCTCTTTTGAGGGAAAGAGGTGCAGTAGCAAATGATGCTAAGCCTGGTGTTTGTGCTTGCCTGTAGATACAGACAGCGGGAGAGTTCTCTCTGCTGAAGTAATGAATAATTAAAGCATGCTTAGAACCCAGCATATGCAGTGGCAGGATGCTATCAGACTAGCTGTTGGTGGTGACAAAAATGGCACCCTGTTGGCTGTTAATGTGGAGGTATAAGTAATGTTGGCTCTAAGTACAAAAGAGCTGAAAGCACCTAAGTAGAGGACTTTATTTTCTGATGGTTTTTCTAGCAGGCAAAGCTGTGCATCAGAATGATATTATAGTACTTAGTGAGTTGTTTTCTTCTGATCTTCTCAGAGATTCAGGATAAATAATGCTAGCTTGAGACAGAGATATAAAAGGTGACTTATTGCTGGGGTTTTTTCAGCCTCATTTTTATTTTAATAATTTGATTTTTTTTTCCAGTAAGAATTAAAAAACTAAGATGATAGTAAATATTTTTTTTCTACCTGTATATTCATACTGATGCATGAGGTACATTCAATCTTGGATGAACATATTTATATTTTTTACTTAGTACACAGGGACTTGTAACTATTAGGCACAATCAATAGGCAAATATCAATGAAGAGCAGCTTGTTACCTTACTTCTCTGATGAACCAGCAACTTAATGTCTTTTTGAACTCTGGAATATAAAACTTATTTCTAGTTAACAATACATGAAATACATATAAGGGAGACTATTGAGCTATCATTTAACTTTGTCAGTTAATAAGCTAGAAAAATATAATATTATATTAAATAGAATATTGGAGCATAAGAGGACATGTAGGTAGTTTCAGGAACCTTTAAAACTGAGCATGGTTTGTATAGAAATTTTGGAGAATGCCTGTTTTTTCTGTTCTCTGGCTCCAAAAAGCCAAGAGGTTTGACAATCAAGTGTGTACTCATTCCATTATTCTTGTAATGTTTGAAGAATGGTAGTTCCGTGGACTTCATATAGATTTCAAGGATTTTCACAACATGGAGGTGTGATTTTTACACCATTTAAAAATATGTAAATTTATTTTTAAAAAATGAGAAATAATAATTCCAGGTAGAAGCATAAATCTACACCTTTTATGAAGAAGAAGAAGCCAAAAAGAGCCTCAGCAGCACAAAAAATAATACCTACAAAGAAATGTTAACTTTGGAAATTGTTCAGAGAATTCATTTGACTACAACTCATCATAACTGGTTCATTAACATTCCTCTGGTATTATGTTTTATTTTTTATTCTTTTCTAAAATAAAATAAGAGGATATTATGCCTTTGTAATGCGATTGAAAATGATGGTCTGAGCCTTGCCAGAGAAAATTGTACCAAATATATGTATTTCCACAATGCAGAATGTAGAGTGTTATTTCAGTGCTTGCTTTAGCCATCAACATTTTACAGTTTCTGTCTCATTTTGGTTTGTTGGTTCTTATTAAAGAGTGTTAAAACAGAAAGGAAGAGTGAAATTTATGTCACTTAAATTCTGGCATTTACAAGTCTAAGGTGATTAACTACAGCTCCATTCAGTTGTACACACATAGGCACCTCGTGTCACTGAGGTACCATGAAGAATCTCACTCCTTCCCCATCTGTCAATCCAGAAGTACCTGTGTTTTGTGTTGCAACTCATAATCCTATGAAGACATCACAGTTAAGCCAAATTTTTGCTCTCCTAGGTCTCTGTTTATGCAGCCCATACTACCTCAGCTTCCACATGGAGCTGATGTAGGAAAAAGCCTTCTTGAAGTTAAGACGGGCCACCTGCTATCTCCTTCTCCTGGTACTCCATCATTTAGCAGTAGCATCATTTAGCACTCAATTTGGTTAAGGAACTTTGGCTTTGTAAACTATATTGCCTTCCTGCTCATCATGCATTTGTGAATGCACTCTGAGACAGCATGCTTCATGATCTGTCGTGGTTTGACATGGAAGTGATTTTTTTTTTCCAGGAAGTTGGGTCAAACCAATCAGTGGTCAAGTTTGGATATTGGCACCTGAAGTGACCACTGAAGATAGGGATACGCCTCTGAGAACACAGGGGGTTAAAAGCAAGAACTCCCAAGAGCTCGCTCTCTTTGGTTCCGGTCAAGGTGCTGTGCAGACCTCCCCTGCCCAGCCATGGGGCTGGGTGGGGGAGGGGGAGCCATGAGGCCTGGTCGAGGTGAGCTGAGGGGTGGAAGGACTGGAACCGAGCCAGCTCCTGTGGATGGAAGGGTGGAAAGAAGCGGAGATGTCTTTGTCATTCCCCCCACCCAGAGGGAAGAGATAGAGAGTCCGGACGGCACCTGTAACTTTGCCGGCGCAGAGGAGAAGGTGGTGGGGGGGAAGGTGCCCAGCCTTGGCCTTGGGAATCGGCTGCTAGGCAGAGATATCAGCCGTCCAGGGAGTCTGAGCTTTTAACCCTTTCCTGAGAAATGAAGGCTTTGGAAAATATTACTCCACCTTGATTTGAAGTAGAAGAGAGACAGTCTGGGATCCGAGATGATGGAAGAAGAAATTGTTGAGTTGGAAGGAGATGATGGAGTGGCTTGTGGCTGGACTTCTCTTGTTAGCCACAGACTGAACCAAATTCTCCTAACAGAAGCTGCACTTAGGGTGGTGCGTTGGTGTGCCAGGAGACTTGTTTCAGTGATTACCAGCAGAGGAGTAGAGAGAAGGTGTGGAGAAGCCCTCTATCTTCAAGGAAGAAGAAGAGGAGAAGAAGACCTCTGTTCTTGGACCCTCAGCCCCAAGGGAAAATGGGGGGGACTGTAGTCCCAAAATGAGAAACTGAACTGTTGTCTCTTTTGGTCCATGGCAAAGCATCCTTAAAGGAGCCCTATGAGCAGTCTGTCCATGCACAGTGGTGAGAGCACTGTGACATGGAAAGGAGAGTGTCACCATGGCAGATTTTCTCCGGGCGGTTGCCATGTGTGGCATGGAAACACAAGGGTGGCAATTGTGTTTCCTGGGGAGTCTGTGGCACAGGAGAGACTCCTGTCTCCCTTGAAAGACTGAGTATTTGAATATCTGAAGGGTAGCAACTTGATCAGGATCCTGGGTGGTGTCTCACTGTTGAGTTCGTTTGGAAATTAGGTAGGAGGAGGAGGGGTGTTTTGGAAAGTCTTCATTCAGGATTTAGTGTTTGTAGTTTTTCTAGTAGTAGTAGTTTAATAAAGTTCTTTCCTTTGTTACTAAGATGGGCCTGCTCTGCTCTGTTCCTGATCACATCTCACAGCAATTATTTAGAAAAGTACATTTTCATGGGGGCGCTGGCATTGCACCAGTGTCAAACCATGACATGATCTTACTAAGGACTGAAGTGAAATTAAATTATTTTTAGATTCTTGAGTTCTCCTTTAAAACAGATACAGCATGATTTTCTGAGTTGTTGGTGAAAACTCCTGAATAGTATGATTTTTCATAAATGAATTACAGCAGTAGTCCAGTTCCATCAGCCAGTTCTTTCAACACCTTCAGCTGAATTAAATGATCAAACACTCAAAAAAATTAAAATGTTTGGCAATGATTCACAGACCTTTTGCCACCTCTGTTGTCTGTTCATTTCCTGTAAGCTTCCTTTTTACACTTTAGTTTGTGAAAAAAGTTTCTTGCTTAGCAAAATAAGCTATCTTCCAAAATTGCCAGACTTCTTGAGTCCATCCTTTTTGCCACATGAACAAAACTAGATTTCTGACCACAGAATCTTCTGATTTTAATGTAGAAATATAAAAAATATGTCTCTGGCTTCATGCTGGAGCCCTATGCAGGCAGGGAGCTGTGTTTCACAGAATGTGACACTCTCTCCCCTATCTTTATTCTTCTTTATCAGTCTACACTCATTGCTGTATAGCATCTGTTGTGATATTGTCCCAAGTTTCCGTGATTCCCATTGTTGCATAAACTTGTGTCGGTTCAAGAATTTCTACTTCTTCCTCTTTATTTTGTTAAGTACTTCATGTTGCTGTACAGATGCTTGAAAAGAGCTGCTGAATGTCCTCTCTTCTGAGAAGGAATGAGTCCTCCTTATTCTATGAGAGCCTCCTCTTATATAATGTTGGATCTTTGTGCCCATCATCCAGTCATATTAAATCTTTTCTTACAAGGTAAATAAGATTGCGTTTACCGTTCTTTTTAGGTGTATTTTAATCTATTGTCAGTATCCTCCTTCTTTAAAATATGCCTAATAGGCCAAATAAATATGTAGGCAGATGTTCTATTACTGCATATGAATGTTCCCACCACAGTCTTTCCCTTGAATAGAGAAGAAGAAATTACTGTGGGGGAAAAATAAACAAACAAATTAAAACAAACAATAAATTAAAGAAAGAAACCAAACCAAACTGTTTAGTCATGTAGAATTGAGTGCTTCTCCTTCTCAGTTTCAAGATCACATATGTTTTCTCATCAGTTACAAGTGAAGAGCAGAAAATTCTCTTGCTCTCAAAAGCACTCCTGAGAGCTTTTCTTACCTTCTTTCTTCTGTCTGTTCTTAACCTTCCTTCCTACCCTCTATTATTGGACTCAGGATGTTGCCCCTTATAACTCTTTCAGGAGATGTTTTTTATCATCTGTTCTCGTCCTGGGTGTAACAAAGCATGTTTGCATTTTCTTGCATCCCTTCTACTTAGCACCACAGCATCTATGTCAGAGCACACGTTCCAGATGGGACATCCCCAGTGGTGTTCCTGGCCCTACCTCAGGGAGGAGCAGCAGGCACACTCTGTATCTGAAGATATGGTGTAACACACTCAGACTCAAGATTTTATCTTTTTTTTCTACTCTATTTCTCAGGTATTAAAATGATGTGCATTGAGACAAGAAAAAAATAAAAAGTCTGTTTTGACCTGACAACATCTTACAAGCTATATAAAAATGACATTAAATTATATTGAAAACTCACACCAGCCACCTTAAAATCTCTCTTCTACATAAAAGTGAAATGAGCTTATTTTATTTGGTTCTTTAAATAATAAAAAAGGTATTTCATTTGTATACATGATATTTTATTTTTATTTCCTATAGTGAAATTTCTATTATTGCACTGCCTGCAAAACACGTGAATTAAAAATATGCAGAAATCAGAGCAGAAACGATAGCAGAAATGATAGTTTTATACTTTTACATATACTTTGAATATTACCTGCTGGAACAGTGAATGCCAAAGCTTTTTACAATTTTGAGAAGCAGAGAATGTAACATTTTTTTCCTAAATAAAAAGTACATTTTGTAACATGTTTGAAAAAAATTGGTCATTGAAGCATGTAAAATTGCCATCATTTCCCAAGAGTTCTTTATTAAAAGAAATTACATTGAATCTCTGATAATACTGTCTTCTGTGTAAAAATCCATGTACTACATACCAAAAAATCCCACTGTGACTATATGTACTTCTCCCATATGCACACTGTGTGCATCACAATTGTAAACCTACAGGCTCTATATCATTAGCAGAAAGAAATAACAACACATTTGGAAGTAAGTCGAGAGTCATTTGGAATGATAGAGTATGGATTTTTTTTTTTAAGTGAAAGAATAGACTAGACAATACTGAGGAAGGATGCTGGCAGAATGAAGGGGAGAACTGGAAAAATAAAATTATTATCATCTTGTATGAAAAACAAAAGTCTTTTTACCCCCTTCTCCTCCAACTAAGTGTGACTCATGAATCAGTATGTAAGCCGTAATCATGGAAATGGTTGGATTTCATAATTTAATAATTTTTAACATAGTTCACAAACATTTTATAAAGGAGAAATTACTGATTGTGTATGGGAGAAATAATGACCTGGGTACGAGGGAATGTATGTTAAAATTCAGATTTCTTATAAATTTTGTGCCTAATGAGAGGAAAACATCTCAACTACCACTGCAAAGAGATCATTCCCCTATTTTCTCATAAATTCCATGTCTTTGTTCTTTTAATTTACCTATTTTTCTTTTTTTTTAAACTTCATAATTTCCCTTTATTTTTCACATTTGAAAAACACAAATTCCTCAAATGTTTAAAGGTTTCATTCAAAATATTCGAATAGAAATTTGATCACAGAGTTTAGGCTTGTTCTCCTGATGAACCTGTTCTCTTTTCTCTGTTGGTAAAGAATTTAAATAGCTACACCATCATCTACCTTTACTTTTCTCAATAATTAAGAACATAATAATGCATCTCAACATTTTACATACTTTTCCTTTATTTATCTTACTGTGTTTTATTGTATTTTACATTTTTTATGCTGATGATATGGTGATATTTTAATCACCTTTCTTGAGAAGCAGAATTATTTGAATTTCAGCTCCTAATTACTTATTCACATTTTTACTGGATTCCCATTAAAATTTGACATGAAGAAGTAAAATCAATCATCAATACTGAAGACAGGTTTGCAAAACTCTCAAAATAACATAGAGAAATGTATTCTAACTATCTAAAAATGATAGCAATGGGAACAAGAGTTTTATGGCTTCATAAATCTAAATTATAAGTATGATTTTGAATATATGAAGTTGAGCTAAACATTAGCTTAATTCTAATTTACAACCTGTAGTGTTTTGCTCTTAGTTTTGAGAGGAATAGACCTGATTCTTAACTTTCAGTGTGAAATTTAATTTCTACTATGGTGTGGGAATCCTAGGACCTACTTCCAAATTCCTCTTGGGATAAGCATGTAAAAAAAAAAAAAATTAAGTTCCTGCTAAGTAGGAATCTTTACTTTTAGTGTTTTGTGACTTGCACAGAATTGCAATTGTTCTAATAGCAAAAACATGAATTTGCTTCCAAGTGTAAGGCTAAGGCTCTATCTTCACAAGTTTAATTTAAATATATTAATTATTACTTTAATCATTAGCAATTTAGTAATTTGCATGGGATCATGGACAAAACATATATCTGATTTATAAGTTATAGTACATTACAGAAAAAAATCATTCAGATACTAAATGACTGAAATTAATTCATGAGGCTAATTCAGTATTACTAAAAAATATTTTAACTGTAGTGATATTCTAAGAAAAGAACTGCTGCATGGATCATCTCCATTGTACCAGGCTTCTCTAATTTTATGTGTATGTATGTGTTTGCATATATATATGTGTGTGTGTGTGTAGTTATATATATATATATATATATATTCATGTATGTTATTTAGTTGTTCTTGTGTTTTCATTATCTTATATCATACTGATGTTATTTTTTAAAGCAGCCAAGATGCAAACATACTGTTTAGTCAAAAACAAGGCAAGGGTGAATCAAGAATTGAGAACAAATGTTTATTCTCTTTCCTTCAGTTTCATAATGGGGCCTGACCAGCACAATCAGAACCTATTTATTTATAATGATTTAGTCTAAGAGTGCAACTGATTAACAACTGATAAAAGCAGGCTTTGCTAACCATCCACAGATTTACATAACAATTAGGAAAAATAGGAAGGTGTATTTTTAAGGCTCTATGAAAATAATCACTGATAGTTATATATGAAAAAAATTATTGTAGTCTATATATTCTGATTAGCTATAACTGCGCATTATTTTTCAAGTTTTTTCTAGTGAAAATTTCTAACCCGTTTATTAGTAAAAATATATCAACTTTATTCTTCAGTCTCCCAAGCTCAAAACCAATACTTGTGAAGATCTAAAGAGAATTAGAAAAACATGGCACAGAGAAAACAACATTGTAAAGTCACATAAAAAAAAACAACGCAACCCATGGAAAATCCTTTATTCACATTCCTTTTCTTAACCCAAATCTGTTTTCTCTGTTAGACCATTTAAACATGAATATTTGCCTTACTTTGATATACTTCTAATGAGAAAGGATGCATTGAGTAGTTCTGATAAGAGTACCTTTGCTCCATTTCTTACATGAAAGAGGTATAAGTAAGAGAGAGAACAAAGAATCCAAATAGACACACAAAAAGGATGCAAAGGAGAAAAGAGGAGGAGGGAAGTTTACCAAACCCACAGCATTTAATTTTAATCATGACAGCAGGGTCAGATTCTGTGCCTGATAATTGGGAGAATAAAAAGTTTGATGTAATTCTGAAAGAATTGTTAAAGTGAGAAGGAATCCACATAGACAGCCCACAAATTCTATGGGATGAGAGCATTTCTCAAGAAGAAAGCAACAGAAAATAATAAGGAAAGATGGTGTGGTGTGCTGACCTCAGCTGGCCACCAGATACTCTCAAAGCTGCTCTATTACTCCCCTTGCTCACCATGACAGGGGTGAAAAGACTAAAAACTTGTGGGTCAAGATAAAGGCAATTTAATGATGAAAAGCAAAGATTCTGTGGAAGTAAAGCAAAACAGAACAAAAATATTTATTCTTTATTTCCCATCAGCAGTTGATATCCAGAGACTTCCAGAGTAGTAGGGCCTGAGTACCTAGTCACAGTTACTTCAGAAGAAAAACACCCTAGCAATGAATGCCCCCTCCCTTCACTCCTCCTTGCCCACTCTTGCCCACTCCCAGCCTACTCCCCTTGGCAGTGGGTGCCGAAGAGGCTGGTTAGAGAAACACCCTTGATGTTATCTAGACACTGCTGAGCGATAGCCAGAGCACTGGTGTGCTATCAATAGCATTCTAGACAGAAATATTCTCTTTGAATTGTTCCCTTTGGATATGGACAGCTCTTAAAAATTGTAATTATGAGAATTGACTTAATTTTGTAAATTAGGTGATCAGTAATTTGTTATTCTTGCCTCATATTACCATCAAATGTGCATTTTGGTATTTCACTTCCATAATAAAAACATCTTTGTATTTTAAAGATATCTTCTTGTTAGGTAAGTGTTTTGGTAGTTCATATCCCCAAAATAAGTCATTGTCAGGAACAATGTGATTTGTTCTTTGAGGAGACATGTCTGTTTTGCGTATAACTCTTGATCACATGAATCTGTCCTTGCAACTTGTCGTTGATTTAGCTTTGCAACTTATAGCTAAAGACTTCTCTTAGAAGTTTTCTACAAAGTAAACAGAAATTCTTATGGGCAGTTAGAAAATCTCATATGAATTCTTTCATCTTTACCTTACAAGAAAAAGAATACCAAAAATAAAATCCAGGTAGGGGGAGGTTTCTATTAAATATGTATAAATGCATGTAGAGAAATCTAGAATTGCTGTAATGTGAAAGAAATCAGCAACTACTTGAACAATAACTTGAACATTAATTTAACAGACTTAATTAATTCCAGAAGGAAATATAAGCAAGTGCAACTATAGAACTCATGTTTATAACAACTAATATTATAAAAAATGAATTATTTTGTTTTTTACAAATAACTCTTTTCCCCACAAATAATGAACTCTCCACCTTATATGTTTAACCTTTTGTGGTATTATTATAATCCAGAAAATAAAGACCTTATGGGTCACATCATTACCATGCTTTGTATATTATTTCAACTGTCAAATTAGAAAGCATAATTTAAATAAAAATCACAAAAATAGTTCTGCAAATGTACTCTGAAAAATAAATATTTTCTTTGAAAAATCTAAAGCTGAAACACTTTTATAGGCACCTCTACCTTCTGCCTCCTACCCTTCTTAAATGTGTTGCTTTCAAAAATGTTGAGATAATGAAACCCCAGCAGATTTTTAAGCTTGTTACTTTAAAAGCACTTTTTATATTAACTGTGGGGGAAGGGACAGTCAAAACACTAAAATCCTAAAGAGGACAGACACATAAAAAGACAATTTGATTTAAAAACATAAATTGCTGTTCCAACATGAAAATGAAATCTCACAGACTTTTCCTCTTTCTGTAAGTGCTAGCACTTGCTAGCCTTGCTATTTAAAACAAATTGTAAGTCTAAATTGTGTGCATGCTGAACTGTATCCATCTGGAAATACTTTAAATGACAGGAAGCAACTTGACAGTGTCGCATTTATGAGTTTTTCACCAAGAAATAAAGGAAGAATAGGTGTGGAAAACTAGGCAGTTTCTGGATAGTATCACATACATAAAATGTTTCTCTGTAGTAAATGAATCTACCATAATTCTTGAGAGCATTTCAGGAAAAACTTTTGAATTGTAGCTCAGTTTTTTGTAGCAAATAAACTTGATTTCTGTAACATTATGTCTGAAATATTGAGTGTACTACACTTAAATTTCCAGAGATAAGTCTTGTTATGAATGATTAATATGTACATATGAACATTACAGGCAAAATTTCCTTCCAACTACTGATCTAAAACTGGCCAGTGATTTGTCTGACATTTGATGTGGCGCTGTTGCTAAGAAATAAATTACATTGAGCAATACTGAAGAGCTGTCATTTTGGTGTTTACCTTTGGCTCAGAGCATTTAGATATTTATTTTCTTTGCAAGGTCAAATTGCTTCCCCTTTTACAAATATGCAGAAACAGATTAGATTTTATATGGAAGCCAGAAGAGCAATAATAATTATGGACTTATTTTACTTAAATTAGTTGCTGTGCTGCAATCCAAAGTAAAAAACAACAAAAAAAAAAGGAAATTAAAAAAAGAAAAAAAGCAAAATAAAAATATTGTAGTGTTAGGGGGTGCTTTAAAAAACAATGTTCGTCATATCTTGGCTACTCTATACAATCAAAATATTTCAACCTGTGCAGAATTAAATTTGCATTTCTGTCTGGTTTAGAAACAAAGGGCTTCAAACCTCACACTTTGTGATTTTATTCAATATATTGAAATAAAATAATTGATACTACTTGTCTTCTAGGGACTATGAAAAATAAAAGTTTCTATGTTTCTTCCTCTGACAAAATGCAGTGGCTTTAAAAAGATGTCTTAAAAAGGGGCAGATAATCTATTTCTGGATAAAGAATTCACTGATTAAAAGTAATCCCAAATAAACATATGTGAGCATTTTTTGTTTGGACTCCCAAACTTGACATGAATTTAGATTTAGTACAAAAAGAAAAAATTGGTCAAGTAAATTTGACTTGAAGTCAACAACAGTCATATATATATATATATATATATATATATATATATATACACATATATATATTTATATATATATATATATTACTCAAGGATTTAACAGGAACCATATTTATAAAATCATAAACCATAGAATCAAATATAATAGATTCATAGAATCATGAAATAGTTTGTATTGGAAACAAATTTTAAAGATCATCTAGTCTAACCCCTCAGCCTTGGTAAGGGAAATATTGCAATGGATCAGATTGCTCAAAGGCACATTGAACCTGGCCTTGAATACTTCAAGTAATGGGACATTCACAATTTCTCTGGGCAGACCAGTCCAGTGCCTCATCATTCCTGTTGTATTAAAAAAAAAAAAAATTATTCCTTATGTCCAATTTAAATCTAATCTTTATCAGTTTGGAACTATTTCCCATTGCCCTGTGCCTATAGGTCTTATTAACAAATCTTCCTCCCTCTTTTAAGAAAGATTCATTTAAATACTAAAGAGTGTCATTGTTTAGCTCAAGCACGCAACTAAACATTTGTATCTTCCTAATTCTTTTACTACCATGTACAAAAATACAACATTCCATGCTTATCCTCCTGTGATACCTCGATGTGGAACAGGAAAAAGTAGGAGAAAATTATCAGGGCAGACAAGGTAATCTCTTCCCATTTAAAATAATATCTGTATTAATCATATACTAACAGAATCCTGTCCCCACTGACATAATAGCAGTTTTGTAACTTGTAACAATAAAGGGAATAAAAAAAAGGAAGAAAGACTATAAGGGAATCACAGAAAGTTTTGGAAAAGGAGGGTTCAACAAAAAAAAAATATTATAAGATTTAGTTGAAAGGTAACTGAAATGGTATTAGCTCTGGGTCAATTGACACTTTAAGTGAAAGAGCTACTGACTGCAAATGGTGAAAAAAAATGTCTCCTGTTCTTTAAGTGGCATGATCAGGCCTTTTTGAATGATGTCAACCTTAACTCTATGTCGAAATAAAGCTTACAGTTCAGTGATAATCAATGACAGGTGACGGATCTTGTCTGAGACAATAAAAATTTTTTCTGTACTCAATACTTTTTAATTCTGTCCACATTGTTTTGTTTTTGTTTTGTTTCTCCTTTTTTCCTACTTGGCAAGCTACATATTCAATATGCCTTTCTTCTAGGCAGTAAACCCACTTTGTGCTAAACTCTTCTGTCTCTATTATCTATAAGCATAAATCTTAGGACAATAATTTCTGAGTCGCGATTGAATGAATTATTTAAAATAATAAAATTTTGATACACTGAGTTTAAAAATAACAGGAATATATATTTAGCATTCAAGTTTTTAATTTATGAGAGTGAAAAACAATGATGAAAGTACAGTAACAGCTCAAAAAATGTGCTTTTAACATGATTTTATTCCAAATGTATAAACAAAAATAGGAAAAGTGACAAAGACTGACAGACAAAATAACAAAGTAAAAATATATGACTAAAATTAAAAAAAACAAAAAACAAAAACAATGCTTAGAGAAATTAAGTTTTGACTAGACAGATATCAAGTTTTTTAGAGAATAAAATATTTTTTAATATTTTTTAATATTTTAAATGATTTTTTAATCATTTTTAATGGTTTAAAAATGCTAACATGATGTCTATTAAAGCATATAACTGTCAGTATTGAGTTGTATAATTCCCATTAGAACTAATAGTAGTTATGCATAAAACTAACACATCTCTTTTGATCTTAAGGGAACAATATCTCTAATTTTTGTGAATTACTTAACCACAAGACTGCAAAAAGTCTTAAGACAGCATAACAGTCCATAGAAAAAATTCTTATTTATGCATTTCATGGTGATGAATTTTAACTAATCAAGTAAAAGCCATCTTCTTAGTTATAATCTTCTTAGTTTATAATTTTGATTTCCATTTCTCTTCTGAACCTTTACCATCATTACCAATCTGGTTCAGGTACATGATTACATAGTCATCAAGATAAAATTCTGAAAGCAATTTTTTCTTAAAGGAAGGATAAGTTTCTACAGACTCTTGTCAGCATTATCATATCTCAGTAAAAATGTGCTAGAAGCAAGACTAATATTTCTTAATAATTTACAGCTAGCAAAAACCCTTCTTTAACACAAAGTGTACAGTACAGTGAAGCATTCATAACATTTTTTTAAAAGTTTTCCCCTGGTGCCTGCATCTCAGAAGAGTAAAAAGAAGAGAAGAGTTTTGTTCTAGGAAAATTACATTGCTGGATACGTTTTTCATTTTAATTTCTTTCATTATAATAATCAATTTATAAGCCAAAGACATTTTTATTTCAAGTAATGTCTATCTAAAATTCTCAGAAAGCTTAAAGAAACAAATTCTAATATCAAGATTCAGTTGCTTATCCTTCCTATTTCCCCATATTGGGTGAGAGCAGCAAGGTTTTGGTAGTATAAGGACTGAAGAGGTGGCTTCTGTGACAAGCTGCTAGAAAGCTTCCCATGTGTCCAACACAGCCAGTGCTAGAGGCCTCTGAGAGAGACCTGCTGCTGGCCAAGGCTGAAACTATCAACACCAGTGGTAGTACCTCTGAGCTAATTTAGTTAAGAAGGGAAAAAACCTGTTTTGTGGCAGCATCCAGAGAGAACAATGAGAGTATGTGAGGAAAACAGCTCTGCAGACATCAAGGTCTGTGAAGAAGGAAGGAGAGAAGGTGCTAGAGGTGCCAGAGCAGAGATTTCCCTGCAGCCCACAGAAAAGACCATGCTGGAGCACGCAGATGCCCAAAGAAGGCACTTGACAGAACCTGTGGCCCTGTGGACAGAGGAGCCCACACCTTAGCAGGTTTGCTGGCAGGACCTGTGAACCTGTGGAGGACCCACTCTTGAACAGTCTGTTCCCAAAGGACTGCATGCCATGGAAGGGGTCCATGCTAAAGAAGTTACTGAAGAACTGCAGCCTGTTGGAAGGACATGTTTTAGAAACTCATGGAGGATTGTTTCCTGTGGGAGGGATCCCACACTGGAGCAGAGGAAGAGTGCAAGGAGTCATCCTCTCAAGAAAGAAGGAACAGCAGAGACAATGTGTGATGAACTGACTGCAGCCCTCATTCCCCATCCTCCTGCAAAGCCATGGGGAAAGGTGTAGAGAAAATCAGGAGTGAAATTGAGCCCAAGATGAAGGGAAAGGTAAAAGACAAGGGGTTAAGATTTGGGTTTCTTTCTCATTGCCCTACTCTGATTTGATTTTAATAAATAAAATTTATTTTCCCCTAGGTTTTTGTTCCTGTGATGGTAACTGCTGCTTGATTTCTGCCTGCCATTACATTATCTCAACCCATAAGCTTTTAGTGATTCTCTCTCTTTCCTGTCCAGCTGAGGAGGGAATTAATAGAGCAGCTTTGGTAGGCACCTGACCTCCAGCCAGGATCAACCCACCACACCCTCTCTTCCAGAATAACAGCAATAGCTGCCACTGGCATTATTTGTGTAACTGCAGCTATGCAAAACTGTAAATGCACTACCTTTTTAAAACATACCTTTCTTACACAAATGGTTCCTGCTCAAATAAGAATTTCTATTTCTTAATCTTTTTACATTAGCATGTTCTTGATGCATGCTCAAATACTTGGAAAGCACTTTCAGTATCATCTTCCAGGAAATAATTGCATGAAAACAAAAATTAGTCAAAACCTTATATGCATGTTCTTGGCTTGGTACAAATGAACAGTCTAAATGCAGAGCAGTTTTTTTAGGAATACACTATCTGACAATAAATTGATCCCCATTTCTATATCAACTTCTCTATTACCAAAGCATCGTATCTGAAGTGAACACAATAGAGATCTAAAATACATTTTTCCCCATTCATGATGTATTCTCTAATATCTTCTTTTAGAAATGGAGAAAACTTCTAAACATTTACCATAGTTCTTTCCTAAAAAAATGTTTGACTGTCTGAAAACAGAAGACTTGTCTGTCATTTCCAGGCGCTTAAAAGATTTCAAGAACACATTAGAACTCAATAAAATATATGAGCCATTCAAAGCTCAGGGCCTTAGGCACATTTTTCCTGAAACTGAGTTGATCCATCTGAAGAAGGGCTGTAATAATTGACATATTAGGGGCTATCTTATCTCCTCTCTCTCCTTCACAGAACACAAATATCCATCTCACAATAAAGGGAATATGGGGACATTTTTGTGATGGAGTGATGCCACCACAGTTCCAGCCAGAATTAAGAACTGTTTCTCAAAGGCAGATAAGCACAACCAATGAAACCCTAGATCAAATGCAAAGAAACCATTCCCTTTAATGACAATAACTCTAAGATGTGTGACAGTTCAGTGTAGAATATCAGAGAGAACAGTACAGCACATTTGAATATGAAACAGCAGCTACTGTGCTGCACCTGCTTTACAGAGAGCTCCACTATGTTGCCAGTTAGTGTGCCTTCATCAGGTTGTTTACACAGCTATAACAGTGATCATTTGTTGATCAGTCTAGATCTGTGTTCTCTGGTATTACCTTGGTGCTGTAATTTCAAGGTTCCTATTATCTTGCACTTCCAGGGACAAATACTACAGTCTTGTGACTGTTTGATCATGCATTCTTATTCTAAAGGCGTCAAGTATTTGAAAACAGAAAGAAATTGAATGCATGTATAGTAATTGTTAGCATCTAGTTACAGAAAAGTTATTAGTATGGGTTAGATTTTTTTTTTTTTTTTTTTTTTTTTTTTTTTTTTTTTTTTTTGCTTTGGGCTATAAAACTAGATTTTATAGGGTTTTTACAATTTAGCATAAAGTGCTGCTTCTTAGTGATGTTACTGATACTGACTTGCATAATGGTAACAAGATAAATTAATTATGAGTTTCAGAGGAATTACTTGCAAGCAACTACAATTAATATGGGAGCACTTACCAGGTAAATCTTTTATAAATGAGTGTGATGTAATAGCTAAGATGTTAGAATACTTTCATTTCCCTTGGGAAAGATTCAAGAGCAAAACAGAAAACAGTAAAGATAATTTTGTGGAGTTGATATGCCTCACACAAACACTGTTTACATCAAATAAGACAAGTCTTCATTGAATTAATTTACTGAGGGTATTTAATAATGACAGAACTTAAAGTCATTCCTCTAAAAAACCTCAGTTCTATCTTTATGTGGTAGTGTTTACACATGTATACGTTAAATTTTAACTCAAAATGAAAACCCTCAAAACTTCCTCCTCAAAAAAACCTGCAATTTTGAAAGCCTTAGCCCAGTCTTTCTTGACAACTTATTCTTTAGCTCTTTTTCTTTGATTTGCTTCTTTCTGAGCAGCATAAATAAAGTTTCTTGAATTGTCATTTGTACCATGATGTTGATCAAAGTAACCAGAGTAACCAAAATAATGATTAATGATTGAACTAATTTCTTCAGAAGAGAGCTATGGCTGTTAAATTTTCCAAACTGTTCTTTTACATAGTGTGATTTTTTTTCATTCGCTACTGTGGTTAACTCTGTTCCACTTTCTTCTTGTTCTAGATAACACTGTTGTTTCTAGTAATAAAAATACCTAAACATAACTGCACTAAATTTAGGAGAATCATCTTTGTCTGAGTGGAGGTATTTCCTGTAGCCATCTGGCCATGACCTTGTATGAGCCTACGTAAGTAATATCTAATCCATGTCATTGTGTTTGAACCTTGCTTTTCTTTTTTTCTTTTCATCCCCTGTTCAAGCAAATCTAACAGTAATCTTCCCAGTAGCTAAGACACACCAGCATTAAGTAATCACAGAACTCGTGGAACTGCATTATATTTGAAAAAAAGAGAATGTATCATGAACTTGTAATCTTGAAACAGTTTCTAGAAGACAGACATTTTTACTGTAAAGACGCCATCACAACTATCTTGAATTATCCCAGTTATTGGCAGCCTTATCAGAAGGGGTTACATCTGAAAGAATGTAGGAATTCAGCTATTTGAGACAAGGCTTTTGGAAGAAAAAAATGAAGCTTTTTGGAACAACAGCGTGAAAGAAAATCTTATATCTTCTCTATCAGCTGAATTTACTACTTCACTTCAAACCACTTTTAATGAGTAGGGGTTTTAACTCATTTCTACATTTCTAGTGCCTAATGATTTATCATACATTATTTAAGAGGATAGAATTATATATATTTTTAGTACCAATTCTAATGCAAAAAAGCATATTTCATCAATAGGAATCAAATGCAGGTTGTCATGGTGCTATCTTTGTATTTGTTCAAACAAAATGTTTTTCATACAGATAAATGAATACTAGTAAATCTGGGGATGTTGAGAAAATCTTAAACACTTTTATGTGCTTCTAAGGTTCACATCTGCATTCTGATCCAAGTGGGGAACTGCAGATCCTTTCAAATGTTTATTTGCAGCTACAGAACATTACTGTGAAAGCACAGACACTGTGAAGTCCTTCTTAAAACACAATATTCACTAAGTCTAAAAGCATTTGAAATGTCTCTGTTAATGGATAAACACTGGCTCTGAAGATTGAAAATGTGCTTCCTGCAGAAAGTGATATACGCACAAATAAGCACAAGATGTAGCTATGAAAACAATCCAATTTCAAAGCAATCAAGAGGAAAAAGGTTCAATATATATGATCCTTCTCTGAAAAAGAATTAGCTTTATTCAGTGTTTGGCAGCCTTTGCAGAGATGTACCAGTTTCAATCAATGAATGATAACATCTATAAAAAAATCACCTCTAGGTTTATCAAGAACCTATCAAGAAAGGTGAATTAAAATCCAGTATTGAAAAATTCCACAGAGCTAGAAACAGTTCTTATATGGATAAAGACCCATCCTAGTAATAAAACATAAGAAGTCAAACATAAGAAGGTTGTAAGCAAATATAAAAACACATAGGCCATTATTTTTATAATGGTTATGTTGTGATTATAATCACTTGAAACCTTTCAGTTACAAAGGCCAAAAATTAAAAAAAAAAAAAATTAAAAAGTTTCAAAAATTTTATTTACCTACTTTTGATGTACATGTTGGCTTCAGGTACTTAGTATCCATTTCTATTTTTTCATTTGAAATGGGAAAGAGATGCTTACATTCTAACTTCAGCTAGTCCTTCTCATTTAAGATCATTATGTATCTGCTCTCTAAACTATTTTTTTCAGCAAAATTCTTATATTTCAGAAATCATGCAAACTGACAGTTGCATTTTAAAGTGACAATCACTGTGGTCACAAACATTTGTAGAGAGACAAAAACATATTTGACCTATCTCTCACAACAACAACATATCTAACATGTCACTAATATATCTAACACGGCAAAATAAATAAGAATTATACTCTATTGGCACATCAGGTGCCAGATAACCTAGTCAAGAGAGGACTTAGCAAAACAGAGAAGGAAAGATGCTTGATTTAATGTTCAAATGTCTTGGACGGTTACTTTGATGATCTTAAAATATGCTTTCCATCCACCAATGAACACAGCAGATAGTAAGCAGATTAGAAAGACCTGAGAGAAGGAAAACAGTGATGTATTTATATTTGTGTTATATAAGAAACATATGCCTTCAGAGTTACTTAACATTCTCTAGGGTACTTCTTGACCATGAGGCAACATCCTGAATGCCTCTTCTCTTCCATTTCTTTTTCACTTCTTTAACTCTTAACAAAAGGGAAAGACATTTCAGGGACTGACAAAAATCTAAAGTTTTTGAATGTATCAGCATATAGCACCTCTCTTAAACCTTCCAGAATAGACTATTTACATATCTGACTCAAATAGTCCACTTCATGACCTTTCTGGATTGTCACACATACCAGAACTCTTCTTTCTTGTGGTACTATTATAAAACCCAAACTCTGTACTTCTTTGAATAAGCCAATCATAGCTGAGTACTTCCTATTCTAGTTCTATTTCTACAGAAAGCAACTGTGCTCAGTTAAGTCAAATACACATTTAAAAAAAAATTCCCCAATTATTTAAAACCTAAATAATTTATTGGAGAAGATTTAATCATGGCTTTGTGTAGCAGGATTTTTCAAAGTATTTCAGACTAACCTATTCGTGTAGAGCTTTAAAATGTTCCTTTTTTAATGCAAAACTAATGAGATGTACTATTTACAGCAGCTCTAATACGCTATTTTGCCAGGATAAATAGAAACAACTACTGTACATTATCCTTTTCATCAGTAGCTGCATAACTACTGTGATACCAAAAGCATCGTATCTATGTCTCTAGGCTTGAAAATTGAATAGAAATAGCTTTGGCAAGTAGCTCGCTGAGTACTGTGAAGACATTATTTCCATAAGGCTTGCTGCTTCATTACTTTGGAATAGAGTACATAATCAGGCTTCACAGGATTTTTTTTCTGTATAGATAGTTAATATTTACCATTAAGGGAAAGCAACTTTCCTGCTCTGACTTCTTCAATTTCTGTCAAGTCACAGCATCTAGACAGAGTTATCTGTCTGGCAAACTTCTCCACTTGCCTTTTTCCCTTTTTTGAGATTTTTCATGTGGATATTTGATAGGTCTAAACTAATACATGGCTTAAAAAAAAGATTGATTGAAAGCGGAATTTTATGGGACTGGAAATTCTGAAAATATATACAAGAGATCTCTATAAAATTAATTTTTTTCATGTGCCATTTTGATCATTTGGACATGAGTAGTAAACTCATTTTTCTGTGTTCAGATATTGAAAATATAAACTATGTCTCTATCTGTGTAAAGACACACAGTCCCAAGCCAGACTGGCTGTGATAAATTTATCTTCAAAACAAGAAGTCTAAAAGATTTTTTTATATTTTCTTGCATATTTTCTTTGTAATCAAGATTCATCATCCAGACCCATTAGTCTTTGACACTCTGACAGGAAAGGGGAATGGAAAATGGTTTACTTCAAACTGCATTCAAAATATTTCTTTGTCAGAAATAAAAAGGTTACTGTTGAAATACATGATAATGGCAAACTATTTTTAGAGTTCTATACATTTGCATCTTGTTTATACAAATCTGAATAGACATTTTTCTCTAACAAAGAATAAATTTTTCCACTGTTTCCAAATTGCTTATATTTGAACCATCCAGAAACACTCATGATGCCTACTTTAGCTTTTATTACAAGTATGAACCCTATAGACTCAGCTATTGGTGAGCTTCACCTGCCTTTTTCACTCATTTTACCTACCTGGAGAATTCATGCTGCAAAACAGACTTACAGATTCATCCTACTAACCTCAAGCACACATATAAGAGTGCCCTTCACTGTTTATACTATTTATAAAAACAAGTATGAATTCAGGTAGACACAGATTACCTAAACACAGGACTATTTGAGGAAGCCTAGGATGCTTAGTCTCTTAAATGATGTGTCATGAATAAATATTTGGAATTATTCTGGATGAGCCTGAGACATATTTTGCAGTACCATCTCGACTTGATAAATCTCACTGATGTCAGAGATGCTGCATAGGACCATAGAGTATATATTTCTGCAGGTACAACCAAAGTCTGTATATACACCCTGAAGCATTCTTGTCTCCGTGTAGGTGAATGCTTTTAACACTGCAAAGAATTAAATAAAATGTTCGGGGAAAGGTGAAGTCAAGGATGCACCAGAGAGCAAAAAAGCAAAGGGTGGCAGACTACAATCACATAACAGAAATTTATTTTATGAGCGATGTCAGAAAACTAATGTTAAATAAAAAAAGACATTGACAAGTTATCTAAAATGATGGAGACTTATCACATTATTAAATTAAGACAATGCAAGGTTATTTGTAAAATCAGAATTTCAGAGTCTACCTAATATTAAGTTCTGTCCTTACAGCAATGAAAATGAAGGCATTAGTGAAACTATTTCGGGACAAAGATTTAAATTATTTTCCAGTAAGCTACATCTCTTGACTTACTGTTCATCATTACACAAATTCCAAAACTATCACACACAAGGCAGCATCGACAAGAGCTTTTAAACAGTTAAGCACTAAGTAGCTAAGAAATATTTTAGAGTTCAGTAGAAGTTCTCATCAAAGATATTGTTATCTCAATCTCATGCTTCTAAACTAGTTTAAAGAATTTGTAATATTAGGTTGATGACCTAATATTTTCTCTCTGTAGAGAAAATTTTAATGAGATAAGCAAATGATGTGTGTTGCATGGTACTACTGAAGCATTAAAAAATCAGTAATAAATAATCACATGTACTATATATTTTGAAAAATGAGCTTGAACAATTCTTTATTAAAGACATTATTACTCATCATAAATCACTAAAGTTTATGTTTGTTCACTAGATATAAGGCAGTCAAGGACAAGTGTTTTAAATTTGTCCTCACTTGTAAGTTACCATTCAAGAAGTTTCTAATAGCTTTTCTTTGACTAATAAAAAATAGTACTACTCTATATGTAATTATAATATACAAAATATCTATTTAAATGAATACAACTTCCACTCTAAAAAGATCTTGCAAAAATACTAGTTAATATATATCAGTGTCATTGCAGAGATGGGTTTGAAGTGCCAGAATGCTGAGGCAGAATCAAACAATTTATTGTCTTAGAAATATTTTATAAAAATTGTACAATTTATCTATCTACCTAAGCCAATGAGCAAACTTGCACTGTACTGCAAGATGTTTATATTGTTAGAGGGGCCAATGATTCTTCTCTAGTGATTTTTACTGACAAAAAATGTTTCAATTAATGTTGTCTGAGCCATTAAAATTTTTTCAGACTGTTCCTTTAATTTTTTCCACAAACAAACAAAACCAAAACAAAACCATAGAAATAATTAAAAGACAGGCTATCTCCTAATTTTCTGTAGTTCTACTTTGTAGAATAATTTAGCATTCTGAAGTCAAAAGCAGTGAATTCAACTTTTAATTTTTATCTCCATGTTTTGCCCTAAATATATGGCATCTATGTACAGCATAGAGGTTTTTGTTATTGTTTTGCCCAAAGAATAGAAAAAGCATGTCTTACTGTAAGTTCTGTATACGGATTATGAGCAATACTGCAAAAATAAGACTTTTGTCACAAAAAATGGAGTGTATTCAAGTATCCCTTCTTAGCATTCAGTCATAATTACCTCAGGGACACAAGTTTTTTGCTAATGACTTTTAATTTTCTAAGTAAACAGGACTCCCTCCCCTCTGCCGCCTTTTAAATGCAGAATGGTATGACAAGCATCCAGAGTCTTCATCAGTTTAGACAAACCAGGAGCAAGACAGACAAACTTGGAGTGTTTCCCTATTTAGGTGAGAACAGTGTCTCACATAGGTAATTGTGCTTCAGTGCTTATAGATCAGAAAGCTATCCCCATTCCTGAATTTCACTTCAAATTGGTCATTTGTGCATTATGCTTGGGAAGTTCCTATAACAGAGACCAATAGCCATGGAAGCTTTGTTTTTAAGGAACACAATCAAGACTTCAGCTACTTCAAATTCATGTCTCTCGCACCTGTCACATTTCTTATTTAAAGAAGTTGTAAAAAATCTATACAATACAAATATAATGTATATAATTATAGAAACATACACACACTCTGAACCTTCCTTATCCTACCTCTAATTCTACAGAAAGCAAGGAGAGTACAGTCTGAATGTAACTCTTAACAGAAATGTTTACACAGAGCCAGACTTTCTAGAGATAAGAAGCATGAAACACACATTCCAAGAGACCTTCATAATATAAGAGACGTGTATGATAAAGAGCTATTCCTCATACAGCAGCCACGAACAGTAAGGCACTAATCATCCATTGCAAAAGTTTAATGAAATGGTTGCACTTCAGATATTGATTAGTACTGAGGGAAGAAGGAAATACCCTTTGTTTGCAGGTGCTCTTACCACACATTAATATTTAAGTTTAAAAATTATACAGCCCAGCAGTTATTGTACAATAAACTTATACTGTACTGTAATTAAAATTTTAAAATACCATTTAAATCATGAATATGTTACCATTTTTGTCTACTGATAACATTAATATAAGATAATTGGTGAACAATCATTTAAAAAGCAAAGAAACCCCTTGATATTAAAGAATATGCAATATGATAAATACATTATTTTATATTTTAAAATTATTAAAATCCTGTTATAGTGCCCTATCTCCCAAGCATTATTGTCTTCCCATCCATCTAACAACCAAGCTGTCAAAACAAAAACCACACACCCCTCCCCCCCAAAAAATACCCGACCAAAACCAAAGAAAAAAAACAGAAATAGTTGCTACCTGCAAGATGGTAAAACATAAACACTAAATGAACAATATCATTAAACATCTGCATATGTGCGCTATACCCAAAAATTTCACACATCTTTTTATCAGTTCTCATTTCTGTTCCTACCACTTTAATGCTCTTGCCTGGAGTGAGTCTGAGATTTCTGCTCAGGCCACTCATTAGCAGCACAGCCTATAGGTTCTTCTGCTGACTACACCTGTGACTCCTTAAATTCATTACAGCTGGGCAGGGTTTGGGGTAGGAGAAAGTGGTTTGGCAGTAACTGGTATTCTCAGTGTGTCATTCTCTCTTGTACATTGAATTAGGGACAGATACAATTCTCTTTTCTGGCCTGTGGGTAGGAGTGTCTACAGTTCTTATCTTAAAAATAAAAAAGTCATTTAAATAAAATTTCCTTTCTTTTGAAGCTGTGAGTTTTCTTTCATCTGTAAGTAGACCTCTGGTATGTTTTTTAACTTAATTTGTTCAGCAGAGCTGATTCAAGGCCTTACAACCAAGGAGGCAAATCTGAATTTTCCTATCATGAAGATAAGGTGTTGGGTGCTGTCTACTACTGCAACTGAAGTGGAAGATGGAGTATTTTTGAGCCAAATAAGAGGAATTATGTCTAGACTAATGGATTTTGTTCTTCCTGTTGGGATTTTGAAGTTGGTTATTACTGCTGTTGTTGGAAGATCAGGTTGATTACCACAGCACAAACTGCTGTTCCTCATCCCTGACATATTCTTTCAGCAGAACTAATTCCTGTTGCTAGCTTAGTTTCCCAGCTCTTCTAAACAAGTATTTTGCATATCCCTTTTGCTGCAAACTAGGTGGGCTTTTTTCCTTCTTATTATTCTAATAGAAACATTGAATAAATTGTTTATTGGTTTTTATAACTTGTTTTGAACTGTGAAACTACTAGCACATCTTCCCTTAGTATTGAATTTTCTTGAGACTTAGATGTGTTTTCCAGGACTGGCTATTCATGAATTTATAATTTCAGAAGGTAATGACTTAGCAAACTTGGGAGCTGTTGGAACAGTTACCAGTGTTTCTCCTTACATGTACAAAAGTGGAGTATTGGGATAGATAGGTACATATTCTGCCATAATTATAGGTCCCTGTTAAAGTGAGCTGTTACAGATTAAAATTAAAAATAAATCTGTTTTCATTTTTACATAATAGTTTGACAGCTAAAGCACTCATTCAAGAAAGGAGAACACTGGGAGCACTCATGTTTCATTTAATTCAAGATGAAGAGAATTCATAGATGTTGTACCTCTAGTGCCAAAATCACTAGCTTGTAGAGAGGTCGGAATATGCTCTATGCTTACCTGTGAAAGCTGAGCTGCAGTGTAGATAGGTTAATTAAGGTTAGTCATAGGTTCATCAAAGAGTGATGAAGCACCTCACTGCATCTTGTCCAGAGGTCTCAGCTTTGCTGCTTATTTATTCTTCCTAGTTCTGGGCCAGCAATTCGACATTTAGGTTTTATTTTTATCCATGTCAAAGGGACGTGATAGTGATATTCTAACAAAAACTGCTTTTGTATCTCAGAAGAAGTGCTTATAAATCCATGCTGGTTTGTGATCCCCCTGATCAGATCATTTATTATCATTAATAGGCAAGCCTTCAGATATGTAGAAAATATGGATTGGGTTTGCCTCTAAGTAGAGTTTAGAGTGTGCAGATACTTCTTTTTTTCTGGATAGCTCTGAAATAATTTTATTTTATTGTAATGACATTATCAGCAAAGAGGTAACGAAAGTAAATTACAGCACTCACCACATCCACTGGTTTTCTGTAATCTTAAGAGATTAAGGTAAGGAGTTTGAATGGCCCTCAACAGTTTTCCATTACTTAAAAATTAAAAAAAAAAAAAAAAAAAAAAAAGAAAAGAAAGGAGAGAGAGTTGAGGAAAAGGAAGTAATATATTTTTTTCTGTGTGCTGGCTTGTCCTCAAAGGCAGGTAATTACAATTTTGTCAAGACTGTATACAATATAAGCAGACTGAACTCCACTGTGTTTAATGAAGTATTAGTTAAAGTTGCCTTTTTAATATCCAGATACTTTAAAGTGTCATTAAGTGTCAAATCAGTAAAATGTAATCTCCTTTTCGCCTTATCTACATAGTTTCCATTGTATGTATATGCATGTGCTTGATTTTCTCTTCTGATGCTGCTGTCACTTCTCAGTCAGGCTGGCTGATAAAAGGAATACGTCCAGTTTCTGTCCTACAGCTGAGTCCCAAAAGAATAACACAAGGCAGTGTTGCATCCTGGTTTAGGGTTCAAATTATGGGTTTTTACATTGTTAGTTTTCCAGTTCTCTGTACCCTCGTGCATCTCCCGGGTTTTCCTCTACTCCTGCGGTTTCCGTGCCTGTCTCCCCGTTCTTATGGTCCCACTCGCCCCAAAGCCCCATGTCCACCTCTGCCGTGTTCACATTGGTCGCTGTAGTACACGTCATCACCACGATGTCTGTACCCATTGGGCGGGAGGACTCCCCGTCCGCCCTGTCCCTTCCCTATTTCATCCCACTCCTCGGCATGCTCGAGGCCATTTACGTCCGTGCGAAGCTGGGAGCGGCTGCAGCTTTTCCACCACAGCTCTTGCAGCCAATAAAGCATCCAGCTGCCACATGGATGGATTTGGATGAATTCCCTGCCTCTTTGTTTCTTCCCTCGCGCCGACGGCGAAGCACGGCCAACAGCCCACCCCAGAGCACGGCAGCAAAAGCGCCCGGAGACTGCGGCGAGCCCCGGCCCCGACGAAAAGCTGAGACGCCCAAACTGAGCGCTTGAGAGCTGACCAGGGCCGAGAACAGTAATGCGAAGCTGCGGCAGTGGGTGCTGTGAAGGTAATTATTTATTCCAATGCACTATTACACTTGTAGGCACAAAAAATGGATTAGCCAATCATGTAAAGGATGTTGCCTCTTAGAACATACAAAATTAACTCTATAGATGAAAATAAGTGAAAATACAGTTAAATATGATTTGATAAGTGTTGTGGTGTGGTTTTTGCTTTAAGTTTGTGTTTGTCCACTATTCTCCTCCCTAATCTCCTCCCCTCCCGAGCTGCCAATCTCCCCAAGCCCTTCCCTAACCTCCTCCCTCCCAAGTTGTCAATCCTCCCTATCCCTACCCTTTTTTCCAGAGTGTTCCTTGTGTATCCTGTAGTATTCAATACCCCATTTGTTTCTTTGTATTATCCCTCTCCCCTGCTCTCCCTGATAGGTTTATAGAATGTTAGTCCTGCCCTAGATTCCTCCCCTGCCATGCCCTCATTGGTTGGTTGTCCTATACCACTCCCCCTATAAAAACCTCTGCAGACCCCCTGGGCTTTGTCTTGGAGTCCTAGGTCTTGGACCTAATAAATCCACTGAGTTTTAGCCCAAGTCCTGTGTCGTCATTATCTTTTCCTGCGTCGGACCAAGCAATAACTGGGAATAGAAGAGCTCACAGGGGGAGGGTCGCACCCCTACTGTCGCTGCCAAGCATGACATGACAGCACACTAAGGCAGATAAGGTCAAAGTTCTTGTTTCTCAGATCTGTGTGCTCTTCCTTGGTGTTATCAGGTCAGGTCCTTCTTTCTGTCATGCTGCTCATTCCTCTGCTACATCCATCAGTCACTCTTTATAGGCTTTTTAGTGTTGTGTGCAATGAATTTCTTCAATCCAGTCCCAGTCTTTATTACATTTACCACAAAATGCTGACCTTTGCTTTGCATTCCCTTCTACATGTCTTCAAACTGCCTCTTTATGAGTTGGGTTAAATGGCAGTAGTATATTTTCCTGTTACAAGGTCAGCTTTTCTCATTTTCTTGCTAGTTTTTCTGACAGGGTGATTTTGGGGTCTACAATCCTCTCTGAATAGCAAACCCTAACATAGCTTATGTAAAGTTCATTTATAACATATGATCTGCAACAAAAATCTGTTTTGTACTGAATTTCTTCTTCATAATTTCAGATTAATTAGATGTATGTGTATAGTCATAATTATATAAATATGTATTCATAATTTTATATATATATATTTATATAAAATTGGCTTCTGCCGTAACTATCTACTCTGAATATGTTCTCCTTAGATTTTATGGAAGAATCATGAAAATAATATTCTGAAGCTACATCAAAACAAGTTCTTTAACACAGTCTCCTTTTTCAAAATTTGTGTTGACAACTTCATGCCATATTCATTCAATATGGACTCTTGAATGCTTTATGTACACAAAACCCAGGTGACCTAAATGAAGCCATAATCTCACTCCTAGTTGTGATTTGCATCAGATAAAAATGGCTCCCCTTACTTGATATAAGATACTCAGTATAAAAGTAAAATATATAAAGTAGAAATAAAGCTTATTTCTTAATTGGTAAATTGTTACTCAGACTCTTGTAAAAGATAAAAAACCAAAACCAAACAAGAAACAACCACAAAAAAAGCCCAAAACCAAACAAACAAGCAAACAAAACCAACCAAAAAAAATTCCCAAAAACTGAAAACCAATCAACCAGTCAAATAAAAAAATAACCCATAAAAGCAAGGAAACCCTCACCAAAAATTTAAACCTCTCATTTAAGGTGTTTCTTTCAAAGCTGAAATAATGCTTTAAGGGAGATAATCACAGAATTTAAATTATTGAAAGATTCCTAAAAAAGGAATCAAGCTCGCTAACTGCAGATGAAGCCACTGTGATGAAACAAGAAAGGAGGATTTATATGATCATTTTAGATGCTTTTTGTTTCTCACTACAGTTTATTCTGTCACTGTTGAATGCGCTGTTGCTTGATGACGCATCCTGTTAGCTATGCTATGTCACCACATTATTAGTTCCTTGGTAGCTTCCAGCTTGGTGAAATAGCAATCAAAAGGAAATTATTCTTATTTCCTCTCTCCCAGATAACTAATTTTCCTCAGCTTTCAATATTTGAGGAAAATATAACTAGTCTTTTCCCAGTTTCACTGCTGAGAAGAGTGAAATGAAAATCAGAGGAAAAAAAAAGTAGATGTAAATAAAATAATTTAAAGTTTATGATTTGATATAAAGTTTATTACATCAAATCCTGCTTTTATCAGTCTATACATGAAATTGGTATTTGTCCAGGGAAATCTACTTGGAGGTTACAAAGGTAAGAAAGTAATCAGGAATGGCTAAGTATAGTTGTCTGCTTCAGTCTGAGACTTAAACTACTCAGTTCTGTACTTTTACCTGTATTTCTGAGCAACCAATTGTGGAAAATCTACCTAAGAAAATAATAATCAAAATAATTATTAAATGAACAGCACACTGAAAGTTAAACAGTAAACTAGTTATTTTTTGCATCTGTACATCTCATATATTGAGGAAAGTTCTCTTCCTTAAGGCTGCCCTTATGTTATTAAAAAATGCCATTGTTAGTACTGAATGGTTTGACTTTGAATACAATCTTTAGCACAAAAGCCATGACAGGAGTTATATCAAAATAAAATGTCTAACTCTTGAAATCATTGTCCTGGGGTTCAGCATTTTTGCTGATGGTTACATCTGTCTTGCTATGTTATGGTGAGGTAGCCCTTTCCTGTGAAGTGAATGTCTAAGTGGATTTTGTTTCGGAAAGCAATTTAATATTTGCTGATAACGTTGATTGGTACTTTGTCAGTGGTAGCTTTTAAGCTTCTGTTCTGGTCTGCTTAATTCTTTGCAGTAACTTATTTGATTAAGTGATGCTTTACTACCAACAGTTCATCTGGCTTTCTGCTGATAGTTGGATTTTCTTTCTTCTGTGCTATTTTGCACTTGCTGAGTCTCTTTATCATTAGAATTTAAAAGGGTAGGTTAGATTCAGACCTCTTCTCGCCACTCTGCTGTTCTTTTTCTAGATATGTCTGAATAAACTGGGGCAGAGTGTATTCTCGGCAGGTTTGCAGATGACACAAACAGGTGAGTAGTGGCTCAGTGTACTGGAGTATGATGCTGCCATCCAGAGGGGCCTCCACAGGCTGGAAAAACAGACTGGCAGGAACCTCACAAAGATCAACAACAAGAAGTGCAAAGCCCTGCCACACGGGAAGGAGCAATTCCTGGCACCAGTATATGCTAAGTGCCACACAGCTGGAAAACAGCTTGGCAGAAAATGACCTGTAGTCCAAGCTGAACCTGAGTCAGCTGAGTGTTCTGGCAGCAAAGTCTGATGATGGTGTGGGCTGCATTATGAGAAGCATTGCCAGCAGCTCCAGGGAGGTGAATCCTTCCTTCCACTCAGCCGTAGTAATGTCATATCTGGAAGACTGTCTAGTTCAGTAGTGATGTCATATCTGGAAGACTGTCTAGTTCTGGACTCCTGGACATACTTGGGAAAGTAAAGTGAAGGGCCATGAAGTTGATGGGGGGGAAAGAAATGGGGGATGGACAGGCAAGGAACACGTTAATGAATCTAAATATCTGAAGAGATGGTGGAAAGTGGGTGGAAAATAAGTTCTTCAGGAGGTTCTATCTGAGCACCAGGAAAAACTTTTTCACTTTGAGGGTGATTGAGTTGCCTAGAGAGGTTGTGGAATTTTCCTCCTTGGAGACACTGAAAAGCAGCACAAACATAGTCCTGAGAAACTGGCTCTAGGTTGGCCCTGCATGAGCAGGGGTTGGACCAGATGATTCCCATCAGAGCTCCCTTCCAATCACAAACACACAATTCTGTGATTGAGCAGACTCAATAGCTATAGCAGACCTATCTTTACAGATAAAAATACATTTGATGGCCTGGTCAACTATCTTGTTTCCCAGCACATATTTTATCTTTACTATGAAGTCACCTGTTCTCCATCTCCTCCCCCTTACCGCCAACTGAAAACATCTAATTTTCAAGAGAAATCATTTACTACTCATCATCACACAAGTAATTCCTTCTGTGTCTTTCAAACTGATAGATATTTGCTAGAAATACATAAAAATATACTTTTTTACTAACTTCTCTAGAAGACGTGCTTTTGCAAGGTCTTACATAGGAACATACTACAAGCCAACATCTCTAACCTGTTGCTGCCTCAATGATACCATGAATAATAGAAAATCACTGTGATAAGGACAATTTAAAATGTCATACAAGATTAAATAAATTATTCTTGAAATTTGCCATATTCTATTTACTTTGTATTTGGCAATTAGTAACTTAAATAATCTTATAGAATTTTAAAGATTACCTATGAGCAAGAGAAAATTCACCAGATTAAAGATTTCAAAATATAGCATTATGAGAATAAAGAGGTTTGGGTTTTTTTAAAGTGAAACACATGCCATATTTATATTCTTAAATATTTCTTAGAGATGAAGATTGACTATCAGGAAAAAAATTAATATATGAAAGAATCTAATTATCAACTGCTAATAATAATGTCACTGAAGTGTTGAATATAATTCCCTAAAACAGGGAATGTACATCTGCTGTGAAACAAATTCTAGCAAATGTCCTATAAATTTTACAAGAAAGGTCAACTTCCTTCAGTTAGAGACTAAAGAGAGCAATTGATCAACTAAAAAGAAAACAAAATTGTGTGCTGATAGGAAATTGTACCCACAGAAAAAAACAGTTAAAAGTTATTTGGTTATGAAATGCATTTATAAAAGGCTGTTATGATAAAAGATATGCTCAATATTGCAGAAATAGTAATCACAAGTGAGTACACAGGGCTGCTACAAATATCAGCTTTTCAAACACTGACCCTTTTAAATGCAATGGCTTGAAATTGTAATCATTAGAAAAACTAACATTTCAGATTTATGCATGAAGAAAAAAATGTCAAAAACACTGTTCATAGCTTTGGACTTGCCGAAACACAAATGCAGAAACTTGTATTTTCAGATGTGATTTTTCTGAAAATAAGTTCCCAAACCTGTTATATTTATTCCAAAAAGACTGTTCTTTCTCTCTGAACATCTCAAGACTAGTAATAAAAAAATAAGTGGAAATTACATTACTTATTTTTTTCTGATCATAACCTGTCTCTGATTAGCTGTGGTTGGATAGTTTGGAATGAATAATTTCAGCTGAGCAGGAGAGCCTAGCACAATGATTTCTGACGGAACTGCTGTGGAAGGGTTTGTTTTACTCCATTAAACTGTTCTCCTGAAATTAATGTGTCAACGGTAAACCACTTTTTAAGAGCTACAAGAGATGGCCAGTGATCTACACTGGTCAGAATTCATCCCTCTCTTTTAAAGGCTTTGTCTCCTATGTCTCTCAGTACAATTAGAGAGAGAGAAATGTGTACTGCCAACATGCGGTTCAGCCTACAAGCTATGATGTTCCTAAAAGCAGTTATGACCTTGGTAGTTAAACTCAGTTGATGTGAAGCTTATCCCTACCCATACTGCTTTTGAACTCTTGAGCTCTTTGCCATTCATGGCGAGTATGAAATCACAACCTTCTGCACAGACACAGTGCTTTTTTGCCTCTCTCTATCTCTTTTAAAATAACTTGTACATTTCCTTTCTTTCCTCTCTTCATCTATTCCAGAACAGTTTTAGGATTACTTTCAGTAATAATCCTTTGAAAAAATGAGGGCTTTTTTTCATGAACTGATTTAAGACCAGTTCTTTCCTTATAGATGTGAATTCTATTCAGCAATGAGAGCACCATATAACAGCAAAAGTATAACACTACATAGTATACAACTGTATTCTGTGAATTATAATACAGGTTTTGTCAAGCAAAAAATGCATATTCATACAGAGTGCATTCTGATGAAGATGTCATTTCTGTGTCAGAAATACATCTGAGCAATCAGATTTTCTTTCTATACAGTATTCATAGAGTTCCTTTGCATCACCAAAGCAAGCTTTTTTGGTCTCAGAAAAAATGCAGCTCACTGTAGTAACATGCTAAGAAAACACCTGCACTGTCTAAGATGAGCAAGGCTTATTAATTTGTCATTAAGCAAGCATGTCATGTTAACTTCTACCTAGGAATGTGCATGACTTTTTTCTCCTGTTGTGAAGAATGCCCATATTTTCCTACCAATAAGTTATTTGTAGAAAATAAACTCATTGGTAAAAAAATGTTAAAATTATAGTTATCGTCATTTATAATTAGAGTAATTGATAATTATGCACTTATTGAAACTTTATATTAAAATTACACTAGTCTGTACTAATTTTTCCTCTGAATTATTGCAGACCAGAGATGATGATTCAAAAGCAGTATACACCCTGTAGTGTCTTAATTAAAATAAGAATTTTCTATTTTATTAAGATTTTCTCTCTTTTTTTTTAAGCCATCATATCACCTGGAATGTTTTAGCTTTAATTTTACTCCTTCTGTTGAGCCAGGGTAGTAATTTAAGCAAGTAACAGATTAATGGTTTCCTTTATTCCTCCCAGAGGACATTTGCCAAGAGCTTAAACTAATACAGGTCAAACTTGGAGCTAAAATAACTTAATAGTATCCTTTTAAGGAAGGATGGTAGTCATTCTATTGTTTTGCTAATGACATTACATAGTGGCATATTCTGAAAGGTAGGAAAATCTGCCGAGATTAAGAATATTATTCATATTCATATTTCACTATAAAATCAGGTCTTCTCTTTAAGTACAAATCTTTGTGCCAATCTGCTCTATTTCAATGCTTGGGGGAAAAACTATATCTGTCAAGTAAGTTTTCTAACACAGCTTAAATCAAATGTCAGGATAAAATTTGTACTCATTCTCTTTATGGACATATCTTTATGAGCATATTTAATACTCAGAGGAGATTTACAAATAAATAGTTAAAAGAAACTTGTATCTGTTTTGCTCAGCCAGCAGTTTGAAACTCAGAAAGTGCTCCTCAGTGTGAATAAAATGTACTTGAAAACAAAATTTTACTTTATAATTGGGATATCTGAGACTCCTGCTTGCAGCAGCCATCTTGCTGACAAAATACTGATAGAATAATGCCCTATGTAACTTTCTATTTAAAAAGCTGCATTTAATACTGCACTGGCATATTGGTAGATTCTAGTTTTGTGTTTCCTTCCCTGCACATCTTACTGAGAGGAAAAGTACAGTTTTATGTGCACAGAACAAAGGAACACATTTGAACTGTGACAGCTAAATGGTACATAGAAATAATTTGTACTAAGGTATGAGAACCAGTTAGAAATGATCAATATTTGTAAACAATGTAATTTGGCTGTTCTACATAGGAAAACTTAGGTCAAATTTTGGTGTAAATTTGCAGTTGGCTGACTGTCTTTCAGTGTTTTACTGCATAGGGTACATATACATAGTATATTTTAAAAACATATCCGTGATCTCTGACCTTCCTAGCGTAACATAGATCCCAAATAAATGACTCTTAATTCTCAGCAGGGTTTGTTAACTTGGACCTAGCACTATATTATTGTGGTCATGGAGGTTTGAGCTGGTTGTGAAGATTAGGCAGAGCAAGATCAATGTGCTCTTAATTACGTGGTATTGTACTTTGTTTGAGTAAATTTTGGTCTTTCTTCAAATTTTAATTTCTTCTGGAGATGTGTACCAAGGAGATTATTGCTCTGGCTATCTGGCCTATACAAAAATCAATATATTAAGGCTAATATTAGCACTATAAACCAGTGCTTAGTTCTTCAACTTTAGAAGGTGTTAGGTATGGATAGTTACATCCTGCTTAGGACGATTTCATAAAATGTTTTAAAGGCAGATACTAGAGGAGACAATGTGGGTCCTGCAATAAGAAGTGGAAAGATCTTTTTAAAAAATTTGTGTACCAACAGTCCTTTTAAAGATATTTATGACTAAGTGGGTTCAATATGCTTCAACATTATTGGAATATTTTAGACAGAATTTTTGTTATAGAAACAAGTCAGAGTTATTTTTTGCTATTGTTGAGGAATTGTAATGTATTGCCTCCATATCCTACATGTTTTTCCCAGGAGATTGTCTATTTTCATAGTTACCCTTTTTTCCCCTTTTTGCCAAGTACCTTCTTATTTCATTTTTCTTTTTCCTTATTGTCAACACTTTCAACTAAATGTCAGCATCATGAATGAGGTCAGTGCAAGGTAAGGAGGTGTTACCTGAACATATTTAATGGCAGAACATTGATTCACTTCTGCTTATAAGCAAAAATATCCATTTATTTATCATTATATTGCAATATATGCTGCAATACAATTATTGGGAAATCTCTAATTATTATTTGTCTGTACTAGCAAATCAAATATTAATATTTTTGAGCATGAAGCTAATCTAGAACAGCCCCTACACATGCTAGTTAGCAAGGCCTCAGAAACACATGGTTTCATGCAGGCTGCCTACTACATAAGTCATGGATCTCCCAGATATTGAGCATTCCTGTGAATAGTTCTAGCAGCCACAAGGCTGTGAAGGAGACTTCTAGCACTTCTGCAGTAAGGATGATTGACCTGCTGAGTGATGTTGAATTTATCAGCATAGCCAGGGAGTCCTTGGCATTCCTGTATTCTGCTACAACTGATAATATCTTAACCTCAGTGCTTACTTTGTGCATTTTTTTCTCCTGCTGACCTACCCATATGTCAGGGGGGTTTTGTTGTTTTGATTATTGGAAAGACTTCTGTTTGTAACTTCATAAAGACAAATAAACAGAGAACAGCCATATCCCACTCAGTGACATAAAACTCAATAGATTCCTAGCTCAGATAAAGATACTGAATAATTTCTTAAACTTAGTATCTTATACATCTGTGGGTAAAAATCAGGCAAATACAAAAGATATTGTATTTTCAGCACTATTTTTTGTCTTTCCTAACCACTGGCATTTGAAAAAAAAAAAGCAACTCAATCCTATTTAACCATAAAACCACAAGTTCTGTGTGCTGAATTTCAGAATATGCTTGGCAGTTGTGAGTTTCAGGAAGATAAAACTAAATCCTTCCAAAGCCTAGGTTGTCTTACTTTCTGAAAAGCTGTCTTCCATTCTCACCTGTTCTTTGAGCATAGCAAGTAGGACTTCTATCCAGTGCCTAAGCCTGGTGAAAACCATTCTTGAAAATGCGTGCGCATGCATCAGCTATTTTGGTTGGTATTACAAATTGCTTTAAACTGCAAACTGTTTGAAAGATAAACATTGCTCTGTTCATCCTTATAGGGCCAAATTTGACCTTGTGCATCTAACCTGTCTTTAATTCAGTGAAAGATTTGTAGGGCCTTCAGGATTTGTCCTGTTTAGCAGCCTGGACTGCTACAAGTAAAGTCTAGGGTAAAAAAGCAGAAAGGGCCTTTGCATGGTGTCCACAGATGTTTAATTCAGCTGCGCGGTGAGATGTTCAGAGTTCCCCAGCACACACATGTCTCAGCTCTAACTGTCTCATCCGGAGGGGTCGGGGGGTCACCCTGCTCTCTGGGCAGTACAAAGATAAGGGCCAGTCAGGGAACAGGGAGGGAGTGGCTCAGGGACATAGGAACAGACATGGAACAGAGAAAGGAGCAAATGGGGTCTCACGGCTTTTTGAGGGAAGCTTCTTGTGTCTCCCAAAACCAGGGAAATCCTCCCCAGGGTTTCTATAGTCCTGGATTTGTACCTACAGGATTCAGTGACACCATTAATTTCAGTTGGAACAGTTTCAAACCTACAATGCACCTTTAAAAATTCCTGCTTTTAGCTCATTTGCAGAGATATTCTAATTAAGTGGTATTGATAATGATACAGTAGTAGAAAATTATGCAAAATTGCATTCAATATTACATGTGGTCACATGGACCATCCATGTATGATTCCTTTTAAAAAATAATATTTTCAAATAAAGAAGCTCTGGTAGTCTGATATTTCCCTAAAAAACAAAAACAAACAAAACAACCCAAACAAACAAATAAAGAAGCTGATTTCAAATGAATAAAATAAAGGATCTGATCCTGCAATCAGAGTGTGTGCAAAAGCAGACCCTGCAGACAGCAGTCTTCGTAACTTCAGCTGTGGCCACATGTGAATTGCCACCTTACACTTCCTTTGTCATAAAGGAAGAAATTAGCATGTTTAGGCAGTGCCTTTCTCTAGTCAGTTTTAGACTTCTGATTCAGAATTTATCATGTCCCTTGAGTACTAATTTGTCTCCATTTATTATGGAAGGTGTTCAGATTGGTAGGTCAAACTATCTGTCATATAGATATTTAGGTTTGGTTGAAGGAATTCCACCCCAGATTTCCAAAAGGATACTTGCATTTGAAGCTGAGGACACTCTAGAACCAAGAAAAGACAGATTCCTACTGTGTATTCAATCTCACCACTGACATTGTTTTGTATCCTTAAATAGTATTAAAACTTTTTGACAGTTTTAATTAGTGTGCAGATAATTCTTGTTCTTTAAAATAAGCAGGGTCTAAATCATTAGTGAGCTATAAATAATTCAGGTAGAAGAGACATCGGGGGCCTTCTAAAGACCATAATCTATCAGCAATTGTGAACATTAACATCAGGCATTACAGCCATCTTTCTAATAAGAATATTAAATATGCAGCCAGAACAAAAAGATGAAAGTAGAGATCTGACCTCCATTCAGCAACATAAATAATTAATCCACCTGTCTATCTACCTATCATCAATCCACTAAACTCAATGCTTCAGCTTGTTCTATAAGTTTTGTAGAAAGAGAGGACTTGGGGAGTTAAAGAAGTTTGTAACTAGAGCAATGCAGTTTGAATAAACCTTTCTCAATTGCGCTTGATCTTTTCAGCAGAGTCATAAATCATTTTTTTCTTGTACTTGTGCTGATTTCCAGTCTTAACTCGAGGCTATCAGGGTTGAAAATGTAGTTTGCTATCCTGAGTGCTTTGTTTGCTGTAGTGTTATATACAAATGCTATTTTTCTTTCTTTGCTTCTATTGTCTCAGAAATAGTATTCAGCAAGAGCAGCACATTCCATGTAAGATCCTGCAGTGCTATTCACAAACAGGACTAGTTTAAAAAAATCTGATTTTTTGGCATCTTTGAATAGGGAAAAATTCTTGTGAGGAATCAAATCCACAGAAGTGGGTCGCTAGTTGCTATTTGAATGGTCATAGGAGACTGTTGCAATGGTCCTTTCAACAGTATCTTCATCTGAATTATCTGAGACTTTCAAACTGCTCCATGTTTGATGGCCTTATGTGACCAATTGAGAAAATGTGTGATCCTTCTTGTTGTAGTATCTTAATCTGTGTACAAAACCTCTGTTGTCTGTCTTTGCTATATGCAATAGACTGCTATGGGACCAAACCTGCATAAGCAGAAACAGTTGTTTTATATTACTTATACATATTTTGGGTAATTCTTCATCAAGTCTCTGGTACTGCCAGATTTCCTGCCCAGGAAGACCAACACAATCAAGTGCACAAATACCAACTAGTCTGTGCATAGCCTGGGAAATGCCTGTGATTGTCCAAAACTCCCACTTTCTTCAGCAGTTAATCAAATTCTTTGTTTGACGGGGGCTAGGAGTTTGGTCAATCATCTTGTTTCAAGTCAGCCTGCTGTTTCAAATCAGTTCATTGTCTCATTTATGCAGAGACTAGCCAGAGAGTTTCTAAGACCACTGTGAGTGCATAAAAGAATACCTTTCATACCCAGCCAAACAACAGTTACAGCTGTAGGGCAAACTTGAATTTCATCCTTATATCACTCTCATAAATTCCATGCCAACAGAATTATACAAACTACTTGAACAGATAAATCTGTAAAACACAGAGGAGTTAAAAATACTATTCAGGGATACTTCTTGAAAAGAGGAGTCTTTTAATGCTTTGCAATCCTTATTCCACTTTCTGTACTAGACAGAATAGATGAAGATCACAAAGCTCTGAAAATCATAAAACCAGAAGTTTCTATTCAACTACATGCATTTTTCACTATGCCAGTCCACTTAAGGAATTTATTTACATTTGTGTTTTAAATGTGAAGGATAACTTTGTGCCTTTTAAAATATCTCTTAGTACTTGTACGTACTCTTAGAAGGCTTCTCAGCTATGGTCCTGTTCAGATTGCAGTAATACTTCCATTCCCATTATTATGGCCAACTTTTTCTAAATGTGAACAATTATTAAAAAAAAAAAAAAAAAAAAAAGGAAACCCAGTCAGCTTTATCTCATTTATATGAATTATATTCTGTATTCCATTTGTTTTGTGTGTCATTAAATACATTTGGGAAAAGATTAATTTTTGTTGCTTCTATACGTTTTTTCATTATAATTGTTTCTATTACAGAACTAATTAAATATCCTAAAGTTCTCTGCTTTAAAGGTAATTACCTTTTAATGAAATGTATACATATTTCTCACTATTGCTGGTTAACCTTTAGCTACTATTCCTGTTTTTCTTCCACTTACTGCTGCAATTACACTTTGCACTTAAATAATGCTATTAACAATGGAATTTTGACAGAGGCAAAAAAAGTTCACTCTAGCTTATACACATTGAATAATCACAGGGTATTATAACTTAGATTTCAAGAAACAAGTCTCAAATTTCTCTACTCTGGTATTTTGATGCCAGGTTTGGACCATTTTATCCTTATGTACTGAGTATTTACATGTCTTAAACTTCTCTGGAAATACTAATTTAATAATCAGTCCAACAAAATGTCTTCAGATGGGAGGAATCTAGAAGGGTCAGGTTATCTGACTTTCTTATTGACTTGTTCCCCTTCACTGCAAACAATCTTCTAAACTTACCATAACCGAAGCTGGATAGTTGAATGCTGTAAGATACATGATGTGGACACCACCTTAAATTGTTTCAGATTGCAAAATTTACCCACCGACAGCCCCCTGAAAAAAAACTGACTTGAAAATACAGACTTGTCTTGACTATGGAAGTGAGTATAAGACATTATTTTCCTGACTGCTAGAACTTTCCTTCTGCTTTAGGTAAGTGTTGTCTCATGTGGTTATTAAGTCTTGGGCCGAACAAAGGAGATGAATTCTAGCTGTAATTCATTACGAAAAGTTTGATGGTATATTCTTTCTGCTGCTAGTTCTCTAAATCCTCAATAGAGACTTCTGGGTACAGGTTATGCTATGAGGTTATGTTTGAAAGGGTGTGGGAAGCATGAACTACCTCATTTATTAATAAGATAATGATAACTCCTTTAATTTCAAAAGATAATGGCACAGATTAATAACTGTTTTGACATTAATGGCTGGAAGACATGCTGGTTTTGAAAAGTAGTGTGATAGCAAAAGTGAGCAGCATTTATTCACCTTTAGAGTTACTTGATATCACATAATGCAAAATCTGAGAGTGGGCGTTAGCATTCGCCACTAGAAAAAAAATTTGCATATCTAATTTGGATGAATACAACAGAGGAAGAAAAATCTCAGATTTTTCAGCAGTGATAGAGAATTATATTAATTCTTTATGTCTCATACTGTCAGACTGTTTAAAATTTAATAATTAGAAATGTAGATGAGCAGTTGAAGGCTATTCTTCCTGGTCATCAATGCTGAACAGCCAATAAAATATATTCTGAAGTAACTAAGAGATTATTTTCTGTCTTCTTATATAAGAAATACTTGTTATTTCCCAGTCTGTACTGAAACCAGTTCCAATCATTAAGTAATCTTAATCAGAATAATCTTGAGCAAGACTTTTTTTGCCAGGTTAAATGTCAAGGCCAAAACCAAACTATTGAATCCTTCTATTTTCAATTGGATGCACAGTGAGGCATAAACATACAGAAAATGCAGAAATCATGTTTGAAAGTGTAAATTTATTCCAGGCTAGCTTTCTAAATGTTTGAAAATACATTAAACTAAAACTGCATAATCTCTTTTATGCATGTATAATAGTACAGGTGTCAGTACACTTACTTTTCTTAAGATCTGGAATAATTCTTCAACTACATACTTTTCTCTTTTGACATGTACAAATGCTCTAAATGTTTATAGAGAATTCATAAAAATTCATTGTAGGGCTTGTTTCAGTGTAATTCTAATGTAGACTGAGGATATGGAATGTTACCTTGACAGAAGTAAAGACATATCACCTGCCTGTCTGTTTGTACAAGTTGAATACAAACAACATCAACTATAAAAAAGTAGAGAGCTATAGTTTAAAACTCATCAAGAGCATGTTAAATAACAGTGTTTTTGTCTATACATGAAGAGTAAATAAATTTAGTACATTATTCTCCTGCTAATATGCAGTAAGTTATATGGCTGTTCACTGTCATTTTACTAGGAACTGTAGTGTACACTGAACCAAAAGAGAAGGTATAAAAAGTATCTGATAAACAATATTTTGTGCAAAGTTTCTTCCTCTTCAAAAGCTCTCCAGGAGAAAAAGATGCTGGCAATTTACTTTTATTGAAGCAGATCTCACTTGGAAATAAACATGTGTGAGAATGATGGCTGAAGACAGATAAGGCCTCTGTGCCTTCCTTTTTTAAAACCAAAGAAAACATCAGTGTTGAAAATTTTCATGCTCTGCCTCTCTAATTTGTACAGTTGGATGCATTTAAGGCATATTTTCATATAACCACAGAGCACAGAGTACCTAAAGCAGAAGGAAAGTTCTAGCAGTCAGGAAAATAATGTCTTATACTCACTTCCATAGTCAAGACACATTAGAGCACAGTGCTTACTTTGTGCTTTTTGTTCTCCTGCAGCCCCACAGAGATGTGTAGTGGGTTTTATTGTTTTGATTATTGGAAAGGCTTCTATTTGTACCTTCATAAGGACAAATAAACAGAAAGCAGCCATATCCCACTAAATGACATAAAATTCAAGAGATTCCTAGCTCAGATATAGATGTTGAATGGTTTCTGATAATCAGTAGATTATACATATGCTACTAAAAATCAGGCAATTACAAAATATACAGTATTATCAATATTATTTTTGAGTATTTGAGTAGTTTATTTGGAGTATTTTTGCTTCTCAATGACAATAAGTTTATTTTCAATTTCCTCATATTCATACTGCCACTTACATATTTTCTCGGGGACAACTATTCTCAGCTTCAACGGTACTCGGTTCCCATTTCACTACCTGTCAAAAGGCTACTCAGGCAGAAAAAATCAACCCATATGTAGTCTCTGTAGACTGAGAATTAGCTTACTCATAGTATGTCTCCTCATGGGAATTATCAATTCACTGATTGCTGAAAAGGTTGCCATCACTAACTGGAGTTCTCAATGATCACTGTAAAAAAAAAAAAAGTAATGACAGTAGCCTCTACTTCATATGAGCTCAGTAAATTTTGTCTTTGTTCGTACTCACTCCCACTGGCTGCAGAATCACTTATCTTTTTAATCTAATTATAAATCCAGTAATCAAATGTTTGAATTCTGTATTTTGAAGCCACCAGACAGGATTACTTTCACTTAACTTTCAACATTTACAATGTAGCTTTCCACTTATGAGGTAGTTATCCTAAGCTTCCTTTTTACAGCAGACAGTTAATCACTTAGTGATATGATTCATCTGACCTATGTTAGACATCAGTTTAAGGATAAATCTACAGCTGCTCAGATTAATCCTATCTAATGTGACTTCATCATAGAGCAGTAAGAGTATTAGAGACTTAGAAATAAATGTAAATATTTCTAATTTTTTTCTTCAAGCCTCCTTTGATGAAATGCAGAAAATTAGAACTTTTAATGTCTTTTCTGACAGAATATGCTAATAACAAAAAACTGCATAGATCAGACTCTCTGGGTTAATCAGGGTTCTCCATATGCTATAGAATACAGTGATTATTAAAGATTTTTAATTTCTGCTCAACTTATTCCTATTTATAGATTAAAAAATATTATTAAGAAGAATTTATTTCCTGGATTATTTTAAACGACAGATTCAATACAGTGAAGTATAACATTCAGTTATATTTAACCTTCCTTCTAAGTGGTTTGACTTGATGATCTGACCTCTTAATCAAGGATTTTATGATTCTGACGAGTTGATGTCTATGTTTCTTAAATATTAATGTCAACATTTTATAAACTGAAGAATTTTTTCCACCAATGTCTTAAAACGGTAATTCCAATGCACCAGAGAACTAACTATATTAAAATGACAGCAGTATTTCCTTGTGACTCTGCACTAAATCTGAGACTCTTTTTTAGTAAAAGATATTATATTACATATCAACTCAATTTAAAGAATTGGAAACAAAATATTAAATTGGTATTCAGTTAAACAGCAATGCAATTTGTGTAGGATTAGGTATCAATTGAAATCTGTTGTTATACAACACATGTACGTTATCCAACCCTTGCTTTCTAACAGTAGTTGCCATAACTACTAAAACACTTTTCCTGTAAGTTTCCTGATTCAGCTGTATACACAGCAGTCAGAAATACTGAAATATATGAAATATGTGAAAAATTATGAGCTGCTACAAGTGGTGTAAAAAGCTACAAGATGCCATATTTTTTCCAACATGTGGTAAAGGAGGGATGGGTACAAGTCAGTGAATACTATTACTTACTTAAGACTCACACATATAAGGAGTTTTAAATAGATGTCCTGCCTACTCTTGCCAATCCATGCTAAAATTCAGACCATCAGATCTACTGTTTATCCATGGGATGTTAATGTATAAAGGCAATGGTTTTCCCCAACATTATTTGTCTAATGGTCTATTCCTGTGTCAGTCTGCTTGCAGCTGGTCCTCAAAGACTTTAGGAGGTGACCAATTCTAGCCCCTTTCATTGTACAATAATCTTTGAAAAAAATGAACACAAGATCTCACCAATATGTCCTAAAAATAAAAAGTCTACAGAGATCACTATTACTCACCTGTTTCCAGGTGGGACATGGAGAGATAGTTGACCTATGTGTAAAACTCCTAAATAAATATCAAGGATGTGATTCTCTGGAAAGCCATATACAATATAGAGTAAGATGACTGAGAGAAGTGGATCTTAAGGTGTATTCTTCTCTAACGTAATTGCTGTTGGGCTGATTTTTAGTGCTTGTAATCCAGAATGTTAGATTTTTTAGGCTCCCTGTTGAATATTCCCTGTTGAATATCATATCTGTATAAGGATGCCAGGCATTCTGCTCAGTCCTCTAAACCTCATGAGATAATGTGTATAAATGATATAACACAGATGCTGGCCATCTTTTCTATCTGTAAGTAGAAATTGTCTTGCTTAACTCTTCAAGACTCTTCCAGGTTTCGTCAGCTTTCTGTGAAAAGTATAAGGCAAGATTCTACAGGGGAAGAAAAACTTGTCACGTATTACTGATAATTGTATATATAAGGGAGATGAGAGTGGTGTTTGTGCAAGAAGTCTAAACAGCAGAATTATTTAGCTTGCATATTTGAATTTTTAAATAAAAGTTTATAAACAGGACAACTTCAAAATAAAGCCTCGAAATAATTTGTCAAATAGGGAAAAATACCAGAGGGGGGAAAAAAGCCACATAAAGATGGGGAAAAAATTTTAAAAATTTTGAGATGCATTAATCAGGATTATCTACTCCATCTTTTCTTCATTGCTTGTAACCCAGCATGTTCTGAATCACAAATCCACAAAACTTATCAATTACTGTTAATTTAGTCAGGTATAAACTGCATAACTTCCTAAGGTCTGTAAGGTCTGTGTAGATATTGCACATTCAGTATTTTGGCAGCATGACTTCTGTGAGGGCTCTGCTACTGGTTGGCCAGAAGAGTCAAGTGTTTGCATGAAAGCAGTTTACCCTGGAATGTATTTTGGCTGAGGTCCACAGTTCTCTTTATGCAAGGAATACAACCCCAGCCAAAAAAACTGGAGAGGTCACAAGAAACTTAGATAAATCTAACTTTCAGTTCTCATTCCATGGCAAAGAAGAGAATGCAACTTTACAAAAGTAATCTTCCACTGCTTCTTCCCTCATTGCAGACTATGGCTGTAAAATTCAGGGATAAAAGGGTTAAAGGATTTAATTTTTTTCTTAAAATGTCAGCATCTTCTATATTTCTTCTTCCAGAAGAAGAGAAAAATACTTCTGTAGACAGAGTAAAATTTTATTTGAACATTCAGCAAAGTAAATGATTACTTTGGATAACGTTTTAAAGTGATAAGATGTCAGCTAATAGACTTGATTAAAACTGAGTCAGCAAATAGTTTTCCTTTTTCCTTTACAAACTTGAGTACATAGAAATGGCTATAAAATGCTGAGAATGGACAGCAAAAATGTGTCTATTTTTGTCAATGTGTAAAATTCCAGGTCAGGAAGAAGTCCATCTTGCCTTATGGGGTTAGCTGTTGTAATTGCTTATAATAAGATAAAAGATTGTTTCCAAAATAACTTCTGTCTCATAAATAACAAAATAAAGTCTAAATTTTTGTGGTTGCTCTCAAACTAACTCTGCCTTCTTTCCCCTAAAAGAAAAGGGTAAAATATTTGTGCATCTGTGTGTATTTGAGGTGATTGTATTTGTGAGATAATTAAAAGTATGGTCTTTTTCATGCTAATGAGACACAGTTATTTGAACTTCAGATTTAACACTAAATTATTTTGTGTCTTATTTTTTTATATAAAAACATGTTAGAAACCTTTACAAGGGAAATAAAAATTTTAATGCCTAAGAAGGATACCCACTGCAGGGAAGAGGATCTTTCTTTTCTTTATATGTCATTATCGTCTAAGATCCTGATCTAGACTGGACCCCCTCAGCTCTTGCAATAATGTATTCCACTGTATTTATTTTCAAAGATATTTTCACTGCAGTTTCTAATGCATTGTTTCATATGTTCTACTGTTTTCATGTATTTTAATGTCATATGCCACTTGTAATGTCTTTTCTTTCTCCCCACACATTTACCTTAGCAGTGAAGCAAGAAATGAAAAGAAAAGGTGTCTTCTGATCACAGAAGTTTTTCTCTCTACAGGACTGAAAGAAAGTAGTATTAAAATTTATTGTGAATAAGGGAAATTTTCCAATCTACATTATGCCATATCCAGAATAAGTAAGATGAATTTAGATTGGTTGGAACAAGAACTTTGTATGTTGTTTGATTGTTTCACAGCAGGAAACAAAAATTTTACATGCAGAGCACGCAGGAGGGAGGAAAGTGGCAAGAAGTTAGGCTGTATTTTAGCTGCAGAATTGAATAAATATACCTTTTTAAAAGAACTACAGGATGTCCACACACTTATAAAAACTTATGAAACATCTTGGTTTTGAGTATAGAATTTAGGATCAAATTATCATCCATGAATGATTGCTTTGATTTCTTCATTTGCTTGCAATGGACATTTGACACAATCATTTGACATCACTTCAACCTGTTGTTAAAAGGGAATTCTGACATACAACTACATATTTAAAAATTATTTTGCTTTTTCTTTCTTTTCATAAAATCAAAGGTTAAAATTAAAAATGGAAAATCTCATCTCTCACAGTAGACACTGATTTAGAGGAAAAAAGTTATTTTGTCCATTTTTAGTAATTTCTGCAGATGCTGAAAACATTTTAGTAAAGAAATCAGGTTTATGACATCCAAATACAGAGGTCAGAACACTGGCCTCCTTATCATAGGTAAATTTTTCCCTTAGTTATGTATTATTTTCCACATGTTCACAAAAACTTTACGAGTGAAGAAAGAAAACTTCCAAGGGAATAAAGGAAGGAATTAATAATTGGTCTGTCTGACTCAAAACATAAACAGATATAAGATAGAAATACAATACTACTAGTAAAAAATTATTTTTCCTAAGCATTCTTAAGGTGTAAGTATTACCAAATCTGCTAGAAAGGCCAGATGTTGTGTAGTAATTATTGTGCTCTTAAGGCATGCTCTTATAAGCAAACAACTCAATTAACACAAACTCTTACTTGTTGTTCTAATTCCTGCTCAATAGCTACCAGTGGTTTTAACTGTCAGTTCAAAAAGTATTTCCCTGCTGTCACACAAAGAAAGGATGATCTCTTCAAACATAAAAATGGATTTCTGCAAATGTTGCTGCTATTGTAAAGAGTTTCTTATTTGGATTTTTCATAGTTCTAAAAAGTGTTTGTTGCCATATTAGCTGTTTTGGCCATTTTGGCAGAATCCAAATGATTGCATGATCTATGCCAACAGAAAACAAACAAACAAAAAAAAAAGAGTGAAAATTAAGTCAGCAAGAATATTCCTTTTTTTTTTTTTTTTTTTTTTTTTTTTTTTTTTTTTTTTTTTAGCTACAGCCCTTCTATTAAGCAGGCTTGGGAATGCTCCTGGGCAGAGGCTAACTGGCAGAGAACAGCCCATATCTAAGGCAGTACACTTCTTTGTCTGCTTCCACACCATGATGTCTGCATGGAGAGACCTATTGGTTCCTGCCTTTCAAAAACCAGAGCATTCCTGAGAATTCTTCAGGGGGGTGACAGAGTGATAGTTGGCACAGGATAAATGTTTCTTAGGAAAAGGTCAAAACATACAATTCATATACCTCAAAAAATAATTTCTTCAAGCAATATTAATCGTGTTTATCAATGAACATGTAGGACTGTTGTTTCATAGACACAGCTGGTGCAGGTATGCTGGCAGAAAATTGTAGCGTAAACTGTGTTACATCTAATAACAAAGACAGTACACAGAAAGCCTACTTTGCAAGAACAAAGCTAAAACACTTGCATGGAGAGATCATAAGTGGTAATGTGCCTTTTCTATGGAATTTAAAAAAAATGTTTATTTCTCTTGTCTACTATCAGAAGTTTTCAGACTAGCAGCATGAGGGGAAACAGTGTGTGGCAGTACCAGTGATTACAAGAAAAGTGAAACAAGGCCAGGAACTAGCAGACAGTGTGAGATATTTCCTGCCAAGCAGAGAATTTTGCAAAGCAAACTTACAGCTGACTTCCTACTTATCCAGCTCCAGAAGATATCAATGACCAGGACTGATGCAAATTTCATGTATAAGCCTGAAATACACTATTAACATGGCAGTCAGTGCACTGATAAAACAAAAGGGTCACAAAGGCAGGTGCTGTTTCACAGGAAAAAGCCTACAGTGGTGACTGTGCACCAAGTTTCCAACAGATGACTGAGAAAGAAGGTACATCTAATCTGTATCCTATAAATAGGATACAGCTTTCCCAGTCCCTCAGCTATGCATTAATTATCAGAGAAAAGTGAATATCACATCAAATCTTGAAGATATGTTCTCATATATGTAAGGATGATTCCAGAGTTTCTGCTAAAATAATTTGTAAAGGAGATGCATTCATAAACAAAAGCACTTTTCCAATTCATGTTCTCTGTGAAATAAAAAAGGTTAAAAATGCATTCTTCTGGGTTTTCAAAAAAAAAGATAAAATATCAAGCTTCTTGTCTTTACCAAACACATGTTTTCTTCTTTTTAATCTTAATTAAAAAAAAGCATAACTATCTAATGCACAACTTCTGTGCTTCTAAGGTATCATCACAAACCTTTATATAAGTAGTCTTTGATTTTAAAGAACTTCCATAAAATCCTAGCTATAGAAATATTTCCTTATGCTTCATAAAATTTCTTATATGTTGAATCCTGAAAAACAAGGCAAAATGTCGTGGCTACTTAGTGCTCTAAATATATAAACATTTTCTATAGAAATCCCCTTATGAGTGTTAGGTATGTGACCAGGGAAAGGAAATGTGTGTTTGCAGCTCACAGTTGATGTACACCAGAAAAGTCACTGAAGTTTGCAAAAAAAAATTAAAAATACTATGTGCAAAGAAGATCAGTGCTAGCCCTGCATCAGGACTAGGGTAGGGCAAAGAAGTTTTATATTTTCTTTCTTTTCTGAGATATAGGCCTAGGTCCAGAAAAATATTTTCATTACAATGTGTTAATTTGTCCCTCCAAAGGTAGATAAACTACTGCATAAAACTTAGGAAATAATGTTCTGCTAACATTGTTTTTCTATAAGCAGAAAGTTACCACTTGAAACCATTCACACTTATTCTGACTTGATCTTAAAAACAGGGTTACTTTTTTTTTCAGTGCTTACTGCTACAAATGTACATTAATGTTGAGGGAGGAAAAACAAAAAGGATTTCTTTTCTTCTTATTCAGGTAGGAAATAGGGTCATCTTGGACTAGGGCCAGAGACTTCTGTCAATTATCCCTGCTGTTAATGCTAGTATTAGAGTGGCAATTATTATATAACATCCATTGAAATCATTCCATGAAAACAATTTCATACCAACTTGATTACCACCTGTATTCTCCTGATAGAATTTTTTTTAAATGGTAAGCAAGGAAAAGAATTTTAAAACAAATAAATAATTACCCAAAACCCAAACCCCACAATATAGTGTGGATTCAATGAAGGAATACTTGAGGGATCTGTCCTTGAGTGACTAAAACACAAAAATAAAGCTATAGTTTATGTATGATTATGTACCTCTGGTCATTGTTGTTTTATTCTATATTTTGGTCAGAATACAATAATTGTCTAGATCAGATGAAGGTGAAGACTTGATGTGATATGAATCTCTTAGAGTCTGAATCTTCATTATTTACACTGAGGAATAAATTATATTCATTAATACTGTAGATTTTAGAAGGTTGCTCATTAGTCAAAATATGAATTTTTTTTTACGGGTATGTAGAACACAGGGCAGGAAAAAAGAGTCAATAGTAATCAATTAGGCTTCCAAATTGAACATATTATTATCTTACTAATCTATCAGGTTTCATGAACAAACAAGCCCTGGTAGAAAACCTGCATAGCATGGCTTTTAAACAGAGAACATAATCTTTTCACAACCATTAGGACAGAAGTACTGTTGCTGTGTGAAGTTTAGTGACAAATGAAGTCTTCTGTGTCCACATGTTGTTAATTCCATGATGAAGACCCAGTCTAAGGGAACACTATAAGCTATGGCTAAAGTTAAAAAGTAAAGGAGTCAGTGGATCTGTATGTATAAGGAAATGTTTCTGAGTCTGTTCCTTCTTCAGATCACCACATCTGTAGTTTAGTCACAGTAATAAAAGACAACTCAGAAGGAATCAGTGACTGCTTAGAGCCTTGTTCAGTAGCTTGAGCAATTTTCAGTAGCTTTGGTAGTGCTGTTTGTACAAATATAGAGGGCAATTTTCCTTTACTCAAAATGATTCTCAGTATATTTTTACATATCTGTTTTGTGATGACATGAGCTCTCTATTGATAATATCACAGTCAAGCTCAGATGTAGATCAATATAGATATATGAATATTTGATAACTCTTCCACCCCTTGTGCTTATTGACTTCTGTAAGGATTCCAAAATCCAGAGAGTATGGCTTAGAATGAAAAAAATCATACAAAAGTTATACATATAATAAAAAACAAGCAAACTCATTCTCCCTTATCCCAGGTCTAAATAAGATATATAAAACCACAATATTTAAAAAATTTGTTGTGCAGCCCCAAAATAAGCATTTGCCTAACATATACTGGTTATCAAAAAGCTGATAGATGAAAAAGAAAAAAGTAGAAAATAAAACTAAGGATTATAAAACTCAAATTTATGCACTGACGAGGACTAGTGCATTAACTGCTGGTTAGCATATTTCAGAAAGATATGGGACAACACATGGTTTCAAGGTGGATGAAGAGAAGTGATTGGAAAGACAAGATTTTATTTGTGATAAGAAAAACCATAAAGGCTGATATTTAAAATATTTTAAAGGACAGATTAATAACAAAGGATGTGACAATGCACACAAAATAGTTAAGTGAAGACAATTCTGGAATTCCAGTCTATCTTTCTTACATTCTACAAGAAGGAAAAAGAACGTAACAGCTGACTAACAGCAAACTGTCTTTCTTAGCAGGAAAAAAGTCAGCTGCTTTCTTTACAAACTTCAGTTCAGCAAAACCCAGACACTGCAACGAAGACAATTGTTAAGGTACATACACATGCAGCTGTCCTACTTACCTAGAAACAGCCCCTAGGAAATTTCTACCTATACTCCAATTGTGCAAGAGCACTGCAGGAGATTTGGTAAATATGTAAGTTGCTAAAGTGCGTGAATATGATCCTGGGGCTCTGGTTCACTCTGCCTGTGTTAAGGCAAGGATTTGAGGGAGTCAGGACTCTCAGTAAGTAAGTGTCCTAATCTCCTGTGTAACCAGTGATGAGACACAGGTATGTAAAATATGCTGCTAATAGCTTCCGCTAAGACTTCTGATGGGTGTCTAAGGGAGCAAGTATATGAACACAGGTTAAGTAAGTGTTTGAAAATGTAGTGTTTGTGAAAGTGCACAGGCGCTTGAGCACAACTTTAATTAAATGATTAAGAAATAATTGTATCTGTATTTTTATTGTTAATGTTGTGAAACAAAAGTGTTTGCACATATGTTTGTTTAAAGTAATATAAATGTTTTTCTTATTTGAAATTACCAATAATATATGTGCTTGAGAAAAGACTAACATTCCAGCAAGACTTACATATGATCCATATGCCAAATTTCAGTCTTGCACACTATGTTAGGGTATTACAATAATTGTGTTTTGAATTGTCTCTGGATATACTTGTTGACTAAAGAAGCAAAGCTGAAAATGAAGGTGTATGTCTTCTAACATTAACAGTTATTCATTGGGGGTTGCAATAATTTTAAGTACATTTGTAAAGACGAGGGGCTTTTCTTACTCTTCTTTTTTCATTGTTTGGCGCTTTTTTTTTTTAGTTTGTGCGGGTTTTGGGGTTTTTTTGGTAGTTTGTTTTTTGGTGTTTGTTTTTGTTGGGTTTTTTGGTTGGTTGGTTGGTTTTGTTTGTTTTTGTTTTGGTTGGTTGGGTTTTTTGGATTTAGCCTGGAAATACTTCTTTCTTTCTCAGTAAACCATTTCTTTTCATAGATATTTGCTACTTTGCTTTATCATCTCTGCATAACCTGGTATGCTTAGCAGGTCAAACATTTATTGAGTTTACACTAACCAAAGTCTCACACTTAATCTTGATCTCAGTTAGTCAGGACCCTTGAACTTGCTTTGCCTTGTCACGATCCATTGCCTCACTTTCATTCTTAACAGCTATTTAATCTGTTCAGCATTAATTGCCACAATAATATACCTCTCGCTTCCATTTCCTCGTGTATCACCTCTCACTATTGTTCTCCTCATAGCAAGCACTCAGATATGTAATTTCGTTTGGTTTAAAAATACTCTGAGGTCCTTAATTCTCTATTCTCTTTTACTTTGTATAAATCCTGCATCTTTCAATTTAGATATTCCATTTTAAAAATTTACAGTGTTTTATATAAACACAAGATTTGAACTTGTAGTTTTTTGCCTTATTTTCCCAATTGCATGAAAATAAGAAACATCCTTTCTTCAGCCCAATCTTTTTTTGATGGATAAGCACCTACCAGTTTTGTTAAACTGAGTACTTCCCATAGCAACTTTCAATATTACATTTCACAAAATGAAGTGGTTTCCATACTTAAAGATCTTCAGAATGCTTACAAAGGAAGTTAATAAAACTGCCAATAATTTTGACATCAATTTTTGTGAAGGAGAGATAGGTGGAGAGGACTGTATTCTTGAAGAGACCCCTTTGTTGTGTTTTCAGATAGTATTATATGCCTTATGTGGAATTAATATTGAGAGACCTTATGAAGGTTCCTATTTTGAAAGGTACCAAAGGAACTGTCTTGGTTGGCATGAAGAGCCTCTCCTCAACAGTGGCAGAGAAAGAGTGAATCCACTTGAGGATTCTACCAGTACAAAAATTTGAACAAAAAAAGTGTTAGGGTTTGAACCCTGGTGTTAGGGTTCCTAACAGCATAACCTGCCAGTTGACCAAACAATATAGGACATAAAGAGCACAAAAAAAAGATGGTTGTATATACATTATTGGCAGACAAGCACATAGAGTAAGAATGTGATTTTTACTATTACATTATTTTTTGAGTCTGGAAATTTAATAAAGGTTTTCCTCTATCACTGTTTGGGGCTTTTTAATGTATTTTCTCCATTAGATCTTTGGCATTGTATTCTGTGAGCAGTACAGAGAGAAAAGAGAAAAAAGAGAAAAGAGAAGAGAAGCGACCATCATATTCTCTTGGGGCTTTAATCGATGCTTCATAGAATCATAGAATCATTAAGGTTGAAAAGACCTAGAAGATCATCATATTCAACCATCAACATTTCACTACCACCATGTTGATCGCTAAACCATGTCCTCAAATGCCATATCCGTGGTTTTGGAATGCTTCCAGGCATAAATCTGAAGCAAAAATCTCTCTACTTCTCATTCACCTCTTCAGTTTTTCTACTAATTTTTAAAACTGATGATTAATAAATGAATATATATTTTTATTCTATATAATTGTCATAAACTCACAGAACTAATTGTTCATTGTTTAATTCATTTAAGTAAAACAATGCATTAGCTCTCAGTGCCAATGGAGCTGATGTATTTGAAAAAAGGCTAAATAAACTGAATTGAGAGACATCCTGAATTCAGAGTTGAATCACAGCTTTTAGGTTTCATCCCTGCTGAAATTCTTTGAAACCTGCTTATTATACACAAAATTAATAAACAGAAAAAATAATTCTATTCTGAACCTCATATTTAATAAATAAAAAATTTTATCTTCTCTTTTAGGTACAGTAACCTTATCTTCTGGTTTTGGTGCAGTAATTATGACTCAAAAATAGAGAATGGTCATAACAAGCAAGTACGCAAGAGTAGTAGACACTTCTTTCTAAAATACAATATTGAATAGTAAAAAATAAATCCTGCTTTCATATATATAAATGATAAATATTTCTCAGAAGAAATCATAACAATGAAATTTAATGCTAATCTGTCTTTTTACGTTCCTTTCTCAGTCCCATGTACTTCATCACAACCTTAAGTTTGATACTAGCAAAAGGTTTATTGGGTATTTTCCTCTTCTTTGCTTTTTCTGTTAAAAAAAGTTTCTACTTCCTTTTACATGTACTTAGATCCTATCACTTCCCGGTTGGATATTTTGTGTTTCTAAAGTAACAAACTATACATATTCCTAATAAGATCATAATTGTATTATTCAGTTTAGTGCTATGTCATAATTGCTTTGCCTCATCATGTTTAAGATCATGGCAGTGCTGTCATGGCAGTTGCTGAACAATAGTTCAGTAAAAGTCACAGAAAGTATTGTAGCCCTCCAAAAATTTTAAAATTAATTTGTATAGATTTTGCTGAAAGCTCATATTTTTTTTGAATCTGTGGATGTATGCATTTATTTTTGAAAAATTTTATTGATTGTCTCCATGTTTCTTCAAATACCAGAATACTCAAAATATCTTAATTTTGAAAGTTCTCATTATGATTCATGGGATAAATTACTGATTTTTCAACCACATCTAGATGTCACTAGAAATGTTTTATCAGATATGACATAAATAAGAGTAATGGAAAACACTTTTAATGGAAAAAACTCCATAAAAATGAATAATATTAGTAATTAACTCAATATGAATAATATTCTTAGGAAAAAATGCATCAAACTCATCATATCTCTAATTTTTGTTTCAATCTTGATTAATGGAATATCCTATGTGATGAAATAAATGCTAGATTCTATATTTTGAATGGCACAGTTATGAATATCTGGATTTTCTGAGATAAATCATTGAATCATTTAGGCTGGAAAAGACCCTCAGACACTCTTCATAAGGCATGTGCTCTAGACTTTTGGTGGGTTGACCTTATCTGGTTGCCAGGTGCCCACCAATCCACTCTGTCACTCCCTTCTCAAACAGATGGCTGACCAAAATAAGATGTAAAAATAACACGTAGGTTGAGATAACCAAAAGTGAATGTGGGAAGATGGATTGTGAGAGAATAGAGATAGTGCTGAAGGCAATCTCACCCCTGAGGAGTTGCAGGTGTACTAATTACCAAAGAGCAGGAACAGCCTTGCCTTAATAGGGCACAGCTGTGTCCAACAAGGATGGTACAATAGGGAAGGGTGTTCTAAAAGAGTGGGTTAGCTGCTGGAGAGGAAGAGTTGGAGTTGGTTGGCTGTGCTGCTGTGAAGAGCAAGGGTTAAGCATTTGTGATAGGGACAGGAAGAAGTCAGCCAGCTGTGTGGAAGGAAGAGAAAAGGAGTCAGTGCTGCAAGGAGCCGCCTGTGGGAACTCACAGAGAGAAGGTATGAAAGTTTTACAGTAAGATAACAAACTGATGATGACAGTCCATTTCCATCCACCATCAATTGGTGCCAAGCACCGATGCCAAAAAACTGGTGGCCTGTATGGGTATGGATCCTTACAAGAGAAAGGTCGTACTTGCGAGTGAAGATGAGAGATGCCAAAGATATAATTCTCTACTTTCTATCAGTAAGTAATGTCCATCCTCTTCCTGGGAAGCAGGGCTTCAGCGTGTGTAGTGGTTTAATTTATTAGCGTGTATGCTGGGGTTATGCAAGATATTTATATATATCAACATTTTATTTATCTAAGTAGTGGTTAGGTTATCGCATCAAGCAGCATCTGTAGACTTTTATAAATAGCTAACCTTTATGTGACATACTTTTAATTTGAAGGTGCGTGGTCCTGTGGGAGAAGCCACCCTGTCATTATTAGAATCAAAACACACAATAGTCTCATTGCAGCTTCACTAGTTAAGTCAACTCTAAATTGCATTTGGGCTAAGTTCAGTGTTCATAAAATGAATAATTGTTGTAGGATCACAGCCTCAAGTGTTACACTGTGCTAGTATTAGTCAGAATTAGGTAAACTGTGAGAAACAATGGGCAAGTGCCCACACAGTCCTCTGTCAATTCATCTCTGGCTTGACCTGCAAACCCCCTGATATTCCATTCCTGGCCTTCCCTTAAGTAAAGACTGACAACTGTGCCAAATTGTGACAGATTGTGTTTTTGATACATGGACATTTGTTCTTGATACATATGGACATTTTTTTGCCAAGGGATTGTATAATTATGAGTGTAAAGTAGAAATAGGACAAATTAATCAGAAACTGAAGCTTAAAAAAAGGCTGAGGTTTAAACAGGCACCTGAGAGAAAGCAACACTTCAGTAATAAAAATTGTTTTAAAGGCTGCTACCCTCATCTCAGTACACCTGCAGAGATCAGAAGTTTAGCTACTGTTACATGTTTATTTCAAATGAAATACAGTTCTTCTGTCTTACAAATGCTATGTCAGTGATATTTTCTTGTTGCATATAATTGAAAAACCCCTTGAAACAAAGTTAGAATAGTAAAGTAAAAAGCAGACCTTTTGAAGCTTCCAGTTTTCTGGTGGTGATGGACACACCTGGCACCAGATTTCAACAAATTTATAAGCTTCATTAATTAGGATATATAACAGGTAATTCAATAGGAGATTCAGTTGCCCCAGTAACCCACCTCTGGGTAAGACCCTTGGAGTTGGTTCAAGGGGTTCTCTGCCCCACTTCTTATTATATTTTATTGTAGGTCCTCTACTTGGAGTAAGACTAAAAAATAATTCAGGAATGTATTTAAAAGGGCAGCTTATTGTTCTAAAACTTAGGGGAAAAGGGGTAGGAAAAGTACTGGAGCAGTGGTCATTCATTATCAATCTACAAAGCTACAAATGTATGAGAAATATATAAAGAGCTTAGACATCATTCTCAGTATTTTAGCTGTTCACCTTAGTGTCTGATTTTGTACGTACTTCTGTAGTGTTTGCTTCTACATTTTTCACTGACTGTTTTTGGTGTCCATTAATAGAGGTTATCTCCATCTTTTCTTTTGTCATTTGCTTGCTCCTTTTATTTTTTTTTTCTTTCGATACCTTTAAACTTCTTTATCTTTCTTATTCTCATAGGTAAACCTCTTTGTCTTTACATTTCTTCACTTTAACTCCTGATGTGCCATCAGTTCTTATCTTTCTCTCCACATATACAGATGTTTCAATGGGGTTTTTTTCTGCCATCTTCTAATCAGCTCTTCCCAACATATATCCTTTTCCTCTTCACTTCTCTTAATTATTGCTATTACTACAAAGGCCCTCACAACATGGTGGTCTTTTTCATTCTAGATTGCACTTGTTTATTTTTTCTGCATAGAAACTACACAGAAACATTTCGATATTCAAGGAGAAAAAGATGGTTTGTTAAAATATTTTCTCATTTATTTCAACTTAATCAGGCCAGGAAGCAATGTTCTTTCTGTAAATAGTATTCATCAGATGGGTGAGAAAGGGGATGAACTGCCATAATCCTATTAAGTAATTTATATTTCGGGGGCAGTGATACTTGAACACTAATATGGCAATGAAATAAAATCTGATAGTTGAGTTATACCTGAAGATTGCTTATTAAAAATTCTGTGCATCTAATGTCTAATCATTAGCAAAGCAGATGTACTTCCCACAGACTTTAATCAGAGTCTTCTGACTATAAAGGATAAAATGTGTATATAACACCTCCACAAAGTGCACCACAGCATAGCTGAAGGTTCTGATCCCTTGAATTAGGTGTCTGAGGCATCTTCAGTTACTATAGCTCATCTGAGAGGAAGGCTGTCTGGATCTAGAAATTGGAAATCACTTCAGATTCCCATCATATGTACTTCACTTATTCTAACTTGTACATCTTCACCACCTCCAATGTGTTATTCAGACAGGGCACTGGAAAAATTGAATATGGTCTATATCTGGCATGTAATTTGTAAAGAATAGGTAGAATGTGTCTGCAAGATGTTTGGAATAAATAAATAAATGAGGCAAGCAAATTTGGGGAAATTGGGAAAGAAATATTAATTTGCCCTTATGTGCAGTTTACTTTATGCATCACAGTATGTATTAACCAAAGGAACAGTATCTCAGACTGTCTTAGTAGTTAGGAAGAAAAACTAGAATATCTATATAGATGCCTTCATGCAAAACCAATTATAACTGTGAGGTGAGGTTTAGAATGATTCAAATTTAAACCATGTGGATAAAATTTACTCAGAAAAGGTGAGCAGAATGTACACTTGTGAAAATGCTGGAATGGCTTAGCAGATTTGAATACAGATTTAAATGATAAGCCCACTTCACTAGGTAGGCAGAAATTTTGAAATGACTGTTTTAACTAGGACAAAAGTCTAAAATATGTGAAATTGGGAAATGCTACAAATTGGCGTGAGGAGAGAAAATGGAAGGGAATTAAAATGCTAATATTAATCATCTTGGTTCCTGGATAAACTCTCTGAGACCATTTCAGTCTGATTTGACCCCTTACCACAGGCAATGATATTGCCTTTAGGGATGCCTACAGGTAAATGTAAGAAGCAGAAGAATGGGAAGGACAAGGAAGAACAACGTTAAGCACAAACAGGACATGGGTAGAGCAGAAAACCAACACAAACAAGTACTATGCTTATCCTTGGATGCAAAGCACATTTTGATCGCCACATAGTCAAGAGCTTATAGTTCCATAGGAATTGTTGCCAAAAAGCAGCTTTTATCTGTTCTTTAATATTGTTCAAGATGTTTTTCTTGGATTTAAGATAGAAGGAAATAACACCTAGGAAAAACTATTTCCTTTATATAACTTACAAATATAACAAAAATTCTAGGTGCAATACTTGCATTGAAAGTGCTGACATGCATGTTGATTCATGAAGTCAATTGCTGCTTATCTAGGCTACTAAATGCAAACCTAGAGACTACTAAATTAGTCTTCTCAAGCAGGGAGCAAGCCAAATATCCTCCAAGGAACTGTTATTGAATTATTTCATTTCAGCTGAGGCAGAGCTAATTCCTCAAATGCAGTAGCTATGTACATTTTTCATCTTTACCCAGTTGCTTTTAGAATTTCTGAATATTCTCTATACTTGCAAAGGCCATTCCATGGAAGAATCTAAGTCTCCTAACTCCAAGTCTTTGTGTAGTCTTCAGCAATTTATCATAAATGTATAAAACACACATTCAACTTTTTCTTGAAGTCTTCCCATACAGGGAAGTCACTGTGTTTGCATGACAAGAAAACAATTTACAAAAAATTCACTCAAGTGTGTGATATAAAAAAAAGTATCTGAAAATTTCTCTGTCAAAAAAACTTCTTTTTTTCTCCCTTATGACTTTCTCTTAATGATACTATATTTCTGAACTAAAGGCATTTGGTAAAAAATAATTCTGTTATAGGCAGCACAATGGGTTATATTAGCTTTTTAGAGCAAATTTGGTGGAAACACAGCCTGCTTTATTTTTTCTTTCCCTTCACCTTTTTCCTAGATATACTTTGATGTTGATGTCTAAACAGAGAAGAAGTACAGAAAAAGAAAAAAAATTCTGCATCTGCAATCAAAATATTTAATTGAACTGAAAATGAAACAATTTCATGAAAACCACTCCATATTTTTGAGGGTTAAATCAAATAACCACAAGATGGCTCTCCAGCTTCTCCAAAGATTTTTTTTTTTTTTTTAAATCACACTACTCTCCAGTGAAGGCATTGATTATCTTATAGAAGTCTGGTGTACTGCTGAACAGACTGTGGATTAGAGCCTTGTCTAATAAAATAATAGCTATTTTTACATTAAAGCCCTGGAGATCTCTTTGAAAGGTAATTCTGTTACTTTAATTTCTGTACCCCATAAAAGGCTGTTATCTATTTTGTGCCTCTGTTCATTTTTTCTTCTAACAGACAAAGATTGGCTCAGAGAATTCAAACTGGTTTGGAGTTTAAGCCTCCTGATTTTAAAGGCTAAAGCAGCTTATGTTCCTAAGATTTCTAAGTTTCTAAAAGTATTAGGAATTTTAATTCTACAGATAAAATTTTAATTGCTATTTTTTTTATTGGCAATGCTTTTTAAGAAGCAGGACAGAAATAAAGGGGTGTGAGCTATAATACTAAGTTTTTAGTAGAGGCTGTTCCAAAAACAAACTGAAATCACACCAGAATAAATGCTATTGTCAAAGGAAATACAGGGTTTGAGGTATTTTTGTAAGTTTTAAAATCAAAAGAAAATAAAAGTACTCCATCTGATCCAGTTAGTCAGAACAGCATGCATATTTTTTAGAACATCACTTCTGGGATAAATAAGAGTTCTTTTGATTTTACTCAAATGATTTTTTGATAGTATTCCTAACACAAAGCAGACAGACACAGGGATAAAAAAAAAAAAGGTAAAGAAACACCCTGGTGGATAAGGAGGAAGAAATATAATATCAGAGAAGTAGTTGATAGCAGCAAAAATCTTTCTAGTTTGCATATAACAGAAACATTTCTTTTTATTTGCACATAGCAAGAATCTATTTTCTTTGTAAGAACCACACAGTAATCTTGGAGTGTCTGACACTGAAGCAGCATGATAGAGACAGAATTTAGCACAGTCTGAGTGCTGCAGACTTAAAAAATTCACTTCTGCAAGGTCAGAAGTGCAAGTTACGTCCACTCTGTCTTTTAAACCTATTTGTGAATCCTTTCTTAAGGTCAAAGTCACTGATCAATCACACTGTCTCTAAATTTGCACTCAGTCATAGGGTGACATTTACTGGTAAAATTTAATCTTTATACTTGATGCAGAGAAAACACAAAATGGGAATGAGTTCCTTGTTCAGCTGTGGAAGGTTCACAAGCAGGAGCTTACATTTACTAAAACAAAACTGCTTTTCTCAAGAAAAAGAAATGGCAAAATCTCTAAAATTGAACTAAACTTTCTTTGAAGGCTCAGAATACAATTAGAAAATTGAGTGCCTCCAAGGAGTCTGATTTTGGATATAATTATTTTATGGATGTATTCAACTCTGATTGAATCTATAACCTTTTATTTTTTCTGCTTTTAGTCCTCTCTGGTTTCTTTTACACAATGGTGAGTGGCCAAGAACAAAACCCACCTTACTAAGGCAAGAAGCAACCTGTCTGCTGACAAATCTTATCCACACAGTTTTTGAACTAAATTTACCTATGCTACTAAGTCTCATACAGTTTTTTTTTCCATTGACTATAAACCATTTCTGTGCCAATTAACTGTATACATAAGTGTCCATAAAAATAGAAGCATTCACTAAACATCTGTAAGTCAGACAAATTCTACCTGCTTCCATCTGGGAGAATGATAGACAGTGTTTCCAGTTATGATTCATGTGTAAGGATACAAAATGGCAACTTGTTTTGTGACTGCAGAAACCAATATGCCCAGTATGCCCCAGCAGTATGAGCAAACAGGAATGTGATGGTCCCAAGATGTGGCAAAAATGAAAGTTTAAGTATGGGGACATAAATGTAGCAATTTGGACTGAATTAAGCACTCTATTTTCAATATGCTGCTGCTCCATTTAGTGTGTTCAGATGACATGCTACCCTCAAACTTGTGAATGCAATTTTAAAACCTCCATTTCCTCTTGTTGTAGGTCAGAAAGACCATAGGAAAAGTAATCACATGTATTTAAAAATTGTTTGATCTTTCTGGAGCTCAGCCCTAAACTGCAAATGCAGAAATAAATTGCAATCAGGGAAGTCATTGACTTACCAAGATACTGAAACCAAGCCAGTGCATTGTTTCATCCTTAGTGTGGTCTGACAGCAAGAAATATTTCTTCAGCTGTGTTGAGAGTGCCAGTATTTCCTTACAATGTGACAGAGTAAATTTCTGCCTCAAGAGTTTTAATATAATCTGGGCTTTATTTATTTATTCACTTACTTATTTTTGAAAGGGGATATTTTTAATTTGATGCTAACAGAGTCATATTAGCTTCCCATACCATTGATTTATGTCTCTATTCATAAAATAGGTGTAATTGGACCAGTTATATAACAACAAATCAGCTAATTAAAGAATGCTTGTGAAAGATGATGATTGCCAGCTATCTTTCACTTGCATGTCATTATGGCAAGATGTCTTCCAGACATTGCAGTGAGATTAATCCCAAAAGGAAAATCTTTGCTCAAATGACTTGATACTATCCCCTTTTTTGTAAACACTGTCCTTCTGGTGCAGATTTTACACATCTACTCTCTTAGAGAGAAAAATAAACACAATCATTTTTAAAGCACACAATATCACATCAAGCATTAGTAATTCGCTTGAATTATGCATTAATCTTATTTATATAACGTATACTAGAACACCATTCTGTGGAGTAGGCCTAATTTCTTAGAAAGGAGGTACAGAGCTATTTTGTTATAAATAGTAACAGACATTTCTGGAATAAGAACATTTCTTTATATTCCTTGAGTAAAATGCTATCCCTAGAGAAACCAAGGTAAGTTCTTTCAGTGAAATTGTTAGCCACAACTTCACCTCTTATTTTTATTGATCTTTATGCTTTTGTTTGTAATGTTTCCTTTCCTGTGTTTCTGGCAATTTACACAAATGACAGCTATAAATGTAATTTACTTAATTTAGACAATTATTAATTCTTTTAGTTGTTAAAATATTAGCCAATTACAAAAAAAAAAAAAAAAACAAGGAGAAAAATTGCGCCCTTGTCTAATCCATTCATAGGGATACACAGATGGGCTCTCAGTCACACATATCTACTTTTAATTTTGTCTGCAAATCAGTATGCCTTGAACAGTTTTATATATAACATAATTACATGTATTTGTGTTTGCTCTATATCACTACAGAGACAGTTGACAAATAGAGCAGACTTCTGTATAAAATCAAAGATTGAAAATTATAGGTTTTCCTAAGACTGAATGACAATGTGATAGGAAAAAAAAAGGTTTTGAATATTCAAATGATGTTCATTTCAGAGACACTCTTTATGCATTATTTAAAAAAGAAATAGTGAACATGTTGATCTTGATGAGAAGATTGCCAGTGGGTGAGAGGCTTGACATGGGATGCAAATGTGTACTTGCGGCCCAGAAAGCCCATTGGACCCTGGGCTATGTAAAAAGCAGCATGGCCAGGAGGGCAAGTGAGGGGATTCTGCCCCTCTGATCTCCTCTGGTGAGACCACACCAGCAGTGCTGCATCCAGCTGTGGGGCCTTCAGCTCAGGAAGGACATGAACCCGTTGCAGCAAGTGAAGAGGGCCACCAACTTGAACAGAGAGATGTAGCACCTTTCCTATCAGAAAAGGTTAAAAGAATTTGGATTTTTGAGCCTAGAGAAGAGAAGGCTTTGGGGTGACCTAATTGTGGCCTTCCAGCAACTGAAGGGAAACTATAAGAAAGATACAGAGGAATTTTTTACAAGGGTAGGTAGTGATAGGACAAAGGGAAATGGGTTTAAACTGATAGAGAGTGGATTTAGACCAGGTATTAGGGAAAAATTCTTTACTGTGAAGGTGGTGAAGCATTGGAACAGGTTGCCTAGAGAAGTTGTGGATGCCCCGTTCCTGGAAGTGTTCAAGACCAGGTTGGATGCAGCTCTGAGCAACCTGATTCAATGGGTTGCATCCCTGCCCATAGCAAGGGACTTGGAACTATGTGATCTTCAACATGCCTTCCAACCCAAACTATTCCGCAAATCCATGATATAGCATTAAATAATACTTAAAAATGGACAGCAACGAAACTTCTAAAGTCCTTGTGGATCGTTCTGGTTCAGAACTAGAGTGAGTTGCAAAAGTTTATCCATGAGAGATTTTCAACTCATTTCAGTGAAGTTGAGATCAGAAATGGAGTAACATTTGAATGTAATATTTAACTATGGAAAACGTACAGCCATGTTTTGTTTCAAGCATCTTTAACTCATTCAGTGTGTTGTACTACAAATAAATTTACAAAATTGAAAAGCTCTTCAAACAAATAAATTTTACTATTAATCAAAAAAACAAAAGTCAACCTATTTTGCTTACATGTATATTTATAGATTTAATTGAAACCATATTTTTATTTTCTCTCATGAAAGCTGAAAATAAAAAATGTTACTGCCTAAGTTTTAGTGCACCATGCTAGATTTCAGTCACTAAGTTTTGTGCAATTAGTTGCTTTCCTGAAGAAATAAAAAGTTTCTTTATAAGGTCAGGGTAGACACTTTCTATGCCTTTTTGGTTTGGGTTTTTTTTGGTGTGGTTTTTTTTTAAATTTAATTTTAAACAGAAATGTGCCCCAGATTAATGTATTTTACATAGCACTAAGTGAAAACTAATAACTCCATAATAAGTATTTCTAAATATTTATTAATGTTAATAAACTCTCCAGAGTATCACAGTGAAAAAATTTCCTCATTCTCTTCCAATAATTCATGAACAAAACCTTGTTAGCCATCATAGGATAGAATTCGAATTGGTTTTCTCTTTCTGCTCAGAGTGGAATTCTTTTAGGTTTAGTCACTAAGTTCAACAGGAGTTCCTGAGACTCAGCTAGTACTTTTTTCCTGTTTCCATAGAAACCCCTGTCAGCAAGATGAATATGGAAAATGGTACTTTGAAATAATCTCCATTTTGAACATAAAAGCAAAACACGGTGGCGTAAAGTAGCAATTATGTTAAAGCACCTTATCCCATTTTTCAGTCAGTAGAACGGCAGTTTCTATGAAAATGGGAATATGAGTAGTAACAATCAGCAAGACAGCCAAACTTCAGAAATTTTGTGATTCAGATTCATGTGGGAAGATTTGGCTCCCCAGGCTTTCTAAAAGATAAAATCCAAAAATTTCCTAAAGTTTCAGAACTCGTGTTATTTTGTGTTTTGGCAAAGTTGCTGTAATGAGGAAATTTGATGCTTTTTTGAATATTCATAAATTTACTGCAACACTGTCTCCTCTTTTTGATGCATTCTGTGTGTGACTAGCACAGAAAGTAAGTTCATGTGAATCTGCCTTCTATAGCGCAAACATATTTATTTCTAAAAATTATTGGAAAAATAATAATTATAGAAAAAGAGACTAATAATTTGATGCCTGGACATTTTTTTTTAATTGGAAACTATTTGGAAATTATTACAATTTATTCATTCTCTCTGAGAGGATAATGTGAATAACGACAGTTGATGGCCAAGAGGGTCAATGTTGTGGTGTGTTATACTACTGAAACAGTCTTAAGTAGAGATTATATCTTTGTACTACAGGAGTAGATCTACATCTAAAAGAAGATATGTTCTTTCATACTGTCTGCTTATCATTTTCTGCTTGCACTTTTTGAGCAATATGGTATGTAGACCTTACGTGAATTTTACATATCATGCCATATTATCTAGCATTAATTAACATCCTCATGAGAAAATATATTGAGTATTTTAACGTCGTCTACATACCTGGTTGTGAATTTAATGAACTCTAGCCAATAGAATGTTGAAATCATATGTTTTCATTTATCCATAACAGGCTTGGTAGGATCAAGTTTTGTATCTTTCCACTTAACGTTCTTCAGGAACAGCGCTTTTGAAACCAGCCTTTACAATGGTTTATGTTCTAAATTAATATGTTACTCTGAGTTTTGTGACAGAAATAAAATCAAAATCAGATCAGTTCCTTGTCTTATTTACAATTATATCAGTTTCAGGCTATCTTTTATAAGAAAAATGGAAAGATGAGTGGACTCCAAATTTACTTTTGTGTAGCTGAAAGCAATAGATTTCTATATCTTTTGTCATATTTATTTTTCTTTTTTATGTCATATTTTTATCTCATGTCTTTGAAATATTATGTGAACATGTTATGCTCTGAAAACTCTATAGATTAATATTTAAGTTTGTTATCTTTTGATTATGATCTTGGAGGGATTCTAGTCTGTCTTTTGGCAAAAGGGAGACCATAAATGACACTTGTTTGCAACTAAAGTCTGAGGTATTTGATGACCATGAAAGGACATGGATCAAAATATAATGGACTTCCTGTCCTTTTCCTCCCACAGGAGTCTACAAATGGTCAAAATCCCACAGCATTTTAAGAAATACATTAGAACAGACTTTTCTTTGACAGTTAGAAATTTCACTGTTATTTTATCATCAGACTCTTCATCAGGATCACCATTTAAGTATGGTAAGAGTAGTTTTCTGACAGGCAAAAAAAAATCACTCTTGGGCTGTAAATAATTTGGTGCATTTAAAAAAAGCATCAATTCCTAGCAAGCACAATTATTTTAAATGATAACAAAGTGGATTCATTGTCCTAATGTCTAATACAGTAACATGGTGAAACAGATGAAAGCTAAGCTAAGTGTAGGAAAATGAACCCTAGGGGTTTTTTTGGTTTAAAGAATTGCTTTATATCCCTAATAATAGCTTGCATATTCTTAAATAAACAAATCATATCACATTTATGATTGAAAAGTTTTATTTTCATTATTTTAAATAAGAGGAGCCTGGATATAAGGAACATTAAATTCTAGTTTCCTTACAGGAAAGCCAGTGAAGCAGATGGTATGACTAGGTAGTATGAATGACTATTCAACAGTAACAGCAAAACATGACTGAATAAGCACAAATAAAACAAATAGTCTATTAGACACAGAAACACAGAAAAATCTCCAAATTTTTTCACTAGCCTGTTGGATTTACACAGTCTTATCTAAGTAAAAGAAAGACATGATAGTTCATGCTGTTCAGGTTATAAGCCGAGAAATATTGCATTGCTTATTAGGGAAGCTCTTAAACTATCAGCACCCTTGCTGAGAAAAAGATTTATGGCTAACCTTTGCTAGGTCACTGACAATAAGACTGGAAAATGTTTTTTAGAGAAAAAGCAGTCAGGTGGCTCAACATGAAATTAGATATGTTGCCAGACTCAGTAGGTAGCAGATAATATGATTGAAATTCAGGATACCTATAAATAGAAAATAGTGCCTTGCATGAAGTCTGAGTCATGGGGAAGATGCTTTATCCTGTAATATTTCTGTGTCCTGCATTTTTTAAGGGTCACGCACATTATTTTTTATCCCCTAAAGCATGGAGGTTGTTTCAATGTCCAGCATTGCTAGTCACAGATTTTCAAGTGTGCTTTGTTAGAATAATTTGTCTTTTTCCCTGTATCAGTGTTGAATAGTGTTAGTACGCTTACTGTATTTCTGTTAAAACAAAGATCTGTTGATGCTTTTCAGCCTGATGTAGCAGCAGGTGTCCCTGCCCATGGCAGGGATGCTGGAACTAGATGATCTTTAAGGTCCCTTTCAACCCAAAATATTCTCTAATGATTTTTGCAGAATAAATCTATAAATCAACATTAAAATATCCACAAAGTAAATGAGAACTTGACTGGATTAAAGTCAGGGTTATGGAAACTTCTTAACTGTATTTATGAGTATGCAAGAGATTTGAATTAAAGCTTTGAGAATGCTGAAATCACTAAAATGACCAGAGAAGGAGAGAGGAAAGAGGTACCAAATGAAAATTGTTGCTACATTTTATACTTTCTCTTATGTGACCATTACTGCATGCAAATGGATAGTGATCTAAACAGAGATTTAAATGGAGCTCTGGAATACAATTTTTACATTGTTAATGGCAACCACAGGATGTGTGTCCCAAATTATCAGGCCTGTTAGCACCGATTGTGGCTATGTGGAATGAAAACATTTAGACTGAGATCAGTATGGAAAGTAAGATGTGATTTCTGAGTGTATAACTTATTCAGAATTGTTGCTTGTAGCAAGTGTGGAAATCACTGCCACATGGACTACATCCTGTAAGTTAAACATGCTCATAATTACTCTCTGACACTGGAATCAGTGCAGATTGTCACACATGCACTGTGTTAAACTCTTTTCCTCTCTGGAAATATTAGTAGTCCATATTAAATTCCTTGGTAGAAATTATCTTTTACTTACAAGCTGCCTGTACTAAGAAAATGCTAGCCAAGATTCAACTAAGACAGAAATATTCAGAGTTAACAATTTATCAGGACTGTAGAGAACAGACTTTGTGAAAGCAGCACCTGGAAAACGAGTTGATCTGATCAAACACAGGCATCTGTGGTGCAGATCTCTCCATCTGAGCTAGATGTTTAGACTGTCTTTATAATCAGTGGGGAGAAACAGGCTCATCTAGGGGAATGATTCACTTCATCATAAAGCAGACACTTAACTTTTTCAGATTATTTGTTCCATGCAAGTGCCTATTTTTCTCTTTTCACCATAAAAAAATCCAGGAAGACAAATATATATGTCTCTTTTGTAAATATTTAAAGATGAAACAAATGAATTCCAGACTAAATGCATGAAATGTGCTGACTGAATCTGTGTCTTTATGTTTACACAGACCTATCCATGATTTAAATTCAGATGTTGTAAAGCTCAGACTAATAGAGGGCAAAAATTGATTTCCATGCATCTGAGGAAGAAGTTATTTCATAGATCCCTCTTGGTTTAATATCCACGATAAGTCTATGAACTTTTGATTCTGGAAAACCAGAATTTAACTGTATGTCTATTTTAAAGAACCTGTTTATTGCCATTTTAGAGGCTTATTTTCAGCTGTTGACTTTTATTTTTCATTAATAATTAAGGAATGGAAAACAGATGCAGAAAGACTAATTTTCTATTCATGGAGAAAGAAAAAAGGAATCAAACACTTTACAGTCCCTGTAATTTTAGAATCAAAGTACTGAGGCAAGAAGATAGTTTTCATGCAAGAGAAAGTGTATTTTCAAATTGTCCTAGGTTATGCTTGATACAAGCATAAAACAGCTTAAAATATACACATTAAAGCCAAAGTCACCCATAAATCAAGATTTCTTTAAGTGAATACTGGTTGCAGGAATGAACTGTGAATGAGTCCTACAGACACCACAATGAGTCCATCATGCTGTAAATCACACAAAATTAATCAATAAATAATATATTTCTGTTATCGAAAAGAAAAAAAAAAATAATCACAACAGCACTTTGATAATAATTTTGTGGTTATACTACTAAATGAAGTAATTGATTCCTCATTATTCCAAAAGTTTCCAATGTAATGATTGAGTGGTGATTTTCAAGCAGAGTTTTTGTCACTCTGTCCAACATTAATAAAATTTATTAATAATTTTATTTTTATTTGTTAACAGAAATGATAATCTGATATTTTGCTATGATGCATGGATAAACTTGCACCGGAATACACATTGTAAATTATAAAAATAAAAATATCTGACAAAATTAAAATAGTCCAAATCATGTATTTAGTTCAACTTTCTGCACGACTTTCTTATCTCTTACTTCTCTCAAAATGAAAGATAAAGATGAGGAAGAGTTTGGATTGAAGCCATGGTTAAAATACCTGAAGACAAATTCTAGATTTAGATATTTAGTTTGTAATTTTTGTGATCTCCCCAAACACACAGTCACCTATTTAAATATAAGAAGCTATGGAAATATAGTGTTCTTCAAGTTGAGATAATGTAAATTATTTTTCCTGATCAGGATGCTTTCCTAAGTCACAGTGATATTGTAGGTTAAAGGATCCATTTTAATTCACTCCCAAAGAAGGCAATGTTTTTGGTTCAATGTGTTCTACCGCCCATATCTTTAACTTTTAATTTCCTGTTTCATGATACATGTGTGTAAGATATAGATGTATAAATACATGAAATACTGATACATAAAACAGGAAACAGTCATTCGCATTTGTTTCAGATTTTCACATTCTATATTAAAACTTATTTCGTCTTCCTTCAGAGATTTTTTTGTATAAATACTGTTAGTTGCAAACGTGACAAAAGAAATGTTATCTTAGGGAATATTAATGATGACTCATCTACTGAAAACTCCTGTAAAGAAATCTGAGACATTACACATGTTAGTGCACTGAAGTTTAGCAGGATGAGCAGCACTTCTAATAAATGCATGACATATAATCAACTGACATGCAAATTATCCAGGGACTTTCAGTTTTCCTTCATTTTTCACTGACTTTGGATGGACTTCTGTGCTTAACAATTATTGCTTCACCCACATTTGCTTGGAAAAAATTTTCAGAATAGAATTTCAGGACCCAGGTTTGTTTGCATATTATCAAATATGTTTTCACAAAGGTGGGAATGTCTATGTTATTATGGAAGTCAACTTCTTTCACTCTTCTCTGAGTTATCTAAAAGCTTTCTAGTCTGAATGAGGAAAATTGTATGCCAAAGAATTGCAACTTCTTTTTCTTTCACACTTCAGTAATGGTTGTACAGTTTATTGCAGCAATTTGAGTGCTTCACATACGGATTGAAAAAGATAAAGAAACAAGACATTTTCTCTCTTAGCAGAAGTTAGTCTGCATTAGATGGCCTTAGCTAAATCTCATGATCAAGCAATTATTTCATTTACTGTGAATAAAAATACATGTAGGTTTTTAGTCACCCATGCTGTGAAGGAAGGAGAAATCTGCAATTTTCATTGATATATAAATAAATTATAATTTACTTGTTCTATTTGTGTAAAAGGAGTTATATTTGTGGGAATCAGATTAATTGCACTGGGATTCTTATTGTAAAATATTCCACTTTACCAACATAGAAGTGGTACTTTATAAGTATATATTAATATATTGTATCAATGTCAATAAACCACCTCACACATGACCTGCTATTCAAAAAATTGACATTCAGCCAATCAGAAATTCTGTGAGTAGAGACTGAGCAGAGCTGGATAGCTTTCCAGACAATTTAAACAAGTAGCTAATCTCTTAGTTTTGCAAAATTTTGCATTATAAGCATAATGCCAAAAATAATGATGTGCCATCTCAGACCTTAATTCTACTAGCAAAGCAAGAACTTTTGCATATTGCAGTAGGCATACAAGATTCAGGTAAGGATGGAGGAGATATGCAAAGGTTGGGGAATATCTAGGTTACAGCAGATGTATTTTAGCTTTTCTCTTAAAGTCACAGAGAATTACCACATATGTGTCTTCCAAGCCTTCCTGGACTTTCCTTTAGAAGAAGATCATCAGAAAATTTAGCATTTTGACTACTTATTTTGTTTTTCTTCCCAGAGGTGTGGTATTCGTTCTCTCTGTGTAAAACGCTATCAAATTTAGTAAGGGAAAAATGACATGTAGAAAAAAGGGCTATGTGACAAATACAAAATCATGCCTTAATAATATAATATTAGCAGAGGCATCTATCTCAGTACTTAATTTACTCCCATCAATCCAGTATCTGAAGTTAGGACTTTTATGTATGTTGCTCTTTATCATAATCTACTCTAAACAAATATAAATTATTTTTATTAATGTTAGTACTTCTCCAAAAGAAGCTGTGTTTTTGGAATATGTAATTGAATCACCACTTTAAGAAATTTGATAATATTGCCTAATATCATGCTTCTAATAATATTCTAACTTTACACAGTTAAATTGCAGTTTTAAGGTTTTTTACAGGTAAATCCAGACGCAGATGTTTGCTTACTTTTTTACTTTTTTGATTGTGGATTGGCTAGAAGGTTTTCAATTACAATATTCTTCCAAAAGCCTCTTCTATTATAAGTGAAGACTGCTTATGTTCAGTTATTGTCATAAACCACTGGAAGTGTAAGTACAGGGAAAGATATGACAACAAAACACAGATCAGATTTTTAATTATGCTTTGTGGTTATAAAATATAAATGAAAGTGTGCAGTGAAGCTACACCAATTTAAGCTTGTAGCAGTGGAAGTGACTTAGCAAATAACCATGTTAAATGAAAATTCAGTTGCTTAACTAGAGCACTACAGAGCTAGACACCTAGGTGTTAATATAGCTGATTTATAAATTTAAAAGGATCTTTTACGCATTAGTTCTATATTTGTTAACTTTGGGAAAAGCCCTTCCTTTTTCCTAAAAGAAAACGTTATGTATTGCTACTATTTTAGTGTATCCTATATCACAATAATGAATTTCTGTCATTTTTGTTATCCCTGTCAGTCTTCTTTGCATTCCCTGGTTTTATTGGGTAACATTCTATTTTTAATGACTGAGTTTTTATATGTTCCAGTCCTCTGAGAACAAAAATGACAAGATAAATACTGAGAGAAGATGCTCAGGCTATGTCTAAGCTGTTGAACAAAGAGGACAGAAAGTGAAATAACCCAGTCTGTAGCTGAGCCAGATGTTTGTTACAGCAAATTTTTGCTAGAATGTGACTGTGTTGGAAACAGAAACATTTGCCAGACAGAGTTACATTCTTTAGAACAGTCCCCAAGATGGTCAAAAAGACCACCATCAAAAAACTTAGAAACCAAAAACCAAACCAAACAAACAAAAAAAAAAAGACAAACTGTTGCATCCTGGGTTTGGGTTCAAATTATAGGTTTTTTCATTGTCAGTTTTCCAGTTGTCTGTACCCTCGTGCATCTCCTGGGTTTTCCTCTACTCCTGCAGTTTCCGTGCCCGTCTCCCCGTTCTCACAGTCCCACTCACCCCAAAGTCTCGTGTCCGCCCCTGCTGTGTTCCCATTGGTCGCTGTAGTACACGTCATCACCATGATGTCTGTACCCATTGGGTGGGAGGACTCCCCGTCCGCCCTGTCCCTCCCCTATTTCATCCCACTCCTCGGCATGCTCGAGGCCATTTGCGTCCGTGCGAAGCTGGGAGCGGCTGCATCTTTTCCACCACAGCTCTCGCAGCCAATAAAGCATCCAGCCGCCACGCGGACGGATTTGGATGAATTCCCTGCCTCTTTGCTTCTTCCCTCGCACCGACGGCAAAGCGCGGCCAACAGCCCAGCCTGGAGCACAGCAGCAAAAGTGCCTAGGAACTGCGGCGAGCCCCGGCCCCGACAAAAAGCTGAGACGCCCAAGCCGGGGGCTCAAGAGCTGACCGGGGCCAAGAAAAGTAACGCAAAGCCGTGACAAACACCAAAGCCAAAGCAAAAAAAGACCCACCAAAATTATATTGATGGGAAAGCTTCTTGATAATTTCTTCCAAAGATTTAATATTTCAGTATTACTTCTGGCAGATTAGAAAATAAGTACTTCAATATGCAAAATGGGCACTGAGATTTTGTGGTGAAAAGGAGTTTTTACTTTCTGTGTAATAAGTATTAATTTTCAGACACACTGAAAGTTAAAATTCTGTAGCTGTCTGAAATATAGATAAGTCCTGAAGAGTCACATGACAGCTAATAAGTCATTTCTGTCTAGTACTGTTTATAAGCATTTTAGTCAGAAATATACATTAATTGTCCTACTTTCTTTCATCTTAACTGATGTACTTACTGGGTATAATTTTTGACATTTTTCTTAGTTGCAATATTTTTACACTTTTTGAGGAAAATGACCCAGTTTTGTAACAATATGCTTGCAAAGCCTGAACAGTGTGAAGAATAATATTTCATGTGCAAATGTGGATGTTTTGATTTCAGTGATTTTTAAGAGGGATATGTCTTTGGTTTATGGTTCCTGCAGCTTAGGTTCATTTTACCATGGTCTTTCTTGAGAGTCTAGAATAGCTTAGTGAAAGACTATAACAGGGGAAGAAGTGTTGAAGTAATTTTTTTGCCCCCTTCCTCCTTTATCTGTTTGATTATGCTAATTCAACAATATTTGTGGGTTTATTCTGGAAGCATTGAATTTTTTTTTTTTTGTAGGTCAACTATTGCTAGATTTGTTTTGCCTAATCAACCTTTGGGCTTGGTGAGGGGGGTGGAGGAATTTTCTTTTTAGCTATTAAAATGCTTTATAAAATGTGGAGATCAAAGATTGCAAGGAAACTGAAAACTAGTCTGTTTCGTCACATTACGGCTTCCACATCTGAAAGTCTGGCTTATTAAGAAACAGCTCTTTCTAATTTTTTCTTCTGAGTGGAAGTTTGTGCTGGTTTGAACATCAGACAGAAATTAAACTCAAATTAAATCCAAATAATCCACTCCCCTTCCTCCCACCCTTTCTGGTATGGAAGTGACAGCAACAGAGGGTATGGGCTGATAAAATAATTTTCTGAAAATACAAAGCAATGGAATAAGATAGGCACAATAACAGCAATATTAATAACAAAGAGAGGGTATTTCATTCACAAAAAAGTGTTCACCAGCAATGAGGAACAAAAAGAAGATGGTAGACGCTCCCCATAGGTTGTGTCCATGTGACTCCCCCTGACAAAGGCAATATGGCGATTGTTCCCACACACCACACCAAATGGTCACTGGGAGCAATGACAAGATGGTGGAGGAGATCTTCAATTAATGTTTCCCAGATCTCTGCCCCAAGCCCAAAAAAATGACAAACAATGATGAAGCACCTCCCTGAAAGCTGGGTCATCTGAGTCAGGTCATGCTGCTGGTCCACTGGGGCTCATTTCTGTGCAGTTGCCTGTGGGATGTGCCCATGGGGAGGACAGTGAGGGAATGCCATGGGAAACTACAGTTCTTTAGCATAAGGCATTTTCCCGGAGTCCTCTGTCCTCCAATGCAAATAAGCACATGCCCATCACCTGTCAGTTTGTGGTTGTCATCTCCCCAAGTTCTGGAAAGTTCTCTGTTTTCCTAATGGTTCCCTCTGTAAACCACTCCTTCCCTTTTCCCTCACTGGCCCAGTTTATGTTATCCCACCCCTGTTCCTCCCTTACACTCTCTTCCCATTGGATCATTTGTACCCTGGTTACTCCTTCCCTCCCCAGTTATATACTCTTGCCCCTCTTTTCCCGGGGCTCTCAGAGTCTGCTTTCCCTGAGTGTGGTCGTGTCACTGCTCCTATTTCTGCCTCCCTACTCTTTCAATCAATCCTCAATAAACCCGCTTGGATTCCAGCAGCTCAAGAGTCCTTCCGTCTTCCTGGTGGGGATTTTAATTACGCTATCCAGGCACCCGTTGACCAGCCAACTGAGGGCCACCCCATGGGACTCGGTCCGGGGGGAGCCTTTGGTTGCCTATAGTTCCCTTTCCATTGCCCTCTTGTGTTGGAGATGGGTCCCGCAAGTCCCTGTCGCTTTTCCAGCTATTCCCCTGTGACCCTTTCAGCTTGGCTTGTCTGGACCAGGCTCAGTTTTGCTTCTGTCACCGGGGCTCTTGTCACCTTGCATGGGCTAGGGGTGGCCCAAGCCAGTCCTTTCCCCACAGCAGCCTCCATGCCGGTGCTGTTAGTGCAGCACTACTGTTGATTCACCTTTTTGCCACTGTCCTTTCAGCACTATGTCCTGTAGCTGCACTCCAGAGAAAAGGGGAGGAGGTGCTGTTTGGATATGGCTCCACAGGGGCTGATGCCAAACCCCTCCTGCTGTAGAGAAAGGAGGCAAAATGCTGCACTTCTGGTTGGGCACCCAACTTTTCCTCCCAGAACCACATTGCTCAGCAATTATGTGCACGGTATAGAATAATAACCTGGCCACACTCACACTGCGCTAAACTCCTTCCCCCTCTCTTCCACCAGGATAAAGATACACATGAGAGTCAAAATTACCTTCCCCTCCCACGGAGAATTCTTATGTTTTATGTGGATGTTACATTAGAATGAGGCATAAAGTGGTATATGGTTCACTAAGTTCAACCTGTAAGTATAGATGTCTCAGTCACAAGTCTCAGATAATAAGATGATGTAATCAAGTGACAATGTTAATACATTGTGTCAACCCTATGAAATTACTCTGTGGGAGTTAAATGTTTCCAGGATTTCAAACCATAGCTTTCTATGATGACTGTTCCTGTAGCTGTTAGATTCCAAGCAAAAGCAATTTTTTCTCTTTATAAAGAGCGTATAACCCTTATCAAAACTTGGGGTTTTTTTAGATAATGTAACTGGTTACTACCTGAAGTGGTCTCTAGATGGATGTTACTGTTGTAGCTATTCTTATCTCTTGCAGAATGAAGGAAAATCAAATACAACATGGGACATAGCTGGGTGGGTGTTTCTTCCAAAGACAATAGAAGAAAAGGTAATTAGCAGTGGCTGAAGGGAAAGTGTCTGTAGGAACACTATTAATCTTAACTGGAGAACCTTTTAAGATTGTGCCCTGATTGCACAGCAGCATGTGAGCAGGTGCACACTGCCTACCTCCTTCTACTTCATGGATGACATTCCATGAAGAGAAGAAGAGACTGAAATGAAACTTCTGAAATGGTGTAAAAATTAATTATTCCTAAACAAAAATATTTTTAAAGAGCAAGTTTATAATTCATAAAATCTTGCTAAATGAAGCCAAAATATATTTATGGACATGTCTATGTATTGTGGAGTATTTTCAATGACTGTGAGAAATTAAAATAGACTCATATTATTTGGAATAAAAATATAACAAAGAAGAAAAAGACAGTATAAGGGAGAATAATTTATTTTAGAGGAGGAAATACAAGTGTTATAGAGGATTAGAAAAATTAGTTAATGAGAGAACAAACAGCTTGTCATCAATTCTTTCATGAGACTCCAGTCTCATGAAAATTGTTTCTTTTGTGGCTTTCAGTTTCAACAGATTTTCCAATTCAAATAAAATTTGAAATAAACTAATCTTCTTGATTTTTTTCAAAATGAAAAGTTATTCTTTCTGTGTTCCAAGAAATAGTGACGGTGCAATTCAGCTCCATGTTTTAGGCACTTAGTGTGGGATTTTATTTTTATTTTCCTTAATTTAAAAATTTACCCTTGAGCTTCTAATACTTCTTCATAATGTCTGTACAAGCTCTAGAGAACACCTCTGCCCTTCTGAAACAGTTCTGGAAGCCAGGTGAAATCTACTAAGAAATCTCAAATGCCACAGAGCACCATCTGTACTTAACCTGAGGCCCTGAATTCAATGTACATACATAAAAATAGCTAAATTCATCTAAATTACTATGCTGCTTAGTGGAGATGTAGGAATTAATTTGTCTAAACATAATTGGTAATGGAATTTGACATGTCAGATGCTATTGAAGACATCTGTGCAGGATTGTTACTTATGACACAGAAGCACTAATTATACCCCTCTGTAACAGTAACTGAAACTACTCAAGAAAGTCTAGTATATCTCAGTGCCACTAGACATATTTGTGTCAGCAAATGAGCCGTGCCACAAGTCAGTAAAATCAGTGGAAACTGAAGAGACAGACAACTAACCAGATGGAAGTATCTGCATCAGGATAAACTGATCCCTGTCTCCAGGATATAGACTGGAGTTAGCACCTGAGGGAGGCAAGGAGGAGGTGTTTTTTCTCTCAGGATTAACTGCTAGAGCTTCGTGAATGCAGCCACTCTCTTTTGCTTTGGAAACTGAACAAGCCTCACATGAGACATTAAGAGCAATTAATTTGGGCTTCAGTGAGTAATAGGAGATAACACTGATGAAGTTTTATGAGTTCTTACAGTAGAAATATTAAGTAAAAATATATGGAACATTACATGTTAAGAGATAGGGTACAGTAAAGTAAAGGAGGAACTTCAAGAGTAAAAATAAGTAAATTTAACCATCAACTTGGGTGTTTAATTCTTCTTGCACATGAGATAGAAGGTTTTATCCTACATTTATCTTACTTATGATAATTGTTACCTTATAAAATTAAGTACTGATTTTGCAGGGTATATGCAAGCGGCTGATTTTGAACCGTTATATGTAATAATTTTTCATGCAAGATTTTGTCACTGATGGAGTAATTCTCTGGACATTTTAGGTATGTAATGTATTATCCGTAGTTTCTTGAATATACAGAAGATGTAGGAGATTAAGACTATACTGCTGGACAGAGATGTTAATTGAGTAATTGAGAAAGATAAGAATAATGAAAGAAGTATGAGTTATTCCCCACCGCATCTGTAAATATTTTTGAAACTTTCCTGCAAACTAACACACAAACTATTATTTTATAGATCAAAAGAAAAAAATAATTCATAAATACAATATTCAGAATATACTGTGGAAAGAAGAATAAAGAAGTGGGAAATCCATTGCTACCAGGAGATCAGCCAGGTGGTAAGTACTTGTCACAGTGGGACAGGAAGAAAAGATAAAACATTGCGCTCTGATATGGGGGATTTTGACCTCTGCAAATTAGGACACTAATTTTACTGACGTACAGACTTAGTAGGTTTTGGATTTTTGATTTGGCTTTCCGGGTTTTGTTTATGTTTTATTTTTCTATCTAAAAGAATCAGTAACTTTTTAATGAGGAAAAAAGTCAGAATAACATTTTCAAAAATTAAATTTTGCTTCTGGACAAGATCGAAAATCACCTTTATGGATTAAATCATATATCTGAATATTCCAGGGGAGTATTCTTTAAAGAATTTTATATTTTTGAAGATTGATGAAGAATAAAGATGAATGAAACAATCTAACCCACAAAACCTGAATCATATTTGTTAGTTAGCAATCTTTGCTAAAATCTCATAATAACAACTACCACCAAAATATATGCCTGAATTGCAAGCGCTAATATCTAGTTACAGAAGGTGTAGTGGAAATGGTATATTCAGTTACCTCTAGATGTTTATATAGGCTTCACTGCCATAAATACTTTAAGAAGAAATGAGGAGCTATAGATCAGAAGCCCAGCTAATAAGTGCCTGAAACTTACTGAATTCAGGAAGCAAATACAGGTCCTCAAGAGTTGAGGGCTTAGAACAGCAGTGATTAAGCAATTTAATTTGAGTATTCTGTAATGCCCACGAGAAGCTAAATAGAAAGAACTTATTTGCATTCTTCTCTATAGTGAGATGCAAGCATTTGTGATAAGCAATATAAATAAGTCTCATCACACTTTCACACTCTGATTTCATTTTGCACCCTGAACTGTCTTCTCATTTGTCAATTGCATTGGATCAAGAAACACTGACATCACAATTTTAGACAGTTCCTCTGTGTGGTTGCAAGTAGGAAATTGTCAGTTTTACCCAGCCTTATTTTCTCTCCCTATTCTTGGCACTGTCAGACCAAAAAATATTTGTATTTAAAGGCAATTTTGGAAGAAAAAAACAAAAATATGATCATCTAAAAAAGTCATAGTTTAGTCTTACAGACTAAAAATCTTCACTAATAATGAAAAGCTTTTGAAAATCCAGATTACCATAATTGTGGTCATTTTATGGAAAAGAAATTATTATAAGAAACAAGTAATCCATTCTAGACTTAACCTTCATTAAATTGAGTTCAATCTTCGGGAAAATTTCAATAAGAAGACTGTCATAAGACGACTTGAACATGGTCATGGTGCTGGTGACAGTGAAAAGTTCCTGAGTGAAATATGGGCAAAGATATATTCAAAGATAAATTATGGAAATGGACCAGCTCTAAACTTCATTTTAAAATACAGAGGCATCTTTCCATCCTTGCTGTGTATCTTCTCGTATGTTTGTCCAAGCCTTCATTTCACTAAATTCTGCCTACATTCCTATTTCTATTTCTTTCCATTTTAATTCTTTTTTTTTTTTTTTTTTTTGCATTTTCCTTTCATCTGCCAAGTACTTCTTTCCTCAGAAATAACTGCATATGTTACTAAACAGAAGGGATAGAGTGGAATTCTCCCAGTGAGGCTAGGAAGAAGTAGATAGAAATCTTACAATTCTTATGAGAACAAGAACCTTGTTGACCTGTTTGCAAAAGATAAAGATTAGGATGGGGAGGGGTGTATTTATGGAAATAGGCATAATCCAGTGAATCAAGTCTTTCTTATAATTTTCCTTTGAACTGCTTGTCAGCTCCATTTTATTTGATTTTTGGAATATTTTATTCTGTTCTTTCATGTAAATTTTAGAGTTTTTCTACATCATTTGGAGAGAAAGAGAAGCTGAGACTGCATCTTTGTTGCTGGTAAACAGCTTGACCAGCCTGAACTATTGAGAAATAACTGTATAGTGATTATGCAAATCAGATAAGCTCAACCAATGAGTGTACAGAGAAATGCATAGCTTAGGGAAAACCCATACAGGTACACATCAATAGCTGTTCAGTTACTCTGAGTTCTGATTGGCTAGAGCATGTCTATTTCTGTGTGTTATTCTTACATTGGTGAAAAGCTGAGACATACAAGACTGATTCTCAAAATATTTGGAAAATTATCTTGATTGCCTTAAGAGTTTAGCTCTTTAAATGCACAAGAGATAAATTTAACCACCAAATTTAACCTTTTTCCTGGACTAGAGTAATGCCTTTTCATTTATTACTGCTTATGGCTGCAGTTCAGTTGAGGAGGTGCACAATTAATAGCATAAAATGCATTTGGAAAAATTATGCCAATTCAAGAGGAAGTTATTGTCCATGACTATTACTAAAAGGTTTACAAATTTGTTATTTAAATTATTTTAATATTCTGTGAGATTAAATTTAGCCTAAGGACTTCTGTAGGATATTACTTGTACTTCATTTTAATATCTTACAGTATTCTTTTTGTACACTAAGTTCTGTGTTCATTGCCAGATACTATTAATAAATTTGCACATAATAACATTAATTAAGTTGAAATTATCTACATTTCTTCTTGAATGTTTGTTTTTTTTTTAATCAAACAGGATCCAGTATTTATCCCTTAATTATATGTTACAACACAAAGTTTACATCTCTAACAGGGCAAGTAAGAAAGGGTCTGCTAAAATTAAACTCATAAACTTTCCAGTCCCTTCTGTAATACTTACCAAGCCTTGGAAAAATATATTAAAAATAGAGAAGAAATATTTCTCTAATATTCTAAATACACCAAGAACTACAGATTGATGTAGCTGCCTGAGGATTTATTGGTGCAGATTATATCAACAAAGAATTAGAGGATAAAGCCATAACGAATGTTACTTCACATGGTATCAAGAACAGTAGTGTTTTTCAAAAGCCTAGAAGTCGTGTTGTCTTTTTTACTGATTAGGATGTTTCTGATTGATCAAGGCAGCTGTGTAGCCATTGTGCATTTTGACTTCTTAAGCATTTAAGAGTGTATATCTTTTGATTTAATAATGTTCAGCATTATAAAATAGCACGTGTTAAGAATTTTGTACATGTTAGAGGTGGGAGACATGATGAGATTCCTGGAACCTGGGGTCAGTCTCCATCCTGGCCCACTGCAGCAGAGTATGTGTAGATTCTCAGCACCAGGGTAGTCCTCCCATCCCAGCTGGATCAAAGGGAGACTGCTGTGGTTCCCTGTCCCCACATCCAGCCACCCTATAGGCTGGAGATGTTTTCCCACAGGTACTCACATGGTACAAGCAACGCCGGGCACACATCCCAACACAGAGAGAAGTGACTCTTTTGGTACCCACAAGAACAAAAACAGCACAGCTTAGTTCTTTTTGCCCTCCCTGAATGATCAGGATGGAAGTTCCATAGTAGAGTATATACATCTCCCTGGAAAAACACCATCTCTCCAGCAGCTGATTTAAAGCCTTCAGTTTACCCAGTACACCCATACCCTTATCTCCTCCTTCAGACCTATAGTTTATTCCTCTAGCAGCTGGCACTTAGACATCTTACAGCTGCAATTTAACTCAAGGTGACCTTCCCTAACACTCACACATGAAGTCCTATGACCTAGAGTTCAGATAAGATAGCTAGAAATTCACATGAATATAGGATAAACTACAATGGTCAAGCAGGACTCAACCAGACAGGCATATCAACTAACACTTGCTCAACTCGGACCAATAATTACATATACCTTTTACCCTCTTTTCTTCTGTATTTATTAACCTTAATTCATCTTCAGCCCTCCATTTACTCCACTTTATTCTTTCCCCTAAAGATGCCATAATAGGTCCCACAAAGTCCCATAGTGCTGCCTACTGTGTTCCAAATTTCAGTTCCTTCTCCACCCTGTGGTTACTTGTGATTATAGTTTATTATAGTAAACTTTATATTATATTTATTTATTTTATAGTTTACTTTATAGTAAACTGATTATAGTAAACTTTAGTTTATATGATATTATGGAAATAATTTCTTTTGTTGAATAATCCTAATGGCTCTCCTGTGATAATCCTGGGGGAAGTCAATTTCATACACTGTTTTCACAGATTAGGTTAGTAGGATTCCTTCATCTGTAATTTTTTCTAAGATTCTCTTGTAGAATATTTTTGTGTTTCATTTCCCAAACCTCTAGTAAAATAATCTAATATTAAAAAGAGAAAAGCAAAAAAAAAAAAACACCATCAAAAAGCCCAAAAAATCAACCAACCAAACCAAACCCAAAACACATCACAAAAAGCTCACAAAATCATAAAGGGATAAAATAACAATATAAATGCCTAAGCTGCACAAAGAAAGTGGAAGAAAACCTGAACCTCTGTGTGGCATTCGGTTTTTCTTTGCCCCGGTCCCGGGCAGCTTGGGGTGTCCGGCTACCATGCTGCTCTCAGCGAGACCAGGGCCGCTGCGTGTGGGCGGAGCTCTAGGGTTGTGCCTCCACGTGGGTCTGCTGCGCCGTAGCTAGACGCTGAGGCGAGACAAAGGGTGAGATAATGGCGCACTCTGTCCACGTGGCTGAGAACTCTTTATTCCCACATGGCTGCAGCAGTGGGCAATGCAGCTGTTCCCAAGCCTGCCCGGGCAAAATGGTGCTGGGGTACTGGGAGCAGGGGATTAAATAGGGGGCGGGAAAACGGGGGTGGAAGCCCCCCTCACTCAATGGGGACAGACGACAGGAGAGTGACGTGGAACACGGAAACCTATGGGAACATAACAGGGGTGTGTACAGCATTCTGGGACAAATGGGTTTACAGAGGTGGGGTCATTGACACAGAACTTTCCGAGGGGAAGAAGGGAGTGGTTACAAGATTGACAGGTGTAACCTCCTGTAGCAGACAGCCTGGAGCAAACCATTATGAGGGGGAAATACGGGTACGTAGAACCGATCTAACTAACATTCATTAAAACCCCTAACTGAACCCATCCGGCATGCAACATTTCTGGAGACAAGATGTGCTTTATAATAGCTGTCTGTGTTCCAAAACTAGCATGCCTTTTATGACTTAAAACTGACCCTGGTAAATCTCACAAGCAAACTGAAATAAATCGGTGTAGTTTGCTAACTTCTGTGGGTTGCCAGCAGTAAAACAGAAGTCCCCCATGTATAGTCTCCTCCCTATGGCATGGGATTCATTTTGGGGTCTGGTAGAAGAAAAATATTTTCTTTAATAAATAATAGCAAGTGACTTTGAGAAAACTGAAGCTATTGGACAGACAATCCACAGCTGCTGGAAGTCCCCAACCAGTCTCCTTGAAAACAGCCTGCATAATGTGATATTTGATGGAAATAAATAGAGGAAAAAATGCTCTTTCTAAGTCAAAGCAAAATGGAAATTGTACCCTTATTTTAATGTTGCTATTTAATGGAGAGAAGAAATACAATACTGAAAATACAGTTATTGTAAAAGTTTAAACAGAAATCATATTAGAACGAATGAAGAAATTGTGAGGAAACATTGATATCTAAACGGTGAATTTTTTTTTTTTTAAAGAGTTTTTTACCTTGAGAGCCTGGAAGCTGCAGTTAGGGAACCAAGTTGATTAAGTTCACTTAAGCTGACTTAAGCTAATTAAGTTCTGGAGTGGCCATATAGGGTATATGATTGACTTGCTCTTGGTAGAGATTTCAAGTCAAATTGAATGATGTGCATAACAAGGTGCTCTCTGCTCTCATTTGGAACAGTATTTCAACTCATTTATGTGTATTTACAGAAATAACACAGTGATTCTTCTTTGCAGCACAATCTCTTAACTCTTAGGTATGTTAAACTGCATTTTTGACAAAATTACCTTTCAAAATAAAACAAATTGGTTCTTCTGAGAAAATTACCTGTTAATGATTTGAGCTATTTAACCAAAATAAACAGGAAATCTCAGGTTATTTAACTAAAGAGGTAGGGTGGATGTGGAATGTGGCTGCACTTCTCATCTTGAATAGTAAAACATAATAGTAAATAAAAATAAATAATAAATAAAAATAATTAGTAAAGAGTAAGTTTAAAAAATGGTTTCGTTTACATAGGTTGTATAACATGGCATCTAATAAATTCTTTCAGTGCAGATCTACAAGGTTTGGTGACACTCCAGCTTCTTTTGTTTTCTATTTGATTAACATTCTGGAGACCAATCAACTATCTTCAATATATAATTATATATATAAGAGCCCTTGTAGTCTCTTCAGCTGTCATTTCAGTGAAATCTATGTCTTTAAAGAAATAACAAAAGCTTATTATTATCCAATCCACATGAAATATTGTCAGTAGTGATACAAACAAATACTACAGATAATATAATATTTTTTTTCACACCAAAGTATTTTTTTTAAATAAATCTATTTTAAAATGGCAATATTTGGGACTACATACATGAGGTCAGAATTATTAACTAAAAATACCTGTAATATTCCAAAGTCTTCCTCTGAAATACTCGTTTTTACCATGGAATAAAAGATGAAAAAAAATATTTTCAGTGCAAACTTAAATTATATTTGATTAAATATTCAGATATTTCTTGCCTTACTTGCAAGGAAGAACACATGTGTTCTGCATTACATAAAGTTACTGTAGAAGCTGTTGGGGATCCACAGCACAGAGTCACTGACATCAGTGCCAGGGATTAGCCAAACAAGAACCATGAAATTACTCCTGCTGAGTAGCCAGCATCTGCTTGGTCAGCCTTTGGGTAGGTGATGATGAATAATCACATCTGACTTAGAAACCCTTACACCCTCACTTTGTTATGGTGGAAAGGATCACTGTGAGTGCAGGGTGTGCTACAGAACACTTGGGGTTACAAGATGCCTCTCTAGGCTGCTTGCAGCCTCCTACAGGATTCTGTGTTGTAGGGACCAGCCTGTGGTGGCTAGTTTGGAGATGCTGGACCAGAACTGCATGAGGGCCAAGATCTGGCTGAAGAAGGCCAGAACTAATCACCCAGGAGCATCAAATGCAGGGGTACAAGGAAAGGTCAGCAAGCAGCCAAGGTTGGCCACAGCATGGGGTAGTGCCCTCAGCTGCCAGAGTACTGTCCTGTGATAGATTAACCAGGTGAGGATGCTAGGGCTTCATTGAAAGACTGGTGATCTTCAAATGCAGAATGGGAATTCAGGTCTGAGGTGAAGCCAGAAGTCCAGTAAATCCATTGGTGCTCTTGGGACCTTGACACCAAGAAGTAATTGAAACTATCTTTCTTGGTTTTGCTCTTGCTCTTCAGAGTAGCATATTGATTAAAGCAAAGTTTTCTTTTGTGTCTATGGTGCTTTACCACTAATTTATAGATTTTTCTTTTTTTCTCCAAGAAAGAGATGTGTTTTCTTGCTGAGTTGCAGAAATGTAACAGCACGATGCACAAAATATCACAGCAAAGTACAAAATATGAATACCTGGCTGTGTTGATTTCTGTGAGTTTTTTATGTTGCTCTGGAAGGGTTCATTATCAGAATGTAGAACGTTGCAATCACAGCTGCTTTTCCATGGATTAATAAAATAGAACAACAGCCTAAAGGGCTGAAATCAGTAGAAATTTAATCATTTAATTTCAATTGATTATGAATTGGAAATGATTCCACATTTGCCTTTAGCTCTTCTACTAACGTTGTTCAAAATGTCTGGTTGTTGTGTCATCTAGTGTAATCACGCTATCATCTTTCACTGACCAGTAATAAATTTCCATGGCCAGCTAGTGAAACTGGGCTTTTAACTTTTCATGCTGAAGTAGATTCTCACAGGCTTACTGCTATGCTTTAGCTTTGCTTGTTCTGTTGTAGTAAAATAGTAGTCATGAAAAGAAAAAAAAGCATAATCTCAAGAAAAATTAGACTTTTTAAAATTTGCTTTCTAAATCCTTTACATTGCAGTGATACAGTCAGTGTTTCTCTTGTGCTAGACATTTACTACTAGAAATAATTGTGTGCAATAATTGCATGTAAACAAGATTAATTGCTTAGGTGTCTACAAAAGATTTTACTGATTTCCAACCTTGTTTTAATGCATAATCTTATGACAGTGATGTTGTGGCTAATTTCTCTCAAAATGATCTGGCTGTCCTAAGAGAGAAAACCTAAAGTGAAGCTTTTTGATTATAATGTAGGTGATCACAATACTATTTCCTACTAGTATCTATGCTTCAAACATAGGGAAATTACATGCATGGATTACTTCCAAGTAGCAGATGTGTTTCTTCTGAGGAAAATAAAAGAGAATTTGGAGGATACTGTATGTTAATTGATAATAAAACAAATTAGTGGTGTGGAGTACTAGAATGGGTTCTAGTTTTGCAGGATACACATTTTCTCTACTGTCTTTTGATTTAAAAATCTTCACCCCTGCTCTCCAGTGCCTGGAGAAAGTCACCTAAGAAACTATTCCATGGAAATGAACAAATTAATGAAGTAAACTCAATATAAAACTTACTGGATGAGTTAAATGTGTGAATTTCTAAATGTAATAGAAATCTAGCCAATGTAGTCATGAGTCTTGCAGGCTGTTTCTTATCTCTTGAAGTAAATATGTACTCAGCTGGATAGTAATCTTGATTTTACTGACAGTTAAAGGCAAGTCCCTTCCTGAATATAGTCATCGCTGCAATTTGGGAAACCCTAAAGAGGACCTCCCTTGGTCATGGGTTTCTCATCCCTCACTGAGAGTGTTAGCCTGAGAGAGTCTACTAACAAGGATAGTCAAGGACAGCACTGTCTTCCAGAGACATACATTCTCTTGCAGTGGCTATAAAGGGAGTGTAAGTATGTCAGCTCAGATAAAGACAACCATGTTTGGACAGAAATATTCCACGTGTTACATCTATAGTACCTTCATACAGAAAAGAAAGAGAGGGTCAGATGATGTTCTGGGATATGAAAGACTGATTTGAACTCCTACTTTTTTTTGCCTGAGTAATTATATGCTCTTACGTGTCCCAGATGTTCTCTGGGTTGAAAGATATTAGGAATTAGGACTTTCTCAATATTTATTATTCAAATTCTTCCAAGTTTTGTACAATATTGAAATGCAGAAAAGCAAATGAAGAGAAGGACTCCACAGTGTAGTGCCAACCTGCTGGAATAGACTCAGTGTACTTAAACTAGTAAATTAGTCAGACTTGTGAACTTCTATCAGAAAAACTGTGAATACTTACAGAAGAGTCCAAATCCATTTTAAATTAACTTCTGTAAAAAGGTAACCATTTCCAAACTATGTATTAGGAAGGATGCTATGTCATAAATGCCAAGATGTGTCAGGACATAATTTGGGAGTCCTGACTGGTCTAGGACAAAACCAGATCAGGGTGCTTCCAATTTAATAGCTATGGGTAACTAGATTTGAGCATCTAGGAAGCTAGTCACATTTCCTGACACCAGTTAAATTTACTAATAATGACACAGTCTCATGTTACATTCTGTATTTCCGTAGGGATACATAAAGTATGTTTTATTAAGTATATCTTATACAAACTAGAATATGGCATATTCCACAGTATTCACATTTTATGCCTAATTTTTATCTACCTAATTTTAATTTAATTCACTTCTATCCTTGTTTCAGAGAAATTATCTACTAAGTTCATGATATTGTTGATTGGGCTTTGAACTTTTGAACTTCAGGAAGAAACCAGCACAAAACAGAAAGTAATACTGCACAGGGAAAGAGACTTTCTCAGGAAAGAACTTGCTCTGGGTGTGTGCACAAACAAAACCAGCAAAACCTAAGTGGCACAATGGGTGAGCACATTAAGGAAGGTCTTGGTCTGCCACATAACATCATGCTTCTCAAAGACAATGAGGGCAATAATGTGACAGCGGTGCTTTAGAGAGTGGGAGCTCCCTGTAGAGGAGCCTTGGGGCATGGAAGCCTGTCACAGTCACCTGCGAGCCCCTGGGACCTGCAGCTGAAACTAGGTCTGAACAACTGCTAGATCAGAAGTGCCAATGCTGCGCTTGTTGGTCACACTCCTTGCTGTGTTTGCAGCTCAAGTGCAGGTTAGAACCAGCTTGCACCATGAAGCTGTATGTTACCAACACTACCCCTACTTAAACCTTTCTCATAAGAGAGGTTTTTGTCACAGTAGCTTCTCTATTTCACACACTAGTAGTCTTGGTTGTTCACAGTAAAAAATGTAATGCTGTCTTTCCTTATAAAACTTCTTTTTCTATGCAGTTATGGAACACGAAACAGTTTCATTAAGCAATAACCGTCAAGAACAAGTCGTTGGTGTAGATGTGTAAAGGTGTGTTAGCATCTCAAAGTTATTCCACTGAGACCCTGACAAAGAATCTTATCTGAAAACTCATGCTGAAAATTATTAGATGAGATAATCACTGACTTGAGAATGAAACAAAACAACAAGATAAAACACACCAAATCTGTTGTTTGCTGAAGCCAGACAGAACATATGGCACAAGTGAAGAATTATCTGAGATATATTTTTTTTCATGCACTGAATTAATTTGAAATTTAGAACAGTGAGCCTACCTTACTGATACTCTGCTTTTTATTCCAGGAAACTCATCTTCAACAACCAACTGAATCTTTCTAACTAGAAGAAACTTCTAAAGAGAGTCACTTCTGCATTGCATTATGCTTGGTTACACAACTTCTTGTGCATTTTATCATGTGTTTATAACAATGATTGTTTGTTGTCATCATAACATTGGACTTTAATAATGTAGCAGGGACTCCCAGGGTGAATTAAATATATAGTGAATATGCAGACCAACCACCTGCAGTTGGATGAAGTTCAAGGATTTGAATTAGGGGGAACACACTGTGCAGATATGGGTCACAAGTTGCACAGAATTCTTACTCTCTAAAAAGCTGATTTCTGGATATATTTACTTGCACTCATAATATTATTCCTACCAATAAATATTTTTAAGTTGCAAAACTCTTCAGAAAATGCTTGAATTTAAAAAAAAATATAGGGGAAAGAACAGTTGAAGGATATACAATGAAAATCTTTGTAAGGCCTAACATGATTTGAATAAATTATTTGTGGGATGATAAGTATAGTAGTGTATCAAATGTGCATTCAAATGTGCTGGTATTGGAACAATAAGAACAACGTATCGATATTGGAATAAAGGATACAACTAGTATTTTTAATGTATTTCTATCTAATTGTTATGAGGAAATATACCACTGATAACTAGATATGCCCTTATTGATGTAGGGATAACTTCACATACTTTGCATTGGTTCTGAATTGTTGTATAATGTCTCTTTGCAGCATCAGCAAACACAGCAGCAAGCCATACAAACTACAGTAAAATTATAGCTTCAGCTGCCTGAAAGTTCTTATCTTAACTTCCTTGCTTTTATCATTATTTTAATTTTAAATGGGCCTATCAGAAGAAAGTACGGTCTAAGCAGACGGTTGTCAGAAATGTGCTTACCACTGTAATGCAACTGACAGTTCAAGACTGAGTATTTGCAGCTTGGTTCAATATAAAATATTCCCACATTAAAGTGTGAAATAAATCAAAGGTGGAGAATATTTTATAACTTGTAATTCACTCTTTAGAGTTTGTATTTTAGAAATATTAAAAGCAGGAAAGCAAAAGCTAAGGACTATGCCAAAACTTGGAACTAAAAAAGACACTGAGATGAAATAGACACTGAACCTTCAGATAACACATGTGAACTTTTCAATTAACTTTCTAGACAACCTGGGACAATTGATTCTGCTGAATCAAAAGGAGTAAGATTAATTAGATTAAAAATAACAGAATATTAAGCCAAATACCCAGCAAACTGTCAATTTTTTCTAAGTACTTTCTGCCAACAAGCTGCAGTATTTTCTTGTGACATTTCCAGTGTTATTGTTATTCAGGGATTCAATTAGCAAACAAACAAATCTGAATTTATGTGAATATTAGCATATTTTGAATTCAGATTAAGTAGCCATTCACACTTGTAAAACTTCAGGGAATAGAAGCAAAAAACATAAAAAAAGAATAAGAAATTATCATTATTATTTCAAAACTATGTAAGTCCAAATCTCTTTAAAGAAAACTAAAAAGTATATTCTTAAGATGTCATAATAAGTTCCCAACAGAACAGAAGATGCCTGTTTCTATTCTTATATCTTAAAAAAATGCAAAGGATTGCAAAAGGAAGAGTGAATGTATAATAGATGGGTATTTGTGTATGCCATACAGTAAACACACATCTGTAGTTGACTTGTTACCTCAAAATTCCATCTAAATTTTCCTCATTTGGTGGATATAACCATAAGTACTGCTCATATGTAGAAGACCTTTTTTACCCAGTATAATTCTTTCAGAGTTTTCATCGCATGGCATCCCCGAAGGGGTAATAATTAGCATTGACTCCATGATTGTCAGAAAGCTGATCAATCACTTTATTATACTACACTTATTAAGATGCCTATCGCCCTTACAGACAGTCATGATACAGGTGGACTCAATTGGTCCTTGAATCCAAACACCATCACCATTGGCCAATTAAGAAATCACCCTTTGGTAAAAAAATCTCCATAACACATTCCACATGTTCACAACAATAGGTGCAGCAAGTGAAGATAAGAATTGTCATTTTCTCCGATCTTCTCACAGCCTTTCCCAGGACAATGCCTAGGAAAGTTGTGCATTGCTTTCTGTGGCCAGAGAGCTGCTGCTACACAGAGTGATTTTGTGCTTCTAAGTATTTTTAACTAAGTTGGATTTTACAGATGGGATAGATGAGTGGGAATGATCATGATGCAAAGGTGAGGATCAGGTTTTGAGTAGGAAAAATATCTTTGAAAGAATACTGGCATTTCCAGATTCTTCTAATATGAATGGGTTCTAACACGTGGTTTTGGATATATATGGTAATGAAGGATGTCAGTGATTATGAGAATTTCTTTTCCTTGCCAGCCCTTCTGCAGAAATTTCATTCTCTCTTCATCCTCCTCTCTATTCTCCTTTGCAAGTTTTTTTCAATACCAGAAACAACCCCTGTTTATTTTTGTGAGTACCATGAAGAAGGGATTCAGGCTGCTTCCAGTTCTACTGCACAAAATAAAAAGAAAACCAAGAAAGAGTGGCTAAGAGGCTTTAGGGTTTTCTGCTCTGCTTTCCTCAGTGTTGAAGGTGACATGGTTAAGGACAAATAGAGAATATATAAAAACACAAAATCTTTTCCTTCTCCTTCAGCAGAAAGAGAGATAACCTGTGCAAATAGAATGTAAGGAAAGAGGGTTCAGTCTAAGCAGACTCAATCTTCTCAGCCAAAGGTGAAGTAGGCAGATGATTACATTAAAAATGGGATACTTTGGTCCTGGTTTTAGACAGTTATATTTATTTTTCACATAACTCCCTTTTTGTCATCATTCGTCTCTCCCTCATGTTCCCATTGATTTCCACAGCAAGTCAATGTTATTAGCATATTTCTAAGTGTAGCCTCTACCTAGAAAATAGCGGTTGTAAAAGCTTCAGCTAACATGTTCATTAACTCTTTTTGTTACCACTTGGTTGTTCTGTCTGTGTTGCATATAGGTAAAGCCTTATAAAATGAGAGCCTTGTTACCCTTATAAAATCATGGCTCAGGCCTGCTACTTTGGCTAAGTACAGCTAGCAGCTGGCCTGACAACTATCTATGAGAGCAGCCTGCAGCCATGAGAAAGGAATTTATAACCATGAGAATAATTCTGCATCCATAAAAAAGGATGTACACGCCTTTAAAAAAGAAATTTTTTGGTGAGCATGTACTCTAGCAACTACTAACCAATGAACTGGGTAGCAACAAGTTACTAACCAATTAGAATTAAACACGATACTTTTAGAAAACCATATAAATATGAGCTGTGAAGAATAAAGTTTGGCTATTGCTGCATGAAGAAAAAGGTGTCTAGTCTGTCTCAACTGTGACACCTCTGGTGACAAATTCCTTGAATAATATTCAGTTGTTAGCTTTAGAATATGGCTACTGCTTTTCCAGACTAAATTTTAATCAGTAGCATAGGCAGAAGGAAGTTTCTTGGATTTGGTATTGTTGCTTTCTGTGTGGAAAAAGTCTGTGTGGACTTGTTCTTGAAAGTATAAAAATATGCCATGGTTGTGGTTTGGGGTTGGAGTTCCATAAAATAATAGTGCAGGATGAAAGAATACCTGATGGCTCATCTAATTCTGTTGAGTATTTGTACCCTGCAATTTATTCTTCTTGCAGATACTTAAAGGATCTATGTATGTGCCATCTTTGAAATTTTTCCATGTCACTGTTTGCAGTCCATTCTTCCCATTAATTACCTCATGACTAGATAATCTGTCCCAAGTTCCTCATGCGTGCTCTTTAATTTTCCAGCGATAATATAAGATCCAAATTTTTAACACTTCAGAGTGCTTCTGTAACACCTTTCTGATTTTGAAAGTCTCATGGACTAGGATGTTTCTTTCTTACTTTTTGTAAAGATTTTACAAAAAACTTATCTTTCCAAATTTGTTGGCAATTTTTATGAATGCCATTAACATTTAATAAACACATTTTTAATATCAAAGATCAATTTCTTACCAGTTTTGCGCTACTTGATAATCATTTTTGCCTATATAGCATGAGTATAAGCTACTAACATAAATTGGAATCATTTTATAACCACTTAACACTGGGGTAATTGGCAGTAAATAGTGCAAGGTAATGGAAATTTAGGTGATAGACATGCAATTATATTAAAAAAATCAATAAAAGCTCTTCCAAATTACAACCATGGCATAAACAAAATAGAACAAAATCAATAAACTTAAAAATACCCTTCATTGTCCTTTAAAGTGCTAAGTAAATAGAAAAAATCCTAAGTCATAACTTTAATAGCAGAAAAGCCTCAGCTGTTATGCAACTGAGATGATAGTAATTTCCAGAAGCATGTGTACAATATTGCAACTCTTTTTAGCTCTAATGTAAAAACCGAGGCTGAAGTTCCCACTAGATTTCAATTGTTGCTGTTTATTAAAAACAAATAGTTCCTAGCCTAGATGTTTGGATCTATAAGCCTAAGCTAAGTGATCACAAAATAGTGGCTATTTACCAAAACTTAAAATAAGATAGATAATTGCAGAAGGAAAAACCCTGGGGGGGAAGGGGGTGGAGGTGGCAGAAAATCCACTCTTCCTATTAGTTTTCTAATACTCCATTTAACCATATTCAGTAATTAGATAAATATATGTTAAGTAATTTGGTTGTTCGGTTTGGGTTTTTTTTTTTTTTTTGCTAAGAAGATAATAGGAACCTAGAAAACTATTAATATGACACTGAACATAACAAGAGTTAATATATAAATAAATAGAAAAGTGATAAGAAGGTTGTACTATTAATTGCTGTTCATTCAGTGAGAAACTTTGTTTAGAAATGTTGAAACTACCAGAGCATATTTACTGAGTGCAGTGAAGTGCTGCAGAATCTCAAACATAAGACTTAGAATGTAGCTTCAGCTTGTCACATTTAGAATTTAGCTCCAGCTTGTCACGTGGTACACCCAAGCAGAGACTGTGGAGAATTTCAACTTTTTTTTCAGCAGGTCAGACAGATGTTCTGATATCATCTGTGTCCTGGTGTTCACTGATGAAATTACTCTTTTATGCTATAAGCAAGTGAATCAATGTACATAAAATGAGTTTTCTGAGATACGAATATTTGAGATATGCAAGGTGAGGACAAGATGCTGGGATGCCAATAGGACACAGCAGTGGAACTCATGGCATTACACATTTTTGCAGAATCTTTGACAAACCTATTCTGAGAAAATGCCTTAGGGTGTCCTACTCATTTTTGAAAGAAAACTTGGGGTTCTGTTTTTAAGAAAAAGAAAACTCCTGCCTGTCTTGTCATGTGTTGCTTTAAACACAACAGGAAATTTAGCACCACACAGCCACTGTATCAACTCCCCTTTCTTCCCCTGCCCAAGCCAGTGAAATGAGGAGTAGAATCAAAGTAAAACTTGTGTGTTGAGATAAGAACAGTTCAGTAATTGAAAATGAATTAAAAATCAATAATAATGATAAATTGGTAAATAATAGTAATAATGATAAGAAAAAGGGAAAAAAAAACCAAGTCATTCACAATGCAATTGCTCAGCACCTGATGCCACACCCCCCATCCCAAACCCTAATTGGCCGCCCTTGTGGTAACTCCCATCTGTTCATACACTGGGCATGATGTTCTGTGGTGTGGTATCTTTTTGGTCAATTCAGGTAACCTGCCTCAGCTGTGCTTCCTCCCAGTTTCTTTTGCATTCCTCCTCACTGGCAGAGCATGAGACAAGAAAAAAGCTTTTGACTTAGTATAAACACCACTCTGCAAAAGCCAAAACATCAGTGTGTTGTCAACACCATTCTCACTCTGAATCCAAAACACAGCACTGTAACAGCCACTGAGAAGAAATTTACTCTAGCTGAAACCAAGACAACATATTAGAAAATAAAAGAAAGAAACTCAGCAAAACAAACCAAACAAAAATCCCCAACAAACACCGTTTTGTGCCTGCAGAGGAAATCTGCATCTGTGTGATATCTGTTCAAGGTATGTCTGTGTCCAAGCCTTAGCTGGGGAGTAGTTTAGTGTCTATGGACTACAGAATGAGAAGTTTGAATGGTCATATCAGTTTGTGTAAACACAGAAAAAGGGATAAGGTATTTCAGGAAGGTGTGAACATTATGTGGATGAATTAATAGAGAAGTGAAAGAATAACTAAGAGGGAGTGTTGAGATTGAAGAAGAACATTGTGTAACATTAAATTATTCAAGCAAATAAATTGTTGGATGCCAACAAGCTAAATGCAAATTAAATGCTACTTAACAGAAAGAGTGTGGCAAAGTTAAAAAAGGATGGTGAAAAAATGGTGCTCTTCAAAGAAAACTTACAAGAGTTTAAAAGAAGTACCTATTATCAGACAAGCAGACAAAAGAAAAGAGAAAAAAAGGAAAAAAACTTTATAGAAAACACACCAGTTTTAATTGGTTGGGGAAAAAAATCAGAAATATAGTCAAAAATATAAAATTAAATGAGACAGCTAAAAATGTGGAATGCTGAAGATTGCCTAAAGCAGCAGGGTGCCCAGAGCCAACTTTGACAACAAAGTTTCAAAATCATTGTGATCTGCAAATTATTTAAGTACAGTAACTTTGCAGCACTTGTTATTTCCTATTTCTGTGACAACGGGCTAATCCTTTGCTGGTTTATCAGGAAATACCTTTTTTTCAGCAGGTTTTCTGAAAAATACATTTTTAGAACTTAAGTTTTTATTCAGCATACACAATTTCTGACAAAAAAAAATTTACAATGCCGTTTCCTACTTGTGCTATTTATAAGGTCTTTCAGAATACTTAGGGCATTAGATCTCTGTATTTCATTAACCTAAGTGACAGAATTTGTTCCAAAATTATTTGATTAAAGAAAATGAAAGAAGTGAGGACTTGAGCTGTTTCTTTTTTTTTCATACAAAACAACAAAAAAGGTGGATATTTTGCCTTGAAACATACTATTATATATATATAAATGCTCTATATATTTGTCTATATATTTCAACGTTTAATTATATTTAGCTAATGACATATCTAAATTATAGAACTCTACGTTTGAGTTAGTGTCATCTCATTGCAGAGAAATAGGCTGCTCTTAAATATCATTCCTGTAACCATAAAGTAGCTACCTGAAAAAGATCAGTTGCATTGTATTTATTTATATCATTTCTAATTTTTTTTTTTCCCTAAGGGCCTGAGATGAAGAGTTTAGCTCTTTACTTGAAGTAAATCCCACACAGCTTGTCTGGAATAGGACATCCCTACTAGATGCCTGTTAAAATAGTAGGGAAAAACAAACGCATCTTTCCTCCCCACATGAAGGACCAATACTAACAAGACTTTTTTTTCACTTACTGTCTCTTAACAAGAGGTATTTGAAGACACAGCTGCTCACTCTAAGCCAAAACATCTTTTTCTCATGAGGGAAAATGATGAGACCAGGTGAAAACAAAAACATGCTAAAACTGGCCACTTCCTTTAGATTTTCGTTTTCTACCTGGCACATCTATGACTTTTATTAATTGATTAATTATTTTATCAGCTCCCATGATATTGCATGCATGGTTCATGTACTTGCCTTGTACTTTGGAAGGCTATATTTAGATTTCTAGTGAACCTGTCCTCATGATATGTTAACAGCTCCTCAGAGTCTATGTAAGTCCCTTGAGTTTATCCTTTGTTCTTCTCTAACCAGTTAACACCATGTGTATAAGCTCAGAGTCAACTAGTTTCCATCACCATTTCAGAATAACAGAATGGGTCAGGTTGGAAGTGACCACTGGTGGTCATCTGGTCCAATCTCCCTGTTCCAGCAGGGCTGTCCTGGAGCACATGGGATAGTACTGTGTCCACATGACTCTTAAATATCTCCAGTGAGAAAGACTCCACAACTTCTCTGGGAAATCTGTTTCAGTACTCAGTCTCTTGCACAGTGAAGAAGTTCTTTCTTATATTCAGGTGGCATTTCCAGTGCATCACTTTCTGCCTCTTACCTCTTGTCTTATTGCTTTGCACCACTGGGAAGAGCCTGGTTCCATCCTCTGGACACCCTCCCTTCAGATTCTTTTAGACCTTAATGAGGTCTTCTCTTAGTCATCTCTGCTCAAGACTAAACAGGCCCACCCCTCTCAGCAGTTCCTTGTAAGAAAGGTGCTCCAGTCCCTTAATCATCCCCAGTGACCTCTGCTGGACCTGCTTCAGGAACTCCATATCTCTCTTGTCCTGAGGAGCCCAGAACTGAACACAGCACTCCAGATGTGGCCTCACCTGGGCTGCGTAGAGGGGCAGAATCACCTCCCTTGACCTGCTGGCAATGCTCTTCCTAATTCATCCCAGGATACCATCAGCCTCCTTGACTCACAGGGCACACTGCTGACTCATGGATGGCTTGTTGTCCACCAGGACCAAGAGGTCCTTCTCTGAAGACCTTTTTTTCTGTCAGGTCAGCTCCCAACCTGTACTGGTAGGTTGTTCTCCTGGTACAGGATCCTGCCTTTGTTGAATTTCAGACAGTTCTTCTCTGCCTGTCTCTCCAGCCTGTCAATATCCATCCGAAGCACCCTCTGGGCCATTCCTCCCAGCTTTGTGTCACCAGTGAACTTGCTGAGGAGGCATCTGTCCCTTCATCCAAGCCATTGATGCAGAAGTCAAACACTACTGGGCCCATAATTGAATCTTGGGGAACACCACTAGTGACAGGCCTCCAATTAAACTCTGTGTCACTGATAAAAACCCTTTGGGATCTGCTGTCCAACCAGTTCTCAATCCACTTCACTGTCCACTCATCCAGTGCACACTTTCTGACTTTGCCTATGAGGATATTCTAAGAGACAGAGATACAAGCCTTGCTGAAGTCAAGGTAAACAATATCCACTACTCTTCTTTCATCCATTCAGGCAATTCTTTAATCCTAAAAGTCAGTCAAGTTGGTCACAGCTGATACAGATAAGCTGGCAGTTCATATACCACTTTAAGGTACAGTCTTGCTTTCTGTGGCTTTGCTTTATATTTCTTCTATACTGCAGCTGAAAACCATGTCTTCAGTAAAATATAACACATGTGAAAATTTGAAGTACAATGTAATAATTTTTTAATGTTGTAGGGCAGCTTAAAATCAAGTAAATCCTCAAGAAGAACCATGGAACTATGAATATTTTCCCTGACTCTTAGAGAGTGTGTAAGTTAGCTTGTATTTCCATAAATATCATATGTGAGAAAGAACAGCCAGTGAAGGCCTTACATCTCTCTTGTATCTCTGAATGTAGATTATTACCTAATTGAAGCTCTGTTAGAGTGTTTCAAAATGTCTGAGGAGATTAATAATGCCACCACAACATTTCTCCAAGGAAAGCCTCTTATTTTCCACTTTGTCACTATAGGGGTCTGGTTTAGTTGTACTGCTTGCTGGCTTTTACTGTTTTTCTAGCCTGACAGATATACTTCTACTGACATAGAAGCTTCACTATGCTAATATTTTAGTATTTCTTCTTTTTTTTCATCATAGAATCTTTCGTTATTACCTGAAATATTTCTTTATACTCCTTGAAACAACCTGTATTATGCAGTTGTGTTGGAACAAATTACAGCACCTGGCCCCAAGTTCGTGTCACACATTGTATACCAGAATATTTCCTACACACATGTGTGTGCTTTGGCTGATCCTTACTAACCCTGCCAATTTCATTTATAGCTCAGTGGACAATGTTGTTCCACCTCCTATCACATATCCTACCACATTTTTCTCCTCTACTAGAGGATCCTTTCTTCTGGTGACAAAGACAATCTGATACATTAACCTACCAATTTCTTTCAAAATGATATGCAAAATTTTCAGTCTTCCAGAAACTAAAAAGATCCCATAAGTTTAAGGAGATTTCTTCCCCTGTGATAAATTAATTTTGGAGATAAAGATCATCCCCTTTGTTTTCTAAGTAGGACAATAAACAATAGACTATCTATGTGTTCCATTTGCCTCAATGGTTAGAAAAAATTTTGTGCTAATATGTAGTAGAAGAGACCTAAATAGATAGTCAAAACTTGGTTTTTCTAGTTTTTTGTGCCATTTTTGGAATTATTTTGCATTTTTCATGTTAACCACAGGGATAAAATCAGATGAGTGATACTTACAGTTTACCTTTGAATTCACCATAGTGGTAATTTTTTCTAGTGTGACAACCAGTATTCTATATGTGGATCTCATTCTTCAAGCAATTTACCATCCATGGTTTTTGATGTTGTAGGATTCTATTTGATTCATAAATATGGTCTACATTCTTGGAAGTTTTCAGGATATTCTATCATTGTGGCTTTGTTATGAATTTTTGTTTAGTGCTGTTTCATATTCATTATTCTACATATTATTTGCTACCTTATTTATTTCAAAAAGTGCTCTCATACTGAACTAAACTGTTGCAATTCATAGATGTCTTCTTTTTATGTATATGCTTGTCAGTTTTTCTATGACTTAGTGCAGTAGAACAAACAATTAATGAACCTTTATCAATTTGATGTTGTTATGATACCCTTTCAAATTTTTATACTGCTGCACTCATACTCTTGGTGGAGCTTTTGTTTTATTTATCACATTTTGCTAAGTATATGCACTGCTTTTATTATCTGCATTTCAAACACATATAAAGCATTGTCAGAAAAGGAAAAAATATCTAATAAATCTTACTGTTTTTCAAAGAGCAGAAAAGTGTCATACACAATGCCATAAATATAAACCCATTCATTTCCACAGCAAAAAATGCATTTTTATATTTATGTCAGTGCTGGGTTATGTCTATCACTTCCACTTCTAATAACTAAGAAGCAAAAGTTGTTTAGAAAAATAAAACATAGACTTGTAAAATTTGTGTCTGAAAAATGCAGTAATTACTAGATATGCAAAAATAACTTCTGGGGTTTGCTGTCTATCTATCCACTGAAATTCCTGCTATCGAAAGAAAATACTGAAACTGCATGAGGAAAACTAGATATCTAAATATTTTACTACTAAACATTAATCATATGTATAAAATACTACCCAATATTGTTAATGTGCAATTAGAAGCATGGGTATTTATTCTTCATTCTTTTAAGTTTTCCTCCTTTGTTCTGTGCTAGAAGAATCTACTTTCTTTCCATTTGGAAAGGAGCTTTCTAGCTAGGGTATAAGTAGTCAATGAATCGTAAAGCCACTCTGTTTTTTTGTATTTGACAATATGTCCTGGCTATAAGTTATTCAGTACTATAAGGAAGGGGAACTCAGATCTTTCTACAGAAATTGTTCAATTTTTGTTTTATTGAGTAATGAAGCTCTTACAGAGCCACTAGGAACATGACTGGATGTCCAAAGTATTTAGCTGCTCAACTATAATTTGGTAAACCTGGCATTTACTGTATTGAGTATTCTTGGTGTTTTGCATTCAAAGAATTTATGGAAGCATGCAGCCTGAGAAATTAGCATCCATTTCTTTCTCACTCTCATTGTAGCCCAGTGAATGTTCAATGTGAAAAGTGCAATAGCTTCAACAGAAGGGAATGACATCATGTAACAGCCACCTCCAGTAAAAAGTGCTTTCTCTATCCTTGTCTTCTTAGCAGCCACATGGTAAAGAAAGGAACTAACTTTAAATCTCCTGAGGCAATGAAAGCAGACCTGTGTTAAGGACAGGTCAATTACATGTTCTTTGCATAGCATTAAGCAGGTGTGCTACACAACCCCATGATGTGGAATAATTGAATTGGTCTTAGAATTAGACACTCCATATTTTAAAAAGAGGAAGTGTCAGAAAAAGAATCACCCTTATTCAATTTGGTCTTAAGTTTTCCATTGTGGATTTAAAAGCTGTTTACATGAGGTTACGTAGACTCTATTTGGGACCAGTTTTGAATTTCATAAACTGCCTGAAAACAATGGAAACTGATACAAATTATTGAAATGACAGTGCACTGAAGTGTGAGCAAAAAAGAACTTACATAAATATTAATTTTATTCTTGATGAATTACTACAAAAAGAAGTTAAATCTAAATAGGTTAAAGGGGAGGTTTATGTGCTGACTTTTAAAAATGCTGCACTGTTTTATGACAGAAACATTTGAGAAAAGGTTCAGGGAATTGGTCACAGCAACAAGCCTGAGTTCAAGATGTATTTGGACATTGCTCTCAGACACATGAAGCGACTCTAGGGGATGGTCCTGTGCAGGTCCAGGAGTAGGACTTTGATGATACTTGTGGAACCCTTCAAACTCAGGATATTCTGTGATTCTATGATTTTAAGATGGAAATGTAAGTGTCCCTGTCATTTTTGCTTATGTGCCAGCTAGTTGCAATCTCTGGGGTAAATGCAATTCTTTATACTCACCCTGCATTTAGATGATTGCTAAATATTATTTTCTTTTCCCTTCCCAAGACACGAAAGGGTTCTTTTTTAGCAACCAAAGTATACAGTAGATTAGGAATTGAGAGTGAACATGATATAATGCTCAATCATCAGCTTAAAAAGCAGAAGGAAAGCAAAAAGTTCTGAAGAAATATCATAAAGAATCTATTAACTGACTTAGAAATATGAAGACTCTTCTGATAGACCTAAACCGTAGCAGCTCTTCTTCTGGATGTAACTCTACATTGCCTATTTTCCTCTTTGAAGGTTTTTTTTTTAAAAAAAAAAAAAGGATTGAACTAGAACAGAAATTTAATCCAAAGAAAACAAACAAACAAAAAAGCTGATAGCCAAAGAGTAAGTTGGAATTGTTCTATTTTCTTCTTTATTTATACACATTTAATTCTTCTTTCTTCAGCTCTTCTAAACTGTATGGATAATGCTCTCTGTTGCTCTGATCTTTGCAGTTATTTGCCATGTTTAAAAGCTGTTATACCTGTTTATTTAGTTAATTTGGTAGCAACTCCTGTCCACCAAAAGCTTCTCTGCAGCAAAGAATCTAGCTAACAAAATAAATTTTCTTGTGCAAGGAAATTGTCTAGAGTTCTGAGATCATTCAAGAACATTCTATGAATGCCCATATGTGTCCAAAAAGTAAGAAGGTGAAGGAATATCTACTAGTCATGGATCTTCAGGGATTTATAACGACTTATAAACACAAAAGAAACACAAAAACCCAGGTGTTGACATTATAAGGTATATTCTTATGTTGGTAATGGAAGAAAAATTATTTCCTGAATAAAATTGTATTGATTAAGGTGGATACAGTATATTTTTAAAAAATAAGCTTGCTGTTAGTTATAAACAATAGAATTAATATAAAAATAAATAGAACTTTCTTTTTTCCTGAAATTACTCAAACTTTTTGCTGTGTTAATACAACACAAAGCATTTATCTTGATACCATTAATCTTGTTAGTCTAATTTTCTGTGTTTATGTTTAACTGGAAAAATATAAAACAAGGTGGTGGGCCATTACTTAATATTTCAGATTCACCCACCATTGAAGTCAGTAGAATTTGATATTATTCATGCAGTCCACTAAGGAGAAAAAAAGCCCAACAAAGCAAGTATGGCAGTTTAAAAATTAAATGCATGTATTTATTATAAAATCTAATGTAAACCTGCCCTCTTTCAAGTTAAAACCATTATCCTTTGTACTGTCACTATCTGCTTGTATAAAAGTTCCTTCCCTTCCTTTTTATAAGACCTCTTGAGTAATGGCAAGGTAGGTCTCCCTGAAGGATTTGCTTCTTCATGATGCACAACCCCAACCCTCTCAGCCTGTCCTTGTAGGAGATGCCTTCTAACTATCTTCCTGGCCCTTCTCTGAACCCATTCTAACCCTAAGGTTCAAGACCTTCTTCTGTTGAGGACCCCAGAGGTGGATGCAGCACTCCAAGTAGGGTCTCATGAAGGGGAGAATCATCTCCCTCAACCTGCTGGCCACGCTGCTTTTGATGCAGCCCAGGATGAGGTTGGCCTCGTGAACTCACACAGAGTTCTCATATCCGTCTTTTCATCCCCAAGAATCCCCAAAGTGCTTCTCCTCAGGGCTGCACTAAATGACTTCTTCTCCCTGTTTGCCCTCAGGAATGGAATTTCCCTAATACAGATGCAGCACTGTGATACCCTGTTTTAATTTTCACTTGCATTACAGTGCTGCTGCAAAAGGAACTTTTAATTGTATCTTCTAAATTGCCCTGTGAGGAATATGTGAATATCTAGTCTTCCCACATCTGCAGTATATTAGATTCAACAGATTGCAAAGAGGAAGAAAGGAAGGAAATTATGATACAGGGTTGTATGTCTCTTATTACCTGTAGTTTTCTACAGTGGAGAAGTTACTATGAAAGGTAGTCATATTAAGTTATCTTTCTTTCTTATACTTTATCTGTGGTCCCTAACTTCAATGTGTTAAGAATCTACTACAGTTAATTTGGCATGGTAGGCTGTAGTTTCACCTATAAGGAAGGAAATAAAGTATAAAGTGTTACAGTAAGTTTTCCCCTCATTTTTGGGTAAAATAAGGTGCATTCTAGGTGAGTCTGCATCAGTTCATTGACTTGAATGTCAGTTTCTCTTCTTGAGCCATATGTATTCATCTGAATCACAGAGTCATTGAGGCTGGAAGAGACATGGAAATCATCTTGCCCACACCACCCTGCTGAAACAGGGTCACTTACAGACAGCCAGGATCTTATCTAAATGGCTTTTTAATACCTTCAAAGGACACTCCACAGCCTCTGTGCAACCTGTACCAGTGCTCACTTGTCCTCAGAGTATGTGTTTTCAGTTGGAGCATCCTGTGTTTCAGCTTATTATTATCTATTCTGTCACTGAGCACTAAACACTGAGCACTTCACTCTCAGAAGTGCCTGTTCTCCACCTTCTTTACACACTTCCTTCATACACATGGATGAGCTGTCCTCTGAGCCTCATATTCTCCAGGTTGAACATTCCCAACTCTCCCAACCTTTCCTAATATATAGGTGCTCCATCTCCTTCATCATCTTTGACGCTAGACTCTTGTGAGAGCCTGATAAACACAAGGGAATGTTTTCAGATGTACAAAATGAGTCTGATGATTCAAACACCATATTTTCTGTAACACTCTACCACCAAAGAGGGTTTTTATTGCACATATAAATAACTTCAAAGATGGTAGTCCTCCTGCATCTAAACACTTCTGTTTTCTTTTTCTTGTTCTCTCTGTCCACCCTACAGCTTTTACCCTTTTTATACATTATTGTTTAACAGTTGCCATTTCAGATTTATCTTTCACAGTTGTTTCATTGACTTACCTTTCAATTTTGCCTCACCTGTCAATTTTGCCTTCAATAAATAAATGCTATTATAGCGTCTTCTTAAGCTTTCTGAATCATTTTCTCTTTGTGCTCAGTTCTGGCTTTATATTTTTTAAAAATGCTGGTCCAAAAAACATTATGATGTTGATGCATCAGCATCCTAATTATACCTTTCAAGCTTTTACTGATTTTCCCTGAAAGGCCATATTTTCTATGTCTAAGTTCTTTCATATACATGTAAAGGATTGAGAGTGTGAAATAACAGTCATTATACCACTTATGGCAGAAGTGAGGAGCATTGAGCTGTTACAATATCTACTTACTCACTGTCTTTGAACTTTAGTGGTGTAAGAGCAGAATTGATGTATTTGGTCTGGAATGGAGTTCATTTTCTTTGTAGCAGTGGGTACGTTGCTGTGCCTTGGATTTACAACTAAAATTGGGTTGATAGCCCAGCAGTGCTTTGGCTGTTGTTAAGCAGTGCTTGCACAGCACTGATATTTTCTTCCTACCTGTTTGTCCTTGCAGCAGGAAGCCTGAGGGTGTACAGCTGCTGGGAGGAGCTGGGGCAGATGACAAATTGGCCAAAGGTATAATCTATATCATAGGGTATCAGGCTAAGGAGTAAAAGCTCAGTAAGAGGAAAAAGAAGCAAAGACATTCATGGCTATGAGTATCTGTCTTTCCAAGTAACTGTTGCACATGATTTTAAGGCTAAATTGGCTAAATACCTACCTACTAATGGGAAGTTGTGCATAAATTCCATATTTTGCCTTTCTTGTTATTTGGGCCTTTTTTTTTCATTTATTAAGTTTTTTGTTTTGATTGACCACTTTTTGGCTTCTGCTCTTCCAATTCTGCACCCATACCACTGAGTGAGCAAGCACCAGTTCTTAGGTCCTGGCCAGAATGAACCTACCACAGGTGAAATTGCTAAGTTCCCTCACGTATATCTTCAATGCTTGTCTAGTGGCCTCCCACATCTCAAAAATATCTCAAGAAATGTGTTCTGAAGATATGTCTGAAGAAAACTATGGGGTGAAGACAGCTATATCAAAATCAGATTAAGAAAAAGGAAACCTTAAATTGTGGCATATTCAGTGCCCTCAAGAAAACCAATATGGAAATTTTTCAATGTAAAGTGAAAAAAAAATTAAGGTTCCAGATATATTATTAAATCATTTAAATTAAATTAATAAATGAATTATTAGTAAATTAATTATTAATTTAATAAATTAAATTAAATTTAACTGTCACTCTAAACACTCAATAATAAAAGTATTCCTGGTAAGAACTGGAGCAAAGCCCTCACTTATAATTGCTATATTGTTTTAAAATAACCAACTAAAAAATGGAAATTTGATGAGATTTCTAGAAATAGAATTTCATATAGTAGCATTTTATTGACCCAGTTACAATGGTGCAACAACAAAAATGCACCAAAATGGCACCCAACCCAAAAAAAAGCCAAAAAGCAACTCCCAAAAATACTATTTCAGATTTAGAATAGAAAACCAATAGAAAATTAAACACATATTAGTATGCAAACCTTCATATGTTATAACATTTTTATATATTCCAGCAGCAAACATTTCAAGATCTTTTGGCTGTATTGCAAAAAAGGAATAGACTTCTCTCATGAGTCTTTTTTTCGCTATTGTTCACTGCCTTAGGAATACTTAAGCATAAAACTTTATGCTTTGATGTTATTTAATTTATTTTTGGGGTTTTTTTTTGCTAACAGAGCAGACTTTAGAAACTCAAAAAAAATTTAACTTGAAATAGTTTTTAATTATCAAGAATTTTATTTTTATTGAAGGCATTTATTTTTTTTTTTTCAAATTTTTTATTCTTTAAAGTGATATTATGAATATCAAATGTTTTCATCTCATGAGCTAGGCCCCAACAAACAGAATTTAGAATTGTGGTTATAACCAGTGAAGGTGTTATGGAAACTTTGCCTTAGTCTCAGCCTTGATAAAAAGTGCCATGGATTTTTCTAAGCCTAAGATTTGTAGCAATCAATTTAGATGTTATTGGTTTCTCAGAAGCTGTGGAATGACAGGGGTGTAGATTTAAGATGGACATGAAACTATAGCCTACCATGCCAAATTAACTGTAGTAGATTCTTAACACATTGCAGCTAGGGACCACAGATAAAAAAATTTTACTCACTAGCACTACAGATTGTGTAAAAAAGTAATTTTTTGTTACAAGTTTTAAAATAGTTTCTTCCCTACTAAGGAGCCTTCTTCAGCATGTTTCACTGATAAATGCCCTTAGGATTGAGCTGTGTATTAAGTTATATCCTGCCAAAAATAGTATGCAATCTTCTATGTGGCATGGGATTTAGCTGGCCTATATTTAGGTATCTGTATGTGACCTGTATAGCAATGCAACCACTTTGTCACTGAAGAGCTGGTCAATATACTCACTGGAGTCTGGAGAAATGTTCAGTGTAGCCTAAAGCAGCCATCCCCCTGTGATGTCTAGACTCTATAGATCTAGATTTCATCAACTGTATTGACTAGACCTCTGCTAGATGCAATAGGTGCTTATAGATTTAGATCACATAAAGACTCTTCCATTGTAAAACCTCTGAAGATTGGGCAACCAAAATACCTCCTCACTTATAATTGTTAGTAATTCTTTATTCTCTTTCCTTATTGACCTGAGAACAATAAAAAGTACTAGCTCTACTGCTGTGGCACAGACATCTACCACTGGAACATGAATCCAAAATTTTGCATATATTTATACTTAATAAGTTAAACCTAGCAATACTTGCTAGTTTCTAGGTCTCAATACACATTCTGCTACCTAAAGAGTTCTGCAAGAAAGTGTTATACCTATTTACTGAGCATCTAAGATTAAACTAGGACTCGTGGCACAGAACTAGTAGGAATTTTTCCCTCATCAGCTTATTCCATTCCTTTCACCTTATATATCAGTGGTAGTTTACCTAAGCATGCTATATTTTGTATTTTTTCTAGTTCTGTTCTTACGCTTCCCTTCTTCCTCTCTAATTTGGCCTACATTTGCATCATCCTTTCTGTATCCTGCTTCTTTATAGTGCTTTCCTCTTTTCCTGAATATGTTTTCTTCAGTTTCTTCCATTTATTACTTGTTCTAGTAAAGCAATTAGTTTTTCTGTTTATCCACTATATTGATGCAGTAAACTTGGGTACTATGGTTAAATATTAAGTAATATATATTGTCCTTTCAGGAAATAGTTTCCAGAAAGGAAAGTATACAGGATAAAAAAAACCATGAATGATGTGCTAATCTGGATTATTCCAGATTCATTATTCCCACATGCATAACACTTAAAGTCTTCATATTAACAATGAAAAATTAAGAGGTCAAAAGATGTGTTTGATTTTTCAGTGTTCGGTTTCCAGTCTTTAAATTGTCTTCCAATCTTTAAATTGAAAGACAAGACTGTAGACTCACTTTCCAAAAGAACTTTTAGAATATTTCAGAAAAAGCATTAAAGGATCTGCTGATCATGTATTCATGTTAAGCAATTGTCCAAATCAGGTAAGCAACTCACAGAAATGAGGTAAAATATGTATCTTCATGCTAATGAAAACCAGCTCTCACAGACTATCAAACAATTAAATGATATAATGAGAGACTAGGATCAAGCTTCTCTATCATGAGTACACATAATATTCTGTGTTTTCAGAAACTCAACTACTCAGTCCATACTGTCATGCAACTTCACCTGACTGATTTACTGGGTTCAGTGCACTCAGCCGTGGAGGATCAAGCACACCAAAATAAACTCCAGTCAAAAGCTGTGGAGTGTAGCAGAATACCATGTCCAAACAAACTTTACCAGAAGTCACATTTTCTACTTGCAGATAAACTCTCTTTTACTCTTTTTCCACCTGGGAATTTTTTGAGGGCCTTTCTCTGTCACAGATGAGGAAAAAATGCCTCATCATGGTCTTCTCATGTTTATTCTGTTAAAACCTCAACAACAGAAGACCTGCTATGTTTCAAAAGTCACAATTTTCGTTTTAAGCAAAAGGTAAAATTCTGGCATTTGATTTCAATAGATATTTGACAGTGAAATACAAGTGCATCTTTGTCTTCCTAAACAGTGGGCTAAAAAAAAAAAAAACTCAAATTTTGGTCTTGAAAATATGATACTAAAAATATATTCTTTATGTATGATGTCAAAATTTTTCAATTTGTATATTGCATATCAAAAGGTATGAAAACAAAATATTTTTATATAAAAAACAATTATTTCAGGTGTAACTCATCAAGAGACAAACTTGATGAAAACTTTTGAGCACAAAAGTTTTTTTATCAAATTATGAATACCTGGAATTTTCTTTCAGTGTGGAACATTAAATCTGAATAATTTGTTTCTGTGATTAGCACTTATGGTGGAAAGATGGATGTAGAAGAAATATAACAGACCCCTCAAAGGTAAAAGATACTGCCATGATGGGGCCTCACTCTTCACAGATGGAATTGGCATTGCAAGAATGCCATTGGAAAGGACAGCTCTCTGGCTATATCTTCATTCACCATTTGAGTCAGAACCTCAGGACAGACCTTAGATGTTTCAAGATCAAGGATGTGTTCCTGCACATTCACCTGTTTATACCAGCTCTTGCCATATAAGCTCGCTGATACCAAGGTTGAGAATAAAACTTTGACCATATAATTTGTGTGGATAGAATGATGGCAGTATCAAAGAAAAAATATGAAATCCTGGATTTCTCCCTGATACGAACACAGAAGAACAATTATGAAGAACAATAGGACCAAGTATTGGAGAAGAGGCCAGAACTTTGTCTCTTACAGACGTTGCCACAGAAGCCAGAAATGTAGGAGATGTTGATGAAGGGCTGGTAATGTCAAAGATGGGGACAGACCTTTAGCTGTGTCAGATGGTTGCTATGGAGCACTGGCTCTTTTAGAGAAGAGGCTGGAGCTCTGGCTGTATCAGAAATGAGGATGGCACTGACTACACCAGTGTTTGCCTCTGATACTTGTCTATATTAAATATAGCCAGGATGGACACCTGGGTTTTTCAAACCTGGGCATACAGACCTAGCTATGTTAATATTTGCCACAGAGTTATTATTTTAGCAGGAATAATCCATATAGCAGGATGAAATTTCCAATATATCTGTTATTTACCATGTATGCTAGATTAAAATACAGGGTTTTTTAAAAAATACTTTTTAGATAGAGATTGATCTCTGACCTTAGTGGAGAATGACATCTACTTCTGTCTGGGATTAATATTGATATGTGTTGTCAGAAACATACAAGAACCCTTGATAGGACCCACTCTGCTATTACTCTGTATCTCTGATATAAGACACAAACAAGATTAAAGTACATGCTTGTTTTGTGTGTGGTTAAAATGGTGTGCTGATCACATCAAACATAATGAATCTATATTAATATAAATATTTATCCTATTTACTTGTCTAAGTCATATACATGCACCAAGTTATATTAGGTAACACAAAAATCTGATTATAATAAAAAACAAGCATCTAGTACTTGATTTTATAAAAAGATAATAATCACTATACAAGGTAAAATGGGAATGTAATCCTATATTTTCAGATGTCCATTTGAAAAAATTTTCCCTGCTGGATTACTTGCTCCCAGAGAGTAGCAGGATGTTCTTAACGTGCATTGATTTTGTTATGGCACTGCACTAAAATACATTTATTGAAAAGTCTTAATCGTGTTTCAAATTTTTTTCTGAAAGTCTCTCTCAACATATATATGTAATCAAAGTCTGTGTAGTCCAAAATAACCAGAAGAGTGTTATTGAAATTATCCAAGCTTCTGATCTGGTCAAGGTGACAAAGTACTTCTAGGCACTTTGCATGTAAAATAAAATCCATGCCCTTCATAAATTTATGAAAGCTTATGCTACAGAAAAGATAAAATAGAGTAGAATTCTTGTAAGTCTATGGCAGTTTTTAAATAAGTGAAGAAGTACAGCAAAATAATTTATTTTGAAAAATCTAATTATCTTTCTATATGGAAGGTGAGTGATTCTTTCCACATAAAAAATGGAGTAGGTGAGTTTTGGTTTTTTTTTTTTGTAGTTCTTGTCCTAGAATATGATCAAACAACTATAAATATTCAAGTTGCACCCAAGTGGTTTTTCCAAAAGTTATAGTGTTTTTAAAAGTAGCAAATGTTCATGGTCATAGTTAAGAGCTACAGTAAAAGGTGCAGTGTCTTCATCATTTGAGCCTAGTCAGTAATTTTTCCTGAGAGTCTGTGTGACAGATAATTATGAGCCCCAGCTCTGTAAGATCTTGTTCTACTTTACCCTCACTACTTGTATCAGTCAGTACTGGACTGGCCAGAGCCCAGAGGCAGACATTACTGGGAAGAAAATAGTCTGTCTAGATGAAACTGGAGAAAAGACAACTTTCCCTGATGGAGGGAAGGAAGATGAAGTTAAAATTTTCATGTTATTGAGCACTATCTACTTTTCTTTTTAATTGTTGTTTAAAAAAATGATATCATGTGTGTAATTAACTGAAGCTTGAGAAGCTGTGGTCAGATCCGTGTCAGATGACATTGTATCGCATTACATATACTGAAACAGACAGCATTTTAAATTATAAAGAAAGCTGGATCTACTGTACATGACATGCCCTTTTAAAAGGCTTGTTTTTTACTTTATTAATTAATTCTCTGAGGTTGTTTATATTTAGCCATCAGCTCCATCTGGGCCAGCAGCAAGATACCTCATGAAGGCACAGATAATGAGCTGTTGCACTTTGATACAAATGCCTTGTGTTTTGTTATCAAAGTCTGTTTCTAAGTCTGTTCAAACTTTCAGATGCAGATAAAATGGGATACAGAAGAGTAAATATGGAAACTAATGAAAATTTTCCTTCCTTTGATAATAAAGCAATGGTGTAGGAGGGCAACAAGGAATTCTCCAATTCATTCCTACCTGAAAGGCTCTGCAGAAATTCTTCCTCAGCAGTTCTGCATTCCTTCATGGATAGATTTAGCATTGTGCAGTACATGACTTAAAGTCTTATAAAAGAATTTTGCTAGTTGCAGCCTTTCCCATCTGTTCTTAGTCCCGAGATCTGCACTGTGTTCTTCTGTGTGCTTTGGAAAATATGCACAGGGTCTTTTCACACTTCTGGAAAAAGAAAAAAAATTAAAATCTTTTGTGTGACCCTTAAAAACCTGACTGTAGTTTGCCTTTAATGTGGTTTCTCAACTAAGCAGCATGACCCATAATGCATAGGTTATGTTCCTTACCACAATTATCTAAAATAAAATCGCATATTATGTTCACCTGTATATTCTATTAAGAAGACATTCAATTGTTTACAATGACAATTCCCGTTAATTAAGCAGCTTGTGTTTTGTTTACATAGCTGCAATGAAAATTTGGAAGGGAATAGAAACAGACCAGTTGGAGAGGAAGTTATGGTTTTAATACTTGTTGATAGATGTTTATTTTGTAAGCATTTGAAACTTAATAGTGCACACACACATATATGAAAGTATGTCCTGTCTGTTGAACAGATAGTTCAGCTGGCAAGAGAAGAGATCAGTTGTTGGATAAAATTCTTCTACCAATTAAAATGAATTATTTGCTGCTGTGATCTCTCTAAATACAACTAGGTCAAAGGAAGACAAAAATAATTCCTAGCAGGAGATAATCAGCACAGATATTAATTTAATAGAATAAGACAGATTGATTTATTCACTAGATATATGCAGGTTAGGCCTCTGAGCTCACGTTGTCATTTAAAAACATCTCTGTCCTTCTGTGCCTGTAAAGAATTATGTTTTGAAGGTTATTTTGTATCCAAGGTGATTTCTTTTTTCCCCCTCTCTCCCTGTGCCAGTATATGAATGTATATACAGACATAAAAATATTTATCTATTAAAAGCAGTCTTTCAAATATCATTTTACTATTGGAAGATGTAAACATATTGCTCTCACATTGTACATTTCAGTACAGTCTGAATATCACAAAGGAAGAGAAAATTCTGACAGAAATTTTACACTATTCTTTCATGATGGGGGGGTGGTATGGGAGGGGGATGTTGCTACACTCACTATGAAAAAAAAGAATTTAATTTTATAAAAATTTACTTTAAAAGTGCCTTCCTAAGCAGTTTATTAGAAGTTAAACATTGTCTGAAAATTTTAAGAATGTGTCGTAGTCTATCTTCTGACCTGTCAGCTTTCCCCCCAGCTTTATAAGCTGAACATGATGCCATACGGTATGGAATATCCCTTTGGCCACTTGAGGGGTCAGCTGTCCTGGATGTATCCCTGCCACTCCAGCCTTCTCACTGGCAGGACATGACAGGTTAAGAAGTCCTTGACTTAATATAAACACTTCTTAACAACAACTAAAATATCAGTTTGCTATCAAAACACTTCTCTTACAAAATCCAAAACTCAATGTACCAGTTAGTAGGAAGAAAACTAGCTCTACCGAAATACCATTAGTTATTTTTGTCAATACCTATGAAAATTCCCATCTTCTATCTTAAAGGAACTTTAGAGATTGGGTCATGTTGAGGAAGTAATGACATTGTCTGGGACAGATACTTGAAATACAATTGGAGCTTTGGAGCTTTGTCTGAGACATTATGTTAGACAAAATTCTAATAGTATTATTTTATTCCTTTATGCCTTTGCATTCTGTTAACTATAAAAGCAAGTTCAATTCATATGGTAATTATTCTGGCATTAAGGTTTAGAAGGAAAAAAGAAAGCTTTACAAATTGCATTCCAAATAGCCTAGGAGAAATGTAGCACCTTTGCCTCAATGAGAAATCAAACATTATTCAATCCTAGCAGGAATGTGAAAACTGTCCATATTCACTTCAACCTTTTAGAGCCCTTCAACATTTTTTGAGAGAAAATATAATTTCATGTCTGCATCCTGTTTTCAAAGTTTTATTTCACAGAATCATGGAACTGTAGAATGCTTTGGGTTGGAAGGGACCATAAGGATCATCTAGTTCCAAACCATCTGCCATGAGAAGGGTCATGTCCCAGCAGAACAGGTTGCCCAAAGTCCCATCCATCCTGGCCATGAACACTTTCAGGGATGAGACATGAACAATTTCTCTGGGCAAACTGTTCTATTGTCTCACCACTGTCAGTGTGAAAAATTTCATAGTGCTTTAAATGAAAATTAAAGAGGATAACCTTTTATTTTTTTTTTTTAGAATAAATATTTTGAAGTAGTTTTGACCTTGAAAAGTGTAGAAAAATAAACAGAGGAAATTTTTTATAATCTTTGCATCTTTAATGAGTTGAAGTGTCTTTTGACACAAAGTGCACAGTTGCCAGCAGATGAAGGGAAAGGTAAAGGGAGTGCCCCTTTTGTTGGTTGCATTTTGTAAAATTATTACAGCTATGGAGTCTAAGCATGCAGAGCGACCTTTATTCAGCCACTCTTCTATGAAGGCAACTGAAACATTTCCTTCACATTAAATACATGAATGGCTTGTCTGAAGAGAAAGGACTTTGCAGTGTAATTAAGTCAGTCTCATTCTGAAGTGTTTATGCTTTGTTCACAGAGGGAGAAAGTGTTTATGTATTTATTTTTGAAGTCATTATTAATAGAAAACAAAGTCAATGAAACTTTGAAATATAAACTAATTCTGTGAGGTGTTTTTATCTTTACAGAGAAAAAAGAATTGTATTTCTTTTCTGAACTGTTTCTTTCACTGTGCATTTGCCAGTGTTCATGTGAGCAGAAGTGTGAGGTATCTACAGTAACAAATGTGGCAGTTTATTTAGGTCCTTTTTTTGCATTAACAGTGGGAAAAAATGCCAAAGGGTAAAAGAGAAAACTGTGAATTGGGTCTTTGTCAAATGGAGTTAGCTATGGAATTCATAAGGAATGCAGGATTTGACAGAAATGTAGAATGATGAAAAATTTCGGTTTATGGTATCAAAGCTTATTGACAGCACTTGCAAGCACTAGTCCAGAACGTGAATTTCTAATTGCTGCTATTGAAAAATGATTTCTACTCATGGCCCTAGTTGAGTTTACTATATTTCATTGTGAAAAAATATTGATCAGGGAAACACAGTGTTTTCAAATTGGCTCTTTCCCCCCATCCATATATTTTCTCCTGGTAGGATGAGTATCACTTTTCATTTTTCATTAGAGATCCTTTTAAAAGGTTGTTTGCGAACTTCCTTCTTTACATGCAAACCTTTCAATTCTAGAAAAAAATCCTGGCATAATTACTGTTAATTTTGGAGTATACATATCTCTTATACTGTAGTTTGAGTGTGAGAGAATAGTTCCTTCACTGCAAAAGGTAAAATTACCAACACTGAAATTTTCAAAGGAAAGAGTTCTTGTAAACAGAAACTCTCAGCATGGGTGTTGTGCAATGTGTATCAGCCTTGTGCATAGTGATCATCATGGCAGGAATGATTGAATTATATGTTTAATTAGTTATTAAGTCTGTGAAGAATGAACAGCAGATGGATTTACTGCTATAAAAGTATAGTTTAAATTGTTGGTTTTCCCTTAGCCATTTGTTCTGTTTGAAAATAGGTCCCATCCTGACATTCAGTGCTACGCCATAATGGCTTTAAAATGTTTATCAGTGTGATTCAAGCATTTACATTTCATAATGCTCTGGCTTTATACTTATCATTAACATGTAGAATACTTTGCAAAGAGACAAGCATTGTAAGCTAAAAATACGCTAACAATATTTTATACAGTTAAGAATTTTAGGGCAGTATAGGTGTAATCTTATCTTTTTATACATAAGCATAGCAAACTACACTTTACTGATGTTATCATATCTCATTGATTTAGTAAGGCTACTATCTCATAAACTGTACAATTTGGCCCTAAAGGCTGCAAAAGCAGGAATTCTATATTTACGTTTATTAGAGGAAGGAAGCTATTGCTTCCAATATAAATAAAAATGATCACTTCATAGAATTTCAACTTTTTTTAAAGACAAACTCTTTTTATTATCCCAATGCATATGTATCTCTGTGAGTATATACATAAGATTTTGTATATGTGTGTGCATCCAAATGTCTTTCTGTTATGAAGAGGTAATAGATTTTTGCCATTATTTCCAAAACCAAGACTCTGTCTTAGAAAAAGCAAAAAATAAGTGCAATTTTAGTGTAACGGGTTTCCTGGTTCTGCTGCTAAGGACTTTAAGATCCTACTAGAGCAGCCTGAATTAAAAATTTACCTTTGGGTTCATGATAAATATGAACTAGCTGACAGTCTTCTAGTTGTATTCTGAACTGTAACTTCAGTATTTACTGGAAAGACTTGTTTTGGTAATGTTAAAATTTCCTTAAACTAAAGTCTTTTCTGTTTTCACTTTGACATATTCACACTGTTTAACAGGACATAAAAATGTCCTGTGGATCACAGGAGTCATGCTGATAAAATAATACTACTGCCTTATGGTGGCATTATATTTCTTATATAAGTCTATATAAACAAGTGCTGTTTATGTAGGTTCATCCTAGTATAGTAGAGCATAGCCTCTGGGAACATTCTCATTAGTTTTTGTAGGGATGTAGTAATCTTTATGGTAAATTTTTCTGACAAGGGCTGGCCAAACCCATAATTTTCATTTCAGAGGTACTAATAGTTTTTGTCTTTAACTATAAATAAGCTATCATCTAGGATTTTTATTCTTCCATATAAAGCATTTGAAAATTTAGTACAGCTTCAACAAGAATAAATATTGATTTCAATCTATGAAACACATTTGAGTGTGAGAAATCATCACTGTACTATATTTACTTTTAAGATTGTTACACAGGATGGAGGAATACTAGTTCATCTGCTAAAGTTTTCCTAGAGCTGGTAAATTAGAATTGCAATATTTATACTCTATTTATTCGTTTAGTTAGTTAGTTAGTAGCTTGCAGCTACCCTGTTGTTTTTCTCTATGATTTCCTCATAAATTGGTTGAATGATTTTATGCCTTTATGCATCCTTTAGGGACCTTACTCTGTAGTTCTAAACAATGAGACACTTAAACTTTTTTTTTTTTTTTTTGGTTAAAATGTGTCTCAATAGTAGCTATAAGGTAACGTAATTTTCTGAAAGGTTGTGAAATGTCAGTCTTGGTGACAGTGTTAAGATCAGGCACAAGAGGAGTTCACTATGATATTAAACCTAATCCAAAGTGACCTGCATGGAGATTGTGACAGATATAGCTTTAAACTGTTGTAAACCATGACCTGAGTTGCATTTTCCAGGAATTGCTATATCAGGAACCACAAAAACCAGTGGAGAAAAACTCTTACACAGCAGAGACACTCCCTGAGCTGTCTTTGGTGCCCCATAACTTCACACAAAACACCACCTCTCCTATACTGCATTCATTGCAACAGATGAAGCCCAAAAGTCATGGACTAAATGAAAACAGTGGATTTTTTTTAGATATTTGTGGAAATTTTATGGGCATTTTATGGATATTTTACACAGATGATACATAGACTAAGGAAATGATATCTGTGTTGAAATTATTTTGGACAGAGTGGTATCAGAGCATGATGTATACAGTATAGTCTCAGGGTGGGAATATGTCCTGGTTTTGATTGGGATAAAGTTAATTTTTTTCACAGTAGCTGGTATGCTGTGCTTGAGATTTAGGGTGAGAACAATGCTGCTAAGCACTGCTGATGCAGAGTTAAAGCATTTCCCACTTCTCATAACACCTCAATAGTGAGGAGGCTGGGGGTACATGAGGAGTGGCGAGGGAACCCAGCTGGGTCTGCTGACCCCAGCTGACCAAAATGGTATCCCATACCCTATGGTGTTCTGCTTAGCAATAAAAGCTGAATGAAGAAGACAGGAAAATTTTGAGCGATGGCATTTCACTTCCTAAATCACCACTACATGTAATGGAGCACTTCTTTCTTGGAGATGGCTAAACACCTGCCTGCCTATAGAAAGTGGTGTTTTAATTCCTTTTTTTGTATTGCTTTCATGTGTGGGTTTTGCCTTACCTACTAAATTGTCTATGTCACAATCCATGAGTTTTGTCACATCTACTCTCCCGATTCTCTTCCCCTTCCCACTGGGATTGGAGTAAGCAAGTGACTGTGTGGTATTTAGTTGCTGGATAGGGTTAAACCATTACCTCATTTGAACTCAACCACGTGCTTTTGGTTTCAGTCTGTTTTGTCATATTCTTGTACCCCATCTTTCGCTGCAGTTATTTATGAAGATGGTCAGGTATTTGGTTTAGGAACCTTGATTCGAAGTCTGATCTTGCCCCTTGTTGTCAAAGTTGTCTATCTGTGTATCAGAAAGTTTCTTATGTGAATCTGAGGCCAGATGTGGATCTCTATCTGCATTTCATAAAATCCTCAGGAGGGTATTGATTTCTGTGCAGAAAAAACACACTCAGACTAATGAAGAATGACAGTGCAGGCTTTTTTTAAACAAGGAACTAGAAAACATCAAGATAATTAATCACACCTACTGTACAGACTCCTATATGGTTCCTTTTGAAGCATTCTCTACAGAATGCCTAAATAGTCTTTGAAATATAATGAATTAGGAGTGTATTTCAGACTTGTAAAAGCAGGAATATGATCCATGTATCATTTTACTCCTAAGAGAAAAACATCACAATCATGTTCCTTCATTTTTAAAAGAAAATTCTTTATTTATTTTACATTGATCAAACCATATGCCAATATCTTTTTCTCTGGGTACATTTATTATTTTAAAACAGTCCCTAATTGGAGATACAGAGCAGGCACAAAAGACATTCTATGTTAAATAGCTCAAGAGTAAGTGACCAAGACATTGCTTGAAGCAAACTATTGGAGAGCTAACAGGGCAGTTGCAAGCAAGAAACAGTAATGACTGAGTTTCTGTGATGAGAAAGTTGAAAATACTCATGACGAAGTACATGAAAAAGAGCATGATAGGTACTATTTTAAAGGGTAAAGGGTGTGTGGAATATGAGTGTTACCTGAGTTCTTCTGTGAAGGAAAGCTTGAAAAAATATATTCTTCACTTTAATTTCCACAGATATTAATGAACTAGGCAATAGTACAGAAAATGTACTAATCATATTTATGGATTTTTTTTATTTAATGGGATTAAGCTTTCTTAAAAAAATCTTAAAATCATTATGCCAGAGTAATTACTGAATATGAATATAACAATATTCAAGTCTACAAATGTTCTGATAAATATCAGCAGGCACTAAGGAAAAATAAAAAATAGACCTACGTAGCAAAATTCCTTCAAATAAAACTTAGTTAAAATATCAGACTTAGATCCTGACTTTCTTGAAGAGGACTGTATTTCATCAAAACAACTCTATCACCCAGCCATCTGCAGTCCTTTAATCAGCTTTGTGGCTCTTTGTTGGACTTTCTCAAGTAAACAAAACAAAACAAAACAAAACAAAACAAAAACCCAAAAAAACAAACAAAAAAAACCCAATAAAATAAACAGCAAAAAAAGGAAAATGGTTTCAGTCCTTGATAATAGCAGGTGCCACCAGCCCTGTCCTCTGCCCCTAGGAGATGTCCAAGCTTGAAATAGGATTCCAAGTATTAATAATTAATAATGACTTCTGATCTAAAACTGATTGCTTATTGACAGGTTTGGAGGATGATGAAGTAGTTCTACAGATATTAAAAGTCACTCAGATTAATGAGAATCTTCAAAAAATGCTCTTGATAAAGCTGGAAATATTACAAAGTCTGTATTATTCCCTTGTTACAGCTGTAATTTTTGACACATCTGTGCAGCATTATATAGGGGAAAATCAGATCAGGAAAAATGGTAACTGAAAATAGAAAAAGGTACTTGCTTGTTTTCTTATAGACTTGCTTCAAATATTACAAAATTTTTGGGGAGATGATCAGCTAGAAAACCGTAGAATTTTACATTGTGTTGAAATGTTTTTCAATATTTTTCAAGATTTTTTAATGCATTCTCATTAAAATGATTACATTATTGGGCAGACTTATTTCAGATGAGTTATGAACAATTATAGAAACTCATGAAATAATTTTAAGTGCTAAATTAACAAGTTTCTTATGAAAAATACAAAAGTGTTTATTGTAAGCTATCCCCTTGTAATGAATTTATTTTTATACACGTCTTGGATATTTTTTGTACTTTTTAAGCTTTAATAATTGAACATATTTACTACCTTTAATTATTTATTACAGATATTTTAAATAGGGACCACTTTTAATTATAATACATGAAGAAAATAATCATCGTTCTTGTTAAGAATCTCTGTTGGAGTTATTTATAAATACATATGCACATATACATGCATTAAAGGGAGACTGCAATGAGTTTGCTCACAATACATACAATATACAAAGAAAAAAATTACATTATTTGTTTGGAGATTATAAAAACCCCTGAACATATTATTCCAGTATTTTATTAAATAGAGAAATGATATTGATGTCTGTTATTAAAATTCTGAGAACTAGTCCATTCTCACTTCCACAAGTATGGAACGACAAGCTGGTATGAAGGAACACAAATTTTGCCTGCTTATATTTTTTTAAATATTTATTATTCATTTTATTTTCCAACATTACTGCTGCAAAGAACAGAATTAATAACATTTTTACTTACAGTATATTTCCCTCTATAATTATTACAAACACTGGTAGTGTTTATTTGGGTTAGATAGTTACATGCAGTACAGTTATTACTGGTGCTTATTTTTTCTAAATTAGTACGTCAGTCTATCTAGTCTCTTAATAACATGCTTTTAATAGTTAATTTTTTATGTGAATACTGATGGGAAATGTTCCTATTTTATTAATGCAACTAGTGACACTCAATTACTGGTGACTAAGCAATAGCTGTTTATCATTTTTATTTTTTAAAGGATTCTATCTGTGAAGCAGTAATTCATCTAGCCCATCAGTCTGAAAGTAACAAATTTAATCAGATAAACAACCAAACCACTGTCAGCAATTTCTCCTGTGATTCAACTTCATTTGATAATCCAACTGGACCAGTTTCCCTTGAGTTAGATATATAGCCGGTAGATAGAAGAAGAAGGAGATCTTGGGAGTCTCCAGCTAGAAATTATATTCCCATACATTCAAAATGTACTACTGCTTCCTAAGTAATTAGTGTTTCTACTCAGAGGAGAAGTAATGGCTCATTGCAATATTCAGACTTGCTTCATATTTCTAAAATAGTCACAAATTTCACAACTTTAAGTTCCATACAACAAGATCACAAGAAAAAATTTTCACTTGTATAAAAGATGTGTGAAGGAAGCTTTACAAAATCAGGACTTCATGCACTTCAAAAAATCTGGATAGAAATTTACTAGTAATTGTTCACTTGTGATCAAGACAAGAAGCAGAAATCTCCTTCAAGACAGACTGACAATTATTTCCATCAAGGCAATAATTCTATTCACCAAAAAGGTAGCATCATAGATGAAAGTTTCTCTATTGTCTTCTGTACAGCACAAACGGAGAATTTTTGTCTTTGTACTTGTCTGAAACTTGCGGCAGCAGGACAAACTGAGAGTCTCTTTCTACCATTTTTTTTGCAGCTGCTCATAATGTGCATAAAACATGCTGTGAAGAAGAAAGTAAGTCATTGATAGATGCATCCTATGGAGCATTCTGTTTCTGGGTGCAAAGGTACTTGAATCTGCAGATGTTTTCTCAGAGGAGTGTTTCATCCTACATGACTAGTACTGTTCAGAGAACCTGCTGGTGTGACCTTAGTGATCCACTCTTTTTGCCCTGGGTTTTCTCCGAGAATTGATCACCTTTTAATATTTTTCCATGATGAGGACAGAAGTAAGATCATTAAACATAACTTACAGAATCCAGGAACAGGAGTGTTGAGCACATGGTGTTTGAAGGAGGAAAACGCCTTCAGTGTGTATCAAGACAAAGCTAAATGTCCTTCATTCCAGTGAAACTGATGTTAATTGACAGTCTGTATGTCAGAACTTCAGAAGTCTGTTCTTCAAAACAAAGTGCCTGAGTTCAGGCCTAGATTTGTATGCACAAGTGAACAGGCATAAAAAAAGGACGATCAACACCCTTTTTAGTACAGAGCTAGCTATTGGACTTCTGGACTTCAATAGGAAGGCATAAAACTTAGATAAGTTGTTTGCATGCCTAACAGTAAAAAAAATGAATTTTACAAGAAGAACCTGGACAGATGTCTCTAATTATATTTCTAATCTAATTGGAGAACCACAGAACAGCTGAAGTTGGAAGGCATCTCTGGAGGTCATCTAGTCCAGTGCCTAAGCTCAGAGCAATGGCAACTGGAACAGGTTACCCAGGACCATGTCCACTCAAGGTTTGAATATCTCCAGGACATAGGCAACTACTTTGGCAATCTGCTCCAGTGTTTGAACATTGTCACAGTAAAAAAAAAAAAAAAAAAAAAAAAAAAAAAAAAAAAAAAAGTGTTCACATGGAATTCTGTGGGCCTTTTCTTCTCCAGCCTGAACAGTCCCAGCTCTCTCAGCCTTTCCTCACATTACAGGTGCTTCAGTCCCTTAATCAATATCATGGCCCTTTGCTGGACTTCCTCAAGTATCTCCATATATCTCTTGTACCCATAAACACAGAACTGACTTATTATATAAGTAATTGGTCTTGGACAAAATGTAGGCTGAATGGAAGGTAGAATATGTCTAGAAGGACCTTGGCAGAAGTGTATCTATTCTTATATCCAATCTAATAATGCAGGGGAAAAGATGGACTAATGAAATAGGAAGCACTAGGCTTCTGAGTTACTGAGGCTCTGAAGCAGGAGGCCAGAGGGAAAGCAGTTTATAAATGCAGACATATAATCTAATGAGTAAAATCTTTAAGATAAAAAGGGAGAAAAAAATCTCAAGAAGATGTCAAATCATTGAGTGGGTTATGAGCAAAAATCCACTTAGTGGATTAGTGCTGTAGGCCCTGAGAGGTTGTAGGTACTCTGGAAATAAATATATATGAACTCTCCAAATCATAGAATACAGGTGTTTTCAAGATATGCAGTGGACATCAAATAACTCCCAACCTCTCTGCTAGATTAATTTCTTCCTTCCATCATTTGACTTTGATGTTAAAATTCCTTGAGATTCATATTGTGAATATGATGGTCCAAGTTTATTAATGAATTATTTGTTTTAGAACATCTTCACACCATGCAGACATTTACCATTGTGCCTTTGGTTACTGAGACTCACGTATCAAAGAAAGAACCAGATGTTCTGTGCAGATAAATTATGTCTTCCTACAGTGAAAACTTATAGGTTTTCCAGATAATATAGTGTTCTAAGTGGAATATATCTTAGCTAACTGCAGGTATTTGTAAGTTGGATGTCTGCACTAGTAAGCCAAGTTTTTAGTTATGGTAGAAGAAATAATACTGCCAAGCACTTCCAACTGATATGTCTTGGGTGCCTGTTTTGGGGTGAGATGAATTGTTCTCATGTTATGCCAGATTTTCTGTTGACTATGATAAAAGGTGACGAGCCTGGAAAAGTTAGATATCTAACTTTTAAACATCTCAGAATAGATGTGTTATTTTATTTAAGTGCAGAGGAGAAGAATGAGGAGCCCTCCTCCTTCTCCAGTATAAACTCTTTATGCTGAAACAGAGCTTTATTAGATCAGAAAATGTGAGATGTGTTCAAAATTTTATATTCACAATTAGACAAGATGCCATCGTAAAATTACTTTTCTTTATTCCATTCCCTCAAGAAAACTTGAAAGAACCTGGAAACACAGGGAAAAAAAAGAGATTTCCTGACAATTATCAATTTTATGCCTACATTGGCCATAATACCAGGACAACTATAAAAAATGGGAATAATACTGCTTTTTCTAGATAGCAACAGCCTTTGACAGGCTTCAAAAGGACAGTGATTTCTCCAAAATTCAGACTAGCTTCAGGAGAAGTAAGGGGCCTAAAATGCTGGCAATCATATTTCTTAAAGTTACCATTCTGATGGCATTGTGTAATTCTCTTGCTTTCACTGTCTCTGAATGTGTTTGGAATACAGAAGAAAGACCTGTAAAATTGGAATTGTGTCTTTTGGTGTGGCAAATCTTCAAAATGCTTCAATCATTCTCTATGCAGCATAGAAATACATTTAGATGCAGTAATAAAGATATCTGAGTCTTTTCCTTTTCTATTCTTTTGACATTACTTTCATACCAATTAATATCCACTCTTTTAAAAATGTGTGTCTTAGTTTCTCTCTCTCTTTATTTAAGCAAAGATCTGTGCAAATGCGGTCTTTTTGAGCCTTCTACTTTGTGCTTGCAAAGAAAACAAAATAAATAGTGTAATTTATTTAGTTTAATTGAGAAAGACATTAGAAGAAACTCATACCTTTCATAGTAGGAGGTCAATTGACGTACCATGTTTTCTAAAACTTTGTGGCGTATAATTTTTTAAGTTCTTTAGAGTTTTAGACCTTAATGTATAACAAATATGTCTGCTAATTTAGTGAAGCGTTTGCCTTTGTTCATTCTTCATTTTGCTTATATTTATATTTTTATACAAGGTACAAGTAGGAGAATCATGGTCAATGAGGCTTGAAAACTTGTTACTATACAACATTATTGTAAATTTGCTGCGTATTTCATCCACTTATACCCAGAAAATTACTATTTCTTTATACCTCACCCTTGACAAGGAAAAAACACCCCAAACTTCCAACAAAATAACCAAGCAAACAAAAAAGAAAAAATCCAAACAAGTTATCTCATAACTGATGGTGAACAACTCAGCAACCTCTGATACATGAAGCATTGGAACAATGAATCTCATCTAGAAGCTAGTAATATCATGAAGAAAGGTACAGTGTCCTTGGAATATTTCAGAAATTATATATTCGGGTGACTAGAGAAACAAAGTGATATTTCAACTCCTTGAAAGAAAAAGCAGAGAACAAATTCCTATCAAAAAATATGTAAGGCAAAAGAAAACTGGATAATAAACTGTGATGTAAGAAGTTATACAAAAATAAATTCCTGAAAAATATTATGGTGGATAATGAAGAAACTGGACAATCAACTGCAAACAGAAATATCTGTTTGTGGGAGCAGGCATAGATGCATCTGTATGACAAGGACAACATTAGCTGCACAAATACTAGAGTGCATATGCAAAGGTATGACTTTGTTAAGCCTTCTCATATAATCCTAGGTTAAGATAACCATGAAGACCTGGACAACAGTTCCTGCTGTATATAACAGTTCAAGAAACTTTAAAAAAAAGGAGAAAAATTTTATCAGAAAGGAAGAAGTTGATAAATAATGTGGAGTCTTAAAGGTAGTAACACTGTAATGCAACAGGACCTTGAGACCTGAAAGATTGCTGACATAGTCTGTGAAGACACCAAGAGAAAGCATTCCCTTTCAATATCAACCCACTGTGAAAATGATGCCTATTTAACTTCCCAAGTATTTTAACAAAACAAAATGTTGAACGTTCCCACTGAAAGAGTCTCAGGTCACAAACTTAATTTATTTTTGCAGAAGAACCAGCTGATTTTATGCAAAGCTGCAGCATAGTCAAAGATGAAGGAACAATATACAGATGAAAAAAAAGAAAATTAAAAAAAAAGGCATATAAACAACATAGAAAGCTTTTAATTATCTTTTTTGGTGATGAAGAAGCAATTTTCTCAACATAGGAGAAAATTTCATTCTAAATGGAATTCTCTATTGCAGGGGATTGTAGTGATTTGTCAAGAAATTTAAAAAGTGGTGTATTTATTATTTCAAATCAACACCCTTGCTATGTCTATAAAAATTAAGAGCCCTAACTATAGCTGTTTTGTACTGTATTGTAGAGCTTTTGTTACATAATATATAAACTAGTTTGGGTTATTGGTGGTACTTTAATTTAAATTAATGTTCAAGTAATTCAGAATTTCCTTAAAATTTAATATTTTTTGATCACTACCTAACACTGAACCTATATATGTCTAACTAAACCTAAACATATATTTCATTATAATTAATTTAATTTAATTCTGCAAATCTTGATAAATTTATATTTGAATAGAAGATGGAAAGCAATGTCTCAACTGGCAGTTAGAAAATAAACTTATGCTCAACATACTATCTAGAAAAATTGGTTTACTTTAATTGTAACAGCAAAAAAAGAGACATTTTTCTGACAGGTTAAATGCCTAACACTGGCTTTTAATGAATGAATGAATTCTTCTCGAGTGAGTAATAAAACACAGTATTATAAACATTAATTCAATATTACCTACGTATTCTGCATGTCCTGTAACTTGTACTCATCTTAATAGCTGTTGAGTCAGACTTGTGTTTCTGAAGAAATCATTACAGGTCTCACAGCATAATATTTTAGTCCTCCACAAATCCTGTAGGACACCGTTATATGTGATTTAGTCTTATAGTATTACCTCACAGTCATCTAAAAATCCCTTAATCCATCAGAAAATCCTCAGTATTGTTTTGTAAAGGCACAAAGGGACATAGATCTGACCAAGCCTGCTTCTTTCATAATGAAGTTCCCTCATGATGTAACAATCACGTCCACAATTTCATGCAATGTTGTTGGCATTTTCCATTTCATTTTAATAAACTCTTTTGGTCTTACAGCTTGAATTCAAGTATGAAACATATGTAAAGGTTTACATTAGCTCAGTTTATTGGACAATTTAGGGTGATCTGCTGTGTGTAAGATTCTAAAAAATAATTCATTTGCCAAGTATTTATAACTGCAGTAAGACTCAAGGTTAAATAAAAGTGATCCCTCCAATATCTAGAATCATCATCAGATTGATCCCAAACTAGATTTCCAAGTAAATACCTTTCATGAAAATACTTAATATATTCATATATTCAGCTACCGTCAGTGTCTAAAAGACAAAAATTATCTGCAGAATGAGTCTTGGAAACATGGAAACATGACAACAATATACATGTATTTTTTTTATATATATATATATATATATATATATATATATATATATATATATAATGCACACAGTAAGCGATTGGCAAGGAAAACTTTGCTAGAGTTTTAGACACTCTCTATATGTAATGTATATGAACATATATTTTCATTTTTGGGAAGTGTCCAAGTGTGAAAGGATGTAGTTTATAAAACCTATCTGGAATTTTGACTGTTGAAGGATTTGAAGAACAAGAAGAGGAGTTTCTATAGGTATAACTGCAGAAAAAGGAAAACAAAGAAAAATGCCAACTGCTGAACTGGACAGACAACCCAGTGGCAGAGACACTAAAAAAACTGAATTGCTCAATGTCTTCTTCAAGTCACTCTTTATTGATAGACCTGCCTCGCACAGTCCTAGGTCCTTAAGTCTCAAGGACAAGTCTGTAGCCAGAAGAACTTATTTCTCCTTGAAGTAAAGTAAGGAAGACTTAGAGGTGGAAGAAGATCAAGTCATGGAACATTTACCCAAACTATGGGAAAGTTCACATATCTTTAGAATGTACACCAACAAGTGCAGAAGAAACTGACCAATCTTTTTGTGATCTGATTATATTTGAAAGAATGTGGAGGTCAGGATTGATTCCTGAAAACTGGAAGATGGCAAATAGCACATTTCTCTACAAGAAACACAGAGGAACAACATGGGGACTGCAGGACTGACAGCTTCAGCTCAGCTATGGGAAAGTAATGGCACCAGTAATCCAGTAATCCTGTAAACCATTTTGAGACACATGAAAGACAAGAAAGTGATTTGGAGCAGTCAGCATGGATTCAGTCATGTGTGACTAACCTGATAGCCTTTTTATGATGAGATGATTGCCTAGGTAGGTGGAAGGAGAGTCATAAATGTTGTTTATTCAGACTTCATGGAAATATTTTACATTGTCCCCCCTGCTATCTTCATTGATGAAGTGATGAAATACAGGTGAGTTGTGCTTGCAGAATCATAAAGATAAAGCTTTCAGTTCCTTGTTGAGCTGTAATTGTTGAACATTACTTGATTTGAGAAAATTTGTTAAATTTCCACTCCTTTAGATCTAATTTTTTTACTCCTTTTACTGATATTTCTATCCCAAGTTTTACCCAAACCTTGACCATGGATGAAATAATGTTTTAAAAATACAGATTAAAAAAAAAAAAAAAAACAACCAAAACTTTAATGTCACTTTCTACACTATAGAAGGATCCATACAGCTCTAGAACATAAATTATTTTTAGGTCTTCAGAAAGCTTGAAGATATAAACATTATAAATTTAGATGAGTCCAATGTACAATAAAGCCAGACTGGAGGGAATAAAACCAAGTCTGTCATTTCTTCTATATGACTCAGAAAATTTTCTTTTCCACTTCAAGCTACAGTTATGCTAAACATCCTGAGCCATGACCTTCAAGAAGAGTAAGCTCTCACTTTTTCTCAGAATTTGTAGGTTTCCAACATGGGTTGATGCCCAGCTCATTGACCTTCCCTGGGAGTTGTATCAAGAAGGACATTGTTAACCTCAGGATTTATCCATCCCTCAGACTGTTTTGGTTGTTGTTTTGTTTGGTTTCTTTTTTCCCCCAAAGCTTTTTTAATTAAAAAACATATTACTTCCTTAAGAGAAAACCATTTTTTTTTTTAATGAGAGCTGTCCAAGCTTCCTAACATTTACAGCAAAATGTCTTCCTCTCCATGTCAAATCTCTCAAAGAGTAACTATTATGATCTGGAGTGCTGATCTCTCTCAACAGTTATCACTTTGACCACTTTACTTCACATCTCAAACGTCACCAGCTTTTTTCTCTGCTCCCCTGACGCCTTTAAACATATCAGGACCAATCCTAGTTTCCTAAATTTCAGACTTTTGCTGACTGGACAGAATTCATGTCTTTCTTTTCAAGTATCCTAGGACATGTTTCAAGATATATCTTCTGTATAGAAAATTGTCTGCGTGAATGGCAGCCCAGAAGCTTTCAGGTTTCCTCTATGTTGAGTCATTGTGTTTCAGTGTCAGAGACTGAAAAATTAATGTTAATGGCTTGAACATTTTTGAGGACTTTTGCCCACTATGTCAAGTAAACAAGGCTGAGGGAGAAGAGTGTGCCAAAAAAGGAAGTCAAACTCAGCATTTGTCCTAAAAATCAGCACTGGAGGGGCTTGGGGTGGGGGTGTCTACAATTCATAGGCTTATCTACTGAGGCCAAGACTTCAACACTCGCCCCATAACAAAGAGGGGAGGAGGAAGGGTTTTTGGGTGTGTGGCATAACCTCTAGACAAAAGGAGTGAACATCCACCCTCCCTTACACAAACTGGCTCAATTGCAATCCCCCCACCCCAGGAAGGCCACACCACAGGACACTCACATGAGAGCAGCTGAGTGGGTGTCATCATCCATCAAAGACCCCCAAAGTGCTCCCCAGGCTCATTGCTGAGGCCTTGCAGCAGAGCACTGCATGTGATTGAAAAAGATGCAACAGATGCAGAGTCTGCTGCAAGAAACTGTGTCAAACTTGCCCCCCCACGGGAGGTACCCCACTTGGCCCAAATGTATTGATCCATAGAACCCTATATTTTGAAGAACCCTCACCACCCAGAAGAACAGAAGAGGATCAACAGGCTGCTATCGACATCCATGGAATGGTGATATTTTCTACTTAATCTGTCTCTGTCACTCTCTTTCTCTCCACCCCAACACCTCTTTTTCTATTTATTTCTAACTCTCACACTCCCTCACAATTACTGTTAAATAAAATCAATACTATTGACTTCGGCATATGGTCTCATTTGCTCCTTAAGTCAGGAAGAGACATCTTTCTAATAATTTTAATAACTGAATCTTAACATTTAGTAAATACACTGTCTTCTCAGAACTTAAAATGGAAAGTGAGACTCTTCTGTTTCTAGTTTTGTGGGGTTTGCAAATTTTACTTTGTTTATCAAATTGACTACTTTGGACAAGTGAAACATAAGAGTCTACTGAGTTACCTAAACATAGATATAAAATACTAACATTTAAGGTTTTTGGTCTGGCATCCAGATGCTATTTCTAGGAGAACGTGGTCTTTCTCAGCTCTTTGCCATACTTTCAAGTCCATGAAGATAATTTGTTTATGCTAATGAATTTAGGTAGATATATGATAAAGAGGACTTGGCATGTTGTCATGAATGAAAACAATATTCAGAGTTTAATTACCTTAAAACTCAGATATATCCTATGTACATGTCATTAAAGCATGCACAGTTTGAATTTCTTGATATTTAAAAGCAGATTTGGGTTTGGATTAAAATTGAATTCTTAAACTTTTAATAAAGGCTTCTTCTGAAACCATTTAAAATATGGTAAGACTCTAAAATTACTTCAACTTTGAATCAGGTCATAAATTGTATTGCCCATATATCTTTGACCATTTTTTCTACTGTCTGTCAACTTTTCAGTCTGTAAGAAGTAATTTTTCATTGTTCTTAGTGATGTTAATTCCAACCAATATTATGTTAAACATAATACATGTGAGCTTTTCCTGAAGAGATGCAAAGAAGTAACAGTCATTCATGACAGTTGACATTATCTCTGAAAGCCATATTGATTACCTGGAGAGTCAAATAAGGATTTATTAAATCTAAAATAAAATAAAATTTAAAAAAAATTTGAAGTTAAATATAATGCTTCATACAAGCACTTAGTATAAGCAGAAATTACTTTCTTTTCATGGAAAATGATAGAGGTTTTTTCTTCCTATTAGCATGTCAATTAAAAGCATATTTACTCATTTCCTTTTTAATGAAAGCATATAAATAGCAATAGCCCTTAAGTACTGCTTTTTTTCCTGCAGCAAAAATAAAATATTTTTGCATTAAGAATTATAATCAAATTTCTATACAGAAGTAGTGTAAACAGTAAACCAATAAAATTGCTTGTTTCAGTTCAGTAAATATACAGTGATTTTCATACTGATTCATATTTGTGCTCAGAATGGTTCTCAGCATTTTTTACTGATGCTTACTTTGAGTAGAAAATCATGCAAAACATGTAACTATTCCAGACAACATTGTTTAGGCTAACAGTGTCATATTTTTTGAAATTGTGTGGTTCTACCAAAACCAGAGAAATGAATGTAGATTCATAGAAAGATAATATTTTAAAATAATAGAGATAGATATTTGGCAGAGATATTGGAGAAATTGAGATATTTTGAACTGAATTCTTTTGTGCAGAAGAAATCATCTAAAATGTCTGTATGTTCAATCATCCCCAGCCATTTTTGTTATTTTGTTTTTTTTTAATTTTTTAACCTACGGCAAAGGTGTCTAGAATTTAGAATAGTTTGGAGGGAAATTCTGTGCTTTTGTTCATGTAATAATAAATATATAAATAAAATAAGCTTTGTCCTTTATTCAACAAAACCAAGTAAAAAACTAGCAGTATTGCAAAAGTAAGCTTATGATTCTTTAAACAAAGTTAAACCAAGTACCTTTCCACTCAGTAATAGACAATATTAACACTAGGCAAAAAAACAAGACAGGAGTAAGTATGCTGAAAGTGTTCTTGCTATTAAAAGAGCACCTAAAACAGTCTTAATTGTGACTATAGCTTATTTGCAAGCATTGCTTGCAAATAAAACAATATCAGTGCTTCTTCCAGTCATCAGAGAAAGAGAAGAAGACATCTACTCATTCTGGCTTAATCCTAGCCTAGATGAGTGAGGGGATCAACACTACATTTACAAAGAATTACTAATCAAAATCTCATGTTAAGATACCTTTTTAAAATTAATAAAATACATTTTTATGAGAGAGAACTTTATTAGTGGGCAGGTGACTGTGCACTGGCACAGATTGTCCAGAGAGGTTCTGGAGTTTTCTTCACTGGAGATAATCAAGAACCATCTAGACACAATACTATGCCTTGTGGTCTAGAATGAACTTGCTGTGGGTCTCATGGAAAACAGCAAGTTTGACTACACACTCAGCTGGTCTTGCTCCATGTCAACCAAATTCCTGTGCTGTGACATGCCAATGGCATGGGATCATATGTACCATCATACTTTTTATTATAAAAAATACAAGCTGAAAAGCAAGTGCGCTGTTGTAGGCTGGGTTGGTTTAGTCAAGGATTTTATTAATGTTAGTTAAGCTTGTTCCTTGTACCCCTATTTTCCCTCACAGTTGTTTGATCCAGGTTGTTTACTCCAAGATTTCCTGCCGTGCGGACCCACAGTTTCCTGTCAATCTTCTCACTCCTCCCAGGGTTTCTCCTTACATGTTTCTGTCAATCAGAGGTTGTCACTCCTTGTTGGGGTGTCAACCTTGTAACCACTGCCTGCTTCCTCATGAAAGTTCTGTGTCAATCACCCCACCTTTGCATTTCTATTCATCCCAGAATGCTGTACCCACCTCTGTTATGTCACCATTGGTTGTGAAACCCTATCTTGGTTTAACCCCATAGGGCAAGACAGATTTCCACCCCTGTCTGCCCACCCCCTATTTAATCTGCTGTAATCGTTTATCCAGGGCCATTTTGCCTTGCAATGATCTGAGAGCCATTCGCTCAGACCTCGCATGGGGGAATAAAAGTTCTCAGTTTTGCAGGCAAAGTGTCCTTCTCTCGTCCCTTTGCTTCCTCTCAGCATCAAGCCACCAAAGCTGCTTCCCCACACTGGGTCACTCCGCATCCCTGGAGTGCCTGTAAACGTGGCAGCTACGGCATCACAAAGAAGTGCTAGCCGGCGCTTTAATGGCTTGAGGTCGCAACGGACAATCGCCACAGTGAGCCTTTGCAGGTGAGCAAATGTAACAATTCAGTCAGGACTTCTGTCCTTAGTCTGGAAAGTATGTTTGTTCACCACCATGTTTCATTGCTGCATTAAACTAAATATCTTTAGCATAATTGTCCTGGAATTATCTGGTCTAAATTACTCTGTTTTTTCTATGTTTTACACAACCTCTCTTCTTGGTTTCATATACTCAATCAAAAATTCAGAAAAGTTTTGTTTCTTTGTGAGGAGGAAAGAGACAGAGAGGGGAGATCTGGTGTCCCTCTCATATTTTTGTCAAAAATAGATGTAAACCCCAAAGGATTAACTTTGGAATAAATAACTCCTCAAATTATAGAATCATGGGACAAATTATTTTATGAAATCTTTAGGTATATAAAAATTGTAATGCATTTGCATTCAACATTCACCAAAACACACACACACACACAAAAAAAAATACTCCATGCAGGCATATTAGGACACTTGTTAATAGTGTTCATCCTTTCTCCAGTAACACGGAAAGGAAAAGCAGGATGAGCATTTGGCTTCAGCTCCTGCCTCCTTTCAACTCCCCAGCTGGGAGAGCTCCTCATTGTCCTTGAGAAACTTCTGGACTAACTCCAAGTTTCTACATACATAAGAGGAGACCAAGAACTGTAATTAGTGCTGCAATTACTGAATTAAATCAGAGGTTTTCTGAATAGCTTATTAGTAGGTGGCAAAGAAGGAACAGATATGATCCTTTAACAATAGAATGAAAATCACAAAACAGAAATTTTCTTCTTTCTTCTGTGCTCTATCTTCAAGAGGGGAGAATATGGTAAAAGAGAGCAACTACATAGGTACACTGCTTCAAGTCTAAGGAACCAATCCTCAGCCAAAATATCAAGTAGCAACAGCCACTGTAATTCATTCAGAAAGATTTCTGCTCCTTCTTGATAAGAATGATTTCATCTGTACTGCACAGCACCGAGCTCTGGATCTTCACTAGATTCTGTGCAGGGCCTCTGTAGCTGTATAATTTGTTTTGTACAGTTTCCTCATTTAATTGTTAGGCATAATGGTGTCATGGTGTGGCAACCCACCAAGGGGGGTTCATGAACCTGAAAGTGTCCACTGCTTGCATCTCGCTGGGACATGAGCGCATATAAGAGACAGAAAATATACATTTGAGAAAGCGAGAAGTAGCGCTGTCTTATCACAACTGTCTTTGGAGATGAAGCAAAGTATCCACTGAATAAAGCCTACACATTTTTTAAGGGAAAGATGGCGGTTGAACTAGTGTAGGGAGCAAGTTAACAAGTAAAAGGAATGCTGGGAGTACAAGGGAACGATGAGAGTGCAGTGTACATTTTACTTTCACCCTCTTTTGTTTAGTAGGATAGATATAGCTTGAGAAACTCATTATGTTCTATTCTTGTCTGCAGCTCTGTACTTGTCTGCACCTCCATACTAGTCATACTATTACTGAAAATACATTTTCAGGACATTAAAATGCTTGGTTTTAATGTGATACTTTTTGAGGTATTATAATTGCAATATCATTATTGCTTCTGGCTGGGCAAAATAGAGCCACCAATATAAATAGTTCAGTCCTAATGCTGATTGATTTAAATCAGTACAGATGAAAAGACTGGCAAGAACTTAACTGCCAAACAGAGCAGATGATTTTGTTCTCATTCTGCCTTTTTCTCAGTGGGAATATATGCTGTTTTTTGCCAGTCCAGCTGGGAATTTGAAATAAAATTCAGAGGAATACTGAAATTACTGCCTCTCTCTTAAATGTTTGGAATTGACCAATGCATTGAAAATATTTCAGACACAAAGAAAATGGGATCTCCTTAGGTATCATGATTTGGCCACAGGCTCAGAATATTCATTATGACAGTTCGCAGTGAAGGGAACCAAAGTTATTTACTCTAGCTTGTTTAAAATGAGACTAGTCTCAATTACCTGTTACAAAGGTATGTAATGTGTGTGTATGTATATATATATAATGTGTATATATATATCATATATATATATATATATACATACACGTGATGAAATCTATATATACATCTTCAGCTCAGCCTTCTCTCTAAATTTTCATACCTGAGCCATGTCTAAGACCTGCTGATTCCTTCTACCCAACAATCCTCATCTAGATACATGTATAATTTTATGTATTGCATCATATTCATATATTTGTTTTTAAAGTATTCTCAAGGGAACTTTTCCATTAGTTGTACTTGGACTGATCTGATTTTAGCTGATGTTTAGTGTTCCTAATGATATTTTCAGGTCCTTTCTGGCTGTAGGACTTTACTTTCACAGGAAGAAATAGTTTTAATTCTTGCAGCTATAAATTTAAGTCTAAATTTGAAAAAGTATTTTCTTGGAGGAAAAATTAATGATAAAGGATATTATATATTATGGAAAATTACTGTTGTACTCACTCTTCTTTCCTTCATATCTTCTGACTTGCTATTACTATGCTGTAACGCTTTTTTCTATAATCTTTGTCTTTTTTTGAACTCAGACCCCTTGTGATAGAAAATACATCCTCGCATATGAATTTATGTGTGTGTTTACACTGAACATCATTAATTTATGGGACTACATTGATTTATGTTCTGAAGAACTATTTATTTTTAAAGTTTTACTCTTTACTACAAGAAAAGTAGGAAGGGAAAGATGGAAGGAAGGAGAGAATAGAGGAAGGGAAAAAGGGGATGGAAGGAAGGAAGGAAGGAAGGAAGGAAGGAAGGAAGGAAGGAAGGAAGGAAGGAAGGAAGGAAGGAAGGAAGGAAGGAAGGAAGGAAGGAAGGAAGGAAGGAAGGAAGGAAGGAAGGAAGGAAGGAAGGAAGGAAGGAAGGAAGGAAGGAAGGAAGGAAGGAAGGAAGGAAGGAAGGAAGGAAGGAAGGAAGGAAGGAAGGAAGGAAGGAAGGAAGGAAGGAAGGAAGGAAGGGAGGGAGGGAGGAAGGGAGGGAGGAAGGGAGGAAGGGAGGAAGGAAGGAAGGAATCCTCTAAAAAGGATCTTGGGAATTTTTCTTTTTTGCCTAATAATGTTTACAAAGTACTTTCCAAATATTGTAGAAGGATTGAGAATTTTTTGCTGAATAATCAGTAATTTCATTCCATAAACTGTCATCCAGCACCTCTCTTCTACTTCAACTCACAGGACTAAAAGATACCCTTCATATTTTTGTTTTGTTTTGCTTTGTTTGAGTTTTGTTTGTTTGTTTGTTTCAGAAAAATCAAATGGAAAAAGCCAAACAAAAAAAATGCACTAATATTAATAAAAACATAAATCAGACAGGTAGAACTGAAATAGCTTTCTGGAATCACCTCTGTAACATTTTTTCAACATTTACTGAAGAGGTTAGCATCTTTGGTCTCTAAAGAGAAATTGTCCTTCACTTCCAATACCCTGAACTCCTTGTGGTAATTGATGTAGTTCGTCTTTCTTTTGAAGTCAAGTTATTCTCATTAGACTGGAGTTTGCAACTCCAGTGTGAGAACATGGAACAAGTCAAGAAAATAAACTGGATTTCAGCAGGGATGATGTATGTTCTTTAGCTTCTTTTCTTTCCACTCTTCCTGACCTTGATTTGTGTAGTTAACGAGTGGGAAAGAGGCAGTGACTTTTGCAGTAGGCTTGCTAGTCCTGTGAGCAGGGGATGGAAGATCTGTGCTTCTAGACACTCAGAGTTAACCTGCTAATTCCATGTAAGTCTATTTATATTGTTTTCCTATTCTTAACTCAGTCTTTTATGTATGTATATAACACGAGCACCAGCCATATTACACACTGTGATTTGTTGTAGGGTACTTAAACTGATCTATATGAGCTAGGAGGAATGCCAGAAACAGCCTAAAGAAAGGAGCATGGAATTCTGCGTGATCTCTTCTCTTTCTCATGTGGGATTTGTAATTATATTGAAGCCTATTAAAGTTGCAGAATGATGGATCATCAGACATGGGTTATATTTCACATATATCAAACACAGTATTTTCTTCTAATACTAAGATATGAAATCTCCATCACTAACATCACACATCGCTGGTTTCCACTCACAAGTCAATCCACAGACCCAAAGAATAGAAAACTGCAAGGATGTGGCTAATTTGCAGAGAGGTAAAAGGTGTCCAAAAGATCAATACAATTGTTCTGTGGTAGCCAGTAAATATGGCAGTGACCATTTCACATAAAAATCCTTCAATTGCCCTACTCCACAATAACTTTTGCTTGGCAGAATGAATTTTTATATTTCAATTTATAGCCTTTATCCTGTCACTGTAGTACAAAATGTGCCATCTACACCTGCTGCATAGTGGTAAACACAATTTAAACAAGCGAGATAGCATTTCTCTTTTTTAATCATTGATCTACAGATAACATATTATATTAATTTAAATATGATCCTTATTTTTTTTTCTATTTTATGTCTGTTAAATCCTCTTTTTTCCTAGTTCCTGGAATTTATTTCTGTATTTTTTTCCCTGTCGCTCCCATTTAGATCTAAGTTTTATTGTCTCAGCCTACTCCATTTTTTTTCTTTCTTTTTCTTTTAATTGTCTTTCTTTCTTCTACTCTTTTTTTTTTTTTAATCAGGTATAGCATGGGAAGTTACAGATATGAAGCTAGGAAATAGATCTCATACATTTACTCATCACTGATGTGATTCCCTATAGGATGGTAGTATTCAATAACAGAAGAAGAATTTAAAAATAGAAGTGGTTAGTACCAGAGAAGAGCTGAAGAACATTGGGATGAATACTACAGAAAATACAGGACTTTCTGACTTTCTCTGTGTGGTTCATTATCCTATTTGTACATATAATGCTTATAACATGGCTCTATCAGATGTTCTGTTTGATAACCATTGGGTAACTAGTAAATTCCAGGTCTTTGGAGATTCTCCATATTTGATTTAATGTTTGCTGCCACTCAGTTAATTGGCATGTCTGTAACTGCATACAATTTTTATTTTATGGATTGAGAATCTTATGGACCTCCAATTCTCACTCATAATCAGACAAAGAAAAATTATAACAGTTTAGACTGTTAGATTTAATGTATGACAAATCTATTGTTTAATTTTGATGGTGTATTATACTTAACCTCACTTTTTGAAAAATAGTTAAAATTTTTCTAAATTTGGTGTAAGCAGTAGCAGTCATTCTGTGATTTGCATAAGCAAATATTTCTTTTTCTCTGTACATTTTTACAGGTAGGATTTGAATCCAAAGCACAATTTATTTTATGACTCTATAAGAGAACAGGACTGATCTGGGATATAAATCACTTTGTGATTCCTCAAGACTATATCCTGATTCTAAGAGAAATGAAGGTTTCCACTGACACCATTTTTATCTTTCCAAAGGAAAACAAAGTTTATGAGAAGTTCTGTTGCCCTTCTCTGGACATGTTACAATTTCAATACTCTGAGGAAGATGGCCAAAGGATAAGTGAGGGCAGCTGTAGTGATTGCAGTGATCACAATTCCTTTGAGGTCAGGACACGCTCAGAGCACTTCTATTGGAACCCAGCACATATGGCACCCTAGGCAGGGATTCCACCCACATGTAAATGCAGTGTTTGTGGGAAAGGATGACAGAAATTGTTGGGAGTTGGGTTTTTCTAAAAAACTTCTGTACACTGTATGTTTTGTTATGAAGATTCACAAAGAAAGAAACTGTATAGTGAATCAATAAGGAAAGATTTTAAGGAGTTGTGTCTTTTGGTTGATTGATTTTGCAGTAAAATAAACAAAAGGAAGGTTTATGGGATACTAACGGGGTTTATGTTTGTTTTTGTCTATTAGGGTTTTCTTGTTTCTGCACTTATGTATGGACACATCTTCAAAGGTTTAAAAGGTGGATGTCTTCATCTAAGTTAGTGAAGAGTCAGGAGAACAATTCAGTTACCTAAATGACTCGGTGTCAAATGCTTTTTTTAGTCACCCTAAGGGGCCTGAATTGGGAGTAAAGAAACAGAAACTTGTTGTTTTGTTCATCGAGAGCAGGATAAAAAATAATACATTAAAAAAACAATAGATTCCTTTTTGCATTGACATCTAGTGTCTCTCCACTACCAGCTGAATTAAATTGAATGAGAAGTGAACCAAATACAATATTCAAGGTAAAAATATCACTGGAAAAATAAGTTTTCATGGAAAGTCAGAGTGAAGGCTAAAGTATTCATCGAGGAGATAGTCTACAAATTAATTCAAATGTAGTAAAATTGAAAAAAGCAGCATACACATTTTGAAATGTTATATAACTATCAAAGTACTCTTTCTTATTCCTCCCGGAGAGTCCAAGATATCTCTGCTACTGCCTTCACAATACAATGGTAGGTGAAGAAAAGGAATAAGGTACTTATTTCCATTCATATTTACAGGTTGCTTCTTTATACATTCCTTAATACCTGCTGATTATTGGTTTTAAATCTGATTAAAATAAAAATAAAAATAAATAAAAAATGTAAAAATTCTTAGTAAAAGACTGTTAAACTTAGTAAAAGACTGTTATGACAGCATAAACATTTAAATAATGCAAACATTTTTTATGTCTAAAGTAGAAATATGAAAGTGTGTTATTTGATATTGCTGCTTCTTTTATGTAGGTTTTTTTTAATCTAAGAAATAGCAAATATATCAAGAGTATGTAAAAATAATACTGTGTGTAAATGAAACCTTCAATTTCGAAATATAGAACTTAAAGTGAAAATGTTCTATGATTTTAGAATCTATATTAAAGTATTGCAGATGATAAAGGAGGCTTAAGCAATCTGAAGAATAAGAAACCTTCAAAATGATAATGCAATGCGGCGGCTCCCTGCCACGACCTCAAGCAGACGAGAAGCGCCAGCCAGCACTGCCTGTATGAAGCCGGGTGGCCGCCACGTGTGCGGGCACTCCAGGGGAATGATGCCTGCCACCCTGGTAGTGCTGAGTGCTGCGGCGTGGGTTATGCAGCTTTGGTAGGTCCACAGAGGAAATGAAGAGATGAGAGAAGGACACTTGTTTGCAAGCCCAAAGACTCTGTGTTCCCCCAGGCGGGGCAGGAACAAAGGTGCTCTTGGGGTGGGTGCAGTGCCAAATGCCAAAGAAACAAAAGATGGCAGCAGACTAAGTCGGGAGTGGGCGGACAGGGGTGTAAACCTGTCTCACCCAATGGGGACAAACGAGAGACAGGATTGACAACCCACAGGGAATGAACAAACCTGACTGATGGGACCAAATAAGGAGGAAACAGGAAGAGGTGAGAAGATTGACAGGTACCAGGGGATCCAAGTGGCGGGAACTCTTGGGGTAAACAATTTGGAGCAAACCACTGTGAGGGGAAAAATGGGGGAGTACAAGGAACAAACTTAACTAACATTAATATAACTGACTAAATAAACCCAAACCACAACAATGCAATGAACCAAAAAAACCTTCTCTTTAACCTAGTACTTTTATTCTTCCAGAACAGTTGAAGATTATGTGTAAGGGAATACAAGCAGCAGGTAGTTTACAACTAATATTTCTCTTTATATTGCATCCTAGCCTCCAACAGTCTATGTATATAGGATTTCCCCAGATAGAGGATCCATGTTTCAACTTTCATTGTTTGAAAACACTGAAATGATCTTGGACTTGCAGTAATGATTAATGCACTAAAGTTTCTAGACCTACAAAAGAATGAACAAATAAATAAATAAAATCCTTTGAATTTGGGTAGTGAGAATTAGGAGTAACTGACACAGAAGTGTTGATAACTCCCATACTTGTGTATTCTATCAGTCCTCACAACAGCTTTATTTTTGTCCTATGTCATAGCATTACTTTCAAGTAGGCCACTTTTATTTGAGAGTCTTTGAAATATTTTGGACACTTGAGATCAGGACCATACTCCATGATCTTGCAAGAATTACCTAGAACTACCTACTTACAATATGATTGCCACCCCTGCTGCAATTATTGGCAGATCTCACCTGAATGAACTAAGACATTATTACTTAGTATTAATTAAATTTTCTCACTTTGGAATTCTATTTTTCTGATTCCTTATCTTGTTTAATTCAGTACCTTTTAGTTGTCTTGCTTACAGAATAAAATAATAGCAGTGGTTAGGACTCATTAACTTCCTGCATTAAAGAGGGCCCTATGTCACAGCAGCTATTACGATATTAGTACTGTGCTGTGGATAGTAATTTTTCCTATGTTAAAAAACCTGCACAGAAGCACAAGATTTTACAGTATCACCTAAAGAGAGATGGAGACCATTCTTTTTGTTTAGTAGTAAAAACATCTTTCCTGACATCAACCCAATACATAAGATTGGCAAAACAGATAAAATTTGCAAAACAATAAGAAAGGAGGTAATAGAGTAAATTCAGAGTAATTGTTTTTGTCAGTGGTGTAGACGTGGTTTGACAGGTGATGAAAATGATAAAGCATAGGTAGAGAATATTAAAGGTGCTTAAGAAATGTGCCAGAGTACCATGTCCTGTGTACAACTTAGAATGGAGCTGTTTTAAAGAACCTTCAGAAGATAACTTTTGGACAGCTTTGAACAACTGAGCTAGCATTCTGGGAAACTCTGGAAAATAATAGTGCATTAAATCAGGTAGACCATAGTAAATGTATTATACTGTTCTTCTTCTGGCTGCGACAAGGTAAATTTCTGCAGTAGCCAAGAGGGCACATGACTAGGACTTGAAAGTTTTTTTATGCCACTTCACATTGGATGAGAGGAAAAGAGACTGTCTTCCAAGAAAAAGGGGTTCCTTTCCATCAGGGAGCATGGCACCAGTCCCAAGCCTGAGGGAACAGCAGGATGGTGTGGCTGGGTTGGGTCCAGTCAAGCTTGGTAAGCATTTTGCATGTGAATTATTCTCTCTTTTGTACTGTTTATTTTCTTATCTTGTTGCTTTTTCCAGTAAATTGTTCTTATCTCAGCCTGTGATCTTTGCCTTTTGTGACAAATGGAGCAGGAAGACAGGGAGGGGGAGGGTGATATAACAGCAGAATTGTTTGGAGCAGGTCAGTGGGACAACTAAAGTAAGAGGTGCCTTTCCTAAATCACAAAATATCCCTACTGAAGGTTGAAAACTAGGCAGGGCTGACTGTCAGGAATCAGCCAACCAAAAGCAGCTTTTAGTCTTAGAAATTAGATATTTGAAATTTCATGAACAAATGCATTAAGTCTTATAGGAAAAAAAAAAAAAAAAAAAAGCTGATGATACCAGAAAAGACATTGCAGTGGCTACCTGCCACGACCTCAAGCAGACGAGAGGCGCCAGCTAGCACTGTCTGTGTGAGGCCGGGTGGCCACCATGTGAGTGGGCGCGACGGCTCTCTGTGTTTTCCCGGTCCCCAGGCAGCTCCGGCACCTAGAGCAGCACCGCCTCCCTCTGGGACCCGGGATCACCACGTGTTTCCGGACTCGGCTCTGTGCCGCAGTCCGGGCAGAGGTGCCAGTGGATTCTCGCCACTGCGAGCGAGAGACACCAGTAAAGAGTGAAGGAACGTCCAGATTCCCCACACGTGGAAGGCTGAAATTCCTTTATTGCTGCAGGGAGTTGTGCTGAGGCGCCATGACCCGCTCCCAGCTTGCGCGTGAGGAAACATGGCTTCGGGCACTCCGAGGTGCGGGATTATATCGGGGAGAGAGCGAGGAGAGCAGGGACCCTCCCGCCCAATGGGGGCAGGCGCCGTGGTGATGATGTGGACCACGACGCCCAATGGGGACATGACTGGGGCAAACCCCGGGCTCTGGGGCGGATGGGGGATATGAATTTGGAGTGACTCTAACAGCCAGGGACCTGGAGTGAACAGCCGTGGGGGAACAGACACAGGGGGTGTGAAGGGGTACACAGAACACGGCTAGCTAACAGATCAGAGCCCCAACCTAAACCCCAAACCGCGATGCAACAAGCGGGTACTCCATGGGTATGGTCTCTGCCAGCCTGGTAGTGCTGAGTGCTGCAGCATGGGTGACGCAGTTTTGGTAGGTCCACATGCTGAGAGGAGACAAAGAGACAAGAGAAGGACACTTTGTTTGTGAGCCCAAGGAGTTTTATTCCCCCATGCGTGGTAGGAACAAAATGCTCTGGGAGGGATTGCAGTGCCGAAATGCCGGGGAACAAAGAGTGGCAGCAGATTAAATAGGGGGTGGGCGGATAGGGGTGTAAACCTGTCTCACCCAATGGGGACAAACGAAAGACAGGATTGACAACCCACAGGGAGTGAACAAACCTGACTGATTGGACCAAAAAAGGAGGAAACAAGGAGAAGTGAGAAAATGGACTGTTTAACTGTGGATCTGAGTGGTGGAAAATCTTGGGGTAAACAGCTTGGAGAAAACCCCTGTGAGGGGAAAAATGAGTGAGTACAAGAAACAAACCTAACTAACATTAATATAACTGACTAAACAGACCCAACCTACAACAAGACATTAACTGTTCTATAATAAAATGTATATGTATTGCAGTTGAGGGAGGGTTTTATGACAGGAATCAGCTAACCTAAATATATAGACATATAGAGATATACTATATCTATGACAGAAATAAGAAATTATTGGATTCACATGAAAATTTAACAGAAATACAGTGAAAGGTCATAAAACTAAATTGTTTCCAGGTGAAATTTCACAGGTTAATAAGCCAAAATTTTCAAGCAAACAAAAAAGTGGCGTTTTCAATCAGCTCAGTTTAGTAGAAATTTGTGGCAGCACAGAAATTATAGGTAAGAATACTATGGTCTTCTCTGACAGAAAGTAAACACTTCATGTTAAACCATGTAGTACCAAAGCTTGCCAAAATAATGATCATTTGTATGACTCTAAATGAGTATTAAATCAGGATGCAGTAGAATTATAATGTCCAAGCAGAGGTGAGTGTGAAAAGAGGGTTGAATGCATAAATTTGTAAGATGAGGTCAAGAGACATGAAGTCTGAATTTGCACATAATGAGTTAATCAAACTGAAGAAGAAAAATGTGGGCTACATCTGTCCTAATGTAGGAATCTATGATTTGGACATCTGCATTTGACTGACTGACTGTGAACATCATGTATAATCCTGATGTTGTAGACACTTCTCAGATATCAGTATTTATTAACTAAAGTCAAGTGAATCCCACAAAGAAAACAAAGTTAAAACAACAACAAAAAAAAAACCCAAAAAAACCCAAACAAAAAATACTAAAACCAAACAAAAAACCTCAATTAAAAAAAAAAAAAAAAAAAACACCGAAAAATTAAACAAGCAAAACACAAAAACACCTCTAGAAAAGTATTTGTTAATAGTGATTTATTTAAGATTTGCTTTACAGATTATGTTTCTTACATTGTGCACGTATTTTGATGTTCATTTTGACCCTATTTATGCTGGACATCTCTGTTCACATTGCAAAGGCCTAATTATTGTTATTACCATCCAGTAGACACTGCCATAAGTTATAGGTCAAAAGATTGTCTAACATGACCTACAGTTTGTCAGAAAAAGGTAGTGGAAAAAAGAATACTACAGCAAGAATGTGCCAAAAGCCAAAAATACACTGGAAGGTGACTTACAAGCTTTTTAGTCTATTTTAAAACTATTTAACCCCAAAGTCATAGATAGAAGCCTACAAGTGTCTAAGGTTGAATCAATGTTGAATCCATGGACAGGCAAGTTTCTGCTTTTATATATATATATATATATATATATATATATTTAAGTATATAAATGCATAATTTCAAATTACCCATATGCATATTTTAAATATATAAAGGTTTAACTGAAAAAGTTTCTTCAGTCAAGATTCATATGACATCAGACCCAACATCTTTACTGCATTAATATTATACTTAGATAATACATTCGTGTATCTTAAAAAATATATTTCTAATATAGCTTTGCTCCTCAATATTTTTTCATAAACCTTCTCATTAAGACCATTCATGTTCACTGTAGTGCTAAAAATAAAAAAGAAACTTCATTATCTTTTATTGATGTAAAAATCATCTATTTGTCAGCAATATTGGGGCTGAGATTTTTAAGGATTGCATTAAGCAAGCAGTAAGTTACTTTGAAATGAAATGAATGAATACAGCACATCTCACAAAAAAATTAAGGCAGTTATATTTTATGTTTACAAATTTTTAATCAAGTACTCTACTTTGTTCATTGGTTGTAGTGATTATTCCACAACTAGCTAAATAACTGTCCAATAATTTCTTTACTTCTCTTATTATTAGTCTAAATATTGCTTACTTATTATCTTCTTCAGTACTGATGCTTGCTTATTGAGACATGAGGTGAATGATTTCACCACCAAGAAAAGGTAGTTTTAAAACAAAATTACTTTTGGTGATGTAAGGATATTAGATATGATAAAGGGCAATTGAGAAATAAAGAGCACCATTGGAGTCCAGGTCTCCAACCAACTTGTTCTTTCATGATAATGAATTATCATAATTACCATTCCTAATATGAAAATGCACCTCTCTCTTGTATCATCCTTGTTTATCCAGGTAATTTCTTTCTTAATTTTTTTTTTTAATTTTCTTTCACTTTAAAGATTTCTGTTTTTTTTTTTTTACTGTTATCAGGGTGGTCTTATGATCATCTCTGCATTCTTTTTCATCCTTCTTATAAAATAGAAAAAAAAAAGAAACTTTTTATCAATCATGAGCTATCTTTCTGTTCATGTCTCTGTTTATTTTTGTTATGGCTGCAATGTATTATATTTTTCAGCTGTATGATGTAGGAGAGAACAGATCAAATTCTGATATAACTGAAATATATCCAGAATAGACATCCCTTGTCTTGCAGAAGAAAGCAAGCAAAGTGAAAACAATTATTTTCAAATATATGAAAGTAGTAAGTGCAAAATTACCACATAGGATGTTTGCATCATTGAATATCCTTCTTAGTAACTTGGCAAAGTTGAGGAATGAGATGGTTTAATTACCAACAAAAACAGCTAAGCATATTTGGGTTAATCGGGTCTCAAGGATATAGTGAAGAACTTCAAAAAGACTTTGGTGAACAGGCAGCCTAATTCTGGATGAAATAACTTTCATTGAAGGCAAAGTGGTGAATGTTGGAGGGAATAATATGACCTACTTGTGTATGTCTGAGTTCTAAATGAACTGCAACACAAATATAAAAAACAGACACCAACATTGATAGATCAATAAAAAAGTCCTGCAGTAGAGGGCAAAAAGCAAATGAAATGCTTGCAAATGTATGCACAAGGATAAATACAAGATGGTGGCGAAAACTTATACATTTCTTTTTATAATGCTACTATTTAAATCAGAAGTATATTACGAGCTAAAATGCCATTTTTGTTTCTTGTCATACCAGTGAACAGATGAAAGGAAAGGAGAAAGGGATTTCTAATTAGATCTTGATATAAAATATAAATATTTAGTTTTTTCCTGTTATTCTTAAACCAGATTTACTACTATCAGTAATGTCTGCTCTGATTCAGATGCATATTCAGTGATCAATGGGGCTCTGGAAAGAGGAAAATGTGTTTCCCTAAGAAGCTGACAGCAACATGAATTATTGTCAAAGCTGCAAATGAAGATACACAAAACACAGGAGTACTTTCTACACATTTGAAAATTGGCTCCATGTCTAGCTTGCCCAGGAGGAACTCATGCAAGATGCCTTGAGTTCTGTATGTCCAGCATCAGGATTTCAGCTACTACCCAATTATCTGACTATTTCTAATGGATGCAAATTCTGTCATGTAATTCTGCTCAATATGAATATGCCTACTTCTTCTCACAAAGACACTATGATCTCTTTATTAAAGTTAGTGTTATGGCTATCCTCAATGACACTAGAATACTAACTTCCTAAAAGTGCTATCTCAGCAAAATTGTCAAACAACATGTCATTGCCTTCTAATATGTCATGTGACAATTATTGTGTATGCTCAAATGATTGTTCAGGAATGCTGACATTTTTAGTTTCATGTGTTATTTTAAATGTGACCACTAACATTGCTTGTTGTTTGATGCAGATGGTTTGTGTTAACTGTCTGTAGTTATTTTATTTTAATTTATTATTAACAGAGCTTTTTAGTATTATAATGTTCTCTTTCATAATATGAAGAATCTTTTTAAAAAAAAAAACACTAAAATTTCAGGCATTATTAGTAATTACTGTGAACAATGTCTTTTACAGCCTTTTAGTATCTCTTATATAGAAATGCTTTTAATTTTGATCATTGAAGTCATAGTTTAAAACATTACAGGTAATAATATTCTCTGCTCAAAATTCAGTAAATTTCCTAAACATTAATAACCTGAAAGGTCTGGAGCACAGAGCCTTATGAGGACGTACTCAGGGAACTGGGACTGTTTCACTTAAAAGAAAGCTCGGGGAGAGAGACCTTATTGTTCTTCATAAACAACTTGGAGCATGTAACAAAGTAGGATCAGTCTTTTCTCCAAAGTGACAAGCAATGGGACAAGACAAAATTGTCTCAAGTTTTGCCAGGGGAGGTTTAGATTGTACATTAAGATAAATTTCTTAACAGAAAAGTCTGTCAAGGGTTGGAACAGTTCATTCAGGGAAGTGGCCGAAACCCCACCCCTGGAAGTATTTCAAAGACATGTAGATGTGGCACACAGAGACATTGCTTAGTGATGGAATTATCAGTGTTTGGTTAATGGCTGGATTCAATGATCTCAAAGGTCTTTTTCAACCTAAATTATTCTATGATTCTATGAATTAAGTTGTTTATTTAGATCAGTGAAGAGTGGTCCTCCTATGAGCCCTACTTTTGTTTCAGTACCAGGGTAGAAACTGGTCAAAAAAAGGTAGAAGGGATACTGCGCCAAGTCAAGTCAGCAAAATTTACAAACTGTACCACACCTTTCTCATTAAACAGTGTAAATCCAGAAATGCTAAGGTACTAGGTTTTCCAGCAAACCTAAATGTTAACTTTTCATAAATTTAGGTAGGTTGACAAGTTTTTATAAATTTGTCACTAAAAATGGTATTTAAACAAAATTAAAAGGTTTTGCAGTATATTGTTGATTTTACTTATGTATGGTACCAGAGAAAAATCTTGGTTGCTCACTGTTTTATTGTAATCTCTTTCTACTTACATTTTCTAGTCTTATGTAACATGAATATTAATGTAAATGTTTCATAGTAGGTATGCAATTTTATGGTATTTTTCATATAAAAATAGAGGAATTTGTACTGATTAAAACAGGTTTTTTCATTGTTGTAAAGGCAAATTTCCATATTAACTTCTAGTACTTTATACATGTATTTGTTATTTATCATTTTGACAGGAAGCATGACCAGTTTCTCAAAAACACAGTTAACTTTAATTTGCATTAGTTGAAAAATTCAGAGTAAAAGTGGTTAGCAAATTTCTGGTGAAGCAATTATGATATATCAGTTTATTAAAAACAAGGGGATTTGTGTATTTTTTAAAAAAGTAGTTCCACTCTTACAATCTTTTAGTGCTTTGTTTTTTTTTTCAGTGCAATAATGCAGCCCCGTAAGACCAAGACAGCCAGGACTTCTAGCCAATGCAATATGGAGGTAAGATCTTGAAAACACTGAAAAACTCAGGATTTCTCAGTTATTTACTGCAGAGACAGATATTCTATCAGGAAAGCATTAGGATAAGCTCACAACTGGTGCAGACCAGACAGTCAATCATTCCAGGGTGGGTGGTGCAGGAGATCCAACAATCACAGCTTTGGATTAGTTAGCTATGCCACGACTTCCATGCACTCTGGCTTTAAATCCTGGAGAAAGTTTAATCCAGCCAGGACTCTTAGGTCTGTGAGGGATAGCCCTCAAACTTATTGATCAAATTTCAAGTGTACCCAGGCTCTGCACTGAAGAGTGACCATTTCAGATGCAGGGAGCTCAGAAAACCCTTAAACATATCTGACATCCTGTCAGTTTTAGAGTTCTTCACCAACCAATTGTTCTCCAAGGACAGTATAAGGGTTATATCAATATAGAGAGATAGAGATGCGTGTATTTATACACATACAATATATATGCATATATATAAATTTATAATATATATTAAAGGCAGCCTGAAATTTATTATACAGTGATAGAATATGTCTAAAACCATTTCCTAATATATATCTGCAGTAGATCTAAATAGTTGATGTCTGACTGGAAAGTGACTCATTTATTTAAGGTAAATGTGTTGCTTTACATTATAGCCCGAATGGGAATACCCTGACAAAATGAGTCTCCTGTAGGGAAGGATAAATTACTTATAGTCACAAGCTAATTTGTAACATATGCAGTTAAATTTTCTCTTTTATATTTGTAAATATTGAAGATTAGTTCTGTAAGTTAAGCAGTATTTGTTTTCTTTATTATCAATTAAATTTATCAAAATAATTATTTTTTTCTTATTTTAGTATGTTTAGCAAAGCTTTTCTGACCCAAGAAATATTGAGTTTGTTTTTGAGTTGTTTTTTAAAGTGTATTTCATTCCTACCTTAAATATTATACAGTTGGCACAATTATAAGGGCCCAAAAAAGATAACATTTTGCTGGACATAGTATAACTCATTACTTTGGATCTAATCAGAAGTGGTGATGTGGTAGTTTAAGGGTTTGGAGGGAAAAGTGCAGATCAGAGTAGACTAAAAAGGGAATTTTTTTAATAAGAGAGAAGCAATAACAGGTATTTGGGGTTTTTTTAAGGATAAAATACATATATAAGCCTCATTTATGTTCTCATTTCACACACGTATTCAGTCTCATGTAATGCAAAACTACAGGCTTTAGTGATATGAAAGAAAACATTAAAACCTTATTACCCAAAACATTTCATTTTGAAAATCTAAAATGAACAAATAAAATCTGCTTGCAATTTAACTGAGCAGGTGACTTTAATTGGGAAAGGTCAAAACTCTCACATGGTAGGGAAAAGCTGTTGTAAAAGTCAAAGGCTTTCAAGGCATAGAACTTGGGAATTTCAGTGTTTACCACATCTGAAGCAAAGTAAACAGCTACGTAATTTCCATTTAATCCTGCAAAATTGACAAGACCAGGCCCTTGGGTTTTGAGAAATCTAAAGCAAGAAATAAATAAATTGATTATTAATAATCTCAGAGCTAGCAAATTGTATCACTGGTTCTTATTCAATTTCAAATATGACTCTGAACTGGCTCAAATATTTTGTACTCTATGTTTACAGTGCATTCTGTTCATCCCTTACTATGATGCAGATCCTGGCTTTTTCACAGTAATGTCTGTTAAATGTATCAGTGTCATCTTTCATCATTGTGAGATGAGGAAACAGAGAAACAGAAAAGAGAGTGAGAAGAACATCTAAGATTAGTATTGATGTGAGACTTTGAAAACACTTGCTGTAAGGTTCTAAATACGAAGCAAGTTACACTGTTTCTGTTCCCTCCCCTTTAGCAATTATTTTCTTTGTTGTGAATATTGTTTGAGACAACCTTAGCAAGGAGTCAGTTTGAGATTGCTGAGGTGGATTAGTTTATTTGATTTAAAAAATAATCAGACAGGCCAGAACAACCTGTTTTCTTGCTGAACATGAGTCTTATAAGAACTTTTCATGTACTAGTCTTTGTCACTTAGTACATTAAATCTTGCTTTTGCTAATATTTAGAAACTTCCAATTTTACAGACAGCCCAGATGATAAACTTATTTTCTCTAGAACTTGAAAAAAGAAAATTCAAAGAAATGGGATGAAAAAATCTGAGTAAACTAATTTAAAATTTATAATTTAATAAAATTTACTAATTTATAAAATTTACTAATTTATTAAGTTATAAAATTTATAACTGTAGATAGTTTTTCTCTGATAGCTGCTCATATGTCTAGTACAAAAGAAGATAAAATAGGATAAAATTTTTAAATTTACATTTAAAATGTACTAGTATGTGATAGCTAACAGACCTCAGAGGTCAAGCCTTTATACAGAAGAGGCATATGGCAGATTTCTGCTTAAGATCAATTACTTTTTCTGGTTTAACAAGTATATCAAAGGTACTGCTGTAGTAGCATCATGCTGGCTACCATGCCTGCCTCTTTTGGGGGACCAACACTGATGTTCTTACATTGCTTTTCTTCAGTGGTAACTGTTTTCCCTCGTATTGCAGGATAATTGAACATCTATCAGGAAACAGAGCTCTCTAACACTTTTCTGATGGTGTCATGCTATTTCCTTTAATTTTTACTTTATGGTGCGTGAGAATATCCATTGGTAGGTTTGGTAGCCAGCCATAGTCCATGTTTCTGTTATCAGCATTTAACACCATTTCATGTCACCACATGCAAGTACTGGATCTTTCCATTGCAATACTGATAGCAATAAGATGTCTTAAAATGCAGCAGTATGAGTATTTTGTGTACTAAACTCTACTGTGGTAGAACTTAATTTCTGAATAAATACACTTTTCAGCATGGCAGTGTTTAGCTCTCACCATTCATCATGATATTTTTAATAATATCTCCTGTTGACCTGATAATCTGGACTGTCTACTGCAAACCCTCTACCGTTTTGCAGCCCATTAATTTTGCAAATTTTAATTGTGTCCAGTTTTGACAGCTTTAATTTTCCTGATATCCTGGAGAAGTCTTATGAAAAGGTGGCAAATTATTTAAACTAGTGCTGCAATTAGTGCACTATGTAGGACTGCAAAAATAGGAAGAGAGGAAGGCCAGGAAAAAAAAAAAAGGTTAAAAAGTTTTCATCTTCATCTAAATGCAGGTTTAGGGTTAAATAGTGACATTAGGCTGAGCCTTCAGATAGAGAGGTAGCCAGTAATTGGTATTAGTCTTCATGACACTATCCTGCAAACATTTCTTTTCAGATCCACTTCCCCAGGCAATTTCTGATGTGTTGTGGGTGAAGCAAGTTTGTATACCTACAACACAGGGTTAGTTCAACTAAGTCAGAAAAAAATTAGCAAAGCATGTTCTTCTATTTTGCTCTTGCTCCCAGTCACTGTGTACTTCATTAACAACATTCCTGAAATTAATCAGAGCTTTTCACTTTGAATGGTGCAGTCCGAGTCACTATCCATTCTGGGGGAATTGAACAAATCGAAAATGAGGCAATACACTAACATTTTTTGTAACAACTTTCAAAATGAGAGGAATAATATATTAATCTTCTTAAGAAAAGGAAGTGAGTACTGTTAAAATCAAGATAAATTTATGTGTTTTGGGCATTAATCTCTTAAAAGCCAGTCTGTTTTATATCCAGCTGTTTCTGTACCATTCTGTACAGGTGACATACTTAGTTCTCATGCATCACAGAGGAAAATCAAAGCCAAAACAATGCTTACTGATGACTTTTAATTTTGCCTTGTCATGTTCTTTTAATTCTTTGTCATTGGAAAGCTTTGTCCTAATCTTTCTTGAGAGTCTATAACCTCCAAGTTCCTTTTTTGACATCACAGCTATTTTTCTGCCAGTGCAGTTTAATATGCAGAGCTACTGAAGCTTCAAAGTCATCAGCTGACAAGCTGGTGTTTGAGATATATATGTTAACTGCAAGGAAGGAGAAAAACTCCTAGTTCAAAGGAAACAGAAAATAAATGCTCTGTTAATCAAGAATGATTTAAAAAGCAACCACTGAGTATTTAAATAATAGAATCATCCTGTTTCAGTGGCAACCATCTCAATCCAAAGTGCTTTGATTTGTTTTCCTTAAACAAATGCACTTTGTCTCCTTGATTAAGTACTACAAAAATAAGAAAAAAAACCCATCCAGTTTCATATCTTTTATTTGAAATTAAGGATGGTTTTTAATGGACTACTTAGAAATGTATTAAAGATACAGTTTAGCAATTCCACTTGTACTGATGCATACATACTAATTACATCTTAAGGCATGAAAAGGTGTTAATATGATAGAATTAACTTTTAAAAAGTGCACAGGCATTCTCTTAAAATGGTGACGGTTGATTCCCTGTGTAAAACATAACTAACATGTTTCACTGAGCAAGTAGGAAATACCCTCTGACATATTATTAAAGACAAAGTTCACTGGACAATTACACCTATTTCAGATGTGCTGCTTGTGCTCCCATGGACACTTCTTCCAGACACATTTTTGGTCTTAAACACATGGCACCAGCCCTCTGCTAGGGGATATCAGGTGAGGGAAAGTAACATTCTCTTTCCATAAGCCGTTTTTCTTTGGCAACACAAAATCCCTTTAAACAGAGTATGCAGTCCCTTAGTCTTCCTGATACTAATGTAGAACATGAGTTGTTTGACCTCTTCTTTTTCTTCTTCACAAAAAAAAAAAAAAATAAGAGGAGTAATAACTGACTATAAAATACTCAGTTATTTGGTTAATGGTATTTGAATAAAAGATCCTGTGGAGGATCTGTCCAAACCTCAAGTACCTTCAGCTAAACTCCAGAAAATCCTTTAGCACTATGGCCTGAGCTTTTTTTAACCTTTAATTTTTTTTACCTTTATTGTCTTTGCATTCTATTTTTACTTTGGTTTGTTGTTTCTTTTTTTTTTTTTTTTAGCAGGATTGAGTAGGTTGGAACTCTTGTATCTCCTATGAAATAAGCAAGCATCCTAATTTTGGAAGTAGAAAAAGAAAAAACATTATTCCTTCTCTGGAAAATTAGTAACCAATCTGAATATTAGAAGCTCTTTTGCCATAATCTCTTTAGCCAATTTTTTTTTTTTTAATCTCCAGTTCCTTTCTTTTCTGCTTTGTCACCCACAATATCTGCTATAGACTTCAGAGACATGTCTGTCAAGTCCTATAATAAATTCAAAATGTAGCTTCAAAAAATATCTTTGTTAATTCCTTTCATCTCAGTTGTATGTGAGATGAGTTTCTTCCTCTTCATTGGCTTCTTCAAACCTCCAATATTTTTCAAAATTATTCCTGTCCCATCTTTCCAAGCTCTTATCTTGTACCACACCACTAATGTGCCAAGGAAGATAAGATTTATCAATCTCATATCTGTCCCACAAAAGTTGCTGTGCTTCTTGCTATATTGTGTTTCATTTACCCCAGTTCATTCAGACACTATGACTTCAAGAATTTTCTTTCAGAATCACTTTGCTGCTGTGACACTTTAGAGAAATCAGTTGATGAAGATTATCAGCTTGTAATGTAAATGAAAATATGCACAAAACCAGGCCAATAATTAACATGCATTCTCGTAGTCTCTTATTACCATCATTGTTCTGTACATGATCTTGGGATTGGAAAGCTACACTAGAAATCAGAAAACCTAATTTCTGGCTGTGGTAGGATATGTTCCATAAGCTGCAATTTTCAGTTAAAGTAGGTTTAATGTCAAATGGGATCACCTTTCATAGTGCAACTAGCTTTCAGCATTTACAGGTAATTACTTGTGAAGATTTTAGATGACTATTTACCTTACATTTAGTGCACACCAAGAACCACATACAGTTTTCATGTGGGAATCAAACTCAAATATGTGTTAAGATTAATCAAAATCTACCAGGGGAAGAAAGCAAGGACACCTTCAGCACAAGCAGACTTTTAAAAATAGTGGACATGAAAAATAAACTTTACAGGTGATCCTAGAAATTGAGTCACTTCTCACTTTAGAATAAACTAGAAATCTGATGTGAAATATAAAAAATATAAATACAAAAGTCAAGAAAAGAAATAGGAAGCTTCAACACCCTAGATTTAAAGAAAAAAAAGAATTAAAAAAGAGAGGTAGAGAAATAGCTACAACATCCAAGCCTGGCAAAATATATTAGCTAATTATTGAGAGTTATAGTGGCTAAAATTGTTCATAATACAAAAAATATATCTTTGGACAGTAAGAAACTCTGTTAGCCATTTTTATCAGTGGAATCTACTAGAATAATTTTAAAGAAGTGAAAAAGCTAAGGAAAAAAATGTCAGAAGATACTGAGCACCATGGCCTTCAAATTAGTTGAGTAGACTATGCAGTTCAAGGAGATAAACAAAGCTTTTCTGTTTTCAATGAGTGAAAGATCTAACCTAGCCCTGCATCAATGTTTGTCCTTGTAAAGAGTTGCTGATTGAAAACAGATATATTTGATTTTATATAAACTAAAGGCAATTAATTTTTGTAAACAAGAAAATATAATTTTCAAATTATAAGTGTGGAAATAGAATTCATAATTATTCTATTTCTGCAAAACAAGAGCTTGCTATGGTAAAGTGAAGTAATAGAGTGTGGTAAAAACACTGTGATTCTCAGATGTCACTAAGACAGCTAAGCCTAATATTTTTGCTGAGGAGTTTATACACTTCCTGTTGAAAAACCATTCATAGCAGATTGAAAGTGGTAATTGCATCTTGCATTTAAACTTTTATCTTGCATTAAGCTTTTATGCAGCACATTTTCCCACTGCTCATATTCTGGCTAAGCAGAGGTGGCATCACTGTGGTTTGATCCTTCACCAACCTGAAGATTTTATACTATGATCCACTCCATGGTCATTGTTTCAGTGGTCCAGAGTATTTAGAAGTCACTCTAGGTGACAGTGTACCCTGAAAGATGGGGAAACTTCATCAAGAAAAAATGCAAAACCAGCATAAGGAAGGTCTCAACAGCTCTCTGCTTACAGAATATATATTCAGAAAAGATTAGAAACTTTTGTCTTAAACAGTATTTGAAGAGGTTGTCTAGCCATAGTTTATTTAATTTAAATATATAGTTCTTACTTTAAATAAAAATATTTTGTTTGAATTGACTATTTGTGTGCCGTTTAGAATATGAAGTCAAGTGGTACAAAATGTGCAAATACTAGAATATTAAATTCATAGCTCTTTAAAACAGTTTTAAAATTTAATTGCTAGAATCATTGGGGGATTTTTTATTTTTAATGACAGATGTAATTATATAAAAACCATGAAGACAATAATGAATTCCAATATGTGTATTGTTGATCTTCTTTGACAGATGGAGGTAAAAGTTTTTATTTAAAAATACTGGAATTGGGGTTAAAAGTTGCAATAACAAAGAAGGTGGTTAGGCTCAGTCTAAAAATGTTATTAATCTGAAATGGCATGGGCCAACTGTTAAATTACATTAGATTGCATCATCTGTAATCAGCTACATCAGGTTTTTGTCTCTCTCACTACCTGCCCACCTAAAATATTCAACTCAAAAATAGCCGCATTCAGTCATTATGTTTTAAGCTGTAATACAATAATAGTGACTGTACATTTAAAAGTATAACTTTTCTGATGAAACATTGTTACTAATTACTCACTGATCAAAACGTGTGCCTTAATATTATTTCTATTACTATAGTACTGTCGGGCAGGGGAAGCTTCTTTTGTGATTTCAATTGAAATGATCAGTAGTATTAAAATATTACTGCCCATGGAAAGTAAACTACAGGGAAGGTTGAACTGTAGGGATCTACAACCCTTGCTCCTAAAGGCAGATTATTCCCTGCAGCTTTTTTTTTTTTTTCATTTTCTTTAGTTTTGGTTTTAATTTATGTTAGTAACTGTTTAATTTTGGTAATTAGTCCACATCCAATTATGAAATTAGATCCCACTGTATTAAAACCTGAAAGAAGGCAGGAGAAAATTTGTCTATATCTCAGCCAACTTAAAATTCAAGAGTATGATTAAGCTCAGTTATCTTTAGCTGTCTAAAGCTAGACTTCTATGTTAAGCTCTGCTGCGTATGCCAAGCTAAGCTCCCTCTGTGAATTCTGGAATGTGATGCAACCCCTCTTGTTTAGATACCTCTCTACTTCAACTAGAGAGGGACCAAAGATGAGTTGTTTGGAATAGGCGTTCACCTAACTTTTAGACAGGTAGTGTTAGATAGCTCTTTCCCTAAATATGATATAAGATAGATCAACTAGACACAGACAGAAACATGAGACTACAAGGAAACTCTGACACAACATTAGACAAAAAAATCAGGAGTGATCTCAAAACATCATCAGCTTAATTGCTACTTTTTCCCAATCATCATAGCAAAAGAGAGGCGTCAGCACAAACATTGTTAAAGTGTTTTGTGCATGATTCTGTGAAATAGCAATGGTGAAAGGAAATTACAAGGGAGCAATGATAAAGAATCACTTATCCTCTTGTTAAATTTCTACTTACCAGATTTAGGAGTCAGCCCCTCAGTGCTGAAAGAAGGAACAAAGGAGTCCATGAAAGGTCTTGAAAGATAAAATACATCACTTATGTTTGACTCAGTATAGATACCAGTGAAGGAACATGGAAGAGTGCTGTAGTCTGAAGTCAATGAGAGAAAATTTTATTTGCAACAACATTCACAATCAATAAAAGTAAAACAATATGTATCTGTCTAGCTAAAATAAAAAAAAAAAAAAAAAAAAGAGGACTGAATAATCAAAGATGCTGGACTAGGTTTTAGGCATGTGGCTTCTCCTTGGGCATGTTGAACATCAAGAATCTGTAAGACTAACATGTAACCTGGGTATGACAGCCTAGAGAGCAAGCATTAATTTGAAAAGTTTATATTTCAATGACATTTAGTGTGGAATTCAATTTACCTAGCTATAAACTTTATAAACACTTGCATAGGAAGGGATTTCCTGTTTTAGTAACAGACAATATAGACAATAACAGGCACTTTTAGGACATAATTCATCTCACCTTTAAAGAAGTAAGTAAAATAGCTTAAAGAGAAGACTAGGAGCTCTGAATCTCAGCTGACAGCTAAATATTTGTATGAAATGTCAAGAGACAGGCAAAAAAGTTTAGAAGTCAACACCTTTGGACTAGAAAAACAAGCCAGTGTAAACAAATCAGCGGCAACATTTAGAATACTTCCTTCCAACATTCTAAAAGACAAAGCAAACTTTCTCCTATGTACCTGTTTTGTTTCACCAGGCTAAACACAGGCTACACAGGCTGTGCAGCTACTGTCACCTTCACCTCCCCATCATTACACTCAGAAGATTTCCAGCGAGATTTTACTTCAAGCAGTAAAGCAAGAGATGACTATCATTCCTGCTTCCCTACATATGCCATGCAAAGCCTGTAGATGACCTTCCCTGTTTTCTGCAAAGGACTAGGAAGAAGCCAGGCCATAGTGTTTAATAGAATATGGTAACAGAAAAGTTTAGTCTAAGCTATAAGCAGTTTCAGGATTGTAGTCTTCTGAAAGTAATTTGCTGCCGCTGAAGTCACCAAAAATTTTGATAATAGAGAATAGTTAATGCTTTAAAAACATACAACTGGTTACTAGGAATATTTATTGGAAGTCTATAATCCCATCTCTTGAACATATTAGCGATATATTTTGGATTTATAAAGTCAAATAAACTGGTGATGTACATCAACACAATGCCAGAAAAAGGAAAAAAATATTTCTTCATTTTGAAACAGTATCATATTTGCTCCTTATTGCTCTCTGAATTTGTCTATTTTTTTGAGCAATCTGCATTAGTTTTTTATACAGAAAAACTTTGTTCCATAGTAAAAAATATTTATGCATATATTAAGAGTTAATATAAACAGGTTTTGAAACAAAGATCAATAGCTAAATATGCAAGAAATTCATTTTCAAAAGAAACAAGAAATATAACAAGGCTGTGTGGCAGTCAACACAGAATGTCAATTTACTGTCTTGACAGCAAGGGTAATAGAAGTCTAATCCAAAAAGGAAGAAAGGTAAGAAGCTTAACCTTGCTAGAGTGTTGCTGTGATAAATACAGTCTCCTCTGCAGTTATTCCAGCTGAGCTCGCGATACCAAAAAAGGAATGTTGCATTACTTTACACTTTAACATATTTTTTATTTTTTCTCTAGAGTTTTCCATAATTAAAAAAAGAAAATGTTCCATTTTAATTAAGATTTGCTTTGTGGTAGCCTGGTTAAGCATTTAACTTTATTTAGTCTCAGATTTGTGCAAATAAAGATCTGTTATCAGAAAGTGAATTCAATACAGGGAATTTAATAAATTACTAATTGCTATTTATTTATTTTCCTCTCTTTTGGAAAATAAATAAATCAGTAAAAACATTTAAAACTCTAGAATCCTTCTAAAATCATCTCAGCTTACCCCTAATTTGGAACTGTTAAATTGGAATCCAGCATTTTCCAAATTATAACACTTGACCTGGAACCTGAATAGCCACAACATCATTGTGACTGGAAGTGAACAAAAGACAAGAAACAATGTGGATAAAAAGCTTAGAGGAGATGACTGAACAGGGACAATGAAGGAGAGCAGAACAGTGGGTGGAGTGTAACAGAACAAAGAGAAAGAGGGCACTGCTGTTGCCTACAATGAGAGATATATAGATCATTATTTTGAAAAAGAGGGCAAAAGAAAGACCTAGAAAAGACTGAAAGTAAAAGACAGGAATAAGTAAGTACAAAATATGTGTGGGACTGGAAGAAAGAAAAATCATTAAAGTCCAAATTTACCCTTCATAATAAATAAATTTTAAAAGGCTGCTGAATTTATCAGTACAATTTAAAACTGTATATCTGTACAGTACAATTTATAAACATATATCTGCATTGGTAATCTGTTGCATTGCGGTTTGTGGTTTAGGTTAGGGGTTCTGATCTTTTAGCTAGCCATGATCTGTGTACCCCCACACACCCCCTGTGTCTCTTCTCCCCCCCGCGGCTGTTCGCTCCATGTCCCTTATTGTTGGAGCTTCCGCTGTCAATCCTGTGACCACTCCCAGTCCTGCCCGGAGGGTTCGGTGCCCGTCACTCCGATCTCCCAACCCCGTCCTCCTCAGAGCCCGGGGGCCGCCCCGGTCATGTCCCCATTGGGCGCTGTGGTCCACGTCATCGCCACAGCTCCTGCCCCGATATAATCCCGTGCCTCGGAGTGCTCACAGCCGTTTTCCTCACGCGCAAGCTGGGAGTGGGTCGCGGTGCCTCAGCGCAGCTCCCCGTGGCAATAAAGGACTTTCAGCCTTCCACGCATGGGGAATCTGGACGTTCCTTCACTCTTTACTAGTGTCTCTCGCTCGCAGTGGCGAGAATCCGCGGCCAACCCTGCCCGGAGCATCGGCATGGAGCTGAGTCCGGAAACACGCGGCGATCCCAGGTCCTGGAGAGAGGTGGTACTGCTCTAGGTGCTGGAGCTGCCTGGGGACTGGGAAAACACCACCAGACGCTGCAGTAATCCTGGGATTTCTCACTAACACTGAGGCTGTGTAACAAGGACTGGCTCACATCCATTTTTTGATGTGCCCTTACCTTCCAAAACAGAGAGGCAATGTCCAAATATGCCTATTAAGACTGTTTCTTTACTCATGCTCCCTCCTCAATGCTGTCTGAAAAGAACCAGAACCAGTTTTTATGAGCTGAAATGATTCTACAGAACTTCATAGAAATTTAGCAATAAACACGATAGCTAATGTCCACTAATTTTCTTTATTATTGTCTAATTGACCAGCACATCTTCAGCTACAAAATCCATGAGATTCTCTCTATAATGGATCTGCTTTGACAAGGAGATATTTTAGCCATGATACACTGACCATTTACATATCAGAATGTAAAGTAATAGGTCCAGTGGTATTGTAAATCTTGGTAATGTTATGAATAGGTCTATTAATCTTAGTTTTTAGAAACTAAGATTTGTATTCTAACATGAATTGAAAAGTTCACAAAATTAACATTTTTGTGAATAAGAAAAGAATTATTTTTTTCTGTATTTTAAACTAAATTCATTTTAGCATCAAAAGTACTGTGACCTCAAACACTATTGTGAGGAAATATAAAGTTTTTTGTATTTTGTCACAGTAGTGAAAAGTAAAGGTCCCAAGCATGACAAAGAAGCCAAATTGTGGAAAATTGTAATAAAATAAATTGTAATAAAATATGTTACAAAGTAAAATCAGTTTCTATCTTTCTGTGATATTAAATTAAATTCACTTAATCTATTTCTCTAAATATACAATGTCATAAATGAAATTAGATAGGTATCCATTAACTTCCTGCATTGCACAACTGTACAAGAAATTTCCAGTGTCTGGGCAGATGCAGCACTGATTTCTTTGGAGCTCTGTATTAGTGTGCCTTGAAAACTCTTTCCCCATGCAACTGCTTATATCAAAGTTACCTGTCTTTAGGTCCTAGAGATACACAGATTTTAAAGATAGTCAATATTCTAATTTTTAAATTGTTTCCTCTGGTAGTGTCTTACAGCAGCATAAAACTTTGGCCACACCACATTGTAGATAATTTAAGGGTGCAAATAAGTAAGTATTTCAGGAGACTAAACAAAATGATTTTTTTTTTCCGGGACTATGTTAAAGAAAACTGAGTTATTTGACTAGCTAGTATTTCATCAAATTAATTAGTAGTATTTTTTTTCCAATTTAAAACCTGGAAAAGGTAACAGCAACAAAATCATGCAAAATTTAAAGTAAGCAGAAGACATGCTTTAAGATTGTTGTCTATAAAAGAACAAGAAGAAACATTCCAAATGACAGAAACCAAGCAAATTAGGCAAAGTCCCTACCTTTATCATTTCCATTTCAGACACCTTTTCATGTTAAATATTTTTCAGTTGCTCACATTCTGGAATTTACTCTTGTGTATATAGAAACTGGATGCATATTTTTACTTGAGTCTGATTTTTATACTTCTGGGCCACTGCACATCAGGATTTTTCATGCCTTTCTACAGCCATCATAAGACAGATGAGATATGATTAAGTAAAGTCAATGTGAAGACTTGAATTAAAATTCACCAAAGGGTTAAAAGCTTTTTTCTCATCACCTAGGTTTAGACAGATAGCTCTGACAGCACTAAATTCTGCATAAGGGAACTCTTCAGTGCAAACTCAACTGTCACTACCTGTTCAGCCACTTCTGTGCTGTTGTAAACTTTCACTTTCTGTTCAATATCTAAACTGGCAGATGAAAAAAACCCTCTGATTCAGATGTTGCAATAAGACAATGTAAGTTCAAAGCACAGCATGGCCAGCTTAGTTTCAGATGACAACTTCCATTGTGGGACCCACATGCAGGAAGTTGTATACAGAATGAAAAGTAAGATAAATCTCTTTGAATTCTGATTTGTTCACTCTTTCAGACTTATGGCCCCCAAGTTTCCCTTCTGCTAAGCACAGCCTAAGGACATTGCCACCCATGTTACAGCCTGAGGGGATAGAGAGAATGCGACCATTTCTACAGAAGTATCCCACATCAAAAGCAAATAAGAGCCAAAAGTTTTTGACATATGCAGGCCATCAAGAAAAAAATTATACAATTAGCCATTCTGCAATTGGTACAAGTTGAAAATTGCATTAACAGGCTGAAGAGAGAGGCCTAGTTTCAACAAATCTCACTACTGATGTAAGAAATTAATATAGAGATGTTAAGGATACAGGTACACGTGAGCTGCTTCAATAGCCATAATGCATTTTAGTATGGTGCAAGTGCTAACAAAAGTTAATATGGATATGCATGCCAGTGCTCCACAACAGTACACAACTTCTCTGTCTGCTTTTACAAAGTCTGAAGATCTCTAAAAATAGGTATGAAAGAGATGGGTCTTGTACAATTTTTTGTCTATATTAATTAATATTTAAAGGAGTTTATATTTTTACTCCTTTCCAGCCATGACTTTTAACAGAGGAAAAATCAGATCATCAAAATTATAGGTATGTGAGTGCCAGAAATGAGGACATAAACATAAATCTCCAGGAGAAAACTTGCATAAATCATAAATGGTTTTATCTATGATGCAACTAAAATTATTCTAATGGAAAAGATAACTATATTTTTTCATTTTGTTATGACTGAAAAAATGCTGTAGATTAGCAAAAACCTCAGAAATATGCTATGAATTTTCTGAGTACCTGCATAACTGCTGCAAATTCAAAACTAACATTAATTGACGTTGCTTAGGTGAGGACAGTGATGAAGTTGCAGGCCTATTGCAATTACTTTTAGCACTCAAGATTTGCAAACTCACACAGAAAGCTGAATATCTGTATAGGAATGCTAATGTAGTTCTTAGCAAATCATTGTAACAGACTAATGAGTATTCTTTCATATAAGAAACCTGATAAAACCAACTTTGATTTTGGTGTGGTTTAGGAATGGTATTCTCTAATTAAGTGGTCCCACTAAAACCACATGCCTCTTTCTCATTTCCCTCTCTCCATTCTCCCTCCCCCCTGCTATGTGCTGGAGAGGAGAATCAGAGGCACAAAAGGCAAAGATAACGGGTAGAGATAGGAACAATTAGGAAAAAGCAATGTGTTAAGAAAAAGCAACATTAACAGCAAATATATTAATAAGTGCACAACTGAGAGAGAGGTTAATGTGTCAGAACCACAGAGCCTGCAACCCAACTGCAGCCCTGCCAGCCCAACCAGAGGAGAGCCCTTGTGGACAGAGATTCCCTTTCCCCTGACCCTGGCAATGAGGTGAGGTGGTATACAATAACATCTGGGTCCTAGCCATGTCCCCTCATGAATGCTGTAGAAATTTAACCCTGACCTGCCTAGAACCAGGACAGCTTTAAATAATAATAAAAAAAAAATAAATTTAAAAAAAAAAAAAAAAAAAAAAAAAAAAGAGAAAAAATTTGGGCCATAGGACCATAAGACTAAAATCAAAACAGAAAAGTAAGTGGTACCTGAAAAATGTCAAAAAAAGAGAAAAATTTGATACTATTTGATTTTTGTGTTTTTCCTGCATAAAAGCAGGAGAATTTGTTTATGTAAAAATGACCATTGATAAACTAAATTTAATGCAGTAATAAAAATTAAAAGACTCCATGCCAAACAATAATAGAATACAAAAATCTAACAAGTGTTATCCTTTGCTACTATTTTAGAATATTGAAGATCCTTTACTCCTTGCAAAGGAAATAAATGTCTTTTATATTAAGTTGCAACACAGTAAAACAGTTTAAATTACTTCAACAAGGACATAGCTTCACTATTCACTATTAGGTCATTTTTCATTTGTTTGTGTGAACTTCAGTTCAAGTTCTGCACATGGCTGATAAATTTCACAGCAGCTTTCCTTTCCCAGTCATGATGCCTTAGGCAAGGCCTGTGTGGACAAAGAAGGAAGTTTTAAAATATATACTATTTCCTAAATTTTCTTCTCTCTGCTCTTAATAAGCTACCATGCCTTGAGAATTCCAAAACGCACATGGTTTTCAAACCTCTTTGTGAACGTATAGGTTATACTTAACTAAACAATACTGAAAAGTGTATCTAAGCAACAAAAAGTTTAGATTTGCAAAAGTAAAAAGCTACTACTTTTAGTACTGTATCTACCAGAATATACAATAAACAAATCCTCTTGTCATTACTAAAATACTTGTGTGGTATACTTAAATAATAATAAAAAAAATTCTGAAGACATTACACTGTTATCAAACTGGAATTTAATTAAAAAAAAAAAAAAAACACAAAAAACCCCCAAAAAAACCACAAAAACAAAAACAAAAAACCCCAACTGTTGAAACCCAAGTTTTGGGTTCAGATTAGGGGTTTTGATATGTATTACTTAGCTGGTTCCGGGTATCCCTTTGTACACCCACATGGTGTCTGGCTCCAGATCAACTCCAGCGACCACCCCATGCTCCTTCCTGAGCCTTCCCTGTCGGTTACCACGTCCCTGCAACCCCATTTGCCCCGGAGCCCCATCTCTGCCCCGTCATGTCCCCGTTGGTCACCCCGGTCCACGGCACACCCTTGTAGCCTGCCCCCATTGGGCGAGGGGGGCTTGCGCCTCCCTCAGCCCGCCCCCTATAAAACCCCACTCTGTTCTATGCTCGCAGCCATTCTGTCCATGCGGCGTTGGAGAGCAGCAGTGCTTCTCCATTGCAGCCCCAAGCGCCAATAAAAACTCTCCAGCCAACCACGCAGACAGAGTGGATAATTCTTTACTTCTTCACCTCGCCCCTCACACCCGGCAGAAGAATGCGGCCAGCCCACCCCAGTGCGCAGAACGCAGAAGCACCTGGAAGCAAGTGATGGCCCGGAGTCCCACCAAGAAGCAGCACCATTCCAGGTGCTCTGGAGCTTTGCGGGGCCAGGGAAAAGAATGAAACTTTGCACCCAACCTAATATGCTTTGCATATATTTTCTTTTAGTTTGTATTCTAAATTGGATTGTACGACATGATCTACTGGTTCTTAGGATCAATACAACACATTTTTCATTTTTTTTTAAATTTATGCTTATAATTCCATAGTACATATATGCAGGAAAATAAATAAGGATCAAAACCAATGAAATTACTCAGTAGTTTCAGTTTTATATATTCAGAAAACCCATCTTATTTCCTTCACCATGCCTTTTTCTGTCTCTTACTGAGGCAGAAATCTCTGTTCCATAATGTTCCTTTAAAATAATATATATGGCAATATTTGAGTATGTTTCAGTTTTTCTTAGTTAATAGTTCAATTCATAGCCAAACATCCATCAGCACAGTAATTTAGTATAAATTCCCACATCAACAACACACTTAAAGCACATTCAGTTCACAGTTCCATGAATATCTCTTGAATTTCTTTATACCTTATTTAAAGAGAAGTAGGAGTTGAACTGACATTTGTTCAGCAGATGATGTATGCAGCAGCCTACAATATGTGTTTAACAAGTACAAAGACTCTTGGAATAAACACTGTAACTTTTATTTTTAAACACTCATATTCTGTGATTGGAAACAGAATTCCATAAGAGGAGGCTCAAGACAGCAATATTACAAGTGGAACTACAGACTTCAACTGAAAGGTTAATTCATTGTGAGAACATTTTAGGAGTCAGCAGAGGTGATAAGATACTACAAAATACCTGTGGGCCTATCAAAGATTTCTTCCACATGTTCAGTTACTTTTCTTCCAAAAAGGAGTTAATTTATAGACCACAGCCACAAGTAGTGTCTTTTATTGATGACAGCAAACCTCTGTGTTCTTAGCGGTAAAAAGCTTATTTGTGACCATCCCCAAAAAAAAATTAAAAAAGGTGCTTTCAGGAATATCCTAACATTAGGAGTATATTTTTTGTGAAGACATCTTGAGGTATAATAGTTCAACATGAATGTTGCTATTTTATGGAAGTTTTTCAGTATGGTTGTGTAGAAATACACTGGTATTTGTGGGAGAATATAGAGAAAAATGTCTAGTGGCTACTTGGGGGTTGAAGAGGGCACAAAACCTCATCATTAAAAAAAAACCCAAGCAAACCAAAATGTCTTGCATGCAGAAAGATTCAGGAGTAGGAGATAATAAAGATGATAAAATAGAATTTACCCCAGGAGCTTGTGCCATATGCCTTGGGGTTCACTAGGAAAATTTCACAGTAACTGGCATCAGAAAAGTCTAGGTAAGGAATGTGCCAAAGCCTATGACATCTTGAATATATTTAGATGACTATTTTTAAAAATGCAGCAAATTATATTTTACTGCAGAAAATTAATTTTAATCAGTTTAGCAGATTGTCTGCCTTGCTAAATTATCCAGTCATCATCTTACCAAATGATGAAACAAACGCTGTTTTCCAATACTTCAAATTAAATAGTACTTTAAATATAAACTAGCTGAGAGTCATGTTATATAAGGTTCTCTTTAGCTTACAACAAAACTGAAAAAAATTAAATGAGAGGCAGTGATGCATAAGCTCAATATATTCGTACAAACTAGGGGTATGTTAGCTTTGCCTTGTTAAATATTTCTTAAGCAATTTCTAATTGACAACATATGTTGAACATCACATAGCAATGTGTGCAAAGCACTTTACATCTGTCATACCCTCCTGAAGCTAATCCCTCTTTCATGTGCTAGCTTTCCTTGTATTGCTGCAGGCTTTGTTTCTGTTTACTATCTTTCAAAAGGAAGAGAGAAAAAGCCAGGCTAGCTGTCAGTGAGAACAGGCTTATTTTTACAACAATTCTAATTCTATTAATCTTTTGACTGGATATCAGCTAAGAAATCATTATAACCAGGCAATGATTTGCACAGAAAGAAAAAGTCAAATTCCATTTCTTTCAAGGTGAGAGAAATGCCATTTATTTTCAAGGCTTAACGATGGCAAATGGTGTCTGAGAAACTTGGTGGGCTATGATAGGGTTACAGCATTTTTTTGATAACAGAAAAGTATCTGGTGTCTTCTAGCCAGACTTGTGCAAAATATTTGACACTGAGTCACACAGCACCTTTAGGTCTAAACTGGAAAGACATGGATTTTTTCGATGAACCATTCAATAGATAAGGAATTCAGTATGGAGAGGAAGCAAAAGCTGAATACACAAGCAAAGCAAATCAAGGAATTAATTTACTGCTTCCCATGGGCAGGCATGTGTTTAGTCATCTCCAGGATAGAAGGGTCCCCATATGTAGCAGCTACTTGGGAAAACCAGCAGCATCACTCCAAACATACCTTCCTTAACTCCTTCTTTCCCTGCTTTATATACAGAGCATGATGCCCTGTGGTCTGGAATATCCCTTTGGCCAGTTTGGGTTACCTGTTCCAGCTGTGTCTCCTCCCAGCCTCCCGTCACCCCCAATTTCCTTGGCAGTAAGAAAAGCAGAAGAGGCCTTGGCTGTGTGTAAGCCCTGCTCAGCAATAACAAAACACCTCTATGTCATCAACCCTGTATTCAGCACATATCTGAAACACAGCCCCATACCAGCCTCTGTGAAGAAAATTAGCTCTACCCCTGCCCAAACCAGCATACTCCATTGGAGATATTCAAAAGTCATCTGGACATGGTCCTGTGCAATGGGCTATAAGTGGGAGGTTGGACAGAGTATATAAGATAACTTGCATAGTTTTATATTAGTTAGTAAGTGAAACAGTTTTTTCACTCTGAACAGAAAATATCTGAAAATAAATTCCCCCAAAATAAGTCAGATTTTTTCTACTGAAGCTGTAGTCTTTACTCAGGACTTTTGGCATGCAGTGATTGCCCAGGCTGTGGGGGTTTTTTTTATGCTTGTACTCGTTGACATTCTTCTTTAAATTTTGTGAAATAGACAGGTATTATGTCACAAAAATGTAAGATCTAGCATGAAATTTGAGAGATTATGGGTAATGCTCACAATGTATTGTTTCAATTTACTGTTTAAGTCTATCTACAGCTTTTCAGCATCTGTTTCAATTGAAGGAAAAGAGGAATTTCTTAATCACAATAGGAGGACTAACTGCATGGGCAACGTGTAAATACATTTGTCATCATTATGCCTGACTTCTTTTCGCTTTCTCTCTATATCTGAACTAAAGAAAAGAAGTTGTAGATATTTATGGTAGTGTATGCAGTGCTGTCGGGAATTCAGTGCAGCCCTCCTAACCTGAGAAATTACACTTTGCTGAAGAGAATGGAATTTTCAAAATTTGCTTTAAGTAGTGATTACCCCCTGGAAGGAGGAACAAAAAAAAATAATGTGAATAGAAATTGTATATAAAGAAGAGAGCAGGTGGAAGACTGAGAGCATAGTTCTACATATATTTTCCTTGGAAGTGAAGCTAATTTAAGAGGTTCTCACTCCCTACACAAATACATACACCTTGACCCCCCGCTGCTTGTTCTCATTCACCATCCTCTCTTTTGTGCTGTTGAAAACATTTGTAAGGCCATAATGTGGAATAGATCCCTGAAGTGAGCTGTATTAATGAGAGTCTCCAAGGTTTGTTATTCACGTCAATGATTCACTTTACAGCACAGCATTACAAATAGTTGCATTGGTACATTTGAAGAAGTGACGAATTCTAACACAGAGGCAGCTATCAGCAAGTGGTGTTAGAAAAGTGATTTTTTTTAACCAGCTTTGCCGCTGAAGAACACATGAACCATCACTTTATAAACCCATGGGGAAAGAAAAAGGTCTTCAGAATTCTTATGCTGCTTTAAATAATAAAGGCTTTCCTCAGTGCAATTCTGTTCTGACTTCAGGATTTTTGCTTAAGATTAGAAGTATAATAAATGCTGACTTTTTTATTATAATTATTTATTACTTATATTATTTTATCATTAGATAATGCTGAATTGTTTTTTAGAATCTTCAGTTCTGGAATGGAACTGTTTACGTCTGTTTGATGGGATTCAGGACAAATTGAGAAGGGATAAATCATTCTCTTTATAAAAAAAATGAACCCATTTAGCCTGGACCACATCAACAATCCTTGTTCATTGACAACTTGATTCAGAAGATAAAGGAAAGTTGCAGAGAAGTCTGATCCGTGCAAAATCTAAAGAAAATAGAATGTTGTTTTGTCCAAAACACAAAGAAAATAAATGTTCCCAGCTCCCAGAGGAACTGGAATTTGAGTATAAAGCATAATTTTCCAAGTTATCCTTTTCCTCTTTCACTTATTTTATACTGCAAATGTTTTCCAAATAAATAAATATGTGTACAAAAATTTAATCAAAATGATCAAAATTTTTGGATGTTCTGCTGTTAAAAAAATTTAATAGTTTCCATCAATTATCCATATAAATTCCTTTCCAGTCTCCACTGAGCTTATTTTCCTGTCTCTTACAGGAAATAGAGAAACAATATCCACTTAAGTTCATTCAAGTAAGCCCAGAGATTCTGATTTCAATTCCCTTCTCAGCAAGGCAGAAGTGCATTTTTTGTCTTTACATTTCAACAAGTCATATTTCTAAGATGGTTTTTAGTAAGAGTTTATAATATGATTTCAGTTTGAAGTGTGATTTGCTTGAATGGAATTTACATTAATCCTTTCTGCATCACCTGTTGACTAAATAACACTCACATGAGAAGATTTAAATAAAATATGCATTCAATTAACTTCTTGAAAAGCATTTTGCATTAAATGTTAGCTAAAATTCCATAATATATGAACTAAATAAGAAACCAAACATAATTTGTATAACTCATATATCAAGATTTTTAATATCAACTAAGAAAAGACTCAGAAAATTGCTGCCTTTACTCATTGCTACTGAAATGCAGCAAAGATTTCCTTTATTTTCAGTAAATAAGAGACTCAAAAATAAGAGAATGCTAAGATGGTAAAGATGAAACATAGTCATGCAACAGAAAAACTATATTACCATGACCCTGTCTTTTTCTAGTCTTAACTTTTTTGACTGAAATTTTACAACAGTATGTTGTCTTATTATACACTATGACCACGAATTTTCCCAGAAACATCAACATAAAGGCAAACAGATCTTCACTCATATTGTTCTCCAATGCATCTAATCTTTCTTGTAAAATAAACTCTCTAGGTCTACCTAGTATGTTTAAATTATAATAGTTTGACTGCTGCCTTTTACTAACACAACCTTAAAAATATTGTGTGTTGCAATGAATCTTCTGTTCAGATTGACAGCAAAGTTAGGGGAGACTATCTGAAAACTAAATTTATTATTTTGGTCTAGTCCAGGTCTGATAAAGGATAAACATTCCTCTTTTATTCACTATATTACAAAAAATATAAGAAATAGAAGACAGCCCGGTGAAAACACAGATATGAAAATGGCAAAGAAAAATAAAAGAATAAGGCAAATTTATTCAATCATCCAAATATTTAATAACTCTAGTAAATTCAAATCTGCCTTATTAGCTAACATTTAAAATTACATTATCCTAAAAACCCACAGAATCAAGATGCTGTGAAGTTAGAAGACTTTCATATAGCACAGTAAAATCTAGTATCTGCATTTCCTAGCTTTGCTTATCTTGAAGTCTCATTAAGTGACAAATTCTTGGAATCTCTTCTAGTTGCAAATGTGGAGGGAAATGGAGGGAAAGCAAACATATCCAGGTATGGCACCAGGTTTGCTCAAGGTTCTCCTACCACATCAAATACATGCAATGAGTTTGCAGTCACTTCTGTTTTTCAAATGTATTCTATCAGTGCCAACTGACATTTTGTACAAATAGATGGACTTTTTTTCAGTGGCTTAATTAAGGGATTAATATGATTTTTCTTTGTCTTAAGTAAGCTAATTCTCCTTCTGTCTCCATTTTTTCTTTGATATCAGGCAAACAAAACTTCCATGAGACTAGACAAGTGTTTTGGATGTTTGAACATTGTCTTGTTGAGTGCAGTGAGAAATTATTTTGTTCAGCTTATTTTTTAAACTTGAGGAAGAGCACTTGCCTGAAATGCAGCCAAGAGAAAGACTCTGTCTTCCAGTGTTGCTTTTGAGACACCGTGATCTTATGCTACATGAAACAGTACAATGTAATTTTGCATTAGAACTTCCCCAGAAAATGCAAATCGCTGTTTTGGTAAATACTCTTGGAGACACAAAAGTCTTCAGACATATCAACTGCTGGCACTGGAGAAAAAGTCCAAAAGAGGCAGAAACTACATTTCAGAGAAGCATACAATTTCATTGGAAAAACAATGGAAAACTGGAATGTTTATTCCATTCAAACCTTACCTTTTTTTAAATAAGTTTAAAAATAAAACAAAAAAAAAATAAAAAGAAAAAAGGAAAAGTACAAGTTTGAAAAATAACAAGAAAATGTGGCCTTCTGGTATGTTTTTTTTTCAGCTTCTCAGTTGTTTGTTAGGTCATTTATGACACCTGTAATTTTCGAGACAGTTGCATCTAGATGAGGGTGGAGTGCTCATATAAGTCACTATTTGAAAGGAAAAAAAAAGTCTTGGACACTGAATTGGAGTCCCTTGAGATTAATCAGAAAGGATTTGCTGTCATTTTGAAAAGCTCCTCCTTAAATGAATATGCCTCGGGGCAGTTATCTATGAGTGTTCATGGACAAGAAGGCAAAAATGATATGTGTTCAAATCATGAAGGAAATAGACAAAGTAGGTAATGTCAAAAGATGTTTCAGTTTTGTTGGAAAGGTATTTTAAGTTATTTGTTTTGAGTTTTGGTGTCTTCTGTTTGTTTGGTGGGATTTTTTTTTTGTTGTTTTGTTTTGTTTTTCTTTGGCTAGTGTGCAAAATATTCGGAAGAAAGCAACAGTATTCAGACATGAATAATAGAACATGTAAAATGGTTTCTCTTGAGACTCAGATTTTTTGCTTAAACCTTTTCAAAATTACACGTTTGTATTTATTTGAATTTGAAAAAAAAAAGTGGAGAATGGCTAATTAACTTAATTTCTGAGCCATGGATATTGGGAGGGGTGGAGCAGGTGGAAGTGGGAAGGGAAGGGGGAAAGAGGAAGTGAGGAGAGAGAATGAGAGAACATCTTTCCTAAGTTATGCTCAAGATGAGGTACATTCTCTTTATTCTTTATTTTACAGGAAAAGGCAATGAATAATTTTGAACACGTGAGTTGTAGTTGTACTGGTTTGATTTTTCTTTTTCTCACAAAGCCATTTTTCAGGAATTGGTTTCTATAGTTTTTGCACTTGATAGTAGTTTTGCATTTGCAATGTTTTCAGTGACTGAGGTTGTTAGTCTTCATAGGACAGCCAGGCAGTAGGGGAATCCTCCTATCTCATCCCACCTTTCCCTCTCACTCTCAATACTGCTGTGCTGAGCACCTCTGGTGCTCATCAGTAACACAATATTGCTGATTTCCATTTAATCCTACAGTATATCAGAGGCCTAAACTTGCAGGAGAGCCGACACATGACAAGAAGCAGTATAAGATTGAAGCTAAGAGCAACCTTACACTAAAATTATAGATCCCTTCCTGGAAATCTGCAGTAAATAAAGGAGTGTGAAGGTTTCACCATGCCACAAGATTTGTATACTACTAGTCCCTAGCAAAGCCTTATTTAAAAATACATAATAACCTGTGACCAATAAAACACACTGATGTGTTTTCATTTTTGTTGAGTGGGAGAAACGAAGAACTGCTAATGCTTATAGAAGCAGAAATGGCTTTTAAAAAGACTTATTAGCCTGATTAACCTGATAGAAACCTCTATAAAATCAGCCTACTAGAAGCAAGGTAGTAATGTGCCAATCATGTGCAAAGTCCACAGAATTTAGTATTACATTAATAAACTGTGAGGCATCATGTATACACATTCCAGCTAACTCTGCACTTCTTGAAACAAAAATGTAAAAATATGGAATAATAATTGCAGGTTTGTTTGTAATTATCAAATTAAATTACCCCAATGTTTTAGAACATAACTCTCTATTACCAATTATGTCTAGTTTGTAACATCTTATATATTTATCTTTTTATTTGTAGTCTAAATTGGCTTAAAAATCTGATCCATGTCCTCAGCATATATTTAATCATTGTAAAAAATGTTATACAATTTGAATGAAGTGACAGTTTCTCAGGCTTATGGCTTTCTTTTGACATTACAGAATGTATCACATATTTACAAAATATATCCTGATATGATTTTGGCTGGCCCATACCAAATAATACACCATGTTTTCTGCATATGAATAAGAATATAATAACGGCTTTGGATAATTTTTACAATAGATAGCCTTGTTCTATGGAAGAAAAAACTTAAACTGGTTTAAAAATTACAGTGCGCTACTTAACATCAAGACTTAAAAAATAGCCACTAAACTATTATACTTAGTAATACACACATAGCCTGAGTGACCAAATAGCTAGGTTTTTTTATATAAACATCCATCATATCAGTCTCAACAGAATAATTAAACCAAAGACACTAGACTCCAAGTGGAGCTTCTTTGGTCATGCATTTGAAATGAGTTAGAATCCATATTAAAAAAATAAAATAAAAAAAAAACCAGAATTTCCTTCAAAAAATTTGTTGGGTGGAGATATGTATTTCAATAACCTGGAATTTAATTCTATCAATTCAAAGAAGTTTGGATTGTAATTCTTCAGATAAAGTTTATAATGATCCATATTCCACTGTGCATTTCTTTGCCATTCATGCCATGTTACACAAACATATGAAACAAATTTAGAATAATGGATTCTACTCCAAGAGTCTAAACAACAGAAGGTGTGATGGTCCATTAATTTTAAAAAGTCAAGATTGCCCTGCTAACATTAGATGACAAAAGTAGCTAGCTAAGATGTAACATCATTATACCAAATGGTAATTGTAAGACTTACAAGACCTTTCTACACAGATTAAACAATTTCTCTCAACAAAGTAAACACCAAAAAGTCATGAGTTTAAAGGAGTGAAGATTTAAAACTTTATTGTATTTTTCCCTTGCACTGAAATAATATATTGTTTAAGCAGGCATATCAGCTTTGTCTGAATATAAAGCTCACTATTGGTCCACACAGGGTTTGTTTGTTGAAGTGGTATGAAATTTAAGCTCTGCTTCTGCAAGAATTTACACATATGCTTAATTGTAGGTACCACTCCATGGTCCAATGCTATCTGAATGAAACATGATACTCTTCAGCAGGGCTAATTAGTTCAAACCAGTGAAGAAGGAGTCAGAGGAAGTGCTCCAGGTGCTGAAGCAGAGATTCCCCTGCAGCCTGTGAAGAGATCAACACCATACTAAAAATCTACACTGCAGAATGTAAATGACCCCATTTTAGAATGGATACATATTTCCAAAAGGTATAGCTACCTCTGGCAAGTACTTACTTGAATAGGTTTTCCACAGTAGATAAAGGAGTCAATAATGAAGGAGTAAAGGTGAACCTAAAACAAAGAGTGTCATCCAGGGAAGGTTTTAATTGTCTTTGTTTCTCACTATCCAAATCTATTTTAATTGGCAGCAAATTAAATTAATCTCCCTCAAGTTGGGTTTGGTTTGCCTGTGAGAGTAATTGGTGAGTGATCTCCCTGTATTTATATCAACACATAAGGCTTTTCATCTTATTTTCTCCCATCTTATTTCCCTCCCTGTTGTGGAGGGAAAGTGAGGAAGTGGTTTGGTAAGCATCTGGCAGCTAGCCAAAGTCAACTACCACATAACAATACTGTATTTGATATTATAAATTTTAAGGTGATACAGAACACAGATTTTGACTTTGCACCGAAGTACACAAGCGAGCACTTTTAAAAAGGTGAGGGGGAAAATCTTTAATGGTTTTGAGAAATATACTCCTTTTACTGAAAAACATCTAACGGCAATACTAAAGAGAGATATTTGGAATCACTAAACCTACCAAATATATTTGGGTATTTCAGTTAAAAACGAAAGCTGGATATTTGGATGATCCCACTAAGGACAGAGCGGCAATCAGAAGAAATTTCGGTCCAGCATGAAGTACTGATTTGAGCTGTAGTTTCTTATGTGAATTTCCAGAATGGGCATTTTCATGTTCTGAAGTTTTTTCAGTATTCAGACCAATGCTGCCATTTTTAATTGAGGGGGTTTAGATGATTTAAACTCAATGTTATGCCTGGATCAAATAATGGTAGCGTTTATGAATTATATTCTTAACTGTATTCTGACATGACTTCACAAGAACGTGGTTCTGTTGCTGGTTTTTCTTACCTACTCTGTCAAGATTTTCCCCAAAAAGAAGTACAGAGGTACAGATCAACTGTGATCTTTGAAATACTCCAAGAGATATGTTAGACAGCTAAAGAGAGCAGAATTTGTCACCTGTCAGTTAAAAGCAATCATAAATAAGTAACAAATTTCCAATTCCTTAAACTCTGTAAGAAGTAATTTTACAAAATAATCACATCATTTAAAAAAACCCCTATATATGTCCAGTGTAATTTGTTATGCTTCAGTGTAATATCTAGGCTATTATAGTTATTTCATGCTGGTGGAATCTAATTCTTGAGGGGAAGCTCAGTATATAAAGGCAGGAACATGTTTGCCTAGAGAGTGCTCATCCTTTTCACTCACAAGTGCCAGAATGAAAGTGAAGCAGTGAAAGAGTAAACAACTGACACAAAAAGAATGTAGGCATTGAAATATACAAGGAAGGTGTCTCTTAACCATATTTTAAGTGATATTACTGCATATTTACTGATATTACTGCTGGTGGTTGTTAATTGCTTATATTACAGGAGGTCTAAGAACATTTCAAAAAAGATTGAAAGCTGTAATGAAGCTTTTTCCCCAACAAAAAAAAATTCTCTTCCATGAAATTTTCAGTCTTCAATACAACTTTTACACATATGTATCTATATATATCTATATATGAATATATATATATATATATTCATATATATGTATACAGAAGGGAGAGAGATAAATACACATATAATCATCAGCCAAATCCTGATATTTAACACAGGAAAAAGATACATTTATGTATGTGTGGAAAAATCATCATTTTGCAGTCTTCTATAGACATTTGATATACCTCAACTTCTCATTTTACAGCTTAAAGAGTCATGCTATCATGCACTCTTTCTACCAATAAAAATAGCTATAAATTTAGGGCATCATTCTGCAAGACACACTAATCCTATAGACTTAAATATGCAGTAAAATATTTTACACCACTGGGAGAATTAATCCTTGGATTGTCTGAGAAAAAGGGACTATGTTTTAGAATAGATCTTAGTATTTTTCTCAAGAAATACCTGTTCTGTCCTACAGAACAGAGGACAAACTTCTGCACTTTCTGACATATGCAATCAGGGTTTTATGAGGTGTTTTGAGTGTCTGAAATGTGAATTTTTAGATATATAGGAGGAAGAAACCAGACAGATAATATGTCAGCTTTTGTTTTTGTACCAGCAGTGACACTTTAACTATTAAATCATGGAGAGCTCACTTTACTCATCTCCTGGACATTAAAAACATAGCCTGATGTCTGGTGAGACCTAGTTAATTTTCTTTCTTTTTTTTTTTTCAGCAGAATTCTTGTTCTCTGCAGTCTGAGATAAAATGGTTCATTTTATAAATGTAGCTTCAAAAAGAAGTCATGCCGTGTTCCTCCATTATAAGAAGGATTAAAACCTACAAAAGTGAGCTAGTCCACTAAGTGTGCCACTGATCTCCTAACTGCTAGCTGGGAAATATGTCCATTGTTATCCTCTCATCCTTAGTTCTGAGTGTACAAAAGTATTTAGCATAAGTAATATGTATTAAAATGTCAGTAAACTGTGGTATTTGCATCCTAGTTAGCATTTTTATTGAGTTTTTGTGTTAGCATTTTGAGAAATGGACTTTTATTAATTACCAATTTAAATCCATACTTTGATACCACAGGTCACTATTAAATGGGTCATTTCAAAATTAATAGCTCTTACCAAGTGCAATACTTCAATTTCAGCAGATTTCACTATTAGTAATTAAAGTGTGCATGTATCCCAACCTATTTATCATGGTAACCAGACAGTTTAAGACATTTACAAGATAATGCTCTTGATAAAAGACAATATTCTGCTCCATTGCTGTTTTCAATAGCACTTCCACTTCCCATAATCTAGTCTAATTAAGATAAACTGGTTATTTACCTGTTAGTGAAAAAGCAAAAATAATTTCAGATGTCAAATACAGCCTAGGGAGATATAACAGCTGAAGTCTCAGCATGCTTCCCTTTGTGGTTTTATGTTCAAATCATTGATACTGTTCAATTATTAGGGTACTGTGTTACATGTCTACTACAGTTAAAGGTCGTGAACTTTTCAGGTACAAACCTCAAAATTCAGAGGTTATAATTTTGGCTAATTATAACTTGGCTAAAACCCAAGTTTAACCTTGCCAAAATTTTTCTGAACATCAGTTTTTCACCAAAACAAAAAAAGCACAGTGTCTATGCATTAGATCATTGACTAGCAAAACTCAAAACTCTTGAAGATGTTAAAAAGAATGTGGAAATTAATATTTATTCATTTTTAGATTAAAAACGTTGAAATTATGTAAAGTCATGCTGATTTAAGTAAATGGCATTTGTGGTGGCAGGAAATTTTTGTTCCAGGTGTCAAGTAACAAGAATTCACTTCTTAAAATTACAAAGCTTTATATTTGCTTTTGAGGAGAAGATCTGAAGCACTTCTTAGGGTCAAGCTTATAGAAATACTATTTCCAAGGAACTGGAAATAAATCCCAAAAGTTGGAAATGTGAAAATTGGCTTCTATTATAAGAGAAAAATCATTGGTGACAGTTTTTCCAAGATGAAAATCAATTCATATTTTTATACATCTTATATATATCTATAATGTATAATCTTCTTCTTGATATTTACAGTATATTTTGGCAATAGGCTAAAATCTCCTTGATTATTATGTGAATTCTTAATCTCCTCTATTGGACAGTTAGTTTTTGGGGGTTTTTCTGCTTGCTGTGCTTTGTTTTTCTAATATATTTTTCTTCATTTGTCACTCTAGAAACATTTAGCTAATTAGGTGATGGACAGAACCTCTTGGTATTTTTAAGCGTTTTTTTGTTCTTTTTTCCCCCCCTCTTCTTTCCACTTGACTCCATCTACTAATGTTTCAGGATGCTGCCACAATACATGGTTCTATATTTCTGTCTATTTTGTACTTAGATGAATACCACTGGTTCAGTATTAGAAACAGGCTGAAGGAAAAATTCTATAGATGTCAGAAATAAAACTGAAAAATGAAGAAGTTTCTACAAATCCTCCTGTCTTTCCTGCTTGGGGCATCAACTACAACCTACCTTCTTGTGTTTATAAGAAAAGAAGAAAACTCCAGCTACTAGCTCTATAAAAAAGGTGAAATAGGACTCCTTTCTGTTTTAGTTACAGATGTCCTTGCTCTTTAAACTAAGGTTTTAGAAGGTCAAACCCCTAACAGACAAATAGTCACTCCTGAGTGAATATTCACTTAAACTCACTTGATTCTCTTTGACTGTGATGATTCCAGAAATTAAAAATACCAGAAATACAGAATACCAGAAAGATTCCAGAAAATGTCCTTTTAACACAGAGACAAAATAATTAAATGCAAGAAAACGTACTTCTCCTGTTAGAAAATACCATGTTCAGGTTATGACTATGTGCACAATTTAATATATTCACTGTGCAGCCAAAAGTTTAAGTTTCACTGGAATGCCTGCCATGCGATGACAATCTGTACTGAACATCAGCTAGGTTTCCCCAGATGTGGAAGCAGTATTTTTGCCAGTTTCCCTCTCAAACCCTTTAGTTCTCCCAATGCAGAAATTCTACAGATAAAAACAAGGTCAGCTTTTCTACATCTACAAGTATTCAGGTTTGACTCTTCACTAATCAACGTTATGGAAATAGGAGACATGGTAAGTGAAATATAGTGGTGAAGCATAAAGACTTTTTTTTTTTTTTTTTGCAGAAGAAAGGAATATTTCACAGACTTGCAGACTTGTTAGGGTTTTGTGTGGTTTTTTTAATACCGTCATAGGAAATAAGATCTTTTGTATCAACAACTAGTTACCTAATTTGAAAATACTAGTAGACATAAATGGTTGGTGTTCAAGGTAGCATGGGATTGTGTAATGAAATGTATTTGTGCAGTTTAAATGAACTGCCTAACAAACCAAATATTAGAAGGATAAGTAGTGGTATGATAAATGTTTGATGGTTAATGACATTTGAGAATAGTCATAAGTAAACAAATTGAAAGACTAGAAAAATAATCTCAGTCAAAAATATTCTGGGAAAAAAAATCAATGTAAAAAATTTTAATGCAGAGAGGGAACTACAATTTTAACTGTATATTCAGTTTGATGGCCATAAATTTTGCCTTTAGTCAGTTAGGTGAGAGATCTGCATCTGAACTTAAGAAAAATCTGCTCAGTATTCACCTGAGGTCAAAAAGCCAAATTGAACATCATTAGCTCTTAAGAACAGAGAAAAGAACAGATAATAGTGCTGTGTCACTAATAGTCTGAGGCACTTACTGACAAGATGGATATAACTGATATGAAGAACGTATAAAATGGTTTCTGTAGAAGGAAAAATTAAAGACAACAAGAATCATCAGATTCTGCGAACAGGTGGTAATGGTACGATAAAAGTGTATAAAACAATGGCATGGAACAGATAAACAGGAAACCATTCTTCACTGTTTCTCATAGCACAGAAAGTAGGGACAGCAAAAGGGATTATAAGGCAACTGGTTTAAAACAATTCAAAGGAAGCAGATTTTCACAGAATGCATAATTAAATTCTGGCACTCATTGCCACAGGATATTTTGGATGTCAAAAGTATAAATGTAATCAAAAGTAGATTAGAAAAATTCATGAGCGAAATATCCAGCAAGGTCTATTAAACACTGTGGTGCAGAAGATCTTAAGTACTAATTGTCAAAATCTGATACTGCACTGGTGGAAATATTATATTGACCTTTAGCAAGCATCTAGCCAAGGACAGGGAGATAACACTGGGTTAAATAAACCTCTAGTTTAACTCAGTATAATTAATTTTAACTTTTTGTATTATTCTAAGAAGCATCCATTTGCTTTAAAAATGGGAAAAAATTGTTCTATATTTCTTATTTTTGGTTTGTATGAGGTCAGAATGGAGATGTTAAATCTTTTCTAGCCTTTTACAGCTGCCTTAGGAAGAGCTGAATTATTGTATCAGACCTATGAATGCATAAGCCAGCACTGAAAAAATAAGAACTGACTTAAACTTTCACCCAGAAGTTCCAGTGAACTGAACAGCCTTTTGAGGTTCAACATGTTCCAGTAATGAATTTCCATGATTCTGCACACCCTAATTCAAGACATGAATGGAAATTGAACAGCAAAAGCAGCGCTCATATTTCTTTCCCAGATAAAAGTAGAAAATAGTAGAAATCTCATAATACACGATAATGGCACATATTTCCCAATTTTTTTGCAGATCAATGAGCCTTGATTGACTTAGCGACAAGGGTGGGAGTGGGTGGAAAAGAAAGGAGAAAAGTTCAAATTTTTGAACTCAGCTGTAGCTATAAACCATAAATGTAAATTTTTGTTAATCTTGCTTCTTTTAAGTAATTCTCTATGAAAATTACATACCTATATGAAAAAGGCACTAGCTGGTGAACATTAGGTTACAGCATCTTTGCTCTTTGATCAGATCTCACAGACGTTTCTTCTTGCAGCCTTTTCTAAAAAGGGAATTCCATCTGTGAATCATTTATTAAAGGTAAATAAACTAAGATTCAATTATTAAAATACAGGAGATCTCTATGTTACTCATTTATGTGACAAATTATCATCTATAATTTGTTTCTCATACATAAAAAAAAATCCTATTTGAATAATAATTAAAAATATGTTTCAATATGTAAAAGGTAATTAATATATATACTGAGGATTTTAAACTAATATTCTTCTTTTTTTCAATTAGAACACATGCCATATATCTTTATTCCTATTTTTAGTTTCCCTATACTTGTTTTCACTCTGCCTCATCTGGTCTAGCATAATCCTTTTTTTCTTTATTTTGTATGTATTTAGTTTTTTCATTTAAATACTCTACTCTCTTCCCAGTTCTGTATTCATCTTTCTGGGGATATCACTAGATTACTAGCATAATGTTCGAGTAAGATTTTTAAGTGGGTCATATTCAAATATGTCCCATATTCAACAGAAAAATATGTCACATCCAAAGTAGCAATGCCTTGGCAAAACTGGATACTTCAAGTATTTTACTTATCTGTGGTATGTTTTATTGTGTAAACTGCTAGCCAAGGAATTAGACCATTTTGATCCTTAATTTTATACTTAGGTTCCTGACACTTTAATAGGTTGTTTATGGTGTATACTCTGTACACAATACAAGAAATTTTCCTTTGTATCTAATTCTGATCAGGATTTTTTTCCCTCCTAGGAAGTTATCTGCATCTTCTTAGACTGAGCTCAACTTTTACATGGGCTTCAAATAGTTGGTTTTATTTTTTTTTTTACGGACAAGTCCAGTATGAGACAAATTTTACTACAGAAGTATAGTACTTCACTGCAACATACTTGTATTAAAACCTCTAATTAATGAGATTTATTATAGCTACACACTCCCATGTCTGGATTTTGAGGCACCTCCTCTAAGACACAAAGAGAAATTGTCCTAAGGGTAAAGCACTGCAAAATGCTTAAAATTATTATATGTGTATATAGCATCCTGTTTTTACTTAGAAAATTCTTGTTTCTATGTTCTGTTTTGCAAAAAGAGAAGCCCATTTCCAATGCCACTGAAATTACAAGTGAATGGCTGCAGCATGAAGATTATTAATTTAGAAACCAGTCTTATTTAACAAAATGTTTGCTCCTTATTTAGCCCGACAGACTGCTTAGACGGATGTCACTTAAGCACTGCATTGTATTTCACTGAGCTGCAGATGAATTTATTTTGCTAAAACCACAGGCTTTTTCAGAACCATTTCTATCTCAACTTCAAGGTTTTCAGCTTTTTTATATATTTTTTAATTAGTTCTGCTGCATATTGCAAACACATTTCTTTTTTTTTTTTTTTTTTTTTTTTTTTTTTTTTTTTTTTTTTTTTTTTGTTCAAATCCAAGTGCAGCATTAAACTGCTGTACCACAACAGTACAAATCACTCTTTCATGGTCACCAAGTTTAAGAAACTGAATTTCAAGGAAATAGAGAGTTCCTTCTCTATAGAACAAATTGTGACCTTTATCTCAAAGAAGCACTCACTTCAGGCAGATATGATACATCTTTTTATGCAACAAACTAGGAAAGGGAAAAGTCCTACTAACTCCTTCTCATAAAAATACATAGAGAGAGGATATATTAGAAAATGAGAACAACCACAACAATCAACTAAATATTGTGAAGCTAAGAACATGAGCACTTAATTTAGCCATCTAATCATTTTGAGCAAGACAGTTGCCTTACAAAACACAAGCCAGTATAAACAAATACATAAAATTGATGTCCCAATGTACCTTCTTAAAACCTTGTCTGTGTGCATTCTAAAATGAAGAACCATGAGATGGGATGAAGAGTGCTTAATGATCTCCTCTGCAGTGTCTATACCAATGGGGAATGAAGAAAGTCTGCAGACCAATTTCCTACTCTTTAGTTTGCATAATGTTGGTACTATTTAAGCAATGAATCTATTAACAGGGTAGCAAACTGTTTACACAAGATCTCATGAATCAAAGAAGTTCTATCTAGACAGACAGAGAATTTGTACTATGGAAAAAAATACCAAATCACTTCCTATAGTAACATGAAGAAAAGAGAGAATTTATTTAATCTTTTAGAAGGGATATATCAGAATAAGATATGAAAAAAAAAATTGACAGAAAATAATTTGGACAGAAATTTAGGGAGACGACAAAGGAAAGCAGGTTTACTATTAGAAAAAATTTTCATGTCTTCCAGAAAATTTGTTTGACTTTCAGGAGTACAGGCACTTGAAACTGGAAAATAAATTGTAAAATAGTAGAAAGTATGTTTATTGACCTACACTGTAGAGAGTAAGGACAAGTATTCTATTTTGTCATTTAAGTGTGTGGATCCCCCACATAGGTACACTTAGGTATTACAGTCCTTAATCAACACATATGCCCCAACAATGTGCATCAGCAGGAATTCTTCTTTAGTTTCCCTGGAGTCCTACAAATGTAGTCTGATACCACCAGAACAGAGAGACAAATTTGCATTACATTTAAATTTTGACTGCAGCACTCTCATTTGTGTCTTCTTCATGTAAGTGGGTCTATATAACAGGCCAAATGCAAACAGCCATAGTCAGACTTCATACAGCTTCAAGACTGAATATTATATTGAGCTCTGTGTGTCTTAATTAATCTGGCCCTTCTCTAAAGTACTTGTACAGAGAGAAAGGACTTCTAGAGGCTTAGAGCTGCACTGGCAACTTGCTGGGTTAACTGAAACTGGAAGCCAAGCAGATTTGACAGGGATATATTTTGGACTCCCACTGTCACATGGAAAACAATTAATTTGTTTCTAATGCAGTAATTTAAAAAAATAAAGAGAGGAATATATGTCTTTCTTATAATTTTTTCCTAAGTAACAGTCTGCATTAACTTTGCATCAGAAAATCCATGCGCATATGCACAGTCAGAGAAATTTATAAAATTTGCTTGAAGATAAAACATATATACAATCACCTTACAGAAAGTGTGATGTGCCCAATCCTTTCTTAAGCAACAAATATTACACCGCATTTCACAAAGTTAAATTATAGGGGTTTATTAGATAATGTCAGTTTTGAAAAAATATTATGATTAGGGCACAAGAGTCCCAGCTGCAGATAATGAAATTTTACCCAAATCCATAATTAATCAATATTTCAACATTGCAATATATTCTGAAGTGTAAAACAATTAAAAAAATAATGCATTCAAATACCCTTATCTCTTATGTGGTCTTTCAGAAATGTATTGACTTTTCCCAAAGCTTGATTAGAAGTAATTTTCGTCTAAATAGCACTTCACGAATTAATTCTAAATCAAATATTTCTTTTATGACTAACAAAAAAATTCTTCTGAAATCTCCTAGGTCTTATGGAAATAGCTCCCTGTTCTTGTCTCTTACTTGTTCCTGTCCTTGCCATCTTCTGCTTCGCTGAAAGCCGGTACAGGTTTTGTATGATTCCGAGCACACAAATCTCAGGTCTAAGTTTCTTCTTGTTCTTCCCCTCTACTCTCCTCCCTCATCAGTGCTAGGAATAGGAACTTCTGTCATGGAAAGAGATGGGAATTGCAGAGTACTAATCCACTGGTTGAGCCCTGTAAGTAATTCCTGCCACATTTCGGGCTTTACAGCTGTACCTCCACATGTGCTGATGAGCTTGAAGCAGGATGGGAAGAGGACTATACTTGAGGGGCAGGAAAAGCAGTACTGACAGGCTCCAGGACCAAATCCCAAAAATAATGTCAGAAAAAAGCAGCACGCTATTCACTATAGTTCTACAGTAAAACAGAGCATTACAGTACAGTAAAAAAGCGCATTGTGTGTAAAAGAAGGTGGTAAGAGTTATAAGACTGGAATTACAAGTATGTAATCAAGTATGTTCCATAGTAAAGTTGAGCAGGTCCTGTTACATTCTCGGACTGTGCCTGTCTCCACAGCAATCACTCCAGAGTCATTAATTCTTGGGTGATCCGGGAAATTTCTTGGTAGTCATCTGTAGAGATGAGATGATGGATTGGATTGAGACAACAGACTGACTTGAAACTAGATCATTGACTGAACCATTAGAATTAAGTGATTGACTGATTTCCAGAGGAGTACTCCTGGTAAGAATTTTGGACTGGTCCAAAAATAGCCTGAGGCAGTTCCAGCCGTGTCTAGTCCAATTTTTGTGCTTTGAAATGTTGATTAACATCCTGGATAGTGTGTCCCAAAGACTCCTAGAGGTGATTTCTGCTATAGAAATAATTAAATTCCATGTGGACTATAAGTCTTTAATAAAAACTATTCCTGCAGACATGGTCAGGTGGATCAGTCTTTCATATGCAGTTTATTCAAGAGATATTTTGTGAATTCTGAAGTCACATTCTGAAGTCACAAGAGCAAGGAATTATGTTTGTTCTAGGGCCAGCTGGTTTGAAAGAGCTATGCAAAACATTTTTTGAGGAGTCTTTCCTAATCCAGCTTCAGACTCTACTGCAAAAACCCTTGTAACAGGTTACTCTTCAAATACAGAACCCCCATCATGACCAAAGAGTGACAAACCATGCTGTTTTGAGGACTCAGTTCCCCATGCAATGTGTACCTCCGTGAAGATCCAGAAAAATTAGGCTTTTCTTTATTATCCCCATAATACAATTGCATAATAATTATAATGTATTTATATCCCAGTAAATTAGTTTTTAACAAATACTGCCATGACTGCCTATGAAATGAAGAGAATGTGCTATATATAGTTCTGATTTACACCTAATTATTCCCTAATTGTAATTTTCTGTTGTAAATTCCTAACTTACCAATAAATAAACATAAGTTTATTGCTTATATTATCCTGATCAAGGAATGTTTTCAGTCAGCTGTTTGAATTGGTAACAGTACTTTCCCATCTCTTTTCAGAAAAGCTCAGTAATGTCTTCTCTCAGATAAAGTATTACTGTCCACCATTTCTTTTTTTAATTCACATTACCAGAGAAGTGGATGAAAACCTCCTCACTGTCAAAGAAGTGAAATTCAAAATGCATTTCTACTGGAGAAAGAAACATCATCTTCATCAAAACAGGACTAGCAGCACTTACAAGCCTATAGCAATCAAACAAATCTTCAAAGAGAATAGGAACAAAAAATCTTTTGTGTTTGGGTTCTACAGTGCTCCCCTGGAAGTTACAGAGAATCCCAGGCTGCCACTTCATGCCAGAGCTTCCACAGATCTCAGTCGCAACTGGAAATACTATCCTTCCTCTTAGAAGTTCAGGCTCTCTTAGAAGTCCTTCCTCCTTCCAGATGAAGCATCACTAGATAGAACATTGTCTTATCTTTGGGAAAGTGCTTTGTTTCATGATCCTCATTAGTCTGTGTTAGGTAGAAAGAACCATGGGATACTTTGATAATATGTAGCAAATGTTACAATATTTCAATTTGAAAATGATTAAGGAATTTAAAAGGTTATTTTTCCATAACTTCTGTGGATTAGGAAACAGGCTACTATTACTGACAAATGAACTAAGAAAATCTATTCTATAGAGACTTTTAACTAGATTTGGAAAGAAATTTCCCTTATCAATTTAAACCACAGGATGAAAATACATCCCAGTCTGCAGGCATGTATTTTATATTCCCAGAACATTGATGATTGGAAATACACAGCAACATATATTCTCCAACATGTGAATGCCCCAAGCACAAGAAGAAGACACATAAAAGATTTTAAACTGATGATACATATGACATTTTCCCTTCATCAAGATTCCTTCTGACTCCTTGCTGACATGCTCAAAAGATTATTATATTAGTTTCAGAAAAGTTTCTAGTCCTTCGATGCTTGCCCAGCTCTCATCTCTGATAAAATATTTTTATTTTCTGATATTATTATAGACTTCTAGAGTTCTGGAGGTTTTTTTATTATTATGGTTAAGCTTTTAAGTTATTAAGAAAAAAATGAGAATACAAACTTATTTCCTTCTGCTAACTATCACAAGAAATATTAATCCACAGATTCTATGTTGCATGGATCTGAGAAAATAAGATTTTAATGCAGACTCAGCAAAGTTTTATTGTTTTTGGAAAAATTATTTACGGCATTTGTGTGTCAGAGGCTGTCGTGGTTTGACATGGAAGTGATTTTTTCAGGAAGTTGGGTCAAACCAATCAGTGGTCAAGTTTGGATATTGGCACCTAAAGTGGCCACTAAAGGTGTGGATACGCCTCTGAGAACACAGGGAGTTAAAAGCAGGAACTCCCAAGAGCTCGCTCTCTTTGGTTCCGGTCAGGGTGCTGTGCAGACCTCCCCTGCCCAGCCATGGGGCTGGGTGGGGGAGGGGGAGCCATGAGGCCTGGTCGAGGTGAGCTGAGGGGGCTGAAGGACTGGAACCAAGCCAGCTCCTGTGGACGGAAGGGTGGAGAGAAGCGGAGATGTCTTTGTCATCCCCCCCACCCAGAGGGAAGAGACAGAGAGTCTGAACAGCACCTGTAACTTTGCCGGCGCAGAGGAGAAGGTGGTGGGGGGGGGAAGGTGCCCAGCCTTGGCCTTGGGAATCGGCTGCTAGGCAGAGATATCAGCCGTCCAGGGTGTCTGAACTTTTAACCCTTTCCTGGGAAATGAAGGCTTTGGAAAATATTACTCCACCTTGATTTGAAGTAGAAAAGAGACAGTCTGGGATCCGAGATGATGGAAGAAGAAATTCTTGAGTTGGAAGGAGATGATGGAGTGGCTTGTGGCTGGACTTTTCTTGTTAGCGATAGACTGAACCAAATTCTCCTGACAGAAGCTGCACTTAGAGGGGTGCATTGGTGAGCCAAGAGACCTGTTTCAGTGATTACCAACAAAGGAGTGGAGAGAACAGAGGAGAGTTGAAGAAGGTGGGGAGACGCCTTCTGTCTTCGAGAAAGAAGAAGAGGAGAAGAAGACCTCTGTTCTTGGACCCTCGGCCCCTGGGGAAAATGGGGGGGACTGTAGTCCTGAGATGAGAAGCTGAATTTTTGTCTCTTTTGGTCCTTGGCAAAGCATCCTTAAAGGAGCCCTGTGAGCAGTCTGTCCATGCACGGTGGTGAGAGCACTGTGACATGGAAAGGAGAGTGTCACCATGGCAGATTTTCTCCGGGCAGCTGCCATGTGTGGCATGGAAACACAAGGGTGGCAATTGTGTTTCCTGGGGGGTCTGTGGCACAGGAGAGACTCCTGTCTCCCTTGAAAGATTGAGTATTTGATTATCTGAAGGGTGGCAACTTGATCAGGATCCTGGGTGGTGTCTCACTGTTGAGTTTGTTTAGAAATTAGGTGGGAGGAGGAGGGGTGTTTTGGAAGGTCTTCATTCAGGATTTAGTGTTTGTATTTTTTATAGTAGTAGTAGTTTAATAAAGTTTTTTTTTGTTGTTATTAAGCTTGGGTCTGCTCTGCTCTGTTCCTGATCACATCTCACAGCAATTATTTAGAAGTGTACATTTTCATGGGGGCGCTGGCATCGTGCCAGTGTCAAACCGTGACAGAGGCTTGTTTGAAAAAAATTAGGAAGTGGATACAGTTGGTCAGAGTTTAATTTTATTCAGCTGGTTTGAGGGTTTTTCAAACAAATTTTGATAAAACTCACATAGACTGCAAAACTAAAATCTTTGTTTAAGAAGTTGTAGTTTTACAAAGTTGTAGTTTACTATCATGCACAGAGTGTAACTTTGAACGTTATACAGTGAAAAATAAATTCTTTTGTGATTTTGGCAATTGTGATGGTCTGGTCATGGTTTTAAGTCCAGCTGAGATGAAACACCACACAGCCACTTTCTCAATACCCTCCTCTCTTCTCATCCCACTCCTGTGGAATGGCAGGAGAATCAATTTAAAACTTGTATGTTGAGATATGTGTTTAATAATTGAAAATAAAACAAAATACAATAATAAAAGGAAATTGTTAAATATTAATAATTATTAGAAAAAGGGAAAAAACAGGTGGTGCTTAATGTAATTACCACCCACCTACCAATTCCCAAGCCCTGCTTGGTTCTCCTTCCGGGTAACTCTCCCCAGTTCGCACACTGGACATGATGTTCTGTGGTGTGAAATATCCCTGTGGTCGGTTCAGGTCACTTGTCCCAGCTGTGCTCTCTCCCAGATTCTTTTGCATTCCTCCTCACTGGCAGAGCATGAGACAAGAAAAAAAGTCCTTCAGGAAAACATCACTTAGCAAAATCCAAAACATCATTCTCATTCTGAATCTAAAACACAGCACTGTAACAGCCACTGAGAAGAAATACTCTCAGGACATCGTCACATTTAAGATTTCATGTCAAATTAGCAAAAGTTGAAACAGCATACAAATGGAAATTTGTGTGGAGTTTGGAATGAGGACTTGAAACAGCTTGTGACAACATTCCCTTTCATGCCCTTGCAGAATATAGGACTGAGTTAAAGTGCTTGCAAAACAGAACCTCTTATTTCATATGTCAGCAGATTTACACATGGCTGTGAAGTAGTTATTTTAAAAACTTTGAATTATTTGTAAGGTATTAGAATTATTGACTGCAAATCTTGCTCAAGCTTATGGCAAGTGAAGTCATACTCAGAGTAGGGCTCGTAAGAAACCCATGTATTTCTTCATAATAATATATTTTTTCTGTACCTTTTAACAAGTAGAATTTTCATAGAAAATTTGCTGCTGAGATTATTCCTTACTCTAGATTTTTTTTCCAGATCTTTTGAAACACAAAGATTACAGGTGGTTGAACTAAACTGGAAATATTTGACAACAGTTCTCTGGTTCCAAAACAGAAATAGTAAACCTGATTTTTATGAAATACGTGTCACTTGTATTGAAATAAACTAATCATAGAATCATTAAGATTTGAAGAGACCTCTAAGATCATCGAGTCCAACTGTTAACCTAACACTGTCAAAAGTAGAACTCAGACAAGATCTTAAATATTGCTACAAAATAACAAATAGTTCTCTCGTCCATTTATTTCTCAAGGAAATATCTGTCTGCCCTTAACACATGTAAGCACACAACTGCTAATATCTTTTCAGTCTAATACCTCTCAAATACAAGATGCCCAAACAAAAAGGTAGGAGAAACCTGTTAAAGCTGTCAGTCAGGTTCAATTCAACTGAAAAAAGTTTTACTTCATATGATACATAACCACACAACATAAACATTGTATTAAGACCCAGAGGAAGTCACAATAAAATAATATCATAAAAATTATGACCACCATTAAATATTACTACTGCTAATAATAACAACAATAATAGTTAATTTATTTAAAAATACTTTTTTTTTCAAGTTACAAAAGATCTAGAGGAAGCCCAAATCAGTACATTTCTGAACTATTGGCTGAGAGAAATTAGAAGAATATATCAAAGTATATGAGAGAAAAGATGATTCTCAACTTCTTACATGTATTTTATTTCTTCCTTAAGTGTGTGCTGCTGCTACCTTTAAAGATAGAATAAAAGATTTAGTGGAATCTTAACAAGCAAGACACATCAAAAATCTCCACTCATGAAGAAACAAGATGGTCTTTTAAACTTCCCAAAATAATTATAACCATAAACCTTTACTGGGTTCATATTTAATGTGCAATCTAAGATTCACCTCACAATGTTACAAGTCCATAATATTAAAACAGTATCTAACTTCAGAACTTGAGCTCTCGCTGTCCTTACTGCTGGTTGACAGACATCACCCCTACAGGACAATTGCACCTCAGACCATGGATGGAGAAAATGAATCATGCTTTCAAGCTGGTCACTATTTTCATTTCAATAAAAGATAGGGAAGGCCATAATTTAGACTATAATTCTAATTGTTACATCCCAAAATTAAAACTAAAATATTTTGAACTTTTATGCATACTATGTGTGAAAAATATGTGAAACCTTTAAATTTACTTTAATTTGTGAAGCACACAGTGCAATTTACTCTTTTTCAGATCTGAAATGCAATACCTCTGAAATACCTGAAATCTAGACTTGAAAAGAGAGAAGGAATTATTAGTAGACAAAAGGATTGCCATAGGTGTGATGAACATGTCAGAAGTCATATTCCTAAAGGCCTGGAATTAGCAGAAGGTGCACCACCCTAAGTTCAAATTTCACTTGCAACTTCTGTTATAGCAGGCTCCCCCAGCTATGAGACCACAAAGGCAGAATCCTCTAGCAACTTGGCATCAAGTGCTCTCTGTTTCTCCTTTTGTTAATCTATGCATGTATGAATAAATGAATGCCAAATCCTGTAAAAGCAGGGATGCCACTGCTACCATCCTGGTTAAAAAGACTAGTCTCCCTCAGCCCAGAACAGTGTGTAATTCTGAGGGATTCTAGGTGATTAGACTTGTACAACTTATCACTTTTCAGGAAAGAAAGTAGGATTAAAATAAAGGGATAGCATTTACCTTAATCAGGGATGAACACAAGTGGATAAGCATCATATTTTCTATCATTCTACCTACCACTGTTCCATGTATTTGTCTTTATATAAGCTGTGTTGAGACAAGTCAAATTGAAAACTAGTAAAAAGAAATGCAGTTTTATAGGATGTGAAACTGGTGGATAGAACTTTGGACCATGAGATGAGGTGTTGCTTTTCAAAGCATTTCAATTTATCTTGACTTTTTTTTGTTCCCCTTTTAAGGACTATATCTAAACTTTCTTCTCACAACATACAGAATAACTAGACAGCAGACTAAAGTATTTACCTTTCTTGGTTGCTTTTCTTGAAAATATACTTTGTCTTCACCTGAAACACCAGAGTCTGATTGCTCCAAGAGAAAGGACAATAATCTCTGAGGCAGTGGTGCTCTTGAAAGAGTAGCTCTTTTGTTTAAAATATACTGTATGAGAGGGCTTAAAATGTTAAACAAATCAATCTATTGAGACAGACTATTACCTTATGATCTTGCCATTTTCTTTATTCCTGTGGAACTGCGGGATACTTTATAATATACATACTAAGAAAAAATAAGAGATAATTTTCCATAGGAAACCTATCATTGTAAAAACACATGGGACACAATTAACTTCTGTCCCAGAGAAAAAAAGAGGTTAACAACTATGGTTTACTCTCAGTTCTTAGCTGTACTAGCTAGTGTATTACTTTACACATGTACTTCTTTATTGTTTGGCATCTTGTACACAAAATGTTCTCACAGACTCCTCCACACATACAAACCATAGAATTATTACCATAGAGGTGGTGTATAAAAATTTCCATGTAATACCTATGCATGAAAATGAGAGAAATTGATTTCACAGCCTTGCTGCTGTTGATTTCACAGTCCCACTACTGTAGGTACGAAAACTTTCTGTAGTTTCATCTCTCATTTTCTCTCTCAAAAAATACATAGGAAGCAGACATCTATAAACAGCAATGCAACATTTTCTTTCATTTTCTTTTATAATTTCTCTTTATAGAATTTGTAATTATAAATATTCACAGTGGTGATTGCATATTTGATTTTTTGGGTTTTTTTTTAACATGAAAGAGTTGAAAACAGGGATTTTTTAAACTTTCAAGCATGTTGCATATTGTTTTGATGGCACTAACTTGAAATTCCAGTTCAAAATCCCAATAACAAAATTAATAATTTTTTTTACATTATTTGAGATTTTCAATTTGTTTGTCTAACATTGGGCCTATATTTGAAGACATTTGTTTAAATTTCCCCAACAAACAATAAAAGGAGATAGGCTTTTATTTAGAATGAAATCTCTGTATGCCCACCATCATGACACTGGGTGTCCCCAGTCACTTGCAAGGAATACACAAAAAGAGCTAAAACCCACTGCTGTCTTCAAAGTCTATTGAGTTCGTTTCTCAGACTTTATATTCCAAGTTGGGTTGAGGCCATTATAAGCTTCCTCCATGCTGATGTGGACAGTTTAGGAAGGACAGTTTATTTAAATTTCTTGATTAACTAAGGAAAGGCCATTTTAAAAAACACTCAAATTACTTAGCCCTTTATATGAAACAAAATTCACCCTCTGGTTCATTGTTTAACAAGTTTAGCTTTCTTTGTAGCAGCTGTGGTTACTCCTAATGTTTGTTTCTGAGCCTTGCGAACACATTGCCTGTGCTCATCCCCACCAAGTCATTTTCTTTTAAAGGGATTTTTTGATTAGTCACACATGGGGAAGTTTGAGATAAAATTTTCCTGTAAGTAACTATGCAGTGATTACTGATTTTGTTCAGTTGATGACATTGATGTTAAGTTGGACCCCTGAAAAATCACATGTCTATCCTCTTTTGTCCTTGCATCAATTTACTGAGAAAGTAAATCTTATTTATTTTTGTATTGGTAAAAGCATACGCCTTTCATATAAGATTCAGGGCTACAATTTAACTTTGAAGAAATTACCAAAACTGCATTTTATTCTCCATTGTGATGTATAATACTATTTTCTTCATGTTGCAGATGTATATACCATTGCTACTACTTTTTCAATTTTACTCAGGTTGGGACTTCACTTAATCTACTGAATATTGAAGTCAAGGCAGTGCCCCAGCGGATCAGTTTATCTGTGCGTTATGTATGTAGAAAGAAAGCTAACACAATAAAATTGTTGAAGCATGCAAGATAAGGCAGAAATCTTCAGAGTTTCAGGTCATCCAAGACTTAGTTAAAGCTGATGGATTAGTAGTGAAGTATTAATAAGTGCTATTTGTCACTGTTGTTTATACATAATGTTGAAGAGACTCTGTTAACAAAAGTGTTTTTCAATTACTATTAGACCATGTCATAGTCTTGTGCTATAATAAACAGTCTGTTTCTTCAACTTTTAGCGGTTTATAACAATTTAAAACACACATAAAACACAAAATTGCATTAAATGGTCTGAGTACTTCCTCAGGTAATGAGTAAAACACTAAATTGTAGTCTATAACATAAAATGCAGTTATAACAAAGAATAAAACAAAAAGCATTTAAATGGTTGAATTAAAAGCATTTAAATGGTTGGATTATTTGAGGTTAAGGCTACTGTTACCATTAAGTAAACTTTAATCTTCTGTTTATATCTAAAAGAAGTGCAATGAAAACAATCTGTGTTTGTGAAAACAAACCACAAAACTGTGGTTTTAAGGTTTCCAGGTTCTCTGCAAATTATCAATTCCTAAAGAGCTGGGGTATTTGCATTTGCAATATGCCAGTGTGGAACAGTAAGATGCTTGTTAGCATATTCAGCTACTGTCTGTTGAACAGGTTTGCCTCTGTGGTTTCATGTAGTTGTAGAAATGGAGATCAAAAGTTAGTTTGGCCGTGCTAGGCCTTGTATGAATCTACTGGTACCACACAGATCTGCTTATGCTAAAACATAGCCCAATGCTCAGCCAGGCTGCTCTGCTAAGAGACTAATATGTCTTACAGTTCTAAGTCCAGCTTGTTTGGAACCATCTGTGTATGCTTTCTTTAGGATAAGGTGTTGCCATGAAGGTGTGTCTTCAAACTTTGAAAGCACAACCATTATGCTGCTGGGCATTTTGTATCTTCCTTTAAGTTTGTGAAATGATGTATCTTTCAGGGTAAGCCAAACATTTCTTTTGTTTTTTTTCTTCTTACCAGTAATATTTCCTGAACACAGAAAAACAGTGGGAGGTTATGGAGAGTTGTGATGCTCACAGGTTATATCTGTACTTATGCCTAGTTCATATTTTGATTGCTTGGTTTATTGGTTGTTTTTTTTTTTTTTTTCTTAACATTACTGTCTCTTGGTGTTTTCATGGCAAACACATTAGGATTTCTGGAATGAGAAAGAACATCTCTATGGAAGAAAAGCTTTGTGGGCAGGGAGAGGGCAAGAAGGAACAAGGAGTCTTCAGACATAATGGCAGACAATCCTTCCCTTGGAGAGTCAGAGGCCACTTGATGGATTATTTGAGGCCTGAAAAAACCAAAAGCAAATCGTATACCAAGAGCAAATTGAAGGAAAGGACTTGACCTGAAAGGCCACTATAGGGAGAGCACAGATTTTTCTAAAAAAATCCTATATTTTTGTTCTGTCTCATTCTGCTCTTAAAATGTTCTTTTCTACTAGTGCTTATAAATTCCTACTTAGTCTATGAAATCCATGGTTTTGGAAAGTATAGATGTAAATTTACAAAAAGCCTTTCCATATTTATGAAGCTCACCATTTCAAATATGCCACAAGCTTAAGATCAAAACTGAGACCAAGCATTGACACATGATTAAAGCTCATTGAAGAGAAACTGTACACTGTCAATAATTTTACAAAGGCATAATGATACAATGTAATTCAGAATTTATTACATATATTTACATCAAAATTCCATTTAATATTTAATAAAATAAAATTATTGAATTTAAATATATGAGAGTTATTATTAATATTAAGGAATAAAAAGTTATTACAGTTTGCAATATGTGAAAATACATTAAAATGCTTGAAGAAACTTACTTCTGGATAAAAGCAGAGTTTTTGTTTAAATAATAAAAAAATAAATCAAGGGGTCTTCAGCTACATGACTCAGGTATCAAAAACTCACAGAAAATTTCTTGGTTGAGTTCCCATTCTCCAAATAGTATGCTTTTCTCTCCAATGACACAAAGACATGTTTACAATAATCTAATATATAAGTAAAGTGCCATTCAGAAAAGTGTTGGGAGCTAATAGGGAAGTTAAATATCTCCTCTATTTTCACACTTTCCATCAATATTTCAGTCACTCCAAGAATTTTGGATGATGTACCTTTAGGAAGGTTTAGGCAGCTCTACCAATTTACAAGAATGACTGTACATAGCTTTCCTTTCAAACGGCTTCTTTCTGTGAGATTCTGACCAAAAAAAAGTAGACGAAAACATGTCTGCCAGCTGTTAAGGGGAGATTGGAAGTGGTGGTTACTGGAACAGAGCCACATTGTTCATTGACATATGATCTAAACTTGTTTGATTAACAGGGTGGCATACATGGGTGGATAAAAATTCCTTTCCTCAAAAACAAATGTCCACACAAGCCAGTCCACTCAAGATCAGCATAAGACTCAGAAGAATATGGCACTGGCTCCTCTTAGTTGATGTGTCAGCTCCACAGATGGGAAAGCAATTCTTTTGCAGTCTCCAGCTTCCACTTGCTGGATGTCCACCTATGGTGTCTCCTTAAAAGTCTATTGTTCAAAAATTTATGACATTAGTTTGTTGGCATTAGTTGCCTACTCCTTTATTAAGCACATACCACCAAGTAGTGTCCTGTCCTTTGGATAATGCTTCTCCAACATATGATGAACATCAGAAAAATCTCTCAGTTAAAACTTTAAATCTTGATAATTGAAGTTAGCGATATAAAAGACAGCCATATTTTCAGAGATTTTCTTGGCTTTTAGGTCTCATTTCCATTAATTAGGTCAGAAGTGCACAGTATTTGTGAAAAAGTCAGGCTGTGCAGTAAAGTGACAGAATATGGCCTGAATTTCCTAATTTTAGACACTGCAATATGGCAAACTATTCCTGTAAGTACTTCTGACAATGTGAAGTTGCAATCCATAGAGTTGTTCTGCAGTTCTAAGGTCAACATGCAATGTTGTAAATTTAAATTTGTTTAGATTATTTGCTTTAGTAGTGTCTTATGGTATTAATCCTAGTCAGTGCCATACAGACAGAATTGATAACTATAAATGAGATCATAACTGCAACAATGTCAGTTGATAAAGGTTAGAAACATTAGAGCTGATTTTTCCTGTAGGACACAGCATGCTAGAATTTAATTGTAATCTTGCTTCATTACCCATCACATTCCCTATTAAATAGCACAATGATTGTCTTTATGTCTTTATTTCTCACATCCTAAATTATTGCCATTTAGGATCATAAAAAATAATTCCTACATAGTTGAATGCATTACTTTACACCGAATTATTTTTTTCTAATTACTTAAGAATTTATAGTTAGATCCCCACTGAAGGACTGTCAACCTTACTTTGGGGATTTTTATAGCAATTTGAGGAGATTTAACTGTATCTTATATTTTACCCCCAAAAAAGGAACATCTGGCCTATTTATGTACATCAACAAATGTCAGCTCCTTTAGAAAATGAAGGGCTTACTACATCATTATCATCCCCAAAATAAGCAGTACCTGGTAGAGACAAAATTTCATGTTTTCTACTGGTTGCAGGAGGTCTTTTCCACTTTATCATCATTAAGAAGTATTGTCATTATTTTTAATAGTAATAGTATGTATTAGATTAACAAGAACTTGTCTTAGAGTACTGGAATGAGTGTCAAGCTAGACCTCATTACCAAATCCTAATAGCTTCTGTCAAGGTAAGTGCACTTGTGTCTGAAGACAAGCATGTTTACTTCCTTAAGGTTTATTTTATTGCCATAGGTGCTGATTTAAATTAATTGCTCTGTTTAGACAATAAGCTTTTCAATTTTTTAAGGGGAAAAGGGTTCATGGGTGACTCCAATTAAAATTATTTACATCACAAAATTACACATAAAACATTGTAAGCATTTTTATCACTAAATATATGATCCATAAATGGGTCACTTAATATTGTTTTACCTGCTTGTTACACAATCCTTCAAAAAATTTCAAAGCAGCTGGACTTTCCCCTGCTTATGACTTATGGCACTAGGCAGCTCTATAAAATTTCATCTTAGATCTGAAAGACTTGTTGTTTCTAATAGACTCAGTTCAAAGAAAAATGTAATATGTCCATCAATAACTTAAATTTAGCTTTTATGCTTATGAACTAGAACTCTGGTTTTATAAATAAATTAAAAAAAAACAAACAAACTGAAGATTACTTTATTATACAGTTTGGCATATACAGAATAGCAATAATAAAATTGCATTTTGTGTCATATTTCTAATGTACATACAACACGAATTTTCCTACTTAAAATAATGAACAATTATGTGAATTTGGTATTTAGCTATGAACTTATATTCTACTAAACATCATGAAGAAAAAAATGTGGCCTTATCATTCAAAGAAGACTGCAACTGAGTGAATTCTAATAAATACTATTCATATAGTTTTCTGATACAAAGGTATACTCCGATTAAAATCAGATGGCATATTGATGTTTTTTTCTAATGATGCTCTAAGGTTTTCTCCTACTATATCTCTTCTATTAATAAATTATATTTCTTAAAGCATAACAAGATATCTGTTGCAATCTTTATTTTGTCAGTTATTTCAATAACCATGGTAAGTGAGCCTATTTGATTTTACATTGGCACAAAAATTTAAACATATATAAGTCAACCTTCTACTTTGAATGTTAAAACTAACATTTCAAAATAAGAAGCAATGTAAATCTTTATAATCATGAAATAATCCTTTTGCTAGCACAAATCCTTTAGCGTATTTATGTGTGCTAGTTTTATAAATCATTTTCACTTGTGATTATAGTTAAAATATTGTTACAAACCCAGAAAATATGAATTTGAATTCAAGGCAAGACAATGAATCAGGATCACTTTTATTGTCTTAAGTAATGCTGCCCATCTTCATAGTGCTGGAAAGTCATACCCCACCAACAAGTCCATACAAACATTTTACATAAGTCTCTTTCCTTTCTGCAGACACATGACTAACTGTCTGGTTGCTCAATTACTTTTTTTTCTTTTTTTCCACTCTTTTACAGGTACAGAAAATAAGAAGGAGTTGGTATCCTTAGGAGCATTATGGCAAGCAGTCATGTGGATTGGGGAACTGAAGGTGATTGGCACTGAGCACTTCAGAGAATCAAGCCTCTAGTTTATGGCACTGTGACTAAATGATATACAGGATCATAGCTGTGTGAGATGCAGTAGAATACTAAAATAATCGTGGTTGCTTTGCAATATTGCAGGGTAATAAAAGCAATTGCCTCTAACCTGAATGTTTTTCACAGCTTTCCATTTAGTGCCTAAGAAAGTTCCTGTTTTATTTACATTGATCCAGCATTCAGAATTTCTGATTGTGAAGGTCACCTCTTCCTGAATAAAACTGACACCCCATTACAAATACCAAACCCAAACCAAACAGTTGGAAGGGATGGTTTGTCGCAAGCCTTCAAAACCTCTCTAACTATTGAAGTGTTTTCCCCCCACACCTGCATTCTGCCCTTTCTTTTGGCATCTTTCATGAAGCATCAAGTAAGTCTGTTTGCTCAGACTACTCTTACATTCGCAAAGTAAATAAGGGCTGGGTTCATGCACTGACCTGAGACAACTTATACAGCTTAATTGTTCTGTCTATGACTTGTCTTTAGCCTGCACCATCTAGCATGTTCCCAAATGTACTGAAGGATAGTTTGCCTCAAAAAACACTCACAGTAAGCTGTTTTGATGTGGACATCCTACTTTGGAACATCAAAGAAGGTAGCCATTCGGACACCAGCTATGTCAAGTCATTTGTTCTCATAACCAGGGAGCAGTTCCTGGACCATTTTATTTTTTAGGAGAGCTTTTGCTTCAAAGAAAAGCTTTGAGAGTTTTATGTATGAATTTCCCCACTCAGCACCTAACTGCTGCTCCACAAAGACACTGAGGGCACCATGCCCATCCACCTTGCCAAGAGAACTGGGATGATATTCAGAGCAGAGAGGAAGAGAGGATGAAGGGAACAAAGTCTGTGTGGAAGGAGGGGTTGACATACAACCCGCTCAGTCAAAGCATAGCCCTGTCCATTTATCTACCAAGCTACCTACTGTACAAAGAGATGAAGTGGTGTAATGGGACACAGCAGAGGACAAGAACAGTTTCTGTGCCTATTGGAACAACAGATGGACCCAACTTCATTGTTACTCTGTTTGCCACCACACTGCTATTTACCTTTGTCTCCATCTGTTCTTTCTTGTCATGAGCTTATGTTGTGAGTGCTCTGGATCAGCGACTGCATCTTGCCAAGCTCAGTAGGGTTCTGATTGCTGCCTGGAGACAGGCTGTTAGGCTATACATCCACGAGGGAAATTTATGCTACAGCTACTTAGTGAAATTTATACTGTGCAGTCCAAACAGTGTTTTGTGTTATTTGGATAGAACTTGGTGTTAAAGAATGGAGTATAAAAGGCCAGCACACACAAAAATACCCAACATTAATTTAAATAGTAAGAACAACTCTAGAGGAAAATGGAAACTAAGGATATAGTCACCTAACTCAAAACTCCAGATAACACTTAAATCCATATGGGATTCATATCTGTATGTCTCTGCAGAGATTAGGGCCAAGAACATGACCAGAGACCTAATATATTTCTAAATAAGTTTGGAAGAAAGGGATAAGCTAGTGATACCACTCATTTTCTCTGCTAATTCAGTAATAGAGCACTTTGCTCGTGATACAGGACCACTAATTTCAAATTCATTTTTATGCCTGGGTAGATATGAAGACGTATCTCCAACTACAATCACTGGGCAGCTGGGTATTCAGAGATGAGATTCAGCTATGCTCACCAGCCCAGTACTAAGTGAAAAGACAGTATTTTCTGGCCCCAGGAAAGACTGAAAGACAGTGGATGCAGGTTTGACTCTATAACTTCATGGCATGGAAGCCAGCTTGAAGTTGGCAGAAGCTCCATTCACTGTGCAATTTTATGTTGAATCCCGCTGCATATATCCTACACAATAACTGCATAAGGAATGGAGACTCCTAAGGCATATTATGGAAAATACACTAACAAATAGGCTATAGAGAGATCACAATGGAGTACTATTAACCATGCAACAGTATCCCTTTTCTTACTTCATTATGAATAAAAACCATAGTGAATACAGTTCAGCTTGAATGCTTGAACACTCAGAGGTATAAAAATATCTAATGACGCATCAGTTAAAATTCATAATCCAATTCTTCCACCCATGCGAAGCTTCAACCTACAAAGTGAGACAAATAAAAGAGTTTTGGAGCAGAAAGGAGGGGTTAGTGCTGTTCATGGTACAGATAGAATTCTAGCCTCCCTTCATTCATCATGGTTTTAGTCTTATCACTTAAACCAATTCCTCCACATGCAAATGATGAACACAGTGACTTTTTTATATGTACTGTAAGAAAAAATCAGATTTTAGGAAAGAGCAAAAATGTATTACTGAGACAAAAGTTATTTGAAGCTGCCTGTCATCTGCTATAAATAATTATATTGATAGGTTTCCCAAGATATAAAATGATAAAGAGTTTCAAAGCAGTCAAAAAACCATGATTTCTTCAAAATTTCTCCTTCATAATCCCATGTCTTGTGCATCAATGGTCATTCAAGATGAGAACAATATATGCCGATTCAATTAATTTCTTAGTGGAAGTGAACGAGATCATGAGTTTCCTTTACATTGTAATCCTAAACATTTCCCTGTTTGACCAGCTCTCTATGTCCTCTTCTTGATACATCCATGTTCTATCTTTCACCTTTATGGTGACTGCACAGTTCTAATAACCTCCTCCCTGCTCTTTCTTGTCCTTACACTGTTTTCTGTCTGTCTTTTTCCACCTGTTCCTATGTACCTATCCTGTATGCCTCTTTCCTTCCTCAAAATCTTCTTTGTAGTTTAGTGAAGTTCTTGATTTGCTCTACTTCCTTGGCAGTAACAGCTGAACCACTGAAAACCCTAGTGAGGCAGAGCATACCTTCTACAGGAGTAGATTAGAGATCTGTGAATAAACTGCAATGAGATAACAGTTTAAATTCTAATAGCAGTTTAGCAGATTATTTTTTATTAATGCTGCAACTATTTAACAGTGAATCAAGTGGTCAGGCTCAGTCAAAGCATGAAACCTGAGAGATTTTTACTATAATGAGGGAAGTGTTTAGAATACAAATCCTCTGAGGAGCAGCTGAAGAAACTGGGGTTGCTTAGTCCAAAGAAAAGAGGGCTCAGAGGAGACCATGTTGCCCTCCACAGCTAGCTGAAAGGAGGCTGTAGCAAGGGTGGGGAGGGAGAGATCCCTTTCCTGAGCTAATTTGTAATAGGACAAGAGCAAACTGCCTCAAGTTTTACCAAGAGAGTTTTAGATTGGGTATTAGTAAAAGATTTTCTCACTGAAAGGGTTAACAAGCATTGGAACCTTCTGTTGGGGAGTGGTGGTGGCCATCCTGGGAGGTTTATAGAAGATGTAAAGATGTGGCGCCTAGGGACGTGGCTTAGTGGTGGACTTGGCTGTGTTATATTAATGGTTATACTCACTTTGGTACTGGTCTTTTCCAGCCTGAGTCTATGATTCTATGAAGCTTTTAGTGAATAAAGTTGAACCAACCAGTTACATACATATGGGAAGTGAAGAACATCAACTCTTTAAGCAACAATTAGGTTTTAAAAGCATGTTCTATCTATAGCATAGCCTTAAATTGTGAAAAATTAACCTGCTAAGTGATTAGATGAAAAAACATGACACAAATAAAAAAGCTAGCATGAAAAGAAAGGTGTTTTTTGTCACAACTACCCTGAAAAAAATGTTCCAATACAGTAGCTTAAAAATATTAATTGCAGAAGGTGGTAACAAATAAGAACAGGAAAATCAATGTCCATAATGAGAATTTATTTTTTGAGGTGGTATCCTTGGCTCAAATTGGCAACAGATCAAACCTAGCTCAGGACATACAAGCAAAATAAGGTTTTATTATTCCAAGAGAAATAAATGTGAAATGAAGTTTCTGGGGTCTACACAGGCCCATTTCCAGAGTTTTGATAAGTATTTCAGTGACACAGTCATCTGCCATCAGACATTAGCTTCTAAGTACTAAAAATACTTTCAGAATATCATAAAGCCATTTTGAATACCAAATCAGTGAACAGTATACACAGAAGCACACATTCCTCAAAACGTATTACCAGAACCTTATTACCTGTTGAAAATTCATGCAGCCTATCTTAAAAAGAAAACATGAACTATAGCTTTCAGCTTGAAGACTGGGTATGTCTAATGTATGCAGGATTCAAGAGCTACTTAAGAACAATTTTGAAGATTTCAAAAGCTGAAGCCTTAAGCCTTTAATAGAAGTAACTAGAAGAAGAAAATAAATTCAATTGTATCTCTGGTGAACTTATGTTTTGGTACCTGAACATGATTTGATGCTGTGTGAATGGAAAAGACACACATTTACAATTTTCACTTGGTAAAGTACAACTGGCTAAATGTTTGTAAAACAGCAGCAATTGATTAATATGAAGTTAAATGCTATGCAGTCTGCACTGGCAATTACGGAAGTAAAATCTGAATGAATGCTATGACAGCAAATGTAAACTAATGCAAAGTTTGTATAGAACTTAGAATCCAACAAAACAAATCAAAGAGTAAAATATGAATAGTAACTATGGGAGTAACAGTAATGATGCTGATTGTAAGAAATGAATCAGCAAGGCTAAATTTTAAAATCTTAAAATGAGAATGGGTACTGTAATCCAACGCAAATGTTAAAAAATATTATTCTACATTTCTGTTTAGAAATTATCCATTTCTTCTAAGTCATTCCTGGAAATCATTACTTTATTCTGTAGTACAGAGAAAAGACCCTGAAAATTTTCTTTTAGTAATTTTTAGCTGTTTTTTATGAAGATGACAGAATATGAGCAGGGTTTCCTTAGTCCCCGTACTATCATCATGTAAGTGCTAGTTGTTTGGTCTATGTTTAAAGGATAAAAACATTCTTCATGGATAAAGTTCACCTAAATCTTAATAAAATAAAGGCTTAAGAAGCTAAATAATCCTTAGCTCCCAGATGATAATCTTGTTTTGTGGAATAACCTAACTCTGTAGGCACACAGGTGTCTCTGAATATCTACAGTTATTTACCCACATACACAAACATATGTTGTGGGAAATATGAAGGCAATTCAGGATAATGTAGGCAGCTGCTTAATCTCCCTTAACTCTCTGGGGTAGATGATGATAGCAGCCTTAAGCACAGGAAATCAGATCAGAATTTAAGGTCTGTTCAGATGACAGTTAACACCCACATGTTCTTTATTTGAGGAGAGAACCATGAAACACTGGTCAAAGCAGCAGTAAGAGTAAATGAAAGTAAAAATTATTTGAACAGTGAGACATGAGTGAATTTCTTGCAATGCAAATTAATAGAAGGCAAACCCTAGCTGCAGGTAGTCTCAATCATAACACCTCCCTATGACATATTCTGGCTGAGAGCCCTATTCACTCTTTCAAATACAGGAATGCAGCCCAGGAATGCATGAATCATCAGAGCATTGAGAGAGTACTATATTGTGGAGGGTCATGACAGCTGGAAAGGAAGACACCTAAGATTTTGGGTTTTGTTAGTTGGTTGCTTTATTTTTTAGCTTGGACTAATTATATATTTTGTAGTTTATGGGTTTTTAAAATGTATATTCCTTCCTATTCCAAGGATCAATAATCTGCATTATCCTAAGATAGATCCTAAATTTATTTATACCATCTTTCCTTCCAATCCCTGGAATTTTGCGGTTTCAGCATTGTAGAAGCTCACCTCTAAAGCTGTTTCCCTCCTTACTGTTATTATAGCTTAGTGTCATAACACTGTCTTGCAATGTGGGACATAAAGGCTGATGTCAACTCAGACTGAGTCAAGATAAGTCTCTTATGTGTCTTATCACCATGACTGTCTGTTTTGATGACTAAGCTGAGGAAATAGGAATTATTGTTTTCTTTCTGGAAAAGAAGCTCGCTGTCTTCTATTAGAAAGTTATTTATTGGAGATGGACAGCCATACCAGATGTGTCAACATGGCTACCAATGATTTCTTATTTCTTCCAATGCAACAAAGTGCAAAAAAATAACACCAGCACAGAGAAATAACCACCTAGCTTGCAGTTACCTTTTGGTGGATGGGAAGCTTTCAGGTCTATTTATATTTTTCTGAAGTATGCACCATATGCTGAGTACATTGGATTCAAGGATTCAAAATCAAAGGTGAGGACATTTTAAATAAAAATGGCCCACCAGTCACTGATTATAGGGATGGGACATAGCATCTATATTGGAGAGGGGAAAGATTATCCGGTTACTTCTCTAATATTTTGGGGTAGTAGTTCTTATTGGCATCAAGGAGGAGAAGTAACAATTGCTGCAAAAATATTTTAAGAGTAGGATTAAGTCAAGTGCATAAAACTAACAAAAATGCTTGAGGCATTGGTTTTGGAGCCCTTTCACCTGCAGTAGCTAAAGACCTACAGACCTGTCACTCTCACTGTTTCCATGCCTTTTTGCTTTTGAAGGGAAATAAAGAGTATTGAATTTTGAGAGAGGCAAGACAGAAGTCACTCATAAACATCAGTGAACCACTCAACAACTTTTTTCTCCTTGGTTTTTTTTGGCTTTTTTTTTAAGATTAAAATTATATTCTTTATGTTTTGAATAGAAGTGTGCAACAGACACATTAGAGTACCACTTAACAAGCCTCTCTTCTTTTGCAAAAAACATACCTGACTATACTGAGTCACCGAGGATTAAATATGGTCTTGCCTAAATCAGTTCCAGAGCAAGTGATAGAATGGCATCCTTGCTGGGAAGTCTAAGAAAAATCAAAGGCTTTTGTTGGATTTTATTTTTTTGGTTTTTTTTTTTTGTGGTTTTTTTTTTTTTAATTGGATTGGGTTTGTTTGTTTGTTTGTTTGTTTGTTTTCTTTATGGGGATGCAGAGGAGAGGGTATGTGTCAATTGACTCATGGATGAGCACACATTTCCAAGTTGAGCCAAGTTGAGACTTTAATCATATTCCCACTATGATTAAGGGAATTTGCTGGGTAAAATCACCTTTAAATGCAAAATCTGCCCAAGCTGTGGCAGTCTATAATTATTTAACTAATTAAGAGATGTGCACCAAATTAAAGGACTCTGATGAGTATCTAAACAAGACTTTTTCAAAGAGCTGGATTTTTCGAAACTGCTGAGTGCCCACTCTCAGAAAATCTGTTTTTTCAGTGTATTCTTGGGGCTTTGATTGACAAGCTGGCTAAGACTGGGGTGCCTGCAAAGGTTACTGTGTCCCTCAACTCTGTTGTTCTAGAGTCAGATCCTGAACCAGGGCAGATGAACACTGTCAGCTCAGCCTCTTCAGTTGACTTACAAGCAACTTGTTCAGGTTAACAAGTCAGGCAGAGGGAGTGGTAATGGTTTTCACTTTCCCAGCCCACACTACCTCTTACCCTACATTGGGGAATGCCTTAGAAACTAAATTTTCTACGGGTGAACATTCAACAAATTCTGAGCTCCTTTCGGGAATGTTGTTTGGACAGTGAAATTTGTGGATACTAAGCAAAAATCATAGGTGATAAAATCACAGATTATAAATCTAAAAGATTGCTTCTTGAAATCCTGATTTTAGACAGGAGAGTCTGCACTAACACCCCTGTAAGGCAGATTGTCTTACTGTATCACCATTTACACAAAGAAAGTATTTTTCAAGAACTGCATTACTAACTTAATTTTCTTAAACACCTTAAGTGCTATTGACCTTGGGAGCAGGTCTTTGTTACTAGATTTTCTAGATATTTTATTATTATATACTATTATTTTAACATGATTATATATATTTATAAATATATATAAAATATACATTTACTCTATATTTTTGTGGCAACCTTCATCATGTTGTCCTGTTATTTCCATATTTTTGTTTAGCCTGTCTATTAAAGTGGTATAAAGTTTTCTGTAAGAAAAGAATTTTTTAGTGATCAGCAGAAGCAGAATGAGGTAAAACTTCTAATTTTATTAATCTGCAAAGGGCACAGAGAACTGAAGTGCCTACCTCTCAGTAAGTAGTCCAGACTGTTCAAACTTCAAACATCTATAGATTTTCACATCTAGGGCCGGTGATTAGAATTATGATCCTACCCTGTGTTGAATGAACTCTGGGACTGTAAAAATAAATTTAAAAAACTTTTTAATTTTAAATTCCATAAGAAAGAGCTACTCTGTTGCAGACCAGACACTAGAAGACACTCTACCTCATCCAAACACTGAAACTTCCTGACTCTGAAAAGAGGAATGTAATAATCTTTAAAAGTGTTTCTCCTTCCATACCTAACTAACTTGCATATAAAACTATGGAGCTGTGCTTATGCTATTTCCATATATTTGTCTTGTTTTTGTTTATTTTTCTCTTGCACTTTTACCACCCTTCAAAATCAGTCCTGGTCCTACATTTTAGAAGATACGTGAATGGAATAATCTTTTCCAGCACTTTGGTCCTCTAATTTTCCAGTCATAAAAAGGGATATAGACATTGACACAGTGATGTGCTAGCAGAGTAGAAGTCCAAGCATTTTGGTTGCCCTGGCCTTCACGCAGAACTGAGGGGAATAAGAGTACATCTACAGGTACTTGTAGGGAAAGATGGCCTGGACTCCAATCCAGAATGTTGCTGTCCAATCCAGAGAGCTGCTGTCGTGTGACAGAAGTGTTTTGACATAGAGAAATATCTTTCCAGCCATTCAGTTGATAGGTCTATGCTTTTTCATAAAGCTGGCTAATTCACTAAAGAATGGATTTTGGTTTCAGAGATACATAGGGTTTAAACATGTATTATTCTCTTTCAAATTACACTTTATAGCATATTAGACCCTGAGAGAAATTATTCATAAATGGCACTAATGAGTGTCAAGCTGCATTGCAAGGCATTTTGAAAATTGTCCTATTAATTAATGGAGTAATTAAGCTTTTGTCAGTGACAGATCATATTTCTGACAGAAATAGATGGCCTGTGTAAGTCTGTGCTAGGCAGGTATCCAGACAGCCACTGTGTTTAATGAATGGCAGCAATTTAGTCCAGGTTTATGGTGATGGGACCACCTGCATAGGGGGAACTGGCAACCTGCATGCACAAACAGCACTTTGCACTTTTTCTCAGTAAAATCGTCTTAGTTCTAAATTGATGTAGCCCTCCCTAGGATGACAGTTTTTTGCCATTAAACCATAAATACTGTTTCTCCAAGCTTTTGTGACAAAAATGTCAATTAACTTTCAACTTTCATTTCCATTTAATTTTGTATTCTCCTTCTATTTGCATATTAATGTGAACATGGTGCAGAACTGTTAGATTAAAATACTTTGCTAAGGCTAATAGCATGTAATGCATACTTATTGACTATAATAGTTATAAAAACATAAAACTTTGAGAAAAAAGATTTTCAAGTTGCCATCTCCTTCAGGAAAATATTTTTTCAGACACTTCTCCCATCAACCACCACCTAAATACACTGGGTGGGTGACATACAAATGTAAACACTAAAAATAGGAAGAAAGGCAGGAAAAATGCCTAAGTGCGTGTCAACGCAAAAAAAAAAAAATGTGTATATATATTTTTATTCTCTTAGCAACAGAGCTCTATTAATTCTAATAATAATTTATAGCCTGGTTTCATTTAACATGATCTTAGAATTGTATCCAGAAGCAAAAGGGCATGAAAGGGGAAAACTACATTTGTGGACTGATTTTACTTCCATGTGGTTACACAGTCCATATGCTTAGATTTATGAGTTGCACATCTCAGAACACATCTGAGTATTTTCAAATGTAGATGAGCAAAATTATTGAGCCAGCAATGACATAAAATATCCACTGTCTTGCTTGGCATAAAAAACAACTAGCTAGCTTCAGCACAACAATCAGTGCAGTTAAACACTGATTTGTGGGTGACCGCTCCATCAGTACACTTCCTGCAAGCAAAACACTCACAGTAGAATGGCAGGGAAGGTTCTTTTGCTGATCATTTCCAAATTCCACCCCCTCCCAATTTAAAATTTTTAGAAGTCTGAATTTTGTCAGTTTCATGAAGCTGCTAAACTCAGCAAAATCTAGACACTCAGGACTGCACAGCATAATTGATTGACATGCTTAAAGTGTGAAGCTCTCTTAATTTTAAAATACTGGTCCAACTCTACTCCTGATATACCTAACTGAAACACTTAGATTCATAGCTATGATTAAATTGTACGAGACGGATAACTATAACTATCAGTGTATGTGAAATAACCACTGTGTGATCCCATTCAAAATACATGAGTCTGGACTGAAATTTCATTTGTCTGGCACAAAAAATGGATATATGGAAGATGATGCAAGACAGAAACATATATGACCCTCCTGATGGTAGAGAAGACAGCTTGAATATAGACTCCCAAGATAACTCCACAATCCTGAAAGATTCTGGATTTGGACTGCTTACATTTAAATTTTCAGAGGTTTTAGAATATTCTTTCAAGTATTCCCAACCTCACTTTGGGAGGCTGGGTAAGCATCCAATACATTTAAATTAAAATGGTGATTCATTACAATGTCTAAGACACAGAGTTACTTTGTCATAAATTATAGGTAATCTGCACTCTTACCTTAGCTCAATTACCAGTAATAGAGTTTTAATGCAGTACTTACATGGTGTTAGAGAGAAATCTGCGACACTACTAGATTTATCTCAAGGAGGAAATGAAAACTAAATTGGAAAGGCTGGTACAGGAGAAATGCTGATAGGGCACCAGGGAATGGAAGTGGGGACAGAAATTCATGTCAGTGGCATGAAATGGAGAAGGATAGAGTAAATATAAGAGAGAAGATTAAAACACACCATGTGAAGGAAAAATATAGTGTGCTAAGGACACTTGAAGAAGGAGAAACAAGCCAGCAGAAACTGGCAGGGCAGAAAGGGTACTAAAAGGGGGGAAAATAAAGACAATGAGAAGAGTGACAGGTCAGTTATATGTAAGTGGCCTCCTTCTAAATAAACTCTGCATAATAACATTATAAATGTAACAGAAAACACAGAGAGAAAATGCTAATTGTTTTCTCCCGCAAAACTGAGATCAAGAGAGAGAATGCAAAATTATTTTTTCTAATTTCCAGTTTCTAATGATTCCCAGTTAGTCCCTAACTTTAGATAGCTTTGCAACTGTTGAGTACTTTAAGCCAGGGTTTTATAGGACCTAATTTTTGCAAAATCAGAGTGCTACTACTTTAATGAAATATCTATCAGGTTGACATCTCTTAATATTTCACTCAAGCTAGAATCGTATTTCTGTTCTTTAGACATAGTTCCATACATTTATGAACTGGTCTTTTGAAATAAAGATCAGAGGGGTATGAATTGGAACACCCACACAGCTAGAAATTTATTTATGTAGTTGTTTTGGTTTTAAATTAATTAAAGTGCAGAATCTGGGATGTACCAGCTCTTTTTGAAAAAGACAGCAAAAAAATATAGTTGAAAATAAAGTCTGTTTTTGAAACTCTCATGCATTTTTCTCTTCCCTTATGAAATAAAACAGAAGAAAATTGTGTTTGGAAAATCAGCACAGGAAAAAAAAAAAAACCAAAATAAAACCAAAAACCAAACCATGGGCCGAACAAACAAACAAAAAAAGAATAAACAGGCAGAAGACAAAACTTTCAGAATCAGAAATGCAGGCCTGCTGCAGGGGAAAAAATTAAAAAAAAAATCTGGAGTCTGGAAACCCAGAATTAATATTCCTGCTGTATCATACTTTACCACATGATTAATTTAGAATGACATACAAAAGGCTCATTAAACAGCCTCAGTAATGAGGTTATTCATTGGTAGTATAAGAGACTGAGACTGAAATCTTTCATCTGTCTCAGACAGCCCAAGGACATGATTCAGATGTGGTGTTTTCTCCCCAGCTTACTATGATCACAAGGCTATTTGTAACCCTGAGATCCTGTACCTGCTCCCTGTTTGACCAGAAAGTCTGAGAACCTTTCTGACTGAAAGTTCTGTAAAAAATGTTATACTCCCACCACCAAGTTCCACAGTCATAGAAAATGGCTGTCCTGTACCAAGACCATGACAAGTGTTAACTCTTTTTTTAGGTCAATCTCCTTTATTGCTCCACTAAATTGCCTATGCTCTGACTCATCCAGTCCTTTTTGCAGCTTTAGAATCTTCAATTATTTTCAAAGCCTCTTTTTATTTTCCCTTCAACTAACACGTGACCATATCATGTAAAGCTTTCAGAGATTTCTGGAGTCCAATAGACTACATTGGCAAAATTATTTTTTAGCAAATCAACTATAGAAATTAAAATATTCTCTTGTATATTTTAATACTATGAATCAGTTGTAGAAACAATAATACTATCTTTTTTGCTGTTTTATTTTAAGTTTTTTTTAAATATGTACTGGAAGAAGAAAACAAAAGAAATATGTAAAATATATAGATCTAAGAAAAATTCTTCTTTGATAAAAATTTTACCAAGCTTCTACTTTAATATATATCACACAACACCTTCTTATAAATAAAAATTATAAAAAAAAAACCAACCAACCAAAACAAAACAATTAACCCCCAAAAACTACCTGAATCCCTTTGTTTTCCTTCAGGTTATATATTATGTAAACCACTGTCATGGTTTGACAGTGGTTTACATAATAAATCCATAAATCCAGGATTTAGCGTTTGTAGTTTTTATAGTAGAAGTAGTTTAATAAAGTTCTTTCCTTTGTTACTAAGTTTGGGCCTGCTCTGCTCTGTTCCTGATCACATCTCACAGCAATTATTTAAAAAGGTACATTTTCATGGAGGCGCTGGCATCGCGCCAGTGTCAAACCATGACAACCACATTAACTGGGAAATTCATAGTTTCGTGTAATTTCTGAATTACTTGTGTAAGAGACATTAACATATTAAAAAGTTTTTCTGGTGAGTGAAAACAGTGATGAAGAAGACTCAAAGGAGAGCAAACCACTAGCCATGTGATCTTTTCATTATTTATTAGAAACAATTAATATTCCTAGATAAAAATGAGGAGCATATGGGTAGAAACCAGTGTTATTTTTACAAGGCAATGTTTTCTGAAAACTCCTGTACTGGTTTCAGCTGGGGTGGAGCTGGCATTCTTGAGAAATCTATGTCTTTTTTAGTGTAACACATTTTAAATGTGCCACAGTACACTGAAAGCTATGATACTAGATTGATAGTAGCAAAATGCTTAAGTTCAGACTTTGTCATGCACAGACCCTTCAAATAAAAGTCACTAGGGAAAATGGGTTAGTGGCTATGGTTATTTTGCTTCCTGGTTCTCCAGTTATGCAAAAAAAAAATAAAATATAAACACATTGTTTTCATCTAGCATTGAAACAGTGTATAAGCAAAGCTGATAAGCCTAATGGACTTCAAAAGCCTCTCTATCTTCTGTTCACAGTGTTGAATTTCTAAGCTATTTTTCTAAGCAAAGTAGAAAAAGTGCCTGAAATGAAGTGATCTAGAAGAAAGCTTTTGGTTGCTGCCTAGTGTTTTAGTGAGGTACAGAGTACTTTCTGTCGTGAGAGAGACACTCTGACATCATTTAGTTCTATTTTATGCCATAAATGCTTCACTTATTTTAACTATTTCTAAATGGGGAAACAAATTCTCAGGCACTGAATTCATACAATTCCTTAAACTTCTTCAAATATTTTAAAGTTCTGTAAGATGAAATTTCTAGATGAACTTAGCTTCCCAAGATAAATCCTGTAAATAACAGGAAGGACATACAAAATGAACCTGTATATTTTAGTTCTACTAATTTAGGTAATGCATGCAGATCTGCACACTGCTCACAAACATGCTGCATTTCATTTTTATTCTTCCCATAAATCTCAAGCACAAAGTTGCACTCTGAAGCACAAGTAAGCAAATACATCTTGCTATAGTAGGTGCTTTGATTGCCATCATGAGAGATGTTCTCCCACAGAGGACCAATTTTTCCTGAAGACTGAATTGATGGGATAGTTTTATAGCTCTTGTGAAATGGCTGAGAGTATAAAATGTCTTAAAAGTTTTCTTAATTACCTCAGTAATCAAATGCTTAACACTAATATAATGGTGTTAATACAGTATAGAAGTCAACTGATATTGCATTTATATGAGATAATATACCTGACTCCTGAATTATACTTTTGATTATGCATTACTGTTAGTCCATATTAAAAAAACAACACACAATTAAAGGTCATAGTTTATAAGTACCAAACATACTGAAAAAAATCACTCAACAAAATATGCATAGTTGTTGCAATAGTTTCCTCTACTATGTTTATGGTAACCTACTTTCTACTAATTTTCAAACTTATTAGCAATTCTTAATTTTCTAAAGTAAGTAAAAGGACAGTGTTCCATTTAAACATTAGATGAGTTGCTGCATTCATATGTGCCTTGTTTGCAGACTTTCTGGATGTGGTGTGTTCATTCTTTTTGAATATAATCAAAACTGGTTCTTTATTCTGCTCTCTTATTTTTGAAATATTCTTTATATTTATGACTTGTGAAGCTTTTCCCCCTTCAATTTCTTCTAGTAGTTTATCATCTCTATCATTCAGACTCTTCTACAGCTCTCTAGGCTTTTACTGCTTCCAGTAATAAGTCTGTTTTCCCTAAAATCAGTAACTTGAAGAAGCAAATATGCATACTAAAAATAAACCAGGGAAAGAGCTGATCTCTTTGGGCACTTACTTATTTATCTCCTCAAAAGTGACATCTGCCTCCACAGTGGCTGAAATTCTGGCATGTACCACACAAGATCACTACCAAGCTGGCATTCCTGGCTATAACATATTGATACTTTTTGACCAACTATTGGGTTTTTTTTTTCTGTGGATATGTTAATTTACCAAGAAAAAACCCACACAAACAAAGCCAAACATACACACACACATACACAGAGGATTCATTAGTAGACATGTCTACAGTTATTTTAATAATGACAAGGAACTGGAAAGTGATTGATGATCTGAAGGTAAAATGGCACAGGCTAGTCTGTAATTAGCTGGTGAACAACTTTCTCTATAGTAGACTTGGCTCAGAGCAAACAAGCCAAAGTAGCTGTAAAAGGAATCTGATAGTGAGCTATCAGTTCAACAGTATGCTTGTTCTTCGGCCTTCTTTCACTCATCAGGATGAAAACATAGATAATACATGTCTGGGATATGAAGTTCCCTTAGTCATGAAGAACAGGGTTTTAAGTCTACTCTCCAACACCTCAAATGAAACCCCTAACCTTTGTCTACCTCTTGGACAAATCTAGATTATGTGGAATAACCAACTTTATTCTTCATCTTTTTTTCTACAGAATTTTATCATTGTCAATTAATATTACACACACGCATGCATATGAACACACATATACCACATATGTAAATATACAGAAAAATGTAGACTTTCAATTGTTGATCAAAATTCAATACTCCAGGCTACTCTAGGGATAATGGGGAATGAATAAGTGTTTTGTTTGGGCAAGCATTAACAGAAGTTATGGACAGTGAAATTTTATCTAACTAAATATGTAGGTCCTTACTGGATCTGGCAGTTAATCTTTTTTCATAACTGGTGGAAAGCAATAAACATTGCTAAAATGTGGTTAATTTTAAAGAAAACATTTGAAAGGTATCATTAGTATCTTTCCCTATAGGTGACTAATTCTCTCCCTTTCCCATGAGAAGAGGTTGAGGTGATTGGCTCAGATATAATAGTGGGTTTTTTTGGTGAAATTAACTCTATATGCACAGTAAGAGTAAGGAAAGTAAGATGTGTTTATTAATAACTTCGCTATGTTTTTCACAGTTGTCTTCATTTGAAGATTCAATATTCTTTAATAGTGTTTAAAAACTGGTTTACTTCCATTGCTTACTAAAATGGGTGGAGAAGTGGGAAAAAGGAGGTGCAATGCTTCTTGTTATTTAGTGCTAAAAGCTTGAAAGTGGACTGCTTGAAACTTGAAAGGTCATAGAACCATCCAACATGATCTGTCTCATGCAGCAGAAGAAGAATTCAGTTCCTTCAGAAATTAATACATTAATAGTGTTAAAGCTATCAGCATTATTTCTTCCTCTTAACCAGAACTAACCAGAGATGACGTGTCCTGAGAAGGCTTATGGGAGAAATTTTCTAACTGTATACTTTTCAGTATGCAACTGTACCTAATTGTTCAAAATATATGCAAGAAAATATTGTTTTCTGTCCCTAGAACTCTTTAAAAAAAACCCTACATTTTCAAGTGCAATTTTTAAAAAATATGCAAGAGCAATCCTTTCATATTTCTACATTAACTGATTAAGGATCATTTTCTCCTGGCATATTCAAACCAAAACTCTCACTGCTTCTAAAAGCAAAAAGAATAATTCCATTTGCTCTGATACTTGCTAATTTTGAATCCTTACAAATAATATTACATTTTAATAAAGCATTAAACTCACTTAGATAGTAGTGGATAGATTCTGATGCTCAAGACTGGAGCAGGTACTGATGCAGGGAAATCAGGATGTTAATTTTGTTTGTCTAGGTGTTCTGTTAGCCAGGGAAAATATTCCTTTTTGCTGAATGTGGACAGATGTTTGACTGCTGTGGTATGTTCAGCACAACATATTTGGTTCCCAGACCTGGATAAAATCTGCAGTGATCGAGCACAAAGCTGCCCAGTAGGTATCCTCAAACAGCACTCATTACATGTTTTGCACATCATAGGATAATATTATCATTGAAAAGTTTGGATTGGAAGAGACCTTAAAGATGATCTAGCTTCAATCCTTTTGCAATTGACAGGAGTACCTTCCACAAGAAGAGGTTGATCAAAGCCCTGTCAAGCTTGACCTTTCACATTTCCAGGGATGGAATATTGACAACTTCTCTGGGCAACCTGTTCCAATATCTCACCACCATCACAGTAAAGAATTTATCCCTCATATCGAATCTAAATCTTCCCTCTTTCAGTTTAAAGCCACTGCCCCTTGACCTGTCAATACATGTTCCTGTATTAAGTCCTTTTCCAGCCCTCTTGCAGGCCCCTTTTGAATACTGGAATGCTGCTATAAGGTCTCTCCAGATACTTCTCTGCTCCAGGCTGACCTACCCAACTGTCTCGGCCTTCTTCATTGGAGTGGTGTACCTCTTCTTGACTTCCATCAATAGCTCCATGTGGAATGAGACCTGGTTATCTGAATGAATTCTGCAAAGACTGTTTCATTTTCTGTAATATTGTTCACAAACATGTATTTGCACTACAAAAGATACTGATAGAATTGGTTGGTTTGTAACTCATCTAATCTCTGGTCCATTTACAAAGGAAGGGGGATCTTTTACTTCCACAGCTATTCATGAAATTATAAATGAATCCCATTGTCTTTGACATGCTAAGGATCCAGTCATTTGGCCTAGAGACAATATGTATGTAGACAAAAAAACCCACACATGCAAAACAAAAAAACCTCTCCTTATAAGTAGGTACAGAATCATATTTTAAATCAGATTTCATGTTGCTTTTTGTGTAATTTGTAGTCCAAGGTCAATTAAACCAGTTTTGTCCTGGTCAGTGTCTGGTTACCTTTGCACAAAGTAAAAAGTTTCTTCCTTTACAATCCTTTGTCCATTTCCTTGGATCCTTCTTCCCTTGACAGCTATTTTTATCTTAATTTAGTTAAAAGTTTTAAATTCCAAACCACTGCACAGGAGGTTAGCCAAAACTCATTAGTAATGTTATTGCCTTTCTGTAGTTATCGCTCTATGTTTTCTGTTTGCTCATAAAGTCAGGAGTCTTTTTCTTCTCTATTTTTAAATTTAACACCCAATGTAACAACATCTTCTTCTCCAAGGTGTTGATAAGGATCTTTAGAGGTCAATCATACAAGACAGGTAAAGGTGACATGATAGTCTATTATCTTGATCCAGATTTATACATTTTTACAGTTCAATAAGATATAACTCCAGAGATTTTTTAGGAGAGAGCAGTTATACTTAAATAGAGACATGTTTCCATACTTAGAGATTTGATTTGCTCTTTTGATTTTCTACCTTCTGGCTGTAATCAATATATGTCACCACAACCTGATAGACGTGGCATTTCTTCAGACTTTGCTCAGCGTTAACAGCAAGCTACTGTTTCTACAGTTGAACTGTACTGTCTTTGTAGAAAAAAATCACAAGGTCTGTCTACCTAGGCCTCATGGAAGACCAGCCTGCCTTTATCTTTTTTTTGCCCCTGGATGAGCTCTTTAAAAAGCAGAAGTGAATTTTGTATCCCTTGAGTCTAATTCTAAAATTAAGACTTGAGGTTATAGTCACAGAGTTTATAAAGTTGCATAGGACTAAGTAGTTTCAAAAACTTCTGAAGACATATTCAATGTCCAACCAAATAGTTTTCTAATGTAATATTCTATTCATATTTCAATAGCAGTATAATGAATATATCCTTTATTGTGAATCTTAAAAAGTTTTTTGTATGCCTCAAGCCCTTTTTCAATAGTTTGTTTTCACTATTTATATCTGTCATATATATATATATATATATATATATATGTTTGTGTGTGTGTGTGTGTATACAAACATTTACAGAGCTTCTGCCCTGTAACAACTGCCAGATTTAATTTCCCACAGGCCAACTGCTTTAATTCACTAGTTTTCTCAAAAAACCCTTTCAGAATAGAGAAGCAGTAGTTTACAAGCCTCTACCAAGCCTATCTTGTTTTGCTTTCAGAAATTGTATAGAGGTTAGATATAAATTCTTGAAAACTAATAGCCCTTACTGTGTCCTTACTGCCTGAAGATTCAGAGCTTGACTCTGGGTTGGTTTACAAACTCTGCCCAACTTCCTTTATCATACCTAGCTGTTATATTTTTCTGGTTCAGATTAATAAAGCCAGAAGAATAAAACATGATGCATATTCAAGTCTACTAAATGAGTTGCTGTCTGTCTAGACTTTCAATAGCAGTTGCCAAAGATATCTGGCTTTCCTCATGTCTTTCAACAGTTATTCTTCTCCCAAGTCTCTAGCTTCTGTTAAATCAGTCGCATTTAACCTCACAGTTGTAGCTACTTCCCTCTTAATGGAAATCTTTCTTACTCTAATCTCCATTGCCCTGAATCTTTCAACTTCAATATTCTTTCTGTCATACTGTTTGTGGCAAAAACATCATGTCACAGACAGAAAAAAAGGCATTGCTGCCAGCTCTCTTTTTAGTGAGTCTACTCAACCTAACCTCAGACAACAAGAGTCCTACAGGGCAGCCTATTCCATTTATTTTCCTAAACAGTAGCAGTCAGCCCTTGCTGTGCACACAAACCTGGCAGCTGCTTCTTCTAGAGCCTATCATAACTCATGTCTATCTACTAACTTTACCCAGCATAAGCTAACTAATATGCTCATCACTTTCAATGTGAGGAGTCAGTGCACAGTTGCAAAGACTCCCTTAAAATGCTTTTGCAGTTATTCTAATGCAATTTGCAGCCCCTCATTGACTCACAGAGGCCCCTTGAGTATGACTTTTAATGAGCACATCTAAATTAGGTCAGACCAGTTATGCCCTAAGACTGTCACTCTTTTTCCATTAGCTATAAACGGAATTTAGGATGATGAGCTTAAACATGGCCAGTGTCAACACCCTGGGCTCAATTCAGTTGCCTACATATGGGCTACTGCCTGGGATTCAAAGTTTCTAGCTGCTGCTTCTGGATGGTACAAGGCTTCTACAATGTATTGTGCCATATCTGCCAGCCTGAGTTGATGGCTTTGTTGCATAAACTAAAGCATTTCTGTTTATATGAAAAAAAGAATCTACTAAAAATTATATTAACGCTGCCCCAGAATATCTCTTCCTGCCAAAGCTCCTGATTTAAAAAGTCTCCTTAACGTCCCCCGTGTGATTTCTGCCAATCTTATGGGGGTGGCTCAGATACCCTTGAGTTCCTCATACAGTACCAAATGCCACATTTCAGTAAGCAAATCAAGATCTCAGTGTGATTTAACATGAAATTAAGGTATCCTAATTTATAAGTGAGACAAACCACTTAAATTAGGTGTCTAAACGCAGGCATCTGAGCTGAGGTTGATGCCTATATTTTCATTACTCTCCACAGAGGTCTTGAACAGAATTCATGATATCTATGGCCATTTGGGAGTTTTGGGCAAACAAATGTCCAAAGGATAGGAGGAACTTACATAAGAATTAAGGATTACTTATGAAGATTTGCAGTGGAAACTGGAGGTTAGCCAATATGACAGATTTCAAATAACACTAAATTTCTATGTGTGTGTGTGGTGAAATTTTACAGCCCTCAAATCAACAAAATCACATAGTCTAAATATGAGTCTGAAAAGCTGAAGGAAAAAACTTAATGAAAATCTTAAACTAGATGTTATTAGTCTTCTTAAAAGTGATTACTTGAGTGTTTAATTGACTGACGATAAAATTATTAGGTCAAAGAAATATGATTCCTGTATTTATTAGCAGTTCTATAGAATGGGAAATTATCTCAGGAAAGCAAAACAGTGAATTAGTTTTTGTGTTGAAATAAAAATTTATAAAAAGTGATTTTTCATATAAACTATTTAAAAGGCACCAAAGCAGGCAAAGGTTCTCTTAATCCTTGTTTTCTTTAGAGAATAATGAACCAGTTTCAATTTTTTTTTCACAAGAAGATAATTAGTTGCTGTAAATAAGTACCAGATTTCTTGCAGGTCTTTCGGTTGAATTTGGTTCATGGTATTTCTTCAGTGTATGCTTTACTTTATATATATCTTAAAAATTTGTTTCTTCTACAAGAATTAAAAAGCCAACACATCTTCCCTGTGGAGATACTGGGGAATCTTAAATTGCTTTTGCCTTTTTGCTTATTAAATTTAAGTACATAACATTCTCCATGGTTGATTCTGGGAATTTGAAGATATGCTGTTCCACTGAACCAAAGGTACAGCTATGTCAAATTATCCACAGTGAAAATAAAAACCATTGAAGCAGATAAACCTTTACCCCCTTTTCCTAATGCAGATCAAAAAGAAGGATCCCTTTTTATGTTTCCAATGTTTATATTGTAAGTAGAATCATAACCTCATTTTTAAATATTTCTTTTTAAATTATCTGACCTAATGCAGAAAACAAAGTATCTTCTATTCATATTATAATTTCTTCTTGTTGGTATTTTGAATATTTTTTGCTGATGTCTCAGAAAATATTGGTATTAAATATAGCTACAAAGCAAAGACAGAATTTAACTAAAGCAAAAAAGGAAAAGTTTCATAACCAAGAGAGGAGGCACCACCTTACCTCCTCATATTCCCAAAGGGAAGGGGATAAAGATTACAAATGTAATAGGGGCATTTCTTCTGAAATAACACTAGGGGGAAAGAAACTAAATTAAAAGAAAAAAAAAGCCAACCCATAAAAAAAACAAAACCAACCCCCCCCCAAAAACAACTACAACTGCAAAAAAAAAAAAAAAAAAAAAAAAAAAACCCACCAAAAACAAAACAAAACAAAAACAGAAAAAACAAACAAACTCCACAAAATTGGAGCTGTCCCAGCTTATTCCTGTTCCCTATGTGCTCCTCCTAAAAAGGATATCTGAGTGGTTTGGGAACTTATTCCTTATATAACAAAGAATGGCATTTTTTCAGAGCTTTGGAATTTCATAATCCTTAGGGCTTATCTCAAGAGTAATTAACCTCCGTGGCAACTAGCCAGATAAAACTCCATAAATCTCCCAGAATCTTCAACCTAGAAACGAATTTATTTTTTCTTTTGAGGAAATTGAAAAACAATCTTAACTTTTAATTTAAGTGACAGCAGAGTAATACAGGATATTTTTTTATTATCCCCATATTTTTACTTTTCAAGTAAATATTCTTGAATCCTTAATTGTAAGATTATATAACATGGACAGAAAACTTTTGGGTAAGTTCTTAAAATGCCACAGTAGCAATAACGTTATTATAAGGTGTGGGGAAAAATAGCTTCCTTCTTTCTCTGGATATTGTAAAGAAGGAAACTCAAAGAAAAATCACTGATATCCGGATGAAGAGCAAAATGGATTCATAGCAACCCTTGAATTTTTATATATTTCATACTGGCAGAGTAAAGAATGTGTAATAAGGCATTCATGTCCTACACCATTTAAGTATTAGTGGAAGTTGCCATCTGTATTGGTTTTGCATGGCCTGGTTTTTGCTTTTGGGCCACAGATGTGGCTTCTGTGAGAAGCTGCTGGAAGCTTCTACCATGTCTGGCAGAGCCGATTGCTGATAGGTCTGAAGATGGACATGCTGCTGGCCAAGGCTGACACAATGAGAGAGACTGGTAACGCCTCTGTGATAACAGATTTAAGAAGAAATCAAAACAAAGATTGCTGTGCAGTTGTAATTTTCCAGCCAGAGAACAGATGAGTGAGAACATGTGAGAAAAGCAATTCTGCAGACACCAAGGTCACTGGAGAAAGAGGAGGAGGTGCTCTAGGCACCAGAGCTGAGATTCCTCTGCAGGCCATGGTGAAGACCATGGTGAAGCAGCTGTGCCCCTGCAGCTCATGGGGTCCATAGGAGATGCAAAGATCCACCTGTGTGGGAGCCCATGCTGGAGCAAGTGGATGCCTGGGAGGAGGTTATGATCCTGTGGAAGACCTGTGGAGAGAGGGACCCTGCTCTCTCTTCCAAGGAACTTCCTGTCCTTGGAGGACTGCACCCTGTGGAAGAGTGACCCACACCGCAGCAGTTCTGGGAGGAGTGTCTGTCCATGGGACGGACTCACACTGCAGCATTTCACAGGGAACTGTTGCCTGTAATCACATCACTGTCATTCATATGCCTTGACATATCTCCCAGGATTTTACCAGGCACAGAGGTAAGGTTGAGCTAGGAATCCAGTTTACTGTAGTCATACACCAACTAGAGAGGACAGTGAAAACACTTCAACAACTGAAAATTGGTATAGGATCTGTAAAGCTGCACCTCACCGTGTTTATTTTGCAATTAGCAGTCAGTGACAATGTACACAAACTCTTCCATTCTTTGCTTTTAATTCCTACTAATTAGCTATTGATTTCTATTGAGCAAATGCAGTTGAAGACTTCCCATTTGAACTGAACACGAGATAGAGAAGAGTTACTGTGCTGGGGACAACTGAAGGATGAAATATCATTTGAGCCTTTTGAGTCTACCTTTGAAATGTTCTCTTTTCTGAAATATTTTCTGGTTACTTCTCCTTGCCTCCCTGTAAACTCCTAGTATTTCCCTCAAGTCAGTTCTGATTTTCATTAATATTATGACAGAATTGAGTCAACTCATTCAAACTTTGGAAAAACTACACAGTCAATGGAGGAAAAAAAAAAAAAACCAGGAAATATTTTTCTGTTAGTTTACTGAAATGTATTTTTTCCAGAAAGGGTGTAAGGAACTCCATATTTTTTGACAAAAAGACAGCCTAGCTGTGACAGAACCAAATAGAGAAGGGCAGAGGATAAGCAAGGTGAAGAGGAGAATTCCAACAGTTCAGCCATAACATGCACATGAAGCCTAACCTTCACTGAATGAGAGGAGAAAGATTAAAAGAAAACAAAAAATTAAATGTTTAGAGGTATTTTGCACTAGAAAAAGATAAATGAAGAAGAGGGGAGTGAAGATGCATAAAATAGCTATAACAAAGCCTTTATAAATAGTAAAATATGCCCAGATAGAAAAGTTGAAGTTTTTAACATGTTCAAGACAAGCTATGGTTCCACTGGTGGATAAAAATTTTTGAACAGTTGCACACACCTGAAATAACCCAAACTACTTAAGTTTTGCCAAAAGTGAAATGCATAAAATTTTGGAATAACTCAATTAAATGTATTAAATAAATATTATTTACTGTGTGTTGGATTAGATTTTTATTGTGATATGGGGTCTTTTTGTTGTTGTTTGTTTGTTTTATTTTTAATATTAAGCCAGACTTATGTTGTAAAGGAAAAAAAATTAAATTTCAAGATGAATAGAGCCATGAGTTTTGGAAATACAAATTTCCTCCATTCATGCTCTTTACCCCTCTCTGAGACCTGACACTCTTTGCCATGAAAGTAAATGTGTTTGGGGTTTTTAATAGGCTTCAAATATAAATATATAAATAGCATATCTTCTAGCTAAGGTGGGATCTGAAGGTTTTCACAGTTTCTAGGATGTGAAAGATCACTGACAATCTCTAGTCCAACAAATAACCAAACTCAGGAAGAGCAGTTTATGGTCTTCAAATTTTTCAAGACCTATAATTTTGTCAAAACCTGAGGAATCTCATCTTAAAAACTTTGAAAACTCCAGGTAAAGAGCTTAGAAGTAGTACCACTGCTTAATAATCAAATTTAATTATAAAGGAAAATAATCAAAATAAAATTCAAAAACAAAACAAAACAAAAACTTGAACCCCAAACAATTTGTTTAACAGATGGCTCTACTAATTTGAAAGTTAAGAGCATAAGGTATCTCTCAACTGCCCCTCATTAGGAAAGACAGTCCTCTTTCTAGACCCAAATCTCACACCAACCTACTCAGACCTGCTGTTCTCACATATATTACTGTAAATTATTTACATCAGATAAGAAAAATAATGAAAACAGGACTGTTTAAAAATCTCATTTATTTACTGGAAAGACTGAATTTCCAAAACCTCTCAGAGTCCTACAACTTGTCTTCCAGCATATAAGTGATGGTCAAACACCCAAAAGAAATCAGAATTGACAAATCCTTCTTATTCTCACTTTGAATTACTGGCCACAAAGGGATCTTGTACCTCTGATCCATTTCATAGGAGTTGTACTGATAAGACCTAATTTAACTATTTGCAGCATGGATACCTATGTCTGAACCAATCACAATACATGTCTTCCATGCACAGTCACAACAGAAGGATACGTCTAAGTGCACAGTTCAACTGGATTGGTTTAGATTACTTCAGGATGCTAAGAACTGTACTCAAGAACTACCCATTCTCTATATTGATCAGTCACACAGACTCGTGTGATTGGCTCAATTGTAAACATTCACCATTCACACTGCTGTGTGAATGCTAGGTGGCTGGGCATCAGTAAGTTGGTGGTAAGCAATTTTTTTCATTTGCACCACTTCTCTTTCTTGGATTTTATTTCTCTTTGTGGTTTTTTTTTTTTTTTTTTGTTTTGGTTTTGGTTTTGGTTTTTTTTTGTCGGTTTTTTTTTGGGTTTTTTTTGTTTTGTTTTTTTTTGCTTTTCACTACAAATTAGTAGTAGCAGTACCAGTAGTAGCATAACTACTGCTGCTATTACTACTATTATAGTATTTTTAAACAGTTCTTATCTCAACTCATGAATATTCTCACTCTAACCCTTCCAATTCTCTTTACCCAATCCTTCTAGAAGCATCTGTGTGGTGCTTAGTTGTTGTTGGGGGTTAAGCCACAACAGATGATTGTACACATATATACATTTTTTGTCTCCTGAAACATCCAGTCAATAACATTGAATCAAGTATGCTGGAAGCTTTTCAAGTGATATTTACCTTTCTGCTTTTCCTGTTTTGAAGCACGTTTTACCATGAGCTAAAGCACAGGCTGTCAGTCTGAGGGATTTCTATCCTGTCTTCTACATTCAGCTCCTGCACTAAAAGAGTGCAGCCAACACGCTACTACATCTGACCATATGAGAAGAAGTAAGCAGGTTGATGTACTTTCAGTGAGGCTTTTTCTTTCATAAAATATATTTTGTCCACGCAGAGCTCTTATATGGAAAAAAATGTTTCAGTATACAACATCAAAATACAAATTCTTTGGATATATTAGAATTTTGGCCATTTCACATTTAATAGCCTGGTTCAGGGTGCAAATAATTTGTCTAAAAATTAAATCAGGCATTAATCATTTACTTATTTAATGGCAGACATCTGAAGTGCTTTCTTTGTCCGAAATGTGTCCTTTGGCAAACAGACATGTTGGACTACATAGGTATATAAAACATTAATGCTGCTATAGTGTATGCTGCTAGGAGTCAAAACAGTGGCAGAGGGAAAGAAAATATAAGTTACTGCAGAAATTAGCCTGAGGAAGCTGGAGTGATTCAGTTGTGTTGGTAACTGCAGAGGGACAGGGAAACACTGAGCAAGTGATAAGGCTGGAGACAGATTGTATAGGATGAAAATCACCAATGTATACAAAGCTCAGCAACGATAAGGACATAAAAGACACTACACCAGCAATTTTAATAGTTCAGCTAAACCATTATTATTTTTCCCCCAGAAGCAGCCCAAAACAAATGACTATGGAAAATATAAACAAACCTGATATTTCCATTGAATATTCCCTTAGTTTCCACACTTTATACTGATTGAGATTTATACTGCATAAGAATGAGATGGCTTATGCAATCCATAGCCTTCAGAGGACTTCCCTTTTATGAAAATATCCTTCATTTGTATCCATTTTAGCTTTAACAGCCTCTGTTTCCCTTTGTTTTTCCCTTACTTTTTCCCTTAGTTTTTCCACTTTCTGACACTATTAGAAGAAACACACCATTTTGGGAAAACAAACAAATGAACAACCCAACCCAACTCAAACAAACAAACAAAAATTCCAACCAAACTTGTAACAGTCAAGTGCCGTCTTCAACTGATAATTCCTGGTTCCATTACAGAAATAAGGAGTAAATAGCTGATTCCTCATCACATTTTCATGTCACTGATGATTTTGTATTTATCCATCATAGTCTCTTCAGTTGCCCATTTCCCAGAGTGATGAGCTGTAACTTTGAAGTTGTGTTTAAGGAAGCCATTCCATACATCTGATCATCCTTCACACCCTTCTGTGAATCTTTTCCCCTTCTGATACATCTGTGTGAAGAAGAAGGGATAATCACTGCACTATGTATGAAAGGTACTAATATACGGTGTAATTGCATTATAGGGAGAGATAAGATACTAACAGGTGATACATACTAATATATAATTTGTATTATTAAAGAGATTCTAAGCTTTATGGTTTGAAGTGTTCACAGAATAATCCTTAGTCCTCTAGAGATAAAATTTCATTAATGTGTTGCACCTGAAAATGGATTAATAACAGAGACTATACTATCATAAATTATTGCATTAACACTGGTAGAAGGGTCAGGGATCTATCTTTTTCTATATATTTTACTTTGCTAGAAAAGCCAGCAACCAAGAACATTTAAAATATTTCTACAACTTGATTGCGATCACTTAGGATGAGTGAAGAGCTAAAATAAGGTTAAATTTGACCTACAATGAGTAATAATAAATGCAATAATGCAATATTGTATCTTAAGAAGACATTGAGAGGGAAAGAAGGACAACAAAAGTTAATAGGGCACAGTGAAGTAACAGAAAGTTCACTTTACCTAGTAAGAATGTAAAAAGATTTTTATAGTGAGTAGAATTTTGCATACACTATTAATTGCAACTCTATTTTTCGTAATCTCCATGTTTTCTGTACTACTCTTACAATGTTATGTCATTTTATTTATGATTCTGTATTTTCTCTCTTTATTTTTGGTTCTCAACCAGATGTTTTTCATTTGATTCTCTTCTCCTTCTTTCGCCTCTGTTCATATACATACCACATATCCCACCTCTTCAGATACTGTGCTTTGAATAATGTATTAGATGCCATTGCACCTGTTTGTTATTGATACCTTGGCATCCTTTTAAATATCTGCGCTTCTCCCACGTGCATTCCATTTTTGTAATGCTTTGACCTTTTCTGACTCATGTGCTCTTCCCTTCTCATTTTGTCTTTAACAAGTTTTCTCTCCCCCTGTCTACTCAAGATATGAAATACACTCTGTAGTCCCCCATCATTTGTTGTTCAACTAATTTTCTAATGAGAAATTTTCTTCAGAACTGATATTAATTTGGTTTGAGCCGTTTATAATTTCAATATTTGGTGTACTAATCTTTTTGTCTCTCCTATCACAAGATTCTCTTATTTATAAATATATGAAAAGTGCAAGCAAGCAAAAACCAGAAATATATAAACAGTTTTGGATGTCTGTCAAAATATGCTGTAAAAAGCATAATCAAAAAGGTATGTCAGAAATCTGTAAAAATGAAAGAAGGAAGGGAAGTTTTTTATTTATTTTATTTTACTGTATTTTTACTGAATGCATGAAGAATCCTGACATTCCACAACGATAAGAGGCTCTTGCGACAAGTTTCACTTGATAATGGATGTAGACCAAAGTAGATGAAAACTGATCCAAAAAGAAAAATATATTTGTTAAGCAATTTGAAATAAATTAATATATTTTAATTATTGCTCTGCTAAAAGTGCAGAAACTTTATAATGAATATAAGTCGGTTCAATGAATTTGACATTTACTAATATCTCTTTGCTGCCACTGAAAGAAACACCAATAGGCAGTAGAACCAGGGCCTGTAGACAGCTAAGGAATATTGCTAATTAAAGCAATTCAAATTGCTTTTACACTGGTCACTTTGTGTAAGTGGTCTCAAGCACTCAGTGGATCATGAAAAATTTATACAGATGTCTTGTTTTGAAGCCAAACATATCCTTAACAGTGAACTACAGAAAGCAAGAGCAAAGAGTAGTTTAGAGGTAAAGTATAAATTGACACATTGAAAAAATTACTAGATTGACATGAAGGAAAAAGTTTTTAGGCTGCCGTTGTTATACTTTACAGACAAATGATGAAAGTAAAATTTTGCTTAGCATTGTTTTCTGAAATACTTCTGTTTATTTGGAAGTCTCACCAAATACTACCAGGGAATAGCCTTTTTCTAGGCTGTATATATTCAGGAAAATTATTCATTCAAAGAGATAGTACTTTAAAATGTAGGTTTGAAAGAAAAATTTAAAAATATGTTTCATAAGATAATGCCTTCATAGGGAAGAGTAAATGTTCTTTTAAAGCAGTATCCTGTCTCCAGCAGTGACCAGTGACAGAGACTGCAGGAAAGAGTGTAAGAAAAAGAGCCTGTGCTCTTTCTACTCTTGTGCCACATCCATATCTAAAGGGTGCACCTGGACCGACTTTCTATGGACAGGAGTCATAATCAAGGTCAATGTAGCTGATCACTGTTAAGCCATGCAGTATTTGACTCCTACTGTTTTTAAAGGTCATCTTAACTTTGCTGCTTCACTCACGTATAGATCTCATTTCCTCAACTGTGACTTTCAAAGACATTCTTCTGGAAGATTTTACCCGCATTCAACCTTCACTCTGTGCCAAGGAGTTTACTGGATTGCTTAATCTGGGAAATTTTCTTGGGTTTGTTCTGTAATATTTAATGGAACGAAAAATGAATTGGCATACTGCATAGGAAACATACCACTTTTAAACTCTATATCAACTCTATAACCATCAGAAGGGCGTTGTCTATTACATCTCCCCCAAGCTGTCACCTTCTTATTATTTCTCATCAAAGTATCTTCCTCTTGTCCTTATCACAACAGTTTGTTTACCATGTTGTTCCATGTATGTTTTCCAGTCACCAAAACCATCTAAAGTTGGGATATTTTAGCAAAGTCTCAGACACATCAACACAATTTTTGAAGAGTCCCTCGTGTCATTTATGATTTTTAGAAACACATTAAATCAATGTAAAGCAAAACTGTGCATCATAGCTGTATAAATTTTACTATACACTAATAAAACTCTAGCATCTGAACAATTATGTAATCAGTTGCCGCATGAGAAACAAAATGTACCATTCTTTACCAACATTATTGAATTAAACATGGAGAGTTTTTTCAGCTAACTACTTTAAGAAAAATGACTTCTGAAATTTTTGAGAAAAAAAAGAAATATTTGGACCTTGAAGAAAACAGCATTTTTATATTTGCAAAATTTTTTCTCCAGTTGATCTATTTTCAAAACAACTTGTTTAAGCTAATTGTTACATTGCTTAATATATTGTTTTGATTTCATACAATAGATCTAGACTTTCATTTATATATACAGATAAATATACTTATGACTATATAAAGGCACAGAAATACATGCAGAAATACTTGTGTGTGTGCATAGCATCTATATTTACAACACTGTGTATGTCCATGTCTGTGTCTAGGTTTATGTAAAACTTCCTTTTGACCTTTGTCTCATCCACAGAATCCCCTGCAATTATACATGGAAAACAAGGACTCCCTGATGACCATCACAGAAGATGGGGGTAATGGTGTCAGGTACAAAAGTGAGAACAGGTTGGCTTTATTGTTGCATGGGGGCAGACCTACTGTGCTGCCAACAATGGAGTAGGCAAAGAAATGTCTGAAGCAAGGAGTAATCTGAAACCAGCCTCCCAGCAGGAAAGGTCAGCAGCTTTTTCCCTACCAACCAGAACTTTGAAACACTGATATCTAAGACTAATTCACTAAGTCTTTCTAGAGCACCTCCTATGTAAAATGAGAGAATTAAGCTTATAAAAATATTTCTGATTACTGTATTAGTCCACACAAGCCACGTATTTCAAGATTTAATAGATGCTGATTTCAATACAGCTGAAAACCATGAAGAGATTCTTGAAACAAAATATTAGTTAAAAGAAGTAATTTGGTGCAACACTCTTAGTAGTAATATGTATATCTTGCAGACATATAACTGCTTCTATAGATACACATATATAAAAATGAAGTTACTTGTGCAAGCTGAAGATGGAAGAAAGAACTTGTTAATTGGTTGTAGTTAAAAAGGGATTTATTTTAAATCATGTCACATGTACTCATTTTCCTAGAGTGGATCAAAAGCAATAAAAACCTGAAAAGGCACAAATGAAAACTCAGATTTTAAAAGTAAATTACCTATACAGCCTAACAAATGGATAATTGTGTCACTGGTAATACTGTATTGTGTTTTTTTTTTTTTTTTTTAATGAGCATCATATTATTTTAAAGGCAATTATATTAAAAAGTATTATTCCTCTGATAATCACACAAAAAATGCTGATACGATTAGTTTCTCAATCTGTGTTGTCAGCTGACAATGTAAAGTGAAAGCAGAACTGACTCCCTTGAATATGTTTTACAATTATTGCATCTCAAATATCAGTAGCACAGAACATTTGCCCAGATACTTGATACATATGCAATCTTCTCTGTCAGTCACTAGGGCTGTGCTGCATCCATTCAGTTCTGTGTTTTTCCATTCTTGAAACACATTCTGTGAAACCCTGTGGACATTCTGCAAATTATTGTGCCACATAAACTGAACTTTATCTCAGCTCCAGTTAATTAAATCAATAGCAAGCCCTGTGCTTTGCACAAGCAAAACTGATGGGCTTTGACTGACAGCATCAGCTTTATAAAGCATCACAGTGTAAGGCTTTGTATGGCAAGTGAGTTCTTTTTCCTTCTCTTCATCACAATTGCTGACATTTTGGCTAAATCTAGTGGGTGACATGATTCAGACAGGGCACTAGCACGGAATTTAATAAGAAAGTAAGAAGGCTTTCCCTGTGACTGAAAGCCCCTAGTGAGAGCTGTGGTGTGCAAACAGCCATGTTGCTGCTACCATTTTGGACAAACTTTAAATTTAGCAACAAGAACAAAATTATACTTCTAAAATCCCCTTTATAAAGAAACTTAGGTGTCTAAAAATGCAGTACAATCATGATTTTTTCCTGTAAATATCAGAAATTCATTATTAATGATCCTTGTGTATAACATTCTGGAGATATGACATATATATCAGACTTGCAAAAGTGAAATAATACGCAAATTGCATCCATTCCCCAAGAGATGTACTACAGCTGTTTTTCCTAGACACAGGAAATAACTTTGAAATAGGAAACTTTAAAATTCCTTTTTTTTTCAAATTAAAATAAAAAGAAAACATATATATATATATATATCCCAGCTAGAAGTAGTAGCACGGAAGCAGAAACTAATATGCATATATTATTTTTCCCATAGCACACATGTCTCCTAGGACCTTGAAAAAACAAAAGCAAAATTTGACTTGATAAAAAAGTGCACAAAAGAAAAAAAATCATAATTTAAGTATACTGGATACAAAGGTCTTGTCATCACCCATGGCAGTAGCAGAGGTCTCAAAGACTGCATGAAGGAATGTTTAAATGGAATCATCTGGACTGAAGAAACAATAGGTATTTTTTCTTCTAAAATATTTTATTGTATGCAATACTTCTGCTTTTAATGCTTACAGAAGAAAATAATATTCTTTTAAAAGGAGTGGTTTGACTATTTTTAATCAAAGTTTTATGATGCTCCCATGAAAAGATCCTATTTTCAGTGGGTCATAAACTACATAGTTTAACATCTAACCTCTTATTTTCTGTGTCAGATGCTATTCTTAGCCTGATTTTATTTGTTTACAGTTTCTGGAATGATTTCGTCTTGAGTAGCCCAGGTTTTTCTCTCAGGCTAAAAAAAAAAAAAAAAAGATTGTTCAAACATAAATAATTTTTAAGTCACCATGACATTTTCTTTGATAACCCCATTTCTCTAAACTTTGAAGCAAACAGTTTGCTGACAAACATTTCTGCATTAACTTTTAAAAAAATTGTTATTATTTTTGTACTGCAACTTTAAATGATATCACAATTTATAATGAAAGAGACTTTTTAAAATTTGGAAGTTGAATTTTAGAAGCCTAGTATTTCTCAAAACACCTAGGGCTTTCATGGTCATGTCTGCAGCAAAAATAAAGAGATTTTATTCATAGAGCTTTGGAATATACTGCAAACTTCAGAGATGCAGTTCATTTATGCCTTTCCACAAAACACTTGGTCATGTGTCCTCCAACCAGGAAAGGGTAGGTGGTGCCAGTCTCTGCATTCTCGTATCACATCTATGTTGTTCCAGACAAGAAGGACAGGAATCAAGTGTGTGTTTACTTCAATGACCATGAGGATACAAGGCATTGATCCATAGGCAGCAGGGATGATGTAGATACCCAGCTGAAAAGATAAAAGGCTTAAGTCTTCTGTCAGGCAAAGAAGGAATGAGACAAGGAATATTGAAAGCTGTATGCTTTCTAAAATCGGGTCTGAAAGTGAAGAAGAAATCATATGAAAGAGTTGGGACTAAGAAATGATCTCAATATTAACAAGAAAAAAAAAAGCAATTCAGAAGCATGGATTAGCATCACGTATTCCAAAAGAAAAGACATTAATTAGGACTACATAAAACCCACACACACCATATTTCCCAAAAGAAGAGATGGACAAATATTTCCCAAAAGAAGAGATTGTTCCAAGACTTCTGGCAAAAATGGTGGATTTTTTTTTGTTCAGGGAGGGAACAAAGAAGGAAGAAAAATTATGTTGAATTGGAAATGATATGACACTGAAAAAAATGACATATTCAGGAAGAAATATGCCATTCCCATACGGTTCTTCTCAGCCTATTCATACTCTACAGAGCTCCACAGTTCTTTTTAATCCAATTTAATTTGGATGATTAAGTATATTGAAATAGCAACTGAGATGTAGTAAAAGCAGACTGTCAGTCATATTTTCTCTGTCTCTCTAAGAAAAGCAGGAACTGACAGATAAAAGGACACCACAGAAGTATGTGTGGGAGTTGGGAGAGTAGGAACTCTCAGAAGGGAGATAAAAGGACGACGGAGGTTGTGCACACAGACTCAGCTGCAGGCACAGGGCCCTGCTCCTGGCAGCGCTGACTCTCCAGCTGGGGTATGGTACTGAGAGTTGCAGCAGCTACAAGAAAGCTGTCTGATCCTTTCCCACAGGAATCTTCCTCAGGATACCTGAGGACCATAAAACAATCCAGGGGATGACTTGCTGTACTGCTTTGGTCCTTATAATATTTTGTCTTACTGCTGTTCTTACACCCAAGACACAGTCTACTCTGTCTCTACTTAGCTTTTTCAGGACACAGAAAAACTATTTATTTCAGACAGCTACATTTTACCTTCACCAGCTTTATGAAAATCATTAGTGAAATTAGCTCAAATACATTTTTCCTAGGTACCTTCTCAGGAATCTGCTGTCCCCCTTTGCCCTGTAAATACAATAATTTTCAATATAGATATATAGATGAAGCTATTTTTTTTAATATTCCATTTCTTGTGTGCTGTTTGATGGAAACTTAGGCTACACTGCAGCACTGCTTGTGGGCCAGCATTTTATTTCTTGTGAGTAAAATTCCTGTGATGTCTCTGGTAAAAGCTTTTGTCACAGGTGATGGAGGTAAGGGAGCAGTGGGAATACAAACCTGCTGCAGTTTGCCTAAAATGCAGAAACATCTGTTTGAGTCATGAGCGGCTTGTTGGCTGAATTCAGCAGGGGAAAATCTGGCAATTAATCTGAAGTGTCACTATATTCAATAGAAATTGTTGTAGAGGTCTTCTGGGGACATAAAGGTAGCTCTGGTGACCAAAGATTGCATATGTTTCTGTAGTTTATTCATTTTTAAAGATTTCGCTGCACTCAAATACTAAACATTTTCTGAGAATAAAGTCTGCTTATTGACTTTCTCCATAAATGGTGACCTACTTTGTGCAAATAGGTATGTCAGGATGGATATGGAAACTTTTAAAGAGGATTCCTATATGTACAAATTACAGTTTAAAGGAAAAGAGAAGTTATTAATACTTTAAAGGAATGGGCTCTGAAAGAATAAAATTTATTCTGCTTGGTGCCAATGTTGCCTTTTGGACTAATTGGACTAATTTTCATATACAAACCCAGAAGCAGAATTGCCATTCTTGATCTCTTCCCTTCTGTTTTTCTACCTGTTTCAAAATAATATTCCACACTGAGATCATACTTTAGTCTCTGGACAAGTATAAAAGCTTTTAAATACTATTTCAGGAATATTGCCTAATCTGAAATAAAATAAAAATTATAAAGTGCAGAAATTAATTAATGGGTTATATATGAGCAACACATCTTGCTAAAATTTCAATTTCTCAATTTTTCCAGCTTGTGCAGTATACATCATGTATCTCAATATTGTTATCTGTATCCACCCAGAGGACTGGTTGAAAACCCACCATAAAAAGTAAAACGGATCTAGAAGGATTTTGGGTCAGACCTGAGCAGACTTCCAAATCACAAATTATTTTAACACTTTAATTTTTTTTAAATACCTTTACAAATGAAGCATGCCAATTGAACAATCCTGATCATATTGTATTGTTTCCATGGATCAAATATTTATGAGTTAATTTTCTTCTATTTTTATCTCTCTCTGAAAACTTTCAATGTGACCATGCTGCTACTGCAAACATTTAAGGTTTTATTCTGTTTCAGTTCTTCTGTATACTACAAGTAACATATCTATAAGCTTAAACATACTCCAGAAAAATTCTTCATGCAAAGCACTTATGAAGATTTCTGTATGTTGAAAAGTTGCATTTTTAAATGAATAATCAAAGGTGGAATTTTTCCAATACCAACACATACCACAGACACAAACTGTGGTTTTAAAACAGGCTTTGTGGCCATTATAATTGACACCAAATAAGTCTCATTCAGTGGAAAAATTAGAACGCTGAATACTCAATTCCTCCACACAGTTACAAGTAAAGAATTTAAGATAACCTGTCATTGTGCTCTTATGTTTTGAATACCATGAAAGGTCTGAACTTATTCCTTTTGCAACATAACACAATGCCATGTAATATATTTTCAGAAATGTGGACATGACTTGTTTATAATATAATTATAAGCTAATTTTAAAAGAAACCAAAATACTCATAATTTTTTTTTCCTACAGAAATACTTTATTAAACAAGTCTTGAAATTGGTTAAAAAATTGTACTAATCTCTTCTACATTCAATATTGGTTTTCAAGTTTTTGAGTAATTGAGTTTTCCTTGTAGCCATTTTAAAATCTTGTTTCTTTCATTACAATTCTAAATTGAATCATCAATAGCTTAAGTTATTAAGGATCTGGGGAAAGCAGAGAGGAATGTTAGGAGACCATTATACCTGGAAGTCAGCCAGGTCGGATATGTGAGAGCCATCCAGACTCCTGAACTTAATGCTATCATTGAGTGATTTTTAAAAATCAGAGTTTCTGAAACAGCAGCCTCACACTTATAGCAATATCATAATTCCAAGAAAAGAAAAAAATATATTCTAACATCTGGAAACAGGAGTGGTGAACTCTCCACTAAAATTCTGTTCTTCACTGGATAATCAATCACCTTCGGAGGAGATAGCGGCAAAAATGGGGCATCCCTGGATGTAGGGACAGGCTGAGGAATGAGAGGCTGGAGAACAGCCCTGCAGAAAGGGACCTGGGGGTCCTGGTGGACGGCAAGCCTGGAGTAAAGACTGAGAGGAGACCTCATTGCAGTCTAGAACTTCCTCATTAGGGGAAGGAGAGGGGCAGGTACCAATCTCTTTGCTGTTGCGACCAGTGACAGGACTTAAGGAAATGTCCTGAAGCTGTGTCAGGGGAGGTTTAGGTTGGATATCATGAAAAGGTTCTTCACCCAGAGGAGGTCAGGCCCTGGAACAGGCTCCCCAGAGAAGTGGTCACACCCATCAAGCCAGGCAGATTTCAAAAGCATTTAGACAATGCTGCCAGGCAAGTGGTGTGGTTCTTGGGGTGTACTGAGCAAGGCCAGAAGTTGGACTTAAAGACCCTCCTTCAACTCAGGATGTTTTATAATTCTATGACTCTGAGACTGATGCAATACATTTGACAGATTTCAAATTCCAGATTCCAGTTTTCATAAATCTCATATTTAGCTGAAGTAGACAGTCCAGCCTATACTTTCTTTGTTGCCTATTAATCTTTTATCACATTCCACTCTACAGCACTGGAGTGGAAGGCAAGTTGTTCCAAAGACAAACATTTCTATTATGAACCTCACCACAGGCAGCAGGTTTGTTCATGTCAGATTTGTTCATGGCATAAACACACTTGAGGGATGACATTTAGTTTTATGTAAAATAAATAGTTTGATTAATTCATCTTTGTTTTCCTGCAATGAAGTATGTTGGATATTTCCTGCCTCCTAGCTGATGTTTTTAAAAATATATCAGTCACATGGCAGCATCTCAAACTGCACACTCTTGTATAAAGCACAACATATAAATGCAAACTAAAATCTAAAAAAAGCCCATCTTCTGAAAAATATTTCACACAAATGCATAAAAATAAAAAAATGGCTATTTGAAGTCCTTTATTCATATCCGGTTTTTCTTAAAATGAAGGATTGATTTGGTTATATATTTACTTTTATTTCAATATAGTTCTATCTCAGATGCCTGCATCATCCAAAATTGACTGTCTTTGAACTTTATGAAGAAAATCTGTCTAGCAAAAAGATAGAAGTTATAAAACAAGCATAATGCTGTCAAGCTTCAAGATCCATCAACAAATAACAATAAAAACACATTGTAAAAGCGATTTTTTTTTAACAAACCAGAACATCTAGATGCCTTTGACAATGTTAAAAGTGATTTTTAATCTCATTGGAATTTAGCTTAATATTATAAAAAGGTATCTATCTTTAAAAAAATTCATATAACAATAAGTTTAAAAATCTTAAATAATACCACAGAAAATACATTGTAAGTGGGCTCTTTATGACTTTCTTTAACTTTAGCCTAAAGACCTTAAGACTACAGACAGTCATTAGAAACAACCAACCAGGAACTGAAAATGGATACATTTAGCAGGTTTGTGTATCTCCTGTTGCTAGCTGTGGAGAGTATGACACTACAAATACTTGTTTCTTTCCAACAGCTTACAAAAGAAGTCAGTCAAGTTTAACAAACACTATGATGCCCAGTTACTTATCAGTGTCCTAATAGTTGGTCCAATGAAAGAAAATTTATTTTGTGCAATATCAGTAAAGATAGTAAAATCTGATCTGAACTGAACACTAACAAAGTTTTTCTCATGGAAAGGTTTCCCTTACCAAAGAGACGTGGTTTATGCAAAGCTTGCCTGCAATATTCTGTATGTGGTATAGCCAAATTTTATTATATTGTTAATTAATTATTTTATCCCACTCTTGGTTACTCAGCTATGTAATTTAATTAAACCAAGTCAATTTCTATGGATTATTTTAAATAAAAAATTGCATAGCTAGTTAATGACCAATCTTTTGTTCTCTGTGATTGGCAAATGAACCTCTATCCAACTGCTCACTCACTGTTCCCTCATCATGATCAGGGAGAGAAGCAGAACAGAAGAAGTGAGAAAATTCAGGAGTCAAGAGAGTTTAACAAATGGAGGGAAAAAAAGAAGCTAATATTTCAGCAAGTGATACAAGAAGAATCTCTCATCACTAGTAGATCAATGCCCAGTCAGTATATGAGCAATGGCTACCTTGGAAATATCCCCACAGATTTACTGCTGAGCATGGAGTTTCATTGCATGGAATATTGCTTTGCTTACATTGGGTCAGCTCTCCCAGGTGTGTCTCTTCCCAACACTTGTGCAACCCCTGGCTACTCATTGACTGGCTAGAGTAGGAAACAGAGAAGACCTTGATGCTGCATAAACACTGCTCTGTAAAAGTTGAAACATTATTATCAACATATTTGTTCATAAATATAAAACACAGCACTATATGGGCTGTGTAATATAATACATCAGTCTGCTTGGTGGGTTCAGGTGAAGGTAATTGTATCTACCCTGGGCAGTACATAGGAGAAACAACAAAATTAGTTAAAAAAACCCCACTTTTACTTGCAAACTTTGGAGCATTCCAATAGAATAAGTCATTTGGCAAAGTTTAACTTAATTGTGGTTGCTGACAGACGGATCAGAGAGAAAGTCAGATAAACTTTCCCAGCCATTGTTCTCAGGGAGCTTGAGAAAGCTCAGAGAAAGAATTAAAATAATCCTTAATCTTTGTAGCTGGTGTTTTGAATTTGTCATTTACTTGTAAGATATTTACAAGGAGGATGTTGTTCCTAATTAGCCAATGATGTGAGGTGTGTTGATTGAGGACCATTCAGGTCTGGCTTTCTAGGAATAGTCATTAAAAGAATGTGTTGTATAATAAACTTTGCATTTGCCTTCTGACAACGTAGGAGTCTGCGTTGCCTCATTCAGCTGTCCCTAATACAACAGCGACACTTAGCAAACTTTAACTTGTCCAGACACAACAAGGGATTTAACCAGCCATTGACTGGAATTTTTCTTGGTCCAGTTTATAGTGTATTTCGATAAGAAAAAGTGAAGAGAAGGAAGAGAGAAGGAGAAGGAGAAGGAAAATGAGAAGGAGAAAGAGAAAGAGAAGAAAGAGAAAGAGAAAGAGAGAAAGAGAAAGAGAGAAAGAGAAAGAGAAAGAGAAAGAGAAAGAGAAAGAGAAAGAGAAAGAGAAAGAGAAAGAGAAAGAGAAAGAGAAAGGAAGGTAGCCACCACCTTATTGTGGTTTCAGCAGCTTGTAAACCAGAGCAGTGGAGAGCACCTCACAGCACAAGCTTATGCTGATTTCAACACCAAGTCTCATATCTACATTTCACACAGAGCCAGAATGTTCCCAGCTGGCCCTTGCAGCCAACCACCCTCAGTACAGCAGTGCTCAGCGCTGATTTTCCAATGCTCACGCACCTCACAGCACAGCGCAAGAAGGTTCAGGGTTGCAGGGGTGAAGAGGGCGCTGTCCCACCTATGGCTGAGTTGGCCTGTTCCCCACCACCTCCAAACTGATTGTTTTGAGCCAGTCAGCCTCTCCTGCAGACTGTAGAATGAAAGTGAGCTCCATCCCAGTCAAAGTCAGTACCTTCCCCTTTCAAAATGAGCAGCTAGGTAAGTAATTTGGGTCATGGTTGCTCAATGTGTTCCTAATCAAATAGGGGTCAAATTTTATACTCTGGTTGTGTAGTCAAATGTTTCATTTCATTAGATGGTTAAAGAGTTCTGCTGTGTTTTTTTCCAAACATTGAAGCACTGTCATGAGAAAATAACTTTTAGCCATTTGTTAACTATTCTGCCAATGTTTAAAGAGAGTAAAAGTAATAATATAAGACTATAGAAACAGGTTACAGACAGTTTAAATTAGAATAATTTTTTCAGGTAAAAATATTTTTTTCAACTAATTTAAATGCATTTTAAATATATATATTCAGAATATTCTGCACCTTCAATAGCAATTTTGCATTAAAATCAAAGAGATTTTTAAGTATACAAAAAATTTATTGTTTTAGTTTGTTGTTTTTTTTTAATTATTTGACATCCAGAATTTTATGCATTCACTTTTTCTAGTTTCTGGACAATCTAGTCAATTTCTCTAAATTCAAAATTATTTTCAAATATCAATTTAACACAATTATTTATGTTCATAATTAGTTATTAATACATTGCTAAACAGTCATCTTTTAGTCATTAGTAAAACGTGCATTCCTCCAAAGAAATATGTGCATTCAACAGCCCCAACTGCCTAGCACTTAAAGGACTAGAAAATTGAAATTTAGGTAATGAGCAAAGAGTCTCTTAATTGGTTTTTGGTTTATGGACACAGCTTAAATACAGTTTGTGGGGAAAGAGAGAGAAAACAGTAGATGTTAAGACTAAGGTTAAGGCATAAATTGCATCAAAATAGGTGTTAAGCTGGCCTCTTTTCTGGGTTATTTGGGGCAGACACTAGGAAGGAATTAATTGCCCCAGAGACAATTAAGCACATAGATTAAATATCAAGTCACATTTTGTAAGAAAATGCTAGGGGTTATAGTATTGTTGTGATTGAAAACAGGAAGGATTTGGAGCATGTGTCTATGAAGCAATTTGTGATAAAACTTCTGTAATTTGAACCAAATTCAAAATTTCATTTGATAAGTACAGTTTAACTTACTATAGAGACAGGAATTAAGATCTCCTAATTCATACCTTTATCGGGAGAAAACTCTCAGTGTGTATGTTTACAGATTGATTATGTTGAGCAGTAGAAGAGAGATCATTGTAAAGGATTGACCTTGTCAGAATGCCAAATGTCCACCAAGCCACTCTATCACTCCCCTTACTCAGTTGGATGAGCGAGAGAAAGTAAGATGGAAACCAACTTGTTGGTTGAGATAAGGAGATTTTCTAAAGAAAAGGAAAAGATTGTGTGTGTGTAAACAAAGTGAAAAAAGAAGAGAGATTTTATTCTATTACCAGCAAGCAATGCCTGGCCATTTCCTGGGAAGCAGAGCTTCATCATTCATAATGGTTGCTCAGGAAGGCAAGCATTGTAAATAACAAATGCACCCACCTTCCTCCTCCTTTTCTTAGCTGTTATATATGATCTGACATCATATTCTATGGAATATCCCTTTTGTCACTTTGGGTCAGTTGTATTAGTTGTGTCCCCTCCCAGGATTCTGCCCACCTGCATCCTACTGTAGGGTGCAGAATGCAGGGGAGACAGCACAGATGCAGCGCCAGTGCTGCTCAGCAGCAGCCAAGGCATTGGGGTGTTACCTACTTCTTTCCTACCAATACAAAGCACAGCACTGTAAGGGCTGCTGTGTTAAAATGAACTCCATCTCAGCCAGATGCAGTACAATTATCCATAACACACAATCTGCCACATACACTTGACGACTATTTTGGTAAATCTCACCAATTTACTTGCTTGGTGCCAATTAATTTACATTCTTAGAGGAAGAAAACTGCTAACTTTGAACTTAGTCCAGCATGACACAAACATTTGTCGGACAAGGAAAAGACTGACTTCTGGGCATGAATCCCCCACATTTTAAAGGCTTGTAATTTCAAGTATTATGTGTGGAGAGAGATCACAGAATCACAGGAAAAAAAGAAAAAGGTTGGAAGGATCATCCACACTTTATGTGTTCTTCTACTTAACAGCTGTCATTGCAGTTAAACATTCAGCTTCCTAATGTGCAGTGTGAATTTCCTTTGTTATGACTATTTTTGTTTGTTTGTTTGTTTTTTTATATTGGTTTTAAGACAGAGTTAATATCTTCACATTAGTTACTGTAGTGTTACTTTGGATTTGTTCTGTAAACTGTTTTGATAACATGGGGACATTTTAACTATTGCTGAGTATTTACAAAGTTGTTTCTGCTTCTCACCCCACTAGCAAGGAGGCTGGGGGTGCACAAGAATCTGGGCACACAGATGGGACTGCCGACCCCAGCTGACCAGAGAGATATTCCATACTACATGGCATCATCCCCAGCAATAAAAAACTAGGGAAACTTTCAGAGCAGCTTTTCTTTTGAAGTAACTGTCATGTGATGAAGCTCTGCTTTCCTGAGATGCCTGAACACTTCCCTGCTGATGGGAAGGAGTGAATGAATTCCTTTTCTGCTTTCCTTGTGTGCACGGCTTTGGCTTTACCTAGTAAACCATCTTTATCTCAGGAGTTTTCACTGTTAGGCTTCTGATTCTCTTCCCCTTCCCATCAGTGCGAGGTGACTGACTGGCTGAACTGTGTTTAGTTGCTGGCTGAATTTAAAGAATGACAGTCTTTTTTGGTGCTCAACATAGAGCTCAAAAGGTTCAAGATAATGACAGATTTTAATGGAATTTGCTGGATCATGAACATGAGCATAAACAGCAGGATAATTTTTACAAATTTCAAACAAATTGAAGAATACTTAGTTAAGATATTTGTCATTAACTTTTCTTCAATAACAGGAAAAGGGAAAAAAATAAAAATAAAATTTTAAAAAGCCCACAAAGAACTAAAACAAGCATTCAATGAGTTTCAAACCTTTTATGTAGCAGAAATTTGGTTTTGAAATAATACAAAAATGATATTAGGCATAGTTAGTGCTGTTGTGCTATGTCACCTGGGATTAATTTATATAATAGGTGGGCAGGCAAGCTTGTTAAGCAATTTTGTACATTGAGAATTTATTTATCAAATCCTCAATTAACCTGATAATCGTCTTCATTGATGTTCAACAAACAAAATATTTTGAATTAATGAATAAAGAAAAATTGCTCTGGGGATTACCATGTTAATACTATACAATGCCAAACATAATACAGAAGTAGACTTTTTTTAATTAAGTACTAAATACAAATAGAAAAGAAGACAGAATATTCTGACTGTTTCTGTCTTGCCAAAGAACATGAGGTTTATTAGTAACGTACAAAGTGAGCAGCTGAAGTTTGAATATTAACATCTACAGAAATATTGGTAAAATTACATTTCTTTATCTTCAGAAACCTGATTTTGTCATAAAGAATTTGTTCTACTTTGTTCATATTTTTTACTATATTTGAAAAATCAGGTTTAGGGGGCTTTTTTATGACAAGATATGGAACATTTATAATATTCTGTTCCTGGCCTTGGAAAAAATTGACCACTAATATTCTTCTTGTTAAACCTGTGCAAGTAGTTCTTGCTGTGGTGTGTAGTAGAAGAAAACTTACCTCCTATAGCACAGCCTCATTGAAATGCTGTGAATATAAAAGGCTGACACTTCTGCTTCAAACCGACTCAGAAACTGTTAAGCAGTGTTTTCCTGCCAGCATCATATGAGGAGAGTAAAATATTTCTATAAGCTTGTGAGGGAGGAATATAAAACTTGCTCTAAATATAGGCATCATTTTATACAGTTATAAAACTATAAATGGAGTTAGGCAAAAGTAGGGTGGGGTGGTGGGGAAAGAATACAATTTTAGGGTTGTGACAGGGGCTCTGTGTCTGTAATATGTTTCTGTCAAGAACTAATCAAAAGTGCATGCTAGTTATCTGCATAGGTGTTTTCTTGAGTTTTAAAATAAGTTAGAAAGTTTATGCACAATTTAGCAATTGCTTATCTGGGGATCTAGAGGAGCAGCATGATTCCAATAAGTGGGCATAACTGCTAATTTGCAGTCAGCAATCTCGGTGGCAGTATGCTACCACTGTTCCTCATCCCCAGAGGCCAAATCTCTACAGTGCCCTGCTGTAATCACCGAATGAGCCAAACACCTTAGAAGGGCCATAGCCTCATTTGTTTTAGATATTGCTTTTCTTCCTCCAAACACAGAAACATGTTTGGTCACTGCTGGAAATAACCGAGAATTTAAAATTCATCAAAATCAAATACTGTGTGTGGGCTAAAAGACTGTGATTCTCTTGAGTAGGTTTAGCCTAGTGAATCATGTCCTTTTACCTATAACAGTCTTCTATAAATAGTCTTTTGCTATCTGGTCTGCACACAGATCATCTTGAGCTTTTGTTTCAGTGCATTAAGTGAAAAACTTCAATAACAGAAAGAGAAATAGACCATAAAATAAAGACAAATCACTTTTGCTTTGAACTACTGCATCACAAAGTATATATATCTGGTGAATATGAAAGTGGAGAGGAAATCATCTTCCAACCTGCTTCAGGTTTCTTGTCTGGATTAAGGTCAAATCACCACTTTTCAAAGTTTTTCACTGCACATCAAAGCGCAAGCATTGACCATTGGATTCTTAGCATTGTGTGTACACTCTGTTGCAATTTTAGAAAAAAATACTTTCTAAACCTCACTGTCCTCAGAAAAAAGTCAGAAATCAGGAACCTATTCCTGTAACAGAAATTCTACATCTATATCTCTGTCCTGTGAATTTGGTTCAAAACAGTATACTCACAGGCAAAGCTCCAAAGCAGAAAGAGGACAAAAAAACCCATTTATAGCAAAACAGCTCTTCCTTTCTTCTTTCCTTCCTTCCTTCCTTCCTTCCTTGATCTCAAATGTCACACTTGTCAAATGTCATTATTTGTTCCATGAATTAAGTATAACCCAAAAAGACAAAATAATTTTTGTGTCTGAATTGGTAACAGGTTAAAGGACAAAGCAACGCAGTTTTATGTTTGATAGTTGTTGTGTACGTAGGCAGCCCACTAGCATTTTTACGGCATAAACAAAGAAAAGAGTGACCTTTGAAGGACATGTCTTCAGTGCTTTGCAGGCATCAGTGGAAAATAGATGCTAACTCTATTTTTCGCAAAATAGCCACTAATTTTGAAATGTTTTCATAATATGGACACTCAGTAATTCTAAACTTAAAACTGATGAAAAAGCTCAATTCTTAGTCCCTTGCAATGACTATTTTGCCAATCCTTTATGGATAAGTTTGGGTTTTTTTCTGTATGTCATATTTGCACCTGAAGTTAAGTTTATGGAGTTGTATGTGTCAAAAACATATTTGGTATTTAAATGACAATTCTGTTTTCCTTTACTATATCAGAAATATTTGAATCTGTAGTGTTTGTGACTATGATGGTTTGGTTATCTTATGCAGAGATCTACATTTTCTCTGCAAAATTTTTAGGACCCATAGTTGAAATTTGTTCATTCAAACTGAAAACTGACTTCACATTATTTTGGTTTAAGTTTGTTTTGGATTGTATGCACGATCAAAAGAAACTGAAGAATTTTCTTGTGAAAATTTTGGAAGGGGAGAAATCACTTATATACCTCTATTGTTATGTAGAGTGCAATTATACATGAATACCAACATAAAACTTCATCTTTTCCATGCTCATTTTCTATCTTCTGTCCTTCTACTAGTCTCAGCACAGTATTTTTAATTTAATACAGGAAAGAAGCACATTTATAATAACACAGAAGTGTGGTCCTAACCTCACTAAAAGTGAATGTGAACAAACTGTCATTGCCCTAAATAGAAAATAACCTAGACAATGCACTACTTCAGGATACATATGACAGCTGCCCTTGACCCAGGATTTTTTTCATGATTTCTACTACACATTTGAAAGTCTTTTTAAGAATATTTGCTGTCAAATTCTTCTGCAGTACACCTACCTCAAAGGGGCAAAAGGATCTTTGGACAGTTATCAGGGCTCATAGAAAGAGCTTTAAAGTAAATTTGAGGGGGAAAAACTAAAAATCAGGTTCACTACACATAAGTCTGGTGATGACATGACAACATTTGAGGAATGATGTCTGAGATCTTTCAGTCGGACACCTCAGTAGAGGTGGGGGATGGAGATTGATATGGCATTAAAGATGCAAAGTTTATTGATGAATTGGAAATCACAGATGCACCTAGGAGTGATCCTGTAGGCATTAGGGCTTCTTTCTCCCAAAAGATCAATAGCACAACTGAAGTGAATCTACCTTTTGCACACAACATGGGCAACAATTAGGAGAAGTTGGAAGCCATTGCGTAGCAGTAAAAAGATGATATGCAAGGATGACTTGCATAACTGGAGTTACTGTACTGGGTGGCTATAAACTCATCAGAAGGCATCAGCAAGGAAGAAGAGACAGTGAGGTAGCCCTCTATGTTATAGGATGCTTTGATTGTCTAGAACTTAATGATATTTTCAATAGGATTGTGTGTTTGTAAGGATAAAGGGGAAGGTCAACAAGGCAGATATCATGGTGGGAGTCTGTTATAGACCCAACCTGGATGAAGAGGAAGATGAAATATGCTATAAGCAGCTGGGAGAAGTCTCATGATAGCTAGATTTTGTTCTTGTGTGAAAATTCACTTTATCAGATGTCTGCAGGAAATGCAATATTTCACACAGGACACAGTCTAGGAAGTTCCTAGAGTGTGTGGAAGGTAGATTCCTGACATAGCTGCAGAGTGCTGTGAGATATCCCACTGGACCTGTATTTGTGAACAGAGAAAGGCTGGTGGGTGACGTGGTGGTTGGAGGCTGTCTTGGGCACAGTGATGACAAAATGATAGAGCTTTGATTTTTTTAGAGGAGTGACAAAGGGAGTCAGCAAAATCACTGTTCTTGGACTTCTGAAGGGCAGACTTTTGCCTGTTTGTGTTCTTGTCCTTGGGACAGAGTCCTGCAGATCAAAGGGATAACTAGATATTTTTCAAAAAGAGGATCTAAGAGGACATCCCCATGTGCCAAAAGTGTGTCAATCAGCCTGGCTGATTAGAGTGCTTTGGCTTGAACTCCAGGGAAAAATATTGTACAAGGATGTTGTAGAAGTTATGCAGGGAGATAATTAGAATGGACAAAGCCCAAGTAGAAATTAAACTGGCTACTGCCGTGAAAGACAATAAAAAATTATTTTGTATATACATTAGCAACAAAAAAAAAAAAAAAAAAAAAAAAAACTAAGGAAAATCTCTATCCTTTATTGCATTCAGAGCGAAACAAAATGACAAAGGATGAGGAAAAGCCTGAGCCACTTAATGCCTTCTCTGCCTCAGTCTTTAATAGTAATACCAGCTGTTGTCCAGGTACCTAGCCACTTGAGCCAGAACACAGGGATGGGGAGCTGAATGAAACCCCCATAATCTGAGGTCAAATGGTCAGCAACCTGCTACACTGCTTAGACACACAGAAATCTATGGTGCCATGTAGAATCCACCCGCAGATATTTAGAGTTCTGACAGAAGTGCTCACAGAGTTACTTTTCAACATTTACTATCAGCCCTGCCTAACAAGGGAGGTCCCAGTTTCCTAGAAGTCAAAAGGAGTCTCAGGGCAGCTGTTATTGCTCCCTACAACTACTTAAACCAGAATCTTCTCCCAAATAACAAGTGATAGGACAAGAGGAATAGCTTGAAGTTTCACCAGGTAGATTTAGATTGGATATTAGGAAACATTTTTTCATGGATTGTCAAGCTTTAGAATAGACTGCCCGGGAAATGGTTGAGTCCCCATTCTTGGAGGTATTTAAAAGAGTATAGGGAAAATAAGAGGCACTTAAGGGCACAGTTTAGTGGTGGACTTATCAGTGCTGCATTAATGGTTGGACTTGATGACCTTAGGGGTCTTTTCCAATCCAAATTATTCTATGATTCTACAAATTTGACCAGTTGCACTGAGGTCAAGGAGGCTGCAACCTCTGAAGTATTGTGTCAGATGTGTTGCTTAGAACCTTTGAAAATCTGTTACATTAGACCTTTGTCAATAGTAATGGCTTTACTAGAAGTAAAGGCCGGATATTCTCTTATCAGGGACGGAATTCTGGGAATTATCAAGAAAGGAAAATTCATTACCTTACACTGCTGTCGTGGTTTGACATGGAAGTGATTTTTTCAGGAAGTTGGGTCAAACCAATCAGTGGTCAAGTTTGGATATTGGCACCTGAAGTGACCACTGAAGATAGGGATACGCCTCTGAGAACACAGGGGGTTAAAAGCAGGAACTCCCAAGAGCTCAGTCTCTTTGGTGCCGGTCAGGGTGCTGTGCAGATCTCCCCTGCCCAGCCATGGGGCTGGGTGGGGGAGGGGAAGCCATGAGGCCTGGTCGAGGTGAGCTGAGGGGGCTGCAGGACTGGAACCGAGCCAGCTCCTGTGGACGGAAGGGTGGAGAGAAGCGGAGATGTCTTTGTCATCCCCCCCACCCAGAGGGAAGAGACAGAGAGTCCGGACGGCACCTGTAACTTTGCCAGCGCGAAGGAGAAGGAAGGGGCGGGAAGGTGCCCAGCCTTGGCCTTGGGAATCGGCTGCTGGGCAGAGATTTCAGCCGTCCAGGATGTCTGAACTTTTAACCCTTTCCTGAGAAATGAGGGCTTTGTAAAATATTACTCCGCCTTGATTTGAAGTAGAAGAGAGACAGTCTGGGATCCGAGATGATGGAAGAAGAAATTGTTGAGTTGGAAGGAGATGATGGAGTGGCTTGTGGCTGGACTTTTCTTGTTAGCCATAGACTGAACCAAATTCTCCTAACAGAAGCTGCACTTAGTGGGGGTGCGTTGGTGAGCCAAGGGACCTGTTTCAGTGATTACCAGCAGAGGAGTAGAGAGAACAGAGGAGTTGAAGAAGGTGCGGAGAAACCCTCTGTCTTCGAGGAAGAAGAAGAGGAGAAGAAGACCTCTGTTCTTGGACCCTCAGCCCCAGGGGAAAATGGGGGGGACTGTAGTCCCAAGATGAGAAACTGAACTGTTGTCTCTTTTGGTCCATGGCAAAGCATCCTTAAAGGAGCCCTATGAGCAGTCTGTCCATGCATGGTGGTGAGAGCACTGTGACATGGAAAGGAGAGTGTCACCATGGCAGATTTTCTCCGGGCAGCTGCCATGTGTGACATGGAAACACAAGGGTGGCAATTGTGTTTCCTGGGGGGTCTGTGGCACAGGAGAGACTCCTGTCTCCCTTGAAAGATTTGAGTATTTGAATATCTGAAGGGTGGCAACTTGATCAGGATCCCGGGTGGTGTCTCACTGTTGAGTTTGTTTAGAAATTAGGTGGGAGGAGGAGGGGTGTTTTGGAATGTCTTCATCCAGGATTTAGTGTTTGTAGTTTTTATAGTAGTAGTAGTTTAATAAAGTTCTTTTCTTTGTTATTAAGCTTGGGCCTGCTCTGCTCTGTTCCTGATCACATCTCATAGCAATTATTTAGAAATGTACACTTTCATGGGGGCGCTGGCATCGCGCCAGTATCAAACCGTTATAACTGCTCACTTATTTGCTAAGTACATTTTTGTTTTATTGCTTTAAAATTATTCATAATAACTTTAAATTTTTCCATAGTATATTTTGAAAAAGTAATATAATGTTAATAACTTAAAAGTATTGTACAACTTTTTTCCATGAATTTTTTTTTTAGGAAGACTTAATTTTGGATATGAATTAAGAAAATGACAGCCCTCTGATACACAAAATCAATCATTGTATTAACAGTTTTGCAAAGTTTGCCTTCTATTTGGCCATGTTATTTTTCTTTTATGGTATATATCTGGGAAGCATGATTATTCCTTTGTCATGTGTTGGCTAATGAGCAGAGAGTCAAACAGACCCTCATTGAAGGGCAAAGAAGGCTGGTTTATGTCTGGGAGCAAATGAGTGTGCTCAGTTGGAAAGAGCTTCTGAAGGGCATCGTGCAGCAAACCATACTTGACTGAAGATAAAACCCAAAGTTGTATCTCTCAGGAAAGCTGTCCAGTATTAGACGATAACATCTCCACTTATTTTGCCTTGGTTAAACGTACAGATGTTAGCTTTTAAAGCCTGAGCAGGTCACTCTTGCCTGTGTTAAAATCAATGGAAAAAAAACCCAATAAAACCAATCCCATTTCATCTGAGGAAATGCATTAAAACAGATTAATTACTTTTCCTGCCGAATCTGCCCCTTTCACTGCATTTAGAAACAAAGAAACTCAAAGTGTTTAGGAATGTTTATGGTAACTGAAGTTAGAGAACGCATATTCCATTTTCTGCTATGGAATTCAAAATGTAGAAGGAAGTCTGGGATTGTAATCCATGCTCTCAAACACTGCCTCACGTTAACTTTAAAAGCCTGATGCCCTGTCAAAGAACCTTGTTGAAAACTTTAGAGTGCTCACTTCCATTTGAGAACTTTTAAGATGTGATCTAGTGTATATTTTAAGGTCTGCAGACCGTAAGATATCTGGACATACTGTAGAGTCCTACTGTAGAGTACTGCAGAGGAAACACTTTTTTTTACTGTAAGTTTGACTGAACACTGGCACAGGTTGCCCTGAGATGTTGTGGTGTTCATATCTTTAGAGATGTTAAAAAAAATCTGAACATAAAAATCTGGGCAAGGGACACTAGGTGGTCCTGCCTGAGAAAGGTGGTTTGACAAGAGATCTCTTTCAGTCTCAATAATTCTGTGAGTCTGTGATATCAAAGGCAGATCTTAACACAAAAATATAATACCTTATAAGAAAACCAAAAAAATTTCTCCATTCCATGAAGAATTTTATCCTTCTATATAAATTAGAAGTATGCAGAGTGTGTAAGCATTACTTTGGAAAGATAGTCTAAGACTGTACTGGAAATGTTGATAAATAATACTGTGGCTAGGACTCTAGAGGATTTTTGGTCCAGTTAGTTATTTTTTCCAAGTAAGATTTGGAGGACGAAAGGGAGTGCTAGAAAGGGAGTGTTTTGAACACAACTATGGCCATCCCTAACATCTTTTTCCCTCTTGATCTCTGTGTCACAAATGTTTGTGGACATGGACAAAAAATCAAGCAATCAATAGCTTGTGGCATAGCAGTGTCAATAGAGTTAGTGATTGCTTTGCAATTTACTAAATATAGCACAATGCAGTGATTAGGTAGTGAAAAAGACCTAAGTGCTAAGTTTCTCATCTCAGGGAAAATTGCTTAGGGTTTTTTTAAGCTTGGTTGATTTTCTTTTAAAGGGAATCTGACACTGTTCAGGACACCTACCTCTAAATTCATACCACCCAAGTTCAGAAAGTGGCATGTCTAAGCTAACAGTTCAGTTGCCTTAGGTTTCTGCTATGTAGCTTCTATTGCCACTTACAGCTTCCATTTCAACACTTTGTTTTTAGTTAGGTTAACCTTAGCAACGTTGATAGATGCCACATCTCTCATTCAGTATAAAAAAACCCATCACCCTGTCTACATCCTTTATAGCTTAATACAGTAATATCTGTTGGCTGCAAAAAGATACAGACAGAGCTGGAGTAAGAGTTATCTTTGTTTTTCTATACTTGGCTATAAAGAGAGGCTTACTGTGATCTGGTGATAAACTTAGATGTGCAGGAGTGACTGGACTAAAGCCCTGTGTGTGAGAAAGAAACAGCAAGCTGCAATAAAAAAACCACAGAGGGGAACAATATACAGAGATACACAGACACAAAAATATTGTTTTCAGTGTCATTTCAACATAGAGCTCTTTGAGCTATGTGTTAGAACTATGTTGAAAAGGTCTAGAAATTGTGAGAAAGGAAAATGTAAAGAGCAGTGGCATTTTGTTTTCTCATTTATTCTAGCCTTTTGTGACCCTGTCTTCAGAGAAAGAAGATGTTGTATATTCCTTAAATAACTTTGGGACATCTCACTCAGCAAAATACTCCAAAATATTGCTACCATTATCTCATACTGGCTAATCACTTAAATTTGAAAACTACTTAGAGGTAAACTGGAGATGGGGTTGCTATTTTTTTTCTTTTTCAGAACATTCTTAACAGTTGAGAGTATAGGATTCAAAAACCCCTTAATTTTATGACAACAAACACTTCACTGTCTCATTAAGGCACTGAAAAGAAGACATCTGATGGCCAAGTTGTTTTAATGTAAGATATATAGTTTTATAGCAGATGTGTCAGGTATATTGATTTGTCTCAATATGGTTGCATCTTTATATTACCAAAAAAGGAAAAAAAAAAAAAACAAGACTGAAAATTAATGAATATTCTCTTTCCCTGCTTTTATATTTTAAAAATTTCTATAAAAAATAAAAAAAGTAAAGAATACTATTAAATGCTTGTCACGCTTCATTCAGATTATGACAAAGTTAGCTCAAAACATTGTAATTCTTGCATTGATTTTAGTGGAATTTGGATCAAAATTTACTTCTGAATGAAAGATAAGGAATATGAAGTAAAAAAAAAAATCAATCCTCTATGAAACATCCTTAGAGATTAAAGTAGACTTGAGAGTAACTGTCTGTGAAACAAACTGAACAATGGAAATGTGATTCTAAAACTCTTTGAAAATAAATAATAAAATGATCTTTTACCTTGGTGTGAAATATAGAAGTAGTATGAGGTGTACTATTAATAAAGGCGACATACAGTTACAAGGATGCATCGTAAGAAGTCATGTAAATAAGAAGCCCATCAAAGATTATTCACTATGATTTGGAAAAGAGTAAAGACACAGTAGAGAAAGATTTAAATAACTTCTACTAAAATCATATCAGCATTTCTATATTTTGCAAAATCACATAAAATTATTAAAACTTTGGTTCCTTTTCCTGCTATTTTGAAAGCTTCCTTTAGAAACACTTTTTTTCCAAAAAAATACATTATGCAAACATCCAGTTCCCATGAAAACAATCTAATTAAAAATCTTTCATAAATAATATTTGATTTTTATGACTTAATCCTGTTTTGAGAAGCACAGACACATATTCTGACCTTCTATGGTCACACTTGTTTTTCTGACCTGTTTTGCTTCTCCCCTTTCTTTTCCAGAAGTGCCTCTGGCAAATCACTGCTACTCAGCGTGCTGAAGTTGGCTTCTCACCATTCATTGCTTACACTGGTAAAGTGTGCATTAGACAGCAATATCTTCCATCCATTACAGTATCTATGGCATTTCTCAGACTGGAAAGGTAAAAATCCCTTTATTTTGATATTTTCCTTACTAAGCTTAACATCCAGAATCACTCTTATTTTTATGAGAGTGAATTGAAAACAGCTTGGGAATTAATGTGAACATACATTAGAGTGGAAGAAATGTCAGTTTCTGAGTTAAGTGTATCAGGTGATATATGTCAATTATGGCAAGCATTTTCTTCAGGGGAACGGAAGAGCGGTACTGGTAGTCTGATAGTAGACAGAAGCTGAAGCAGTCCATGTAGAAAATCTCTTTGCTTGGTGGTGTTGGGTTAACTTTATAGATGTGTATGTACATGGTAATGATCTTGGTCATTTCTTTGGAAAAAATTGTGGAAGAGAAGCATCTAAATTTTGTGGAGATCAAGTACAGCAATAACTAGGCTTTTAAAGGTATCTGCTGCTTTTCTTCATTTTCTTTCTATTTTTATTTCTTTTTCATAGTTCTGAAATAAAGGAAGAATTGGAACTTCACTTTAAACACATCTGCTGTATTATCTAACCCCAAAACTAAGCTTAGGCTGGAAGATAATAAGCATTTTTTGGGTCAGATTTCACCTGAAGTATTTCTAGGTATAATGTCAGAATGCCTCTGCAGTTCATCTCATTCTACTGCTGAATTCAGAAACACGTTCAATCTGCACAGTTATATATCCCTCTATCCTTAGAGAGATTCTTGATGAAAGTACTATCCACTAGATGAGGGCATTCAGGCAATAATTCCAGGGGTCAAGAAGGCATGTGTTGTGGTTTAATCCATCAGACAGCTAAACACCACACAGCCATTTGCTTATTCTCCTCCAGTTAGATAGTGGACAGAATAAAATAGAAGGTGATGCTTTTATAGGTTGAGATGAAGACACTTTATGGACACAAAAAGAAAGCAAAATAATTAAAATGGTATAAGAATACACACACTAAGTAATGCACAATCCAATTTGCCACCAATCACTGACTAAGCAGTGTGTTACCACCCCCTGGCCAACTCCCCACAGTTTTATTGTTCAGCATGGCTTTCTACGCTATGGAATATTCCTTTGGGTCAGCTGTCATGGCTATGCTCCCTCACAAATTCCTGTGCACTCCCAGCTCTCTTGTTGACAGGGCAGCATAAGAAGCTGAAAAGTCTTGATTTAGTGAAAGCACTGCTCAGCAGCAACTAAAACATGAGTGTGTGCTATCAACAATTATCATCATCCTAAATCCAAAACACAGAACTATACCAGCTGCTAGGAAAATTAACTCTAATCGAGCCCAAACCAGGACAGCTTGCATGTCTCCTACTACTTCTAGAAGCCTCCATTTTCTTTCCTATGTCCCTCATGCTTAGCAAAATGTCATTCAGCTTCACTTATCCATGAATAAGAAAACAGTCTTTCTTCCTGATCCCACTGAAGCCACAGAAAAATACTAATATGTCACTAATGGAGTTTTCTTGTTACCAGTTCAGATTTCCCTCTTCAACAGCACTTCAGCATCTGAATGCACATCCATTAGTCACCTTGAATTCCTGTTAAGAGTTGTGTACTCCATTAACCACACAACATTCTCCTCTCTTCTCTGAACAAATGTTATTAAACAGCATTGCAAGAAAAGTGCCTCTAGTACACTGACCATGTAACAGTGCGTGCACTCCCTGCACTTATCTTCACAGGGGTTTTATGACATGGAGGAAACATGAATCACAAATCTTTAGTAAAAACTGATTGCACCCTTGACTGAAAAGTAAGCAGTAAGAAGTTCTATCTACACAAAAGGATAAGGGCTACTGTGCCAGGTCTTTCAAACTCTTTCAGTAGGTAAATTAATTTAGCAAGGGTGGGAGATTTTTGTAAAGATATATCCATCAGTGGGTGACTGCTAAACCTTTTCATTTAAGAAATAGAACCTCATGAAGAGCTTGCACAAGACATTCCAACTATAGGTGAGTATTCCCAGCATTATGTAACTGATGAACCAAAGAGATTGCGTGATTCCTTCATTAACACTGCAGTGGACACAGCTTAGTATGTTTCCAAACAAGTGGGCAATGTTCGAAGTCCAGCTAGAATATTCCATATTTATAGGTATGTACCAAGCTAGGCAACCCACTGATATCCTGGGTGTTGACTGCTGGGGCTGCAGGGTAGTCTCTGTGAGGGGCTGCCAGGGTTGCCCTGTGCCATTCACAAATGGCTCCTGCAGCTCCAAGTGATCCACTGGAGGGCATGGCTGAGCCCTGCAACCAAGGCAGAGGCTCCTTGGGGACAACATGTTTAAGAAAGAGCAGAAAACTCTTTGAGAAAGAGGAGGCAGAATAGTCAGGGGTGAAGCTGAGCCTGGGAAGAAACATTTTTGAGGGGGAAGGTGGTTTTAATTTTATGATTGTTTTTCCATGCCTATCTCTTATAAATTGTCAACAAATTAAATTCATCTTTCCCAAGATGAGTCAGTTTTGCCCACGACAGTGATGGCTGTAGGTAATCTCCCTGCCCTTATCTCAACACATGAACTTTTTCATCTCATTTTCTCCCCTTCTGTATCCAGCTGAGGAGGGAGAGTGAGACAGTGGCTGAGTAGACATCTGGCAGCTGGACAAGGTCAAACCACAACACATTCCACTAAATGGAAGAAAAATGAACAAAACATGTTTATTGTTTTAAGAAAGCTTATTGAGACATGAAGTGTAGCAAGTATAATAAATGCAGGAACAAAAAGCTGCCATTGTTCTTCATTTACACTTTTGTTTTTTAAAGAATAAACTTGAATAGAAGGTGCCACTTTCTCTGCAAGTGATGACAATCTAATATGTATTTAATTATTTTGCTTGTTTATGAGTATTTTACTCCCTTGCCATTTATAAGATACTGTAACAGTCATTTCTGTTCCCTGGTTCTGGTTTCTGGTTTTTCCTACTGCAATGTTAATGTATGTGGTTTGTGTGGCCAGGTTTTAGAGTGATGGCACTACAGGGTGTCTTCTGTGAGGAGCTGCCAGAGGCTTCTCCTGTCTGCAGTGAAGTCAATGTCAACCAGCTCCAAGATTGACCTGCTGCTGGTCAAGGCCAAGCCTCCTAACACTAGCAGTAGTACCTCTGGGATAACAGATTTAAGAAGGAAACTAAACCCTGCAATTGTAGCCAGAGGGAAGAGTGAGATGTATAAAACTGCCTTTCAGACACCCAGGTTAGGCAGGAAGGCAAGGGAGGATGTGCTCCAGACACTGGAGCTGAGATTCCCCTGCAGCCCGTGGTGCAGACCATGGTGAGGCAGCTGTGCCCCTGCAGCCCATGGAGGCTCATGATGCAGCAGAGATCTACCTGCTGCCCATAGAGGACCTCAGGCTGAAGCAGGTGGATGACTGAAGGAGGCTGTGACACCGTGGGAAATCCTTGCTGGATCAGATATCTGGCTGGAGCTGTGGAATTTTGGAGAAATGAATATATGCCACTGGAAGGACATATGACCCTGCAGAGGATCCACTCTGAAGCAGAGAAAGAAAGAGGTGTCATCCCCTCGAGGAAGAAGGATTGGCACAGGCCACATGTGATGAACTGATTTCAGGTGAGAAAGTAGAGATAATTGGGAGTAATGTTAAGCATGAAAAGAAGAGCAGGATAAGGAAAAGGTCTTTTTAAGAATTTTTTTCTTTTTCTTATTTTCCTACTCTGATTTTATTGGTAATAAGTTAAACAAATTTTTCCCCAAATAGAGTCTGTTTTGCCTATGATGGTAATTGGTGAGAGATCCACCCCTGTCTGTCTCAACTCTTTTGCTGTATTTCTCTCCCCTGTCCAGCTGAGGAAGAGACTAATAGAGCAGCTTTGTGGGCACTTGGCATCCAGCCAGGGTCAGCCCGCCACAACCACTTTTCTGTTTTTTTCACATCATTCCTTCTACTTAATAAGGAATAATATAATATATCAATAAAAAATATACATGTATGATTGAAGCCCAAAAGATTTTGAGTAGAGGAAGATAGAAATTCTGTATTTGTTTCTCCATACGGGATAGGTGGCAGATGTGAAAACACTGCTATTTATGTCAAAACATTAGCAAGGAAAGATTTGAAAAGACAACATCAGAGTAGTGATATGCCACAAAGCACTTCAGTCTCAAAAAAGACACCAAAAGACCCATTCAAGGATTAAAAGACATTTTGAATATAAACAAGTTTATTATTGAAGTATCAATTATTGCATGCATCAAAACAACTAAATAAGGGTTACACTACAAATGGTAACATCAAAGCAAAAGATAGCTCTAATTTTGGTTGAATATTAGCATGAAAAAAACATTTTAATGGAGCCTGTTTATCAGTTCCTGTGTTTTCTTCTAAGAAGCTTCTTAATCCCCCATGGTAATAGCTGCTGAGTGTCATGAACATTTTGAGTGATGTCTTATTCAAGATGGAGAAAAAAGGTTTGTACAGAACCATGTGCCTCTGTAAAATGAAAAATTTATTTTAATTATAAGATTTGTAGTACAATGCATCTGTATGTAAACAGTATATATGTATGTGCATGTGTATACATATTTGCATATGCATAGCCAATGTGTCCATGCACAAATTTTAATAAAAAAAATTTCATACTTTGAAGACAAATATGAAGACAGCGTTCTCACTTCAGAAATGAAGAATCTGTAAACCAGATTGAAAATCCCTTTATCAGGATACTTTTACCATGCACATAACCCATCCCATTAATCTCAACAGAGATGCCTGTGTCTGTAACTGTACTCCAAGTGAGTCAGGACTTGGCTGCTTGGCATTAAGCATGCACTTGTCATGTCATCTGTGTTACACTTTATGGAAGAGGGAATGCAATTTGACCTTTATTCCTTAGTCTTTGAGAATAAATTAACATTAAATTTAAAAGATAAATGGCATTGCCAGTATAGGTTATGCTGAAAAGATTTTTCATCTATGTCAACTTGCTAAATACTATTTGTGCATAATACCAGTACATAAATTCACACAACTCTTTCTTTCATTCCAAATTCAGACTAGATTTTAAGCAATGTGATTATAATGGATTCTGAGGAAAAATGCTTTCATCTAAACCAAAATAAAATTAATATTGATCAATGATCAATACCTGAGAATGGCATACCTGATAATCAAAAGAAAAAATGAATGAAGGGTAATATCAATTAACAAACATAAGTTGTCAGGTTATTGGATTTTCTTTCTCCAAGCTCCAATTGTTATTGTTCATAAGAAGCCCCTAGATCTTATCATACTTTACAGGTCAACTTCACTGGTTTTCTTTTCTAAGACTGACTTATTTATTTCACTGATCACGCCTCATCCCTTGGGAATTCTTATCTTAAATGCCAAATGTGTGCAATGACATCCATACTAGAAACAACCATATTTTAGAAGTTAAAGTGAGTTGATATAATTCCCATTTAGCTGCATTCTGGTACTATCTTCAGCTGCCAAAATTTATGGAAGGTAGCTGTTAAAACTGACTGATGCTTCCATGTATCTGTTCTTTTAACCTGCCATTATAAAGACTATCTCATTCACCTGTGAATAGTATGATTTTGGACCTTTTTTTCTTATTAGTCATGACAGCATTTCCATAGCTTCACTTTTCTTTCCAGTATTTATCTTGTTTTATCTCTCATAACAGAGATGCTCAGGACTGCCAATGGATGTCTGTTTTGTTTATATTGTTGAATTCACACTCTCTAGGAAATACTGAGATAGATGGAAACAAATCTGTAAGAAAATAACCAAACAATTGCTGAGTCAAATCAATGAAGTGATATCAAAAGAAAACAAATAGGGATAATGCTGTTTCAGCAGTGTATTTGCATTCATTTAGTGTAGGGGTGCAATTTGAAACTCAAACTTTTTAAATTGGCTGGTCCTAGCTGTGCCTAAACTGTTGTGTGAGCTCAACGAACTCACAAGACTGCTGAGTGCTGATATTTATATAAAGGAGGAAATGGTGCTCATAAACCTATGTGATATCTGTATTATGCTTTGACTAAATGTTTATTTAAATTGCTTTGAGAGTCTACATGATGATGTCTATGTTTACGGAAGCTTTGGCTTCTCACTCCTTTTCTCCAGATTTGTAGTGTTTTCTCTATGTTGGAGTTCTGTATTATGCTGTTACAGAATATTAAGAGTCTTTACCATCTTATGCTTTGCAAGTATTGAGACGTCAGAAGTCATACTTAAGTACCCAACACATAGAAATAAAAATATTTAAATATGGTTTGGGAACAGTGCATATGCTATTTTTCCTCTTTTAGTGAGAGGATCTCCTTCACAAAGTAGAATAAAATTGAGTTTTACAGATTTTCGATATTTTCTGACAAGCTGTACTTTTAATAATGAACAGTATATAATTAGCTTTTGTGATATCCAGAAACTATCAGAAAACATTAATTTTGAATAAAAAGTAACCCCAAATGATAATAATTTACCATAAATATAAACAAAAGCAAGGACTTGTAATAGAACATCTTGAAAATTATTTGAAAAAGAAAAATCTTTGCACCTGATGATACACTTTAAGCTTTGCTTTTATTGCTTTAAAGATAAAATTCTTTCTTGTACTTACATTATAGCATAATGTAAGCATTTAGTTTGTATGACTGTAAGAATGTTATAGTAGTCTTTATTAAAGTACTTGACATATAAAGATAAGATACCACTTAGTTCAGTATGGCTGAAATACAATACTGCTATTTTGAAAAACAAGACTCTATAAATGTCTTTAATATCATTATATTATTTTAAATTAGTTTCAATATAAGATTGATTTACATTATTGTACTTTTAAAAAGCTAAATTAGTATAACAAAAGTGAACACTGCAAGTAAAGTCTAAAATATTGTGGAGTTATCTAACACAAAAAAAAGGGGGGGGGTGGAGAGATGAATATTTATAAGTTTTCGAGTGCATTTTTTCCACTGATAAGTAATTAAATGCTTTCCATAGAAAATATTTTATTCTAAAAAACCCCAATAAAAACCAAACAAAGCCCCCACAATGAAAGAAAAGTAAATAACTTTGGCTGTGATCATCTGACAATATTCGCCCTGTCTTATGTCTTGTTCATTAACATCTATATTTCCTGACTAAGTTTAAAGTGCTTAATTATAGGACCTATATTTAAAAGACAAACAAACAAACCAAAATTCAAACCTAAACCAAGAAAAGGATCACCAGCCATTTTATTCTTTTTCAATCTGTGGGGAGACAGGAACTTTCAAAAGCTTTGCCAGTATAAAACCTGAAATACCTTTTGAAGGTATTAAACCCTCTCCATTTACTAATAAGAAATCTAACATAAAAATACTCCTACATTTACATACTCTATATTAACATATAAAGTTGGATGGGATTAACCTAGACCCTGATAATGAATTCCATTACATTTTTTATAGATAATTTAATATTAGTCATACCGAAGAATATTCAATAACATTTGATAGCTTCATTATTTTGGGAGAATTGGACCTTTCTTATGGACTGCTATTGTACAGACCAGAACATACATGCCACAGTGGCCATCTTTTCAGAGTTCTTTTTCAAATATATAAGTCCAAAACCAAATCATTAACCAAACCACGTTTGTTTATGCCCCTCTATCTTCACAAATAATATGAATTAGTCTCCACTTTCTGTCCCAAAATGCCAACTTTTATGTACTTTATTTTTAGACATATTTGAACAAACAAATTCCATGAATTTTCATTTTCAGTTTCCAAGAGTCCATTTATTTCTACCTCATTTCCAGTTTAACTTAGGGGAATGCAGACTGGACTTTAAAGAATCTAAAGAACAATGAGCAATAAACAAATAATTTCACATAAAATCTGGCAACCTGAGTTCCCCTTGAATTTTTGTTGTTATTGTTCTGTCTGTTTAAGAAGTAGACATCTTTCTTATTTATAGATGTGATCTGCTGAAAGAACAGGAAATCATTTCAACCCAGTCTTATAAAAAATAATACAGAAAGTTTCAACCCAGTCTTTAAAAAATTAGTATAGAAATTAACTTTTTTGTAGTTGATAAGAAAAATATTTAAAAAGAAAGAGCTGGTCTTCATATAGGCATGAAATGTTTCTGGAGCTTAACCAGGAGTGTAAAAATTATTAAATTCTAATTCATAATAAGTAACGTTTTTCTTTTATGTACCTTGCGCTTAATTTTTACATCTTTAATTTGTGCATGAACAACTTAACAAAGATCCCTTTTATTTAGGTGTATAAATTCACAGTTCCTAAGGAGTCTGTATTATAAATGTACACAGGATAAATTTGTACTTTTCTACGAAACGGCAGGAGGAAAATGTCAACAACAAACACCAGAAGTCTCAGCAAGCATGTTTGTCTCCCCAGCCGACTTTCTGCACTGAAGCCAATGTGAAATCTACAAATGAGAACACAGAAAGAAAATATGCCATACTACAGATCCTCAGGTGGTGGAAACTGATTTCTTTGCTGAAGTAACTGGAATATGATGTTTTTCAGCAGCTGAGGGTGTTCCCCCAATATTTTGTAGCTTCTTGAACAGGAAAACAAGCACTGATCACACTGCAAACAGTTCTAATTGAATGTTTCTCTGCTTTTGAGTGTAACACCAGGACACAAAGCAAAACAACAGTGAAGCCTTAAATATATTCCCTTTTCTTTTCACTAGGAATAGTAGATAGATTGCAGCAGATGTATAGAAATACTTTGGATGACTATTTATGAGGTGGCCAAAACTAATGCTAAAGCTTAAGGTAGGCTTTGTTCAGCATTTTTGGTATGTGTTTATTTTGAAGCATGTGTATTCCATTGAAATCAATGGAATAATCCTGTTTAAAGTTGGAGGAAATTGTAAACCTGTTATCCTAAAATGGATCTTATATAACGATTCCAAAGTTTTTGCTAAAATTTTGGCTGCAACTTGGTTTTCTTTTTTGCGGTATTGACTAGTTAGTTAATTTTCCAAGATAATATAGACTGATAATGGCTGTTTTATGTATACTTTACACACTGGTAGAAAACTGATGCAGAAAGAGACTAACTGTCCATTTTCAGGACAATATGGGATTTCCATAGCTTTGTAGTTTCCTTACATGCTTTCACCACAATTGCAATTTCCTGTCATCCTTACTTAGCATTGTCAAGTATAAAACATATATTTAACATATAGAATTTTATAAAATATTATTGATCCTTCTTAAATTATTCTGAGACCAATGTAAATTTCCTTTAGACATTCTTCATTTTCTTTGTCTAAAACATACCTCTTTGTCTGGGATAATTTGTAAAGTTATGGTTCAAGGAAATATTTTTTACCAAAACAACTGATGTTTTCAGGCCAGATTGCAAAAAAAAAAAAAAATTTCTTTATTCAGTGTTTTTGATTAATACATCGTACCAGAGACTATTCATTAATATCTTTTAACTAACTTTTTCAGTATCTACATGCTCCAAGTGCTTTTTAACATTGCAACAATGAAATGATGCTGGGATTATTTTATGTAGATGCAGATGGAGAATGCAGATGGAGATGCAGAATGTAGATGTAGATATAGATGCATCCATATGTATATTTCTTCAACCCTTGCTATTCCTGAAATTTAACTTGATTTCTTTTCTAGATGGGCAGGAGGGAAAAAATAATAAGCGATTTGAAAAAAAACACATATACGTATATACACTGAGTAATTTACTTGTATGTTGATATGGTCTCTGCTCAGGTTTGATCAAGCTCTACAGCTGCAGAGCACAAATTTCATCCCACATCCTGAAATGTTCTGTTTATTGCAACAGAGTAGCCACCATTGCTCCAAGAAGGAAATACATACTGTCTATACAGAGACAGAAGTTGTTATAGTTTTTAAAAATGGGCATTTCTAAAGCTATTTGAATAAGTATGTAAAATACTTCAGTGAAGACATTTTACATTTATCTTAGTGGTAGCAATCATCTAAAGAATTGATCGTAGACTTCCTTGTCTCTGGATTTGTCCCTAAAAACCAGACTGGAACAGCCCCAAGCTTCTTAGCAGATGAAAGAGCTGGATATATGAACCTGCCACTTTATGGATTTTTTAGATAGATTTTATTTGAAAGCCTACTGCCATATCTCAAGGACTGTAGCTTTTGTTAGTCAAAGAACATCTTGCTTAATTTCTTTCCATTTAGTTTTTCTTTGATATAATTCTTTCAGAGATCACTGAAACCCCATAGTTCACAGAGCACAATCTGTGCAGGTATGAGTGACAGCAATAGAATCAACTCCCACTTTACAAGAACAGTTGTCTTTCTCAGAACTAGTTTTCTTCTTGTGTTACCATGACATTCAGGATCACATGTATGAAAGCTGTTTCCCACTTGAAAAAAGGTGTTCTTCCTGATAGATCTTACTTCTAATTTCACTGCAGCCAGTATTTGGTGACCTTGAAGACTTGCTGCAAAGCCCATCTGCTTGTTGAAGCTTTCCCTTAAAAAAAAAAAAAAAAAGTAATTTGTTTAGCAGACTGATAAAAGTTACCTATGAGTAAAGTTAGGACTTGTTGTTTCAGTGCTAATGAAATTGCAGTAGGTACAAAAGAGAGGATGATTTACAGACTTCTTTAAAGCTTCTAAATTATTTATTTCTTTTAAATTGTTTTATATACTTTTCTACTGTATTTATGGAACATGGAATAGGCATTGTGAACAAATCCAAGTTAGCAGCACCATCATTTTAGAACAGATTGACAGTGTCCACCTTAAGGTGTCTTTGTCTTTTTGTCTTTTGCCTCTTTGTCTTAACTAAGACATCTTATTCTACTTGAATGGTCTAAATTTTAAAAAATCCTTAAACTCTGGAATTTTGAGTTATTATGACTTGACCCAGCTTTCCATCACTCTGCTTCATCAAAGACTTTATATCTATTGCAGATAAGGTACCCTGACGGTCTCTTTGTTAGGAACAATACTCTAAGCCACAATTTCATGCAAAAATATAAAAGGAAGTACATATTTAATTTTTGTGGGAAGATATTTCCCACATAAGGTTTACAATTTCCTGCGATATATTAATTCTTTTCTGTATTTGGACTCTTGAATCCATGGATTGTTTTGCAGTCTTAAGGAAAAAAGTGTCTCCCTGCATTTATTTTCAAGTAGCAGTGACCCATATGCGAGTCAATTTGGAAGGCTTTGTTCATCAAAAGTTCTATTTTAACCTTCTCTTACAATTTTTTGGGAGAAAGAATAACAGTTTTAATTTCTCTCCTATTCCTTTTCTTTTGTTGCTTTCAATTCCAAGCTCAGCCAAGAAGACTTTCCCTTAAAAAAATATGTAATTTAATATATCTCTGTAACTCACTACAGTGAAGCAAAAACCCATCTACTTTGTTTACAGAGTATATATGAAGGAAATTATTAGGTCATTTTTTTAACAACCTAAGGAGAGGATCTTAAATATTTAGAGCCATTTCAAGTTTTCCCAATGGCTCAGTGACTTTATGTAATAATTTTGCAGGTTTATTTTACAAAGCTCTAAGTACCCCACTTGCTGCATACTCACGTAGTAGCAAGATAGCATAGCACAAATAGCTGACACTCCCTCACTGCCTTGTGGCAGATGACATCACACCATTTTAGGAATAAATGCTGTGGGTATTTGTTCATTTGATGATTATGCATGGACTTTATGGAATCTAAGAAAGAAGATTTAAACAGCTGGGCAGGGACATGGGCACATTATTAGCAAATGATTGTGCCTGCCCAACCAGAGCACAGACTCAAACAGACCTAAATGTTCTAACCAAAACTATGCATATTCTTCCATAGCACACACATGCCTTTATTCTGAGCAGAGTGTATTTGCTGTATAAGCTATAATTAGCTTATACACATGTGACCTTCAAGATTCCCTTTAGCTTTATATTTTAGGTTTTTAAAGCTCTCTAAAAGCTTTGTCTTTCACATTAACATCTGTTTGGTATAATATATCCTTGCACTGAAGCCATTTTTGGAGAGAATGTCAAATTAATCTTATTTTTTTCCCATTCCAATACAGATAGACTAAAAGCATTAGCCAGAGTGTAATAACCCACTTGTATTGTACAGACAAGAAAATGCATAAAATTCTTCAGAAACAGAAAAAAAAAAATCATGGGTAGAATGTTACCTGAAAAAGCACCTGCTTAAGAAATAGTACCTTGACCAGAAAAATCAAACAAACAAACAGAGACACAGCCCCCTCTTAAAAAAATCACACAGACCTCTGTATACTTTATGTGAAGTTTTTTAATATGCAAACAACACTTTTACCTACTTCTATTTTAAGTTTACATAAAATTTAAATTTAAATATCCTCTTGAGGAAAGCCATATTCTGAAAGTCTGTCATTTATTTAGCTGCACAATATATGAATCAAACAAAACTATACTAATAGAAAAAGCTGAATTACCTTATCTTCAGACAACTTTTAAGTACTAAAAATCGAAAAAAAACTTAGAATCATGGAACAGCCCAGGTTAGAAGGGGCTGGAAAGGTCAATTATATGGCCCAAACTCTCTTGAAAAAGGGATCTTATTGTATGATATAGTGAAAAACTTGTTATATCCTATGCAAAAAGTAATGCTCCTTGAAATATTTGGGGATCTTCAACAAAGGAGAATATAAGAAGGATTCACTGAAAAACAATCTCCTGTAATTCAGAGAATTTCCTGCTTTCTCATACCTCACAGTGCAATTTGTCTCAGCCTTCTATTGAGGTCCTTTTAAAGATGAATAGCTTGGGTGGACAATTTATACATATCACTCTTACATTTCTGAACATGAATGTGCATCTTTTCTTACAGCAGTAGCGAGTCAGGAAACTTTCAGATACTTTAATTCCCCTATCTTTTAAAAAACATACAAATTCCAGGGCATGCTATCATCCTGTTACTTAAAGAACTGTTGTGTTGCAGGAATGTCTTTCACAGTCAGACCTTGAAATGATCATTCACGCTTTTGTTATTTCAAAATTAGATTTTTGCAATTCCCTATTGGCTGTTTGCCCAATAGGATGCTGCATAAACTCCAGCTGGTTCAGGATGTAGTTGCCAGGTTTCTCTTCTAAAAGGGACAATCCAAGCATATGTCACTCTTTTTGAAATCTTTGCTCAGATTGCTGGTTAAGGAACATATTGATCATCAAGTAGCCTTTCACTTTTTCCAGCAGAAACATGATGTTAGCCTAATGCACTTTATCAATATTTTATTTTAAGCACATGCCTATGAAACAATATCCAATGAGGAAAACATCCAGGTTGACCCAAGCTCAACTTACAAATTGTAGTGAGGTCCTATGCAGTATCAGTAGCACTATTTTTCTCACTTAACATAAATGATCCTAAGTTTCAATATCGATTTTTACATAGAACTACTCATTCATGTAAATAAATTGTCACAGGTTTTCACTAGCTGAGAATCTGGGCCTTGGTTTTAATATTTTTTTTTTAATTACAATTTGTGTTTGATTGAACTGAATACAGGGTCAGAGGGTTTTGACGTTTTCACTCAGGTTTATGATCTAATCCGTACTTTGGACTGAGACTGCAAGCGAATGGTTTCTGTTTGAGTTCATCACAGAGTAAATTCTCATAGATAAAAAATAAATTCAAAAGAGGAAAAAATGTTGACTTTTTCTCTGGTAGCTTACACTAGCTGACGAAGCTTGACATACTTCTCAGCTTTTTCAAATTGAACAAACCTCATTTCAGATATAAGGGACATCTGGAAAAATTTAATGTGTTACTGAAATTGCATTGAAACATACAAAAAAAAAAGAAGACAGATACACATAGTAATTAAGAAACAAATTACTTCCGATAAGCATGAATCCTATTTTTAAAGTGAGTGAAATGTGATTTAATTATAAGTCAATCTACCAAAATTCATAAACAATTCAGTTCTTAAACTGTCTACTGTCTTTCTTACAATGGTCCCACATACTGAAGAACTGTTTGTAATTCTGTTTTGGTTTCTTTTTTTTTTTTTTTTTTTTTTTTTTTAATGAGCAGGAATAGATAAGTAGTAATGGTAAGAGAGAAACTAATGTCCATCTGAAGCCCTGAGTTTCATCAGATGCTGCCACCTCACGGGCAGTTTGTAAGATTATGCACTTTGAATGCTGCAGGTCTTTTAGAGCCAATTTTCCAAAAGCATTAAACTTCCTAGCAGAGGTGACTGGTGTCATTTCCAGAAAGCCTCAGAGATGCTAAGGGCTGCCTACAGAAGGGAACAGAGAAGCTCATCGACGCTCCTGAAGCACTGATGCCAGGAAACTATCTTTAACATTAAGCCAAGTGATCTGTAATGCCTCACGTTTGCATGGCTTTAGCATTGGCATCCTAGCACAGACAGGCTGCTTTCACAGCTTCGTACATCACAGGTTTCCTCTGGGTCCAGCATGCAGATCCTATGTCCTTTTTTATTGTTATTTTTTTAATCTTTTCAGTGCCTTCAGTTTCACTTGTCATGATAGTGAGGACTGTGTGGCCCACAGAAAAGAAGCCAGTATGGGACTGGCTGCTCTGAAGACAATAAATGCTTTGCAGTGAGTGTGGAGCTGCAGAAGGGTGGCAAAAAACATGGTATTTCAGCTAGACAGGAGAGAAGAAGCTATGGATTTATGCATGCTTTGTACTGAATTTATTCTCAGAAAGAGTACATTGAACATGCCATACACCACATTATATCCATTCTGAATCTACATCCATGGTCTCAGTTGTTAAATTAGTTTAACTTCTGAGATATCCAGATCACTGAGAACAAGGTTTGGTTTTGGTGTGGAATTCTCCTTCTCTCTCTCTCTCTCATTATGTTATTTATGAACTTATTTATGTTTATTCAATTTTGGCACTTGAAATAGGAGTAGTTGCTTATTCTGTATGCAAAAACTTGATATTGCTTTTAATTCCCATGGCTCCCTACAACTGTCCTTTTCTTTCCACTGCCCTGCTTTGCTGAAATTAATCTGGTGTAAAACAAAGAATCAAATGGGCTCCCTGTGAGCACTTAATTTTCTTTGCGTTTTGATTAGAGACAAATTCTTTTCTGGAGAAGATTTTAATCATTTGTTTCAAAACAGATTTTTAAAGACAAAACCTCAGCAATAAATAAAAATGACACTGTTACACAGTTCATTGCACACTATTACAATATCTTGCACTGCTGGTTTACAGGATCTCAGATACTAAATACATATTCAAAAGGGGACAAGTAGATTGTTGATTCCTGTCAACAAAGCAAGACATAAAAAATATACATAAAAAATGACATATATTGCTAATAGCATTCATTTCTCTAGGCAAATTACCAGTATCAGAGTTTTATTTGCATCCCATGAAACTCCCATTCTGTTTAATATTCCACAATAAATTACACCATGTTCTTTAGTAGGATTATTGTAGTGAATTTGAATTAGAGAAATGAACAGGGTTTTCACTATTTTCTGCATACTAACAATAGAGAATCTCTTATACTATTCCCTGCTGGCAGGAAAGATGAAATTTATTTCTTCTTTTATTTTCTTTTAAATTTCTAAGAAGGAGGGCAAGGACAAGTAGTGGACTATTTCACTACTTTCTGTACATTTTTCTCAATAATTTAAACAAAAAAATATTACTTATGAAAGTGAAAAGCAAAATGCCTACTAAAGGATAATAAGTGTTACTTAATTAAACTAAAGAAAATGTGTAATTGAAGACATAAATTGAGAATAAAACATGGTGTGGAAATACTATGCTTACTAGAAACCGTAAAAGCGGCAAATGAAGATTATACTTAAAATGTTCTGTCTGTTTGCTTCGCACTTTACACAGAGAATGCAGAAAATACATATTTTTTTTCCTAGTGTTCCGTACTAGTGGTATATACTTATAAATCATATGATAGAATTTAATCAAATAGTCTGACTATTCAAGGGTAACAACCATGTATAAATGACTATGCAGAATTTTTCACATTGAAACATGCTAAAAAGATGCTACAAAAACTACAAACAAGAAATTGATTTTGTGTGTTTTCCATGGTGGAAATACGGATTACCAAAGAGGAAAAAATCTAGATATACTGAACAGGTAGTTTCACTTTTTCTACTTTTTAATAGCTGAAGTGTAACAAATCTATTCTGAAAAAGCTGTAGTTAATTAGGGCCTTAATTTTGTGCAAAATTTGAATTGAAATGTTATCTTAAAACTTTTTTTTTTAACTGAAATATATTTTCAGTTAATGTATTTTTGTGTTTTTCAATAAAGGAGTGATTTAGAGTACTGCAGTAGGAAGCAGTATATAAGACATTGGATCTGACTTCTTACTGTATTTTCAAACAAATAATTTTCCATATATTCTGAATTACTTTTGTTTCTTCCCAAAATATATTCCGAAATTCAGGTTCCTTTATAGAGGTGAATTAGGAATTAGAAAGATTTCAGGACTTGTAAAAGAAATCAGACTAATAGTAGCAGTGATCTTTTTAGCCTTATATTTTTTCAATTTTTTTAAAATACCAGAGTCAATTAAAAGTGGTTTTTACCTCACATATAATTGGACTGTAACTATCCACATCTGAGCTAGACATCCTTAGTACTTGCACAATTGAGAAAAAAAGGTGTGTCTCAGGACAGTTCATCTTTATATTCTTCAGAAATAGCTAATTCTCTACAGAGACTGTAAAGAATTGTAGGGCCACTAATTCAAATGTAAGTATCCATTTTGTAAGAGTCAAATTTATTTACTCACTTAAACCTCTTTAGAACTAGTAATTAGAAATACTGGAATAAGAATTTCTGGGCCCCCTTTTTTATTTATTTATTTTTAATCTTATTAACTGTTTTCAGAGGAAACAAACTCAAACATTCACAGAAGGCCATACAAAAGACTTTTGTTTACCTCTCTCTTATCTGTTACTCCAGCTATCTGAAATTGGAGAATTGTTCTTACAGAATTCTTACAAAGATAACAATTATCAGCCGAGTTTAGGAACTACAAGTGCAGATCTCGACATGTAAATAAACAAAGAAAAAATACAGCTGTACATATACTTTGCTCATTTTTTCAATGCATAGAAAATAGTGATAGCATTTATTTGCCTTTAGCACCATCTCATTTTTAGTCACAGATAATTCACATGATGTTTGTCTGTTTTTATGGTCTTAGCTTTTTTCCTCAGGTGTATATCTTTGAAAGAGAACTGTGCGGGTTTTATTTGGGTTTGGGTTTTTTTCCATTTAAAGTAGTCAGAAAACAATTTATTATCCTTACATTTGTTCTTGAATTGCTCGGTTTCACAAAGGCAGGCAAAGACTCCGAAATTATATCTACACTTTTTTGGTGCGACACTCATTTTTATTTGTGCATTACACCATACCCACAACTTGTTATTCCTTTGTTTCTGCCCTCTCATTTTATGGTAATTATAATATTAAATTTAGACATCTGAGAAATCATTTAGGAAAAGTCTAGAGAAATTAATATCAACACAACTGTTTTGTCTCCTAAAACATATGTTATCCTCAGTCTTAAAGTATTCATTTCAACCTATAATCATCATCATGGTTCAGAATGACATGGGAATACTCACTAGGAAGCTGTTAAATTATGGTCAGACATCTCACAAATGTAATGAAGCATCTCCTAGACTGATATCAGAACTATTAGTCATACGGAGAATGAATTTTTTTTTTTTTTCTATTAAAAACAATAAAATTATTTGTAGCAGCAAAAAAATTGTCTTTAAATATCATACTTTGACAAGAAATTAAGTGGAAAAAAAAAAAAAAAAAAACAAACTTCCAAAACATAAGTGGAAGCAAAATATAGTATGGAAAATTGGTAGAGCTACTTAAATACATATTTTGTGAATGCCTTTTGAATGGGAGTTCATATTGTCTTTTCACTTTTCAGGTACATCGCTTTGAAATACAATGAACCACACAGATATTACTTAAACCTGACTTCACTGCTAAGAAAATGAGGTTCAAGCTGAAGCACATCGAAACCATCAGTACGTATATATAGGTGTATATTTTGTCAAAAAGATACAGGTACAGATTAATAATAGTACACAAATTACTGTGACCATTCTCAGCTGGTGTGGAGAGCAGCTGTGAGCATTTGAAGACAATCAGCCATCACCACCAGTTTGCATTCAGGCCAGCTGTACTCCATGTATGTCACATTAATCCATATCTCTCTATCTCTAATCTCTGTCAATCTCTGCCTATTTACAAAGGGCAATCAGGAAAGTAGTCACTTTTTATTAATGAAATTTCCATCATCTATAAAAAATATAACATTAAAAAAATTACTTTTTTACAGTAAATATAGGAAGGAAGGAAGGAAGGAAGGAAGGAAGGAAGGAAGGAAGGAAGGAAGGAAGGAAGGAAGGAAGGAATCAGAATATGGTTTAGAGACCAGAATATTCATTGCCAGTTTGGAATTTGGATATTTTTATTGTGTTGTGTGCAATAAAATACCATTTGTTCAGTCACAGAGGATAAATCTTCAACTCAGATATGTCTATGTCAATTGAAGATTTTTCTCTTCTTTTTTTTCCATTAGTAACTCTGATAAAAAAGAGCTTTATTGGTGGAGAGGTGTTTTTGTTTGTGGAGAGAAGCTTCAATGCTCTGGGGTATTACTTTCCTAAAGAGTTAGAGAACTAAAACTCAGTTTAAAGAATTTAGTTAATCTCTGGACTATTTGCTATCTTTTATCTCACAATTAAATAATGTGTAGAACTATAACTGAAATGATACCAGGTCCTTGTCACCTTGCACTAGAAAACTTAATCCCATATTTTCCTTTAATTGTGCTCTGACACCTATTAGTTTCAAGATACTAAACAAGGTCTTCTCTGCCCAAGGTAGCTAATTAAAAGTATCTAGATACTGCATTCACACAGAAAACTACTGAATAATACATGAAGATTGACTGAAGTCAATTTATTTACGTTTTTATCTTTTATTCATTAAGAATTTTAAAAAAAACACGGTTTGTTAAGGCAAAAATAAAATACCACCATACTTATAGTCTTTTATAGTAGAACCTAAAGTGTTGTAAGGTAGAAGTGGCTACATCTGAACACATGGAAAGCTGAAAAATATGTACTATTAAATGTTTTCATTCATTGCACCAGCTACTGGACACACAATCTTTTTATTTTAATACACTGATTTTTAAGCAATAATATAAAGCATTCTCATGATATTTTCCTTCACAATGCAGATCAACTGTCTTCAAGAAAAAAAAAATTAAGCAAATTAAAATAGAGATGATTTTAGCTGAAATTTAGGAATTATCTTTTTTTTTGCTAACGTTTTTGTTTGAGTTTGGAAGTTTTTTCAAAGAGAAAACTTTGGTTTTTGAAGTGCCTCTCAATGAATTTTTCAGTCTTTTATGTCTTTGAGCTGTTAATATTTTAAAGACATAATTTTTATATTAAAACTCTCAGCTGAATGTAGACAACAGAGAGGAGTTTTGCCAGTTTAGAAATACATTGTGAAAGATTCAGAATTTAAGCACATTTATTTCTCACATAGTGTAAATTTTAGGTTCTTGCCTTTCAGAAGACCAGCTTATGCTTCCTAGACTTCACTCACAGAAACATCAGCACTCCTGTATTTAAGAGATGTGATCCATGGCAGTGTAGGTTAGCATATATCAGCAAATAGTAAATTCACATTTTTGGTTATATTTATATTTGGACTGATTAGATACTACATTTCAAGAAAAGTTTTAAAGTTAACTATTTGACTGTTAAACAAATCTGAAAAGCAACTGTATATTTTTTTACTCTCATATGGGATTCGATATTTTCTGCTGGTGTACATGGTACCATGTATTGATGAAGACTAAAAGTTAAAAAGTGACTTTAGTTCATTAATTTCTGGTTTTGTTTGTTTACTTGGACTTTAGAGAGGAAAGTTCATATGCAAAAAATTACATTTTACAATATAACTTTTTTTTTTTTAGTTCAATAGCTGCTTTTTTTAAAAATACCAAGTGGAAAAAACAAGACTGACTCAGGTTATTATTTAAACATAATTTTGCTCAAAAATTCTGGTCCACTTTTTACCAGTGGACTAGGCATTCAAAAGAGCCCTGCAATGATTATAGCTGATATAATTATATAATGCAAACTGCTGAAATGCTAAAGACAGCAACTATTATTGATTAGCATAATCCTAACCATGATCAATTGTGATTATCACTTTAATGTAAGTGGTGCTAAAAATATGTAGTACAGCACACATTATTTTAATATTGTGGGTAGCCATTATGTATATTGTGAACTTTGCAGTCTTGGAAGTATTTGAATCAAGATATGGCACGGTTCTAAAAGGTAATCCAAGGTCATCAGCTGACACAATTAATTCTGATGGCGTTTACTACATACCCAGAAAGATAACCTTATCATAATGGTGTATTTGACCTGAAAATATGGGGTTCTGAGGACATAGTATTTAAGTTAAAAAAACAAACAACTCCTGAAGAGAATGCAAACAATCCCCAAAATAAAATAAAATCCCCTATTATTTCACAAGAGTTCCATTTAGAGAAGAGTCTTACATTTCAACCAGTGTCCTAAAGAATGAATGAAAAAAAAAATAACAGAAAAAAAATCTGATTAGAGGAGGAGTCAGTTGAACCTGGATTCTGTTCTTTCATTCTGACACATAGCATAGGCTTTATATTATCTTACTTTATTCATTTAAAGTATAGATACCTACACCTAAACATAGATTTCCTTTGCAGGTAAGGGAAAAATGTAGAACTCATGAATGGAAATAATTTCATCTAACATTGATATTTAGTCATATGAATAACACCTTTACCAGCACCTACTTCTCTACACAAGTTTGAGGGAGCCACAAGGGACCAGCTGAGATACCCACACTGACTGTGTAGTGTCTAAAATTAAATAAAATCTATCACACTTAATATAATTTGTGTAAGGTATTTTAAACCATATTTTTTTTCATGTAGAAATAGCTGTAAAATAAGTACTAGAGAATGTGCTCAGAAATGACACTGTGAGGATTCATGAATGCATGGTGTGAAGGGGTTTAGCATTTAAGGATGAGTGCTCTTCCTTTTTACTGAATATACTGAAACACTTAGGTTTTCCAGCAGTCATTACTATGAAAAATACTTGCAGTCTTGAAGGCATACACTAAATTTTGCATTTTTGATATACTGTTTGCATTTCTTATTTTAATACGTTACTTACGCTTAGATTTATACCTAAACTTATAAAGGCTTTGTACACATGATTAGTTTCATTAGCTGAATTAAGGAATCCATGTAGATGTTCCTTTTTCTCTGGTCCTTTAAATGAAAAGTTCAAGTAGAAAAATGATAATAACATCTTCACATTTTTGTAAATTTATTTGAATGCAGTTTTATTTAAAAATTAATTTTGCACTGTAGATACATCTTAGCTAGTACTGATGTATGGTGCTCACTTCTCAGCACAATTGCATTTTAAGAAATATTGATGCATTACTGTATACAGGTTGTATTGTAGGTAAACAAAAAAAGTTTAATTAAGCACTAAATATGTTTTGAAATAATACCTGCTTACTTTCAGATTTCATTTATAGATACAATAATTTTATTTTTTATTCATGCAGCAGTGAAATACTGTTCTATAGTTTATAATGCAATACTGAAGCAAACGTAGACTGTAAGGCACATCTAATTCATTCACACTGCTAACATCTAGGAAACCTAAGGATGCCATTGTTCTCTCTAGTTTTCACCAACATTCTTTGTTTACTAGCCTGTCAGTATCAACACAATCTCACATTTGTAAATCCAGAAAGGAATAATGTATTGCATTCAAAATTAGTCCAAAATGTAGATGACAAGTATAACAGACATAATAGCAGTAAGAAGAGTTTTGAGACTCAAAAAGTGAAAATTTTCTTTCTGCAGCTTTTGCTGGGTTTATCATGCACAAAATAATTTCTTAGTAATTAAATGAGCAATTTTTGATATCTGATTAAAAAAGCATGGTCCGTGTAAGGCTCTGAAGACTCTTGTTAACATTTGTGATCTATCAAGATATATAGCTAAACAAAGATATCACATATGACTATGCAGGTGTTTAGACAGATACATGGATGAATAGATAGCTTGATAGATTGGTCAAAGATAGAGGGTGGTGTGTGTTTGTATGTATGTACCTATATCTTAATATCCCGATGCCCCACAAACTCTACTGATTAAAAAAAAAAAAAAAAAAAAGTGAAAAAAACAAGTTTATAACATTTCATTAAAGTCACACTGCTAGATTCTAGTACCTATGCAATAGTACATCATGTGTATGTACTGGGCAGACAATGTTTTTTTCCCCTGTATTTAGTCCAAAATGTTTTCTCAAAAGACCTAGTGATACTTCAAAAAGTGCTCAGAAAGGTTCTTCTTAAGCACTGTACTTAAATTTTTACAGTAAACCAAAGACAATCTGAAGTTTCTCCCTACATTCTTTATTTAAAACTGAGATCTGACTAGATGTCTGGCAGCTGCAATAACAATATTTTCCCTAATGACCTGGAAAATTAAGAAGCTTTTAATATTTACATAAAAATATCTCTGCTTCACCTTCAGTAACAAAAACTACCACAAAAACCCCATGGAAAAGAAATGAAATATAAACTGACACATTTCGTTTAACTCATTGATGACATTTCTAACTTTTGAGATCTCCAGAAATAGTTTTAAACACCTGAAAATCTTTCAGACTTAAGCTTTTTTAAGTGAGAAGCCATATCCATTCCATAATCTATTACCTATATTCTTCCTCGTTCATGTGGTGTCATGGTTTAAGCCCAGCAAAAAATCAAGCCCCACCCAGTGACGTGCTCACTCCCTTACCAGTCAGATAAAGGAGGGTATCAGGAGGGAAAGAGGGAGAAAATTTCTGGGTTAAGAGTTAGACAGTTTAATAGGGAAAGCAAAATCCATGCACACAAGCAAAGGAAAACAAGGAATTAATTAACTGCTTCCCATGGGCAGGCAGGGATTCAGCCATCTCCAGGAGAGCAGGGCTCCATCACACCTAACGGTGACTTGAGAAAACAAACACCACAACTCCAAATGTCCCGTGCTTCCTCTTTTTTTCCTCCACTTTATATACTGACCATGACACCATCTGGTCTGGAATATCCCTTTGGTCAGTTTGGGTCTGCTTTCCTGGCTGTGTCTCCTCCCAGCCTTCCATGCATCCCCAATTTCCTTATCAGCTTGGCAGTATGAAAAGCAGAAAAGACCTTGGCTCTGTGTAAGCCCTGCTCAGCAAAAAAACATCTCCGTATTAACAAACCTGTGTTCGGCACAGATCTAAAACACAGCCTCATACCAGCCACTGGGAAGGAAATTAACTCCATTCCAGCTGAAACCAGCACATGAAAATATACAGAACTTCACATTTCACATGCATACTCTGCTCAGTTTCCCTAAATTCAGGTTTTCTTTCCGCAGTAACCTACTGTTTCAGAATTTAAGTGGATAAAGTTGCAAAAATAAGCCTTCAAATAAAAGAATTGACATTATCAATTAGATTCAGTTCTTCCTGAATACAAAATACAATGTGAAAGCCATCACGTTGGAATATAAAGTTAAGAACACGCTTAATGTGGGTAAGTACTGATATCCGTATGTTTGCTTACCTTTGCCAAAATTCTACATATATGGTTATTAACATTGTAACATAAAAACCATTTTAACTGTAAGCCAGATGTAAAGTTCAACTCTTTGATAAAACTTACCTTTTGGAAAGACAGAGAAAGAATAAATGTAGAAGAAAATGCAAAGTATCTCTGTATACAGAGGATTTCTTATATGTATACAGATATCATACAAAGAAACAGAAATGAGTTTAAACAGGAGTTTTTATAGGATTTATATTGGAGAATATTTTCTTTGAGGTTATTTTTATATGTATGAATAGCTCATTTCACTGTTGAATTTGGGATAAATGAAATGCAAATGTTGCTTGTAGTGATATTTTTGATGTTGTTTTACAGCAGGTGAGCAGTAATTACATTTCCATCTGTGCCGTTTTTCTTTTCTGTGTACATAGTGAACTTGCCTTACAAGTTGTTCCATCCTTTTAAGAAATATTGCTTAAAAGAAGTACCATTCAAATGGACTGATGAGGTAACAGATGGTTTTTACTCTTACCTGGAAAAAAATATTAAACTATAGGCAAGTCAATTAGAATGAAGTTTCTAGTAAGGCTTCTCAATGGTAAAACTTCAGATGCTTTGAAATCTGTTTACAGTTATCTAGGAGTGGTAGTCTGGATCATATTATAGAACAATGCCTAGGTGTTCTAGGTCACCTTTACATTGTCAAATGCTCTGCTTCAAAGAGTAATTCCTGGCCTTCAAGGCCAAGTAATATAGCATGACACACATCCATAGCAGAAAGCCCCCTCCACAGGTGGCTGATTGTGTGCCATACATACCGCTTGGTCAGAGGCTTTCTTTTGCATATATGGCCCCAAACTGTATATGTTTGGGTTACAGCAAGTGGAAGCTTAAAACATATCTGATATGACATAGGGATTGAGTCTTAGTTCACCAGAATTTCCACTGCCTAGAAGTGAGGGTTTAAAGCACATGCCATGGTATATGCCAAAAATGTGGCATTGGAGTCAGTGAGCCAATCTACACAGGATTCAATCTACACAGGGGCCCTCAGCCAATGTCATTCATTTCTAAATGCAGATGTATCATTGGCCAGATTGCTGGATGGGGCTAAGACCTCAACCAATCACATGTGTATTGGAGCTCCTATAAAAGGAGCTGGAGGAATAAACTTGAGGATGTTTTGTTGCACGGTGTGTTGGTGTGTGTGTGTCGTCCCTGTCTCCGACCACTGACCCCCACAAAGCATGTGGATACTAAATGTAATACAAAAAAATCTTTTTTGAGTGCTTTCAAATATTATAGACAAGCTAAGATTAAATTGGAAGCCATGTAGTGTCATGCTTAAAGCTTACTGAAAACTGGAAGGAATTAAACATGAATTAAACATATTCTCCACAGAGGCTCTGTTTCAGGGAGAACTAGCTGATTTAAATAAAAGCATTTTGGTTTTAGTACTTTTTCAATCATGTAAGGAAAATGGTTTACACTTTCAAACCAAATGCCCAGCCACTTGGGTGTAATACAAAAATTATCTCCTCCTCCTTTTTCAGTAAGTATCAGTTCCCAGAAGAGAATTCAGTATTACTAAACTTCAGAGGAAAGAGCTAAAACACACTCTTAACTATGCTAATATTTGTCTGCCTGCTAATTTTCAGTCTTCTTAATATAGATTTCCTAGATTGCAATTCAGTGAAATATCTGATATTCAGAGATTTATACCAAAAAAAAGCCCTGTAGAAAACTTCTGTAGATTATTTCATTACTATTCATAAACATTATTAAATGTATAATATTTTGATATTGCAGTACCTAGGGTAAATTTTTCTCCTCATAATGACTTCAGCAGTTTTTTTGAATTAAAAATATCCATACGTTATGACCATAAATCTAGTTTATCCAGAACTTTGTCTTCCTACCTACAAGTAAAACAAAATATTGTATCATACCAATAGGGTAGTTTCAAGGTCTTCATATGATGTATAAAATTAAAAACTAAAGCAATATTGTAAAACATTAGCAATGAAAATATATACTGGCCAAGAACTTCTTTAAAAACTTCTCTGGCCTTTTCCACACTAAGTAGCAGCAATCTTCCTGTTAACATAGGCAAGACATTGTCTGCAGAATTACAGTTCTATGGGCAATTATATAGAGATGTATGGATGTATGCCAAGTTCACCAGATTTCCAAAGTTTACAATACTGTCACTTCCCAGATCAATTTCTTTGAACTGTCCAAAAGCCTCTTTCCTGTTCGTTGGGATACAGGATACTCCAAGTCACTTTTTGACAATACAGAATGACATTTTAATTTAAACACAAAAAATAAAAAGATACCAGAATTAGAGCATAGTAAAATATAATTAGTTGTGGTCACATACCAAGAGATTTCTCACATGTAATAAAGTTGATAATAGGAGCTAGTGTTGTATGCTAAGACTTAAAAGATTTGTATTTCAAATATTAAAACATGCTTTCTTTGACCTATATAAGTACTAGTTTTGTGTTTTAGCCACAGGTGACAGCTCAGTCCTACACTGTCACTTCCTTACTCCCTACCCTAAAGTGGAATGGGAAAGAGAACCAGAAGGTAACTGTGAGAAAACTCATGGATTGAGACAAATCCAATTTAATAGGTACACCAAAAACTGTGTGCACAAGCCAAGTAAAGAATGAAATTCAATCATAACCTCCCATGGGCAGCCATCTCCAGGAAAGCAGGACTTCATCACATGCAACAGTGACTTGGGAAAACAAACTCCAAATATTCTCCCCCTTCCTTCTTTTTCCTCCGCTTCATGTGCTGAGTATGATGCCATGTTCTATGGGGTAATCTGTCCCTTCTTCCAAAGTCTTGTGGACCCCAGCCTCCTTGCTGGTGGGGTTGGGTGAAAGGCAGAAAAAGCCCTTGGCCCTGTGTAAGCACTGCTCTGCAATATCTAAAACATCCTTGCATTATAACAGTTTTCAGCAAATCTCCAAGACACATCCTCATACTGAGTACTATGAAGAAAATTAACTATTCCAGACTAAACCAGAAAAAACAGAATATTTCACTGGCTAGATTCCATCAAAATTCCTAATTGTTCATGTAGAAGCTTTCTAATGTATACTATTTTCCTAGTGGCAGTAGTGACGTCAATGTCCATCAGATATAGCCCAATTTTATAAAGAGGTTACACCCCTTTCTTACACAAAACTATACCCACATTCGAAACATCAGAGTACATAAATTAAGTATACACATATATTTTCCTTGCATATCAAAATATTTCCAACCTATTCCAACTATTTGCTCATTATTTTCACATTTTGTCTGAGTTAATAAAAGATATTTGTGATATAGTAGTACTAACTTATGTAAAGGGAAAGGTTTTCTGTGAACTCATACCAAACAATAACTGAAACTGAGAGGAGTTTTGCTGAAAATTATAAAGTAAATCACACAGAGTCCAAAATCCTTAAATTAAGTACAGAATTAATTCAACTGAACTGCAGCATAACCTCCAGGTGACCTTGGGGCTTTTTAACACCTCTTCTGTCTGTCTAGACATTGCAAGAAAACATCTTTAATGTGTAGGCAAAGCTAACATACACAGATATTAATTAGTATAATGTAGGTTTTTTTTAAATCAGAACCATCTCATGAACTTTACATATTTTATAGAAGAGTACCATTCTACAAGAGCCTACTTACTGTAGAAACTACACAAAAGTAGCACTAAAACACGAGAAATAATTTGAAAAGGGTTGTCAGTTAAAATATTAATACTGTGGAAAGGTGCATGGAAAAAAATTCTCATTTACTCTGCTATTTTCACAAGAATATTTCACAAAGATATTTTCACACTCATCTTTCTCATCACAATAATTGTAACAGCAGAAATGGATTTATTCCTATAATAAAATTCTCAGACTTGAAAATACAGTGGAAAACCACGATGCAGGTGGAAAACCAGGAAAACCTGGGCTGGATTTTGCTTGTCACATCCAAGAAGGGAGAAAACAGAACTGTATAATATTTAAATTTAAGAATAGAGAATTACTTCCACAGATATTAAATCTATCACCATGTCTTCTAACCTACACAAAAAACTGCCACTGTTTTTTTGGGGTTTGTTTTTTTTTTCCCAAAAATGCTAAGCTTGGAAGACCATTATTAGATACACCAACCTGCTTTCCTCTTCTAGATCAAGAAAATAATGCTATTTACATACTGACAAATTATTTTTATATAATTTTCATTGCTCATATTTCAGTTTTCTCTGGTTTGTCTACACAATCATCAAAATTAGAGGCAACAAGCAAGCAAGTAAACAAGCACAAGCCCTTAGGGGAGAACTTTTGTATCATTTTACAATCAACACTGCAGATAACACATTCCTGGAGAGTATTCCCCCTTCTGGTGAAAGCGCTTCTTCTTTATTTATTTCAGGGTTTTTTTCTTTTTTCTTTTTTTTTTTTTTTTTTTGTACACGCTCTGCTGAAGATCATAATGTCTTCCTGTTGTATTTCTCTTGACTGACATATTAATGAACATTTACAACCTATTAATTTGTGTTTTCCTTTCCAAGCATAACACCTTTCCCATTTTTTACTATTTTAATAACTTAAGATAATTTCTACAACATGCTTATTTTGAGTTATAACACTGCTCTTATAACACTCCATTATTAACTTCCTGTATTTTCTTCCATGATTTGCTAATTATGGTGCTACAGGGGTGATTTCTTCTGCTACAGGGGTGAGAAGCTACTAGAAGATTTCTCCATGCCCAGTAGAGCCAGTGCCAGACAGCTTCAAGACAGAACCAGCTGCTGGCCAAGGCTGAGTCAGTCAGGAACGACAGCAACACTTCTCTGATTTAAGAAGAAAAAGGGTTATTGCACAGAAGAAAATGCAGCCAGAGAAGGGCTGAGTGAGAACATGTGAGAGGAATATCTGTGCAGACACCAAGGTCAGTGGAGAAAGAGGGGGAGGAAGTGGTGCCAGTACCAGAATGGAGATCCCCTACAGCCCGTGGTGCAGATTATGGTGAATAAGCTGTGCTCCTGCAGCCCATAGAGATCAATGAGGGTGCAAAGATCCACCTGCAGACCACAGAGGAGACTCAGCCCAGAGCAGGTGGGTACCTGAACAAGGGCTGTGAACCCATGGGAAACCTACCCTGGAGCAAGCTCCCGTCAGGGACCTGCAGTCCTATGGAGAGAGGAGCCCACGCTGGAGAAGGTTTTCTAGTAGGACTTGTGACCTCATGGGGAACCCGTGCTGGAACATGCCCATCCTTGAAGGACTGCATCCTGTGTAAATGTGATCCATGTTGGAAAAGTTTATGGAGAACCATTACCCATGGGATGGATTCACACTGGACAAATTTGTGGAGGACTGTGTCTCATGGGACAGACCCTACTCTGGAACAGAGGAAAGACGCTTCTCCCTGAGCAGCAGCAGGAACAACCTGTGATGAACTGACTGCAACTCTCTTTCTTGTGTTCCTGTGCTGCTGGGGGAGAGAAAGCAGAACTTGGGAAGGAGGTAGGGGTGGGGGTGAAGTGCTTTTTATATTTATTTTAATTCTCATTGTCCTGCTCTGATTTTTTTTTTTTTTTTTAGTTATAAATTCAATTAACATCCCCAGACTCTGTCTTTCCCCCATTATGGTATTTGGTGAGTGATCTCTCCCTGTTCCTAGCTCCTTAACTCTTAACTTTTACTATATTTCCTCTCTTCTGTCCACTTATGGAGGGGAGTGATAGAGCAAGTTTGGTGGGTTTCTGCAGTCAAGCCAAGGTCAACCGAATACATGATGCTAAGACAGTTCATATGCTTACCCCCACTTTTCACTTACCCCTGGGCAAGTTACTGTGGTCAAGGAGAAAAATGAGGCTAATTTACATGACCAAAGCAAAGACTCATAAAAGTGGAAGTGGGGAAACCTGTTGTAGGTTGGGTTGGTTTAGTTAGGGATTTTAATAAATGTTAGTTACATTGGTTCTCTGTACCCTTATTTTCCCTCATAATCATTTACTCCAAGCTGTCTACCACGAGAGCTCTTACATGTCAATCTTGTAAACACTCCCTGCTCCTTCACAGAAAGTTCTGTGCCAATCACCCCACCTCTGCATTCCCATTTGTCCCAGAACACTGGTACCCACCTCTGTTATGTTCCCATAGGTTGTTATGTTCTATGTCACTCCCCTGTTGTCTGTCCCTATTAGGCGGGGGAGTTTTCCACCCCTGTCCACCCACCCCCTATTTAACCTAAAGCTTTCTTTGTCCCATCACCATTTTGCCTTGCACCACGCTGGGAATGGTCACTCTGACCACCGCTGTGACCACGCGAGAAATAAAATTCTCAGGCTCACTGGAAAAGTGTGCCTCTCTTGTCCCTTTGTTTCCTCTCAGCGTGAAGCTACCAAAGCTGCGTACCCACACCGGGACACTCTGCAACCCTGGAGTTCCCGTTCACGTGGCAGCTACAGTCTCTGCAAGGGCAGGTCTAGCCGGGCTTTCCAGCTGCTTGAGGCCACAGCGGGTAAAAGCCGCAGAAACCCATTTTGGTTCCAACTTCCATCACTAAAAAAACTCTCAACCTTGACCAGCTTCACTTCAAAAACTTACATCATCAGTGGCTATCACTGTAGGCATTAACACTATCAGCTTTGTGGCATTGCACACTCACAGCTAATTTGGAATACACTTATTAAAGACGAACTGCTTTGAATAACACCATGGATGCTCTTAATGTATGTCTACTAAAGTTTGGTTTTAAATTTTAGAATTGGATTGATTTTTCAGTTTTCTAAATACTTTTATTTCGTAGATCTGTGATTCCTTAGTTGCCATAGAAATAGCTAATATACACACACATGTAAGTATTAGTACACTTATTTATGCTCAGTTATAAAATTCAACTTTACTTTTTGGTAAGCTGATACTTTTTTCTTTCTTCTTTTTTAATCAGTTTACTACTCTCCACATATTAAAACTGACTGATAAATATTTTCATGAAGTCCCTCATTTCTTTCTACTTCGTGAAGTAAAAGATCAGAGTGACAAATTCTAATAGACAACATCTAGTTGTCTATCTATTCATCAGTATTTAAAATGACCTTTAATGTTTCTGTGCTTTCTATCTCAAGCATGGATTTTACAGCATCATTTGTTCCATAACTTTACTATACATTATCATATTAAAAATGTTCTTAAGTGCTGCTGATTTCACAGTAAATGATAAAAAGTTTCAAAATCTTGACAGGCTTGCCTGTCAGGTATAATACATTTACAAGAAAAGGCAAATGTTATGGAAAAGTAATCTTCATAGTAAGTTTCCCAAGCACTGGGTTTGTAAGAAGGTTTTCTTTGAGATGATCCTTGGAATATTTTACTATGTTGCTTCCCCTGATACAATCTTTTTTTTTAGAACTAAATTTATACCTCTTGAAGATAGCTAAAGGTGTAAGAATTCCATTTTAGAAATTGCAATTTGGATGTAACAAAAGAGTGATACTTAAATCATCTTTGTGTCATCCTCTTATCATAACTTTCACCTCATTTCCCTAGAAAGACCATATCATATCTGGGATCCAGAAATGCTATGGCACTGCAGCATATCATTTTGATTAAAAGAGACAAAGCAGTTCTCACTTTTCCCAACATAACTAAACAATACAAACTTCCAAATTAAAAAAAAAAAATACATTGAATTGTAGGATTGGTAAAACTAATTAATAATTAAACACTCTCCTGATAAGTTCTATTGAAGTACTAATTCAGAAAAGTGACAATAGATGGCACAGAGCTATGTTTCTTTAGCAAAATTAAAAACATTCATATTTTGAAAAGTTAGATAGATAAACTTTTATTTTCAGACAGGAAAAAATATAGGCTAAATGTACATACAAACTTTATCAATTTTAAAATTTTTGTGTCTGAGAACAAGGAAATTATTACAACAAAGTTTATTGCACATCTTTTTTTTCTGGTGCTTCTCTCTCTCCTTCTTTGTCTCTTATATGCATACATAAATGCTCTTTTATACTGATAAAATTCAAGATGTGTAATTTTAAAACTTGTAACTTGTAAATATGTACAGTTAACTAAACATACATTTCTTTCTAAAAAGTACTATATAAAGTTAAATATATTGTGTGCTTCATTAAAAATAAAATATATTTTTATTTCAGTTAGTTTTATTTCAGTGCAGAAGCACTCCCCTTTACAAGAAATTAAACTGAAAAATATTAGAGGAGTAAACTCTTCATATTTACAGGCATTCAGTTCTCAGGACTGAGCTAAATCTAATTTAAGAAAAATCAGCATAACCTTAGAATATATTTAAATATGGGTAAAATGTCTTCCATGGAAAAATATTCAAAATTATGTTATAGTTCTAAATATAAATATTTGAACATTTACTTAGGTCTCTACCTGTTGGTGCTTGAATTCTGCAATATATATAACAGTTTAAAATATATGCAATTTTAAACAAACACAAATGTGAAATTCAAGATTAGATTCAATATTATATATTATTCAATATTGGGACATTTTCTGCTTAGCAATAAAATTAAATATATCTGTGCTTGGGAAATTAGAAGATCAATGGAAAATTGTGTTGTCTCTCTGCCAGTATCTGGATTAAAGAGATAACTTTCCATTTTATATGATATTTCTTACTCTGTTAAGCAAATGTACCTGGTCTCATGCATCTTCACCCAACAGGTCAGGTGTTTACCAGAATTGTCTCCTTTCTTTTTTAAAAGCCTTCACATACGATTATGATTTAATTGCAGAGAAAGCAATCTTTATTGTGAGTATAATTGAAAATAGCCCTTGAAGCTGCAATGTTGATGCCCCCTAGAGTACTACGCAAGTGAGAATGCTAAGGCAAGTGTAGGGGTAAGGTGGGGTATTTTCTTTCTCCTCCAATTTCAGTGATGCTACTACGTTTTTCAAAGCATGGTCTGTTGTGTATGCCTTGGTGATTCAGAAATGCACAAATGACAGTGTCCAATTTATATATTTTTTTCTTTAGTAATACTGATATTAGTTTATTTTAGCTATTCACTGCACACTTCCTAACAAAAATGCAAACAAGCTTTTTTCTAATGATGTAAGCCAATACTATTATAATTCTTCATATAGATGAGATGAATCTTTACCTAAAAAATAGCTATTGCTTTCAACTGATTGTGGACGAAGTATAAAGTAATTATCTGAAATACAAACATCTAAAACTGTGAAAGATTAAGCACTAACAAACTATCAGGTAATGGAAAAATCACTCATATAGTTTTATGATATAACTTTTCTTTTTAAGACAATGAATTTTTTTCCTCTTTTGAGAACTACTGATATAAAATAACCCAATCTATTTTCTCATAATCTCTGCTGTATTTAAACTACATTTAATTCATATAATTGATCATGTTTGTAAACTTCATTTCTTAAACCATTAAACACATTAAAGAGACAAGAAGGATAAATCTATTGTTGAATTCAGTTGCACATAGAATAAGTCCTTAAGAGGTCTTAAAATATTTTCTTGTGGGAGGATGGATTGTAAGAGAATACAGATAGTGCCGAAGGTAATCTTGCTCCTGAGGAGTTGAGCTGTGCTAATTACCAAAGAGTAGGAGCAGCCTTGCCCTTAATAGGTCTCAGCTGTGTCCAATAAGGATGGGTGTTATAAAAGAGTGAGTTAGCTAGTCGAGAGGAGAGTTGGAGTCAGTTGGCTGGCTGCTGTGAGGGGTGATGTGCAGGTGCTTGTGCAAGGGACAGTAAGGGTTAGTATATACTGTAAGGGACAGGAAGGGTTAGGCTGCCATGCTAAGTACAGGAAGAAATCAGCTGGCCATGTGAAAGGAAAAAAAAAGGAGTCAGTGTTGCAAGGAGCTGCCTGTGAGAACTCACAGAGAGAAGATATGAAAGTCTTACAGTAGGATGGTAAACTGATGGTGACAGTCAGTTCCTACCCACTGTTGATTAGTGCCAAGCACTGATGCTGATGTTTTCTCAGTTTTTATTTTACATTTTCTATTCCTATGTATTCATTCATCTAGGTCTGTATCACTATCTCACATCATATAAAGACAGCAAATTCCTTTGCTGTTCAAGGGGGTTTTATGTCTCTTGCTCACCTAATTTCCTTTCCAAGATATCTAGGGTCATTTCCAAGCTGATTTGTTAAGTTCATGCATATCCAAAACGTGATGTACTACCCCCAGTCTTCAGTGAATAAATAAACCTACAAAAATATTTTCTTGCAATAAAATTTTAATGACATTTTATCACTGTGAAATCTTTGAAAATGATAAAAAATTTAAAAGAACATTTCTTTTAACCAATACCTGCATTTTTGTTGCATTTATGCCTTCCTTTTACCTTTTCTTCCTCGCAGCCTACAGCAAGGCATAAAATTCAATGAGATATTAAAAAAATATACACTGCGAAGACTGCAATAGTTCATAGTTCATATGAGGTCTTTTACCTCCAAGTCATAGGCTAGAATGCAGCAGAGGCTGATAAGGGACTGAAAGGTCACCATCTGGCAGCTGCTCTAAAGGTGCAGTACAAGTCACCAGCAGAAGTCAAATCCCAGTGGACAAGCATCTATAACACAGAAATCATCAAAACACCTGGTGTTCATTGGCAATCTCTGATAATAGAATAAAGATTGACAGGAAGATGCAATTGCATTCTCATCTTTAGGTGCAATCCCCACGGACTAGAGTTGAGATGCATGAGTTAGTATCGGTGGATAACTGACTGCAGATGTATCTGTTTGTGGTGATAAGAAAATCATTTCAATTTGTATGGCTGTCACAAGCTAATATGCTTTTTAAAATCTTTTCTAAAGGAATAATGACTTCCCCTTTAAAAAACTAATTCTGTTATTCTCTGCCATGGGTAAACATTGGCAGTGGCATAAATTCTATGATCACAATACTCCTTTCTTTCTTTTGTACTCAGGTAGATTCAGGGATGTATTCGAATGGAAATCTTTATAATTCAGTTTTACATTGTGCTAATTCTAGTGTGTGAAATATACTTCTAAAGGGATGATTCTTTAAGTATACTTGTTGGTTTGTCCTTGAATAGTTGATTGGCTCTGAACTGTTCCTGTTTTTTCTAGTACTTGTTTTCTTACATTCCTTCTTAATTTTGACTGGCTTCTTCATTTCTGTTCCACATTTTCTCTATTGCTTCTGCTTCCATTGGTTATTTTTAAGACTTGGATGGCTTACTTTCCTCCTTAATAATTAGATTGCTGGTGCAGCTTAGATAGCTAGTTAATAAACATTCTATGGCTAATAAAAGTGGACAGTTCGCATTTCTTCCTCCAGTCCCAGGCAGCGGGGGTGTCTGGCTAGCGCACTGCTTCTGAGCTGGACTGGGGCCGCTGCGTGTGTGCAGAGCTCTAGGGTTGTGCCTCTGCGTGGGTCTGCCACACCGTAGCCAGATGCTGAGACAAGACAAAGGGTGAGGGAAGATGGCACACCCTGCCCACGTGGTTGAGAACTCTTTATTCTCACATTGCTGCAGTGGTGGATAATGCAGCTGTTCCCAAGCCAGCATGGGCAGAAATGGCATCGGGCTACCGGGAGCAGGGGGTTAAATAGGGGGAAGGCCAACAGGGGCGGAAGCCCCTCTCGCCCAATGGGGACAGAGGACAGGGGAGTGACGTGGAGACGGCAACCTATGGGAACATAACGGGTGTGTATAGCATTCTGGGAAAATGGGATTACAGAGGTGGGGTGATTGATACAGGACATTCTGAGGGGAAGAGGAGTGGTTACAAGATTGACATGACCAAGCTCCTGTGATACAGCTTGGAGCAAACCATTATGAGTGGGAAATAGGGGTACATAGAACTGATCTAACTAACATTAATTAAATTCCCTAACTTAACCAACCCCGGATGCAACATAAAAGGGAAGGAAAAAAGAACAACTTCTGAAGAATTCCTGTAGACAGTAGTCCTTACACACATCTTCAGGCTTTCAGTAAAATATGCTTCCTCAAAGGCTGTATTTTGAGTTTTTGACAGAGAGACTCATTAAAGGCTCCATTTTATGTGAGATTTCCTGTGTACATATAAAAACTAAGATATTGTGAGATTACATCTCAAGATATTGTGAACACGCATGAGAAATAGGAATTTAGTTTTTTCACACTTTATCTAAAGGCTCTTCCTCAGCTACATACAAGCATATTTTTTATTATGTAGTGTTATAAACTGAAATGCCTGAAAGAGGCTCCCTTTTTGCTCCATTTTTCCTTTTAACATCCTATTCATTAAGGATAGCATAAAAAAGGTTTCACCATTTATTAGTCTATTAAAATGAAGAAGCTAAAAGAAAAATCTATTAATTTAGAGACTTTTTATTACTTACATTTGCCCTCTATCCTGGTTTTAGGATTTGTCCTTGTGTTCTCATCACAGACTTTCAAGGCTAAAAATCTCTCTTTCTTTGGAAATTACTTCCATTGTTCTGTCAAAACCCTTTTATTTTTTTAAGTGTTGACATCTTCTGTTTCCTGGTAACTTCTAATCAAGGTGAGGGTGTAGAAAGAGCACTGAGACCAGTGTTTCTTCTGGCATTTCATGTCCCATTTATTTAACACTAAATGAAAATATGTTTCCCTAGACAGGTGGTTTATTGTTCATTTTCTCTCACTTAAAATATATCATCACTACAAAAAGCTCTTTGAACCTAGAAAAATGTTAATTACAAGCAGATAACCTCTGACATACAACTTGACTAGCATAATATACATTTGCATGTGAACAGTTTTATTACCAAAGAGTATGTTTCATGTTTTTGCTCACAGAGTCTGGCAGAATGTAATTTGCAGGTGGTCTGAACCATAAATCTATTCTTACTTGTGAACCATTTTCTTATTACTTAAAATTCTAATATATTCCATCTAATCTATGCAACTTCTTATCTGGTTTTCCAGGAGTTAAATGCTTGAGTGTAATACAGCAGGAACAACCAGATATTTTGGAAATGGATGTAAAATTTGGTATCTGGATCTGAGCTTCAGCTCTACCACAGATTTCTTTCATTATGGGAAAATCACTTGTAATGTAACTTTAAAGTATATTTTGATTCTATCATCCACTGATATCACCCGAATGAATTAACTTGTTAAAAACACAGAATTAAGAGAGAGAATGAATAGTAACATTTTTTGTTAAAGAAAAAAATTCTATTCAGGCATGTGTCAAGCTTTGATATTAGTATGGACTAGAAAAAAAAACAGCCATGGTAATTAAAATAATTATTGAGAATCAAAACATTCAGGTGGCCCTTTTGGCAAATTTCTATAGTTTCAAACTAGTAATTAAAATTATAGGTGTAGTAACTCCTAGAAATATGTAATGGTTTAAAACATATAAATAATATTTTCTATTTCAGCAGTTATATTCAGAGAAAGTGTCATGTATAAAACCTTCATTCAGATAACAACCTCAGACAAATTTTAATTCACAACCAAAACCATCAGAAAAAACTATCACTTCAATAATGTTTACACCGTGCCTCTTGGAGAGATCATTATTACATGGACAAGGATGATGGACAAAGTGAGCACTCACAATGGAACCACAGAATATTCTGAGTGGTAAAGGACCAGCAAGGATCATCTCTGTAGTTAATGGTCCATACTGTGATCAAAACTACAACCTTGGCATGTTCAGCACCATGCTGTAGCCATATGAACTAATCTCAGGAGATTTCATGCATGGAAGCTTCTTATTCAGGGGTAGCAGCAGTGCGTGTCACTCCACCCAAAAGCTGGAGGATCACTCAGGGACATTAAGCAAAAACACATTCACATTGGGTTGATGTGAGGGCACTGAGTGCCAGGAGGTCTCTGTGAGTGCCATCCAACTTCCCAGGGAAGGCTTCCCCTCCCAGACCCACCACTCCCAGGGAAAGTATTTCAGTCACTCTGTTTAGTGGGGATAAAAAGCAGAGGTATCTTTCAAAAAGACCACTACTCAACAATTATGCCAGATATCTGCAGTAGAATTCCCAAACCCATGTAGAAAACCTACTTATTTTATGCTATCTTTATTAGACTGAAATTCAGTCTAATTTTGTTTAGAAAAACTTAACATGAATTTGAAAACAATGATCGATTTCATGACACTTTAGCATAGAACTTTTTCATCTCTCAGCTTACCCCAGATTGTTCTATTTAATTTTATTCCATAAAAAAGTAAATGTTGTTAAAATATTTAAGTGTATTAAAATTCTAGCATGGAATATTCTCTTGAAATTCTTGGGAAATCAGTTCTGGAAAGCTCTCAGGAGCAAGATGCACTTTTGTGCTATCATTCACATCATTCATTTTATTAATGGAATATATATTAAAAAAGATACTCTAATGTTGTAGGTTGGGTTGGTTTAGTTAGGGATTTTAATAAATGTTAGTTACATTGGTTCTCTGTACCCTTATTTTCCCTCATAATCATTTACTCCAAGCTGTCTACCACGAGAGCTCTTACATGTCAATCTTGTAAACACTCCCTAATTCTTCTTGAAAGTTCTGTCTCAATCACCCCACCTTTGCAATGCTATTTGTCCCAGAACACTGTACCCACCTCTGTTATGCTCCCATAGGTTGTTATGTTCTATGTCACTCCCCTGTTGTCTGTCCCTATTGGGCAGGGGGTTTTCCACCCCTGTCCACCCCCCCCCCCCCCCCCATTTGATCTAATGCAAGTTTTTGTTCGGGGCCATTTTGCCTTGCACCACGCGGTCGCTCTGACCACCGTTGTGGCCACGCGGGAAATAAAAGTTCTCAGTCTCACCGGCAAAGTGTGCCTCTCTTGTCCCTTCGTTTCCTCTCAGCGTGAAGCTACCCAAGCTGTGAACCCATGCCGGAGCACTCAGCACTTGCAGGGAGGCAAACGCCATTGTCCGGGAGCGCCCGTCCACGTGGCAGCTACAGTCTCTGCAAGGGCAGCTCTAGCCGGGCTTTCCAGCTGCTTGAGGCCGTAGTGGGTAAAATCTTCACTCTAACTGCAATGGAAATTAAACCATTTGTCAACTTTGACTTAAGTAGAAATTTTATTTAAAGTAAACTCGCCACAAAACCCATTTCATAGGAAGACAAATTCTAAACTTTAATAAAATGAATAAAATTTTTACAATCTACTCCTCAACTAAAATACATCCATAGATGGTCTAAACATATCCCCATTCTCCAGTCATGAAATTTTTAAAGATTATTTTCATGAAAAGTGTTTTCAATTTTTCTATTTTCACCTCATTGAAATTCTAAAAAATTCCAAAAGTTCAAGTTGCACCTTTTTTTTTGGCTTAGAATACATCACTTTTTTTTCAAAGTTACTAAGTTTGCTTTATTTTTATCCACTAAAAAATGTTGATGTACTGACTAAATACTGAAACTTTAATGTTTTTAACAGTACTTAAAATCCCAATAAAAAAGAAGAAATTTAAAATCACCTGCCAAAAAAACCAAAAAAACGGAGCTGAAACTTCTAATTAACTTGATTTTGTTTCTCTGGCAAGTAAGGCAATAAGCTAGGGAATTTGTTAAATCAATGATGATATTGTTCATTATAACTACAGTAGTTAGGAAAAGGCTGGCAGTTCATGAAGGCTTTGTCTAATTTAAATTTTCATATTTTCATTCTTCTTTAATTTTACTTTAATATGATGAGGTCTGGCATGCTCAAAACTTTCACACTGTTCTGGAAACACTCTGTAGGAGATATAAAAACTAATGATCCAGACTGAAAGGAGTATCTGTTAAATGAGAACATAAGTTGAGCCAAAATACAGTATTACTACACTGTACATATTATATGCTGAAAGGGTCAAGTTACTCTAAAGTAAAGTACTGGCATAGATAAAAAGTATGGACTTTTGGTTTTTTTTGTTGGTCATCTGGCTAATTTATGGTAAACTTGATATGAAAAGGCCCACTTACCCTATGATTCTGTCTATGGAAGCATTGAAAAAAGATACTAAGGAAGGTATTTAAAAGCATTTGACTTAATAGAATACTTTTAAGTTGCTTCTAACTTGTTTAGCTCATAGTGGTAGCCATGGAAAATCTTTTCTGCAGATACAGAATGTAAATAGCATATTGAAAAGAAGCTGAGGTTGAGGTAGAAGCTCTGAAATTTAGAAACTAGGGTGATTATGCAGCCTTGTCAAATATAAAAATCCTGAGATGACCCATCCTGTGCTGGCCATGTAGAAGTCAGTGAGGATTAATAGAGTAATACATGGGCATTAACTCTCTGAAAGTGTGTAGCCTTGAGGAGTGAAAGAGAGAAAGCAAAAAGAGCTATCTGCCCCACTGTAAAATCAGCACCTACCTTGTGATTTATTCAATTTTTTCAAGTGAGCAAGTGTCATAAACAGCAATATGAGGTTTCAAACTTCCTACAGGTTATGTTTTGGTCTGCTTGTCTGGTAACACATAGTAAATGGGGGAAAAATAATCTATTATTGTTCTATTCTCTGCAGTTGTCTTGATTCCATAAAGCAACAGTTAATTATTCCTGTAGCAGTTTGCCTTTACTGATACAGAATTTCCTGCCTAAATCATAAAATCATAGAATAGTTTGGTTTTGAAGGGACCTTTGTCATGATCCACTCAGTAGAGGGTTCATTATAAATTCTCATCAGGCTGAACCAAGACATCAGTCCAGGAGTCAGGGAATTCCTATGCTCTTACTATATAGTCCCTTTAACTCCAGGAAACAGCCCCCTGTTTAGACTCCAGCTAACAAGCTTTTAATTTCTACAACACACTTCAACAAGCCCCTGGTCCTCACAACAAACCTCAGTACAGAGTAATGGGTAGAATATAACAGCTGCACTTTGCCAAGACCAAAATGAGAGAAATGAAGGTGGAAAAGGGAGAAAGACAAGAAAGGATCACCAGTCCATAGGTCCTGTGTTGGTCCTGTTGTATAATTTTCCAGCTCTTGGGTCAATGGAGAAAAAGGGAGAGAGAGAGGTGAAAAACAAGGTGAGAGGGATTGACCCACTTAATTATCTCACTATTGACAGGGTAAATGGTTGTTGGGTTTTTTGTTGGATTTTTTTGCTTCTTTTTCTCAGCTAATTTATGAATACAGTAAAAACTCCCAGCAGAAAATACTCAGGTAAAATTTCTAATATGAAAGCTGGTCATTTATCCTGAGCCTTAACTTCCAATCTTTTCACCATAAGACTAACATTTCCTAACATTTTTTTCTCCTTTAAAGACTTTGTCTAAAAACCTCCTAAAAACATTGTCAGTTTTTGTTTTCAAGAACATAAGATTAATTTATCTCCATAAACACACATTTCTTACACAATCTGTAATAGATTTGTTGATGAATCTGAACCAAATAGAATTTGATTTAAAAAGCAGTCTAGTTTTCCTTTTAAAATACCAGAAGACAGCCATCTCTGTGTTTTATCAGAACACCAAAAAATGACTATACCATAGTGATTCTCCAGAGAAAATTCAAATTTGCTGATTTGATTAGCATGGCAATAATGTATAGATAACCATCTGCTTACTTAGATGAATTCAGGGAGCTTCACTAAGACCCACCTAATGAGATTGGAATGTAAGAATCTGTGAACTTTATATCAGAGAATGGCCTGGGTTTCAGAAACAAACAGTTAGGATCCAATTCTAATGTCAAATAAGCAATATCCACATACTAGATCAATAGTACCTATATACCTGCATCTGAGTTGAAATTTAAATCTTTTGAAGTGAGCAATACTGCTGTATAAATCTGGCATTCTGTAAAATCTCCCAGTGGCTGGGATACACTCTGTGATAGAGTAAGGACTTCAAAATTTGGCTTGCTGCAAGCATAAAACAGACAGCTCATAGTCATAGAAGCCAGAACAGTTATATCCTAGAAGCCAAGCATATTGCATTAGCAATGAGCAAATTCATAATGGCTTATTCTTTACAGAAGCAAATGCTAATAGACTTTGACTTTCTGGTACAAGTTTCAAAGGATGAAGTCACGCAAAAGCTTAATTCTGTAAATTTGTTAAACTGCAGAATGATAACTATATCTTAAATGGCTTCTTAATCACCAAAGAACTTAAGTTCCTTAGACAATGTGAGCCTAGTAAGTTTTCTAGTTTCAATCAAAAAAAAAAAAAAAAAAAAAAAAAAAAAAAAAAAGCCAACAAACCCAACAACCACCAGAAATAGCCCCAAATCCTCTGACTCTATATACCATCTATAACATCAGCTATGTTTACTTTAGCACACGTAAACTGAATCACATTGTTGACAATATGTAAGATGAATCTAGTATCACAAACTAGATAGTATATTTTTTTTCCTTCTTTCTTGTATTTTCAGAAAGGATAAAGAAGAAAAAACAAAATCAAGAACCTTTCTGCAATGATATTTCATAAAGTAGATCAAAGTTATCTCTTGTCTCAACTTTTAAATTTCTATTTTGCTACAATGGCAGTTTAGAGAAAGCATTTAGATTTTCCTGACCAACTGGGGAATCACATACTTAAGACTTTTTGGAAGATGACAGAAAGAAAAAATTATTTGCCAATAGAGGGCCCTGAAATCCAATTAGTGCAGAATGAGTAATCAGAAATGACATCCCAGATATAAATATGATATATTAATTAAACCAGCATGGGAACTATGTAAATAAAAATAAGCTATTTAATATGTGTTACCACAGGGGGAAAAATCAAAAATATATATAATGAATTCTTTCAGCAATTAATTACTGATCTTTAGGAGGAAAGATTTGTGAAGTGAAAATCTTAGGAGCAGTAGACCACTAAAATCTGTATGCTAAGTGCCACTAGATGCCTGACTATTTCTTTGCATTTGACAATGTCCTTGCAATATTTTTATAAGGTCTCAGTGTGAAGCAAAAGATTAAAAACATGTAGAGTGTGATTTTTTTCATTTTATTCCTCTTTCATCATTGTACAAAAATTAAACTATTGCCAAGTCACTGAACAGCAAGGAAAACCAGGTGATGATGTAGGAGTAAATGAACAACAAACTATTGGAAATGTGCAGCCCAAGAAATGTTAACGACATTCTTTTGATATATAGCCTATTTAAGAGGAAGGCAGTCAAAACTAAATGCTTTGCAGTAAATACTGTCCATACAAAGAAGATCTTTCATAGCTAGTATTTGCCTATAACATTTAAGAAGTATCTGTTAATAAAAATGCATTTGATAATAAATCAAAAGAATGTGTTTAAGGCCAATCAAGGTCTTCTTTCAGATAGTGATGAAATACACTTGAAAGTGAAATAAGACGTCAAAAATTAGAAAGGGGTCAAACATTAGAAGATATACACCAATACTTATATTCACTTAAAATACCATCCACTGAAAGTATGGACAGTCTTATGATTTAAAAGCAGGTTTTTGTTTCCACTGTATTTTCCTTTGGTTTTCTTTCACACCTGTGTGAAAATATCACCCAAATGAAAAGAAAGAGATTCAAATGAATGAGTACAGTCAGTTAGTTAAAGTGTGGTAGTCCCAAAAATATAAATGCCAATCAGGTATTTTGACTGCAGTGCAATTTTTGAAAGTGAATTCCCTTTTTAAGTTGAAAGAAAATTTCTGATTTGGCTGATCTATTGTTCAGGTCTGATATGGGAAATGACCTTTTTAGGTAATTTAGTCTATTTGACTCCTAGATCAACCTCACTTCCTAGAAAATATTTTTGAGATGAAAAATTACGGTGAGGTTATGCTGTTGATAATTCATACCATTTTTTTTCACTATGGCCCCTAGTGACTTGATCTCTGCACAGGTTTCTGGGCTAATGTGACTGTAAGATATCCACCAGTTGCTTAGAAGTCATCTTCATTCATTCCTTATGCTGAATGGTGTCAATATCTTTATAGGTAGACAAAAAATGTCAGCACTATAGAGAGGCTCCCTGCTCCTCTGCATGCTCTGTTCTTCAAAAGGCTCAGGCTTCAAACAGCAGATTAGGTTAAATTCTGAGATGTATTTTCAGCAACACCACTCTTGTCAAAGTGAACTGTGTTTAGATGTATTTTGACAATTTTTCCAACTTCACAGTTAAATCATCTTGATTGTTTATTTATCTTCCAGGGGCCGTGCAATATCTTTTATCAAGGATATTAGCATAACTGTAATTTACCAGGCCTTTCAGTATGAGTCCTCTACTGTTTTCTGCTTCTAGAGACTACAATAGCATACTTGCTTAGAATTAAATAAATATGACCAGACCCTGTGTTCTTTAATTCCACTCACATTAAAGTGCTGGCTTAGCTTTAAAGAGGTCTTTTTGGTTCCTAAAATCTTTTAATAATATAAATTGCACGATTCAAGACTTCTCTGAAATAATTCTAAGAGGTATATATGTTGGTAAACCAAGGGCTTAAAGGCATTTTATAACCAAGGTTAAATGCCAAAAGAACTTTTGTTCTAGAGAACTAAGAGGGTGCAGAGGAAAATTTTGTAGTCATTTATTGCCTGTTGCATAAGCACAAAAAAATATATCACAAAGTATTTTTATTTAATCACAGAAAAGGCTGAGGAGGAAGGGACCTCTGGAAACTGTCTGCTTTAGCTGCCCTGCTCAAGCAAGGCCACCTGAAGCCAGTTTCCCAGGACAATATCTAAACAGCTTTGGAATAGCTCCAAGGCTGGCTATTCCATAACTTCTCTGGAAAACCTGTTTCAGAGCTCAGTCACCCTTGCAGTGAAAAGTGTGTTTCCTTTTGATGCTCAGAAGGAACATCCTGTGATTCAGTTTGTGTTCATTGTGTCTGGTCTTGTCTCTGAGCACTACTGAGAAGAGTCTCGCTCTGTCCTATCTTCACCTTCCCTTAAAGTATTTATATACCAAATCCCCCTGAGCCTTCTCTCTTCTAGGTTAAATAGCTCCAGCTCTTTCAGTGTTTCCTCATAAAAAAGTTGTTTCAGGACCTTTATCATCTTTGTGGCCCTTCCTTGAACTCTCTCCAGTATGTTCATGGCACTCTTGTCCTGGTACAGTACTTCAGCTATGGCCCCATCAGTGCTGAGTAGAGTGGAAGAACCACTTCCCTCAGCCTGCTGGAAATACTTTGCTTACTGCAGCCTCAGATATCATGGGCCTTCTTTATGGCAAGGAATGAGTGCTGGCTCCTGTTCAACTTGTTATCCACCTCCCAAAAGATCTTTTTTGCAAATCTCCTTTCTAGAAGTCTGCCCCACAAAATATGGTGCCTGAGATTGTTCCCCTCCCCCCACCCAGGTAAAGGATTTTGCATTTCTTGTTGAATTGCATTAGATTCCTGTCAGCGTTTTTCTGCAACCTATTGACATCTTTCTGGATGTCAACATAACCTCCTAACATATCAGCCACTTCTCCAAGTTTGGTGGCATCAGCAAATGTTCTGAAGGTAGATTCTGTCCCATCATCCAGATCATTATTGAAGATCCTGAACAGAACTGGACCAGGCTCCCAGAGAGTAATAGGAGTATTTTTATCTGATTTTCGTAAGAATTTTTATACTGTCCTTCACAGCATTCTTCTGGACAAGTTGCCCAGCTGTGGGAAGGGGGTTTCAGGTGCACTGGGTTTTATTCTAGAAATTTGGCTGAAGGGCAGAACTTGAATGTATACTTCCTTTTAATGTTTGGCTTTTGTTAGGAGCATTAGGTTCATTCACCTCAGGCTCCTGGCATTTTTACCTTATTTCTTGCCTGTTAAGATAAACTGCTCTTATGGTCAGATATTTTTGTGACCTTGTAGGGCTTTAAACTCTGTGGTATGGTGTAGAATTATCATTCAATCATTCCTCTTTTATTTTTTCTTAAACAAGATTGTATTTTACATGACATGAGGTCTGGTTTTCCATCAACATGTTCATCTTTTATAAGAACAAAATTAAAAGACACAATGAAATATATTGATTCAGGTCACTTGGATATTGCATCCTCTGTGTAGTTACAGTCCTCAAGAGAGTAATTATTTAAATGACTCATAAGCCTTTTCTCCTCTACAGGCCAAATTTTGCAACTGGACAACTCTTATCAATTCTCTTTGATAGTCATGAAGCATAATTATAACTTCTCCCGTTGAACCAAAAAGGCTCTTCCTTTCCAACTTCTATCCTTTGAGAATGTTGCATGAGTCTAAATGAATCCTGAAAAGTCCTGTAAGAAAGTACAATATGTTGAACCTGTTGAACAAGGTCCTGATCAAAAATCAAGCTTTCCATTTTATTTTTTCTACTGGAAAGCTGAGCTAAACATATTTGAAAAGTGTATATAGCAGTACAGCTGCAGCATAGATGTCCTAAGAACTCTTGGTTTAAACAAGCTGAAGGGGAATGGATATTTTAATTAGAAGTTAGATTATAGAAGGGGCTTCTTCACTTAAAAATATTCTATCTCCTCTCCCACTGTTTTAGCCTCTTAGTCTTCGTATCTTATTCTTATATGGGGATTTTCAATATAAAATACCCAATAGTATGCCTATTCATACAACAACGGCATATGATCACTGTTGTGGAAAACCATACCTCAAAAGATCAAATGTATTTTGATAGACATAGAGAAAAAGAAGCTATTAGGCTTGGTTTCTTTTTTTCTTCTTGAAAATCCTTGCTTACAGTCCAACTGTACTGAAACATAGACATCAAACTAAACAAGTTACAGTGATTAATATAAATAATATTACTCATTATTTATTATCACAGATAGCAAACTTAGGACATCAATTTATGGAAACATATTGTCTATCTGAGAATAGTACCTTTTTATATAGCAGGTGTGGTCATATTGTTGTACTGACTTCATGCAGAAAATATTTTTTGTGAAGACTTTTTTGCTTTTGTAGTCATGTGAACAGCTTACTGGGGTTTTTTGGTATTTTGGTTTGTGGGTTTTTTTTTTTTTGTTTGTTTGTTTTTTGAGAAATAAAAGATGTTTTTTAGAATGGTATTTAGAAACTAGAACAAAGGAACCCAGGTAAAGTCCAGGTGCCTTCTTTTATGAATTTAGGTAACAGAATTTCTAGCTGCTTCCTTAGAGATTTGTGGGTGAGTTATGCAACCACACAGGTTTCAGCAATAAGGAAAACTTAATTTAGACCGTTGTTAGCCCTCTTTCTCCTGGCCTTTATTTACTACTCAAAGTAGTGCAGTTCTCTACAGATTCATATACAGTCCTGTAATATTTTGTCTTTGGGCTGCAAAGGAAATCAGAGCCCAGAAAACATTAATATATGTACTGTCTGAGGGGAGAGACAAGGTAGGAGGTTACTTTCAATACAGATCATATTGGTAATTACTAAAAATAATTAGCTATAATAATTTTAATAATAATTAGCAAAAAAAGGCTAACATTTAGCCACCCAATATCCCTATGAAGTCATAGATTGTTTTAAACCTGATTATTATGGGTTTACCAAAGCAACAGCAGCAGTATCGGGATTTTGTGGTTTGTCTGTACCTCTAATATTAAGGTTTTACTCCAAATTACAACCTCTTCACATAGCTTGTGAAAATCAAAGTCAAATTGTTTATAAATTTTGACTGACTTGAGAATTCTGTCAATCAAAGTCAACTGCAAACAGAATTGCTGGGTCTCTCAGGTTCATGATCACATCTAAAAAGTCTAAGTGATAAGATCATAATAACACTGGATCTATTGAAAATGTCTCTACTAGAATAATTTGCACATAATACACTAACATATGTTCATATGTAACTATTAATGTTGTATATGGGAATCTAAGAAGAATATTAATTTACCATATTATCCTTTGACTTTTTCTTATTACCACAGAATATCCAGTCACCAGGGAAACTGGGGCATTCATATTCTTTTTTTGATGTACATGCAAATTACATATTAATAATAATAATTACAATAATGAGAGTCAGAAGGTACAGACTCTCCAAACTATACCTGTTTGAAGAGCATCCACTTTTTCTGTCACTGTCTGCTGCACACTAAACTTACTAATTTCTTTCCTATCTAACATGCAAATTGTGTATTTGGTGATAAGTTTTTGCACAACCTCAAATTTTTGGATTTAAATGTATGATTTAGGATATCTGTCTGTATCATTATTAATATTATAAACATTATTACTAATGTTTCATAAACAGGATGTTAATTACTTCATTTTACACATAGTCAAATACTTCAGAAGAGGACTGCACTATTTCTAAACTTAATAGACTCTGTTAGAATAAATATGTTCAAGGACTTGCTATAGAATACTTATCTTTGTTCTAAACATTTGTTGTATTATTACCAGTTGAGCTCATTTTCTCCAACAGATATATAATGAATTGTTATATTGTCTCACTTTTGTCTGTGCTAATCACTTGTTTGTCCCAAAGGAAGAACACAAAAGTGGCAAAAGAAATTCACACTCCCACAACTTGCATATTCTTGTCAGTATGACTCCTCACTAGATTTATATGGAATGAGTTCTGGAGGACTGAAAGAGTAGAAATTATAAAAACAGTAATTCAAAGCAATTTTGTACTTTGTGGTGTGACCATTGAAAACTGAACAGTGTTCTTGAAATAGGTATTCCTCAGAGACTTTTTTATACTTGAATATAATGATTTGTCTCATTCATTAAACTTGAGGGAGAAAGTTATTGAAGATGCAACATTTTTAAGTGTTCTAATTTTCCCAAGGTCATTTTAGGAGAGAAAAGGAATTAAAGCATACACAATGACATGCTGCCTGATTACATTTTTAACATCTCATCAGTGTTCTTTAGTGACTTACATTTTTCATTATCTGTTCTTCTTAAAGTTATAGCTCCTGTTGTTTACTTTCCATACTTTGAGACTTTACCTAATTATATTTAGATTCAGTCAGAGACAAGGCGTAGGAAAGGTGAATTAAAAAACAATCCCTGATAATTATGAAGACATGATCTATGTTGCCTCTCTTGACATGTCTGCTCATATATTCATACAAAATGGTCCAGAGACATACAGTTGGTAGGAAAAAATATGTTTAGCAGCAATTTTTTTTTTCTTGGTACTGTAATCCCATGGCTTTCCACAGACGAAAGTGATGAATTACTATCAACAAAGACAGCTTTTTGATGTGTCCTCTTGTACATGAAAAACTGGGCTGAGACCACCTGAAGTCATTTCTCTAGAGATTTTGAACAAGTATAAAAAATGGTTTTGTTTTGGACTTGGTAGGCCTCAGAAATGAAAATGCCAGTATGTCGAGGACAGCACATCAATCTAATTTGCTACCTGCATTCCCAATCCTATTCTATCCCTACTGAAACTGCTGCACAATATGTGATACAACAGCAACCATATTCCACTATTAAGCTGTAGTTCTTTCAGGAAGTGAGAGTTTGTCTTTTTAAAAAAAGCTTTGATTGAAAAGGCTGTAGGTGCAAAAAACTAGTGAAATGCTCATTTAGTGATTTTTAAAGTCATGCAGGGAGCCTATTTAATTAAAAGAGAGAGACATAATAGGGTGAGAAGTTATAGATAATTCACTTGATTCCATCAAATAGCATTCTTCTTATTTTTTTGCTAAAGAACAATTCAATATTTTACACTGAGGTTATTCTGCTCTGTTTTTTTTTTTTTCTGTTTAATAAGACAAGAGCAAAAGCAAATGTAAAAAAGCCCTAAGTTTTAGTTAAAGTAGATTAGAGGCAAGAGGTTTGGGAAAGGTGAGGTGATATGTAAATATTGTTTCTTCTTCCTTTCATCCATCTGAGTGATAAGAATGATTTCTGGTACTTTCTGATTACAAGAGATGTACTGAAAATAGGATTTTCCAAAGCACTCAGGGTCATACAGAAAAGAAATTTTTAGAGTACAGAAAGGTTATATAATTTTTGACTTCTGTATAAGGATTCTTTGGATAACAGCCGCATTTCCACACATGTTTTTTATGGTTTTTTTTAATTCTTCAAGGATTAGTAAATTTGTAAACATCCTTTATTTAAATGTGATTTTAAAATTCTTAACTTTTTTAGTAAATGGCAGCATTCATTTTTTGCTGTTAGTGGAGTGATAATATACAGACACAACTCATGATCAGTTCTAACAAACTTCTGCATCTCTGTTAATTTCATGTTTCTAAGCTTTCTTATGCTCCAACTTCAATACAGTGAAGGTATTCTAACTCTTTAGGATTAATAAAAATTTGAGTTATTTCATGTGGGATTTTTTCTTTGCATGTGTGGATGCACAAGGTGAGATGTAGTGTCTCATTAATAGTATGGACACAAATTGTAACTTTAAATACTTTACATTAATTCAGATCCACTAAAATTAAGTTATAAACACTTATGTGTTTTATACTAACTTTGCTCTGCACCATAATATATAAAAAATATTGCATAACAAGTTTACATTTTATCAGTATTTCCATATTCATGCATAGAGCTAAGCAATGAAACATAGCTCTGGTAAAAGAGGTGTGTTTAGCTGGCTAGGTTACTAGTGAATTGACTATGAAAAACACAATCTCTTAAAATGCTGTGAGGAATCTAAGCTGATAAATTGAGGCATAAAGGTAAACAAGAAGACTCTATATCCATGGAAATGCTGAAAATCCCTTCTCATCTGCACCCCATTAGAGCTACTTATTTACAAGAACTTGCTAGTTCACTTCAGACTCTTTATTATCCATAAATATGTTTCTGCACATGCCTACATTTTTAAATAAAAATAGTATTTATTAAAGATTGAAAAACAATCTAATATTATCATTTAAAAATTCCCTGCAGATGAATGCTAGAAATATACCTTGAGCTGCTTTAAATCATAAAGCAGGTCGCATTTTTTTACCTGAAAAATCTCTTGCAAGCCTACAGTTGCGTTTTGGCTTTGTCTCAGGCTGTGGTAATCAGTGTCCTTGGAAATTAAAATATTTATGGATGTCTGTTTGATGAATAGCCATTGCCCTCATGCACCCAAGCACATCCGAACTCTACAGAGAATATGGTGGTTGCAGCTAAGATCAGGCTTCTCTTATAAAGGAGGCAAAATGTCAGAGTGTGTTCACAGTAAAGCTACCCTGTTTCCTGAGACAATTTAAGTCTATCTTTCACTGCCCTAGAGACAGTTTTAACTATCAAGCTAACATGTTGATATATATTTTTTCTGGTTAAAGTCCTTCTTTATGAGGCAATGAGTTGCTCTTGTATGCTGCTGAGATGCCACAACATCAGTCAGAGTTCAAAATATTCAGCATCTGACAACAGATACTCAGAAACTTCCCATCTGGGACAGAATTTCAGCTCCTGTTTACAGAAATGGCTGTGTGAGTAAAACCAAATTACTAGTCATACAAAACAAGCAATTTTCTTTCTGTGAAAAGTAGATACAAATAGGAACCGCATATAAAATATTACCCCTGAGTCTATATTCTCTGAGTAAAGCTGCTTGAATGACATAGGACCTAGATTGTGTGAAAGAGTTTATTTCTTAAGATGAGATTTAAAATTTCCATGGAGAACACAGGTAATCCAGTTACCTGATTCACAAGTATATTATTCATTTGATCAAACTACTGTAGGCTAAAGGATACACATAATAAATTTATAGACAGTCACACATCTTCATAGCTCACTGAGCTCCCATCTTTCCTTTCATATTCAATTCATCCTCTGAACCTATACATGTGCAGAATTGTCTTTCTTATTTTGAAATGTACCAAAGACTAGAGTTTTATACAACTGTGATAATTGTGGATTTGTGGCCTCTGTCACATTCCACAGAGTAGCTCCCAGTACAGAGGAAGCTTGGTAAATAATTTTAATAATTAGTGTATCCACAACAGACTTCATCTGGGACTCACTGAGCCTGCAGCACAGAAACATCTTTCCATTGCATAGTTAATACTCTAATACTCTACATTGTTGTTCACAGCATCTGAGGTCCCATTAAAGGCTTCTTAGAGCCATTACATTTTCCACATAAAGTTATACTATGTCTTGCCCTTCTGTTTTGAAGATAACCTTCCTAAAAGAGGCTCAAAATTCAATAAGATACGAAGTCCTGCTGAAATCAATGGAAGTAAGAAGTAAGTAAGTCATAATAGGCTTATTAACATTCCATTTAATCAATAAATGTTGATAAATATTTTTTAAAATACATAAAGGAAAAAAAAATCATTACAAATTTGAGTAAAAAAAGAAACCACAGAAAAAAATCCTTACATGTTAACAGAAGATTATAATGGCTGCTATCTGTCCAATCTGAAATGTAAGAGATGCAACTTTCCTCATTAATTCAACGGAGATATGCAGTCCTGCAGATGTGGGGAGAGTATGGGAGAATGAAGCTTAAAATTAGGCATTTCAGGCAGGAAAAGTTGTGAAAATTGAGACCTGAAAGTAAAAAAATTGTAAATAATGTAAAATGACAGCCAGTAAAAAAAGAAAGAGAATTTTGTGTAGAATTAGAAATTTTGAATTAGAAATATTATGCTGCATCTTAACTGAACCAGATACCCCATTTTCACACCATATCCTGACGACTTTAAGTATTCCAACAAAGCATTTCTAAACTCTAAGTGGCCCCTGGTACCCTCAATCCCAGCTATTCTGACTGGGGAAAACAGAGGGTAGGAATTGTAGCCCTTTCCTTAGTACCAGCTGGAGCAGCAAGCAAACACCTGCAAGGCAATAATGATCAATAGCTGCAAGAATGATCCACGTAGGTGAGGACTACTTTGAAATGCAGAGTAGCTTTCCTTCCCAACAGCCTTCAGTGAGGATATATATAAACCCAAAATTTGCTGTATGCTAGGAGGGCAGCTAGTCAGAAGGTCTGAATTATGCACTGGGACAAACCAAGGAGTTTCAGAAAATAACAAGGTATCAAATTTATCAGTTTGAAAATTTGACTATAACTTCCACTTACTAAATATAAAAAATGCAGTAGCATCAGACAATGGGTCTGATGCAATTGCCCAGGAAGTCAATGAGTGTCTTTCTTGTGGCTTCAGCAGAACTGGCATTTGTCCAACATCCTCACTATCGATTTTAATGCTATTCCTTCTTTCCCCTCCCTCACTTTTCACCTTCAACAGCTTTTCTTCTGTCCTGCACCTTCTTCTGCTGGCAAGAAGTATCATATTTATATGAGGCTCTAAATTCTTGGGATTTAATCCAATTATGATAACGTGCTAAATGGAAAGGTTCTGTTTTGGATAATTATTTAGTTATGACTTTATGACTGGGAAAAAATACTGAACAAGCATTTCAAAGTATAAATAAAATGCAGATATAAAATTATAATTTGAATAAAGGTATACAAATATTTCATGCATTAAAGTAAACCTCCAGTCTTTAAAACATTATGCCTGCTTCTGTGATTCAAAGAACACTGCAGGTAATTTCTTGAACAAACTTTAAGGCTGAGATTATTTCAACATATTGAATGCTTGAGTTAGTATCACATAAACCAATTTGGAAGATATCCAACCACTAGGTAACAAAGGAATTTGCTGGAAAACTGAAACTGTATGCCTTATAATTAACAAATATAAAATCCTTAAGAGGACAAAGATGAGTCATTCATAGTAAAAATAACCTATTCATTCTAAAGCAAATATTCTGGATGATAAATTCTTCACATACTACTGAAATACACAGGAAAAAATGTTGATATTTTCAGAACACAATCCATATTATATTTTAAATTAATTGTGCAGGTAACTTTTTAAAACTTAAAATAAATAGATGAAAGTTAGTTAGGTTGTCAAAGGGCCACGAGGGGAAGCTGTATGAGTTGTGGCTGTGGTCACTTGTTCTATTCAGCCTGGAGAAGAGACTGAGGGGAGACCTCATTGCAGTTACAACTTCCTCACTAGGGGAAGAAGAGGGGAAGACACTGATCTCTTCTCTGTGGTGATCACTGGCAGGCTCTGAGGGAATGCCCTGTGTCAAGGGAAGTTTAGGATATCAGAAAAAGGTTTTTCACCCAGAAGAGGCTGGGCACTGGAACAGCTCCCCAGGGAAGTGGTAACAGCACCAGATGGACAGAGTTCAAGCAGTGTTTGGCCAATGCTATCAGGCACATGGTGTGACTCTTGGGGAGGGTTCTTTTGGGGGCCAGGACTTGGACTTGATGATCCTTTAGTATTCCTTCCAACTCAGCATATTCTGTGATTCTCTAAGTCTTTGAAGAAAAAAGCCTTATTCAGGGAAAAAAAAAAAAAAAAAACAACAAGAAAAAAGCAAACCTTCTCATGGCTAAAGTTTCAAACCTTTTGAACACAGAATCAAATGGATTCTGAGCATACCCCTGTAGTAGCACAATATATATTAATTATTATAATTTAAGTCTCAATACATACAGTTTATCTGCCAGGGCAGTTTCTTGCAAAAATTTTTTACCATACATATGCATAAAAATCTATTTTTGGTTGTTTATCTTATTAAATATTCTACCTTTTATTAGTATGAGATATTAGGTTAGTAGAGAAATGCCTTCATTCTACCTAAATAATTGCTAGCATAACATTGGTAGAATATCTTAGCATGGATTTATTCCAGTTTAAGCTCAAGGAAAATTTATCTGTTATATTATTATTACACTCAATTCATCCATTAAAAGCCAAATTCTTACTAAGATATTTACAAAATACTTGTCCTACAAGTTAATGTATAGACATTATAAATTATGATAAATTATTTTTAATTATAAAAAATGTTCAATGTTCTAGCTCATTGGCTTACTTCAACAGCTGATTCTATTTCTTTTACTTTTCAATTTATTGGAAAAGTGAATTGATGATGAGATTAGGTTATGAACAATTTACTTCATAATAAAATCTTTATACTGCCCGAAGAAAAAAAATCAAGACCAAACTCTAATGTACATTGTAAATAATAATTTTATAGTACAAACTTCTTTAGCAGGTCTTGCTTATTTCAATCTCCTGATTATTTCTCAAGAATTTGAAATGTCTGAAAGAAAAAGTAACAAGAACAACAATAAAACCAAACAAGGAAACATGTCTAACAATATCAGAATTAAGAAATCTTTGAGAAATGTAGTAGATCTACAAACTAGCTATGAACAAAAGGAGACATTAAGGTGATTTAGGGACTGCAAATGATAAAAGATCACTTTTGGCAAGTTTCTGTGACAGAAGAAATTGAAGTGATATCTACCAGATATCAGTACAATTAAGCACATTGAGAAAAGCAGTAATGAATAGCTGTTTTTAAAAGACACACAAATGGTGAGGTTGGTGACTAACACAAATCTTGTTACTTCTATTTGCTTTGTTCTGTTCTAAACCATTTAACATCTCTTTAGTGTTCATTTCATCCAGTAATGCTAACTCTTCACAGTTTATGAGCCATGACCATAATCCATATTCTTCCTGCTAAGGAAGTTAAAACCTGTCTGCCAACAAATTATCTAACCCCACTTACACACATGCACACATTTGGGGCTTAGTTATCATTGCTCACTTAGGGTTTGAGTGACATTTCGTAAGCATGTGTTTACCAAGACTAATACTAATTTGAATTATCCCATCTACTTTATAATTCATAAAGTACTTTAACTGGTTGGAGATTTTAAGTGCCAGTGTGGATCGTTTTGTTTAATATGGATTTGATCTAAAATCCAATTAGAAAAAGCAGCAAGAGCATCTCTACAATAATTATGCCATTGTTTTCCATTCTTTATTAATATTTCAGTTTTAATCCATATCTATAATTTTAACTAGAAGTAAGTGACATAATCAGCAGAACTGGGAATATGTTCAAGGCCAGACTGAATGTACCCATATCTGTATTGCTAAATAAAGAGAGAGCCAGAGAGCAATATCAAAGATTGTACTTCTATATTACATAATTTTCATAATTTTTAGATCTCTCATCTGTGCATACTCCACCTGGATGTCTCAAGAGGTATCCTCAGGCAGAACTCAAGGTAGTCATTGTTCATGAACTGCTGTCAAATGGCATTATGAATATGACTGTATAGGGATTACTTCCTCTGTCCAAAACAGTATTCCAGCAACATCCTAAGGGTTTTGCACTCTCATGTTCTCTCTTGCAACATTCTTGTACAGGTAACAGCTACCCTAAAAGCCACTGAAGAACACCATTCATCATTATTTTAGAAGTTATGACCTATGACTAAAAGAAAAAAATACAGTCACAATTACCTCTGGACCACAGGCTCAGCCTCTAGGTCCAGCAGAGGTCCAGGAACACATGATCAATACCAAGTCTGTGAAAATTTTGTAGAAACAGATGGGTGTCAATAGTCTGACAGTAAGACACCTTGTACCCTAGGCTTTGGGGACAAGGAGCGTTCCCTGAATCACTATTGTTTGTCTTCACAATACTGTGAAACATCTACATCTGACTTGTGCTTGTAAGGTGCCCAACTGAGGCAGTCAGTTTATTTCTGTGGTGTTATTTCTATGAAGGGTTTAGTATACTATCCCAGTTTTCATTTGCATCTATCTTCCTTCCACATTGCAACACTGGACCCTGACATTAGTACTGCATATGCAACAGAAGGCAACAGAAATATAGGACCCAAACAAAACCAACAAAAGACATATCGAATCTACTTGGAAAATATGGATATATTTCATAATGTAAACCTGTTTTAACTTTATTGATACATCTGTTCATACAGTTTGGTCCATACTTTATTGGTATTACTGTCCGTATTTCTTGCACAGGGCCATTTACACTGCAAGCCACTTATAACAGGATTGGCTTTGGATAAGGTTCTCATTTGAGCAGAATCAAATGAACTAAAAAAAAAAAACAACCCAAACCCATGGCAGACTACGTTTTATTCTTCCAGAAACCAGGCAGTAGACCCAGTTGCTAGAGCAAGGGTTCACTATCCTCCCTCACGGTAAAAACTAGCCACTGCATCAGCTGGGGCTAAGGAAGAATTACTGCATTTGAGAGCAGAGATGCAGTACTTAGCAAATGCATTGAAATTTTCAAAACTGAATCAACAAAACAACCATGAATCACTCAAATTTACAACTTTGCATCACTAGGAAAAAATACAACAGTGAATCCAGCCACAGTTAGTCCTCTTTATTTGTATGGTCTTTCAATAAATCATGACAAGCCACCTGATGCCTTGGCCATTGTATTTATCATTTCATCTGACCACATTTTTTCATGAGGTACTGATTATTGTGGGTCATATGCATGACCATATTTTCCTAGGAAGGGAAAGTATAATTTAGCATCTTGGAATACTCAGATTATCATATTCATTAAAACTGGATGTGCAGAGCTGCATCCAGAAGATATTGTTGCTTGCAAACTTTTTCTTAGACACAACGATAAAACTGATTGATTACAGTTTATGATAGCAATAATCTCTGCAATACCATTAATTAGCACAGTTAATAACTAATTTGCTGGAGCTTTAACTGCCCTTGGCTTTCCCTCAAGCTGTTACAAACTGGTCATTAACTGCTGGTTACAATTGATTTCTCAGGGCTCTATTTAAAAGAAATTTTATTTCAATTCAGCACCCACAGAGTCTAATCTTGATCTGGTAAACAAAAAACATTCTTCACCTTAGCAACAGACCTCTTGTTCCTCATTCTCTTTGTATATCATTTCAGGGATACATAGGGATGTAAGCTTTGTGGTTCAGGGATAAAGCAAAAATGAAAGCTCTGCTATTCTTGATTACAAATTTTCAAGTGGTAGGGAAGCCCAAAAAGGAAGAGAACTCTATTGGCATCTGGTGGGAAAAAAACGAGACAAATTAAATGCTCCAGCAAGCCAACTTTCAGCTTATTTGTTTGCATATACTGTTTCTTTGCATTTGGAAACTGTTTCTTCTAATACTCTAATGTAAAGAGTAATTTCTGATGGTAACACTGTACAGGGATAATTGCCATTCAAATGTGTGCAAATAGAGTGGACATTTTACCTAAGAAAATAGATTTCTGTAACCGAGTCCAAAACCTACTGCCATTATTAAAAAAAAAAAAAAAAAAAAAAAATAAAGTTCTACATGGCAATGAGTTTAAGAGGTATTTTTAACTTGAGAAAAAATGGTTCACTGAAGAATAATTTGTATTTTACAATACCATTGTTTTGTAGTGATTTTGGTTTTCTTGGTAAGAATTTATAAACAATAGGAATAGCTAGTAAAGCTGCTAGCAGAGCAAGGCTGGAAGGAAAATGATGAGCAGGTAACATTACAAGGAGCAGTGAGGGATTGTCACGATGAACAATGCAGGTCACATCACCATAAGGTCAGCAGTAGGGCTTTGCTAACCAGCAAGACTGAGCAATCCCAACTGTGAGGTGTATGTTGCTGTGAAAGCGGAGAAAGATATAGTTCACTTAGGAATTGCCTTATAATAAGAGACGCCCCTGATAAATATAGCAGTTGGGAGCTGTATGCTATCCTGCTTTTACTCTTTCTTACATTTTCCTTTTATCCCTTAAATAACATATTCTTTGTTAAGTCAAACACTTTACATATGTGAATGAGGAAAAAATAAGAGCTGACTATTCACCAGAAAGTATGTTTTCCAGGGTTAATATATAAGGTTTTAGCCTGTAAAAGAAAAATTGAGATTAGCTTGCCTATTTGATTCCAGATAAGGTCTGATTGAAGGATTATAGGGAATTCAAGTCTGTAATGACCATTCTACTTGAAAGAAGTTACCCTATGTCATTGTTTTCTTTGCATCTTTCTATTATACCATCTTTCTCTCCAGCATCTTTGCATCAATTTTTCCTTCTAATTTATTGGCTCCCTTAAAGTGTTAAAATGTTGCTTTCCTCCTCCACTGAAATTAAAATGATTACCTTTCCACCCATGCCTTAATTTTTCAAAACAAGTTCTTGGACAACTGATTCCATATACCTCTGGCTGTACATGGGCTTCCCTGTGAGCAGCAACAAAGCCACCTCACTGTCATTCTTTACACCTTTAATTGAACCTTAATCTGTGGCCTAAATGAAGTGGGATAAAAATTGTGTAGTGAGAGACTCTGACTACATCTTTAAGCAATAACCAGATTTATCTCATGTTTTCTTGGTCCCTTTCCTCTCAGTGATCTCTTGGGATCTTTATGCATCAGTCACACATTTTTAAAGTGGGAACGGACTGTTCCATATTTGTTTAGCTGGTGACAGAATAGGACCCTGAGTCATGAATGGAGTTTCTTGGTAAACCTGAAGAACAGAATTACAGAAATAATGAAAAAATCTTCCACCTGCAAGAAATGGTTCAGACAAGAGAATCATGGAAAGGAAGACCACCATTCTGAAGTGAAACATATAACTCCATGCAAATGGTTCCATTATACATTGGTATTGTACAGGTTTTGGTTTTGGTTTTTCCCATTCAATTCCATGACAGAAAACATTCTACAGCTAACAAAAAAAAAAAAAAAAATCCAAACAAACAAAAAAAAAAAAAAGAAGATTAAACAGCAAACATAAGAATTCAAGTTTTTCATGTTCTACAATAAGAATGATATTATGAAAATGAAATTGACATGAAATAAAGTAGGAACTAAGCAAAGTAATTGTTTTCTTTGATAGACCAGATTGCCAAAATTTCATTTAGATTTCTTTCCTTTTTATATTAAAAAAAATCTCATCAAGAAAAATTTCTACTGTGATATAAGTACTCTGCAGGATATCTATTTTTACAAGTCTCTGTGTACATGGACAAAAGATTTAAAATTCAATCCTTTCAGAATTAAAAATCTGCATTTGTTGACTAGTGGATTGACATACACATATAGACCAGACTGAACTGATTGACAATACCACCATGTATGGAAGACTTGTCTCAAGGAGAGCACATTGATATTAGCTCTTGTTTATTTGAGCTCCAATTCAAGACTTACAGTATTCAGCTAGCTCTGTCAATGTCTTGTCACTCACTCTTCAGTGTAAAATACCTCTCCTGTTCTTGTTCTCCCAGCCAATACTCTGGTCTATTTATTTGTTATCTATTGCCTTGACAGCTCCAGCCTCCTCCCATACAGCTTCTTACCATCCTTTGTCCATTTTTTCAAAGTATAAAAGTTTTATAAATCACTCTTTTCTGGAAAATTAACATTAACTTGATGTCCTCTTAATTCTTCATCACCATCTTAATCACATTTATGTATAGTCAGATTCTCCATAATATTACTTCATGTCTGATTACTAATTCTTTTCTTAAATAAATTCTGAATGTTCACCTGTTCTTCACCTTCTGAATGCTTCTGAATCCTTTATTCCTTTCAGACAATTTTATTCTGTTGATTTTTTACTTTAGTATGAAATAATTTTCTACTTCCCATCCACTAAGCAAAGCCTTTCTTTCTTCTCTTGCACACTTTTTGCTAAAAAAACAGAAAGACAGATCATGCCTTCATTTGAAATATGACAGTCTTCCTTGTCTTCTTTTATGTACAAATAGAGATCTTGGGTCAATTTGGGCAAGTTTCTTAGGATCAGTTCCAAAGATCACAAGCAAATATTCACTTAGGACCTGACAGGTGGTACAGTGGAAACGAAAATCTGAGTACCCTAAAGAGTGGATCAGTAGCTTTAAATTAAATCTATACTACCATATTGAATTTTTCCAGAACCAATAGCTGGCATTGAGGCTGTCAAGCATTAAATATCCTTGTGTGTATATGCCCCTATCACTGAATTCTTTCATCTTCCAAAATAATAAAACAGATCCAAAATGATAATTAAGGATGCCTGTAACATGCCATAACTCCTGAACCATACTCAGAAATTATTTGGGAGAGTGCTAGTTGACTCAAGACAAATTGTCAAGGCTCAGTATAAAATTATAAAATCAAATTAAATAGATGTTGAAGTTCCAGAGCATATATGCATTTCCTATAACTGTTTAATTTATTAATATAAACATAGAAAAAGATATCTCGGCATATGATGTTTCCAACACATTCTCTACAGTGGCCAACTTGAAATGCTAAACACAGGCTGAATCTTGGAACCTATTTAATGGTTTTATCTTCAAATATGCCTCTTTTTTTTTTTTTTAATTTATGCCTTCAAAGACCCTTTGCTGGAAGGGACACAAATCTCTTTTTTAAACTGCACCATATTATCCAGCTACCTGATGAAGATGTCCTCTTTTTTGAAAATAAACCATTAAAGCAGAAAGGAAGAACATTACTATGAATAAAGCATACAAAGGTGATCTGAACTCTATCACCCACTTTAAATACTATTATATTAAATACTATTATATTACACTAAAGACACATTTCTAGTAATACTCAGATCATGATAATTTACCAGATTAATGAAGTACACTATTTTGTGCACATTTTCTCACCAAAAGAATCTTCTGAGTTGAAATATGATTTCAGTAACAGAGCTAGTCAGTGATCTTATGCAGAAGAAATGTATATCCTCAAGGTTAATGTCTTTTGAATGGAAGTGGGAAATTAAGATTTTAACTTCCTACTTTCAGGAAGGATCATGAAACTAAACCTTCATCATCCATGTCTCAATCAGCATTCTAGCATCTGGACATCTGCATAAATTTGGAGATTGCTATGCATTTTCAGAGTGTGTCTGTCAGGCATCTTTGAGAGTGCCAACTCTAACATCTGCCTCAGGGAACAGAGCCAAATAAAGAATAATTTCTCAGTCTCAACTGGATTTACGTTTATGTATCACAATACTCCATAAGGCAGAAGAACGCCTTGGCAAGGTTAGGAGCATAATTCTGTGTTTATGTAATTTTACAGTTAAAAAGATAAGCTTCACCAGGGAAAATCAACAGTAAATGAGGTCTTTCTTTCCTCCAGGTATTATTTGTCATTCTGAATTTTTTTTTAATATGTCAAATCACTGCAAAAATAGCTAGAATCTACCTCACATGATTAGGATTTTTTTTCCTATTGCACCATTTTTATCACTAATGTGTTGATTATGAGAATAAAGCCTTAAGTTCTGCTTTACAGTTCAAGTCGTGCTCCATTTTAATTTTTATATTACTTGCATTTTTCTTCTATTAGAGACATAGTGTGATTACCTTGGACTTTTAGTCTGTGATGTAGAAATAACGGATAAGTAATACTTTAGAGTCAATTTTTCAAATAACCAGGAGAAATTTTAATTCTGTTGCTGGGGAAACCATTAACTTTTCATTTCCTGGTGTTATTTCTAGTCAAAAGAATTCCAAGCCTCTTCACTTCCACTCCTTCCTACCTCTAAAAATAATGTTCTTTATCAAGATTCTAAGAGTCAAGGTTTTCAGGTGCCAGGAGATAAAACTTCAACTCAAGTGAAAGGCAGAAAGAGCTAGAAGTTAAGCATCAGGCATCAAGAAAGCAATCAGCAGGTGTCAGACAGAATCAGTCAGCATGCAGTTTGATAGAAAGATCTAAAAAGATGGAGTTAGTCCTTATGAAAGGCATCTCAATTTTGGTATATTTTTGAATTTAATTTTAGCCTTATTTCCTGGTCAAACTAGGATTGCATTAAGTTTGTGTGTGACTGCACTATGTCAGAGTGTTTGTTATCCTCAAATGCTTCTGAAGAAAATTAATTTCAACTCTGTTTGACAAAAGGTCAGTAATGTCAGATATGCTGATTTCCTCAAGCTTCATGGTAAAGGGTAACCAAGTAGAAGAGAAAAGCCTGTAAGTGTTCCTGTTCTCAGAGTCGAAATGTGAGTTCAACAGTGCTTGAAGCAAATCACAGAAAATGTTGTACAGAGATATCACAGAAAACAAAACTACTAGAAGACTTTTAAAATTTCTCCCACATTTAACTAGTTGCCAGAACTGCACTAGTAAATTTATCAGAATCACAATAGGAGCTCTAGCACTCATGCCTTGGTATCTATGATATTTAATTGTTAACATGTGTTATTGCATAGTTTTGACTTCAGACAGTTTGTTAGACTTTTCTTCATGTATAGTTTCTTGGGTAGCGCAGTCTAGCAACCATTCCAAATATGTACTGTGGCATCTGAGGGTGGAAGAATTTTGCAAGTGAGTGAAACTATGCCAAATCAACCACCCAGGCAGAACTTGAGAAAAGTTGCTAGTTCTGCTTAGCTTTCTAGCATGTATATACAACCCCAAAATTGCAGACTTTCGTTTCTTGACACACTTTAAGAAGTCAGTGTTCAGCTGCTAAGCACTTTGAGAACTTCCAAAACACTTCTTGAGGGCAGAGAGCTTCTTAATTTGTTGCTTTACACTTGTGTTTTCTTTGAAATCATGTGCCAACCTATTCAAATATTGGCGTATATGGACAGAATTGGATTCGATTGTTTTCCCCCAGAAGAGCTTCCTCACCAGCAGATTATAGTTCTCACTACACTATGTGTTCAGTGTCTTCTTAATCTTCTGCTGAAGTTGTGCAGAAACAAATGCAAGATTCACTGAAGTAGAGAAAAAAACACAATTTTGCATGCAAGCAAATAGGATGTCATCTGAAAAAGGGAAGAAAAAAATAAAATAGCTGTTTCAGAAATGGTCAAATTTTCTGCTAGTGTCTATATAAGTAAATTATAGAATGGCAATTTAGAACATGCATAACAGATCAAGACTTTTCTTTTCCCAGCAAGATTTTCCAATGACTCCCTAGTCAGATAAAGCAGATATAGCCAGATGGTTAACCTATTCCCATATGGAATGTGATTTTAAATAAGTTTAAGTGAGGAAAAGAAATTAATTTGGCCCTTCTTCCAGCTGGGCAGCTCTTTTAACTCTCTCATTCTTACAGAAATGAGAACACTTTCTTCCAGCTTAGTTTAATGAAAATAACATCAGAAATATCTTTCTTTGCAGTCAACTTCTGTCACTATGCTAAGCTAACGGTGAAAAATATTTTTATATATAACTTAGAAATATTTTGGAAGAGAAATTCCTTGCTTTGCGTTTTGATTGAACTGAGTTACGAAGTAATCTCTGAACTGCCGAGCTTTAATAAAACTGCCACAGTTCTAGGCATGCACAAAAGAATAAGAGTTTAAGAATTTAAAAATAAAGAGAACCTGAGTGTCTATAATATAGGCAGGCAAAGAGTTAGAGGAAAATTAAATACTAATTTTTAGAACCACAATTTTTATACTCAGTTTGTAATTTTCACTCTGTTCTCATTGTAAGTTACAGAATTTGGGGGAGGGGTTTTGGGTTTTTTTGAAATTAATCTGACAAATTAAACTGTATTTCTGGCTGATGCAGCTGAGTGTTGCCATTATGATTGATGAATTTCAAGTCAAAGTCATTTTTCCTCCACCCCAGTTCAAACAGATATTTAAAGCCACCTGTAGATTTTAAGGTTTAGTTGAAAGAGCTGTTGCAGACATCTGTGCCTAATTAATGCTGAATAAAAGTCTGAAATATTGTTCAGTTCATTACATTTGAAATTTACAGAAAATGAGCCATTGCATTGCAAACTACTTGGGTGTCAGCTTCAGAAACTCCATCACATCATTCTTTGTGGTGGCAAGATCTGCAGTTCTTAACAAGACAGAATTAAAATACTCTGCTGAAGATCATCCTGTTTCTCTGGTGAGATATATACAAATTTCCTAAAGATATGAGCTTTTTTCTCATATTACTGGCTTTTCACAGTTTCATATAAGATTTATCAGTAAACCTAGGAATAATGTCTTTGCTAGCATTTTGAGTCTATATAAAAATAGACTGGGTACATTAAGAAAATAAGATGTAATTGCATCCTGAATTGAGAAGCAATGGAAAGAATGACAGTATAACTACAGTGTTGAGAGGGAGGGTCTGGCAGATTGGAATGCCATTGGAAAGACACCAAGAAGAGACTTGATGAAAGTCCTATCTTTTGTGTAGTCCTAGCAATTACCAAAAAATGCTGAGGTGAGCTGAATGAGAAGGTTCTACGTCATTCAAGGAGAATATAGTATGATTGCTCAGCCATCCCTTACAAGAGGTAGAGGTGAAATGGTGTGTATCAGAAAGTCATAAAGATTGATGGCATCTGCTGCTTCCAAATGTATCTATCTGCATGCAAACCACTTGTAGCATGAACTGACGGAAAACAAAGTCTGTTTGCCCAGGGAAGGTGCTTTAGTAGGCTTAATTTCCATAGGTCATTTACCCAACTGAGGCAATAATGTCCCAGAGAAATCACCTCGGTCATGATAAGAATTCAAAGCCACAAAACTAAATAAAAAGAGATTATTAGCAACATTGCAGTAAGCAAACAGTAGAGTCTTAAATGATCAATACTTGACAAGAGGCATGTCACAAACTTCATGTATAGGTCAGGCACACTCAAAGTTTTTCAAGTAAATCGACTGACTTTTGGACAAGGCACAAATAATGTCACTTTTTATCTCTCAGTTGATATTTTTCTCACAGAGTAAAAAAAAAAAAAAAAAAAATCACCACCCTCAGACATCTGATCGAAAAGATAGTCACTCCTGACACAAGTTTAAGGGGAAAAAACTGCAATCAAGTGGAAATTTTTGTCACTACCTTAATCTCTGATTTGTAGAAGGTTGTGCTTTGGGATATTTGGTATGTCTGAGAATTGCCACCAAAGAGCCCTTCTGTTCTTTAATCGCTGCACTAAATCTTAACAAACGTGAGCATGAAAACTATTGTGCTGTACTTGTGAGGCATATATCAAAGTTATATTTTTAAAGCTTGGAAAGGCAGTTGAATCATGCATGCTCTTTATGGAGCTCTGATCAGGCTGATAAAGGCAGTTCAGCTTCAATAAACGCTTTTTAAGTGAATGTTTTGGAAAGCGAATAGGAAATTCAAAGCTCAAACTGTTGCCTAACTGCTCCCATAGCACTTTGATCACTTCGCTGCTGACATTTTGTTAAAAATGTCTTGTTTTTATTAAAATATTGGGATCTAGGGATTTAGAATTTTAAGTGTAGTCACTGAAAAAAATAATATACAGTAAAACGGAGTGACATAACTTATTAAGTGCTTTGTACACATTTCTTAAAAAAGAAAACTTTTTCCCTGTGGGGTCAAACACAGCTTTGCACTTCTCTGAAAAAAAGTTCATATTGTTAAAGCAAGACGAGTGCAGAAGATAAATCAAACAGCAGTTCTTTGCCTGAGGCAACACCTCCCTCAAGTTATAAGACTTTGCTATGAAAAAATGTAGACATCCAATAATTTAAAAATTAATAACATATAAAAAAACATCATAAATGGAGAGTGTGAATTCTCTGCGTCATGCTTCTATTAAATATTTATGTCAGATTACTTTCTGTTGAAGGACATCAAGGACAAGCTGTCATAATTACCTTACTTTTCTCATTACACAGAATACATCTTTCTTTCTTTCTTTTTTTCTTTCTCTTTCTTTCTTTCTTCTTTCTTTCTTTCTTTCTTTCTTTCTTTCTTTCTTTCTTTCTTTCTTTCTTTCTTTCTTTCTTTCTTTCTTTCTTTCTTTCTTCAGCAGTTCCTTTTTTCTCAGGTTTTAGAACTTTTATAAAAATAGCTGATTTTTACAAGGTGAATTGCAATGTATGACCAAAGTAGGAATTAAATCTTCATTCCATACCAGACATGTTGGAACTTCAATATGATCTGGAGTCAGAGGCAGCCAAATGGTATGCCACAATTGATATAACTAATGCATTTTTCTCAATCCCTCTCGAAGCAATGTGCAGGACAGTTTGCTTTCACTTGGAAGGGGTGTCCAGTCTACCTTGAATCAACTGCCCCAGGGATGAAAACCTGCCAGGGATGAGCTCCAGTGTCTGCCACGGGCTGATCCAGACTGCATGGAGTGAATTTCCAAAACACCTGCAATATCCTGATGATATATTTATCTAGGAAAATACAACAGAAGTTGTTGAGAAAGGGAAGAAAATAGCCCAAATTCTACTGAAAGCTGGTTTTGCCATAATGCAAAGTGAGTTGAAGGAACCTGCACAGGAGACCCAGTTTTTGGGAATAAAATGGCAGGATGGACACCATCATGTGCCTATTGAGGTGGTTAACAACCCATTTGGACAGGATCACCCATGCAAAATGTGCTCTACTCTGGAGCTGGGGAACATGTTCTCACACGGAAAATCTGGCAAAGAACATCAGAAGAAAACCCAGGGTCAACCTAGGTTTTGGAGCCAGGGCAATCAAGGATCAGAAGCCCACTACACTCCAACAAAAAAAAAAAAAAAAAAAAAAAAAAAAAAAGAGATTTTAACAGAGTATGAGGGGGTTTGATCTGCCTCAGAAGTTGCTGGGACAGAAGCATGTCTCCTCTTGGCACTGTGATTGCCCATATCATACTGGGTGTTCAGAGGAAGCATCCCCTCAACACATCACGTGACCAGTGCTACACAGAATCAGGGGTAGCACTGATTATACAATGAGTCCAAATGGGAAAATCCAGTTTACCAAGAATTCTGGAAGAGATTATGGACTGGCCAAAAGGCTGAGATTTTGAAGCATTGCCAGAGAAGGTGACTCAGATGAGATAAGGATACCAAGACTGAACTAGCTCAGGTAGACCTAGACTGGGAGTGAAAGGCTGAGCTATTTATAGCCAAATGGGCCCATGTAAGATCAGGACATCTAGGAAGGGATGCAACACAGGGGCTTGTGATTGAGGGACAGAGGCTATCACACAGGTTATCCACCAATGTGAAACATGTGCTGCCATCAAGCTAGCCACATGAGTGAAATCTCCTTGGAATACAGGGTGGCTGGGTTTCCTATATGGTAAGGCCTGGCAAACTGACTACCTTGGACCACTGCCATGAACATACCAAGGTGAAAAAGCTACATACTCACCATGGTAAAAGCAACAAGTGGTTGGCTGGAAACTTACCCTTTTAACCACACCACTGCTCAAAACACCATCTTAGGCCTTGAAAGACACATTTTGTGGCAACAGGGTACCCCGAGAAGAATTGAATCTGACAATGAGACTCATTTTTTAAATTATCTTCTAAACTCTTGGGCAAAGAAATATGGCATTGAATGGCTATATATCACCTGTGTGATATTACAATCCTCATTACCCACAAGCTTCTGGAAAGACTAAGAGGTATAGTGGACTACTGAAGGCTATGTTAAGAATGTTAGGTAATGGGACATGGAAGTATTGGGGTGTAAATTTAGCAGAAGCTACTTGGCTGTTGAATCACGGAGGATCTGCTAACCACCCTGGTCCTGCCCAAATTAAACTCCTAAACACTGTGGGAGGAGATAAGGTACTACACATGGGGAAATGGCTAGGGAAGTCTGTGTGGATTTCTCCTCCCATGAGAAAAGGAAAACTCATTTGCAGGATTGTATTTGCCCAAGGACCAGGGTCCACTTTATGGGTAATGCAGAAGGACAGGGAGACCTGGTGTGTAACTCTAGGTTTAACCTTGGGGGGAAATAATCTGTAATGTACATTACAAGAAGTAAAGTAGCAGGAATGATGTGAACTGATGAAAAATTAATTTTAGGCCCAAGTCAAGGATCTAGAGGGGTGGAGGAAACCCATAAAATGAGAAAATAATATCTATTTGTGAAAGGACAGGGGATAGTAGTTAAGGAAAATGTATAAAGTCTGTACAAATCTGTATGTTGGAGATAGAGATGGTTTAAGGATGTAGTTTAAGTTGTTTGCGTTAATAAGAAGATATTTCACTAATGGTAAAAAATGCAATAGAACAGTTAGAAGATACATAAATTATGTGGCATCTGAGTATGATGCAAATAGCGTGGAATAAGGGTTGGAGATTATACTCAGGAGACAGAGTTTGTTTTCCCACAGCAGACCTCACAGTGCTGTTCTTTGCATTGCTAGCAGGAAAGGTCTTGATAACACACCAGTTTTGGCTCCGGCTGAGCAGCACTGGCACAGCATTTCAACATTCACCCCTGTCATGGTTTGACACTGGCGCAATGCCAGCACCCCCATGAAAAATACACCTTCCTAAATAATTGCTGTGAGATGTGATCAGGAACAGAGCAGAGCAGGCCCAAGCTTAATAACAAAGAAAAGAACTTTATTAAACTACTACTACTAGGAAAACTACAAACACTAAATCCTGGATGAAGACTTCCCAAAACACCCCTCCTCCTCCCACCTAATTTCCAAACAAACCCAACAGTGAGACACCACCCGGATCCTGATCAAGTTGCCACCCTTCAGATAATCAAATACTCAGTCCTTCAAGGGAGACAGGAGTCTCTCCTGTGCCACAGACCCCCCAGGAAACACAATTGCCACCCTTGTGTTTCCATGTCACACATGGCAGCCGCCCAGAGAACATCTGCCATGGTGACACTCTCCTTTCATTGTCACAGTGCTCTCACCACCGTGCATGGACAGACTGCTCATAGGGCTCCTTTAAGGATGCTTTGCCAAGGACCAAGAAAAACAACAGTTCAGTATCTCATCTCGAGACTAGAGTCCCCCCCATTTCCCCCTGGGGCCGAGGGTCCAAGAACAGAGATCTTCTTCTTCTCTTCTTCTTTTCTGAGGACAGACGGCCTCTCTACACCCTCTTCAACTTTCCTCTGTTCTCTCCTTCTTCTGTTGGTAGTCACTGAAACAGGTCTCTTGGCCTACCAATGCATCCCCCTAAGTGCAGCCTCTGTCAGGAGAATTTGGTTCAGTCTATGGCTAACAAGAAAAGTCCAGCCACAAGCCACTCCATCATCTCCTTCCAACTCAACAATTTCCTCTTCCATCATCTCGGATCCCAGACTGTCTCTCTTCTACTTCAAATCAAGGAGGATTCCCAAGCCGATTCCCAAGGCCAAGGCTGGGCACCTTCCCCACCCTCCTTCTCCTCCACGCCAGCAAAATTACAGGTGCCGTCCGGACCCTCTGTCTCTTCCCTCTGGGGGGAGGGAATGACAAAGACATCTCCGCTTCTCTCCACCCTTCCGTCCACAGGAGCTGGCTCGGTTCCAGTCCTGCAGCCCCCTCAGCTCACCTCGACCAGGCTGCATGGCTTTCCCTCCCCCACCCAGCCCTATGGCTGGGCAGGGGAGGTCTGCACTGCACTCTCACCGGAACCAAAGAGAGTGAGCTCGTGGGAGTTCCTGCTTTTAACCCCCTGTGTTCTCAGAGGTGTATCCATACCTTCAGTGGTCACTCTAGGTGCCAATATCCAAACTTGACCATTGATTGGTTTGACCTAACTTCCTGAAAGAATTTACTTCCATGTCAAACCACAACAACCCCACATCAAGATGAGGGCATGGGCAAAATCCTGGAAGGGGACCCACCTCAGCCAGCTGACCCAAATTGAACAAAGGGGTATTGCATGCCACATGACGTCAGCTCAGATATAAAGCTAAGAGAAGGAGGAAAAATGGGGTACATTAATTTTTTACAGTGTTTGCCTTCCAAAGCAATCGCTATGTGTGCTGAAGCCCTGCTTCTTGGAAATGCCTTGCTGATGGCAAGAAGAGAGTAAACTTTTATTTTTTGGCTTTGCTTATGAACATACAAATTTTCTCTTTTGTTTTAGTAAACCACCTTACCTTAACCTATGAGTTGTTTTCCATCTTGTTTTGTCTCCCCTATCCAGCTGGAAAGGGAAATAGTAGAGTAGCTCAGTGGTCACCTGGCATCCAGCCAAGATCACACCTCTATGCTAAAATTACTCAGAATCTAATATTTAAATGGCATCAAACATAAAACATACAATGGGTTATGAAATCAAAATGCTTTAGTGATTAGTGCTTAGTAAGTGTGGCTTATTAAATACATTGCTATCCATCAGGCAGTAAAAATTGCTATTTTTTTATCTTACAGTACTATTTGTTAGGATGCTGAAGCACAAGAGAATCCTACTGTTGGAAAGGAGAGCAGATTTTATGAGAAGAAAGACCAAAAAAATACTAAAGAATTGACAATTCATAGTGGATTGACATGAATGATTTTCTTTCCTGGAATGAAATGTAATACAGGGGAAGATATTGAGATTCTATAGATCTCTGCTAATGTAGCTTCATTATCTTGCATTCATGAATCTTATTAGAGATGGAAAAGATTCAAGGAAGAGATGTTTATCTTCAAAATGTATCAAATTTCCAAGAAGTTTCATGGGAGTAAAATGAATTTTCATTTTGAGACTGTATGTCCAGGAAGAGGTCAGTATTCCCTTAAATAAATAAATAAATACATTAAAAAATAGGTGGATAAATACATCCTTCCATGGATGTCATCCTTCTATCACATCTGTGTTTTGCTTTGAGAAATTATTTGTTGTGACTTCTGTTTATTGATTCCTTAGCATATACTTTTAATTGTATTCACCTAATTAAGTTGATTTTCCTTCTTTTCAATATTAGTGATTATCTTGATTTATCCAATGTTATGAGCTAGCAATTTATTTCTTACATATACCTCATGATTCACTGAAGTATACAAAAAAATTAAAAAACCAATGAAATTAAAATCTCCTATTAAGAATATAAAATTTTATACCACCAGTGCTTTGAGTTTTCTGCTTTCTTTTCTGTCTTTCCATGCAATTCCCTTCATCCTTTTCACATTGATGAACAATTCTTAATCCTTGTTTTACAGAAACACCCTAAAGGAGCACAAGAAATTAATGTTTTGTTCATTATGATAAATAGATCATTTTGTTCCTTTGGTTTAGACAATATATTACATTTAAATGTCCTATGCAGATGCATATTATTTATTTTCATAGACAAATTTTGAAAAAGATTCTTAGAGTGTAAATTCAACACTTAAACATTACTTTGCTTCAGCATATCTTCAGTATTCCTCTTCCAGCATAAAACCAAGTTTAGCCTAGTGGCCTCCTTCCACATAAATACTCTCCACATCCCACATTTTGCATACTCTGCCATGGGTTGCACATCTGCAAACATAACAGCTAATGTTACCAGATAGGTGGAGCTATGATTCTGTGTATCAAAGGGCAGAATTCAGCCATATAAGCTGACAGTAAAAACCTCTTCACATTTTATTCTGAAAAGCAACTGGCATTTTTTCCCCTCTATGCTCTGAGGGAGCTCACAGAATAATAGGTGAAACGTCAAGAATAATTAAGAAAAATGATGGTGTTATATAGCAGCACAAGAAATTCATCTTTTCTGCTGTGATCTTCCTGCCCACCTTCCTTTCTGCTTTTAAATGTCATCTCTGTTCTCAAATTATTTAGGATAGGCCTTGAGAGAGGATAGAATATTTTTTAGGTAATTTAACACACTCTTTGGGTTGAATTCCTGATGTCTATTTTTCTTCATATCCCTCCAGATAAAAAAAGGTTTCTTTTAATTCCTTTTCTGTGTTCAAGTGTGATAAAATTAACTGGAGTAATTTATTTATTATTAATAATTAAGTAGGAGTGAGATCAAGACCTTTTTTTTTCCTCAGCTCCTGAAAATAGTTTAATATATTTTATTTTACCATCACTCCACTGTCTCTTTGTTCCCAAGTAAATACCCTGAGAAAACGCTTTCGTGCTCCTTGGAAATAAGGTGTCCAGAACACACTAGAGTAATGTTATTTTGAAAGACTTCAGAATTCAGGCTTGCTTCAGATTTACACCAGAAATTTGTTGCAATGTATTTAACAATAACTACCACATATCCTCCTTTCTACTGATAGGGAGCAGGATTTCAGTCTTTATTTTGCAGAATTATAAAACAGATTAAATTTTCTTTGTGCATTTTTTAGAAACTATTTTATTCAGTATAAAACCTTGATCCAAAAATGTATTGCCGTTTCACTGTGGAACTTAAGTATTTGGAGAAGAAAATTAAGAGACCAGATAGCAGGAGAAATTGAACGTGAATATCAAATAACTGTAGATATTCTACATATGGATAGAGATCACACAGACAAATTATGTAAAACTAAAAATGTAAAATATTTCTTGCTTAATATTATACAATCGATTACTGGGACTAAAAGCTTTTCCTTTTTTTTTATTTTTCCTTGAAGATTTTTCTCACCTGTGATTCCTGCAGAATCCTTGAACAACCCTCTTACTTTTTCTGTAGTCTCACCTTTGTTACCTTTCATGATGCTATCCTATGCAGTTTTGTCAGTGCTCTTTCCCAGAGTTTTGGCAATTTTCCTGGATGCGTGAGCCAAGATTATGCCATTTTGTTGCATTAAAATTAGGCTTTGGATCAAAGAAACTTGATGCTCTAGGAGGTTTAAGAGCACTTCAGACTATTTTGACAAGAGACTCAATTCTATTGCCTAACTATCACTGCTTAACATCATTTGAGATATCCTGAGGTATGAAATACAACTTCATGGGACAGATGTGTTATACTAGATGTATAATAAAGCTAGTGTAGCCAGCAGGACCAGGGCAGTGATTGTTCCTCTGTACTGGGCACTGTTGAGGCCACACCTCGAGTGCTGCATCCAGGTTTGGGGCCCTCACTGCAAGGAAGGCATTGAGGTGCTGGAGCGCGACCAGAGAAGGGCAACAGAGCTGGTGAAAGTCTAGAGATTTAGTCCTATGAGGAGTGGCTGAGGGAGCTGGGTCTCTTTAGCCTGGAGGAAAGGAGGCTGGGAGGAGACCTTATCGCTCACTACCACTGCCTGAAAGGAGGCTATAGACAGGTTATGGTTAGACTCTTCTCCTAGGGAACTAGTGACAAGACAAGAGGACATAGCCAAAAGCTGCATCACAGGAAGTTCAGTTTGGACATCAGGAAGAATTTTTTCACAAAAAGGGTTGTCAAATACTGGAATGGACTACACAGGGAGGTGGTGGATACACCATCCATGTAGGTGTTCAAAGAAAGACTGACTTTTTTTTTAATCTTCAAGCCTTGTGAAATTTTGAATTCAACAAATAAAGCAAATATAAATGATAAATGTAGAAAAATAGATAATTGTCCTTCAGTTACTGGAAGACTTTATTTGCAGGCAATAAACATGGGTCTTGTTTTGAGAAGAAAATATGAGGGAAGTTGGAGGTTTACTTCTGACTTCTGCTTCATTTTGTTATTGCTGAAACCAGATAGGAGAACAAATTTCCTCCACCAAAAGCTTTGAAGAATCTTCTTATTTATAACATAAACTGACCAGAAATGTTACATACGGTTTAGTTGGACTAGAGGAGGTAGAATTGTAACTTTTGGAATTATTTCTATTTATACAAAGAAGTAATTATTTTCACAACAGCTGTGTCAGGTAGATCAATCAATGTAATAATATTTTCTGTCTCTCAACCATGAAATTTTAGCAGGACATTGTGTAAATGACCTCTAGTCACATATTGTTCAGCCTTTTTTACCAACTCAGACAACCAGCCCGAGATTTGTCTCACCTAAATTGACTTATCTGAAGTTGGACATTCAGTCTAACACTGATGTCTAAAATGCCTCAGTAGAAAATAGGAAAAAAAATCCAAGAAATGGAAAGACACTTCCTGTCAGAAAGTAATGTCAACATGAAAAGGCAATACTTTATTACAGTGAGAGGAAAGCTAAATGAGTTATTTAGACTAGCCTCTTGCTTATTTTGGTTGACTTACGTTTTATGAACTTTTCCCCACTTGACCCTCTAACACTGGGTTCTGAAAAGCAGGTTAACTACTCTGTACTCTTAGTATATCTATTTTATACATCTCCTTGAGTCAAATGTCCTAAATTACATTAACAGCTGGGGAGAGAAACAGATCAAGAAACAGATCTCATACATTTAATCATGAGTAAAATTGTCCTCAAACAGCTGCTGGGTTATGTTCTCACATTTTTATGTTCTATAGCCATACTATCAGCCATTTTGTTTTAATTTTTAGATAAATCAGAATAGTGGCAAGTTAGGCCTAATTAACAAGGCAAGTCATCTCTAGTAAAATTCCCTATCTTTCCACTTACCAAGATAAATGTACCAAGAGGTAATGTACTAATGATAACACTTGCCCAGATAATAATGTCTTCAGGTACAAGTCAGTAAAAATTCAGCCTATGGAGTTTGGAAAAATAGAGTCAAAGACTGCTACATTAATTATATCAAAATTATATCTACAGCTATTCAGAAAAAGAGATAAAATTGATATCAGCAGTAAAGGGAAAAGCAGCATATATTTCCAATATTTAAAAAGAAAGTCAGTATTTCAGAAAAAAATTATAAAGAATGGCAGATGATAGAAGTAATTCTCATACTATAGAATAAACTAGGATAAAACACATATGTTTAAAAGAATATAGACATCTTTAAAAAATGTAGACCAAGTTTGCACCTCTTGCAGATTAATTGCCATTGAAAATACCCATGCTGGACAAACAGCTAAATTTTCTAGTCTGTGTTTGACCTATAATTTTCTTAATTGCCTGAAATTCCATTTCTGCTTATGTTTAGAATTGTTCTTGTCTCCTCTTGATGATGCACAGCTCCCAGCTATCTCTGAATGGAATTCATACATTTCCTAAGAAGACCAATGTGGTAAGACTGAAGTTCTGAAACTTGTAATTTGACAGTGCCTGACAGTTTTTGAGCCACCTATAAAACTCTGTTTCAATTGCTTTGCCTTTAAAACAGAGCAGTGAGAGAAAGGGGATGAGAGGATGCATTGCTCATGTTTTGTATGACAGACTCTTTGTTAAAGAAATCACTTGGGGGATTAGAGTTCAGCATCCTTAATCTAAAGGATTAAAAAAAAAAAAAAATTCTCTTGAGGAGTATGCCCTGATCACTACATAAGCATAAGGGAGGAAAGCGGGAAAAGAGAGAGAGAGAAAAGAAAATGGGAATACCCTTTCCACCTCATGTTGAAGCTCTGTCACTGATTAGTCAAAAAAGCAAAATTCCTGAGCCTTGCAAGAGAACAGCCACAACTCTTTAGCTTTAGAGATAAGAAATTCATAACTAAGGAGAGGCACCAGCACTTGTTCAGAATTGTTAGTTATTTTTTCAGTTTTCACATCCTTGGCCCTAAGTCCATGGTAGAGAGAACTGTCCTGTTGCACTTGTGCCTATCCATGAAACTTCTGTCCCTCATTAGCACTGGCTCAATGCAGTAGAGTTTCCTGGAAAAAGACAGTGATGCTGCAAGTTATCCCATGATTGTACTGGTAACAGACCTTATACTGATAGTGCAGAGATAACTAAAATTCACTACTCTTCAGACAAAAACAGCATCCCTCATTCAGCAACCAGAAAGCAACTTGGTGAATCATAAGAGAATTTGTTACCTTTCCACAGATATCCTCAATATCCTTTTTATAAGAGAAGTAAGCTGAAACAATGGGAATGTAACATTGGCTCCAGCAATGTATTTAACATCTTTCCACCTTCCCATTGCTGTTGTGAGCAAATGTAGATATTCCACCAAATTATCTACAAGAGTTCAGGTTTACCTCACAAGAAAATTTCTCTCACTCTTATTTATTTACTTATGTATTTATTTATTTATTATAGGGCCTGTATCCTTACCCGAGTGCTTTGTCATGTTTTTCTATTGTGCAAAAATTAATGTATGATACAGTTAATTACAAATGTATCATGGACAGAGTATGTAGCATATAGAAAATGCAAGGCAGGAGCCCACAGTCTCAGGCAATTAAAAGTTTAGGGTAAATGCCACACAAGCCAGAGTCTTTCATCAGATAATGACCCAAACCACATTAACAATACTGACAGAGGGAAGCAACAAATCATTAAAATGGCAGTCACATTCTTGGACGAATCAGTATTTGGATATTAAATGAACAAATGTTGAAATACTGACTGGATAGGGTTTTCAGGTTAACTCTGAATCAGATTTTCTCTTACCAGTCATCTTGCTCAATGTGAATGAATTTAAAGTGATAGAAAAAAAAATCTTCTTTGATAACTTCTTTTGCCCACTTTTTTTTCTAGTGTAAACAATTCTGGAAGAAGAAATTCAGAAGATAATTCATTAAGTGAATAATTCTGAGTACTGTAGGTGTGGGAATTGCTTGATGCTGCAGCCCATCATTCAAAATTAGTTTGTTTAACATAGCATATAAAGAATTAGCAATGGCAGTGGTTGCATTTATTAAAATAATGTTGATCTTTAAAAGATTAAAAAAAAAACCAGAAAAAAAAAAACAACAAACAAATGCCCATTTCCTACAATTCATAGTGTATTACAATACCTTAGAGTTTAAAATATGTGTCTATTTATCCTTTCAGAAGCAGACACTGGTACAATATTTCTTTTCAACCATTGATTTGTGTTAATCTTGCAGATATACACAATACCATACAGGTAATGTGTCAGTCTAAATCAAGAGAGGGTGTTTTGTGATATTCTGGGGGTCATCTGAACTTGCACAGTTTTTATAAGGAGCAATAGGGAAGAATCACTGATCTTAGAAAAGAAAGAGCAACTAACCAGCACTTATTAGAATCTCCTGGTCTGCAATTATATCAAAGATGTCTTTAGGGATATCAAGTGAAAGTCAGAATAATGACATTTGAATTCAGATTTTGAACAAACCAAAATATAGAGATTAAGTTCATCTTATTATAGATAACGTGGTCAGCTCTTGAGTTTGGATACAGTTGTGAATATAATCTGAAATGTATTTGTGGTGATCTCATGGGGTTCAGCAATGGCTTTGTCCTGATGACAAGTGAACGACGTCCTGATGTCCTCATGGATGACCAATCTTTGCAGAATGTGGTTCACCACTTTCCTATAAAAGGATCTTTGCAGAGACTAATTTTGAGAGAATTGAATAATATCCAATTTCTTCAGCTCAAGAGTTACTCCTGCCTGCAGTGAATCTGAACAATCTAGCATACAAGTTCCTTGAAATTAAAATTAAGCATCATCCTTCCTTCCTCTCTGTTTACCTCTCTGCCTTGGGCACGGTCCTGTACCCAAACACAATCCTGCATACTGTCCTGAACAGTTAAATACAAATGAAATTTCTGGAGCTCATCAATGACTTAGGGACTGAACTTCGTCTTTGCATTTGTGAAGATGTCTTTGCCTTAGAGAGTGGAATTGTGGAGGATGAAATATTTAGGAAGTCAGAATTTGCAAAATCAGTTAATGCTTAAGAAAAGCCAAAGATACAAAATTTATCAAGCAATTCTCAATGTTTACATTTCTAGTTATAAATAAAACTGTGCCAGAGAACATAAATTTTGATAAGGATGGAAACATGGTTATCTGTACTAGTATATTTAGAGCAATCCCTGTCACAGTTTTCATTGGGCCAAGCAACAGCTGAGGGCAATTCAGACGTTAGCACAAGCCATGGACTATTCCCAAAAGTCCATATCTGCTCCCACATGTGGGGCAGGGTAGGTAAGTAACAGACAGATAGGAAGATGGTGTGCTGGTTTGTCTCAAGTTCAGGCAACAGACTCTATTTCGTTTATTATTTTAATCATAGATAAATACTCTAGAAAATCCTCTAAATAATTTTTTTTTCTCCACAGATTGCTCTGCTACCAGAATTCTAAGCCACTTTGTTAGGAAAAGGATACTTTTACTTTAATCTAATCTACTGAAAAGTTGTTCATGGACGCCTGCTGTTTTTCAATGCATGTATTTATACTCTCAATTTATTGTTGAATAGATGATCAAAACACAAGAATGTCAATTTGAAGGTAAGTTCAAACTCCTATTTGATTTAATTCTTATTTGAAGCTGAAATAAATATTCTCATTACAGAACAGACATAGTTTGATCTAGAAAATAAGACACCATGTTTCAATATGATCTGACTGGAAGCTGCCTTTGATCACTCAAACACAAAATTACATATGTATAGATTAGTTCAGTTCCCATGACCCAACAAAAGGTGAAACTACTGCACTAAAATCACTATAAATCATAATTAACTATTAAAGAAATAATTTCAATATTTAATTACTATAAAATTTTTAGTTACATTTCAAAATATTCTGGAGCCATAACTTTTTATTTCCATCTCTAATACACTGGTATAGGAGTGAAAAAAATTTGTATCATTACAAGTAATAAAATATTTCTATAACAGAAACATTTGGCAAGATTTCCTATTAGATCTTTATAGTTGTATTAAAATACAGCTCTAGGGTGCTGATGTTTATTCACAGAGTGTATGTACCACAAAAAGTAACTGTGCATGTAACTTCTTGATGAAGATCTTAAGCTGTCCTAAGAGTTTTGTCTCACTTGTTTAAAGGTTAGTTTTAGCTCAACCATTCTATTTGTTGTCACAATTTTGGTATTATATACCTATATTAAAAGCTGGCCTAAGTACTTCAAGGTTATTTCATATCTGGTAGTACAGTGCAAATAATAATAATTTTCACTAATAACATCAGAGCTGTAAGTTTCTATAAAAGTTTTGATCTGTTGGCAACAAACCATACAAATAATGTTGAAGCCCTTTAAGATCTGCTAAATTTCTCTGGGGTTTGTGGTGGTTTTTGGTTTGAGTTGGTTTGGGATTTTTTTTCTGTCCAAACTTTGAAGAGACCAGATTTTAAAATTTATATCCTTCATTTGTGTTTCAATAAACCACTTCTCTTTTTCTCACACTTAACCCAAAAACTGATTTTATGCTTATTAACAAGCATGTAAATGCTTTTCATTCAAAGTCTTTAGAAGATTTAGTTAAATAGCTGACTTTTAGTACTGGAAGCCCTTCCAGGAATATTTTCCAGTAGGTCAATACCCTTCTATTTAATCATCTACTATTTATCCAAAACTAAATTATCAACATGCTCTTTTTTTTCAGATGGAAGTCCTTCTTACTGTCAACCACTGAGATGAAAACTGACCAAAATCTGAAAGTCACATGAATAGTTGATTTTGCATTCAACAAATAAATATTAAGTACATTGTGAGGCACAGAATTAGTTAGTGTAGGAAAATTTAAATGGAAAAGTTAACATTTTAGGAATTACAAAAGCCAATGCATGCAGAACATTAAGAACGGAACAAGTTTAAGAATGTAAGAAGGAGAGCTGTATGTGCACTGCTTTGATCACATACTAATTTAATTGTAAAAACTTTGATAATGAAATAGTACTCTTCATAACAATATGTCTTCAGGAAATATTTTTTTTTCCAGTTAATGACTTAATATACAGAAATAAGAATAGGTACTCATTCCACACTTGCAAGTAAATCTTCTGTCTAAAATATTGACATTCGCATTGAACTAAGGGTTTGATTCAGTGAGTCCATTACCAGGTCAAGACACATCCCATTGGGTTTTCACTTTCCTATGCAGAAATACACAAATCTCCCACAGGTCCTATGCAGCTTCTATCAATCAAAAATAAAGTCACAGATACACTAGGCTATCCTAAATGGCATTGAATACCTTTTATTAGGATGAATCAAACTAAATATCAAAGGAGTGTAACAGGAACCTATAAGCTATGATCACTGCTACATAGAAGCTGTAGTGAAATTGTGTTGCTTACAATACAGAAATTAGCCCACACCACAGAAATTAATCTCACTATTAGACATTGACTAGAATTAAATTAAATTCAAAAAGTTTACACTGTATGTACAAAGGTTATTCCTGTTATACATTCTTAATTTCACAGTTAAAGATTTAATGAACTTAAAGATGCTTTCTGTTGTGTTGAACAGAAAATAAAGTACTAAGAAATAACATAAATATATGGAAGAAATTTTATGAAAGTCACAATCTAAAGAAGTTCAATGATATATTGTGAAAAGCAGCACACAAAAATAGAATCTGGAAGACTGGTTATTGCTTTTCAGTGACAACAGAACATGGCCCGAAAATCCCAATAATTAAAACTGTGTAAATGGACCTTTTTATGTGGCTATAAAAAATATAGATTTAGTAACCCTCATAACCCTCATGAAGTTGTAGATATTTTGTAGCTCTGGATCTGTAAAAAGTCAGCACCATATTGAAAATCAAGGGAAAGGCCTCAGGGGAGAAAACAGACTCTGGAGATGTATGAAAAGGTACGTCCAAGGTCAAGAGTCAGTATCAGGAACAGAGAATTAAAAATTGATCAGCAGTTAAAGGGAAGAGGTAAAAAAGAACGAGGACCTAGAGTCATTCAAGTGTATCAAGTGATATCAGGAATGAAGCAGAGGAACAGACACAAATAGGAGTTCTAGCCTACAGCTAGATACCTCTTAAACACTCTAATGGCTGTTAAACATTGAGTCCAACAGCTATAAACAGTTTAAAACAAATTCAGTTTGTCATATTAGAAGGAATTGATACGAAAGCTTTGAGAATCAGAATCAGAATCAATTAGGCTGGAAAAGACCTCTGAGATCATTGAATCCAGCCCAGCACCCAACATTACCACATCAACTAGACCATGGCACAAGTGCCTCATCCAGTCTTTCCTTAAACAGTCCCAGGGAAGGTGATTCCACTCCCCTCCCTGGGCAGTTCATTTCAATGTCTAATCACTCTTTCTGTGAAAAATTTCTCCCTAATGTCCAACCTAAACCTCCCCTGATGCAGTTTAAGACTATGTCCACTTTTTCAAACTGGAAATTCAAGCATGTGCAGGAAGACAGTAAATAAAGTAGAAATTAATTTCTCATAATTATAAGTTCTTCAACAACCTGATCTGAAAGACATATACCAAAAATGGAAACTAGGTCAGATGACAGAGGACAAATTAAAAACAGTAGGACAAAAAGTACATTGAATATTAAAAGGCTAGTGAATATAAGAATATACAATCAGAAACACTGTTGCTAAGAAAACTTAATTTGATATAAGAAGAAAGATGAAAATAATTGTTGCATCATTGTGAAGAAGAGTTCCTTAGCAAAAAATATCAGGACTGAACTTTTTCATTAAAATTGTCAAATAACCAACAAGAAAATAACTGAGAAGTGATATGAAGAAGAAGATCCAGGAAGATAGTATCCCTTCCCAGAAATTTTTCAGACATGTTTAGACTGTGCTTATTCTGGTTTTTGAAGTTATTAGTAGATTTTTTTTTAATGATTTAGGTATTATCTCATTTTCTTGGGAAAGAAAAGAGGCTTTATTCTTATTATTCATGTTTATACCCTTAGAGGGTACTTCAGTTTTTGAATCCAGATTCAGCTGGTTCCTAAAAAATGAGTTGAGGAATCTTGCAATTGCAAAGGTCAGCTTATTTCCTTGTATGGTATATATATATACACAGCACTGAGGGTGTTAACTGCTATGAATACCATTTTTTCTCTTCTACAAATACCACCCTTTAGATGGTTACCTTATTACTCTGAATTTCATTCTTGGAAGAAGAATCCTACCCCAATATAGCTATGAAAGAGAGGGAGGTGCCATGAATATTTTCTGCTGGCAGCTTCATTACAGCTAAATTAAGAAGCGGCTTTACCACCTAGTGAGTTGTTGAGGGGAAGTATGAAAGTATTAGCATTTGCCCATTTTTAGACTTTTCATTGGAGATGTCCTTAAAGTGCCTATCTCCTTCCATCAATTGTCTGAGGTGCTTAGTTTAGCTTAAATCCTAATTTCAGATTTGCTGAAAAATTAATTAAGACTGATTCACTCAGGCTTTCCAAGCTAATTAGATAAATTATAATTACTCCAAAATACATAGCAGTCTTCTATTTGTGATACAACTTTTGTTCAAAACCTTTATATTTCCCAGAAAATCATTTTAGACTGCTAACTCAAGAATGAAAGACTGGGCTGACTCTAGCCTAAACGTTATTCTTTTATCTTGCTTGCTACATCTTCTTCCTCTCCACATATGCACAGATGAATTTATGAAAAATACTTTGCAAACATGAATTAAAAACTCCCAGAACATATGGCAGCCCATAAAGAAGAATACCTCCATAAAGGCTTTGCTGAAAATGAAAAGCTTTTATTTTCCTGAACAAAACCATGATAGCCAGCAAGCCTACAATTACTCCTAGTGATTCACATCCTCTGCTAAAGGTACGAAAGCACTCCTTGTTTGATACAATGCCACATGGGCTACTGTGATGGTTATGAAAACAAAACAATATGCAACACATTCCAAAACTGGTCTTGGTATAGATACTCTTAAGGCAGACATAGATCCTTTGACATGGAAAGGAAACTAAAGCACCTCATGGCTCTCTGCTTATTGATCACTTTTCAGACCTCAACTACTTGAGAAAAGCAGGTACTATCTGAAGTCAATTTAAATTTACAGGGGAGGGAATTACAGGGAGCTGCCATGAAAGAAATGAATTATGTAATGCCTGGAAGCATACTAAACAGAATCAAGGAGGTGAATTTTGCCAGTATGTGAGATGGATATATAAAACAACAAGAAGGATCATTATGCATCTAAATCTGCACAATTAGCATACACAGAAACTGAGTCTGGAAAAGCGGCTGAGGTTTTACCAGCTGAATTCCTCTTTTAGTGTCTTAATGAAATAAACCCATTAATAGACAAAAACTTCAGGTGCAAGTTAAATGCCTTGGAGAAGTGTAATGACTCCTATTTTGAATGACTATCACATTACCCAAAAGTGGCAATGTGCAATGGATTTGAGAAATACAGGGAAAATACTGAAAATGTAAACAATTTGGTAAGTTTTTAAATATCTACAGTCAAATTCTCTGTTGTTGCATCTCCAATATTACATCGTCTATTTCAAATTGTGCACTCTGAATTGGGAATAATTCAAAAAATCTGTTGGAGTCTGAAACATTCTTGCACTTCATAGACTGTTTCATGCTGATCTTCTCACTGATTTTTAAAGCTTAAATTATTCCTTAACTCATTCACAGGCGTCTCTTTTATCACAGTCAATAAACAATAAACTTTCATTTTGTCCCCTATTCTCAGTAGATATTCAAGAGCATTAATGTATCCTAGATAATATATTTTAGGGAGGTATTTTTCCTTACTCAATTTTATTAAAATTACAAAATTTACTTCACGGTTAAATGTTACTAAGACTGTATTTATTTTTCTGCTGCATGAGCCACCTATTTATACAAATCAAAACTTTTTGCAATATCACGCAGCTGCAAGATCTGCAGTACTATAAATTTCCTAGTCTGATCTTACTAGTTTTGTACGTCCAGTGATATGACATTTTCCTAAGTATATTACTACCTTGTATTTATCTAAATTAATTCCTTTACTCCAAGGGAACCTCTTATGACAGGGTATAATCAATCAATCATCTCTGTTTGTAGTAATTCAGCATGACATCATACTTCCACATTTAAGTGACCAGATTAATTCTGAATGTTTACAAATGTGGTATTGCTGCATCCTTGCAGCTTCTTAGTGCCAAGTTCATCACTGTTATTCTTAGCTCACAGTGACAGTAACAATCAAATTTAGCTGTCTCTATCCAAAGAAAGTGATGGACTCAAGGAATTAAAAAAAATTACATCTGGTACTAAATAGAACTTGTCTCTAAATACAGCATTGATGAGAGAAGTCTTACCCATGCAAACTGTGAGAAATATCCATCTTGTCTCATTAATAAGGAATATTAATAGTAATAAGGAATGCCCTGCCTTGAATAAGACAGGGCATTTTACCTGACTGTGTTTCAAGTAAAGAGTGAGTCTAAGCTTAGACTCACTAGGATATGTTTTATAGTGAATCCCATCCTTGAGGAATAAGTTTTTAAGTGTCGAAAATCATATGACAACCAAAAACTCAGGGCTTCCAGTGGAGAATTAAAACATGAGGAACCAACTTCAAAACACTGATGGACACAATTAGGTGATAGATAAGTTTTGGTGATTGTTTCTTCTGTATTTTTGGTATTTTGAAAGCTCATGGCTATATATTTGGACTAATTATAAGGTCCCTGATGGATATTGTTCACGAATGTAGCTTAGAAATAATAGTTCCAAATATAATAGGTTATTAGATATTTATACAGCAATCTATTTAGGAGATTGGTACAACAGAACATTTTCATATGCAGGAAAATCCTTTCAAAATCTTTTCTAAGTTCCTGTATCACTGGATTTCTTAAAAATTAAATGTTAAATTTTCTACAATAAAGTTTTATCTCTTCAAAGATTTTCTAAATTGCATCAATTTCTTGGTTTTATTGTTGGACCAATACACAGGTGAAACTATTGTATGATCACACTATGAACTATTATCAACATAATATCTCAAAAGAGCATATGTGTTAATGTCATGCTGATAATTATAGACTGAAAATGTAATTTTAAAAAGGGATTTTCTGACCTTATGAGATTTTATTGTAGAAACTTCATCTAATACTAGAAAATAGATGACTGAAATCTGGCATACACAATTTTATTCAGAATAAATGGTATCTTTACCAAATTATTTGATTAACTGAATGATAAAAATATAAATTCATTGATATATGAAAAGCAGGTCTAAACAGATTTGCCAGGGGCTAAAAAGTAGACTCCTTTAAATGTATAAATAAATAATTTGGAGTCTCTTAAAAAAGGTTTTAGATTTACACAGATAGCTATTCCATCTATTGTTGTGGTTTGGGTTGGTTTAGTCAGGAGTTTAATTAATGTTAGTTAGGTACATTCCTTGTACACCCTTATTTTTCCCTCACAGTGGTTTGCTCCAAGTTGTTTACTGTCAATCTTCTCACTTCTGGTTTTCTCCTTATTTGGTTCCATTAGTCAAGGTTTGTTCACTCCCTGCCAGCTGTCAATCTTGTAACCACTGCCAGCTTTTTTATGAAAGTTCTGTGTCAATCACCCCACCTTAGCCTTTCTATTTTTCCCAGGACGCTGTTCCCACCTCTGTTATGTCACCATTGGTTGTGAAACCCTTTCTCATTTGTCCCCATTTGGCGAGGCAGGTTTCCACCCCTGTCCACCCACCCTCTATTTAATCTGCTGTAACCCTTTGTTCTCCAGCATTTTGCATTGCATCGTTCAGAGAGATTTTGTTCCAACCACACATGGGGGAATAAAAAACTCTTTGGACTCGCAAGCAAAGTGTCCTTCTCTCACCCCTTCGTCTCCCTCTCAGCCTGTGAAGCTACCAAAGCTGCGTTACCCACGCCGCAGCGATCAGCATTACCAGGGAGGCAGTCGCCAACCCCTGGAGTGCCCGTACTCACGTGTCGGCCACCTGGCCTCATACAGGCAGTTCTAGCCAGTGCATTTTGACTGCTTGAGGTCGTGGCAGGTAGCCGACGCAATCTATGCCTTGTGATACATAAGTGTGAAAGTTTTAATGGAACTAAACCTTATTACTGATTAACAAAAAGCATCTGTGCTCCTGAGATAAATACAACAATCAAGTAGTAGGACAACAACCATGGAGAAATGATTCTGATCTTTCTTAAAGCTCTTTAGTGAAGAATAGCAATTTAATAGGATTTGAGAATTACAGCTTGGGAAAATGAAAGAGATAAACCAACTATTATTTATTTTTCAACATGATTAACTTTGAAGAGATCTTCTTGGAATTTCTGGGACTCTGCAGGTAATTTTGGCTGACATACCTTCCATCTATAAAACTGAATATAGGGCTTCTACTTTTCTCCTCTGCATGCATATATCATTAATTTAAGAATTAGCCAATAAGAATATTTAAGGCATATACCAGATAGCTTAGCTTAAGTTCAGTAATATTACTCCGTATTAGTGAATGTTTGCAAATTTCACTGAGGCAAATATAATAAAAGATGTTATTTTATCTTTAAAATAGTTGGAGAGACCTTGATCAACTTTTTTTTTCTTTTTTTCCTCAAATATTCTACAGGAACACATAACACAGAAACTGTTATAATATGCAGTGGTCACAGTCATCCAGTTATGTTTGAGCCTTAGACTATATATCAAGCTTAAACAAGATTAATTCAAAGTATAAAATAAATAACCAAGAGATGTCTTGGAGATTTTACCTTAGAATAATTTATATTTTAAAAGCATTTGGGTTTTTTAAGAGATCAAGGCTGAAGTTATCTAGAGTAAAATATATACAGATAAAGATTAGAACTTGTTTATAGTTAAAAACTCAATGATATTTTGTTCTAATATTTCCTGATTTTTTTAATCTTTTTTTTTGTTAATATAAGTTATGTAGTGTTTTTCTTTTTTTTGCAATTTCTTGTTCAAGTGCTTCAGCTCAATAGTATAGTGTTCTGACCTGAAAGAAACTATCAAGCTAGAAATTCTGAAGCAGTATTTTATCAAGTAACTAATAATGAAAAACTTTTAATCAGCATCTGTTTTATTGTACTATTATTTTTAAGCTTTACTGGAATATGAGCTCCTTCATGTGCTCTCCTATTTTTTCATGCTGGCTTTTATATTTATTGCAGTCTATTCTTAGCATGAATCTGCACTTGGAAGACCTTGTTTCAAGTTTTAGGAAGAATACATAATTTTCACTTTCTGGCATATGTGAACAAAATATTTCATGCTTCCTTCCAGCTGATAGAATGAGGCCTTCATTGCCTCTTCTGTACAAGATGAAGCAGTGAGTAAGCAATTATGGAGGGGAAAGGTTGACTGAAATACAGATTGAGGAAATATAATCAAACCAGAAGAATGAAATTCCCATTATCCTTTTTTTAATTATTCAGATTAAAAAAAAATGCCTCATAGCTCCTTTTCTTAATGTTTTCTCCATGGTTTGAAAGAAGCAAATTTTCTTTTTGGTCAAAGCAAGCAGAGGCATAACAGAATGCAGCAATGGTACTGGGAAACAGGTGTCTGAACTGAGAATATCTCAGATGTAAAATGGATAATTATAGAGAGATTTGTGTTAAGTTTGAATATAAGTACACATATTAGTGTGACGTGTCAGATGCCATGAATTCTGAAGCCCATGGAATTCATCATAGGTTTCAATGTTCCTTCTCCAACTGACCAAGACTGGTGTTAAGGTGTTCCAATAAGGATGTCTGCTTTGCTGGATAACTAAAGAAGGATGGAAGATTTTTTTTTTTTTTTTTGATAAACTCTTAGTCTTCTGTGAAGGGATAGTCAGTCTTGAGAATGAAATTAACAGTTTACCTTATGTTCCTAAAGTGTTAATTTTACACCACCTACTTTTTTTCTCACAGACACATTGCATGCAGAAAATTCATCTGTTTTCGTATTCTCAACCCAAACACAAAAAATTTACTTATCTCAACAAATGTGATTGATGAATGAAAACAAGCTAGAAAGCACATATTTTACTTGCTTGCAAGAGCTCTCCCTAAAATGAAGTGCATCACTGAACTAGAAAGAATATACTTTTTCTTGTGGCCAAAGAGAGAGCTTGTTGTTTGCTCAGACAAAGGACTTCATAAAATTAGGTGTTACAGCACCATCTGGTGACTCCTATTTAATATCTTATGAGTAACTGCAATATCCACTTAGTGGTAGTAATTTTCTTTAAGTGGAATAAATAGAATATTTTATTGGTAGATTTAAGTAATAAGTAAAAATATTGTTAGAAACTCATGATTCTATTCTGATATGGAAACATGCCTATTATTACAAGACCTGATTACTCTTCCACCTATCATTATTCTGTGTGTTGGCTGTTTGGGGCAGACACTAACCATTAATCTATAAAATGGACAGTAAGACCTAAAACAAAGTTCTAAGGAAAAATAATGTAAAAGTGAGCAGAATTATTTTTAGTGCTACAAATTTTTTAGATTGGTGATATAAATTTTAAAAACAAGTTCAATATGTATCCTTTTAGTAGCTAGAATAAAATGCACCTAAATTATGATATAAAACCCTTTCTTAACTTTATTTTTCATCTATTTTTAGCAGATAAGTCACTAGTTTTATTGAGGACTAATGAAGGCAAGTGAACTTAGTTCAACTGTTCAACTAGCAACTGCATTTTACCAGATTTAAGGAAAAAATTAATTGAAAGAAACATTTTGGTCAGGTCACATTTTCCCTTTTAAGGAAAGCTCCAAGTTTGGCTTCCTTTGGAAAAAAAATGGAGTTATTATCCAGAGGTATACATAAAAATAAGCAAACAATCATATGTGAAAACATATTATCTCCAACAAGCAACATTACAGTGAAACCCCTGATGGTTTTATATAATTTTGCTTTCTTGGAGTTCAATATGGACCAAAAGCTCATGTCATTATCAGTACTTCCTAATTACATTTCTAATTATAAGTTTTTCTGTGAAAGCTAGTATATGTAAGAAGAAAACATATTTAAACCTTTTATGTTTTTATCAATCAGAAGTTTTCAATACTTAGGTATTAGTCTCAGCAGTAGAAGAAATAATTTTGGGTAAGTTACCGTAATTTTTTCAGGTTTTGCAGAACAATATTTTCAGGGTGGGAAAAATTGAAGGAGGGTTCCTGGAACATAAACAATGCCTCTCCAATTTAAGTAACTGTGACATTTTAGACTTGAAAATAACTAATTTTAGAGGAATGTCAATTTGTTAAGCCTGATACCTTTTGTTGCTGTTAGAAAGGAATTTAGAAATTTAGTTTTTCAGGAAATTTATGTACTGCAAGGACTTAAGGACAGTAAAAGGGAGAGGCATAGCGAGTTGGGACTTTCCAGCTATGAGAAAGGAGAGCTCAAGGGAATTTTATCCATATGCATAAATTTCTGGTAGGTGAAAGTTAAGAAGACAGAGTCTTCTCAGTGGTACCCAGAGACAGAACAAGAGTCAAGAGACACAAATGGAAATATAAGAAAATTAATTTCATCATAAGAGAAATATTTTCTCTGTGATTTGGTCTAACTCTGGAATAAGTTTCCCAGGAAGACTGTGGAGTATATATCCCTGGAGATATTCAAAACTCAACTGGGAAAGGCCCTTGCACTGAGAATCGCATATTGATTAGGCAGTTTCCAGAGGCCCCTGCTAGCCTCATCCAGACTATGGTTCTGTCACAATTCATACCACGTGTACAAAAAGAAATGTTGCAAAGACCCTTGAATTTTATGTTACTTCCTGAAACTCAAAAAAAAAAAAAAATCAGCATTCCTTAGGATAACTCCAAGTATGTCCTAATACTTTTTAATGGATGCACTTATTTTAACCCTTCTGTGCTGTCTCAGATGCCAGGTTTCCCCTAAACAGATTATCCTTTTGACGCTTTAGTCAGTGTGTATTTTTGGAGATGCCTACTCCAAGAAAGTTGTTCACGCACTTGAGTTCAAAGATACTTACTTTTTAGCTTTCTTGTTTCTTCTACTTTGTAAAAACTCCAGTTACTTTTTGCATCTTCAATTAAAAGAAATTACTACACCATGTTTATATCCAAATTCATACACTCTTTAGTACTGTCAATTTCAAATTTTCAGCTGAATCCATATCTGGGAGAGACATTTAAGACAAATGGAAAAATTGCCAGGATAGCAAAATTATCTCCATATGGAATGTTATCTGTTTACGACAACATTTCAAGGTTGCCTGCTAGAAAAGGACTAGACAGCAAAAAAAAGACATCTCCTGTAGTACTATTTTAGTGCTTCTTTACTATGGAAAGATTGTTATTTTGGTAGTGTCAAAAATCCTTTAAACAGGATATTATTATTTCAGTCTTTAGGATTTTTTGGGGTGATGAGGTGTGTGGGGTTTTTTTATGTGTGGTTTTTTGGTTTGGTTCAGATTTTTTTACCTTTTTTTTTGTTTCTTTTGGTTTGATTTTATCCAATCAAATAATCAAGGAATCACTCAGTCTGAAAGTAATCTCAGCTGGTCAGCCAGTTTTACCTCTTGCTCAGAAAAAGGTCAATGCTGACTTCAGACCAGGTTTTGCAAAACTCTTCTACCACCAAGACCTTGAAGACTTTGAAGATCAAAGACTTCACAGCCTCTCTGAGTAACCTGTTTGTATGCCTTATTATCCTCATAGTGGTTTATTTTCTTTATTTCTATTCAGAACCACACTTGTCTGAATTTAAATATCTTTTTCCCTCTTTGTGCTGTTGTGCACCTCAGTAAAGACTCTGGCTTCATCTTCCCAGCAACCTACTTCCAAGTATTGTAGGGCTACTACTAGGTCCTCTCAACTTTCTTATTTAGGCAGAACAAGCATGATTCTTTCAGTTGGTCCTTAAAGAATGTGCAGTTTTAGTAATCTGAATATGCTTTAAAACTGTTCATTGATCTTCACAGCAAGAAAAAGGAATTGTAATACTATTATTTGATACTAGTTTTTTTCAGTATCTAGTGTAGTGCTAAAGTTTTGAGCAGGAAAGAAACCATGAGATTTTAATATTGTTATAGTAGTAACATCTATTTTCTTTTTGTTTATCATCTACTATACCCACTAGTACTTTATGTTTTCTTCAGAACTTTTTTCAATCTGTCCTCACAGGAGAGGTGTTCCAGCCTTCTGGTCATCTTTATGGCCCTCCTCTGAACACTCCCCAAGAAGTTTATTTCCTTCTTATGCTATTGAATACAAGAATAAGGCCTTGTTCGTTGGTCCTCGAGGTAAGTGATGCAACACAGCCTGTGTTCACATGGCTAAAATTTTCTATTCTCTTCAGAAAGAATGTTTTATCCCTAAAGTCTCCTTAAGTATTCCCTCAGCTGTACTATCTCTCAGATCATAAATAGGAATAGACAGGGGAAATCTGTTTTGCAATAACTGTAGCCAATCTAGGGAGCTTACCAAATGTAGGGGGAAAAAATAAGCTATAATTGCATACTATAGGTTGTGCCTTTCCCCTGCTGCATTTTGTCTGTTACTATAGATATTGCCATTAGTTTTGATTATGACTTTGGTTTTCACTTTGAGAGTATGTAGCAATTTCTCTAGAGTCATATGAAGAAACATTTTCTATTCACACATGTTCACAGCTACGACTATCTGAAATTTACTCCAGTTCCAATTTGTTTTTTTTTCCAGCTCACAGTTTACTGACAGAGGGTGGGTACTACACTGAGATAATAAATTAAAATCATCAGTTAAAGGCACACTTTGGACATATAAGTAGATTGAATTAATCTTTAATATCCTTCTTCAGATTTTGAAATGCCATTTTGTTTTTTTCATTGTATGCTTATCATAAACAACAACATGGATTTCAAAAAAACTGATTTATATGTCCCTATTTCTATACATAAACATTATTGCTTGAAAATAATTACAAGAATATACAACTATTAATTACATATGTGTGTTTGATGACCTTTGCAATATGAGCACCAGATAATCAAAATATACCTGATATTCAAACATAAGATGTAATTAAGATATGAGTAAGACACATAAGCCCTGCTTTTGAGAGGACTATCCACTTCTAAAATGAAATATTTTTTATCACCAGAATGAAATACCTTGAAGATTAAGAAACGAAAAGGAAGATTAAGAAACAGAAAATATTAATATTGCATGTTACCTCAATTCATATATTTTAAGTGGTGAAAATATTTCCATTTCCTAATGGTCACTTGACTAAGATATTGGTAAGGCTTACATTGAGTTAATTACATTATTTTAATATGAGTAAAATGTGTGTCTTGGGTATCTTCCCACAGGGTGGGTACTCTTACCTACTTCAGTAGACCACCTGTTCAAAAACCTAGTGTTTGCCTTACTAATAGGCCCCAGGCAATAAAAGGCTTTACTATGAAATATAAGCTCATTGGGTGGATTCAGCGACAGATTGCTAGTACAGAAATATTTTTGAAATAAAGTAGACTGTCTAAACATATGTCATATTCAAAATTACTTCAGTTCCAAAAATTATACACGTAACTACTTATATCTCCCTTGCTTTTGTTTATTTTTTTCTTTTTTACTGTTAGATTGAATGTAATTTCCAGACTCAGTTTCTGAATTTTCCAAAAGATTCAATCTTTAAAATGAAAGGTAAATCATATCTTTCTCAAACTACCACAACATTTAATTCAAGTCCACTTCAAAACCCATGCATCTCTTTTAAAATTATGGATTACAATTACAGATTAAAAGTATTCGTTTATCAACATTGGTAAAACACTAACTGCAATATAACGTGCAAGATTAGCAAAAATGAAGACTTTAATTCTGGTAGCCGTTTGTGGCAGATTTTGATAGATATGCTTTTGCCCTGAAAATGGACTTTTTTTTTTTTTTGCTTTACATGTATTTAAATGTATCTATCTTATAAACAGAAGTTAATTACATTGATGTCTTACAGTTTAAAGATTTATGTGTCTTATAGCTAAAAGATTTATAAAGTCAATGTGCCTTTCAAAACAGTCAAATCTTACTTTTTTTTTTTTTAGGATCCTTAATGAGCCTGGAAAGTCTTATAGTTGACTGAAGTTTGTTTATTCAGTAAGTAACAGCTACTACAGCTAGCTACTGAAAGTGATATAATTAACAGTTTCTGTTAACTCTAAGGGATTCTAGATATGTCAACATCACAACTGATACTAAATGTGTTGCTGAACCACTTTTAAAACTGCACCTCAGGTATTGGTTACTGGCAATAACTGTTTCAAATATAAGAGGGGGGAAAAATAATTTGTTACCTTATTTAGAAAATACAGGAATGTTAAATACTTCACACATTCTTTTTGCAAAACCTTGGTCAGAGAGAACACAGTTTGTGTAGGACATAAAGACATAATCTGTGAAACCTAAGTTCCTTTAATTCACCAGTGAAACTCAAAACACCTGATGTAATGAGAGCCAGGAGATCATACTCAGGTTTATAAAGTTTAGACAGATTAGTATGAACTGAAATATTTGATTTCGAATAACAATATTATATCCTTTATTTTTTAAACTGCAATAGATAGGTATCTACACTAAACTAAATGTTAAAAATTATGCTTGTGTCTCTGACTAGAGCAGAAAGGACATAAGGTAAATTGCCACCTTCTTGTTACCAGTAATTTACAAGGTTAGAAAGTAGGTGTGGTCATTTGTATCGGTAATAAGATTGTCTCAACTCTTTCCAATGGAGAAATCTCATTTCCACTATAAATTGTATCCCAAACATTAATTTTCATGCCAATTTTGCCAGTAGAGAGAGACATAATTCTCTCCTAAGGTAGGAGACCGTTGACATCTGACATAGCTGGAATGAATTTTTTTCTGGAGGGAAATATTTTTCCCCCCCAACAACAAACTTATTGCCATATGCGTTAGACACCTGGCTAAACTAGCCCCTAACATTTAGGTGGATAAAATGAAGTGAGATGATGCTTATAACTATGATTATGATGCTGTGCGTGTTTCCTACAGGGAAAAAAAGTCTGATTATTGGATTCTTAATATGAGTTTCTCAATGAGAAATATATCAAGCAGATAAAACAATGAGGAAAAAGAAACAAATGAAGGCACAGTGTCTATGTACCTAGTTCCTAGGAGTTCCTTCAAGCTGATGTTAGGCATATCAACTTATTTTTATAATCAAATATCCCACAGCAGGGCAAGCTGTGGGATAGAAAAGAGAATCTGTAGGACAAAACCTAATAATACTCGTTTTTCTTTTCTCTCAGCATTGCACATAGTACAATTTTTGGTTGCCTACTTCATAATGCAGTATTTGTGATAGCATGGCTTTTCATACGGAGTAAAATAATACAATGTAGTGCAGATGGGTCCCTCTCTTGACCAAATATGTTTTGCCTCTTACATTAATCTAATATATATCCCCTGTGTCATCAGAGAATCACTAGGAAACCTTATTTTCAGGTTGGTTTTGATGTGTGCATTTCTCTTTTGTGATCAGTGAGATAGCCTTAGCTCAGTATTAATTAAAACGGTGGTTAAAACTGCTAGAGAACTTTCAAGCTTTTCTTGGGGCTTATCCTTTTATTCAAAAATCTGCATCGCAACTAATAACAAGTGAAATGAATAGCATTCCCATCCCTTCATTAATTGCTTCAAAAGCTGTACCCTTTATAAATTAGGAACAAAGCTATCAGTGCATTCTTGGAAAGGAACATAAGTACTTGAACTCTGTCATTCCCGTGTCACTCAGGCCAGCATCTTCTTCTGGGGAAAGACCCAATCAGCACAGAAAAGGAAGCTTTCTGACTGATTCATGGACAGATCATTAGAATAACACATACAGACCTCAAGACAAAGAGTGAAAATGAGAACAACATTGTCTGAAGCAGGGAGAGAAAGAGACCAGTTCCTGGGAAAGAAAAGTGAAGTAACTGAAAAGAAAGGATTAGAAACAGTCTGCTAAATAAATGCAAAGAAAAAGAGAAAAGGGGTAGAGGAAAAAGGTGTGTGGAAAGGGAAGGGACCACAAAACAATTCCTAGTAGGGTCTGTTATTAAAAGGCTTAAACAAGAACAGGGAGGGAGGGAGGGAGGGAGGGAGGGAGGGAGGGAGGGAGGGAGGAAGGAAGGAAGGAAGGAAGGAAGGAAGGAAGGAAGGAAGGAAGGAAGGAAGGAAGGAAGGAAGGAAGGAAGGAAGGAAGGAAGGAAGGAAGGAAGGAAGGAAGGAAAAGCTAAAAAATGTAAATGAAGGAAGGTAGGAGAAACAGATTGTATGAAGAACAAAAAAAATCAAGAATAAGAACCATTTGAATAAAGAAAACAAAATAGGAACATCTAGGGCAGTATTAGAATAAATGGGAGCTACTAAAAATGGTAGTAGCAGTTAAGGCAAGAGACATCAAAGCAAATTTATATAGGGATGGGATGGTAGAGCTCTCCATATCAGAAGGATGCAGTTGGAATGAAAATTTAGATGATAAAGCTAGAGTTTTGAGAAACAGGCATAACAGTTTAGATAGGTATATCTGAAGAAAATAGAAAAACAGAACCTTTCTTGCTAAAATATTATTTCCTCCAATGTTTGATGGGAATGCAAATGACAGCAAATACCTGTGAAATCTGCTGCTGGTGACCTCCCTCGTGAGTGTTGGTTTAGAGAGCACGTTCTTGGTAATCAATCAGCTCAAGTGGAAGAGTGTGAGACATTTTTGGTTGTGATACCAAAGTACACAATTTCTAGTAATGATTTTAATTAGCCTCTTAATAAAAAAAGGTGTTACACATCAAGAATTCATGTTCAGAGATTATTAGTGGTCAAAAATCAAGTAGTAAAATGGCAAACACAAATCAAGAAAATAATAGAAGGTTGTTCATATAAAGCATGATTTTAGGTCCACATCCATATGCAGAGTTTAATCATGCTTTTGGTAGGAATCTTATTCCATTTCTGTGGAGAAAGAATATGCTTGCATTGCAGCCAGTATAATGAAGTGATGAAAGAATCCCTAAACCTTCTACCAAATTATCTGAAAGTATGTTAAGCTCTATAAGCAAAAATTTTTCAAGAGGAGAACAAAGTGTTCTGTGGTTAAGGTATTTGATTTGTGTGGCAAAACCTGCATACTTTACATTTTTTTTTTCAGCTTGCTGTGACTTTAAAGCAAATGTTATTTTGGAGCTGGATTTTGGTTTTAGTTTTTCGGTTTTTTGTTGGTTTTTTTTGTTTTTTTTTTTTTTAATCAGTGTACACTTTGACACCGTAGAGTCTCATTTTCACCAATAATAAGTATTCCCAGTTGAAATTAAAGTCACTGGATCTGTGCTATGAACACAAAATCCTTTAGGAAGCTGATTTGCCTTTAAATCAAGACTCAATGAATTGAGTTTGACATCAAATATCAGTGCATCTTTTCAGTCTCCATCTAAGTTCCTCAATTAAGACAATCTCTCCCTCACTATAGAGTGTATGGAGATTAATTCGTGAATCATTCAAATCTCAGAGCCATAAGCATTATAGGAAAGTCCATGACAATGATACCTAAATATAACAAATCTCTCTTTGAAAGAAAGGTTAAATATTTTGCTGTAAATAAATGACTACAACATTTAATATTGAAGAGAAAAAAATATTGGATTTCTGTCCATTTGAAAACTACTATCCATTCACTGTATGAAGTGTGTGAGACAAAAATAATTTAATAGAAATGTAACATTGTAATTTTTTTAATTCCTAGAGATAATCCAGGACTTGCTTGGCTCTTGTTGTTTTGTTTATTTCTAGTTGTTGTTTTCCCTTAAATAGGTAAATTCCAATTTTTTATTTTTTTAAGGAAGAAAACTTCAAGAAAGTACAGGAAATATGTAGAAGACTTTTCTGTAAGAAGGGTATCTTCCAAACAACTAGTAAGCATTATGTTACTAGAAGAAAGTTGCATTTTTTTCCCTAGATATAACCTGCAAGCCATATTTTAAATAATGACAGAAACAATATCCCTTCACGGGTGTACAGTAAAGAAAAATAATGCATCAATTTTTTTCTCTATTTGGCAAAACCTTCTCACTACCACAGATAATAACAATAATTCAATTAAAGAAAAAAAAATCTGTCATTTAATTTCATTTTACATTTGCTTGTTTTTATGTAAGTTGCATTCCCCTAAGAAAGCAATACATTTTTTGTGGTAATGTAGCAGCTTATGCAAACACAGCATTTTACATTCAGATCTATCATACAAACAGCTGTGAATATTTATATTGCTGTTAATTAAATCTGTGATGGCAATAATTTAGATAAGGAAAGTTGACCAAATCCCAAAGTGCTACAGATTTTTAACGTATGTCTGAAAAAATAATCAGAGATTTGCAAATGAAAATGTGGTGTAAGATCTCACTCTAAAGATAGAACCTTCATGACATCCAACCACTGAACCTCATTACCAGTCATCTGCAATATCATCAAGGCTATCAGCTAATACAATATGAAACAAAACCCTCTTGTTCAGAGAGATGAAGATTAACTACTAAGTCAAACTGACACTCCAAACAAGGAGATAGCTGGCACAGCCTCATCACCAAGTGCATTAGAGAGGTAAATAACCTCATTATTCAACAGATTAAATCTGATGGAGATGGTTTTTCAGAGTATAAGGCTCCTCAATTAGAAATTTACAGCTCAAACTTCAAATAGGTAATTGCAATACCAAAAATTTTAATGGACTTCTCAACAATGAAATTAGATATATTATATTATATATCAGATCCAGAAAACTGGGAAGATTTTGGAGATAATCAGTGCAGGTATTTATTCACCCATTTTTAAAAGCCAATACTAGGTCTTCAGAAACATCTAGCTTTTCTATTGCAATTGTGGTGTCCAGCTTCCGTTCCTGTAGATTTCCCTTATCCATTGTAAGTGTAGAAATCTTCCAGTATAAATGAGTTTCTGTGGATTTTACATATATTTTCACATATTTTGATGCCTGAATGCATGGCAGCCCAGAAAACACTGAGCAAGGAAGATCCTATATTCCAGTCAGTGAGTTGTACTGCAGCAAGATTTATACACTGATTATCTTCCTAAGGCTTCTGTGTGACCAACGCAGATAAAATGTATCCCTTTTTAGAGAGCATATAATTCCTAAGTGGTCTGGATTGCATCTTGTTTCAATTAGTTCTGTTTTTTTATTTTCAAATCCTTGGCACAGATATCCAGCCAGGATATGGAACTTTGGTCTTTCCTTACAGTTTTGGCTCTGGCTTCAGACACACTATCTACTCTGCAGTGGTAGAAAGGCAGGAGGTGAGCTCAGACACTGGATGCTTTCCCACTTTGAGCACTCTGCTCAATTATTAATCTTCTCTCATGAGAGGCAGGGGGTAGCCCTTTGGCACTGTAAATATGAGCCAGTTCGTGCCACTTGGCTTTGAGGTGTTGTTGGTTTTAAAGACCCCTTTATTTATCAGGAGCAATGTAGCTGTCAGCATAGCAACTGGCTTTTCAGGTTATCAGGTTCTGTTTGCATTGACTTTAACATTACCTATTCCACTTTTTTTGTTCATACCAATCTCTGGCAGGGGGCATGGCCTCATCTTCTCTGAGAGTTTTTGGAAATGATGCACTGTGGAAGGAGTAACGACAGCTGAGTCATGGTGTTTCAACTCTGAAAGGATTTCTGGCTATCTTTTTGCTTTTATTATAAAAGGAAATGTTAGACAAAAAACAACCCAGAGAGACTACCCATGTTCCTGTGATTCACAGAATTCTCAGAATTCACAGAATGACTAGGTTGGAAGAGACCTTAAAGATCATCAAGCCCAACCCATGCCCTAACACCTCAACTAAACCATGGCACCGAGTGCTACATCCAGGTTTTTTTTAAACACATCCAGGGATGGTGACTCCACCACCTTCCCAAGCAGACCATTCCAGAACTTTATCACTCTTTCCTTAAAAATTTTTTCCTAACATCAAACATCCATAATATCCTAATAATTCCTAATATCCTAATATTCATTAAGTAATTGTAACAATTAAGTAATTGTACAATTCAATTGTAACAATTGAATACACCAGTTTTCATACTGTATATCTAGAACTAGAGTGCAGGGATAAAAATGACTAAAAAAAAAAAAGATTAGGGAGAAGATATTAGATCAACTCTTTTTTTCCTTATGATCAGGTATAAATTAATAAATTTAATCTTAAATCAGTAGAGTATAATCTATATTAGCCTTATAGTATCATCAATATAATCCTGGAAATCGCTTCAGTAGATCTATATACTAGAAGGGGGTCAACCTTCTTTCAGCCTTTACCATTCTAAATTCATTGTCAATGCTTTAATGTATGGGTCCCAATAATACAGGGGGTACACCAGAGAAAAAAAAAAAATTTGCAAAATTTAATAACATATTTTTCTGTGTTATATATGGTTTTAGGGTTTGGGATGGTTTTTTTGTTTTGTTTTTGTTGTGTGTTGGTGATTTTTATTTGGCAAATAAATAATACAAGAAGCTATGTGGTACAGCAGAGGAAACTTCACAGGGTTTGGAAGTGAGCCTGTGTGAACCTCATGAAGTTCAATAAGGCCAAGTTCAGGATCATCTCCTTTCTCTGGTGACTAAAATGTTGGGACCTGAAGGAACAGCATGAAGCTGTTCAGGGTAGGTTAGGGAGGTTTAAATTGAATATTAGTGGTTGGGCACTGGAACAAGCTCTACAGGAAAGGGGTCACGGCACCAAGCCTGACAGAGCTCAGGAAGAGTTTGGATAATGCTCTCAGGCACAAGGTGTGATTCTTGGGGCTGTTCCATGCAGGGTCAAGAGTCTGACTTCAATGATCCTTGTGGGTTCCTTTTAACTCACGGTGTTCTGGTGTTCTAGGGTTCTAGGATATGATGATCCTGAACCTGGATCAGCACAATCCCAAGCACAAGTACAGGCTGGGGAGAAAATGCATTGAGGGAAGCTCTACAGGGCTTGAGGATGTTGGTTGATGAGAAGCTCAGCATGAGCTGGCAATGTGCACTTACAGACCAAAAGACAATTTTGTCCTGGGCTGCACCAAGAGCAGCGTGGCTAGCAGGGTGAGGGAGGGCATTCTGCTTCTCTATTCTTCTCTTGTGAAACCCCATCTGGAATACCATATCCAGATCATGGACTCCCAGTATAAGAAAAACATGGACTTGTCAGAGTGAATCCAGAGGAGGCCATGAAGATGATCAGAGGGCTGGAGCACCTCTCCTATGAAGACAGGCTGAGAGAAGTGAAATTATTCACTCTGCAGAAGACCCCAATGAGACCTTATACAAACCTCCCCATACCTAAAGGGGTCAACAAGAGAACTGGAGAGGGATTTTTGACAAGGCCATGCTGTGATAATGCAAGTGAGAATGGCTGTAAATTGAAGGAGGGTTGGTTTAGATTAGGTATAAGGAAGAAATTCTTTACTCAGAGGGTGGTGAGGCACCAGAACAGTTTCTCAGAGAAACATTGGCTGCTCTGTCCCTGGAGGTGTTCAAATCCAGTTTGGATTGGGCTTAGAGCAACCTGGTCTAGAGGAAGATGTCCCTGCACAAGGCAGGGGGATTTGAACTAAGTGATCTTTAAAGTCCCTTTCAATGAAAACATTCTGTGATTTTGTGAATAAGGTTCTCTGGTAAATTTTAATCTTTTCTCTTTTAGCCTGGCATTCTCAAATTATATTCAGATATTTTCAAAATTATTTAATATATATTCAACTGACTGCAGGTGTTACATATGTTTGATTAAATGGGAAAAAAGCACTTTTTATCTCAATCTTTTTTTATGGTTAAATGGTGGAGTTGAAAGGGAAACAGATTTAAAAATATCTAGAAATGTTACCAAAACACCTTTTGTTACTAAACAGCTTTATTCTCCACAGAATATTGTGTTGAGAGTTGTAGTACATCAAATCTAAACCAATACTTGTTCACCAAATAATAGAACAAGTATTAGAATTTTGTATTTAGCAAACAGCAAGGAAAAGATCCTTGTGCTACTTGCATGCAGATGAATTAGGAGTAATTACATGAAAAGTGTGGTTTCAGAACAGCATAAAAAACCCATCATAGGTAATTCATACTTTATCACTGACTATGTGCAGCAAATGATACTTAAATAAAATTTTCATCCTCCTAGGATAGCAGTTTCCGGGTCAATCTTTGGTTGCCACAGTCCTCCTTTTTTTTCAGAGGAACAAGATTCCTGATTTCAACTTCACTAGAGAAAAGAGGTCAAAAGCCAAGTGGGAGAATAAGCTGTACAACCACAATGCTCATCAGTGTGGAAACCAGTCTTCAGGTAGGAGCTCAGGGAATTGCAAGATGCCATTCTTTCTTTTTTTCCTTTAGCATAGAAGAAGTCAAACCCTTTGGTATACCCAGCTATCCCTCATCTTTGGGCAATCTGGGAAAAGAAAGATCTCACTGTTAGCTGTGTTAGTGAGGCTTTTAGCTTAAATAAAAGCACATTACTTTTAATCATCCCTTTACATCAGCCTTCTAAACATTATGGATGAATCCAGGACTTTTACAGACAATACAGGATGGTGAATGTATGAGACTCCATTGCTAATAGCTCTGACATTATAATTTATCCACTTGGAATAAACTAAATTTTTTTTATAATTAAAATAATTTGTGCTATGTCTTTATTGTTCCCCAATATTTTCATCAGCCCTTTACTGTGTATCCATTCAAGATTCAAGTAATTACATAGGAAACTAAAGGGGCTATTAATATTTATAGCACACCTAGACACATTATTCTGGAGGTCAAAAGAACACAGCATTTGGCATAACACTGCAATTGAGATGTGCTACTGAGCACCTAGGAGTGCTTGACTGCTATAACAAATTATACAGCCACTTGTTCAACAGACTTTTTGTTGCTATTATCAGTTAAATTCTCAAAGCAACAATGCTAAAGCACAAACCTGGAAACTGTTAATTGAAAAGGTTTCCTCCACGAAGGAATAGGAAAATACTGTAACTAATTTGTTCAATTTGTATTTGTTTGTTTCTTGTCAGTAATATTTTTTTTTCCATATTGAAAATGGAAAATAAAAAGAGATTGCACTCTTTATAAAGGATTGCAAACCCCAGTAGTACATACAGGCAATACATATTCAGTCTTTAAGGTCTCTTACACAAATTCCTGATCTTACTAGATTTTTTTTCCTCTATGTTCTTTAAGTCAGTAGAGCCTAGGTAGGATTTCTGTCAAGCCCACTTTTTTTCTGTCATGTTGTATCACACAATTACAGCTTTCTTCATTATGATGCTTTGATTACTTACAAACATTAACAAAAACATCTTTTAATTTTTGCATACATATACATACATATATATATATTTGTAGTATATTAAGATTTACATAAAACTGAGATACTCCCATCTACCCACTTAGTTGCTCTCACAGGCATTTGCAGTTAATGGATCATTCCTATCAAGTGTCTGGCTTAAGTGGTCAAAGGTAAGCTTAAGAAACCTGAACTCTAAGGAGGAGATTGTTTTCTAATTTAGGCATGTAAATGAGGTATTTGAAGTTAGATAGTGTGAAAAACTACATTATGTGTTAAAAAAACCAAACTTTCTGACAGACAGACTTTATACCATAAGGCACAGTTCCTTTTGAGAAAGAATGTTTGTAATGGTTAACAGCCAAGGAAAACTCTTAGTATTACTTTACATATAGAACAGCTGGTACACCCACACACACACAAAAAAAATGTATTAAAGGGCTTTGTCAGTTAGAAAATGTAAATACTTCAGTTAAAAAAAGTTCAACACACTTACTTTTCTTTCTTTTATAATCATTTCAGCTAATTACTTACAGCTTTAAAAGCCTCATTTTATCCCTGAAGCATCCTAGAGTTAGAAGCTTTTATCTAGGTTTAGTAGTTGTGGCAGAATGCTGTTTGCATTAAGTGATCAGTAAAAAGATGTCAGCTGCATCTGATGTCATAAAACAAGAAATGTCTAGAAACTGCCAATCTATTTGGGCTTAGTGCAGAATCTCCCATTGAATGAGCAAATAAATAGTTCTATTTGTTTCAAGTAAAAAACATATACTTAATTTGTGACAAAATGTTCTCCTCAAAAGTTTGCAAACTAATCCACAAAAGAATGACCTGTCAGGACACAAAACTGAGTATATGGGAAAAAATAGCAGATTGTGCATGTCGAAACTGCTGGCCTGTATTTTGATATGGTTTAGCAGTTATCTAAAATCCCTTTGGATTAGACTCTCAGTGACAAATTTCCAGATAATGGGGTGTCATAGCATTCACAAAATTCATTAAGACACAGGATTTCTATTAATAAACACAGTAAGGACTGTGTCTTCAAAAATCTCTGTAGTATGATTCATTTAGAGTTTTTGGAGACAATGAAGAGATTTCCCCAGTCCATAATGATCTATGCATATAACTAATTATCAAATGAAGAACTTTCTTCCATTTCCAAGTCAAAAGCTTAATTCTGGGCAAAAGAAATCTGGTAGGGAAAGGAAGCCTCTGAATAAGCTCCATACTCTTTAAGATCTGGACTGGTATGTGAGGCCAAATATCTGAAACTGTAAAAGACTGGTTTTAAACTAATAGAAATACCCAATTCCTGAATCTCTTATTTATTGTATCAGTAAAGGTACTATAGGCATATCAATTTTGATAATTTGACGATCTAAGCCTCCTATTTTATCATGTTAAAGTGACAGATTCATTATTCCATTCATATGCATTTACATAGCTTACATCATTGGCAGATCACATAAAGAAAAAAACAATGTATTTCCTGAACACTGTATCTTAAAAAAAACCTCCCTACTCAGAATGCCTCACTATTAATTCTTTTCTGTGTGTGAGAAAATCCTGATGTGCTGTTTACTAGCCATGAGTTTTTGGAGAAGTATGGGTATTTTTTTCAATAAAAACAGTCAGAACAACATGAACATTCATATTGCAAGGCTGCTGTAAAATGAATAAAGTTGACATCAAGCAGGCCTTGGTAAAACAATTTCTGAACATATTGGGAGTAGGAGGGATTTAAAGAAAAGAAGTGGAATGAAAAGGAAATACTGAATCCAACTGAAATGCTTCAGTTCTTCAGAACTTTCTCAGTAAAAGAGCCTATATTTTTAATAAAGCTGTAGCAAATTTTAGATTGAAAAATTTATTATTAGGTTTTTCTAGAGTTCATTATTTAATTTTCACTTATAAGATTATCCCCAGTCTTAATGATATAAAATCAGAAGTATATCAATTTATTTCACTCAATCCCGTGAAATAGGTAATATTCCAAGACATAATCAGAAAGAAAGGTGTTTGTTGATATACAGGAATGTTTAGCATGTAGTGTCAGGTAGACACTAATGACTTTGCAAAGTTTCTAACATCGTTCAAGCATATATAGTGAAGGCTGGATTTTGACTGGACTATTTTTTTTCTTTTTTTTTAGCAGAAAGATAGGGAAGTTATTTAGTATCAGCAAATCTTGCACGATATGATGACCTGAAAATGAACATCAAAATTAATTGCAGATGTTGCACACAATTTATAAGAATGCTCCCCCCTACTCTAATGTTCATGAAAGCAATAGTGGCAATTAAGTCAACTTGCAAGACACAATATCTGAGTCTGATTTCTAGTGAGAGAAGGCAATATTGTGGGTAATGTATTGATCTTGGACCCAAGAGATTCCTAGCTTTTTGACAGCCTTACCACAAATGTCCTGTCTGACCTTAGAAAAGTTTATCGTGTTCAAATCCACAAAGAAATATAGTCATTTTGTTGTGGAAATAAGAAAAATACATTGAAAAAATAAATTCAAAATATAAATCCCTAGAAACTCTAGTAAGTTAACCATAAATATTTCCCATACATCTTAGTTCTTATTTTGAATACATTCAGAACATCTTTCCCTATTGCAGGTCTCAACAGCTTCATTTTATCTTATCTACCTGATCAAGATTCATGAAGTGGATATGGGATAAGCAGACTGTTCTAAAAATCAGTAGACAGTACAGCATCTAAAATCTTTGGTGGATTCAGCCTTTAATTTCTCAGTGTTACACTACCTCAGCTGCAAAGCAGACTAATGTGTTGTATTTTTCTGTGTCTGAATATAGACCACATTGTAAGTTTTTCAAGATTGCTCATTAGACGCATTCAAGTGGGGTTCTGCTTCTACCTCAGTTATGCCTCACTTTCTCTTATTGGATTTTTTCCTCTGTATAAACATTTAAATATCAATTTGGGACAGAAGGCAGATTCAAAGTCTCATTTCTCTGGATCTACACATGGTAAATGTGGATATGCTAACTTATGTGATCTTTCTGGACAAGATGTTGGAGGCAATCTATATTTTAAAAAGACTACTAAAGCTTCCATGAGAAAAAGAATTCTAAATGGGTATGGCAGTAGGGCAGAGGCAGTTGTTAATCTAACCATATAATGAAGCAAAACCTTGTTTGGTTTGGAATTTTTTTGTTTGTTTTTGTTTTTTTTTAATCAATAGAAACAAAGGCGCTGATTTTAAAGGCTTCATTAGTATCTGTATAGATTTCTAAATGTTTGATTTATGTTGGATATAGCATAATCCAGGGCATTTTTAGAATTTACTTCATAAAATATCCTGTGCAATTAGTTTTTTTGTCTAATTGGTTAAAATGTTTTATAAGATTCTCAGAATTCTTAGTAACTCTATCAGAGAATCAAAATCTGGGCATAATATCAGCAAATTAAGTATCTACCACATCTGATCAAAAAGGTATGAAAACTGTGGAATTATTTCCTGAGACATGACTCTCCTCTGAGAAAATTGTTTTAAACAAACAACTAAAACTTTTGCAGGCAGAAAGTTGATGGAGTTTTTCTTTCCATTTGCTGTGTGCTTTCTCATTAATGATTCGAATATTAGCTAGCATGAACTAGCTAAATATTCAAATGTGGAGAGCATGTTTGGATAATATCGTGGACTTTTTAATAAACTTGATATAGTGAAGTTTCCTGTAGTTACAGTTAATAGGACTTTAAAACAGGTTTCAAGCAAACGCAGCCATGCTGCAGATCTGTATCATCCCGATCATTGCTTTTGCATTTACATACACAGATTACATTTGCATATCTTGATGACTTATACATTTTAACTAAATTTGATTTCACAGGAGAGTTTATATCAAGAGAACATGAACATTTTAAATTCCAACTTAGCTCTAAATTATTGATTTTAGGAGTACTGTAAAGGTTTTGTGCATTACTCAACTTTATGTAAAACGGCCAACTAATGACAATGTTTAATTCTGAACTCTGTGTTCTATTAGATTTATAGAGCTCTCTCAGTTCTGAGCTAGAAGCACAGATATGGCTTTGTAAAAAATTTATACAACATAACATTTTATCATTTTGTTAATTTCTTCAGGATAATATAGACATGTCTACATGGGCTGCAGTACTTCAAAATCTGAGACTATTTTTGGTTTAGTAATTTTAGATGGCATTATGCTTTTATGAAATATATTTGTAACCTGAAATCGAAAAATTACAGACATGACCTCATCAGTCAATTTAAACATAATATCAAAATGGTGTTTCTGAAATTACTTCTCTGAAATATTAAATCACTAAAACGATAACAGTAACATTCATTCTTCCCTTTGTGATTCCTTTGGACTGCCTAATTTGCAAAGAATCACACAATCCAGATTTGCCTTTGAAAAAGAATGCAAGACCCAGATTGCTGCTTTTTGTAGCAAGGAAGAAGATACATATTATCCTTCATACTGGAAGAATAAATGGTACCATCAAGTTCTCACTGATGTGAACTGATTATGCATAGGATATAAAAAGAAATCTTGATGGGAAATGGAATTTCTGGAAATTACACTATTTCTTAAAGAAAGGCTGGAAATACAGTAAAATCTGTGAGGACTGACATGTACCACAGGGACTGGTACTAACAGGAACATTTCAGGAATTTTAATACTCAGACATGGAGAGGTTATTCTTCTCAAATAACAGATTTTTCTTACATAGCTTAACAACATTTTAGGATTCATGTTAACTTAAACAAACTTGGAATTTTAATCTAGGAAGTAGTCAGTGAAGTTCTACAAATTCTGATATACATGGAAACACAAAAAAGATATATATAAATGGATGAAATAAAAACATAAGGATTTTTAAAGCAAAAACAAAACCAGGATGTAAGAAATAGGCATGATATTTCAGAAGATGGATTGCAGTTCTGATTGAGGACTATGTAAAAACCAAACCCAAACAACTAAATGCCCAACTAATAATTCAAGCACATTGGACAATAAATTAAAATAATAAAGATTTCAATTTCAGGACAGAAAGAATGGGAGAAAAATGTTAGAAACAACAACAATAACAAAATAAAACCTAACATAGTTATTGGCTAATAATTTTTTTCCTCCACAGTTATGAAACAGAATCCCTCAATGCAGAAGTCACTCTGGAGAGGTATGTTTAGGAATCATATTAATGGGACCTTCCTCTAGTCCCCAACATCCAGGACTGGATTATAGTAGTGATCTCTGTAAGAATGAGAAAGAAGGAAAGAAGGGAAGAAAGAAAGAAGAAAGAAAGAAAGAAAGAAAGAAAGAAAGAAAGAAAGAAAGAAGAAAGAAGAAAGAAAGAAAGAAAGAAAGAAAGAAAGAAAGAAAGAAAGAAAGAAAGAGAAGAAAGAAAGAAAGAAAGAAAGAAAGAAAGAAAGAAAGAAAGAAAGAAAAAGAGAGAGAAAGAAAGAAAGAAGAAAGGAAGAAAAGAAACAAAGGCAAGGCAAGGCAAAAGGAAAGGCGAGGCAAGAAGAGGAGAGGAGAGGAGAGGAGAGGAGAGGAGAGGAGAGGAGAGGAGAGGAGAGGAGAGGAGAGGAGAGGAGAGGAGAGGAGAGGAGAGGAGAGGAGAGGAGAGGAGAGGAGAGGAGAGGAGAGGAGAGGAGAGGAGAGGAGAGGAGAGGAGAGGAGAGGAGAGGAGAGGAGAGGAGAGGAGAGGAAAGGAAAGAAAGGAAAGGAAAGGGAAAGGAAAGGAAAGGAAAGGAAAGGAAAGGAAAGGAAAGGAAAGGAGGAAAGGAGAAAGGAAAGGAAAGGAAAGGAAAGGAAAGGAAAGGAAAGGAAAGGAAAGGAAAGGAAAGGAAAAGGAAAGGAAGGAAAGGAAAGGAAAGGAAAGGAAAAGGAAAGGAAAGGAAAGGAAAGGAAAGGAAAGGAAAGGAAAGGAAAGGAAAGGAAAGGAAAGGAAAGGAAAGGAAAGGAAAGGAAAGGAAAGGAAAGGAAAGGAAAGGAAAGGAAAGGAAAGGAAAGGAAAGGAAAGGAAAGGAAAGGAAGGAGAGGAAGGAGAGGAAAAAGTACACAGATGTGGACGACTTTAATTTTCTGAAATCCATATGAAAAAAAAATGCCCCCCTAGGTATCAGGAGTTCTTAAATGATTTTGAATACATCAGTTGACAAATTTATGTAAAACATCATTTATGAAGTAACAAAGGTGCTGGTGCTACTTTAGAGTTACTTTAAGTAAGCAGAAGGGAGGAGAAGTACAGGGGCTGGTTGTAAAAAATTAGTTCACACTGAGTAATAATGAGCTGATTCAGTTCACTTTAAATTGCAACACAAACAAAAATGAATATATGGCTGAAATCTGGGGTTGTAGAAGAGCAAACTTCATGAAACTAGGAAATTAGTTATTAGGGTTTACTGAACCGGATAATTCAAGGATTTGAACCTAGTGGCAGCATGGAATTAAGTCAAAGGGGCAAACGCTATCTGAAGTTTGTATTGCAAGCAACAGCAAAAGAAAAGTCTTAGCAGGAAAGAGGTAGGTACAGACTTCTCTGGAGGAAGAAACACCTCACATAGGATATGAAGAGTGAATAAAGAACTTAAAAGGAATAAAAAGATGTATTGATCAGCAAGGTGAGCTCTGTCTCAGAGGTCAAAAAGGGCAAAAATAAAACAAGAATGGACAAAAGCCTAGTTGAGTTGAAACTTGAAAGAAAATTAAAACAAGTAGTGAAAGTTCTTCAAGCATACAAATAAATAGGGACAGGAAAAGAGCTAAGGTCTTTATAGCTCTCCTAAGCTATACATAAAAACATTGATAAAGGAGCTAATATAAATAAGGCAGCAGTACCAAATACTCTAAAATACTAGTAAGACATATGACAGAAAACTCTGATCAGACAGTAAGAATGAAAGTAATGTAAATTAGTATACTCAAGGCAGAAAAAAAACTTGAAATGCTTATACAAACTTGATGAGGTATTCCATAAGCTCTGAACTACAAATATGAAACAAATATGTAGATAAAAGTGAAAAATGAGAGGTAAGTGATTTCACCTCACCAAAAACTTTTTATTTGTGAAAATACTTTTAATACCTATAGTGCAGAAAATTGGGAAGAAATTAATGGTAAGAAACAATGAAACTGGTATGAATAATAAGTGTACAGGAAGTCACTGGAAAAACACAATATGATATAAAAACAGCATCTTTCTAGAGTCCAAGATTCTCATATTCTGGAAGAATTACTGCTTTTAGTCCACAGTTTCCTAATTTGAATATTTTTTTTAGATTTATCTTAAGACCTATTGATCTACACAATTTGGTTTTTTTTGAAAAAAAGTTTACTGTGACAAGTAAGTTTACAAGAAGTTATGATTTGTGATTTCATTATAAAGCAAAGCTAGTTTTTTCAGCCATGTATTTACTTTCTATGAAGGAATATTTTACAGAATAAGAAGTACTTCACATAAGCAGGGCAGTATGTTTGGTCTTGGGTTGTGAGAACTGACCTTACGCTTAATGGTATTTAAGACAAGTTATAATGCCACTCTGGGATGAGTTATTGGTGCACAGGATGACTCTTCCTGGGACCAAGCTATTGGTTTCTAGTTAGATGCTGTGAAATATATCTATCTGAGAGAAAAGATGTATTTTTATAAATCCTGAAGGGTTAGAAGGGTTAGAATACCATGATTATTTGTAACAACTCCTGCTGAGTTGTTTCTTTCCTCCTTTAGTGGCTCATGGGAAGTGTTTGAAAAGTACTTGTGCTTTTTTGCAGAAGTTTTCAGAGGATTTTTATTTTATATTGGAGTTCCAGGATGAAAAACTTTAGGAGTTCCATAAGTTCCTTCTGATGAAGCATGTTTGAGAACTCCCTGTTAGACTCATTTATGTAGTCTCTGCAGACTCAGGCTTACTACAGTGTTTTTGTTTTCTTTTTGGTTTAATAAGTATTTCATTGCACTCACCTAACATTGTATAGATTTTCTCTCCAAGGAATAGAAAGGTGGACTTCTCTCTTTCTAAATATAGTATTGTTTGCTTGGTTTTTCAAAATATTTTTAAGCAGTCACTATTAATGTTTGCAGCAGTATCAATGCTCACAGTTCATTCAGTAGGGAATATCCAATCTAGTTTTCACTGCTGTTATTTCTTTTTATATTTTCATGGAAAGCTGCTGTAAATATTTTAGATGGATTATGAAGGAAAAACTAACAAAGGATATGAAACAAAACACCCATCTACGACAAATCAACAGGAAGAAAAGTTAAAATGATGGAAAAACAGAGCCTGAACTATCACAGGTCCCACTTGTAGAGGACTACCAGTTCATGGAGGCCTAAATTCAACATTTTTTGGCAGCATCTTGCACTGACTGCTAAGGCCATTCTGCTGCAGCTCTCAGCTGGAAGGCTGTGAATCCTACTGATCTATAAGGAAATAAGCTGGAGTATATCAGCGCAGAAGTATGTACCTTACCAAGCAGGACCACCAACCAGAACTAGGTACTACCTCTGCATAGTGTCTTATTTCTTGTATGCTATCTGCAGCAGCTCATTTCCCTCACCACTCCTCTTCTACCACAAGTGGTAAAGAAATAAATCCTCTCAGAAGGTTTTCCTCATTAAAGAAGGAATATAATTTTTCCCAGAAGTGTCTGCATCTGGTAAATCCTAATTGATTGGACAGGCTGTACAGATAATAGGCAGATGAATAAAATTTACAGAAGCCCGGAATGTGTTTTTTATTTTCGTTTCAGAGACTGATCGTGTGAAAATGGAATATCAAAACCCCAGATGAAAAACCTTTATTTACATAGAAATTCCTTACAAGGGGATTTTACCATGCCCCATACACAGCAGGGACTGTGCTGCTATCTTGAGCAGCAAATTTAAGGATGATGTCCAGACTCTGTGTATTAGCTGGACAACTGGAAAGATGAGAGCCTGTTTTGAGGCTGGGTATCTTTGAATAGATCTTGTTTGAATTTATACCGTGTGCTGGACTGGAAAGAAAGAAGATTGGGTTGGGGGTATGACATTTTTTAGTGACATTTAAAACACAAAGCTTTGATTCATTTCACAAGAGGTTTGAGCCACAGATCAAAGCTATTTATGGAAGTAGAAATGACACTCCGTTCTTCTAGTAGGAGAACTAGTGGATGACTGCTTTGACCTATTCTCCAGGTGTCCACAGAATAAACAATGATCTAAGATGATTCTTCCATCCGAACAGAAACACAGAATACACTGTTCATTCATCACTGTCTCTAAATGCACACAAAGAAGGCAGATACCTCCTTGCTATACACCTTCTCCTCCTCACTATTAGCAACATTGACTAATACAGGTATGATAACATTCTCCTCTAGCTCACTTTGCAGGCAGCAATCAATTTTAATTTCTTTCTCTCTCTAGACCGATGTGAACCTTCCTAATGTTTTCAGTACATATAAACTAGACCATAAAAAACATGGGTTTCATTTGAAGTTTTAGATGGCCTCATGTATGTCTATCTACAATTTTCTGTCAGTGTTGCCCTATACTTTTTTCCATGCATCTGTTCATTTCTTTTTTGTCAGAAGTTAATCTCAGTTCTCTAGAAAAATGTCAGACCTGAGCACCAGCTCCCTTTGAGAGTAATTCCTTTTATCAAGTCTTATCATTCCCTCAGAAGACCATATTTCCTAACTATTTTGAATATATTAAAAGAGCATTTGAAGCAAACAGTTGTAAATTAATTAATTACAATTTATATATAATTAATTCTTTGTTCATTCACTTATAATAGCATTTTCCTCATGATTTTTTGTATGTTTCTTTCTATTTTTAAAATTTTGGGTTAATCATCTTTAGTAGAGTTTCTTATACCAAACAAACTACTGGACCTGGACAGTGTGTAGTTTTTCATTTAATTGTATATATTTCTGTTTATCAAAAATGTAGAGAGAATTATAGAGCTGAAACAAGTAATCCAGCATCTTTTTCATTGTCATTAGGAAGGGACAGGGATGCACGTATTGGGACTGTGGAGAGGGGAAAGTGCTGTAAAAATGAAAGATTAATCACTGTCCTAAAATGGCCATTAATACCATCACCGTATCAGTTTAAGCTGATGGAGTCTTGACATTTCTTGATGAATACACTCAGTATATTTTAATCAGATGCAGGTAGGTATGTCCCCAGAGAACAAATGCAGCTCAGTGCACTTTAGATTACTTTTTAAACTTGGAAACACAATGGATGGGGAAAATCTTTGTCATCCAATATGCACCCAGCCTGATCCCAAAAATGAAAAAAGTTGAAGTCTACTCAGCCTTCTATAAAAGTTAAAATATTGTCTAAGATCATCTAAAGAGTCACATAAATAAAATATTTTTCCATATTCCTTGTTAATCTCTTACATTTGTCAATACTTCCAGAAAACAGGGACTTAGTTGAAACTGTTTAAAAAATATCCTAGATATATCTTCCTCAAACATTAATAAATTACCAAAAGTTAACCAATGGCATTTTAGCTAACTGTAATTCTTTACTAACTTAATTATAAAATGTTTTAAAGACTTGTTAGAATTATTCAATGAACTCTATTAATAAAGTACTAATAACTTAGCACAGTCAGTAGAAAATAGAAGGCATTATTAACAGAGAATAAAAAGAAATAAGAAGCATCAATTAAATTTCCTCATCATGCTTCAGGCTTTAATTTTCTGATTACAGTATTGATGTAATATTTTATTTCTAAAGTCCATGTCTAAGGAACAGTTTCCTCTAGAAAAGACTAAATTTTATGAATCTTGGAGAGTTACTGTGTATTTGGCTTTATTTTCCTAGGAATATATTAATTACTTGAAGAGGTAATTTCTTGCTCTTTCATGTAATTGTTTATAACTCTCATGCTTATACATACACATTTGTATATATATCATAAAAAGCAGGCATGATGTCTACATAATGTTTACATCACATAACCACATTGATTATGAATTTCTTTTACAGTAAGTGACCTTCAATCACTGCTCTAGAAGACCCTAGGCTCAATGAAAAACTATTGACTTAATTGTATAGTTCTGAAGCTAGTTAAATATATTTTACCAGAACCCATAATGAGCTACTTTTCTTTTGTTAAAAAACCTCTCAATTAAGAGGTCTACGGTATTCTAAAGCAGTCCCTGAAGGTCAGATACAACTCTAGAATACCTCAGGCAACTGTACCAAGCCTTCAGCAAGCACTCACTGTGAAAGAAATTCAGGTACCTGTGGCTGTAGCTCATTTGCCCACACATCATTGTGGCATCAGTGTGTTTAATACCATCTGAGATGTTTGTCCTCACAAATTGCACCCTGTTTCCAGTTGTGTATCACACCGTTTTTTCCACTGGGATGTCTCTACTACTCTCAAGCATCTGAAATGCTGACAAGCACCTAAATGTATTGGTAATGTTTTTTATCTTTGTCCTGAATCGCACCCATACTGACTCATTGAGCTGTCTACTCTACGGAAATTAATATAATGTACTCCTTTAAATTGAAGAGGAAGCCATTTATTTTTGAAGAAGAGTTGTGGGTTTCACAGAAGAGAGGAGACTTTGTGGGTATCACAGTTTAAATGAATTAATTTTTTCCTCACTTATGTTGCCTTCCTCATTGCAGAGGGGACATGTGCTTTGTTCTGTCCTTCTTGGACAATATCATTAGGTGAGAAGCAACCGCTGCTTCTACTGTAAGTGTGTCAAGCAAAATGTACATACTTTCAATATAAAAAATGTCCTCATTTTCCCATTTAAGACATCAACAGTGCAACAGTAGAAAAAAATTGTCTTTTATCTTTCCTTAAATAAATAATAAAAATAAAACAAGGCAGAAAATATATGCTTGTATTTATTTAGTGTTTAATGAAATCCAGCCAATGGAGCTAAGTAGAAACATTCAAACATCTCATCTAAAATTTAAAAGTTTTAAACATAATGAATATAAATTACATTACATTCCTGATATTTTTCCGGTTTCTTCCTTTTTCATCTTAAATTTTCATCAGCCAGAAGAGTAAGTGTTTTCCTGATAATTAATCCACATAACTCCTTGAAATTTCTCTTACTCCTAAGAGGCCAGATGAGTCTTTTTCTCAGTAGACAGACAACTTTCTGAGCTGTTTACTAAGTGAATGAGAATTTCACTACCTGTTACACAGAAAGTACAATTCTGTTAACCTTTCACTCAAATAGCCTACTATTATCTAAAGCCATCTATCTACAAATGTATCAGGATAGAGCATTTCCTCAGTAATATAACTCATTCCCACAATCAAGAATAAAACAGGCTTCCTGACAGAGGATATTGAGCATCTTGCCTTCAACAAAATAAAACATTACCAGCTCTTGCATGTTCTTGACCAAAAAAAAAAAAAGAAGCTTTCACTGAAAGTATTGCAGGAAAAGTGGTAGCTAATTAATAAGCCTTCGCCTGTGGCCTTACTATTATATAATAATCTCTACACAATAGATGACTTATTAAACAATTCCCTGCTTTCCTTCACAACAGCAAATTGAATGCCTTTTTCTTTTCTTTTTGGAGTGCTATTCCAGTGTTAGTCATCCAGCTCACCTCCAGTCAGTATGATAGAAGTGAATACTCTTTTTTGTCATTATAGGTTGTGCTTCTGCTAATCTTACTGTAATTTTTTGTTTTACATTTAGAGATTGAAAGCTTGAAAAGCCCTCATCCTTTCCAAAGGAGATGGTTACTTATGTTCCCCTCCTTGCTAAAGTCGATCTTCAAATTTCATTTTTGTTATTAGCTTTCATGTGTTTATAAATACAGAATTTAACAAGTATTATTCTCCCACAAAGACAACATATCAGTTCATTTGAGAGTTTTCCTTGCATAGATTTATTTTGGGCTTTCTTGATTGGTTTGGACCAATTAATTTCAATTTTGTAAGACCTTCTTTCTCCACACAACAGAAACACTACCTGCTAATAAGACAATTTAAATGGTATGACAGAATTTCTTCATGTAATGTATCTCTATATTTTGTTATCTTCTACATAAAGTGGAGTTATGAAGTTATGATGGTCCAATTTTTCTTTTTTTTTTTAATTGAGGCCTTTAAGCAAATATCAGGCGACATCTTTCAATGTACTGCTTGAGACAGCATCAAAGGCATCTTATTATCCAAAACCCTACCACGCACCCTGATAATTGCAGATAAAGTTACAGGTATATAACTCTCAGTGCAAATTATTGCAGACAGGGAGGTTGATAGTTCCTTCCATATTGCTGAAACAAATAATAAATCCAATTAGTACCACTGATTTTGAAGATTTTGAATGCATGACCAAAAACTCCCAAAATGGGAATGCAGCTATGTGATGTTTAAGTGGTAGGAAATAAGCAAATGCCACACTTTATCCATGATAAAGTGTATTTTCACTTATATATTTCTGTATTCTTAAAAGAAGACACAAAATTATATTTGAGCAGTGCAATGACCAATATGTTAGGAAAAAAGGGATTATATGCTTCACTTGTTTCCAATTATTCTAGTTATCTGGCTATGATGGGGGAAAAAGCAGAACCACAAGATTTATTTTATAGAATAAGTTATTCCATATACTACTACTACTAACTTCTAAAGGCTATTAGTCTAGTATCTTTTCCCCTGCTTCTACGAAGAGCTTTTATGAGATGTAAGGTGTAAGAACTGGTTTTGTTCTGCCACTGTAGTTTTTGCATAGGTACACAGACCAAATAAACACAGAGAGAAAATTTCTCTATTGAGCCACCAAGCAACATTTTATTAGCGGCATCTTCAACACAGGAATTCAATTAATCCATGCAAAGATTATTCTGCAGTAACAATCAGAAGATTTCCCTCTGTTCATCTTTTTTTTTTTTCTTTTTCTATTCCTTGATTTTGGATAAGGGAACTGAAGCGTTACAGAATTATTTCTTCCCAATTATTACTTCATTTGTCTGCTGGACTCATTATTCAATGATCATTCTTAAAAATTAGTCAGTGAACTCAAGTTTTATGTTTTGTCTGCTAACTGTGTACAACAACTACTACTTATAGGTAGGAGAGAGGCCTCAAGAAAACCTGCCATTACTGTCATGTATGGTTTTACATCATACCTACTGGCTTACAGCTGGATTTGCTTGGGTTTGTTACCTTGTTGCTTCTGTTTCCACTTTGCATGTTTTTCACTATAACAATGCCTTTTTAGACAACATGGGAAAAATACAATGACTGCATCTAATTCAGAAAAATTCTCACTGGTTCTTTATTTCTTAATTGTAATGCATTTTACTTTATTTTCTCCTAGTTTTGTGCATAAAATTTTATAATGAGATTATGCTAGATATCTAATTTTTAAATCACAACAGCTGGAAGATGGATCCACCTTTGTGTTTGCTTGAATGGACTGTTAGTCTTCAAAACAAAGAATAATGCAGATGGGTTTGGTTTGGTTTTTTTTCATTATTTTTTTATATCCTGCAAAAAAAAATAATCTAAACATGTGCCTTTTTATTTTTGCATGCTCTGTCTGTCAGGAGCAGCTGTTATTCATCGTGAAGGAAAGAACAGGGCTAAGGAGAACCATGATGTAACACTGACAAACTTATTAATCAAGAAAATATACTGTAATGAAAATATTCAAAATATTGGTAGCTAACTCAATATATTTCCATTCAGTCTGTTTCCTTAATAAGTGAAACATGAAAGGGCTTTATTTTTTTTCTGACATAGAATATTTAACAAATTCAGAGATTTGTGATACTTCAAAAACTAAGAGGACAAAAGGATTAATCCAGTGTGTACTGAATTGTGTTAACCATTACACCTGAAACAATAAATATTATTGGTTTAAAACTAGGTCAAATCTAGTTTTTTTCTGTATGCTGTCCAGGCAAAACTGTAGAAATTCCTGAGGATGAAGTGAGTTTTCATGTCAGATTCCCTCATTTGGTCCCATAGTAACAGAGGTGAGAAACAATGGACCAAGAACTCCTCTACAAGTAGGTGTGGAAGGTTCCTTCTCTTGATTTAGTCAGAAGGGAATATATACCAACCAATGGTTTTTCCAGATAAAAGTTCTTATGTTTACGTTTTCACATATCATAAATACTTTAATCTAGCTGCCACTGTTAATCCAAAGAGAAGAAATACTAAGAAATAGTACTTGTCATCACTTCTCCTGACTTGAGTATATCAATTAAAAAAGCATTTTTTGTCTTTGTGAGCTTTATGTTCATCCTGAAGCTTAATTGCCACTAACAATTTCTTTAGAATTTCTGAGTTACTGTTCTCTCCTTACTCAATTTTCACTGTGAGGTCTCTGGCATACATTAAATTGCAATTTTCATATGCTCTGCAAAAATTAAAGCTAGAGAAATTTTCATAAGACTCTACAATGATGAAATTGCAAAACATTCTTATAGAATGAATATAGAAGAAAAACTGTGTGGATTTTTTTACTACCTGAGCTAGTTTTTCAACAAATGTTTCAGTTTTCCTCCATAAAATGACCTCTGCAGATCATGAAAATATAAGGCTTAGAATTTCTCTGTTTGTTATTTAGCCAAGTATTTTAAAGCAAACATTCATTGTCAGTTTCCATAGTTATCCTTCAGTACATCTTAATTACACTTATATTTGCATATATTAGCTAAGATTGTAGGAGTTTAAAGAGAGTTTTTTGCATTTTTTTTATTTTAAGACTGTATTTTGACAAGTGTTTGGGCCTATATATTATGTTAAAACTGAATTTACAGGTAGTTTATCAAGTGTTAAACAATTGTTAATTTTACATTTATGTATAAATAGTATACATATATAATATGTATGGATTACACTTTAAAAGACGGTTTTTTTAGACTAACAGTTCAAAATACTGTGCATTATAATGCATATTACACAGCTGGAAATCATTAAGATTTGTATCAAGGACGCAAACTGCTTTTTCTCTGTACAATATACACTAACTCATATCAATAAACTTGTGCCCCAAATGCCTTCACAAAAATGGCAGGGAAATATCCTCTGCAGGGAAAATAACATACAATCAAATTTAAACAGTAAATATACTAAATTAATTTAAAATTAAAAATTTCAAAACAAGCTTAAAATTAGTCTGAACACTTGGAATGTTTGGAATATTTAAGAATCTGCAAATATTTATCTGAGCTCTTCATATATGAAAAATATATCTCATCTTCACTGTGTTGTGGCTTGTTCTCTCATCTTTCAGATATTAGACACAAAAAAATGAGAGCAGAAAAATGTCCAGAACACCACTGCTAACAAAATCCTGAAAAAATTGAAGCTATTTTAACAAAATAATTTTCAATTTTTTTTTTATTCAAAAGGGTAGATAAATTACCAGGCTGTCACATACAACCTTTTTTGATTCTGTCTTAACATGTGTTACAGAAACCAAATAAAGATTCAGTCTCTTCCTTCATGTTTAGTATTCCCATTAAATAGGCAGTTACTCCAATACATATATTTTCTATGGCAAGAAAGCCGATGTAAAGCATTTATATCTTATTTAAGATGCAAATATTTTTGTACCTATTCCAACACAAGCCAAATGCAAGCAATAAAAATACTTTATTAAATAGGTGAACGGGCAGCAAAGCCACATGAAGATGACATCTTCTAATTGCCTGCAGTGCATCTGCTAACAAACTGCCAAAGCTCACAATAAAAAAAGCACTTCTAGGATAAAAGCCAGGACAATTGTAAAAGCTAAATTATTAATTAATATGAGGCAGCTATCATAACTTGCTGGTTTCTTGCCAAGATACAGCATGCTTTTGGAGGGCTTAATAGAAAGGTTTTTATGAATGCTGAAAACTATAATAAATCTCAGAAACATCTAATTTTATAGAAACCTGCTGCAGCCTTTGTTTGTGGCCAGCAATCAGACTGAAAAAGCTGTGATGCTATTAATTTTCCCAGATAGTAAGATATTAGCTTTAAATTCAGCACAATGAATAATTTCCCAGAAACTGTAAGCAAAAACTAATGCTTTGGTTGATGAGTTCTATATGTTTTCTTAACATATTTCTCTGAAACCCAAACGTCCTCAAATCATGACTTGGAATTTAAATTTTTGAATTGTTCAGTGAATTTATCTCTGCATTTATTAACCTACATTCTGGTCAATAGATAACTGGTGAGAAGCATTTTTTACCTAAACAGTAGTACGATGTTTAATGTGAAGTCCACTCTGGTTTTAGAGCAATAACTTAATCAGGCATCTCATGATACTTGTGCTTTTTAATGAACAAGAGTCCAGGGATGATCCAGGACAGTTAATTCCTTACACAATGGAAAAAAAGGTCATCTTGGTTCAGGTAAAGAGGGTATTTATTAAACCTGCCAGAGGCTAAGTAAAAGAAGCGATATTTCTTGATTATGCCTTCAGCTGCATCATGACTCTAAAATACAGGAGAGTTCATACATGTGACAAGTTTCATACACCTATTTTAATTATGCCCACATATAAAATTAATAAGCATAGAACAAGAATATTTTATTATAAAAGGAAGCAAAGAAAGGAGATAGATCGTGCAAGTCAGACCTTTTAAAGTCATTATTTAAAAATGGGACATTCCAGCCTAATTTCCTCAACTTCCTGAGAGGAGCAATGAATGAAACAGGAGCAGATATAGAATTTAAATTATTTTAGAGAAATTTATATGTTCTATTAATTATTCTTTAGAACTGAGGAAAGAAAAATCTTAGTGTAATATTTTATACATTCTGAGATAGCACAGTTTATGATTTAGCAAGAGAAAACACAGGAAACAAGAAATATGTTGTTTATTGTCTATATTAGGAATCGTTGTACTTGGCAATGGATAACAGAAAAAGTTGTCTCACACAGATATATCACTAGATATTGTTTCCACGTTACATTCCATAGGTTTGTTTATTTTCATCTGTTTGGACAAAACAAATGAAAGTCTGAAGTAAAATTTTTAAGTGTTTAACATGATAAAATCTAAGATAATATTATGTGTTTAAAACTTAGAACATTGAATGCACTCTATTTAAGTTCCAGCTATTTTAAGTCCATATAAATTCAGTTCATATAAGAATATACCTTATAGGAACCAAGCATTTATCATCTTACTCTCTATTTCTATTTCCCAAAGGACATAAGATCTTAAAATGGAAATCTCTGCTATTATGCTTACTTAATTAACTGAAGTTCATAGACAATAACAAAAATTTGATTGCTGAAAATGTGCAGCTGTATTCTTTTCAAGAGACTACAGTTTTCATTATGAATCAATTAAAATTGGATGAACCTGTGTCAAATTCAATGTGACATTTGGAAATATTTAATATAAAGTTTTCTCCAAACATCTGTAATAGCAGTTTCAGCAGAAAACATAAATTCAACACCAGTTCTTCTTCAGCAAAATTTTATGTTTTTATTTAGTCTTTCTAATCCTATTTATGTTTATTTTGGTGTGTATATATGTCTGTGTTCTCTCTAACTATATATGTGACTGGACTGTGGTTCATATTGTGCTAGTAAGACAACAGATGGATCTTTTACAAAGACAGTAAAGACTCTTTTTCCTTTTCTAATTATTTCAGTTCAGAAGAAAAAAAAAAAAAAAAACAAGCCAAACCAAACAAAAAAAAATCCCAACACAAACCATAACACCTAACAGTGACTTTTTTTTACTTATTTCCTGAGGTATTTCAAAGCACTTCAGAAACAGAAGTCTAATGCTGCTGAACCACACTGACCTCTGAAAGGCAGGGAATTGCCTTGAAATACACACTTACTTGTTCAATGGTTGATTTGGGAAGATAAAATGCTGTCCAGGGCTGTAGGAAATGACCTCTTATATATTTTATAATGTCAAAATGTCTGAAGTAGGCATGCTGGGCTGATGGTGCATCTATTAAAAACAACATGGTGAAAATAACTGGCCAAAGTATTTACCTGTTTGGACTTTTCACACGTGTCTTATAGGAATGTGTTTTAAAAGTTTGCTTGATTACAGCTTCATAAAAAAAGCAAAGCCTTAGTATATGAGCTAATCTAGTTCCCATATATGTTTGATAAAAAGGCTTCCTTGGCATGACTGAACCTGACTGTTCAGATGAATTTCTCACTTTCCAATATTTACTGGTTTTATTGATTCAAAATAACTTTTCTAAAAATAACTTTTCAATGAGAACTAAAATCTGTTCCAGTAAGAAAAAAATCTTTCTTGAACAGAAACACTTTGACATCAAGTGTGAAAACAGAATCAAACTGAGTTTAATTACAATGAGGCGTCCTGCATTTTTACTGAAAGAAACTGTTTCACAATTTTTTTAAGACATAATTTGAAAGAGATGATTTCTGAACAATAAAGCAAAGAACTTAAGCAAGGGCAATAGAATAACACAAAAATTCAGTACTGAGCACACTTTATGTTCAAAAAAAACCCAAAAAACCCAGAATGTAAGGATTTAATAATTAATTATTTAATGGATTATGTAAGGATTATACAATTAATTTAATAATTCCTTTTTCTTATCTCCTTTCTTAACAGCTGTTCTGTTAGGAGCCTGAATTGCCAACATGCTGATTTCTCTCTTTCACCAGAAGAAATATTTTGAGGGAGAATGCAGCGTCTCTCTGTGTTTTCCTGGTCCCCAGGCAGCTCCGGCACCTTGAGCGGTACCGCCTCTCTCCGGGACCTGGGATCACCATGTGTTTCCGGACTCAGCTCCGTGCCGCAGTCCGGGCGGGGGTGCCAGCAGATTCTTGCCACTGAGAGTGAGAGACACCAGTAAAGAGTGAAGTAACATCTGGATTCCCCACGTGTGGAAGGCTGAAAGTCCTTTATTGCCACAGGAGCTGTGCCGAGGCACTGCAACCCGCTCCCAGCTGGTGCATGAGGAAAACGGCCTCGGGCACTCCGAGGTGCGGGATTATATCGGGGATGGGGCCAGGAGAGCAGGGGCCCTCCCGCCCAATGTGGGTAGGCGCCGTGGTGATGACGTGGACCATGGCACCCAAGGGGGACACGGCTGGGGCAGACCCCGGGCTCTGGGGCGGACAGGGGATGGGAATTTGGAGTGACTCTAACAGCCAGGGACCCAGAGTGAACAGCCATGAGGGGGAACAGACACAGGGGGTGCGCAGGGGTACACAGAACATGGCTAGCTAACAGATCAGAACCTCTAACCTAAACCCCAAACCGCGATGCAACGGGAGAAAACCAGCTGGCAAAAAGCCTCACTGACTTCAATTACTATATATGATTTCAAGTTGCAAATCTCACAAATATAAGAAAATTTATATTCTCCTTTTACAAGATAAAGGTTGTTGTGATGCACTAAATAAAAAGGGAACTCCTACAAAAGGTGATAAAGACTTAGATATTGATGAGGGAAAAAAAACAAAATTATGATCTTTGGAGTTTAGAAGGCAGAGTTATTTGGGGAAACCTGCCAATGAGAGGAAAAACAGACCAGCTGCTACTTTCAAAGATCACAAGAATTGCACTTTATTTCTAATTGAGCAGTGGAATAATGCTAGTCAGAGAGACAGACTCAGTCTAGCATATAGTTTAACAGATAATGCAGCAAACAAGCAGTGTTGTGCCATGCCTACTCTCATACATCAGCAAAACACGAGGTGCCTAAACACATGGCAAAATGTTTTGAGCTGGAAAATATTATCAAGGACTTAGGCTTTGCAAGTACTGATAGATGAGCAGTTTTGTAGTAAGTACTCTCTTTTCAGTTGCTAGAAATTCAGTTAAACCTACAATTTATAAAAGACACTGGTAATATGGAAAGCATTGGACAAAACTCTTTCAAGTAATTTCTTTTCTAGTGAACTTCAGCAGAAATCAAAATACAGCTATATTAGCAGAAGCATCCTGACATTGAGAAACCATTACAAAATAATTTCCTCCATTTCTTTACCCATCCCCAGCTACCCACCACACATGTATACCTTGCCTTGCACATCTTTACTGAAAATAAATGTGGTTTGCAATACAGTAATAAAACTCAGGATGAAGAGTAAATTCAATTCCAGAGTAAAACTAAAATCAGAAATACAACTCAGCATCATTCAGTTTCCTTAGAGCCAGCAGACACAGAGTAGACAAATTCTGAAATCAGGGATTATACCAACACTCTAAGCCTCACACAACCAATGAGATATCATAGCAGAGCACCAATGTCATTATAGTTATGAGCAAGGAGGGCTTGCAGTTTAAAAAAATAACTTAAGTACTCTAAAAATCTGCATCCTTAGAGTATCTTGAAATTCGCTATGCCTCATATGCATGTCAAGTCCTATTTGCTTTCTGTATCTGGGACAAACACAAGCAAGAGGCAGTAAAGTTATACCAAGAGGTATGTACATATACATTGGTCACTACAGTAGATATATATATAAGTACAATGCTTCATATAAAATTGTTTTATGTATAAAAAGTTATGTATAAAGTTATAAATATATGCATAGATATAAGCTTTAAGATTTCATGTGCTCCTAATACATTTCTCAAGCAAATCTTAGTTTGTCACCATTTATCCTCACTAATACAAAGCATCTGATCTCACATTTCAGGAAGGCATGTCTCAAACACTCCTTTGCCAAGGAATTGAAGTAGATGTATATGGTAAGCTCAGGTAAGTTGCTCCTGGTTGTCACTGCTGACAACCAAAAAGATGTTTCTGCATCATCGCTGACAAATAAACAGAATGCTAAAAGATAACTACTATTCTGATCCTTGCTGAGGCCATGGTGGGTTGACTCTGTGGAAATCAGGAGGCATTTTAAGCTGAACTAGATTCTTACTTGCCGAAGGTATCAGTGAGTATGTACTACAAAATATTAAATCTTTATATTAGTTCATATTTGGAAAGACATTAAGTGTTATAGCCAGTTCACACACAAAGAGATGAGCTTACCAAGCGTATGTGCCTTTTGGAAACAATGGAAATTCTGTTATGAAGAAAATCTAATTTTAGATTGTAAAAAAAATAAAATCCAATAAATTAATTTCAGAAGCTCTCAAATGGCTTACATTTTGACTGTGTTAGAATAATACTATGACATAGTGACACCTTACACTCAATTAAGTGGCATTCCTAAAAATTTATATGTGCAAATACAGCATCCAGTTCACAAAACTGGATTAGTAAATGGCCTGCTAAAAATAACAATAGAAAAATTTAAGGATCTCTGAAAACATGTTTCAGAGATAATGTTTCAGATACCTAAGATATAGCTAATAAATAACACTATTCATGTTTGGGTGGAGTAGCTATCAACAAACAAACAAAAAAAGGTGTGTATCTAGCAAAGACACAGGAGAGAAAGAGGGAAGGACAGTGTGAAGGAAGAAATAAGGAAGAGAAGGAAGGAGAATGTGGGTAGGGAAGAAAAAATAAAAAAACATTGTATGAATTAAAATTTAAATGAAAAATTAATAAGGGGAAAGAGAAGGCAAAGAGGAAAAGCAAAAAGAACACAAAAAAAACCAGGAGTACTGCCAAACAGCAGTATTTCTAAAAACCAAAAGGGAAATAATACATAAGTATCTAATAAAGATTTATTAATAATTTAGATTGAACTCATTTGAATTTACAGTTTTGAAATTATTTTATTACAAAATTTATCCAATTATTTTAAGACATTGTTAACTACTATGGTCTACAGAGTCCTCTAATAGTCTATACAAATACTATAAACCAAAAATTAATAAAGCTGATGGCACCAGAATTTGACTCAAGAAAAGATTTTTATGTGAAGAAAACTCTCTCTTCAACAGTTCCCCCAGAATGAGTATTCATTATTGCCTTTGTTGTGTTTAAACATATTTTTATGCAATAAGCAATTCCTAATGTTTTACTTCTGATAAGCAAAGCAAACAAGTGAAACATGATACAGTTCAGAAAGAAAAATGCTTCTTAGCAACAAACACTAAACTATAGTTGCAGATAATGAACTTTCTAGTTTGGAGTTTAGTGTTGGTTGGTTGGTTTGTTGAGGTTCTTTGTGATTTTTTTTTTAAATTAAGGATTGTTTCTCTAGCATTTTGCTAAAATCACAATAATAAATAGAATTAAAAAGAAAAAATGTAAAAATAAGAACAGTTTACTTTTTTCATTCAGGGTTATATTTCAATGAGGTTTTATTCCAATTTTATTTATGTGTATTTACAAAGGAAATGAAATTTTCAGAGGTATCGAGGCAGCTGTCCTGGAAGCTTTCAGCATGTAGATTGAAAAATCAAAGAGGTAGATTTCAACTGTAGATTGTATATGCTTAACACTAAATAATGACACTCATATTTACATAGGAATTACTAGCTCAGAATCTAGGATTCTTACACAACAAATTCTAGTCAATGGAGTCTGTACAGCTATCCTCACCTCAAACTAGACAGTGCAGTTGGTCAAAAACCAGCACTGCTGCCCTTTTGGACATCCTATGTTATAAGAGGCATCTGCTCAGGGCTGCGGATGTGGTGCAGTGCCTTTGGGCTACCTGTGTGGTGCACAAGTGGTGGCAGGCCTTCAGGCAGCACAGCCAGTATGGCACATCTCCCATGACATTTGACACCTATGGATTAACAAGTCATTACATCATGACATTTGTTCAGCACTCACCTATATTTAGGTTGCTGCAAGAGGAAATGGCACACCTTCACGTGAATGAAGACTCACTTCAATTGTTTATTCATAAACATCTCATCCTTAAAAAAGAGGAGGATCCAAGTCATCCGTGACATTCTCAGAGAACTGACAGCTTTAGGACACTAGGTCATGTTAGAGTGGAAGCTGGCAGCTCTGAGTAATGCTCAAGGTCATGCAGGGTGGGTACTCTAATGGGTCTAGATATTTGGGAGTGAGGAGCTAAAAGAAGTCTGGTTACCTGCTTTCATCTTCAGATAAATACTATTTTTAGAGAGGACCATCTAAAAATTTGGACTTGAGACAGGTATCAGCCGATTCAAAAATCAATCAAACCCAGTACTGCAGTACCTACAGTTTAGGAGTTTAGTCCCACAAGCTGAATTTTCAGTTAAGTTTCAAGTTCATTTAAGAGACAGAAGTCAAGAGAGCTTCTGCACTATGCAACCTCAGCCAGTCCTAAAAGTATGTCCAGGTTCACAAGACATCAGTAATGACCAGTGGCAGAGGCAGAATCTTGAACATGCCTCCAGTTAATGAAGGCTCAGGAATATCAATATCCAGTCTCTAATGTCTCCCATCCCCTCCTCTTCTTCTTCCTCTCTTTGTGTCTCTGTTTTCTGTCTCCACCCCCAATATTCTCGTAGTGTATATCTAGGCTAGCTCTTATGACGTCCATAAAATTTACATCTACAGCTTAAAGGAGTGTGTCAATATATTTATCACTAAACGGGATCCTCCTTTTCTTTAACATTGCTAATCTAACTCAACTTATAACATGCAGGCTAATATTTTCTCAAGAAATAACCTAATAAACCTAACCTGATAAATATGATCCAATAAAAACAAATTTATGGAAGAAGACAGAGAGCTACATCCCTACATGAGAAAAACAAAAAACATTTTCTTGTTCAAAGCAATATCTATCATAATATAACAAAGGTTTACAGCCAGACGGCCACAGGTATATTTCTGTCAGCTCTTTTATAAATGAAATGTCTCATCAGTCTGCAATTCCATTTCTAAAATACAATCCATATTTAGATTTTGAACTTGAAAGAAAGTGTTACATACCTTTAATAATCATGGCATGGTTCTATTAAAAAACCAAACCAGCAATGAAATTACAAATTATATGAAAATATAATTTCAAAGCTGATCTTTTATTATCCCTGTATTTATATCAGATTTACTAAATCTACAAAACTCACAAGGTAAGGGTAGAGAAAGAAATTAAAACTGAAATCCCAGACTCTGATCTCAGTTATATATTTTAGTAATTTTCATATAAATCACTTCTAGTGTCCGTAGCATCAATTGAGATAAATATTTTTGTCAAATATTTATTATGAATAGTTTTAGAGAGTATTTACTAATAACTGCCAGACCAATTTAATCACTCAGTTATCTGCAATATAACTGTTAATAACATGATCTTTATTATTCAAGTTTTTTTTTCTTTTTTTGAACAAGCTTATTTTCATGCATAAATTGACTTGAAACATAGTTCAGTCTGGAAGAAGATAAAATAAAATTACAGAAAGCTCTGAAGAATTCAATACATTTGCTTAATGTCATGGGCATTTGTTGTAAAAACAGATTATTTCATTTTTGTTGTAAGGTATGAAATGTTTATTCCTATAGATCTAGAAACAAAACAGATGTATTTAATGGGAAGAAAAAAAGTGTCAAATTTAAAATAATGTTCATCAGAACAGAAAAAAACCCCAATAAACCAGTAGATTTACAATTTACATCCATGTTGTTTTGGAAAAAAATAAAGCAAATATTTACACATTCCCCACAGACTCCTTATTAAAGTACAACAGTAGTAAATAAAGTGATGCCCAGCTATCCTGAATAAAAACGATTTAAGTAACAACCAGACAAGTATTAAGGACCGTCTGAGCTCAAAAGGGTACCCAAGACATGAATCATGCTATCAAATTCCATAGCTTTTTTGACATTTGTATGAGAGGGTATTTCTTCTGCACATGCCAATCTGTACAAAATGATATCTAGACCAGCTGCCTACCTCCCCAGAAGCACTATTTACACTTAGACCACTGAGAGCACACCTTGGTTCTCAGAGTTGTAACTCACAAATGCTGAAGCCCACAAAGTGTGCCATGCCAGAAGACGTGTCTCTGGCCAATTTTGAAAAGCAGGACCAAATGGCAACACTTTGTCATGGCATTTTGCGCCTTTTTGGTTTTGTGCATACATTCATATTTCTGCCCACAGGTTCAATGAATTTGCTTTGAAAGCCTGACTTTAGAATCATAGTTGAACTGGAAATGCAGAATTTTGCCCAAGGACCTCAGTAACATATTTCTAAAAGTGGCAAAATACATTAAAATTGTGAGTACCTCAGAATCAGGGAAAAAAAAAAAAAAAAAAAAAAAAGAGGAGTTTCTTAAAACTGTTACATGGTGGGTGGAATTTGGCTGCACATGAATAGATGGGATTTTGAACACAAGAGGGAACAATACAATTTTATCAGTTCATTTTGCATGTGGTGGAGCAGGAGTTTCCCACTGGGTGTCACATATCCAATAAAATGCAATATGGTCAGCAATGTGTCATTCTTAACAACTCAGCAACTTACCTGACCTTGACAGTTTTTTTGACCTTATTCTGTGTTTTTCAGCATGAAATCTGAAAACTAATATTCACATTTCCTTATTTTAATTTCTGTCTCATATTTTCTATATTAATTTAATTTTGAAGAAGATACTAGTATGTGTTCCTGGAAAGACTGGAAAATATAACAGTACATGGTTAAAAATGTGACTATAAAAAGAGAAAAGAAGCTTTCTGTTTCAACAGCATTCCTGCTGCTAAGAGGCTATTTTTCTGCCTGGTCACCTGTACCCAAGGGTTTTTTTAATGCTTCTTTTCTATGTTTAAGCTTAGTATTTGTTCATCCATCCAGACATCCTTCTGTCTTTGAGCTGCTTCTCATCAGGATGGATTGTTCTTGATCATGAAAAGCAACCAGTTTTTTTCTACCTCCCATTTTTTTAGTACCACATTCCTTGGGATTCTTCCAAACAGATATATGAAATGTCTGGTCTTATGACATTCAGGACTGAGATCCTGCTCCCTTGTCTCAAGATTATAAACACAAGCTCACGGTAGCTTCAGACAAGACTGCTTCCATCCTTCTCTTGTTAGTAAATATGAGGTCCAGAATATCTCCTCCCATTAGCTCCTTGACCACCTGGTTCAAGCAATTGTCATAAGTATCCTGTTGGTTTTTCCCTCTAGCAAATATCCCTCTCATCTGACGAAGGCCTCATCTACCTGTTCTTCATTGTCAGATCCTCTGCAGCACACACCCACAATGATGTGTTAGAGTGCCCTCTAACTCTTACCAGCTCTCACCTGGCTCAGCTCTTGTCCCTGGGCACAGCTCCATGCAGTCCAGCCACTCCCTTATGAACAGCACAATTCCTCACTCTTTACCTTTAACAATGGGAAGAGGAATTTGGTCTTGTGGTTTAAAATATCACTGAACAACTTGTTGTGCTCATCTATACACAGTGATTGAAGTTCTTATAAGTTCCTAAAAAATATTAAATGTAAACTAAAATCTTGATCCAAAAGAGTAGGACATTGCTAGGATATTGCTAGAACTACATCACTGAGTCCATAAAACTATAGTTTAATGTATGTACTTCCAGATACAAACACCTACACAAATTAAAACCTTTATAAGACAGTCTGAGTAGCATTGCTTTCTGAAATGTTTAAGACAGGAGATATTTAGAATATAGAACTACAGAATCATAGAATTGTTTGTGTTAGAATGGACCTTTAAAGATTATCTAGTTCCAATCCTCCTGCCATGGGCAGGGACATCCTTCACTAGACCAGGATGCTCAAAGCTCCATCCAACCTGGCCTTGAACACTTCCAAAAATGGGGAATCCACAACTTCTCTAGGCAACCAGTTCCAATGTTTCACTGCCCTCCTCAGAAAGAATTTCTTCCTGTTATCTAGTTTAAATCTTTCCATGTAAAACTATTGTCCCACATGTGACTACCACAAGTCCTTGTAAAAAGTCTCTCTCTTTCAAAAAAGGCCACAAGATTTAATCAATAAAAGGAAGCCAGAATGACATTAGTTTATCTACTAGAATCTTAATGAAACCAAAGCTTATCTGAAGAAAGCAAAAGTGGTTGTAATATTGCATGATCTTGAATCCAGACATGCTACTGCTGCCAGAAAAGCTAAAATCAGTTAAAAAATGGGGTGTAGGCTGACCAAGGTCATAGATGACTGCAAGAAGAAGAAGATATGTAAAGGTTGAAACACATTTGCTGAAGTAGACATTCATAGCTTTTATACTGGAAAAAAATAGGAAAATAAAAATGCTAAACATTTGAATGATCATCTGGTGTCAATAACAGAGTATTGTTACTGTGTCCCGAAGAAAGCTCCTTATACCTAGGTTCTTACTTTTCTGTTATCAGAGTAGGCCCAATATAAAAAAAAAAAAAAAATTACTTCTATCCACCTTTGTCTCTCTCTCTCTCCTTCCATGGTATGACACAGTGAAGCTTAAAGATTTGTGTTCTGCATGATGAAGAGAATGATTTCATAGGCCCTCCCTATAGCCACTTGATCCCATCATCCAGATCATTTACAAAGATACTAAAAAGCATTAGGCCAAATATTGATCCCTTGGGGGCCTCACCTGTGACAGGCTGACAGTTTAAAAATGAACTATTTACCACCACCCTCTGGGTACAGCCTGTCAGACAATTCCCCACTCACCACACAGACACCTTTCTAGACCACAACGCATCCATTTCTCCAGGAAAAGGCTGTGGGAAAACCTATTAAAAGCCTTGAGGAAATCCATGGAGATAATATCCACTGCTCACATAACATCAACCAATCAGATTACTTTGTCATAGAAGACAATCTGGTTTGCAAAGCACATATTTCCCTTGGTGAATCCATGCAGGCTCTAACCAATCATGTGCTTCATATGCTTTGTCATAGCCCCTAGGAGGTTTTCTACCATAGCCTTCCCAAAGAATGAAGAGTGATGGGCCTTATAATTTCCTGGATCCATCTCTAAGCCCTTCTTGTAGATGGAGATAACATTAGTCTTCTAATGTTCTAATGTTCTTCTTCCTTCTAATTTTCTGAGATTTCTCTGTGACTTCTCAAAGATTATGGAGAGTAGCATCACAATGATATCAGCCAGCTCTCTCACCCTTGGGTGACAGATTATCTCACCCTTGGATGGATACTGTCAGATATTCTCTGTTTCATCAGAGAAGTTCTACTTTTGCACTAACACACCTGTTGAGGTAGCAGATTGCTTTGTGCCACACATCTCAACATAACTCGTACTCAAAAGGTACCATATGATATGATCATAAATAACTTGTATGTTAATTTAACAAAGAAAAGTCTGTGAAGGGTCAGAAAAATCTTGTGATTATTATTCCATTGCATACCATCATTCCCTCATTCCCTGGAACCTTTCCTTCTTCATTTTCTGTTTTTCAGATTTTTTTATTTTAGGTTGGGTTATTTGTTGTTGTGGTTGGGGTTTTTTTTGTTTGTTTTTGGTTTTGCTTTTTTTGCAGTGGTTAGGGTTTTTTTTTCTCTGCAGGTTTTTGTCAGAATACTGAAGAACACAAAAGCTAACAAATTAAAGCCATATAAACAAAGTGAACAGGGTGACAAATTGGGATTAATAACTACGTCACCTTGAGAATAGTATTTTGGCTTTCTGAATATCCTAGTATATTTCAATGTCTATTTTGAATGCTATTTCAAAGTAGCTAAATTAGTTCAGCATTCATTTTGAAAGTGGAAATAGAATTCATATACGAAATCTTAAGCACCTGAAGTTAGAGGTCTAAATATCAGGTAGGCCCTCAAATCTCATATTGCAGTCAATAAACGGAAACGGGCATACGCAGTTTCTGAGCTAATACAAGCATAAATGAGCACATATGCTTTCTGTGTCATTCTAAAATTTCTGCCTAAATTGCTGGGATAATCTGATTTTCCAGGGGATATATTTAGCTACTCAAATACGTTCATCTATTGTCATATTAAATTTTTTGAGCTTCCAATGCATTCATGACATTTGGTAAATCAGATGCACAGGCTGTAGGAGAGCTTCACCTTCTTGACCAGCAGCTAGAGATCAGATATAATAATCAATGGCAGCCAAATAATGCTGAAAATTAAGAAAAGTTCAAGCACTCAATATAGGGGCAAAATGGCCAGAAAGGAAAATCTTCTTGCACAAAATAGATATCACACCCAGGAAGCAGAGTAAAGAAAGATTGGGACATTTAGTATCATGGGGATTTTGACAGACAAATAACTACTGAGAAAATACAATTGAAATACAATTGAATCAGGTGGCAGAAACTGGGAATCTACAAAAATTATCTGCCCAGACATTCACAGAACCCATACCAGAACGATCTTAAATCTGTTTACATATTTTTAGAACAGTAACCTGTCTAGGCAACATTTGTAAATAACAATCAGTTTCAGTAACATACATGAATGACAAACATGCAAACATCACTGGCTAACTGGATTTAATAAAGTAACTCAGGAAAACCAGATTTTTTTCTTGGTAAAGAAGTGTTTATATGTGGTTTTTCTTTTTAATCTTTGATGAAGTTGTAGTAGGATTTAGTGACATGCAAAACTTGAAATTTTCACATTATTATTGCTGTGGCTAAATGTATCAGATCCACAGAAATGTTGAGTATCATAGAAAGGAAGCGAATTTAATTTTTTTGACTTGTACTTAAAATATGAAACAAATTTAGAATATGTAATACTTTTCTTGTGTAAAATTTTAATGAAACTGAATTTAATATTTATTTTACATTGACATCATAGTATTATCTCTGGAATTTCTCAGTAAATTATTCTATTGAAACCAAAATTGTAATGGACTATAAATTTAGACTAATTTTATATATATTTTGAAAGAGAAAATATAGCTGAGCACTTCCTATGTTCCTTGGATTAAAACCAGCAAAGTTATCCCAATCCATATGTAATGGATTCCTCAGTTTACTCTAAATATGCTTTCAGATATGTCTACATGGAGAGACTTGGGAAAAAATATTCAAACTAGAGCTGTGAATTTAAATTGGATTACTTAAACAAGACTAAACTCATACAGATGTAAATGTAATTTATCTAACTTTATGAAGTGGCCTCAGTAATCCACTACAAAAAATATTAGGGAAAGTATTTAGAGTAGTTTAATTTATTTACTCTCAAAGTTAATTAGATCTATTTTTTTCCTGAAAGACCCCGAGTGTGCAAACATTAGAAGTTTAAGAAAATCAATATTTGATACTGAATAGTCTCAGATATCTATGTGGGTGTCTGTGAATTTACAGATCTACATATCTATGTATAGATGGGAAGGATAAATATAAGCATTTGTTCACCCTTATCATTAAATATAAATACAAGGTGGCAAACTACTTAACTGAATAAATTTTATTTGATTGTATTAAATGCAAATAGTTCTAAGGAACAGGTACACAGTTCAAACAATGACTAGTTAGCAATTTCCTCGCATGAATATTTATTTGCACTGTTTTTAAAACACCACAAGAGAATTACAGCACATCCTGCTGAACCATGTAACATTTAATTTTATTTTGTGTCACTCTCTATATGTAAAGACACTGCTTCAGGGTGCACTGTAACACTGACAACTTCTTGCATAGCAAGGTTGAACAGTTCAGTAGACAGGGATAGCATTGACTGTTTATATTAGTGAATCAGGAAGTAAGTCTTAAAATGCTATTAAAACAAAAATCTTTACATTTCCAGGATATTTTGATTTTTATATTCTTTCTTTCCACTCTTAACATATCAGACATGGCCAGTTCTGGCCCCAAAATTCAAAAAGGCACAGATACACTGGAGAGACTTCAGAGGAAGGCCAAATAATCAAATGACTGCAAAACCTGCCTTATGATGAAAGATGGAGGGAGTTAACTCTCTACTCCCTAGAAAAGAAAAGGCTCAAGAGGACCTCATCACTATATTCCAGTATTTAGAGGGCAGCTACAAAGAGAATGGAAGCACTCTTTTCTCAATAAGTCACACAAAGACAAGGGGCAATGAGTAAAAGTTGCTCCTGATGATTTTTATTTTTTTTTACATTAAGAAGATTCAATTAGAGGAAGAATTTTCTTGGAGACATGGGAAAGTGCTTTTCACTGGAGTTTTTCAAAGTGCAAGTGAATGATGTTCTAGGTAATCTCATCAAGGATCTCTTTCACATTGAAGGTTGAACCAGATGATTTTTGAGATCCCTTCGAACACAGGCTGTTCTATGATCCTATAATTCATTGTGATTTCAAAATTATTCCTGTTTTCTACAAAGGAGACAAATTTTGCATGACTGACAATATGGTTCTTAAAATGGGTACCACTAGGGCCAGGATTATTCTGAATCTGTTTCTACGCATCTTACATATTGTTCATCTTCGTTTCCTGTTCCTTATTGAATTTTCAAATAGAGTAGGAACAATTAGCCAAGTCGACTAGATAACACTAAATGTGTTGAAGGGTTTTGAAACTATCTAAGTGAAACTGATGCCATAGCTATCACATACATTTATAGTTTTCCTGCAGATATGCTAAAAAGAAAATTGCCTTACACCAATGATGCATTTGTTCTGAAAGAAGGCTTCAAATCAAAATGAGCATTTTCCTATTATATTTATATTCCATGTCAAATTTAATAAATTCACTGCATTGTTTTTAAATGATACCACTCAAGTATTTAGAAGCCATTACCATTTTTTATTTCTCTGTAAGTAGTGTTTTAAAGCAAATGTTCCTTGGAGGTTGAAATCTATTTTAATTGCATATAATTAAATATATTGGAATTTTGTTTATACTTTAAAGTCTTTACAATGTGTTGGAGATCCAGCTTTTCTCATTTTAAATAGTTTAACCATTCTAAATCCGCCTTTTGCATTCCAGGCTTTATTTTACTACAGATTTTCTAGTTGTCTATTAGATGGAAATGCTAGGCCTCATCTGTTTCACTTAAGAAAAAACATTGACCCTGCAGTGCTAGCTTAAATTTCTTATGCTGGCTTTAGCAATTAGTCATTAATAGTATAGAAGGTTCAACACAATTTTTGTGACTGAATACTCATAGCCCAGATGGGATTTTTCAAATAGTTTTCATAACTCCTAAAAAAGACCCAACAAAACAAAACAATAAAAATACTCCAATGACCAAAAAAAAAAAAAAAAAAAAACCAAAAAAACAAGAAAACAAAAAAACCAGTAATGAGTGGTGTCCTTCAAAGTCCATATTAGGATCAACATTAGGTCGTATCTTCATCAATGACATGGACAGTGGCACTGAGAGCACCTACAAGTTTGCAGATAACACCAAGCTTAGTGATGCAGTAGTTTCACTAGAGGGATGGAATGCCATCCAGAGGGTTCTGTGACAGGCTTGAGGAGTGAAACCATACGAACACCATTAAGTTCAAGAAGGGTAAGTGCAAGGTCCAGAATCTGGTTTGGGGAAGTCCACAGTATCAATGCTGCCTATGGAGTGAATTTATTGAAAGTTAAAAAGAATTTGGGGATACTGGTGGATGAAAAATTACATATAAACTCACCTTGAAGCCCAGAAAGACAATTATATTCTGAGTTGCAAAGATAGAAGCATGGCCAGCAGGATAAGGGAGGTGATCCTGTCCCTCTTCTCCACTCTCTTAAGATCCCACTTGGAGTACTGCATTCAGCTTTGGGGTTCCTGACAAAGAAAAGATATGGACCTGTCAGAGAAGGTCCAGAAGAAAACAAAAAAGGAGGGAAAAAAAAAAAAAAAGAGGGTTGAATCACTTCTTCTGAAGAAAGGCGGCTGAGACAATTGTGCTTGTTCAGCCTGAAAATGAGAAGTTGCCAGGGACCTTTTAATATATAAGGGGGCCCTTTAAGATAGGTGGATTATCATAATCCAATGAAGCAAAATATTCAGCAAAATTTTTGCATTCTGTTGAATTTATGCATAGGGCCAAGTTTCTTTCAATAAACGGTATTCTGCTATACCTTCAGCTAAAATTGAGGGTTTTTTTCCTAAGTTTTCTAGTTATATTTTTTCATATTAAACTGTCCCTAAGCAAAATTAAAGAAAATCCTGACAGCAAGTTGTTATTTATATATTACTGCTGAAATTTAAGAAAGTAACAAGAAAGACAGTATAATAGGAGGAAAAGTTTTCTGTAGTCTGCTCATCAGAGGGGACAATGAAAGTACTTTTCCCTTCAATTCCCACATCTTCAATTGCAAATCATTGCATCCACTTTTCTTTTTTTTGTTTTAATTAGAGCATATTAAATTTTGGTTTATCTTTGCTACTTCACAATTTCTCAGGATTCTAGACTAACTTCTTTTTCAGCTTTCAGTACATAGTGAGAGACTCCAAGCTGCTAGAAAACAGAAGTCGCTTTTCATTATCCTTTTCTTCAATGCACAAGAAAACAACTGTCATGGTAGGTTTTTTTATTTATTCATAAAGTTATTTATCTCTGAAATACTCAAACCAGTGCTCAGAAGAGTTAGTTTGAAAATTATATCAAGTTATACCATGCAACAGCATAATGAGTGCGAATGAGATTCAACGGTAAAGGATAAAAACAGCTTGTTGATTTTCTTGAGGTTTCTTTTATGATTTTTTTTCAACTTCAACTCATTCTTTTGAAACAGTGAACAAAAAGGAAACAGTAGACAGCCTTGCTTTTATAGAACTTACAACACAGCTAGTTAGAATATTATACTGGCTATAAAAAAGACAATGCAATGTATTGTGTAACGTAGGAACATCCTACATGCAGTTTGAACACAAAATATTCATACAACATTTATGTTTTGATTACACTCTAAGTGCTGACAAGGTACTGCATTTATGAATAATGCAAAGAAACTGAAAGTATGGGCTTTTTATATTCCATTCTGAGCCTCTGTTTTTCAGGCAAAATGATTTAACAATGTAAAACACATGTCATTGATGGAATATGATTAGAAATACATTGTGTTCTTGACAGTTAACAATTATTCCTGTGTGCATTACTGAGGCAGTCATTGCAGCTATAAAAGTTAAGTGTCAGGAATCTTAAAAAAAAATAAACCATAGTAATTTCAGTAATACCTTGTACTTCCAGCTCTATCTGAAAAATGTTTTGCTATTGAAACAAGTAATAAGGTAAATTAACATACAAACATTTGGTATTTCCATTGATCAATCTCATAAGCATTTAGGAAAAAAATGCAATCACATTAGAAATACATTCAGAAGCATGGTATCCCATACTCAATTAAATCAAATAGAATGAAACAAAGAAACAAATAAAAAATCTCTTACGAACCCACGTACCCTCATCCTGCCTAGTGAAGCTTTAAATTTGGAAAATTTGTTGTATTTTTAATTAAAATGCATTGCATTATTAGTTTTGATTTATGAAAAACGTAATGTCTAGGCTCCTTTAATTTCCCTTTGCTTAAAATATCTTTAATCAACTTTTTAATCAATATTAGGAAAAAAGTCAACATTGTCACAGTTACAGGAGATTCCCACAGAGCCTAGCTCCAGCATAAGCAAAAATCTCCAAATGACAAATATTTAATGCTGGACTACACTAAACAATTAGCCCCCTTCAGAGAAAAAAAATCTAATATGTTAAACGGTTATTTGTTTCAAGTGACTTAAAGAGTTACTCAAAGTTTTACATCCAAAAACGACACAATCCTTCTCATTAGGATTTAATTAAAATGTTGATTAATTTAGTCACTTTAACTCTGTGTCATCTTCTGTTGTTGGATGCTCCTCAAGGACTTCTATTCCTATAATATAATTAGGACAGAAGTCTTATCAGAGCTATATTCCATAATCAGAAGAACATCAAGATGTGAATAATGTCTTCAGAATTGGTTGTAGATTGAAGAATTTCCATCCAAAAAAACAAAGAAACAAAACAAACAAAAATATCCCAATCCCCAAAACCAAAGCAAAACAAAGCAAAAAAACAACCATGAAACCATGTGCCTTCCATGGGATGGGAAAGTAGTGTGCACAAACTGTACCAGCACACAAAGACTTAGGTATGTTAGTATGCAGCTACACACTCACCTGAGCAAAGGGGATTTTTTTTTTAATTTAATCAGTCATTAAGAGAATGTTGGGAAGAAATTTACTCTGCAATGCAAATGCTTTTGTCTTTAAAGGAACTCTAGATCTCCTTGTTCAGAAATAGGTTTCTTCACTGTAGAAGTCCAAAATTTGTCAGGATTCTGCTGATAACCTCCAACCACAGAAGATAGCCCTTTAATGATTCTAAAACACAAAAGGCTGTTCATTCCTAGGTTATGAGGCCGGCACACCACAGTGAAGTGGTAACGTGCTCAGATAAAACTGCTTCCTATTAGGTTTGGACTTGGCAGTGCTAGGTTAATGGTTGGACTGAATGATCTTAGAGGTCTAATCCTCCAGCTTAAATGACTCTATGATTTTGTTTCCAGATACTTTTGAAGAGTTCCTCCTTTGCAATACCCAGCATAAGATGTTTAACTTCCCATTTCTACATATTGTTTAAAATAGTTGTTTGGGGAGATAGACCAAGATATAGAAAGGCAGAGGAGTGTATTTTACACCTTTACTACTATTGCAAAAAACACCTACTTTCTTTCTGACTGCCAGTGACACAGAAACCCTACTTAAAAAAAACCCCAAAACTGAGTATGTTGGAGCTTCTCATGAGAAAACCAGAAGGGAGGATGGGACTGTTTGTGGTCACTCTGAAGAAAAATGCATTCTCTAAGGATTACATGGAGGATATGTTATTTATCAGTGGTGAATGACAGACAGACCTCTTCTTCATCAAATTCATTGAGAGTCACAGACTTTTTTCTTCTCTGTAACCTCTTAAGTCTTTCTACAGGAGAACCATCTACCTTAGGAAGACTTTTATATAGATTTTGATCTTCCTGATAAAGCAAGCACTTAGATGCTTAACCTTATTTTGTACCTTTTATTGACTTTGAGATATATTGTAGTAGTAAAGGTTTTAAAAATAAATTTTCAGTCATTGTTGGTTTCCTATGTCAAACAGGATATTAGACTTCATCAGAAAATCTTGAGATTATGCTTCAGGATGGCAAGGAGACACCTAAAAACTGTCTGCTGAGTTTCAATGAAATTTACTTCCAAGCATGAAAGCGTCTTCTAATCTTGTTATCTTTATGAGATAAAACCATAAAATCTTCTACAACATGAAGGGAAGAAAGGGACAAAGAACCTAATTTTATTTTACTCAAAAAAAGTCAGCTCCCTGACAAAAGAGAAACTTTGATAAATGTTCATTAAAAGGTAAGGGTTTTTAAAACATGTGGGTTTATCTCATGGGTAATACTTTTTGAGATTATTCTAAACTGCTCTGCAACATCCCTTCTTATTTTATTTAGTTTAGCTGAAGTTGTATACTAGAGCTGGTTACTGATCTCCAGTCAGGAAGACTTTCCCTGACCTATAATCCTACCAAAGCATTCAAGTTTAAAATGTTTGGAAAGCTGTTCTCAAGACTCAGCAAGGCTTAATTTAATATCAGAATTTTCCACTTTTTTAGTCTATCAAATATCCAGCAAGAATTTAATTTCATTTTCATGCAGTTCATTTTGTATTTATATATTTCACTCAGAACGCACAGTCAGGAGAAAAGAGAGATGAAGTTGAAAAAGTGGGAAGTAAATACATGATTAAAATTTTTTGGTTTTAGAAAAGATGTCAGTCTGCAGTTTGCTTTACAGTCAAAGTTAGAAGGAACTAGTTAGAGCTCATAAAAACAGGACATGTATCTCTTACATATATCACACACCAAAAAGTCAGAAACAGATGATATTAGAGTCATCCTTTTCATGATTTTTATTGGGTTTTTTGACATATAATAATCTATCATTCTCACTTAATATTCAGCTGTTTTTCTAGAAGGCCAAGGACCTCCTTTAGGTCCTGCTCTGTGTACGACAGACTGGTGTGGAAGACACCTTGTGATGTCTCCAATGGCAGGTGTCTGTATTTCAGCAGCCGAATTGGCCCCATATATAAGAATTAATTCTGATTGCAGACAGCTTAAAGTAGATGTCAATGTACAGGTGTTTGCATGTAACCAAGTTCCCATTATGGGGCTTGAAAAGCAACTTCTGATCGATGAGCCTTCTGTAATTCTGAAGAGTTATCAAGTTCACTCTGAAAAAACACATTTATGTTTAGCAAAATATCTTCTCATTCAGTTATACTTCCTATATTGACAGGATCTCCTGAGTTTTGGCATTTAGCTTTTATGCAGACATCTGTCTTTTAGGCCCCTCAAATTAGTTATCAAGAATATGCAACAGTTTACCAGCCAAACAGTGTGATCTATTTTACTTAATTTTAGCCATGAAAAAAAATAGCTTGCTTGTCAAGACTGGTAGCCTAGTTCTTTCTGTATTAACAGATATTCCAGTTTTCAAATAATCAATTATACCTCTTGTCTTCAGGCAGGAGTAATGTCTTCCTGGAACGAATACTTGTCATTCAGGGCAAAAGAAACACACATAATTAGGTTGAACTAATTAAGCCCAATTAAGTTAAACTTCAGGAGATACAGGCGAGATAAGGCCAGTGATGTGTTTCTTTGCTGCTACAGATTCTTTATCAATGCACTTTTATGCATCAGGTGTGGATTCTATTTATTTTCCTTAAATTGTGTCAGCTGAAGCTTAAAAAGTCAGATTCCTTTAATCTTTTCTATCAGTGATCACACTTCAATTTTTTTTCTGTTAGATATTATTATTATAATCAGCTTTAATTATCATATATTAAGACTTTTAAATTACTAATGGATTACATATGAGCTGTTTCAAACTTTTACTTTACCAAATAACTGAAACTTTACAGGAAGACTAATTTGGATGGTTAGAAAACATATATATTTTGGTCACCAGTCCATTGTCTCATAATTACTACATTTTGAAATAAATTTCTTTGCTGAGATAGAGACATGATTCTCTTCTTTATATTGGAATTAATGGGTCTACAGCAATATTGGAATAACACCATTACAGAGAATGACACGTCCCACTACTGAAAGATAATATGACTTGTACACAGAAAATTTAATCCACTAACATATTCTTTTATATAGCATTATAAGAAAGCAGGGTAATTACGTTAAATTGCCAGGGAAACAGACGAACAACAAAACCAACACCATTAAATTTTAGCTCCCCCAAAACTATGCAGCTCCGTCTACAGTATTCCTTTCTCAGATTTGGTTATTTCTGAAAGAGTGACTGTAAATTACACCATGTATTCATTTGTATACTCATATAAACTCGTGCAGTTCATCCTAGATACACAGTTTAGTAAGGGAGAGGGCAGAGTGGAAGGAAAAGATCTTAATTTTTTTTTTAGTAGAACACAGACACTTCAGGAGAGACACTAGAACAATGAAAACGGCTGAATTTTTGTCACTCGGGTCATAATCTGCACATGGGATTGTAGTAGTGACTCTCTGACTTCTCTGCGGAAGTTCATTCTGTGTCAGATCATGAGAGCTGGTAGTAGCAGAGAGACAGGTTCTTGTTTGAGAAATGATTAAGTTGAATCTTTATCTGCTAAAAGATGAAGGAATTCCATGATGTCATTTCTTTTTACCTTTTCTGTTACAATGGTAGAACTTTTTCTTCTATATGAAGCTTATAGAGAAATTAAAATTTTATAGGCAATATATGATTTCTGTTGAATTTATGAATGAATTTTTGAAAATTAATGGATTTTCTAAAAGACAAAACCAATAGTCATTTACCTACAAGAAAAATTCCTTATAGGGATCATTTTTTATAGAGCAATTACTAATCCACATATGATACTCTTGCTTTCACAGTCTAAAGTCAATTACTCAATTTTTCAGTAGTGCACATAACACTGAATTCAGTTCTTGAATGTTTATGAAAGAAATGTAAATAGTTACTACAGCAGGCATATAATAATGAGACAGAAACAATGCCAATTAAGTAACATAGAATTAGTGGCAAAGCAGAGACAAAAACTGAGCTCAGCTTCTGACAGTTTGTGTCCTGGTATTTATGAATGGAACCAGGCAAATGAGAATTGTTGTCAGACTTTATCTCAGGCCCTTGTTGCTTGATTCGAGAATGGTCTGTAAAAGGCAAAAGCTGCACAGTTAAAAATCTTGTGTTATTTGAGAATGTTGCTACTAGGTCTGATCAAAAGCCCAGTAGTCTCAGTCAAGCAACTTTAATGCAGCAGAGACTTAAAGAATGTGTGGGTAGAATAAATTCTTCTTGTTGTCCAAAACCTAGTAGACTAGAGACTTCTGGAGCCAAAACCTGAACTCAGTTCCAGTTTGTTTAAGTCTTTTGTGAACTCCTCAGTGGTTTGGAGTTTTGGGTCTCCACAAAAAGTGGAGTTTTGGGTCTCACTGCTTCTGTGAGAAACAGTATCTGTAGTGTTTAGTTCCAGATCTAGGTGGGTGACCTGATCATAGAAGGATATGACTGAACTGTGTTGTAAGGAAAAGTATAATTTTTTCTCTTTGCTTTAAATGTAGTACCTGAGAATTTTATTTAATCTCTTCTTCTTTGGGGAAAAGTATTAGATAATTTTATTACCACCTTTTCAAACACTCTTTTCATTCTAGATGTCCTTATAAGTGCAGTTAAGCCTCTTAAGACTCACTCCATACAGAAGTTATCACAGAGCTGACCTTCTTCTCTCATCCTTTTTCTGGTTTTCTCTTTGAAGAGGGGATGACCAGAACTGCATACGACACTTAAGATGTGGAGGTATCATGGATGTTTTGTACCATGATAATGAAGTACAAAAAAACTGACACCTGTCTGGAAAAGATGTATTTTTACTGGTGAGATGAAAGTTAATGTGTCCCTCTTGATGAAGATCAAAGAATAGGTGCATGGAAAAACAGGTTAATAGAAAGTGATTCTATTAATTAAGTAATATTTCTCCAAACTTTAAAATTTCTTTCTTCCATAAGATATATAGAAAGCATGAGGAAAAAAGTTTAAGAAAACAAGTAGTTTTCTTTGCTTTTCTAAAATTTCCTCAAGCAATCACAGTTTAAAAATGTAAAGGAAAGTGCAGTGGTGTTTTATTTAATTTCAAAATTTTTGTATTTATATTACAGAGTTTTACCTTCTTTTGTGATTCTAACACTATCGGTCAGGATGGTTCTAACACTTTTTTTTAATGTGGCACCATACTTTTAAGAAACTTTGCATTTCATGGCTTTCACAATTATAGCTTATGTAGGTTAAGATAGTTTTTACTCTTAACTACATAGGGTAATCCTGATTTATTACATTTGTCCACATTTTCCAGGAGAACACTTGCTTTGGTCAGCCGATTGTATTATTTGAAGGTATACTAATTAAGCCTTAGGTAAATGAAGTAACATTTGAATTTCAAATTATGTAAGACCCATTTTTACCAAAATTATCTATTGAGTAATAAATCAACAACACAGGTCACCTCTCTGATGAAATTAATCTGCAAAGCCACCTGTGTGACAGAGATAATGGTATATTAGTGTGATTCATCATTAGTGATCATCAACAGCTGATGATGTATTAATATGTTGCTTCAAGGATGGTGCTATCCAGAAAGAATGAACTTCTATAATTAAATTATGTCACCAAAGTCAATTACAAGACCATAGTCTAACCCAGTCAACAGCAGGTAGGAACACAGGCATGAAATAAATTTCTCTACAGTTTTTCCTTTGGCTTCCTGGTGGCAGCTTTGCAACCTTGTTAATCACATCTCATTACCCTTGTGGAAAATTATATTTGCTCAACTTCCTTCTCCAGTAGCATTTGGCAACACACTATTAATACCTCCGACACTTAGAAAGGGGAGTATTTTTCACATAATGTAAAAAAAAAAAAAAAATTAAAATCCTCTTGTCAATTTCACTCCTACACATTTCTATGAAGTGGCAAACTAAGCTTCCATAAGAAATCTTCACAGTATTACATAAATAAATTGATGCCTTCCCACTTTGCCAATTTTTGTCTTTGTCATGGCAATGGTCAGCAAAAATTGGAGAGGAGAATGCTAAGACAGAAAAAGAATATTGAATGAGTAGACCACTTAGATCCACATAATCATTTTATCTTTAAGATTAGGTCACAAAGTTCACTTTGGAATGACAGAACTATGACAACATAAAATTATAGTGCCTTCCCCTTATGCACCTTTCAGCCTTTCTACACATCCAGTCTCTGGATACTTGAAAGAAGAGATCAGCACTTCCCTCTTCATTTTATTTTCTCAGGGAGCTGTAGAGAGTGATGTGGTTGCCCTTCAGTCTCCTTTTCTCCAAACCTGAAAACCCCAAAGTTTTTAGCCACTCCTCATAGGACATTCCTGTCAGCCCTTTCACCAGGTTTAGTGCCTTCTCAAACACACACTCTTCCTTCACATTCTGCTTAAATTGTGGGGCTCAGAAACGCACACAACTCTCCCAGTTAGGCCACAGCATGCTGAATACAGTAGCATAATCCTGTCTCCTGTTTGCCTAGTGACACTGTGTTTGATATGCCTCAGGATGTGATTTGCTCTCTTAACTGCCAGAGCACAATACTAGTTCATATTTAACCTAATGTCAACCAGCACCCTCAGAGCTCTTTCTTGGGATACTTCCCATCTGCACTTCTCCCTATTCATATCTGTGCCTAGCATTATTCCATCCTAGGTGCAGAATCCAGCATTTTGACTTCTTAGATTTCATCCTGCTGATGATTGCCCAGTGTTCCAATCTATCCCTATCCTTCTACAAGGCCTCCTGTCCATCACAAGTGTCAACAGCACCTACCTGTTTGGTATCAACAGGAAACTTGCTAACAGTGCATTCTACCTGCATGCAAATAATTGATAAATGTATTGAACAGGACTGGCACTAGAACTGAGACCTGGGAAACACTGCTGGTCTCCAGCTAGATGAAGCCCTATTTGCTATGACTCTGAGCCCTGTCATTCCCACAGTTCTTCACCCACTCAGAGTACGACAACTTGTTCAGAAGGCTTCTGTGAGAAACAGTATCAAAACTCTCATTATTAGAGTTCAGAAAAACTACATCCATTACTTTTCCTTTATCCACTAGATAAGTGACCTTATCATACAAGGATATGAAATTACTTAAATAGTGTAGCTGCCTGGTTGCGACCACAGTGTGGAGGTCTCCTGGCTAGCACGCTCCCTGCGGCCAGAGGGCACTACAGGAGTGGCTGCCCCCAGGTCTCTTCTGAGACCTCCTTGGGTGGCAGTGCACACAGAGAGATCAGCAGCTCTCTGTGGCTGGCTGTGGCATGGGTATCACAGCACCGGAGCAGTACGAAGGGCCAAGATAAAGAAACAGAGAGGGGCTACTTGTATGAGTTCTAAGGCAGTTTATTGCCAAAGAGGGTTCAAGGACAAGTAAGTGCAGCAGCAAGGGTTACAGCATGTTTTACAGAGGGGAGGGTAAGCAGGGTGGAAACAACTCACATCCAATGGGGAGACCTTAGGGGAGGAGAACACAACTGGGGTAATCTAAAAAGGGCAACACAGGGGAGGGAGCAGGCTTAACAATCCAATGGAAAACTGTGCAAGGGGTAACAGACAAGGAACATTCTGGAACAAACTGGGTGTGTTCTACTTGACAGGCAGGGGTAGGGGGCAGTGAACTGGGGATTGACAGGGACTTATAAGGAAGCAAGGGAGGTACAAAGGAGGGACTGGGGAGACTGACATGGGCATTGACAGGCACTTGGCAGGAAAATAGTGATGTAAACTTAGGGCTAAACCATTAGGGGAAACAGTATGGGGTATGTGGAACAAACCATTACAAACTGATTAACAAAAAACAATTGTAAAACAAACCACCACAAAATAGGACTTCAGGAGCTGCACTTTGATGGTTCTGGTGGGTCCTTTTCAGCTTAGGATATTCCATGATTCAGGGTATTCTATGACTTTCCCTTTGTGAACATGTGTTGAGTGTGCATGTTGATTGCATTGTTCTTTAAATGCCTTTCAACAGCACTTGAACTATCGGAGTGCTTTGCATCTAGTCCCTGATGATTTTTGAACTTCTGTCCTCACCTTGATCTCTTTTACTTTTTCTTCCCATTTATTGCACCTGAATTCCCATGGTTCTAATGTCCATGTCACCCTCATTTGGAGAACTCTGAGTTTGACAATATTCTCAAATGAAATATTCTCCCTATAAATTGAGTAGAACAATGACCAGAGCAATGTTTTTTTAAACCAAGTATAATTGATAGTTCTCCCAACTTTTAACAAACTACAGCTCCAGGATTTCAGAGCTTCAATTGCCAACATCATTAACACAATATCCACCTCACTATGTCTAAATAGCCTTTAACGAACTTCAGATTTGTGAATGTGTCTAAGCTTTGCTTTCCCTTTATTTTTTATTTATTTTAATTTTATGTAATTTAGCCCATTTATAAGTTTGGTCTTCACAGCAGTTTGTGGTAATAAATCAGACAGTTTAAATAGATGTTAAATGAAGATCTATTTCTTTTTCTTAATTTTCAGCTTGCTGCTGTTTTAAAGTTCTCTTACCATCACACTGAAACTGGATAATATTGTAATCAGGAAGGGATGAGTCAGAGCAGAAAAGTGATTGGTTTCTTTCCTCTTGATTAACAATTGATTTTGACAAAGTAAGACATAGGTTATCCACCTTTATTTCTGGAATTTCTGCTGTATATATTTAAAAAAAATATTTATGTTTTTAAGTAAAGAAATAACTAATAATGCTGTAGCATTACAAAGGGGAAGTGCCTACCAATTTCACATACCTGTGGGAGTCAAATGATATTTGACAGTACAAAATCTAAATCACTTTCTCAAATGTAGACAGTCTCCACAACTGTGAATTCATTTGACTGAATGTGAATGCTTACACGATAAATATGTACATTTGAACTTGACATCTTCAGTTCTTTTTATGTTCAATTGAAAGAGAAGGATTAACTTTTAGAGAACAGTTGGTTACATCCTAGATTAGACATCCATATTTCATCAGATGACTCATATTCTTAAAATGTTAGTTTTCCAAAATTTTAGGGTTGCAGAGAAAGAGCACAAACAAATGTACTAAACTTTCTGAAATCCAACCCTACTGTACCTGACAATGAAGGGTATCAGGTAGAAAATCTACATTGATAACACTGATAAATTTTGTGATAGAAAGAGAAAAGCACGGTCAGGATCATGCGGACTGACGCAGTATTTTTCCAAATGCATACACAAAGAAGAATCAAAAAGGTGAGATTGGAGTAAAACACTCCTCAGATTCATGATCTGGTGACTAGCCACCCTGTGAAACACCTAATAAAAGGGAAGAAGAATGAGTGATTAAATAATACCGTCTTTCAGGTGAAGAACATCCAAAATCAAAACCCAACTACCAAAGATATTTTAATTCTGAATGAAGTTGGTTTGACCCAGATGGATCACAGCTGCCAGTACAGACTCAAGTCACAGTGAGATGACAATTTAAACAATCTGATTACTCTGAACAAGATATATTCCACTTCCTGCTCATGGAGATCCCTGCCTTTTGCTTTTCTGGCAAAATGAACATGACAATAAAGAACATAAGTGGGAAGCCCATTGAAGACAAATGACAGTACATGTGTTTATGGGAGGATAAAGATAGAAATGAGGGAAAAATTGTGTGAGCACATGTACATGATGTACCTGAATGTGCTACATTTTTTCTACAGGGGAATTGGTAAGTGGGCTCTGATACTTTCAGTGGAAATGTGGAGGAAAAAACGGTGGTCACACAAGCAAAGGATACATAGGGAATACACATCCTTTGGTCTTCCCAGAGAGTCCTTTCCTAAGGCGATTCGGTACTTCTTTTTTGTGACAAGTGGCCTCCAGATGTCAGAAATTTATTCATTTCCTTCTTCCACAGGAAGAAAAAAAAAAAAAAAAAAAAAGATCCAATATTTCCAGATTACATCAGACACATAGGAAGACATACAGCCTGTATGGCCCCTGTGGTTAAAAGAGATGCAAGGATCCCTTCCATCCCTTCATCCATCCTGAGCTGTCAGGTGTAAAGCCCTAAATTCTGGCATGGTGTTCAGCTTCCTGCTCAGTATTAATCTTTTCTAAAAATTCTCACAGAAGCATCTATTTTTTCTGGTAAGATAAGAAGAAGTTTGTTTCTACATTGCTCTTTCTAGACTCTTTATGAGGTGTTTGTTCTGCTTTGATCATGAAAACACTTCTGATGCATTACGTTGGCAGCATAAATCACAGTCTCAGCTCAAGGTAAAAGCACCTAATTTTTACATAGTCTCAAAAAAAAAAGGTCAAGACATGTAATTTATAATATATGTATAAATCCAAATGCTCTTACAATACTCTGAAGTAAAAATACAGCCTCTACAGCCTTGTCCCGTCTTAGTGAATGAAACAAAGTGAAAAGATGCCTGAAACCTCATTGAGCTGGCCCTCTTTCCTCCAGGCTTTGTAACATATTCAGTCTTCAAAGGAATTTAGAAAGAACAAACCCCCAAAGGGACATAGAAGGCACAAAGTCTATGCAGTCAGATTTATGTAGCAAGTAATATTTGTTCATCCTCAGAGAGAATAATCCAAGTGATCCATAATTTAAAGTGCAGATAAAATTATCAAATGAAATTAGAAAATAAAATTCTTTAAAATATAGCTAAAATAACTAAAATAAACTGAACAATATAAGCCAAATTATGATTTAGGATTTAACAAAATAGATCTAAATTGACAGGATTCATGAAAACTGAAATTACAGCATCTGATCAACAAAGAGAGAATATTATAAGCCTCATAGTTTATCTTTTTTTCCAAGGGTTGACTGTGAGAGTCCAAACAAAAAAAAATTGGTATTGATATAAATGCTGGGACATCAAAAAAAATAGCATATTTTCTCATTCCATTGAAATTATCTTCATTTCCAGTATAATATCCAGAGGAAAAATTTATTCTGTTGAGTGTTTTCCAATATAAACTCCAGTATCAATGCATAATAAATATGAAACAGCATTCATTAGCTTTAAAACTGACAAAACTATACTCATTGTCATGTAAGATGAAAAGTGGAGATGTCATGCATCAAAAGATTGATATTATAAAAAGATTTTTCATACACAATTGCCATATGTGAAAAATTGAAGAAACTTCATATACATATTGTCATGCTTTGTTAAGTACAGTTCATTCCTAAAATGCTCTGTATCAGTAAACAGAATAATTGTATCAGTAAGAGAAAAATGTAAATCTGAGTAAACAATACATGTCCATACTGTAAACTTTGCTCCAATGTTATGAACGCTATATGTTGTTCTAGAAAATCACTTCCATCTTTCCATCTAGCATAAATAATAACAAAAAAGAAAATTATATGTGCCAGGATTCCTAAGAGGACAATGCTGACTTTAGAAAATCTATAGCAGACAGAGCAACCTAAGGCAACAGAAGACTCTTTCATAACTCTAGATTATTTTATTCCTCTTAAATTAAGTGTATCTAGGTCAGCAGACCTAGAAGAACAGATTCTGTTTTATTCCACGGAGTCCTGAATAGGCACGTTCTAAAACAGAGCACTCTAAATAGGAAACTATTGGAGAGAATACATGTGGTTTAATCATGGCAGTATGTGGGAGACTGAGGTTTGGTGTCTAAAGCACTCAGCCAGCTGACTTCCACATATGAAGAGATAACAGTGGAAGAATTGAAAGGAAAGGCAGAACTGGGGCTTGCTCTACTGTTTGAGATTTAAAACAAACAGCTTTGTGGGTGTCCAGCAATCCTGCTAGTGCTGTATTGAAAAGCTTCAGTGTGGGTGCTAATCTTTAGGCTAGAAAGTCTGACTCAGTATTTCTTGCGTCTGTTTCAGCCTCTGTAGCCTCTGCAATGCCTAACAGGAGTCAAAGAGATATTGGTATTCTTGTCTAAGTATTGTGAAACTGAAAACTGTCTTTCTATTGATTCAAAAGGGAAATTTAATCTCCTTAACTCCCTACTGTAAATTTTTTCCATACTTTATTATTACATCAGTATATCAGTTTCATAGTGACAGGGGATGTTTAATATGTAAACTGAAGATGTGATACATTAGAAATCTGTGTTTAAATACCACAACATTTCAAGTTAAAGTACATTCAAGTTTATGTTATGTTTACTTACACTCTCTGTTGAAAAGACATACAAATTGTGCAATGTCAAGGAAAGAATGCCTTATATATTTATGTTATTTCAAAGCACACACTGAAACACATTTTTTAGAGAAAAAATGGCCTTCCTCAGTATCAGCACTTACTTTCAATATCCCCAAGTTTAGAAAAGGTTTAACATATTAATATACAAAAAGCATTGTCTCCTATAAAATATTTTAAAAGTTCAAATCAGTATTTTAAATGTCAAACTATTATTAATTATTCAACAAAAATGAGCCGAACTACAAGTTCCATAAACAACTTTAATTGGTATTCAGTTTTAATGGGTGATTTTTATATTTAAGTAACTGCATGAATATTAGAAAAAGTAGAAAAAAATTCTAAGAGTTGTTATTCTTATATAAATCAAGCAACAGTAAAAATCTGTGAACAAAAAAGACTGTCCATTGGTATGAAATTATAGACATGGATTCCAGGTCATCCAGTTTCAATTGTAGAGTAACTACAGAACATTATCATTCCTTTTAATCCAGCTAGAGTGACATTTGAAGGTAGTTTCAACTTTTGGCTTCCTCTCTCCTAAAAATTATGTGTCTGAACATCATTCAAAGGGTTGCAAATGTGCATTTAAAATTCGTCTCTAATGCATGTCAAAGTTACATAGGTCAGATATCCACTAAGTTATATCAGCTAAGTACATTTGATTGCTAGAGAGCTCTACAAGTCAATAAGAAATTACATTATAGTTAAAATCACACAGTTCTTTAAATGTTAGGCAGTTAACACTTGCATCAACAGGCAAAGCTTTTTCCAGAAAACTGGAAATGTAGAACTTAACTGGTGAGAAAACATCAAGACAATGAAAGAAATGAGAAGAGCTGACCTCTTTGTGTTTCTTTTACGAGGAAATAGCTGACCTAAATTCTAGTTCAGATACAACTCTTGAACCTGATAGAATTTGGCCCCAACACCAAACTCCCACTTTTAAGTACTTAATATTTAGAATTTACAGCATTTTTCCAAAGCTTTTGTGAAGACGCTATAATTTAGATAGTTTGCATGACCTCCTAAATTTAAGCAACATAATTTCAACCCTTCTTATTTTAGAAACCGCTATAGTGTTTCTGGATGTGTTCCAAATCTCCAGCCCACTAGTCAGTCATCTGTCATCTTCAATACTGTGTCTCATACCTGTCAAAAAGAGTTGCAAGAAGGAAAGTTGTTCTACACTGATTTTGAATTTTACCTTAAATTCACAGAAATAAGTAATTAACACGATTATTTCCAAATATTTCTGTGGAAAATGAATTACAATATTGATAATCATTAACAAATAATTAATTGCAGTTAATTATCATAATTTATGTGAATTTATGTTCACAAGGCCTCTGCTTACACTGGCTTTACTGCTACCTTGACTGGTGTTTGTTGCTTAGAAATGTTGAGGTCAGCTCAAGTAGAAAGCTTCCAAGAAAAAGCTAGATGGTACAAGAAATAGTACCAGTGATTTAGTAGGTAATATTTTCTCCTCTGGTTCAACACTGAATCAGCGGCTCTGCTTTTAATGGGCACTCTGCAGTTATAAGGATGATATTTCAGATGAAAAATTAGTCCTAAGAACTTGACTTCACTATTTCTGGCCAAACAAAGTACAATTGCATATATTTGTCTTGTCTTCCTTGCAAAGGCATCTCTTGCAGAGTTCCATTTTATTGTATATTTCTTTATATATCTCACTTCAATAAAGGTGGTGGGGAGGGGGTTTGGAGATTTTTTTTCCTTTTCACTTTATAGCTGAAACTATAGAGTACCCACTGGGCAAATTTACTTTGCCCCTTGAAAGGGGTTTCATGTTCTGTATCCTTTTCATTGATTACATTTTTCTAATATAATTTTTACTGCCATATGGGTATTGTAAAACACTGGAACAATGTTCTTAGGGACACTGCAGTATCCCTTTCATTGCAGGCTTTACAGAAAAACCTAGAGAGACTCGTGTCAGAGACAACAACAGTGCACCTGATCCTATTTCAATACAGAGCTGGATTGAATAGTAAATGGTTTCTGATGTCCCTTCAAGTCTTACCTTCGTCTTATTTTTACTCATCAGAGTTGATTAGAACTCATTAAGTACTTTAATTGAAAAGTTGCCTTCATCCCTTAAAAATGTCAATAAAAAGTACAAATAAAATAAAATATCAAAGTGACTGGCCATCAAGGATTTCAAAGGGTAAAAGCCCAAAATGAAACAAAATAGAATTGCAGAGGCTTTCAAGTAATTCCATACAGGCATATCATCGAGTTGATCTTTGACCCAGAAACACTGCTGACTTACTGTACAATATAAACACATTGACTGTCTACATAGTCACATTTTCTTTTCTTCCTGAGCAATAATTGCACTTTCTCTCTGCAGTACTCCCTTAACATTTATCAAAACACCAGAGGAAATATGAAACACAATATAACAGCATCAACCCTCAGGAATAAGGCTGATGCTGACAACAATACCCACATAAGCTACTTAAAATACAATAGAGTTCAATACTAATATTTCATTTGCAAATAAACAGAGTCAAATAGGCCCTCAAAATGTGAGTATCCCTTCAAAAATGAATGAAAACAATGTAATATAACATGAATGGTTACATGTGTACAAAATATTCCCACTTTCTAATTTAGTTTTAAGGTTGATAAATGTTTTGCCAAACTAAAGAGTACCACTTTCTTGACCTCTTACTTTAAGTTGTGGAGGTTCATTAATTTGATAGTTTTTCTAAATATATTTTATTACTCTGGTGAAAATTATTTGTCTGCTAAAAAAAATCTGAACAAGAAAATATCTGGGGCAACATCAAAACTAGACATCAATGAAAATTGTTCTAATAAATAACATGGCAAGTGGCCAAATTCCTAACCAGTGTGAAAGAGCTCAGTTTCATGGAAATGGGCTAAACCAACTTGTGGAATTATTTAGTAGAGTTTCCCTAATATTTCAACAGGCAGCACAAGGGATTAAAAAGAACCATGGAGGGGAGAAAACCAGATATGAATGTATGAATGCAGGTAATATATTGTGGTGAGTTGACCCTGTCTGGATAACAGGTTCTCACCAAAGCTACTCTCCTCCTCAGCTGAACAGGGGAGAAAATGATGAATAAAAGCTCGTGGGTCAAGATAAGAGCAGGGAGAATTACCAATATCCATTGCAGGTAAAACAGTCTTGACTTGTGAAAAATAAGTGAATATATGACCAAGCAAATCAGAGTAGAATAATGAGAAATAAAATATTTTAAAATACCTTTCATACTGCCATAAACAGTGAAAGACTCTATGTTTCAGCTGAACTTGCCTTTAGTTTTTTTTGTCTTCAAAGGATATTCCGCAGAAATACTTCACATTCAGAAAATGAATAGGGAAAATAAACACCTGAATTTTTTGAGAAATTAGTAAGGTAGTAACACAAACTGACTTTAACTTTAATATCCAATAAAAATTAATTGATACAATTTTATACACCAGAAAGTCATATTGCATGTACAGACTAAGTGATACTTTATAAATTATCCTCTCTTTTTTTTTTTTAAGAGTAGAACATAAAAGACTGCTTATGATTAGAAATAAGAGACAGATGAAGTTAACTGAATGCATTCCCTATCTTAAATTATTCACTGAGATATAGGGATGTCAAGCCTTCTAGGGGCTGCCAAAAAATAAGGGTAGGATTAATCTGTCTTGGTTTCCAGTCACCCACTAGGCATATATGCTTCAGCTAATCACTCCAGGGTTTTTCATTGTCTGTGGAGAATGATCAGTATCTACAGAGACCTGTCATCTCCCCTTAGGCATTTAAAAGAGGACAATGAGTCATCCTTAGCTTGTTTCAATCTCTTGTCTCAAAAACGAGAGGTGGAGACCTGTAAGCTTTATATACCTCAACCTAGGGCAGAAAAATGATAGAACAAGTTGAGGGGTAAGGAAAAAAATCCTATCTTAATAACAAAGATGGTTGAGATCTGGTGTTTTCTAAAACAGCATACATGGCCCCTGTCAGAAGGAAAAGGCTTGTTCATCATTTCATACCTGGTTACAGTTCTCCTTGGGCTATAATCTGTCAAATGGATTTGCAGACACTGTGACCCAAATAAAATATATCTGAAAATGTCACAATTTTATTTTTAGGCAGAAATTCAAGAAAATTTTACTCAATATATTCTTCACTTTAATTGCTTTAAGCTTTCATTATATGCCAAATCCTTCAGGTCTTATTTTGTCCATATCCAGATATTTTCTTTTGAAGTCAAAAATTTGGAAAAATATGCAGAGCCTAAAGAGATGGAATGAATACTTCTAGATATTTTTTAAAATAAAGATGCCAATGAGATTTGTGATCTTTCACCATTTCAAAAGGACCATCAGTAGGAGTGGTAAAAGGCTTGGTTCTCCTAAAACATGAAGCTTTCTTCTGAAAGCCAAATCTCCTCTTTGTGAAAAACCCAGGAATGCAATCCTATTCCTATTTTCATGTCACAGTGGCCTTCTCCGAAGTTATATTTGAATCATTGTGTTTCTGATTCAGGCTATTGCAGAGTGAATTCTAGAATTCCTCTGAATATCTTTACTACTAATGTGACCTTGGAAGAAATGTTATATATATCATTCAATTTTACTTTCCATTTTATCCAAGTTACAATTTTTAATATTCTGGCAACAATAGACATTTATATTCCAGAGAAATGTCTACAACTGTAAGAGAGTTATAAGTTTTCATTTGATAAGTTTTAAGGAAAAATGGGAATAAAAAAAAGCTAATCTTTAATTCACTATAGGATTTTCTCCAGAACTTCTGAGTCAAAAGAAAGATATTGAGTCACTTCAGTATCTGCCTCTGGAAAAGAGAAGTTTGTCTTGATGGTTTACATGTACCTGGAATACTGCCTATTTGTCCTTGAGAAATGTTTGACTTCTTTTATTGAGCTTTCAGAAACATTAAATCTTATGGTGCTATAAGCTTTCTATCATTACTTTGACTGTGTAATTTATTCCATCTAATCAGTAAACCACAAATGTTCTTCACTTTTACATCCTTTTTTTTGATCATGCTCTAACACCTCAGCATTACTTTAAAAATAAAATAAAAAAATTCATCTTCATCTGAGCCCTTGTTTCTAAACCCTCCCTCTCAAATGTTCTGCACTGCTTTCTTTGCCATCTGCTTTGCTTCTTCCCAGTCTGAAAGAAGTTCATCCATATTTTAGCCACTTCTGACAGCTAAAGCTTAGTTGTTGACTGCTCTCCAGCTTGCTCACAAACCTTACTCCCCTATTTCATACTTTTCTGATTGTGGCAAAAGAAATTTCTCTGATCTAGAGGTGGCAATACAAAGGCAGGGATCCTGTAACATTCACAAGAATAGTTTCACAGCCTTTGTTAACTTATGAATAAGTAATATATCAGAGCTAGTTTAACTTTCACATTTAAAAATGTGTTGGTTTTCTGATGTTTGGGTTTTTTCTACATGGACTATATTGGATTGGCTGATGAAGCAATTTATAACCCAAATCTTCTCTGCTTTTTCAGTTAATAAAACTCTAATGGAAGATACTTCTTTTTCTGCCTCACTCTGCCTTTGAAATTCATTAATGTCTTTGAAAAGTGAGTTTTCTTGTTTTTTCATAGAACTATTTTGATCATGTTCTAGAAAGTAAAGTAAGCAAAGAAAGTACCAAGTCCTTTAAAAATGTCTATATATCTGAGATAATTTCTTTAATTTACTTGCCTATATCCTATCTCTTTACCAGTCTGGCTTCTTTGGGAGAAGGAGAAAAGAATTGTTATAATAAAATAATATATATCAGCTTATTGAAATAACAATAATTAAATAATGAAATTGAAATCCAGATTTTAAAAGTTCTAAAACATGAAATATAATGCAGCAGGCTGTTGTCATTGGCCAACAAAAATTTGAGGGGCTCCTCATTAGCCAAGAACTAAGAGGTGGTTACAGGTGATGTTTATTATTTCACTAATATCCCACTAAATTACTTAGAAAATTGTTGGGTAGTAAATGTGTGACCAGTACATAAGGGACTGTAATTGCAATCTCAAGCTATTTTGAGAAAAGGAGGTATGAGATTTATGGAAGCCTGTTAGACATTTCAAATTGTCTTCAAGGTTGTTATAAAATGTGGAAAATAATTGAAAGAAAGCTATCTAATCAGGTCATCATCCCATTTTTAGTGATGTGGCGCAAGAGACACAGTTCAATAGTTGAGGTCTAAACCCTTTAGAGGAGAATTTTAGAAAATAGTATCAGACATCATTATTTCATTTAGTTAAGCTAAATTTATTGTTTTCATTTAGACCCCTACAAGTAGTATAAGGAAATTATTTTTTTAAATTATAATGGCATTTGTAATTTTCTTTGTGCAAACTGCACCATGTTGACATGGTATTTTAAAAGCCACAAATATTTGGAATGCTACTAACTAAATTATCTGACAATCTGAATTATTATTTATTTTATATGTATGCTCTGTAGAATGAATTAAATATAATAGCCAATAACACATCCCCTACTGCTTTATCTACACCATGGTAATATGCACAGTGGTTCATCTACCTGTATGTCTGCTGTATTATGACATAACAACATGTGGTTAGAACTAATTGAAAGTTTAAAAAATTTAATTTATACATCAAATAAAATGAGGTAAGAGTGATTTGTTGGCTATTGCCATTCACTTGAAAAACTTTTTTCTTTGTCATTATCATTTAGTTTACAATTGGTGCAATAGTTCTATAATTTGGCATGTTTTAATTTTAAAAACTGTGTTTGAAATATGTATATGCATATTTTCAATAAAATAAAATGCAGTTCATGAACAATAACATTGCATAGCAAAACTACATGTTCTGTTGAGTTCACAAGTAATCTCAGTTCTGAACATCTGCCAGGACTAGTATTTGAAATCACATCATGTTTTCTCTTGTGCACTTACAGTATAATAACTTGCCATAAAGTAAAACCTGCAACTCAGAAACGTAAAAGCCCTTATGGTTTAAACTGGTCTGTGGATAACTCACTTAGATTATAATGATGTCATTTTCAAGAGTGACTGATTTGATCCAAAGGTAGATTTATTTCTCAGACTCTGATTTTCCTGAAACGGTAATAGGTAATTATTTTGGGGAAATAAAATTGCTTTCTTAGTGTAAATACATGTACTTCCAGGAAATTACATTCAAGTTTAAATAATGTTACTTCACTCTTGAAGGAAGCTGTTCAAGCATTACTTATTCATGTCAAGACGATTGCAGGTATTTTGATGTAGGCACTTTTTAAAAGAGTAGAGTAAGACATAGAAAGTGAAGTCACCTCCAGCAAAACCACAAGGCCCTTTCAGCTGGGCAAACCCATGGGAGAGGTAAATCTGTGACAACCTGGCTGAAATGAATAGAAAAGACTGAGAATAAAAAGTTAGTGGGACTGAGGGCTTGCACTTCATCAATCACCATCATTTAAATGTTTGCAAGATACAGGTAAAACACTTGCTGGAGAGTCCATTTGAATGCGAATTATGCACAGGTCTCATTGAGTCAGAACTGGTGCTTAGTAGATTAAATACATGTTGGCACAACAAGGCAATTAGAAAGAGGAAAAATTGCCCTCTGGACTTTTATGAATATAAGAAATTCCTCTGTAAAGCTTTATAAGTATTAGATGACTGAAGAAAACTGTGAGCTGGTTGAATGGTCCATGATTGAAGGGTATGGCAAGACAGAAGTTTTGTGATAGAATCATAGAATTTTTTGGATTAGATGTCTATGAAGATCATCTACTACAACCCTCCTGACATGGGCAGGGACACCTTTTACTAGACCAGGTTGTTCAAAGCCTCATCCGGCTTGACTTTGAACACTTTTAGGGATGGAGCACCCACAACTCTGGTCTCACTACTCTTCTCATGAAAAAAAATTCTTCCTTATGTCCAATCTAAATTTACCATCTTCAGTATATAACTGTTGCCCCTCATTCTATTACTTGAGACCATGGTAAAAAAATCTTTCTACATCTGTCTTATAAGACCCTTTTATATACAGAAAACCCTTAAGGTGTCTTCTGTAATCCAGGCTGAACACCCCCACTCTATCTCTCCAACAAAGACTGGTAGTTGCCCATCAAGACGATGGTCTACATCAAAATTTAAGATGGACAAAATTCCTTACCTGAGAGTCGATACAGTTTCTTAAGCCTGTGCTAGGAAGGTAAGCATTTTTACATAGGTACTTATGTGAGGGAAACCCGTCACAGCAGTCACTAGTGCCAGCTTGTGGCAGAAGACACACTCTTTGTCTGGTGTATCAGGGAAAGAATATTGCTTTCACACTAGGGAATCTGGCAACCTAGTGGCAAAGTCTAGAGCAAAGTGTCTGCCTTCTTCACTGAACTTTTTGCTCTGAGAGTAGATAAGGGGATGAAGTCCAAGCAAAGCCAGGCACCTGCTGTGGTGGGTCACAATGTCAATAACAGCCATTCACTAGGCAGAAAGAAGGAAAGAAGAAATGATTACCTGCAAAATACTTTTTGCCAAATTTGCCCCAGATTATTAAAGTTGCGTCCCAATTTAAGTGCATGTTTGCCAGAACAGTGAACCACTAGAAACTACAGTCATCTCACTTCACAATCTTTCACTCATTTCAAAGGAATATTTTCTCTAAATATGAATAGAGTGTATTTTCACACTAATTTTCTTTCATCTTCTGTAGCATTTAGCACCTGTCCAGGATTTTAAAGCTCACATTATTTATAATTTATTCTGCTAGCAAATAACAGTCAATAAAACTGATATTTTGATTTTCTTGGTAGCTGACTGGCCGTTTGAACATTTCTTTACAATCAATAAAATGGCAAATAGAGCTCAGATTCACCAGCAATAACTGTGTTCAACAAAGGCCAAAGCAGGAATGAGTTTGAAGAACAAATGGGGAAGGGAAGGGGAAGGCGAAGGGGAAGGGGAATTGCAGTAATTCATATAAACTTTCCTTCCTGTGCATCAAATTCAAATAAAATCCGTGTGCAACTGGTATTACAGAATACTATTTTTTTTCTGTATTTTCTTTCTCCTTATCCAAAGTAAAATAAAACTTTCCAAAACAATAAAGAAATTTCAGTTATATTTGCAATAGTGTATTGACTAGATACTCGACCCTGTGTAAACAGTTTTATTAATCACAGTAGCAAGGAACAATATCACTGAGCTATTTAAAATTTTAATAAATTTTGCTTAAATTTATATACGTTTGATTGATAGAAACTAAAAAAATCATGGCAAGAGTTACTGATGAAATCTCAAATAGATTTTATTATTACAGGACGTTTTAGCTGCTGTTCTTGCATGCAAGGTAGAGAAGATTAATGCAGTGAATATGGGAAATGTTTGAAAGCTGTTGATCACAAATTTTGCCCTAAAGTGTATATTAGAGGGGTTGACAAAAACCATGTATTCTGCTGAGATTCTGGTAGAACTGTTGCTGTTACTCTCAACTGTTCCACCCAACACTATTTGCACTGCTCCATGACGTAATTATAATTAAGAAAGACCTTGGGTCTTAAGATCCAGTGTGTATTTTCCTTCAATTCCAATGGGTTGGTTTGATTATACAGTTTGGAAAACAAGCTTCAGGTGTAAAGATTTCAACTTGAACTACTTATGAACTTTGGAAACTGAGGCACAATGACAGCATGACCCTGAACTGTGATCACTCAGAGAATGGGCAGAAAGGGATTTAACCCTTCATCCCTTGCTTACTCAGACTCCCTTTCAGTACTTTCCAAATAATAAAATCAAAGCAGCTTCTCTTCCTTCTCAAGGCAGGAAACTCCTCTTTCCTATTTTTGCACAACACGGGGAAGGGCACCTATTCCTCAGAGATGCTGTCTCAATATGAGTAATGAATGATAAGAAAAGCAATGAAACTGGAGCAGCATACTAAAGCATGAAGAAAACTCAGCATTATGTGTTATATCTAACATCATGTCCCTCCTCTAATTAAATTACTCCAAAAGATGTCTCAGTATATGGTTCACAGAATATACACAGAATGACCTAAAAGCCACGGAAATACTGGGGCAAATAACAGTGTATAGTATATTTCATCCATGAGGATCAATATTGAAGAGTTTTAGGCAACCTCTTTCCAGTAGGTATTACGCTTGTTTTGAATAGATCAATTTGTGTAATAGTTTTTTTCACCTACAGGTTAAATACAGATGAACCAAAAGACTTCAACATTAAAAGAACTTTGACATACTAACTTACCTGAAGTGAGGTTTCATTAAATTCATGGAAAAAAAAAAACAACAAACTAAAATATATTAAGCTGACTAAAACACACACAGAAAAAATACACTTAGCTTTTCTATTCAAACTCCATTAGTGACAGACAATTCTTTCTCCACTAAATCTTAGAGGGAAAAAAAAGAGAATTTACAAGTATTCAAATTATGCAACTCATACCTTTATATTGATCCTCTGAGGTCAATTGACATGGTTAATTACCCTCGTCTAGCTTTCATTTCCACTAGAAATTACTTCAAATATGGTTTGATGTTGTTTTTGAATGAGGGGAGAAACTTCCAAATTTTGTCCATGGAGTTGAAATTTTATAGAGACTTTATGTTATGTCAAAGGATTTAAGTATTTGCACAGTGCAGAAGGAATACATACTATTTATCTTTAGTGCCTTCTTTTTTTTTCTTTTTTTTTTTTAATAATATGTAGGAGAATATAACTAAATACATATCCAAAGGTTGATAACAGGAGAAAGACAGCAAGGTTTGGAAGATATGTGGAAAACAAGTAACTATTATACCAAGATAAACAGCTAACTCATAATGAGCTGTGAAAATTAAAAAAGCTTTGAGAATGATTATTCCAAGGAACTAATATATGATTCAATGAAGAACTTAGAATGTCATTTTGACCCCTTTTAACAGTATTTTCTCCATTGGATATAATAAACTGACAGCTTTGCTCCCTCACACAAATTAAAAAAAAAAAAAAAAAAAAAAAAAACCCCAAAAAACTTGGAATAATTCCCCTACAAAGTCATAAGAACAACATCCTTCCTGTTTCAATGTGAAAACAGTTAATTATGTATTTATTATTTAAATACTCTTTTGCATTATTTAAATTCATACAACCATGTAACTTTCAGCGCAAGTAGCTAAAAGACTTATGTAATGTTGCATATAAAAGCTTTCTTCAGCTAATTACATTCCTAATATCACTTGGGTGAGGGGCAGAGGAAAGAAAAGAAGGTGAGGAAAAGGAAAGTTTTCCCCAGAGTAGACCTGACTTTACTGGGAAAAAGTTTCAAAGCTGTTTTTAAATCTTTATTTACAGAAGTAGGTTTCTCTAGAGTTTCCAAATCTTTATGTTGGAATGGGTTGTCAGGTTGTGCCTGAATATCATTATTCTGGAATAACATTAGCAAAATCTTTTTCCTGCTATCCCAGACTAAACAAATTTCTTATTTCAAAATGATCCTTTTCAATGGAAACTGTGGATATTTTTACATACTTTTTTAGCAGTTAGATCATATCTTGGTGTAATCAGCCTTGATGTAAATCTAGCCTACCTCTCAAAGGACAGTGTTATACTGAATAAAAAATTGCAAAGACTCTGTTTTCCCATACACAGTTTTAAAAATAATGGTAAAGGAAATTATACAGAACTGTGCTGTTCAGGCAGACTTCTAATGAATCCAGGTGATTGATAGGATTTTTTATAAACAAACAGCCACACAGAAGCTGTAAAATAGAAAGGAGGATTCATAGAATAGCATTATGCTAATCCCAAGAAACTAATTCTAGTGATGTACTACAACAGCCGCTGTGTACGTTCCATTCACCCAAAACAAGAAAATATACTGCAGAGACCACTCAGAAGTTTAGTGCTACCTTGCTGTGCTTTACCACAAATCAATGTAATATGAGTTTCTAGTGCCAATATTAGGATTTTGTGGGTAGTTGTGAAGGTTTGCCAGGGTTGTGGTTTAACCCCAACCAGAAACTCAGCTCCATGCAGCTACTCATTCATTTCTCCATGGTGGGATGGGGGAGAGAACCAGAAGGGTAAAAGTTAGAAAACTTGTGGGTTGAGATAATGGCAGTTTAATAGGGAAAACAAAAGAAGCACATGCAAGCAAAGCAAAACAAGGCATTTATTCACCACTTCCCATGGGCAGACAGGTGTTCAGCCATCTCCAGGAAAGGAGGGCTCCATCATGTGTAGTAATGACTTGGGAATAAAAAGTGCCATCACTTGCCTTCATACCTTCCTCTTCTTCCCCCAGCTTTATATGCTGAGCATGACACCATGAATATCCCTTTGGTCAGTTGAGGTCTGTCTATCTCTCCTGGCTTTGTCCTCTGCCATCTTCCTGTGCACTCCCAGCCTACTTGCTGGTTGTGTGGAGTAAGGAAAAGGCTAAGGCCAAAAGGCATTGGCTCTGTGTAAGTACTGCTCAACAATACTTAAAACATCCCTCTGTCATCAACTCTGTTTTCAGCACAAATCCAAAATAGAGTCCCATGCCAGGTACTCTGAAGAAAATTAACTCTATCCCAGCCAAAACCAGGACATGCAGTTTGCAAAAGAGCTAGACAACCAGTTTTTCTTAATTCATGGGGGTAATAATGGCACATTTCTTTCTTCATCTAAAATTTCTAATCCTAGTGGAACTTTTTTACAGCAACATAATACAAAACAATACATTATTGCATTTTCTTTCTGAGCACAATGTCCTTCACTCTCCTCTATTTGTCTTTCTCAGAATACTTCTTTTCTTCTCACTTCCTTTCCATCCACCAGGCATTACTGAAAAGTTTAGAGCTTTAGAAGATGGCCATATTCTAATTTCAAAACTTATTGAAAATGGAATAGACACAGCCTTTGCAAAAAGCTTCAAAATATATGTATTTTTTGTAAATCTCCATTATGTATGCAATTTGATTAGAATGCACATGCTGGTCTTAAGCACATCTATATTGCTGCAAGAGTTATGTGGGGTTTAGTGTTATAGTGTAATAACATATGTTTTTAAATTGGTTCGACATTTTAACTATCACTCTCTGCTCTTCTCTAACAGCACTTGTTGTGGATATGTGTGATTGACACAACCAGTAGTGACACCTGACAGCAGAGAATGTGGGCCTGGAGGAGTAGGGGAACAAACAACAGCTACTTGTCAAAATTACATGATCAAAGTAGCCAGAGATTTCAGCAACTTCTGTTAAAAGAAAATAAACAGAAAAGAAAAATATGCACAGACACACAGAAGTCTGCAGTTAAAATTTGCATATGCAAAATGTAACAGAGGGAAAAAATTGTTTTTAATGTCTTGTTTCTCTACAGTCCTGTGTGGTAGAAAAAATTCCTCATCAGGTACATATCTATGTATTTTATGCAATTATGAAACTGAACATCTTAATTATTAATGAGCCCTTGTTCCTCCACATCTGTGAAACATCTGTCTCCTTTTATGTTATCAGTGACTAAGACAAAGAAACCAAGCAAATTCTTCAGATAAAATTATATGTTCAATATCATATAAAACACCATTAAGGTGTTTTGGGTTTTATTAACAGTAACAAACCACAATTTTTGTAAGATGGATTAAAAAAAAATTAAAACATAACATAGTTCTTAAGGCTTGACAACCTTTCACATTAGAAAGTACAGAAACTATGAGGACTGCTTAATGGATATCATTACAGAAACAAGTAACAAATATAGTCCAAGGGATTATTCCCCAGCCATGGCCATGTAAAAAATAATGCTAATTACATATTAATAGTTTTTAATAATTAAAATGGACTTCTAGCATTAACCGACCTTGCATGCAATACAGCTTACAGAGATTCTTATTCTCTGTGTCACACTGGGTTTTCTTACATTCAACTCAAAGTCTTCAATGATGAAGAGGAATCACCCAAAGATACTATAATAATTAATTGCAGTATGCATTCAGCTTACAAGTAGTGGCCCTTGATCTGCTTTCATATTCTATGGAAATCTTTAATAAATTAAATACTTTCTTTAGTTGACTTTAAAAGTGCATTAGATACTTCCTGACCTCTCCATAGTAAGATGAATAGGATTCAGAGTCTATAACAAAGATGCTATTTATAGATGTTATTTATAAGAGCATGTAGGGACAGGACAGGGGACAATGGGAAACTGAAAGAGGGCAGGTTTAGATTAGAGATTAGGAAGGCATCCTTTACTGTGGAGGTGGTGAGACACTGGAACAGGCTGACCAGAGAAGCTGTGGATGCCCCATCCCTGGAAGTGTTCAAGGCCATGCTGTATGGAGCTTTGAATAACTCTGGTCTAGTGAAAGGTGTCTCTGCCCATGGCTGAGAGTTTGAAACTAGATAATCTATAAGGTCCCTTCAATCCCCAAGACTTCTATGATTCAGTGATTCTCAAATCTCTCAGTAAGACACATTTTTCAGTTTCTGAAATACCCTGAAACCTGCCATACGGAGTGGGAGGGCTTAACTTATGTCTACTATTTTCAATGCTTATACATGAAGTGGCAGGCTGGCATACTTTTACATCTGGGATAAAAAGGGTTGTTGTATGCCAGGTTGGTTCAGTTAGGGGTCTTAATAAATGTTAGTTAAGTTGGTTCTCTGTACTCCCATTTTCCCTTCACAATGGTTTGCTCCAAACTGTCTGCTATAGGAGCTCTGACATGTCAGTCATGTAACCACTCCCTTTCTTCCTCATAGAAAGTTGTCTGTCAGTCACCCCACCTCTGCATTCCCATTTGTCCCAGAACCCTGTACCCACCTCTGTTATGTTCTCATAGGTTGCCGTGGTCCACGTCACTCCCCTGTCGTCTGTCCCCATTGGGTGAGAGGGGCTTCCGCCACTGTCTGCCCACCCCCTATTTAACCCAATGTTCCCTTTTTTCAAATTGCCATTTTGCCCGCACGCACGACCTGGGAGCAGCTGCTGCAACCACCGCTGCAGCCACGCAGGAAATAAACAGTTCTCAGCCACACAGGGCAAGGTGCGCCTTCTCTCTCCTTTTGCCTCATCTCAGCGTGTGGCTACGAAGGCGGCAAACCCACGCGGAGGCTCAGCTCTAGAGCTCTGCACATGCGGCAGCCCCGGTCTCACTGAAAGGCAGTGCCACTCACCGGGCGCCCCAGCTGCCCGGGACCAGGGCAGAGAAAAACCAAAGCCGCACAGGGTCTCTAAAGATCCAGTTCACCTGATCATTTTAAGACTAATGTTTTGCTATAAATATAATGGAAATCTGCTTAGATTTATTTGAAGTTAGTAAAATCAGTCTTGAAATGCATATATCTTGATTCAGACAACATGGATGACCAACAACTTGTTAAACATTCTTGACTGGGTTTTTATCCATATAAACAGCAAAACTGTCACTGCCATGACTCTGCAGTCTTAGCAAATTGTAAGGACTTAAAAAGCACAGTTGCCTGTCTCTAACATTGTCAAGGCCACAGTATAAACTTCCCTTGCTAATTCCAGGCCTGGTGGAAGTGAGGATGAAAAACCTACTCCAAAATTCTCTTTACATTTAAGTACCACAACAGCACTGAGCTACTCACACTTATCAAGGTTATTCAGAAACACACAACTAGGGGCAACTGAGTTTTTTAGTGTACTTTTTGGTTAGTTTGTGTCTAGATTTCACTTATTTTTGGTTTTGTGTACGTGTTTTTTGTTTGTTTGTTTGGGTTTTTTGTTTTGTTTTGATTTTGATTTTTGTTTGTTTCTTTGTTTTCTTCCTTTTTTTTTTTTTTTTATACTTCAAAGGATACATCCATCCATTTCCCAAAAGATTTTGAACAGTAACATTTTTTAGAACAGTAATAGCCCAAAACTATTCATGACCTTCCTTTAAACTCATACAGTGCTTACCAGAAAGCAATTACATGTCAAGCAACTCTATTTCAAATTACACAAAATATGGATAGTCAAAATGGCTTAATAATTTCTAGTTTCTAATTTCTTGTATTAAGCTTAACTGTATTGGCAAAATATTCATATCAAAACACTTATGCTAATGAAAAAATTAGTTCCAAGCCTTTTATTTTTATAGCATAATTCCTAAATGACAAAAAAATGTGGAATTCACATATAAGTCAGTTAAAGCATGAAGGACTCAATGTTCTTAAATTAGAGGATGATAGCAATAATACCTTTCATTTTTATAGCATCTTTCATCTTGGACTATCAAGAGGTGCAATAAATATTACCAATCTTGACATGAAGGCAAATTCAATAAGTAAATGAGGTTCCCCCACTGTTGTTAGAGTAGCTCTTACATCAGAAGCCTGCAGAAAGTTCTCTTAAGTGTTATTGATGTGACTAGGACCATAGCCACATGTAACCCTGAGAATAGACTTTAATTGCAGGTTTAATTCTCAACAGTCATATGCATAATGATTGCTTTATACACGAAAATAAATAAGCTACAAATATAAGGCTAGTTAAACATTTGGTCCCAGGAAATTCTTAAATTTAGTTTACTACAAAATACATTTATGATCTATTGCAGATATTTAAATCTGAATAGATTCCATTTAAAAGATGACATAACTCTTCACTTGCACTGGGCTTGCCATGTATTATTCATATTTTTCATCCTTTTCCATTTACAAGTACACTGTTAGCAACTTTCACATATTTACATGCAGCAGAACAATATCAAATTCACTTGCAACTCTTAAATGTCATCAGTGATCCTTTTGGAAGGAACAAAAGGGTAATTTATATAAAGGGTAATATCTCCCTTGATGTTTTATGATATGTCATGACCTAACTGAAAACCATAATTATCTTTATGGAATAACTGTAATCTTTTGATTAATAGGCTTTCATGAGTTGAAACTGGCTGAAGTTTGGACTCACATTTAGATCTCTTTTTCAGAAAAATAAATCACTGATAATTCTACTGAGTCCAAAGGATAAAAATTAGTTTAAATTCAGTATACTAGATATCAGAATAGAAATAATATTTCTTGAAATTTCTAAATGGTCTTTTTCCATTGTTTTTGAAAAGGAAGAAAAATCTTCCACGAGAAGAAGTCATCTATTATCATCTGACTACAAAAACATCTTGAGCTTGCAAATTAGAGTACGAATCTTTATCAACAGATGTAAAGAATGGGTTGCATACTGTTTCTTTGATTAGTGAACCTATATACCAAGAGGGTTTCTGGTTTTGTTTTGGCTTGCTTTTTTTCTGGAAAAGGTCATTAATAAATGCAGTCAGTGTATGCTGTACTTCATCTCTTGGCATGCAACCTCACTAACTGAAGTGAAAAAAGGCTAATGATTCTAGAAATATTGAATTACTGTTATTCCACATTCTTCTCATTCTCCTAGAAATGGGAACCTATTCAAAACTCTAATGACAAGTTCCAGACATGGTAATAAAAGCAGTTTGAAACATAGTGGAGATGTGTTGTCTTCAAACAAAAAATTTCAAATCCATTCTGCACAGCTTACCTCTTGGAAACCCCCTCCTGTAATCAGGGAAATATGCAAAGCCATATTGTTAAGGAATGGTGTAGGCATCTATTAATTATATTCTTTCTTTTGTAGCTGCACTTGGAATTCTTCTAGTAGGCTGTGAAATTCTTATATGCACACAGCTTCTGTGTTCACAAAATATAAACAGCACACATGAACAGCAGTGAATATAGTTTCTTATATTTAGAATGAAACAATACTTTAAATAAAACATAAATAGTAATATATTGCATCACTTTTTGCCAATTTGTCATTTCAGATTGAAGATATGGTGTGTGGAATCAAGTCCTGGAACATTAAAGAATTATCTTCTTTCAAAAGACATCCTTTTCTGTATTTCTTCTCAGCTAGGTGTTAATCCTTTTTAAGCATTTTTTGGATCTGATTTAATGTCTAAAAGTTCAAAAGCACATAAGGCTCCTTCCTAACCTGCTACAATTGTGTCTTCTGATCTGAAAAGTAGTGGTGTTTTATCTAGTTAAAACGTATGCCAAGGCACTAATAATGGACAGCTACAACTGACCCATGCAACTACACACACACATACCCACGCAAATTTCTCCCCAGAAACAATATTCAAAGCCTGCAGTGCTTTTATTTTGTCATGTGATACATGCAAGTGTGACCTCAAACTACTCTTTTTCTTCAGTAGACTGTATCTTGTATTCAAGAAAATATCATGCTTTCTTTTCTGTTTCATAATAAAGTCTAGATATTTTAAGTGATTCAGTTTCCTAACATGCAGAGAAAATTCATATGTTTTGACTTTTGGTATTTAAAATTAAAGGACAAATTATACCAGACTCAAATTAAAGTGAAGCATCTTCAACATGTTTATTAATGTTGTTTTCATTCTGGTTTTATTGGTATTGCCTTTTCCTACTTTTTCTGACTGAACTGAGAGTGCTGAAAAATTACAAAACACAGAGAAATAGTGAAAATATAGACTATTCTCATAAAGTATCTTCCTCATTTTTATGTCTACTTTAGTCTGGGGACATCTATTTTCTAATTAGATGTATAATTCTGAGAACTGAATGCAAAGGACAAATACTTATATTTTAAGGTCCAAATTTATATTCCTTAATTCAGGCTTAAAACGTTCTTTCTTGAACATCCTGCCAATAGTCTTATTCAATGAAATATTTACAGACATCTAGCACAAAGACAATGCAAACTCAGCTTAAACATACTTCCATCCTTTATTTAAACAAGTACATACAGACATTTTTTGAGGTATTAAGCAAGCTGTACAAGTCATTGACATATATAATTCACAGAATGGTACCAGAGCAGACTTCTGTCAGTGGCAGATAGACTTGTTAAACAGTCCATCACATCCTCAGCGAGTATATAATTCTCAGTGTACAGTAGGAGTATCTGACAACAACAACCCTGTCACACTAACTGTTAGACCAAATTTTATGTTAGCTTTATGTGGAGATAAATTATTCAGAGCAAATAGCTTGGATCACCATGAGCTGGCAGTTTAGAGCGCTTTAGGGAAGATATTTACTGAAATTAATTTATTCTTTTAGAATATGAACGCTCAATCAAAAAAATGTGCACAATATAAGCTGTCTTAAAATATTCATTTTTATTTTTGGGTAAAGCTTATGAATCAATTTTCATTTTATATTTGTGTGTAAGGAAGTAGTCATGCAAAATCTGCTTGTAATATTATCCCTCAAGGAATATAATTTTAAAAGACAATGTTGATATTTAATTTAGGCAATTTTCTCCTTATCTTTTTACACCATGTAGGTAGCCTAACAGTTAGACTGCCATAGGATATTTCTGATATTGCTGGGACTCTGATATATCAATATATAAAATCTAAATAATTAATTGATTATAGAAAGCAGACACTACTTTCTTCTAGACAAGTTTAAGTACTTGAATGAGAGAATATAATTAAGTTATTGATAATACAGACCAAGCAGACCAACTGTAATAAATTGCAACCCAAATATTCTCATTTATAGAAAATACTCTCTACTATTTATATTTGTAGTAATAAACTAAGAAAGTTTTAAACCAAAATATTAAACCAGATTTTCATACAGTATGACTTTTATATGAAGCTCAGTTAGATTTTCTGTAGTTCACATCTGCTGCATCGCTTGGTGCAGTAAGCTCTCACATTCTAAGCAAGGTTTCACCACATTGTATTCTGCCTCAGAAGGCAATTCTCACAGTTCAACTCAGCCCTCAAAATTCAAGCACTCAGTCTGACTTGTAATATCCCCTCCTCAGGAACATCTGATATTTGGAACAAAGAGAACAAGACTTCTGGGAAGTAAGCACAGTGTGATCACTCTGCCATTAAGAACACAAAATATGGACATTGTTAATCTTGATATTATATCTGAGGGCTTCCTGTTGGAAACACTGTAAAACTCTTGCTTGTGTTCTCCTTTAGAACTTTATGTTCCCATAGATGGATTCTTGATACTGAAGGGCATCACTTTACCTTCTATTTCCCTCACCATAAAGATTTAATTAATCTTTCTGTTGCACTCTTTTTAAGCAGCACATTTTTGGCTACAACTTTTGCCTCTGAGAGAGCCTTAGTAAGTGAACCAGCTGAATTTTATATAATTTTACTGTAAGAAAGAAATATAACACAGTTTGCTTACAAGATTTAAAGAACGTTCTTTTTCTTTTTCCATCCACTTCTCTCTGATGTATCTGACAAATATTTCAGTTGCATACCTTAATTAGTACAGCCTTGGTTTCAGCCTGCTTGGCTCTGAAACAACTTTCTAAATGTATATTGTTAGAAACATGAATATAATTTTGAAGAAACAGTTAATGTGAAGACATTAACAGCATTAATTCTTTTTCTTTTTTTTTTTTTTTAATTTATACTTGACACTATTCTGCAACTGCCATCTGATGGCCACAAATGTGGTAAACAGAATGGGATCCAGAAAAACCCTTCCTAATTCTGTACGTATTTGGCAAACAGGTAGAGACATAAAATGCGCTACATGCCCAGAGTTGTGGACCTGGTTATGACTAAGATTTTCAAGGCTCTCTTCTGCTTATGACTACTTCACACAAAGTAGTTTGCAGTCTATGTCTTGACAAGTGTTTGAATCATTTTTTTGACCACAGCTAAGTCATGCTATATGAGCCAGTTATGCTCAGAGCACCAGTCACATAAATTTTTCTTTAAAGTCTCTGGTGAGATAACACCTGGTAATATATACAGACAGTGACAGGTATGTAGTTAATTTTTGTGCTCAATTTTGCATAACAGATTAGTGATTAGAGTTTATGTTCAAGGTGGAAAAATCCTAGGTTTTGTGTCCTCCTAAGTCTCTAAATACTTCCCCTGGATTAAAATCTTATTTTTTTCCTTTCCCAAGAGAAGGAAAGAATGAATGTTCTTTTCCAACTAGGAAAGAAAGAATGTATGTTCTCCACATTTGCTAAATCTGTAGAGCCTCACAGACAGATATGAAATCTTTTGGAATCATATGGAAGACAGAAGAGGGATCAAGACATAGTAACCATATAACTGAACTTCTAATTTGGGAACAAGAAGGTCATTGAATCTGGCTTCTGTTTATATCTTTCCCATTTCTTAATATACAAATCAAGTACAAATAGAAAGTCATTCTCTTTGATGAGTGGTCCCATCACCATGTTAAGAGTCTAGAAACTTCTTATCTCTCTCTTCCCATAAATCTTCAATTCTTAGCTGTAGTGTCAAAGCTCTGTCAGAAGAGCTAAGGAGAAATCGCCCTCTGTTTCCACCGGTTAAGTCACTCTCCTGGGAAATACAGGTTTGAACTGCCTCAGGCTGAGGAAGCCACAGAAATGAGATCTGTGACATCTTGAATGTGTGCTCTAGGCTATTATATGAAAGGTGGACAAGTTTAACACTTCCAGACTTACTTAAAAGGAGACAGATGGGGAAAAATATCTAGTTTTTCAAAGAAAGACTGTCAGCCTAAAAGGAGAAGAAATCACCCTCTTAATTGCCATCTTAAACAATAAGTGAATTTTGGGCACTGAAGAAAATGCCTGAGTTCCTTCAGCTGTTTTCTATTGGGTAATTTATGTGTTTGCTGGCTTACTGTGTTGGATAATGGAAACAATGTTTCCTTGTGTTGAATTTTTTCCTTAAAATGTACATGGAAGTTTAACAGTTGATGAGAAATTATAAATTTTATGTTGGGAGTTATTGGTTGCATACCAATATGGCCTGCTCTCATTTCCCTAGCCTGTTTCTGAGACTAGTTCTAACTTCCATCTGAATTTTCTCATGAGGCTGAAGAGTTCATAATGCAGCTCTAGGTCCACACTCAGTACTGATCCACAAGAATAGCTAACTAGTGCCTCTGTATAGAAATAGTTAATTGGTTGCTATACAGACAGAAATTGTACCAAATATAGTATTTACAAAAAATATGCAATACGTAGTAGTTAGAAATGCCCTATCTCTGGCATTCTCATTGTTTTAAATCAGATTTCTAGTGTTCTATGAAGAACTCTGGGTTGCTGGCAAAATGCTGAATAATGGCTCGGTAGGCTTCCAAAATACTTGGAAGCAGAGTAACAGTCTAATTATTTGCTCTGGTGTTTCCATAGAGTCATAGAATGTTAAGGCTTGGAAGGGACCTTAAAGATCATCTAATCTCAGCCCCCCTGCCATGAGCAGGGACATCTCCCTCTAGACCAGGGTGGTCAATACCCCATTCAACCTGTCCCTGAACACTGGCAGAATTGGGACATCCACAGGTTCCCTGGGTAATCTGTTCCAGTGATTCACCACTTTTACATAAAATAATTCCTTCCTAATATCTAACCTAAATTTCCCCTCTTTCAGTTTGCATCCATTCTTCCTTTTCCTATCACTCTAGTTCCTGATAAAGAGTCCCCCTTTGTCTTCCTTGTAGGTCCCCTCCAGATACTGAAGTGTTGATATGAGGTCACCATGCAACCTTCTCAAGGCTGAATAGCTCCAGCTTCCTCAGCCTGTCTTCCTAGAGGAAGTGATCCAACCCTCTATAAACTTGTGGCCATCCTCTGAACTTGCTACAACTGTTACATGTCCTTCTCATGTTAAGTGCAGCAGAACTGTATGCGGTATTCCAGGTGACATCTCACAAGAGCACAGTAGAGGGGGACAATCACCTCCCTCCACCTACTGGCTACTCTCCTTATGATGCATGCCAAGATTCAGTTGGCTCTGTGGGCTGCTCTCAACCAATTCTTCTCCCATCCTGTGGGTGTGTCTTGGATTGCTGTGATCCAGGTGTAGAACTTTACACTTTGCTTTGCTGATCTTCAGGAGGTTCACATGGGCCCACATCTCAAATGTGTTATGGCATCCTTTCCCTCCAGTAAGTCAACTGCACCACACGGGTTGTTGTCAGTGAAGTAGCTGAGGGTGCACTCAAACCCACTGTCCATGCTACTAACAAAGATATTGAACAGTATCAGCCCAAGTACCAAATTGTTATTTTGAATACCTTGAATTTTTATTTGACAGAGATATCTCATGTTTCAATGAAGAAATGCATCTGGTGATTTGTAACATAGAGACAAACTGTTAATCTGTGTAATTTCTATAAATTGCATGTTTATATATTGCGGGAGGGACTGGGGAGGAAAGAAACACCTCATTCTAGAGGATGTGAAATGCCGAAAGATAGGTGTTTTCTTTGTTAGAATGAAAGTTTCAAAAAGAAAATTTAGGAGAACTGCATGATACTAAATATTGTAACACTGCAAACAGTGAAACTCTGATGGTCTCTAGGAAGTACAAAAGCAAATTGGTATGAGTACTATATTTATTAAGGCACTACAGTAGTGATGACAATTTGATGGACAAAAGTTGTAGTAAACATTTCTGAAAGTCGATCTTTGCTCTGAATAGCTTATTGTTAAATTAATAATTATAAAAACCCCAAACAAACAAAAAAATAAGCAAATGACAACATAAAAAGGATATGTTATTATACCTATTTCACAAAGAAAGTTTCAAATAAAACTAAACAAACATTCTTTCTTATAGCAAAACCATGTTTGTTTCATAACCACCAATGCAAATAATTTTTTCTAAGTTTTAAGAAGAAATACATGCAAAGCTGAATCTTATGAGTCACGGACTTGAAGCATTAAGGGCCTCTTTAAAGGTCTTTAAAAAGGTTGTTCTTTTCTAAATTGTTTAGTATTATAAGTGTTGAGAAATTCTGTTTTTCCATAATTCCATGAAATAGTTCAAGTATGAGCAAATGTGTGAACATGAGCAAAATTAGATCAATCTTCATAAGCACAGCAGTGACACAGCTGTACTAAAAATATGTATGTCAAATACTCATTTTGAATGTGGTCCTGAACACTTCCTTTATGTAAGAAAAACATCTTTCAAAAAAAAAAACAACTAAACATAAATTATGGAAAAAGGAAAGGAAATACATATAGCAAAGGAAATATGTACACTAAAATCATAACCTGATTATGAAATTGCCTAGCTCTTGTCAAACAAGCCAACAATTCCTTTTAATTTTTATGCATCCTTTTACAATGGCCACAGCTGACTAGAATATAAATACACTAATCATATACATGGATTATGGTTATTTCCTTTACATAAGAAATAACCATAATCCATATATGTGATTAGTGTATTTATATTCCAGAAAATAACAGTTTTCACTTAAAGCAAATGTAAAGTTTCAAGCGTGATGTTATTAAAGGCAGCCTGGCCAAAAGGTAAATGGTACAGCTTCAGTTTGTCTACGCCTCCACTCCAGCACGAAACCTTAGGGTGTTATGTGAGATAGCATACCTTATTTCATTTTGAAATGCCAAGAAAAAAAATTGTGGCAAGATGATTTTTCAAGATTAAATATAAACCTTTGATAAAAACAATGTCAGGACAACAAGGGTTGTTAATATAAGTCTGTCTAAGGTGTTAGAAAAATTATTCTATAGGTCTCATTCTCAGATAATTTCTTTTCACCCATTGTCACACATCTCTGTTTAAGCTCAGTACTCACCAAATGCTGGAGTTAATTGCTCAGGAAATGGAGTACTGGGTAAAGACACCACTCCATTCATGAAAATTAAAAAAAAAAAAGAAAACAAAGTGCAGAAAGCTGCCACTTCTGGATCACTTAACATTACTGTTATTACAAGTATGAAGATACAATACTAAAATAAGAAAAAGGCTATGTTTTTTTTCAAGTTAGTTGGTTAACATTAATGAGTGCTAGCAGGGGATTGAGTCTTTATAGACATGGTCAACCAGTAAGGCAGAGGGCACACAAAACTACATGTCTGGCATGGTGATATCCCCTGGTCAGAAGCCATAAAACAGTAATAATAGCAATCATGACAGCAGCAGGAGCTTAAATCAAACCCTACCAGCAACATTTAGATGGTGAAAACCCCTATGGATTCTTGCACAGATGTTTTCTGGCAAGTCATCAGATATACCCTTCTACAGAAGCCACTAATATCTCCTAGTCTTTCACTCAGCTTGAAACACTCAAGTGAACAGCAAAAATTTGGTAGAGTTACAAGCACTACCAAAAGTAAGAGTAGACATCCTAAAAAACTGTCAGTACTATCATCCTCACATATGACCCAAATGTTCACAGGCATTCGTACATCCAAACTCTTCTATTTTATAAAATTATATGCCATGTTTTCCTAAAAAAGTAACTACATATATATATACGTCTCCATTGAAAAACAGAAATTTAGCTTCATTTCTTTTGATTCTGCCATTTTTGCTCAGTTATGAACATGCATATGTGGAACAAGTGAAGTAAATTATCCAAAGCAAATAAAGGCTTGCAATTAGAATCAGTTTCTCTTTTTCAATAAGTCTGTTGATTCCATAAGCATATATTATCTAATACTCCAAATGAGTAATATGAACCGGGCAGGGGTACATCCTGTCTTCAGACAGCTAGACTTTACATGATATCAGTATTTGATGTCTACATCTGAGCTTATTGCCCCGATTTCAATTATTGACAATAATGAGAAAAGGTGCAGTTAGAAGCAGTAACACAATTCATTTTAAAATAGGCATATAAAATTACTCCTTTGAACTGACCCCTGGAGAATTTTGTTTCTCTTCACAGATGATAAAGAGACCTTGGTTCATCTGCACTAACGACATGACCTATATAAAAGGTTTATAAAATAATTTGTGGTAAATCGTGCTCTAAATTGGGATTGTTTTATTTTCTCCCATTAGTAAAACAACAAGTTGTCCTTCAATCTACAAAGAGCCACTGCTCTTCTCTCTCTTTTAGCAAGATGTCTCTCCAAACATACTTTTCACTGCTTTTATTTTTAATAAAATACTATTCATTCAAAAAGTAATACTATAAAATACTATTCATTCAAACATCTAATTTTAGACATTAACCCATTGGAATGAGTCCAAAGAAGGGCCACAAAGACAATCAGAGGAATGGAACAGCTCTCCTATACGGAAAGGCTGAGAGAATTTGGATTGTTCACCCTGGACAAGAAAAGGTTTCAGGGTGACCTAATTGCAGCCTTCCAGACCTTAAGGGAGCCTAAAAGAAAGATGGAGAAAGAGCTTTTTATATGGTCAGGTAGTGACAGGACAAGGGGGGATGGCTCCAAACTGGACAGGAGTAGGTTTACATTAGATATTAGGAAAAAAAATTTCTTTTCTGTGAGGGTGGTGAGGCACTGGCACAGATTGCCCAAAGAATGAAATGCCCCATCCCTGGAGCTCTTCAAGGCCAAGTTTAATGGGACTCTGAGCAACCTAATCTAGTGCAAATTGTACCTGGCAGAGGCATTAGAATGGTCTGTAAGGCCCGTTCCAACCCAAACCGTTCTATGATTTTCTCAATCTTTCCCATCTTCATTTTTCAGGTCATATATTACTAGCTTGTGCTTTTCTTTCTTAAGGGAGTTGTTCTGCTCCATTTTTTTATCATTTCCACACAATATTTATTTTGTTTCTTCAAGTTCATTCAGAGTGAAAGATGAATTTACAGTTAAGTGTTTTTTTCATCCAAATGCAGAAATTTAACATAGCCAGCTGTTTGCTAGCTAATCACCCAGACCAGCTGATCTTAATTTAGTAAGATATTTTCTAAACTTTTATACTACTTTCTAGTTTCTAAATTATCTACTAGTCTTTGCCACAAAAAGCAGCAGTTCAAATTAGTCTGAACTGTATGCTAATCTCTGCTTTAATGGAGACAGAAATACTTTAGGATTTCATGACTATTATCTCTTCAGTTCCCTCCCTGTACAAAACAGCACTGCTACAGGGAAGGTAAAAGATGCTATCTTCTATCTACTGTACTTCTTTCAAGAACAGAGGAAAGACAGATATCTGTCACAAGGTATTATTTGGCTGTTTGAAAATATCAGAGGCTGTTTTCAGCTTGCGTTTAGGGGAATCCAAAGTTTTTGGGGCTTTAAAAAGTAGAAGTTAGGAACATGTCAGCATTTCAAGAGTTTTTATTGCAATTTTGTTTCCTGTAAGAAAAAAGAATATTTTAAATAGTACTGCATTGTCCACAAGGACAGCATAAAATAAACCCAGCAGACTAATTCTTTATTAAAGACTTAACTATGTTTTCTGTAACTATTGGTGGTCAACAGGGTACTAAAAAAAAAAAATCAGAAATTTGAGATATGCCTCATCTCTTTTTTACACCATTATGAGTAAATTGGCATCCAATACTCTGATATAATTTACTTGAACTATGATAATGCCCAGCATAAGTGATCAACCTATTACAATTAAAACTAGACACACAATTCATCCAGTATATTTTAAATGTATCAAAATTTCCTAACTGTTAGAATTTTAACCACAACTAAATAGAAAATTATCAACAAATCAATTGTCTCTCCTGGAATGATGTAGTAATCTATGCTTTTCCCAGTGGTAGCCTATGTTTTTTGAATTGTATTGACAAAAGAAATGACCAAAAGTATTGCAAGAGACATGTAAGATTGACAAAAGTATCCATAGAATTCAAAGAACAGGAAATGTAATACACAAAGTTACATTGATAGAATCCCATCTACCTTTTCAAAGTTGGAGTATACCATCTTCCAAATCATCAGGCTGAATTACAAATTAAACTGCCTATATCATTGTACTATGCTGTGTAGTCACTCTTGGATAATCTGCTGTTCTTTACCATGCCAAACACAACATGACATCAATGGTCATCTCTTTCAAAGCAGTTGTAATATTTGTTTTGTGATGTATTCATTTCTGATCACTGCAAGAATCATTGTACCATTTCATTTCAAAACTTGTATGTATTTGTGTGATTGTTTTCTTGGAATTTTTCTTATTTGGTACATAATGACACATCATATATACACCTTGAGTAGTGTGGCTTCTGGGGTTAGAAAATTTCTATATACATAAATATTTATACATATAGCTTCTTCTCAAGTTACTAGGCAACAGCTATACTAGATTAATCCTGTTCATGAGGTAAGTCACTGCACAACATGAAATGCTTGTTGATAAGCATTTTCCATTCAGTCCTTCCCATTGTAATGAGAGGCTTCCTTGTCCTTAAAAGATGGATGGAGTTCTTCTGATTGAACTACGCTTGTTTCAGTATTCAATAACCAGTATTTGGCAGCAATGTTTCTGATATGGGCAATAATGATGGTAACAGCGTGCATGTAATTATTACAAGCTATTATGGCAATTGTTTAAAACTGCAAAGGTTTAGCAATTTCCACAACAACAGCAACTGTTGCATCAGCGTCGCAACCCCGGAACCAGACCAGCCAGCATTTGTGTGGCAAAATGAAATAGGGACAGGAACAACTGAGATATCCAAAAAAGAACTTTAACAAACGTAGCCAAAATAACAAAGGAGAAAAGGTGCACATGGTATAGGGTGATCTCAAGAGACGTTGAGGTCAGGCAAATACAACAGTATATAGGGAACAATTGGCAGGGGACCAATGAGCAGGGAGAACCACATACACAACTATATATGTAAAACACTACCAACCAATCATCAATGATACCTCAAAGCATAACCTTATTTGTAAAAGCTTTATCTACATAACAACTCCCATGATCCAACTCTTCTCACCCCAACTTATGCTGGTTGTTATGGGTTGGCGCTGGCACAATGCCATTGCACCCATGAAAATATCCTTTTCTCAAATGAGTGCTGTGAGATGAGACCAGAGACAGAGCAGAGCAGGCTCGAGCTTAGAAATAAAGAAACAACTTTTTTAACCTATAATAAAAGGAATACACAGAATCAAAACCTTCCAAAACATTCCTCCTCCCCCCCACCCAATTTCCAACAAAGCACATTGACACAAAAACCTTGGACTCTTGATCAAGTTACCACCCCTCAGATAATCAATTCTCAGTCCATCAAGGGAGAGAGGAGTCTCTCTTGCACCATAGACTCCCCAGGAAACACAATTGTGACCTCTTGTGTTTCCATGTCACACGTGGCACCACCTAAAGAAAATCTGCCATTGGGACATCCTCCTTCCATACACAGAGCTCTCACCACCGTGCATGGACCGAGACTGCTCATAGGGCTCCTTTAAGGATGCTTTGCCAAGGACCAAATAACAACAGTTTCTCATTTTGAGACAACAGTCCTCCCCATTTTCTCATCCCCTGGGGCCGAGGGTCTTGAGAACAGCGATCTTCCTCATCCCTGAAGACAGAGGGCACCACCACACCCTCCTCAACTTTTCTCTGTTCACTCCACTCCTGTGCATGGCATCACTCACTGAAGCAGGCCACTCTCACTCTTGCCACTCTCTTGGCTCAAGTCATTGCATCCCCCTAAGAATGATGTCTCTTTTGCAGGAGAAATTGGTACAGTCTATGGCTATACAAGAAAAAGTCCAGCCAAAAGCCACTCCATCATCTCCTCCCACCTAGGATTTCTTCTTCTAACATCTTGGGCCCCAGGCCATCTCTCTTCTCTTTCAGATCAAGGAGGATTAATGTTCCATAAAGCATTCATTGTCCAAGAAGGGGTTAAAAGTCTTGGGCTCCCAGGACGGCTGAAATCTCGGCTGCTTAGAACTCCTACAGCTGGGCACCTTCCCCCACTCCACCATTCACTTTCTCCTCTGCCGGCGGCGTATTGATGACACATGATATCAAATTTCTAGGTGGCTTCAGGCTCGCTCTCTCTCTCTCTCTCTCTCTCTCTCTCCCCCCCTCTTGGGGGGGAACAAAGACATCTCAGTTTTTCTCCACCCTTCCGTCCAGCCTGGTTCCAGTCCCTTCAGCCCCTGGCCTACCTCTCGTAGTCTGCGTGGTTTCCCCTCCCCCACCCAGCCTGTGGCTGGGCAGGGGAGGTCTGCACTCTTCACTGACCGTAACAAAAGAGAGAGCTACCCTGGAAGTTCTCTGCTTTTAACCCCCTGTGTTCTCAGAGGCCTGCCCATGTCTTCAGTGGCTGCACCAGGTGTCAATATTCAAATCTGACCACTGATTGGTTGGACCCCAGCTTCCTTTCCTGAGAAAACTCACTTCCTTGTCAAACCAGGACACTGGTGTTGTCCCTTCTAACGTCTGGTTTCCCATGGCCTTAAATTGATGCCTTCTGCATAGGCAGTTGAGGCCAGCCCATTGTCCATCCCAACCAGTTCCACTCCCACAAGCAACAAAACAAAAATCAGTAGAGTTCACAATTATACCCTCAATGGCTAGCATTGGAATCAAACGTTCATATAAATTGTGGACACCTAGGAAATGATTCTTCCACAGTAAATTTCTGAATTTTCTGTGTTTGTCAACCAAGAGGGCACAAGTTTGAAAGTTTTGCAGAAGAATATTGTACTCATCTAATTTAGAAATCTGAATAATGGATACTGATTTTCATTCTATAACATTAAATAATAATTTTAATTTCTCAGAAGATAAGATGCAGGAAATATTTCAGAAACCGTTAGTGATCTTGATTTTTAAAATTTAGAATGCATTTTTCTTTTTGTTGCACACTGGGATGAGCATCAATAATTTCTTTAGTTTTTGAATTTACATAACTTTTAAAATACAGTAGATTAGGGAAAAACTATAGAATCAAAACTGCTAAATTCTAAAATATAAAGAAGTTCTCTTTAAATAGCAGGACAGATATATAATTACCTGATATAATATTTGGAGTTTTTTTCATTAAAGAAAACCCATATTTTTTGTGGCTCATTTAGCAAAACAGCATAATCGCACATATGTTTCAAGTGCATTAGTTACAGATAATGACTAATTCTTCTGGTCTACATTAGAAGAGTTTTGTAATGGCAACATTAAAAGTAGAAGCCAAATGACATTACATTTCTAGATATTTCAATTATCTGAGTGGATAATTCTTTGAAAGAAGTCTGAACAATGATATAGGTAATATTTTATTCTATGAGGTGCCCTAGTTTAAGGACTAATAATGTCTTTCATCAATATACACAACTGCTCACTAGCAGCTCCACTGGGACTAGGAGCAATAGACAGTTTTGTTTGAAACATTATAAGTAATGTTGCACATCAGCTATGACTACCCCAGCTCCCTCATCTTAAGCAGCTATGTTGTCCTTCTCTGGACTTCCTCTAGTTCCCTCAATATCTTTCTTGTAGATAGAGACCCAAAATTTAACACAGGACCTGAGGTGCGGCCTCATCAGTGTCAAGTACAGAGGCATAATCCCTTCCCTAGTCCTGCTGGTCACATTATTGCTGATCCAGGACATGATACCACTGGCCTTCTTGGCCACTTGGGCACTACTGGCTTGTGTTCAGCCAACTATCAATCAACACTGCCAAAAAAAATAAATTCATGAGGAGGTTGGTGTTATTTCATGTACTATGATGTACATGATGCTTACAAAATGCATTTCTCATCATGGTATCTGGAATGAACTTATAAATGCAGCTTCTGACATTAAAACATTTATCAAGGAAAATTTTAAAAATAATAAAAATATTTTTAAAAACCCCAAACAGTATTCCTAACTGTAATCCCAACAATATTCCTGTCACTTGTTTTCTTTATGAAGCTTGGAAAAGGGAAAAGAGAAAAAAAATTGTTTGGACAAAAACGCCATCAAAAATAATAATGACAGAAATTGATTAGAAAAAGTGTTTCAAAATAATCTGAAATCATTTAAGTGAGCATCAGGTTGAACTGGTCTTCCGTGTTGGATCTGAAATGTGGTCAAATCCTTTGTTTCTTCTAATGCTAAAGTAAGAACATTCAACCAAAGGGGTATAAGAAGATGCAGAATATAGTGGCTTTATTTCTTTCATTATTTACTGTAGACTTTGTCATTCTTTCATTATCACTTAGATTTAAATAATCTGTCTTTCTCACTTAAATATCTTTTGTATTCATGTATACTAGGCACGAGTTTATATTTTTGTTGACTGCTTCCTCTGATAGAAGATTGCATAGATTATCTGTTCCAGCTATATTTTGCATTCAAATTAATGTCACATCTGTAACAAAATGGTTTGCTCCCCTGTTGTCAAACACTGTAGGGCCAAGGTTAGCAAATTAGTTAGAATTAGCATATAGACCTTCTGGCAGGAATAGAAAGCTTTCTACTTGGAGCTGGGCACTCAGCTGGATCTGTCAACTCTAAGCTGCCACTGGCCTCATTATCTCATTTGTCTTAGTTAGTCTAAATTGGCAGTTATGTCTTCATGGCAAATGTTTGCTTTTACAAATGAGCAACGAAGCAGTAAGTAGAAGACATAAAATGAGGATGAAGAATGAGTCAAAAGCTTATGGATAAGAATTAAGGTCCAGTCTAACATGGTGACACTGTTGCAGGTGTTTAGTACAGGCCGCCTGATCAGGAAGAGGAAGTCGATGAGGCTGCCTAAAGACTTCTGGAAGCAGCCTCATGCTCCCAGGCTCTGGCTCTAATGGGGAATTTTACCTTAGTAACTGCTGGAAAGACAAACACAGCCAAGCACATACAGCCCAGGAGGTTCATCCAGAGCATTGACTATAAGTTTTGACACAGCTGGTGAAGAAGCCAATGAGGAGAGGTATGTGGTACTAACAAACAAAGACAGACTGGTTTGGGATATGAAGGCTGGGAGCCTTGCTTGCTGGGAGTTCAGGATCATGGATGGAGGAAGTAGGGGAATACATAGCACCATTTCAGGAGAGGAAACTTTGACCTTGTGTTGTTGCATCCTGGGTTTGGGTTCAAATTATGGGTTTTGTCTTTGTTAGTTTTCCAGTTCTTTGTACCCTTGTGCATCCCCCGGGTTTTCCCCTACTCCTGCGGTTACCGTGCCCGTCTCCCCGTTCTCGCGGTCCCTCTCACCGCAAAGTCCTGTGTCCGCCTCTGCCGTGCTCCCATTGGTCGCTGTAGTACACGTCATCACCACGATGTCTGTACCCATTGGGCGGGAGGACTCCCCGTCCCTTCCCTATTTCATCCCACTCCTCGGCATGCTCGAGGCCATTTGCGTCCGTGCGAAGCTGGGAGCTGCTGCAGCTTTTCCACCGCAGCTCTCACAGCTAATAAAGCATCCAGCCGTCACATGGATGGATTTGGACGAATTCCCTGCCTCTTTGTTTCTTCCCTCACGCCGACGGCGAAGTGCGGCCAACAACCCACCCCGGAGCACAGCAGCAAAAGCGCCTGGGAACTGCGGCGAGCCCCGGCCCCAACGAAAAGCTGAGATGCCCAAGCCAGGCATTCGAGAGCTGACCGGGGCTGAGAAAAGTAACACGCAGCCACGCCTTGTCAAGGACCTACACAGTGGTATCTCATGAATTAGGACTCTAGAAGGTAAGCATGTCCAAGAGAGTTGGCTAATATTCAAACATCACTTCCTCCAAGCTCAGTATTAGTGCATTCCCATGAGTAAGAAGTTAAGCAAAAGGACAGGAGCCCTGCATGGATGAGCAGAGAAATTCTGGAAAAAGCATAACAGAGCAAGAAAGTCTATGGAATGTGGAAAAAGGGAACAGACACTTGGGAGAAATACAGGAATGTTATCAGAGTGTGCAGAATAAAAAGAAAAAGTCATGCATGACCAATCTGATAGTCTTCTATGATGGCATGACTAACTGGGTAGATGAGAGATGGATATTGTCTACCTGTACTTCAGCAAGGCTTTAAACACTGTCACCCATAATATCCTGATAGGCAAACTCAGGAAGTGTGGGTTAGGTGAACAGTGAGGTGGATTGAGAACTGGTTGAATGGAAGAGTTCAGAGTGTCATGATCAGTGACAGAGAGTCTAGTTGGACACATACAGCAAACGGTGCTTCCCAGGACTCAGTCTTGTTCAACGTATCAGTAACCTGGATCAAGAGACAGGGTATATCCTCAGCATGTTTAGACAGGTAGGAGAGTTGGGCAGAGAGAAACTTAATGAAGTACAACAACATCATGTGCAAGATCCTGCATCTGGAAATGAATAACCCGCTGGACCAGTGTAAACTGGTGGCCAACCTTCTGGAAAGCAGTTCTGTGGAGAAGGACCTGGAGATCCTAGTGAACAACAAGCAGTTCATGAGCCAGCAGTGTTCCCTTGTGGCCAAGAAGGCCAATAGAATCCTGGAATGCATTAGGAAGAGCATTGCCAGCGGGTTGAGGCTGCCCTTTACTCATCCCTGGTGACACTGCGTCTTTAGTACTGTGTTCAGTTCTATCCCCAGCCCAGGAAGGACAAGAAACTACTGGAGAGGGTCCAACAAAGGACTCCAAAGATGATTAGGGGACTGGAGTGCTTATCTTGTAAGGAAACGCTGAAAGAGCTTGGCTTGTTTAGCCTGAAGAAGATATGATTGAGAGGGGACCTTATCAATGCATCCAAATGTCTTAAGGGTGAGTATGTTAAGAGGATGGGGCCAGACCCCTCTCAATGGTTCTTCCCAGTGCCAAGACAAAAGTCAATGGGCACAAACTCAATCACAGGAAATTACCTCTGAATATGAAGGAAAACCCTTTTACTGTGAGAGCAACAGGAGTTTCCTTCTCTAAAGATATTCCAAAACAACCTGCACTAGCTATTCTCCAAACATCCCTTCCAACCCCAGCCATTCTGGGATTGCAAGGACCCCCAGACAACTCACTGAAGGGGGCTTACAGATGTTCCTGTACTCTGGGTAAAGCACACAAGAGAAATACTGACTAAATAGTCTCAAGAGGTCAAAATTACTTTACTGGCAAACTACAGAAAATCAAGGAACTTTGGCAAAAAGTTTAGTACAATATACAATCAGCATAAAACACTCCTCAGAGCAACAACTCGGCCCATTCAACTCTGCAAAAATTTAAACCTGTTTGATGGTTTACTTTGAACACGTTGGATGTTAAGTTACTCAAAATGTTCCAAGAATAGGGAATTAGAAGAAAGACAGAAAAGATACAGAAAAGCACACATAACTCCTGGGTTCTGACAGTTTTCAGAGAAATTCCAAGAAGAGGTAGAGTCAAGACATATTCTTACCTCATGGTCAGACTGAAATACCTCTGTGCCTTCCTGGGCCCTCCCCCCAGGAGGGATTTCTAGTCATTTGGCCACTCAGGAGCAAGTTTAGGCCAGAGCGGAGCTCTCCCTCAGATGTGCCAAGATTTCAGTGATTGGCTCTGCAACTCTGGGAGGCAGGCCCTAGTGGGGGTGTGAGGTAGTGCAGTGAAAAAGGCCTGACCTGCCCCCTGCCACACATGGAGGCATCCCAGAATGTCTTGAGACACCAATCCTTCCAGGCTCTGGCAGTGATTATGGTTCTGTTACGTTTCCCTAAAATTTAATTGAAGAATGCGATAGCTTGTGACTGGCTTGTCTGATTTTAATTCCCAGGCAGTTTTAAAAGCTATCCTCTTTTCTGACTCAGTAGATGTCCTATAAAGTTATGGAAAAAGAGGTTATGAAACTAATGTTAAATAAATGTCTCTTCTTTCTCTTTTGAATTTTTTCCCTTTTTTTTTTAATAACATCAACATGGCTTGCATTGAAATGTTTTAGAAAGCATAACTAGATAATCAAAAAAACATTGCCACAGTCATGATGATATATGTACACCCCATTTAACAGCACTGACCAGATTAGGCAGTCAGGAAGGTTATACATCTTATTAAATAACATCACATTGCACTCTGGGCCACAAAATGACAATGACAGAATTTTCCAGTTAATCAGCATAGAAAGGCATTGCACAAAAGAGAGCTATAAAAGTTATATAATGTGCTTTTGTGCTTAGTGATATCTGGCACTGCAATCTAACTTCCAGTCATGTTCTGAAAATGACATTTTTAAAGCATATTTTAAGTACTAAGAAAAATTTCCTGGCCTAAGAAAAGTCCTTCCTTCCACCCCCCACCCCCCTTTCCAATTTTTTGCACTACACTTTTCATAATAATGGGGAAGTTATATACTTTGAAGGGTGTTTGGTCCCATACTATCTAGACAACTATGCAAGAACAAGTGAAAATTATTATGCAAAATAGAACTTATTAACCATATTTTTCTGAAATATATAACAATGTTAGAGTATTTTTCCAATGGCACAAAGTTAAGTGCAAAAGAAATAAGTTACTTACCTTTTATAAAATACTTCTATGACTTTATTGTCTTTCACTTAAGAAATGCTCTACTGCCTAAGATCTGAATTGCAGACCTGTGAATCAAGTTTAGCCCTGGTTTTCATCCAGTGACTGTATAATATAAAGCAAGAACTGTGCCTGCAGTGCACAGTTATACTTTCCAAGCAGAGTAGTGTAAGTATGCTGATGAATGAGGCCATGGCTTTCATTCCCATCACAGAGCTATGAAATTCATCACTGCATAACTGGAAGATCTGTAGGCAGGGAGAATCTTATTCTAGTTCAGCCTTCAGGCCCATTTATAGTATAATTCTTTTGAAACTGAAAAGATCTTCCTGTGAGTGTTTATTATACCTTTCTTAGATATTGCATCTACAACCACCTTTGATGAAAAGCTCAATCCCTTTAAGATTTAGTAGGCATGATACTGGGTCATCTATCCATTTATGTCTGTGTGCTCCTATAATGCACATATAGCTTGTCTAGTTTATAAATAAAACTGAGGTTCAGGCTAACAGATAGATCCATGACTGTTTATGCAGCCATTTTGGACATATGCAGAGGGAGAAAAATAAGTTTCTCATCAATTTATAAGTTTGAAGTGAGGAAATATGATCATCTAAATCCAGAGGAGAGGAAGGAAAAAATTATGGTTTACCTTGTCTAGTTGACCTGCAAAATGTTTTGGATTCTCTGAAAACTGCTTACAAATGAAGTGTCCTGGATAATTTCTTTAATATTTCTTTGATAGTAATAATTCCTTAATGTTAATGAGATGTAATTTATTTAATGGATTCATTCTATTATTTAAAAACTCTATTTTACTCTATTACATAGAGAAACTTCCTAGAATGGTATGCATACTGTATTACCAGATTATGTAATCCTATATTGTGTTTCTTCTAAAATAAATGAATAGTTAATAAGAATTATATGAAATTTAAAACACTTGAACATTTTTTCTACAGAGAAAAGTTAAACTTGTAAACTTGAACTTCAGACAATGAAAAGTTTTATCAATTTTTTTAAAGGACTATTAGTACATAATTAAAGCTTTTTGAATTTAATGTCTCTAATTTAATGTGTTTATTTAATATATATATGAATAAGTGTGACATTTAAAGAAAAAGGTTTAATTAAAATAATAGTCTTGACTATTCTACTTTCAAACACCAATGTTTTCAGCAAAACAAACCTTGAGTTGTTCCACAGCTCAGGGAAAGATATAATCTGATGATTTGTTACAGAAAAACTGATTAAAATGAGGTCAAAATAAGTGTTTAACATTAATTAACCTGTTTTATGAAGTTATTATTTAATAACATGCTCATTATGATTTGCACTGCCTGACTTCTGATCTCTGACCTAATATTTTAGAAGCAGCACAGTTCTTGCATGATATATCTTCAGACCCATTGTATTACATATTCAAGACACTGTGCAGAAATATAGAAGAATGCACCAGGTTAAGGGCATTAGTAATTAATATTCCCAGTAGAAAACCTGTATTTTTCCAACTCCATCTTCATTGACCTAGAACCTTCTCAAGTGGAATCTATTGTTTATTCTAACTTCAGGACATTTAAAATAAATTAAAAGACTGAAACCATTAGAAAGACAGGAATAGAACACAACAGTCAGAGCCAAAGTTATGCAAAACAAGCAACTCTGTGCTTAAGGAGCATCAGTTGGAAAAGAAGGCAACAGTCTCATGAGAGGGGAAAGCTCATGGAGAAACCAGAAATTGATAAAGTATTTATGGTGCACTGATTTTTTTCAGCAGTATACAAGTCTTACAAATATAAGGAATCACAAAAACATGGAACAAAGTCAGAGAGCTCCTGAAAGACAACCAAGTAAGCAGAGAATTAAAGAACTACCAGGAAGATAGATCAATAGTGCAGCAGTGTGTGCTCACAGCCTTGAAGGCCAACTGCATCCTGGGCTGCATCAAAAGAAGTGTGTCTGTCAGATCAAGGGAGGTGATTCTCATGAGGACAGAGTAGAGGTGAGGGTATCAACACAAGAATGATGTGGACCTGTTAGACGGAGTTAAGAGAAGGGCTACAAAGTGATCAGAGGAATGGAGCAGCTCTCCTTTTTTAAAAGAGGTAGAGAGACATGGGGTTGTTCAGCATGGAGAAGAGATGGTTTATGGTGACATAATTGAAGCCTTCCAGAACCTGAAGGGATATACATGAAAGATGGAGAGACATCATTTAAAACCCCATGTAGTGACAGGACAAGAAGAGATAGCTTTAAACTGAGATTCAGTTTAGATTAGGCGTCAGGATAAAGATGGCAAAGCACTGTAACATGTGGCCCAGAGAAGTTGTGGTTGCCCCATTCCTGGAAGTGTTCAAGGCCAGTTTAGGTGGGGCTCTGAGCTACATCACCTAGCAAATGGCATCCCTGCCAATGGCAGAGGGTTTGCATCTGGATCAAACAGGGATGAAGATGGGAAAGGCCTAACCTGCTTGAAGTTGAATCTGGTAAAGGGCAACAAGAGGGCTTTCTAAATGTCTATTACTAGCAAAAGGAAGACTAGGAAAAAATGTGATACTACTATTGTGTGAAGAAACTATTAATAAAACATAAAGAAAAAAAGATATATTCATTATCTCTGTACCTCATTTTTTTCTGGTAATTTTTCTGGTTCAGGATTCTCAGGTTCATAAGTTCTGTGGGAAAGTCTAAAGGTAAAAAGACCCTCAGGGGAAGAGGTTAGGGAACATTTTAAAACAAAATGAACATGCACAAGTCAATAGGATCTGATGGGCTGCACTCATGAGTGCCAAGGGAGCTGTTTTATGCCATTGCAAGGTCAGTCTTGATTATCTTTAAAAGGTTATGGCAAATGAAAGAGGATCCTAAGGATGGAGGAAATGCAAATGCCCCATCTATCTTCAAGAAAGGCAAGAGCGAAGTCTTGCCTAGAGCCTAGAGTAGAGCAGACCAGTCAGCCTCATAATGTTCCCTAAGAAGGAGATAGAGAAAACAATCCCAGAAACAGATTTCAGGCACATGAAGGTTAAGAAGATGATTGGAAAGAGTCAGCATGGATTCACAAAGTCAAAATAACGTAACCAATCTGATTGACTTCTTATGATCAGATGAATGGTTTGATGGATATGAAGAGAGCACTGATGCTTATCTCTATTTTATTTGAGCTCTTGACCCTTACTCATAATAGCCTAGCAGACAAGCTAGCAAAGTATGGGCTAGATACACAGAGAGTGAGGTGTATTGAAAACTGTCAGAGGTGCTGGGCCCAAGGGTTGTGAGTAGAAGTGCAAAGTCCAGCCTGAACAGACTCACTAGTGGTCTACTCAGGGGTCAATGCTGAGTTGATATTGCTGAAGAACTTCATTAATAATGGGGAAGATGAGACAGAGTGCACCCATGGCAATTTTATGGACAATACAAAACTGGGGGGACTAGCTGATATACCAGATGGTTTTGCTGTCATTCAGAGGGACCTGGACAAGCTTGTTGAAAAGAATTTTATGAAGTTCAACAAAGGCAAAAAATTCTTTCCCCTGGCGAGGAATAGCTCCATCCACCAGTACATGCTGGGGGAGAAAAAGATGAAAACCTGCTTCCCAGGAAAGAATCTGAGTGTCCTGGAGGACACCAAGCTGATCATGAGTAAATAATGTGTCCTTGTAGGAAAGAAAGCCCCCTCAGAGAGAACTTCCAAAAATAAGTTCTTTTTGATGTGAACATCCATAAAGAAAAATCTGATATTGAAACAGTGCCATCACTTTATTTCACATAAAGGAAGGAAATAGCCATCCAATGACAAATACTTGCAGTCAGTAGCAAATGCTTTAAACTGATATCAGAAAGTTGGAATGTCCTATATCCTATTTTCCAATATCTTACGTTATTAATTCTACAGGTCTCTCTTTTCCCACTTTCAGCTCAGAACCTTATATTCTTGATAGCAATAAAAATTAAAATTTGTACCCTTATAAAATGTAGGTCTGAATCTTAAAGAAATTCTGCAAATCAGAGCAGAAAAGCTAGCTGAAATAAAGGTTTGTATTGCAAATTTCAAACTCAGGTCCTGCTACTTTTATTGTCCTTCCACTATCATTTAGACAATGTCTACAATTTTAATGCTTTCATGTTTCAGTCGTTTCAGAAAATCTCATAATTTTCAAAGGTTTTGCTTCTTCAACAAGCTCTGAAATATTTATCTACCTATTTTCATTTTTTTTTCTCCATTTATGTATTAAGAATGATGTCACTGATCATAGTGATTGAAAAAGTAGTTTAAGGACTAATACTATGTTGGGCTTTGCCAATGGTCACTGGTATGTGAGAAGTTAGTGCCTAAAGACCCCCCAGACCTGCATAATTATTAAAGTAGTGTGGAAAAGCTGAGTATGCTGTGGTCACTCTATTCACACCCTCTGTGGATTTTTTAGTAAAGTTTTGCATTTCCACACAAAAAGGTTGTTAAAAATAGAACAGCAATGTGTGTGACTCATGCTTGAGGACAATAACATGTTAGATTCAAACTCCAAAAGTCAACTTCTTGTTTTCTATATTTGATATTCCTGTTCTTATTTCAGTTTGTGACAATCTACAAAGACAGGCTTTAGGTATTAGATCAGGTGGGGTAGGGGAGGAGGGTTGGGTTTGGGTTGTTGGTTTTTTTTTCTTTATAATGCTGTGCAGCTCTTTGTGCTTGAAAGAACCAAAGTCACTCACATGACTCTATCCCTTTTATTATTCATATTGTAACCTTATAATGATGCAGGAATTGACTGAACTTCTCTTAGAGAGGAGGCATTTGTTCTCTAGTATCAAGCAAATGTAAGTGTTCATATAGAAGTTGTCATTTATGTTGTCTCCATCTTCTGGTGTATTTAATGTCAAGAGGGTACAAAATTCTATATTATTAAGAGATCTGCAAGTCTTATACAATGATTTACTTATCATTGCTGAGATGGGACTTTAGTCTGAAAACAAAACCACGAGCACAAGAACAACAGAGCAGAAGATTTAAATTTCCACTTTTTTAGCATTCCTTCTAGTAGGAGCTTCTCCAGTGCCCATTACTTCTTTATGCAAATTCTTGAGCAACGAATTGGGAAATTCTTCAATTCTTTGCTCCTAGCAGTGTCTCTTAACTCTCTTACAAGAGGCCTAAGGAATACAAGTTTGCATTCTGTCTAAATTACTAGGTTTTATTTTTAATCCTATAGATGTTCTCATTGGTGACAAATTACTTTCTGAATCCTGTCAGGCTCCTGGCCTTGGTGATATAATAATCCTTATTACAGAAAGTTCTTTTTTCTGTGTAGTCAGATACAGTTTAGTTTAAGGAGATGTCACAATCTGTACATGTGCATATATATATATATTTGCATATATTATTATTGCTACTATAAATTGGCAGTAAGGTTGCAAACAGAATGGAACCTTTGCTTTAACCTTTCCATAAGAGTGAACTATTGCAGTGCCTTGACAACAGCCTACAAGAAAGATGTAGAGGGACTTTTTATAGGAACATGTAGTGACAGGACCAAGAAGAATGGCTTTAAACTGAAAGTGAGTAGGTTTAGGTTAGATATTAGGAAGAAATTATTTAAGATGAGGATGGTGAGACACTGAAATAGGTTGCCCAGGGGAGATGTGGATGCTCCACTCCTGGAAGGGCTCAAGGATAGATGGAGCTCTGTTCTAGAGCTTCTTGGAGAAGCTTGCATTATCCTTTCTAGTGCTAGGCAACAGTTGTCCTCTGTCTACTGATCTCTTTACTATCACTAAATTGCTTCTGTACTACTTCTCTCTAAATTGCATCTTTTTGCTCATAAACCTTTATGACTACTGAGCTCTGTGAATATGTTCTCAGAATACCTCATCAAGATAGGGTCAGCTTGCTTCTGCTTTACTAAGAACTAAACCAATACTGAAGCTTAATATAACTACAAATTATGCTGGTACACTTTTCCTTTTGAGCTTTCTCTATATAGTGAGTTGCTTAAGTTCTCCTTTTCCCAATGAGTTGGGTGCATGAAATCTTAAACGGATATAATATCTCAAAAGCAAATAATCAGCAGTTTTAGGCTAGGGTAGACTTCCACAGTCATCTTTGGTGTTGGAAAATAACATCTTCTTCTACCAACTTTAAACTATATAATTGTCATTTAAGTTCTATTAAATGTAATAGTCTGTAATATGTGCAAAGGGATTTTTTGCCATGACAATAGAATTTTTCATCCGTCTGTAGTACTCCCACTATATCTTTTTATGTGAGTTCTTTGTGGACAGTTATCTCAGAGTCCTGCAGTATCACATCTCTAGGTGGGGTGAAATCTGTCTCATTTAGTCCTCCACATTTTGCATACATTTTTTCCTATAGAAAATACCATCTTTCCTATAGAAAGATACTTTTCCACATAGATTAAATAAGCACCTTCATATGAGTACCACAGAGGAAGATACTGTATACTTATATTTAGACATCAAAATTTATACATCTGGGTGGGTTTCAGTTAATGGATATTAGAAAACTACAGATAAACAAAAATAACTGCCTATTTTCTGGTGAAATGAATTGCTTTCTAAACTGCTTTCACTAGTTATTGCTAGATCATCACTGACTGTAATGATGAGATAAACACATAAATGTATGTAAAATTGTGTGCTGAGACAACTAAGTTTAATTAAGTGCAATCAGCATCTACAATTTACAATTTCGAAGCTGAACTCAATATCCAAGTGTAAGGAAAATTTACTTAAGAATGCAATTCAAGCCTTTCAATGTTTAGCTGTACACAGTAAGCTAGCAGCTCAAAAACTCATCAATAACCCACAGGAAAGTGTAGATTCTACATGGATATGATTCAAACAAGATTCAAAGTTGCCTCCACAGTCAGTGCTGAGGATTTTTGTTGATGGTGTTTATAATGATAAGGAATCAGAAAAAGTAAAACTGAAGACTGAAAGTGTTGCTGAATTAGTGCTAAAGAAAAATAATATAAATCATAATGTAAAACTGTCCCAAACTAATGTAGTTCACTTAAAATTATCTTCTACTTTACAAAGTTTATAACATCCTATTTTGATCACAGTTCTTTTCCCTGAATGTTTTATGTTTAGAATATCTTACACAGGCTTTGCCCTAATTACTTAAAATAGTTCTCCCATAGTAATGTGAAGATCTCAATTTTACACCTACTGGATTAAAAAGCCACAACCGCAGGCTGTCTGTGTGTGATTAGTTCCTCAAATTGAATTTTAAATCAGTTTAAAACAGGTTTAGTCATTTATTTTAACTGGTTGTTTGGTTGTTTGTTTGGGATTTTTTTTTTAATTTTGATTGTTACTTGTTACTCCTCTTAGTGTTTCAAATAGCAATATTTAGCAATTTTATATGTACTGTTTAGTTTGGCCTCTTCCAGAATTTAACTGGCATATATATGCCAAAAATCAATTTGTGCATTTAGAAACATTTCTGTAATATTTTACATGAATGTGTTGTAAAATTATTTAAAGCATTATAATTTCTTGTTCTGATCAGAGGAAACTGAGGTACCACTACCTAAAACAGACATTTCCAGTCACTAAACTAATGACAGAGCATGACAATTCTTGTTTTCAGTCCAAAAATAAAGATTTTTTAATGAGTGACAAAAGTTCTTATCTCATGGGATTAAAATGTCTGCCCCATGTTTCCATATATACACTTCCTTCTTCATTGCCTCCTCTAAATCTATTCTTTCCAGTTCTGCTATTAAAATTACTTAATCTTGTCCATTCTCTCTCTCTAGACACTCAAAGTGATGTGTCAATTTCCTGCTCACAGCCCTAGCAATGCCTGACACTCTATCCCGAACGTGATGTTTCAGGAGAATCCTTTGTAAGTGCTGATCCCTACCTCCCAGACTAGGCTTGTTTTTCTGAAAATTAAGAGAAAGAATCACATATAATACCTATTCATCCATCATCTTTCAGCACTCCATTACTACAAAAGATCCTTCACATCTACAGATGCTTTCCGTCTCCACCTATTTTAAACTGTATCTCACACAGATGTAGATGCCTACAGTGTAGCTATTATCATGCATTCAAAAACATCACCTTGTCTTTTTCCTGTCCAAAATGATCTGGTACCATAACCAACTTTCATTTGAGACACCCAGAGACATGGAAATCAACATAGACATGGGTCCTCTTGTGCCATAGGATCTGGCACAATTTGCCCAGAGAATTTGGAGATGACTCATCAGTGGAAATAAATGTTGAAGGCCATTTTGGATGAGGCTTTGAGCAACCTGGTGTAGTGGGTGGCATCCCTGCCCATGGCAGAGGTGTTGGAACTAGATGATCTTTAAGATCCCTTCCAACCAAAAACATTTTATAATTCTGTGATTCTACGAGCTACAGGAAACCCATGGCCTCTGCAGCAGTTGCTGGCAGCCAGGCTTCTGGCCTCTACAGACTCTCCAGAAGCAGTGGCCTCTGTAGGAAACTGAACTGAACAGAGTCAATCTCCTCTTCCTCACTTGCACTTCTGTAAATCTCTCACAAACCATGTTCAGTGCATATGCACACTCTTGTGCATGCCTTTCCTCTTTTTCCAAGTAGCCCAGCTCCAGATTTTCCTGTTCAGCGTCAAAATGAAAAATTCTCTTCTTCTTACAATCTTTGCTGGGAATTGACTTATTTTTGTCAGTTTAGATGTCATCAATACATCCACTAAAGGAATATAAAGCTAGAAGTAAAGGAAGATGTAAAAACTATGTACATACCCATAGAATACATCATATTTGCGACACATTTGCTTTAGAAAAAATTCCATGATCCCATACTCTCAATTTTGTCTCTTTTGTCACTATCCTTCAACTTGCATCTGATTATGCCAAATCAAGAACATAAAATCATTGTGGATTTTGGAAGTTAAAGTCTTTATGCTTTAAACTGATCATCTGTATGTGGCACCAAAGTAAGAACAAAACCAAGCTCAATTTTAATGATTCTTTGCATTGTAAAAACTGTGCAAAGTCTTGAACCCCCAGACCAAGAGTCATGCACCACCTTAAGGATAGACACTCCAGTCATGGCACTAAGAACATCTTCGTTCTACTTTTTCTATTATGTGTGCTCATTCATTCCAAGGAATACTCATATTCATGCACAAACCCTTCAGCAGCAGCAGCAGCAGCAGTGCAGATGATCACAATAGTGACACTTTTAATACTAGCCCCTTCTTTGGTATTCAGAATTTTTTTTTCTCTTGAGGGTTCTCTTGACAGACACTAAAGAGAGACACTACAGAAACACATTTTTAAAAAAGGTTGTCTTTTGAGGCATTTCATTTCATTGTTAATTCAGATAATTTCAACTAAAAATCTTAAAAGCATTGCTCTGTAGAAACCAGTTTTGACCTCAAAATACTGAAGTACCACTATTAGTTTGTTTTGTTGGGGTTTTTATTTTTTTTTCCATTTAGAATTTCTGTACAGCTTATCAATGAGAAAAAAAAGAAATATATATCAATGTTCCATTTCTGATTTCTGGACCTGCTGAAATCAATGGCAAAATCCTAAATGTCACAATTAAATTGAGATGAAACCCATAAAATTAGGGTATTACTATATTTTTCTTTGTTTAAGGAAATGTGTCAATGTTAGGCATATGGTTTCTTTCATAAGAGAGCCATTCACAGAAATTTTCTAAAGGGACCTGCCACATTCTTTCTCCCACTCCTAATGCAACAGAGTTTTCATTATTGTCTGTACTCAGCAGTATTTAATTTCACAATTATTTTTAGCTTCAAAATTATATTAGCTTTTAATGTGATACCATTAAAAATGGGTGATAGAAATATTAAAAATTAGGTACATAGCAGAGCTCTTAGCATTAATGTGGTTGCTTAAATATAGAGATTTTTCAGTTTGAGATTTCCCCAGAAACCTGTCTATCCTCTGTCTGCCACTTCAATGGATTATGGATCTCTCATAGGTACTCTGCTGTATCTGTTAGCTCCATGGAGTTATCTCATGCATTTGGGATTCTCTCAGGTAGAACCAAAATGCCTGTGTCTGGACAAGTGAGTCACAGACAGGATTATGTGCCAGGTAAACAATACTTCTAATTGGGGATCCAAGCTTTCATACAAGAATACAAAGCCCCTCCCCCCAGAAAATAAAAACCCACAGTGGGCTTGAGAGCACTGTCTGAATGCCTCTTGAACTCAGTCTTGGAGCTGTGACCACTTCCCTGGGGAACCTGTTTCATTGGCCAGCCACCCTCTGGATGAAATATCTTTTTCTGATATATAAACCTTCCTGACATAGCTTCATGCCATTCCTGTGAGAAAACTTCCTGCCACTGGTCACCAGAAAGAAGACATGGGTGCCTGATCCTTTGCTTTGTCTTGTGAGGATGTTGTGGATAGGTACGAGGTCTCCCCTCAGCCTGCTCTTCTCCAAGCTGAACAGACCAAATGATCTCAGACTGGCTTCTCTTCTAGACCCTTTACCATCTTTGTAGCCCTCCTTTGGACATTCTCTGATAACTTTGTATATTTTTATATTGTGCTGTCCAAAACTGCCCCCAGTACTTGAGGTGAGGCCGCTCCAGTGCAGAGCAGAGCAGGACAATCCCCTCCCTTGCCCAGCTGGTGATGCTGTGCCTGATGCACCCCATGGCATGGTTGGCCCTCCTGGCTGCCGGGGCACTGCTGACTCATGTTCAACATGCTGTCAACTAGGACTCCCAGCTCCCTTTCCTCAGTGTTGGTCTCCACTGCCTCATTCCCCAGTCTGTACATATATCCATTTTCTTATCTTTAATGCAATTTGATTCAGCTACTCACACTCAGCAGCCCTGGGTACTGACACAGAGCATTTGAGTCAACCTCAGGGCATCAAAGGCAGCCAAGTTTTGGGAGATTCAACATACAGCTTGCAAAAATCAATACCTTCTAGTATAGTAGATAGAGACAAGATAAGATACCCAAGGACATGTCCATTTGCCCTAGAAAACTATGCATGGACTAATGACTTGATCCCTGCATTTACAATCCTGTCAATGGCAACCTAAGCATCTATAGTGGGATTCAGTTGACAAATACAGGTATTGGATGTGATGCAACACATTCATCTGGTTCAGGTGGAGATCAGAAGGAACACATAGAAAACCTTCATTCATTTGTATCATCATCTATAATCTAAATAGGATGCTCAGCAGTGCTAAAATGACACTATATGCCTATAGTAGTCAACCAAAACTTTCAGCTTTCTACCCATGGGGAGTCATCCACACAGAGAGTAGAACTGTCAAAATAAAGATATCTAATATTGCTTTAGATTAACTGCTATAGTACTAGCAACTGACATAACTGAAGCTAGAGCAGGGCATTTCCTTTCGCTTCCTTGCAGATTTGGATCCTCTTAGCTATGAGTCATTTTTTGTGGAACCGAATCCTGCTCCTATACATAAAAAGCTCTTTCTAACTGCAAAGGTATCACATAATCCTACCATTACCGTTTTGAAAATCAGCTTGTTCTCTTTAGTACCAGACTTCAAAATAAGTTTATGCTAAGCTGACCTGAGGTGACGTAGGCATCCATCACTTTATTTTTGCTCCCTACTCCATCAGTCAGTATAGTTGAATGCCTGATTTAAGAAGACTAAATCTCCACTCAAGTAGATATAGTTTTTAAGCATTTGCAATGGGTTTTCTAAACACTGACTACAAGACCTTTGCCTTACTCAAGAAAATTATATCATATGTTCCTGGAGCTATCTCACCAACTACAATGAATCACTAAACAGATATGCTGAGTTGAGTTTAATGGCAGTTTGGAATACCTATTCTTCAGTAATGACTACTAAAACAGGTAAGATGAGTAATGCAAATGTAGATACTGCAACACAAATGTCTTAAGTTATCTCATATGCATTCCACTTTGGATTCCTATCTTTTCCCTTTTGCTCTCCACAGTGAATTATATCACATATTCACTAGCTTCTGACATTGTTCTTGCTCATTTTCTTTTATAAAACCCAAAATTTATTGCTTTTCTTTCAAGTCACTTTTATTAAATTTTTATACTACTTTGCTTCCTAATCACACTCCTAATTTATTTTGTAAATTTTCAAGTTATGCAGTGATATTTTAAAAAGCAATCCCAGAAACTTTCTAATTAAAATATCTTTGCATGGAAGAGTTTAATCTTTTAAAGAGCGGATATTATACTTGCTGCTGTCTCTTTGATCAGTCTTAAAATATGTGATGCTCATTCTGAGTTGATCAGTAATTTTTGTCTCTTGCAAAGAATTCTTTTATTCATTTTAAAAGTTTTGGGATTTGTATTACACCAAACTATTTGTGAGAGGTCTGTAAGCTTGATGGAAATTATTTAACTCATAGAACTTGTATAGACTTGGTTTCCTAATCTAACACAATTTTGAATTTTGGGAAAGAAAGAAGACTATTTTAAACAACTCAGTTCCATGAGGGAACAATTTTTCAGTAGTTAGAGGACAGGAAAGAAGGTAAATGTTGGCTCTGTGGAAAGACTGACTCTGGCTTCTGTCTCAAAAGGCTACATACCTCCTTTATTATGTGGTGAGTTGACCCTGGTTCTATTGTTCCACCTCCTCAATCTGACAGGGGAGAAAAATATGACAAAATGCTCCATGGGCTGAGATAAAGATAGGGAGATTATTCAGCATTTATGACCACAAGAAAAACAGATTCCGTTTGGGGAAATTATTTGATTAATTACCAATCAAATTAGAGGAGTGGAATGAGAATAAAACCACGTTTTAAAACACTCTAACCCACCCCTTCCTTCTTTCTAATTTTCTCCCTGCCTCCCCCAGCCACTCTGAGGGACAGGAAACAGGTTCCAGTCAGTTCACCACATGTTGTCTCTGCTGCTGCTTCCTTTTCAAGGAGTGGACTCCTTATGCTCTTTACCACCATGGGCTCCTATTTCCCCAGGGGTACACAGGTCTCTCCAGGAGCCTGCTCCAGAGTTGCTGTATGGAGTTACAGCTTTCTAGAGACATCCAATGCTCCAGGATGGGGTCTTTAACACAGCGTGTGGGTGGATCTCTGCTGCCCTGTGGACCTACCTCTATGGGCTGCAGAGGCACAGCTGACTCACCATGGTCTGCACTACAGGCTGCAGGGGAATCTCTGACTGGTGCTGGAACACCTCCCCCTCCTTCACTGACCTTGGTGTCTGCAGAGTTGTTTCTCTCACATATTTTCACTCTTCTCTTGTAGTCACTGTTTAGTAACACAGTAGTTTTTCTTCCTTCTTAGCTCTGTTTTCCCAGAGGAACCATCACAGCCACTGATGGGCTTGGCCTTGGACAGCAGGTGTGTCTGGGAGTCATCTGGCATGGGTTCTATCAGACACAGGGAAAGGTTCTGGCATCACCTCACAAAAGCTACCCCTGCAGCCTGCTACTAAAACCTTGCTACATAAACCCATTTCAACTTCGTATGCTAGTTACCTACTTAGCTGCTCATGTAACCTATCTGTATGAGCTCCTGTGTAATCTGCTCTCCACTGAGAGGATGTCAACCTGTAATCAGTGTCTCTCAAAATGCTTGCGTTCTGGAAGGTCTGGGGCCAAAGCTACCCCAGAAGAGCACAGTTTGCAAAAATATATAGCTGAAGGCTCTATAGCAGTTATCACACAACCCTATTTGCCTGCAATTTTGACAAAAACGTTGTTTTTAGGTCTGCCTTGGATCTACATGAATTTATTCAACTTAATAGAGTTCTCTTCTAAATTAACAGACATATGTTGGCCTAAAGAGGGATAAAAAAGCAAGTTTTTGATCCTTTCATACTAGTTATATATTGTGGTCAATCTCTAGCAGCACTTTGTAACAGAAACTGTTAAATTTTTTCCTGGGGCAAAGTGATACATAAAAAAAATTCATTTTTAAAAGCAAACCTGCTTTCTTTTTCTTTTTTCCTCCCATGCTTGTTAATGGAAGTGGATAAAAATTAGTCTACTTTTCTTTAGAAAATTTTAATGGAATCGTATTTCCTTTTGTAAGAAAGTGGTAAACAGACAATATGATTTGTACTTCTCCATGCAATTTTCTACTGTTTGGTTTAGATAAATATTAAAATTAGGTTATTTGAAAAGCCTTCACTTACTGATGTTATTAGCAACTGCCTCTATTACTGCACTGACCTTTTAGAATCTCAGCCCTAAAACTCCATTGCTGTGTTCTCATCAGATTGCATGTCTGGGGCTCTGGGAAGATTTATCTGTTAGAAATTATTTGAAGGTAATGCCTGATTGTAATATATACCCCTGATGGATCTTCCATAAAACTTACAACAGGCATAGAACGAGGTCACACGGTTGTTATTCAATTTAAAGTTTCCATTCTAAGTTTCAAAATCTCTGCAATCTGGCTTCATCTACATCATATTTATAGAAAGAGCAAAGCAATGACCCTAACAACAAGAAAGCAAATTTAATACTTGCCCCTTATATATGTAGCCTTTTTCAAAATATTAAAGGAAAACTGCCTCAAATTACAAAAGAATCAAATATAAGATATATGCATTATGAATGCTCATGGAAAGAGAAAATAGGAAGAATGCTTTATACAGTATGGGTGGTTATACAGAATTTAGTTACAAAAAACATGAAGGACTCCTTTATAATCCTTTATAATCAGATTATAATCCTTTATAATCAGATAGTAGGAAAACTAAAAATATTCGAGCAGTTATAACTTTTTGGCTGTATTCTTCCTCTCTTCTGAGATGGTGGTAGAGAAATAGAATAATCAACAGCACACTAAAACAATGTCTGTGTAAAGTTAGTAGAAAGAAACTCTACCTCACAGAAGAAAATACAACCTGTATCAGCATAGCTAACTACAAACTCCATAGAATCATAGGCTCTCCTGATCTGGAAAGGCTCCACAAGGATCTCAAGTCAACTCCTGAACCTGCACAGAACAACCGCAAGAATCACACCAGGTGCCTGAGAAAACGTACTTCGTTTTTCTCACTTAATTTTCTGCAATAAGTGAACATTTGCTACTATTTCTGAAAAATACATATATGTAACCTCTTTCATGTCTATATGTATGGCAAGACCTGTGAAAAAAATATCCTGTTTCCTTGTAAATTGTTCCGCTGTATCCAAAGGGATATATTGGGCCTATACAGAACCTGCAGCAACTGATAACAAAATTAGAGTTCAGGAAAATCTGGATTCACTCATTTTTCACTAACAGTCAGTCAGGACTCCTGACATGCAGAAGAGCTGTAAGGATCACACTGGAACATAGGAAGTATGGCATATTCACCTCATCAGCTTTAGAAGGGAGTTTCTCCTTATAGTAATATGTCAAAGGTATTTGTGATCTGTTTCAAAGGTTCTCCAAACTGATGAAACAGATGCATGACAGTTCTAGTAATTAAAAACAAATAAATGAAATACATTTGATAAATTTAAGAAAAGTATTTGTGCCATGTTCCAAATCTAAGATCTGTCATCGAGATCATCCAGCTGCATCAAGGAGATTTTGTCACAATAAAATGGAGCTGGCCACATGCATTCAGTAAAAAGAAGTATTACTATGTTAATTTTAATCTTTAGCATGTGTAGCTTTCAATTATCAAGCTGTATGTTGCTGTGCATACCTTCAGCTTAGAACAAAAATACAATTTAAATCTCTGACTGCCTTTTATAAAATTTACAATACCCTAGTGACCTTTTCATCCATAGATGGAGAAATAACACACAGCATATTTGTAGTTATCACTAATTGCCCAAAAATGCCACTTTATAAAAAATAAAATATTTTCTATTTCTAAACATGAAGATGGCAAACACTCTTCAAAAATAATCAAAAGTAGAAGTGTATTAAGTAGGTAAACTATGCATACCCTGTGTATTTACTGAAAGATGGCATCATTTCATATCAAATGACACTGAATTGCACCCTACCTGAGGTAGTGTGAAGGGACTTTTCCAGTGTATAGCATCACTATGAGTAAGGAAAGAGTGGTGAGATTTATTTCAGAGAACAGTAAGCAGCTTACTTTGGGTCATAAGTAAGTTGGTGTCCTAGTTCCTTTAGAACAAAACTGGCTCTGTGATAAAACCAAGGACCTTATTCTAGACTCTGAGCACAACTGGTCAAGTGGAATCACTGCAGAAGTTAGAGTGAAGCAATACTGTTTGCAATCTACTCTCACTTATTCAGTATTTAAAGGGTTGTTCTCTGAAGCACCTGATATATAATTAGAATCAAGCCCTTAATTAACCCTTCTTTATGCATTTAAGATAATAACAATGATTACAGTCTTTTTTCATTGCAATAAATGGCAAACATCCCCAAAGAAACGTCATAAAATGTATGTTCTCTGAATTACTGCTCACCCAGTTATTCAAGTGCCTCTTACTGTGTCAACAGCACAATTTGTTGCAAATATGTTGGCTTTTTTCCTCTTTGAGTTTTGCAGGAACCTTCCAATGGTGAGCAATTTTGATATTGGTAATCTACATAACTGACTGGAATGAAACAAGACAGGAGAAGTGTTAAAGTTGTGACCCTTGAGAGCTCAACATTGCTTCTTTAAAACCCCAAAACTAAGTCTGAATTCCCATTTAGTTGCTTCAGTGGAGACAGAATTAAACAGGACACTGAATTAAAATCTGCACTGTTTAAGAGTCTGATGTTAATTCACCAAAATAAATGGAAAAAATACTATTCCTTTCAAGACCATTTTTGGACCAGATCCAAGAAGCATAATTTTCCCTCTTACAAAGAAGCAGCTCTTCATGCAGCAGCCAGTTCCTGAGCTCCTGTGAAAGCTCTGAATGAGTGAAATGTTGCCATATATATATATATATATATATATATATTGCTGAGTCATGGTCAATTTGTTGTCTACCAGCATGCCCACGTCCAGATTTTGTATACATGACCATATTTCAAAATACAATAATATTGTTCTGGGTTTCAGGCAGGCACAGATTTTTCAGAAAAATTTTATCTGAATGAAATATCTGAAAATTTCTTAATTTTAATTTCAGATGGAAATTAATAAATTACAGCAACGGGCAGATGCCTCCTCTTTCAGACTGTGAGCAGTTTCAAAGCTCATGAATTTCATATATTTGAATGAGTAATGATATCACCAAGGGTGTAACCAGTCTGTCTTGCATCAGACATATCTGAATCTGTTGTTTTGAGTAGTCAAAACAGGGACATTTAGGCACAGCAGTGTGACCTACTGAAAGTAATGATGAGGTAGATGCCTAGTTAGCTAAGGTGAAGTAAGGATCTGTCATGGACAAAGACAGAGTAAAAGGCAATCCCCAGTGGTTAAAGATCATGGGGTTTATTTAAGAACCAAGAAGATTAGAGCTTTTACTCCAGTCTTACTCCCTCACTTAGTCACTCCCTTCCAGCCATACATTCAATGGATCTTGATATGCTTTTCCTGCAGGGGCATCCCTACTCGTCCAGGAATGTTGGACAGAAATTCATGCTGGTTCTTGCCATGCTACTGCTCACAGTGAGCAGCCTCACATATTGCCTCTCAAAGTCCCAGGCCATCTGCTGGCATTTGTCTGTACACAGTACTTGGATTTCCATGGTCCTCACCTATGTCCAAGACTTTTCACTTCAGTCAAGATATTTACCCATTTTGAGAGAATACTTCTTCCTAAATCTCAATAGTCAGTGTACAGGGGCACAATACATTATCATCTTCCTGATTTGCAGTTCTGTCTTATGTCACTTGTCAACTGGAGGATTCAGGACATGCTGCTTTTGTTCAGTTCAAGCTTCATCAGCATTTTCAGACACACATGCACCCAGTTATCTGCCACGTTAGCATTCACATTTTAAGTTGTTTTTTCACCAGAAATATGAGATATGATTTTCTAAAAACTGGATTTCACTATGCAAGTACTTTTTGAGTATTCATATAGTTTACAATCACTTTTTTGCCTATGCCGGATGATGTAGCTATATACTCATAATAAGATAATTTATCAAAGTGAAAACTATTAACTCATTTCAGTATTTAATCACCAAATAAAAATTTACTAAGCAAAGCAGCAATTATAATTTTAAAATAGCATAGAAATTAAAAAAAAATTAAAAATAAGTAAGTTACTTAATTTCAAAGAAATGGTTACATCTGGAAGTCAAGACTGAGGTTATAACTTGGTCTGAAGTTCTTATCCTTTTCATAAGAGCCCTTCAGGACACTATTCGAACAATAATCATGAAGGATTCTCTATACTAAAAGGTATAACCCAGATCATGTGTTCAGATTCAAGGGTTATAAAGGAATGGTTTGTGATAAAACAAATGTCATCTTAACACCTATATATAAATTTAAGTGCCATCATGACACATTTACTAGACATTACAAAATATTGCATAAAAATTGAATTTTACAAGATTCTATGTTACTAGAAATTGTTCCATGGAACTGGACAGAAAGCAATATAACTTTGTCGTTTAGGATGTTTTTAAGTCTTTTATTTTGACACATTCTAGCACCCCAAATACTGTGGAAGCCAAGACCTCTGAAAACACAAGACATTATATGGCTTATTGGTCTAAGGGTGAAAAATCCTGCCTGCAGAAAACATTGGTACTCCATGAAAGAAATGCTGAAAACAAGGGCTGGAGAAGGCTGACAGACAGATGGTTAATTTGTCTGATGAGGCTTAGCACAGGTCAAATAGACTTTTGTGTATTCAGTCATCATAATATCCCTGAGACAGACAGGCATCTCTCTGGCTGGCTTTTATTGATTTGGGGACAGATAATGGAGAATTCGTATTGTTCAGCATAGAACTGGATGTGATTTCTCCATCTCATGATCATGTATTGGAACTGACTAGGACGTTTTTAGTTGCAAGGTCACCTAAAACATCCAACCAACACCAGGAAAGTTCAGGGAAACTTTGTTTCTATATTCTATACCTTGAATAACCTGAGAATTCGGTATTCTTGTTTCATTAGTCACAAATAAATAGTCAGATTCATAGTTGTATGGTCTAAATATTTAGCATTGGCAATGCAGAGATCTGATAATCTTCAGTGAGTGGATGAAAGCACCTGTTATATACTAGCAATGCTTCTTTACAGAAAACAATAAAAGTGTTGCAGTCTGCGGTGTTGCAGAATTTTTTTGCAATTCAAATTTCACTTTTCAACAGGTAGTTCACCTGATGTATATTTCAACTGAAATTAATTACCACTGTAAACCAAATTGATTTTGAGTTTTTAAGCATGTGTCACAAATATTTCACACTTTCAAATGATGGGCATTTTTAGTGAAATATTATAAGGAATTGTTGATTGTTATTACCATAAGCCAGATAGAGTTAGTTTAGAACTGTTTATCAGTCAGAATTGCTAGTTGTTATAGCATTACTTTTCTGTCTACCAATCTATGACTTATATTAGCCCTTGGATATATATACTAGTGGCATGAATGTGTACAGCCTCTCTGGAAAATTATTTTTTTCTTCTCAGAACACTTTATTAGCCTACTGAGAAAGTAAATTCTACAGTGAGAGTTCATAATGAGAGAGAAATATTTCAAGACATCTTTATGTTGGAGTCTTCATTTACTCAATTATATAAATGCATCATTTATTACTCATTCTTGCTATCAAGAGATATATTTTACACTGCAATTTTCAAGATCTAATTGTTGACAAAATATTTTAAAATCATTTGTTTTTTTCTTCCTCTCTCTCTTCAAATTATTGGCTTTGGATTTAAGAATTAGGAGGTGAAAAACACTGGGTGACAGAGTCAGCTTTGCCAAATACCTTCAACTTTGAGGGGCATCTTCACCATTGCAGATTGGAATATAACTCAACTCATAAGTACATAAGTGAATGGATCAGATCAAAGAAAATAAGAAGCTTACCTCTGAGACAAACCAAATTAATAAAGAGATTTGATTGTGTCGTATTTTCATCCTACTTATTTTTCACTGCTTCCTTATTTCAATATATGTTTGCTTGACCCCTGTGGGAGGACATTTGTTTTTATGCTTTCTTCCACTTTCTGATTAATGGATATTGCACAAAGAACAAAAACACCAGGATAAAAACCAAAACAACCCATAAAGAAAGGCTTTTTTAGCTTAATTTCTCTGCAATAACATACAGATTATAAAGAACAATAGCAGCACAAACCATTAAAAGGGCTATCTTGAAAGCAGTGGTCAAAAAGCAGAATCACAAACTTAATATTACATAAAAACATGGCAAATGTAGAATTGTATTTTGGTGGAATAAAAATAAAAAATGAGAGAGAGAAAGAAAAATATTTCAAAGCTGCATGCAGCAAAGTGATAATCACTGATTATTTGTGTTTAAAGACATAATTTAAATGCTTTGTTAGATCTGATCTTAAAAGCCTAGATTCTTCTAAGTTTGAGTTCTTAAGTGACACAAATTGTTTTATATGGGAATTCTGAGAAAGGAGGTGTAACTAAAGAATGGATTGGTTCATGAGTAAATAGGTTTTAACCTCTAAAAGCGAACTAGAAGAATAAATCACAAATTGTTCACTTTCCACATAAAATTATTTCCACACTAGATCTTCATACAATGCATGATATGAACTCACAATATCACAATTTTTTTTGGTAGTTGCCAAACCCAGAGTTCTAAAAGGACCAAATCAGAAAAAAATCTAGATGAAATAAACAAATTGGTTTGCAAAAAGCTCTTTAAAATCAATAAATCATCAGGGTAGACAATAGCCTATATTGCCATTAATTGCTAATAGTTTTTTTCATAATTTTTCTCAAAATTTATTATTTTTAATTGTTCAGTGGACTATAAATATGAACAATTTCAACCTGCAGATTGCTTTCCATAGCTACCTAAAATTTTCTGTACATGTCTAGTCATCACCATTACATGCTATCGTTCCTACTCTTGATATATCTGACTGCAAAAAGAGCAGTAGGGAATAGCAAATAGCAAAGTAACAGATACATGTGTTCACATGTGAATGTCTTTCTTCTCATATGAGCAGGTATCTACAGAAAAAAATTGTATTCCTCAAGCATCCCTACAAGAAAAATAAATGCGATTCTGTAATTATTTCATGTGTGAAAAAAAAAAGAAAAAAAAAAAAAAAGAAAACAAAGCAGGTTGGAAACACTTAAGTAAACACCCATCTGGATTTAGAAAAATATTTGTAAACATTGTATTAATACATTTCTCCATATTTCTTTACATACATAGCTTTCCTTTTATACTTTCTAAAATGCACACAAAAGTAAAATGTAGGAACCAGGGAGCTTTTAAACTAATTTTGTATATTTATTTGCCTTATTCTATATATGAAATAGATTTAATAAGGGAGTCTCAATTATTTTTGTTTTCATTCATTAATATTGTGTTTTTAAAACCTGTAGCAAGAACATCATGTCTCTCTGTGAATATTATCATTACATTCTCTGATTGTTATTTTATGTGATATGGAAAGTAATCAGCTATCCAATTTTTGTTGAAAATCGCAAAAAGACTGTCATATAAGATATAAGAAAGCAATTTCCTGAATTCATTGACCTTTCAATTGATATCATAACACAGCATAATCACTAGGCATTTAAATTAGCAATGTAACTCAACGTAGATGGATAACTGTGAAATCTCAAGGGCTTGTTGCCTGAACAAGACCACAGCACTGTAGCTAAAAGGGTAAATGTGCTTCATACTTAGGGATGACCTTTAAGTCCCACAGCTGCCTATCATACATCTCGTTAATCTGCCCTGTTGTTGGGTTCATCTACTTATTTTGTCCTTCTTTTTTTGTAGAAGTTAAGTTTTCAGTCAGGTCTGACACTTCTGCCAACAGAAGCATGCAACACAGGTCTGTATGTTTTATTTTGTCTTAATCTAGGCTCACAGACATCTGCCTGAGGAAAATTCTTGAACACTTGGATACAGATTTACTCTTAAAAACTTTGTCTTTTAAATGAAAAATAAAATACAAGGCTAGTTTCATATTGCTTTTCCTTTGACACATATATTTAATTATAGTTTGATTAGAATCATCTGGCATGATTTTAACTTCCTTAAGATCAAACATCCAGCCTAACTTTTTATACTCAGTATAGTCATCAGAGAGGAACTGGCACTCACAACTTCTTCTGGATATTCTAGTACCTAATCAAAAATGAGGTAAAAGAATGTCTGCATAAAGATCTGTCTCTGTTTCTGTACTGAGGATAAAGAGCAGCAGCCCCTCTCTCTCTGACAGCAGGCAGAAGAACTCAAAGACAAGCAAGGAGAAGAATTCCAGGAAAAGCTTTTAGAAGAGGTCACTGTTGAGATAAGAATTCAAGGTCTACAGATTTTGTTTATTCACAATGCCTTGATTATAGCCTTTCTGGGGACATGAAAGAGTAGATGCATGATTTCCTTTGTTTGAACTCACAAAATTACAAGTTTGCAGTTTGTGAGCTTTTGAAATTATATATACATGTGTACAGAGACTGGACCCACCTAAGTAGGATCACAGTTCAGCATAAGTCGTGTCCCATTAACACAGGGGAGATTATTTAATGAAAAACAAAATTAAAACAAAACTAAACAGTTGGCTTCCTTAACCTGTGCTTTAGTCTATAAGGTCAAATACCATAACCATTGACTGGAATAACTCCGGAAGGAGTTTCTTGATGAAGGACAGGAAAATTTGATTCATTGATGTCTGACAGTGGTGTTTGAAATGTGTTTGGGATTACTTGCCTTAGAGGCTAAGTGCCTCTTGAAAACCCTTGGCACTGACAAGAAAGATACTAAGGACTGGTTTCAAAAAGCAGTTGAACAAATATTCTTATCCTATAAGTCAGCTCTACTGGATGTTCACAGCTATATTTTTGCTCCAGTTTAATTTATACCGCTATTTCTGCTTTCTACAGAGTGAATTCTGGTAATCTAAAACCTATTCACTCAGTATTACCTACTGGTTAGTTGAAGACCCCAACAAATTTGTTCTGTAATAAAGTAGCATCCCTAATGAGCTGACAATATGTGATACTTGGTAGCCTGAACAGCAGTACCAGAATGTTCCTCTTCGTAGAGAAACACAAGTTAATTGATAAAATTCAAGTTAGTTTTTCTTTTAACTGGGGAAAGGACTACAGTTTTCTGTACACAAATCACTCTGTTCTTTTAATTTACTCTTTTTTCTCTCTGACATATAAACTTTTCTAAAATAAGCAGTAATTTTCAGGGTTTATAAGATTCATTATCCCCTCTGCTTATCTTGTAAAGCAGGCTTGTATCTTTTAAAAGGACATTTTTCTTCTTGTATTGCTGTTTACTTCTCACACAGTACTTTTACAGAGAAAATGTCACGTTATAAAGTGTCCAGGTAACCTCCATGCAATGTTTTTTTTAACCACAACTTTATTTTACAAAAGGGCTTTTTAACAGCAAACCCAGATCAAAGAACTGCAGGGTTTGGAGACAAAACAACTGTTCCACAAAAAATAAAAATCAATGATCTTTCAAATAAATCAAGATTAAATCAAATCAAGCCAGTTTAACAGAGGATTTTAAAGCCAAACAGTGACTTGGCTTACCTGATAGCCAACCACAGGTACAACAGATCAGATTAATATAAAGCCAGTAGTAAATGCCTGTATCCTCTCCAATCTCATGTTATAAACAAAAAGACCTTGAGTTAGTTCCTGAAACTGTTATTGGCAAGTATTTGTTCCACAGGATGTCTTTCAGTGGGGCAGAACTAAAATTAGATGCTATTTTATATAGGATGGCAGAAATTGACTTTTATCATCAATCAGCTATATCATTTAAAGTAACGGTGAAGTACTGAAAGTCAATAAACATATTGGAGATATCAATTAATTATTAGAATGTCTAAATTGAAATTCAGTAAGCTATTTCAAAATATGCAGGCCTTAATTACTTCCTTTTGCACAGAACACATGCTAGATAGATTTAGAATAGTATGTCTCATTAAACACTGTATTTATTCCTCTGTCCTAGTGGGGTGAGAGGTTTATAGCACATAGTCAGCAGTAGAAGGAAAAATATTTGACTTGAACTTATACATTTGTTCTTATACTGTAAGTGATTTTGGCATTTATAAACTGGTTCTTGCTCTGGGCTTGCTAAATCTCAGCTAAAATGCCAAGCTAGTCATCAGCCATCCATTTCCCTTTCATCCAAGTGCTCTGCCCAGTGTAGAACCTGACACATTAGAAATTGTGCTGATATTCTGCATACATGCACAGTCTCAGTTTATTGTTTCAGTTGCCAGTTAAGCCTGGCTAGTTTTGCATAAAATAGCACATCTGACTTATCAATTCAGTCATAAAATGTAAAGTGATAATCATAGCTGGAAAATGAAGTTTCTTTCTAAGCAACCTCCAACATTATTAGCAGGTAGCGAGCTAATAGAAACAAAATATAAAGATCCAAATCTTTGATAGCAGTTCATAGTTTATGATCCATCTTGTAGGAGTCTAATATTTTAAATAATCTCATTCAGGATTTAGCTCAGAAGAAGGAAAAGAAGAGATATGGCCACATTTCACTACTAAATATTAGTCAAATGTACCCAGTGAATACACCAGACTTCCTAAAAGCTGTCAAACAATAAATATACCTGAATACCTTTAGTTACACAAAAACGTAGCACCAAATGTGGGATACATCCCATTTAGCTTTATTAACATAAAGCTGAGGCATCAAAATTTGAGCTAGATAGACATCCACGGTATGCTCAGTATCTTCCGATAGCAAGGAAAAGGTATTAGATACTTGATTTTAGCACATCACAATGTGGGTAAGAAGTGTCCCATTCCTCATTGTGCAATGTTAAAAAGATAAATATTTTTATCTGCTACTGATATTAACATATTTAGGAAGAATTTACATCTATCTCACTGGAAGGTAACACCTCCAGTCACATCTCAAAGTTTTGCTTTAGAGTGTCCTCTGTGTTTTATGGGCCTAGAAAACATGTAAGTATTTTGTGACATGGACCTTCTCATTTTTCCTAGCTGGATGCTGATTTCTATAAAACAAATTATAAAAATCATTTTCAATGAATTTATTTTCAATCACTTCATCTTGTTAGTGTCTTAACAAAAGGCGAACAGAGACATTTTGAGTGAGTATCAGACAGGATGGGTCTTACTTTCATATTTTTGCAGGTAGTTTAATATTTTGAATTCTCACAAATCCTTGTATGTTCTTATTGACTCTTACACTGCCTTTGCAATGATTTGCTATGTGAGTAGTGGTAACTTCAGTGGTAACTTAATCCTAAATTTCTTGCAGAAAATACAGCATATTTGTCCCAAAACTTTTAATATCTGGTGGTTTTTTCAGTTCAATTTTCCAATGCAGATCATCTTCACAACAGCTGCACGAATAGTCAATACTCCGTGCCAGGTCCTATTTTCTAATCCATAGAACACATTAAATCACTTTTACTTGCTAGTTTGCCAATTAGCTTTTTCCACTGGATGAGTTTTCTTCATCAATTAAAATTATTGGTGATCATCTAAAGTAATTTCCCTAGTTCATTGCTACTATTTCTGTGCCACTGTTAAAGCTAGTACATTATGCCTTTACCAGCTGCCTTTTGCCTGTCTACTGATCTAAACAGACTGATGCTGATATTTAAATTACAGTGATGGATCTCAGACACGCTCAGTAAGAAATTGGGATCCACTCAGAATTTCCCTTTTCTTTTGTTTCCTTTATTTGGATACACAGTATCATAGAATGGGTTGGATTGGAAGGGATATCAAAGATCATCTAGTTCCAAACCCCCTGCCATGGACAGGGACACCTTTCACTAGACCAGGTTTCTCAGAACCCCAGCCAACCTGCTTTTGAACTCTTACAGGAATGTGAATGGAGTTTCATCCACAACTTCTCTGGGCAGCCTGTTCCTTTGCCTCACCAACCTCATAGTAGAGATTTTCTTCCTATCTAATCTAAAGTTACTCTCTTCCAGTTTGAAGCCATTCCCCCTTGTCCTGTGACTACATACCCATGTAAAAAGTCCTTCTTGGGCTTTTTTTAGGTCCCTTTTATGTACTGAGAGGCCACAATAAGGTTTCCCTGGAGTCTACTTGTCTCCAGGCTGAACAATCCCAAACAACCCCAACTCTCTCAACACATCTCCATAGGAAAGCTGGTCCAGCCCTCTGATCATCTTCATGGCCTTCCTCTGGACTCCTTTAATCAAGTCCAAAATAGTCCTTACTATTTTGGGGATTCCAGAGCTGTACACCTGAACTGAGACTCAAGTGGGGTCTCATGAAAGCAGAGTAGAGGGGTAGAATCATCTCTCTCAATGTACTGATCACACTGCTTTTCATGCAGTGCAGGGTATGGGTGGCTTTCTGGGCTGCAAGCACGCATATCTGAGTCATGCCAAGTTTTTCATCCACCAATAGTTCAAAGTCCTTCTCCTCAGGGCTGCTTTCAATCCACTCATTGGCCAGCCTGTGTCTGTGTTTGAGATTGCCCTAACCCAGCTACAGGATCTTGCATTTGACCTTGTTGGAATTCATGAGGTTTGCACAGGCCTACCCCTCTAGTCTGTCAAGGTCCTTCTCCATGGTATCCCTTCCCTTTAGTGTCTTGACCCCAGCACCCAGCTTCCTATTGCCAGCAAACTCATTGAGGGTGCATTTAATGACACAGTCTCTGTCACCAACAGAGTAGTCAAAGAGTGCCGGCCCTAATACAGACCCTTGAGGAGGATCACTTGTCGCTTGTCTTCACTCAACATTGAGCTGTAGACCACAACTCTTTGAGTACAACCATCAGTTCAATCCCTTATCCACCAAGTGGTCCAATCATCAAACCCAAATGTCTCCAGTTTTAGAGACAAGGATGTCATGTGAGCCAGTGTCAAATGTTTTGCATGAATCCAGGTATATGATATCAATTGTTCTTCCCAACACTGTAGACCCAACACAGAAGACTACAAAATTTGTCAGGCACTATTTTCCTTTGTGAAGACATACTGACTGTCAACTATCACCTCCTTGTTTTTCATGTGCCTTAACAAAATAACCAGGAGGATCATCTCCATGATCCCTTTTCAGGGAAACTTGTGGATACAGAGAAAGAACTAGAATACATTGTGGTCTACATGGGTGAAAAAACAAGTGCATAACAAAGCACATTTGCTCAATACTACAGGCAACAATTCTGTCTGAAAACTGAGCAATTTTATCCAAACCTTCTAAAGAAGTTAGGCATTTTTTTTTTGCCTTGCCTGGGCTTCAAACCTGCTTTAAAAACAAGAAAACTGCCATTGACCCTTTTCTAATGCTATCACCCTGCCATCACCTTTTTCTAATGTATACCTAGTTTCTAGTCATTTATAGAAACACTGGGAGGCGGGGGGGTGAAGATGGTGATTTTTTCAATTGACCGTGTAGTTAATCCATACCTGAAGTTGCTAATATTGCTTGCAAATTGTATGTGAATGATGTGAAAGTCATTTCTTTGATATAAACCCAAAAATATTCTCAGTGCCAGCTTTTATTTTCATTAGGAAAGATTAGTTTTATAAGCATTACTAGAAGTTTCTAGTGTTAACACTCATGAATAACCTGATTAAATTTAAAATGCGTATAAATACAGTCATTTATGAAAAATCTTATAATAAAAATCTTAAATGAAGTATTTTATTTTGTTATGCAAAGATGAAAGTTTCACTTGCTTCCTTTCTCTCTCTTTTACATTTTATGCTATTCAATGGCATAGGAAACATGCAGTAAAAATCAAGGCATTTCCCACCTTTTCCAATGAGTCCTGCTACTTTGCTCTTTTCCTTCCACAAAATTCCAAATTTTCTAAAGGTAAAACAGCAATATGAAAATATACAAAATAACATTAACCTGAAAAACACTTTTCCATTATACATATTGTTAAAAGCACAACCAAGACTTTAGAATATCAAAAAACCTCAGTATATCTGAAGCCCTTTAAAATGTCATTTTTTCCTCATTTAACTGAAAAAAAAACATTTAAAGCACTGTAGCCCCAAACCTCTATTAGAGAAAAGAAATGGGGTTGCTAAACTTTCTACATATTTATAGGTCTAATTGTAGTGACACAACATCACATTCTCAGATCTGGAAATTGATTTAGGCAGCAGTTGCGATGAAAGATCCTCTAACATGATGATAAACATCTCCAGTAAGAGAGTTTTCTTTATCAGTGTCAAAGAAGATTGGCTACTTGTGATCATATTACATATATATATATATATATATAAAGGAAATTAATGTATATAAAATAATACATATGTAAGTCAGAATTCTACCAATTTCTTGTTCAGCAAGACAGAGTTCATCCTGAAACTTAATAATAAGGTTTAGAAAATACATCTACTTATGTAATGTAATTATCTAGAACAGTGGAAACATTTTAAAGAAGCCATGTAGACAGTTTTAGGAATTTGATCACAGCTTTAGAGTTAGACTGTAGCAGCTAAGCCACATGTGGTGGGTTGACCTTGGCTGGATGCTTGGTGTCCCTCAAGCTGCTCCATCACTCCCACTCCTCACCTGGACAAGCAGAAAAATACAAGAGTCTCATTGGTCAAGATGGGAACAGGGAGGGATAACTCAGCAATTACTTTCATGAGCAAAACAGACTCAAAGTGAGGAAATAATTTATTACTAATCAAAAGTCAGAGTAGGATAATCAGAAATCAAATCATACAACACCTTCTTTCCACCCCTCACTTATTCATGGACCCAACTTAACTCAGGATTTCTCTACATCCTTCCCACCACAGAGGCACAGGGGGCCAGGGACTGGAGGTTGTGGTCAGTTCATCACATGTCTCTGCCATGTCTCTTCCACTGGAGACAGCTCTCTATGAATTTCTCCAATGTGAGTCATTCTCATGGGCTGCAGTATTTCATGAACTGTTCTAGCATGTGTCCCTTCCATGGGGTGTTGTCCTTCAGGAACAAACTGCTTCAGTGTGGATCCTCTGTAGGGATGAGTCCTTCCAGCGAAACTACTCCAATATAGGCTCCTCTCTCCACAGAGCACAGATCCTGCCAGCAGCCTGCTCCACGGGGTCCTAGTCTCCATAGGGTGTATCCACCTGCTCCAGTGTGGAGCTCTTCATGAACTGGAGGGGGACAGTCTGCCACTCCACGGTCTTCACCATGAGCTGGGCAATCTCCGCTCTGGTGCCTGGAGCAACTCCTTCCCCTGCTTCTTCACTGACCTTGGTGTTAGGACAGTTTCTCTCACATACTCTCACTCCTCACCTTTGACTGGAGCTGTGAACAAGATTTTGTTCCCCTTCTTATCTATGTTATTACAGAAGTGCTACTGCTATGGCTGATTGGCTCAGTTTTGGCCAGCAGTTCTATTGGTCATAGAGAAAGCTTCTGGAATAAAAAAGTCACACCTGTAAGTTCCACTGCTATCAAACCCGTATCAAACTCATAATACACCACATTACTTCAGAGCAGAATAGTTTTCTCCCATTTTTCTGAACAGAAAAATAAACAGACAAATGCTTATTTGTCTGTATTTAATGACACAGAATTTTATGTTTTTGGCCTCAAAAACATAAGGCCTAAAAAGTTATGTGTCTGATGAGTAGTGAAATACATTCAAACATTGAATTATGTCCCTCCTTTCTACTCATATTGAATGAGATCTGAATTTCGCAGCATTCAACCTGGTAATAAAATTGTAATAAAACATAAAAATGGTTTTGTCAGATCCCTCTCACATCAACTTTCACAGCTCAGCAAAGGATACATTTTTATTCATCTCAGACAAGGATCTAAAATTTAAAATTCCTTTAGGATCTTAGGGACTTAAGTGATGATTTTAGACATGAGCAAATGATCACTGTTTCTCTTACAGTTCAGGATATACTCTTATACCATATTTTTATGCCATAGTTTTTGTCATATCCACATGCCATATTCTTAGTATTAATTTAGTAAAGTGGTTTGTGACTTCATATTCATTTTAGGCTAAATTATCAGTTTTTCATAGAATCATAGAATGCTTTTTGTTGGAAGGAAACATTAAATGTCAGCTAGTCCAACCTCCCCTGCAATAGTCTGGAACATCTTCAACTAGGTCAAGTTTTTCAAAATCCTGCCCAATCTGACCTTGAATGTTTCCACATTTATAGTCTTTAATATCTTACATCCTATTTTTCCCTTGAATTCCCCCTCATCCTTAGGTTGAATGTAATGCAAACAATGTGAAGGAAAGGAATAATGTCTTTGTTATTGATCAGCTCAATTTTTCAGCACATAAATAGGATTAATCTTTTCCAGAATGATAAAAATTAGCTCAAGATTTTCAATAATTGCAAAGAGGAAATAAAAATGAGAGCTGAAACATTTTCACACCATGAAAAAATTCATTGCATATATTTAAGATAGTCTAAGTATACTTAGCTTTATTAGGTTGTCATATCATGTTGCACATTCCCAAAATGTAAGTATCAGCAGCTGCCTGTTTAATTTCCCCGTAAAAATTATGTATTTGACTAGTTCATGATGTAGACCATTAAGTCTTCATATATTTTTAAAATGGAAGCTGGTTTAGAGATCACATCTTAGAATATATTGTGAAGCTGCTCTGGGAGTGGAGAGTCTGGTCCTAATATCAAAGATCAGTTTAAAAACTACATATACTTTGATGGCTCCCAATCTAAGGCAAATTTTGACTATTCTTAGCACTTTGCATCCATCTATCCTAGAGACTTTAAAAAACATAAATATGAGAAATACTTTTTACAAGAAAGAACATCAAGGCACAAAAAAAAAATGAAACAAGCAATACTAATTAATGGGATAAATCCAGATGTCCAAATCCTATCCTAGAAAAGAAACCTCATATGTGTTAAAAAGAAAAAAATAATCATGTAATGTCTCTTAGCACCGAATAAAAAGCAGCAGATATGCTGAACAATTTTAATGCCTGTTTTATAATAAAATTAATCATGTCCTAATCTCCATTGACTATATCAACCAGATTTTATTGACTATGAAGAATGACCTGCATAAAAAGCTCGGATAGACACATGTAAACTCTATACTTAGTGAGAGAAATACCACCTAAACACTTGGAAATTGTTGTGCAAGACATTAAACACTTACTAGCTTCTTTCCTTTTTTCTAAGAAAAATTAATGAAAGTAATTGTAAAACTTCTCTTGTTTTCTTGAAAAATTTATATTTTGTATCTTCTAGGGATTTTTGCTGTATTTCTGTTTGAAGGTGATTGGTTGGGGGGGCTTTGTTTTTTTTTTTTTTTTTTTTTTTTTTTTTTTTTTTTTTTTTTTTTTTTTTTTCATTTTTACCAGGAAATTAATAGCCTAAGAAAACTTAGACAGAGGAAAAGAGGATAGTATAGCAAGACAATTTTTGATCTTTCAGTAGTGAGTTGACATATTTTTCACTTAAGCCACTTATAAAATTATTTTATCTTGCCAGACAGCTATAACAACAAAATAATTTTATAATTACTGCTACTTGCTCCTCTTTCTACGTGCTTCATTCCTCTTATATATTTCCATATATGCAAATATCAGCCTATAATTTTTCTCTGCACCATGAAACTAATATCCTGTGATGGAATGCTAATTTAATTGAACTTACTTTGAAGCGGATGTTGAGCTGTCATTTCAACCAAAGTTTCAATAAATCTTGTCTAAATACTGTGTAGTTTCTCAAAGAATAGTCTTTGCAAGCTCAGAAACCTCTTCTTTAATACATTTTGATGAGTTTAGACATCACGAGAGAACTCTTTGTTGCAAACTCTTATTCAAATGAAAGTTGTCATGCTTTAGTTCAGTGTTTCCAAGGATATGAGGGTTATAAAGAGTCAATACCCATCTGGTACTGAGATTGATGACTAAATAAAAAGCTTATATTTCAGAACTAATTATTGTACAAGTTATTTGCAAATAGGCCTCTACAAAAAGCTAATTAAAAAACCACAAACAAACAAATTCCCATAAATTGGACTCCCATTATGTGTGCTGACAGATGCATTACTTCTATACTTAAATTAACATTACTAACAGACCAAAAAACTCCCTAGGAAGATTTTTGCATCATGCTGCTCCATAATGGTTGAGACCCCCTGTCCTGGTAGAGTTTTCTAGGACCAGTTGTCTAGCTTTATCATTAAAGTATATCTGACTGACAGTACCATCTATTCATGAGTCTTGGAAAGGTCAACAAGATGCATTTGGAAGACATATTTGCAACTGAACTTCTGCTTGAAAGGTGAATTAAAATAATGGAACTGTAAATAAGGGGATGCAACAGAATATAAATGAGAAAGAAACTCTTGAAAGACTTATGACAAGGTTCTTTAGTAGGACAGGAAAAATACTTGTATCTAAGGCAATTATAAAAAAATTAATTTTAAATTTTTCTGACTAAATCAAGCCTCTGAAACATGATGTTTATCTTTCCAACTTTTCTGGCATAGCAACCATGAAATGTCCCTCCTTTACATCTCTTATAATTACAAAAATTTTTGATGTTCTGTGTTCTTGCCTAAAATAGAAAAAATTGTAAGTATAAGAGACTGTTTCTTTCCCAAAGAATAAGAAAGACATTTTCAAAATATACAGAGTTCATAACTGAAAGACTACCATGCTGAAGTTGAAAGTTTCCACATTAAAGAACAATAATTTGCACAGAAATCAAAAGAGAGAATGATATGAAATAGTGATAGATTGCAGATATATCCCGGATAAAGAGCCATCTTTGATCCTATAGCAACTGGATGAGGAGAAAATAAAATTAACAAATTTGTGGGGTTGTTTGTGTCTGTGACCAAAGAAACACTGTAGCAATGAGTTGGAAGTAGACTCCCAAGAAAGATGGAGTAAATAGGAGAAAATAAAAAATAAACCCAGAAATGTACATTAACATCACTATCATATAGAAGCTAATGTTTTCTGCAGTAATGCAAAAAGGCTACTTTCAGACTCACTGGCATAGAATCCTGAATGACAAGACAAGGTGAACAGGACTTCTGATACCTCCTACCAAAACAGAATAGCAAGCTGTTTATCCTCAATTCATCTGCAATATGAACCAGCCCTGACACCTCTTAAATCTGTGATCAAAGGGGGTACATGAACCAAAGTTAGTGGTATAGCTGAACCAAGTACAAGCAAATCTAACTATATCCCCCAGGAGTTTACTGAAAAAAATACAGATTATAAATTAATAGTTTCCAGCTCTAAATATTCCAGAACCCCACAAAGTCTTATTACACGTGTAAAAGGTTTATCATGTGAACATTAGAATGTTGATGCCTTAACTGGTCTTTTTCATTGATCTTTATTTAATTTTCACTGATTATTATTGACTGAAAAACAAATGAATACTTGAGTTCTAGAAACAATACATTATGTTATGTTATGTTGTGTTACATTTTCTATATTTATTTTATCGTATTATTTGCAACAATTATGTCTTTGGATGTGTGGATTTTTTACATTATCTGCACTAACATATACATAGAAAAGATTTTACTCTTGTCTGTTGCAAACTATTCTTGAAATACCAAATATTTCTATTATTTCAATACTTCAGCCACCAAAGCCTAACAAAGCTGAATTTAATTTTTTTTCTATATTCTTCTTAAATGTGTGCAATTAAATTCAAGTCTACTCAAGTTAAACTTGAGGGGAGCACAGTTAATTCTTCAAGTTAATGCTTCAAGTTAATGCTTCAGGAGAGCACAGATTTAGATTACTTTAACTTTTAAGTCCAGATGGAATCTGGATTTCATATATTGATATACTTCTCATTAGCACAATAAATATTTACACTACCTTACACTAACATAAAGAGCTAAACTTTTCTAGAATACAGCTGACTGTAGATCAGAAGTTTTCAGCTGTTTCTAAACTCTAGTGAATATACATCCTGCATCCTATGGACCCAGTGCCTTCACTTTTCATACAATTACTCTCTTGTCATCTCTGTCCTTCTTTCCAATAATTCCAGCACATTCTAATTGCAGCTTCCACTAAAATGAAAACCACCAGCTGCTCCCTTCCCTCCACTTGCTCTTGTGAGACAGACATAAGGCAGAGGTAAGAACAATACATGCAAACAGCAGAGAGAAAATAAAACAAACAGTAACAGCATCATTATTAATAACAGAAATCTACCAAACTAGGGTGATTTCTATGCAAAGATGATCACCAACCAACCTGGTACCATGCAAAACTGAAGATAATGACAAAATGGCAGCAGACCCTTCCCGGGCCACCTTTCCCTTCCTGACCATAATCCACGCCCCCTCCTCTTCAGAAGTGAGAATCCCTCATTCCACCCCATGGCAGTTATGGGAGGTGGTATGGAATTGCAATCTAGAATTGCCCACATCAGGCTCTCACCCCTCACAGCTGCTGTGAAAAAATGAACTCTGTCCCGCTGAGAACCAGGAGCACCCTTACAGTTAAAAACTGTTTGTTGATGTTCAGAGGGAGCCTCCTGTACTTCATTGTGTGATACAATTTAAAAATAGTAGATCAGCTAGGAAGCAGAATTTAGACAATGTGTGCTTTTGTAGGGAAACAAAGTTACAGTATATACACATGTGGTTCATTTACCAAAGTAAATGAGTAACCTTGTGAATGACAATGCAGTCCACTGAAAAATTATAGCAGCTCTCCATCTGTTTAATTTAGGATATGATAAATGGCATGCTGTTTGGATTTCTCTGCAACTAGAAGAGATGAGGTTCAAAATAAAGCTGGATATCTTTCTGCACTTTCAGTAATTTCACAGTAGGGTTATCAGAGACTATTCTCTCTAGACTAATTGAAGGAAAGTTCATTGCTGTTGGAAATAAGTATCTGTGAAGCAATGTTTCATTTCAACCAGGAAGACAAATTGCTGTGTGTCTTACACTTGTAATAATTACAGTAACCCCTCTAGAGAAAGGAGGTAATATATGGGAATAATCAGTTAATTGTGATACGTGATATGTTATCCCTGTGAAGCTTAATATAACAGGAACTACATGAAAGGTGTTTGAGAACTGTGATGCCATTCCTCACCAGGTGCAGGATTACATAGCAAAATAAAGTCATAGCTCACTGAAAACAAACATTTTTAGTCTTGGGAATGCCAGAGTTCTACAGCTTCTTTTTCATAACATTATATCAATATGGAAAAATTATTATTATATTTTATGAAAGCCTAGAACATACAGTCTAGACACATCTTTAATCAGTTAATATCAATTAGGTTATCAACAATCTGAAAGCATGATACCTTCAAAGAAAGTATATTGAAGAGGAGTATCGATTTACCACCTATTACAGTAAGGGTAGGTTGAACACCCTAGGCTATTTCTAAACCAGAATTATACGAGGCTTTTTGCACCTAGAAATAAAACCATTCTGAAGGATTTGAAGAAATGTCTTTCCACCTTTATTAAAACCTTTGCTTAGAAGTGTCAATACCTATTTTCATACAATAGTTGGACTTTAACCCATCAACAACCAGCAGTTTGAATAACCTTTATAATCACCATCTAAAACAGATTTTATGTTAGGTATCTCTTCATTGTAAGCAGATAGCTTCCAATGTTTTCAGTCTCCATAGTTAGATGAGGATATTTAAGGGTATCAAGACAAAAGAATGGGTGATTTTTTAATGTCATTTTCAGATTTATTTCAAAATATCTGAAATGCTAGCCAAACTAATAGGAAGGCATTTTCACAGGAATATACCTTGTCTTGAAATGACTGGTTCCAAGCACTAAACAAATACACAAAGAAGCGCAAAGTAATACTGTTTTATTATTTGTCTCCATTCTTCATATTTCTGTGATCTTAATATAAAGAAGAACAAGATAACTCCAGCTGTCTGATCCTTGATCTTGATTGCAACAGAACCCAAGAACTGAAGAAAGATTTTCTACCAGAGCTAACAATTATAACATATAGAAAGTGCAATATTTCAGGAAAATTCTAATCTGCTCAATTAGGGCAGGTCATTCAGTATTGCTAAAGCTGCTGGAAGGAACAGTAACACAAAAGATGTATCACAGTCTCAAAATCAGATGGCTTCATTGCTTAAACTTGGCCAAGAAATAACAAAAACTTACTGCCAAATACAGCAGCAATCATGGGTGCACATCTGGATCTTATTCAAATCTCAATTAGACCTGTGTAAATTAAAATAACTTGATCAAGGTAATTATATTTAGAGCAACTGAAAAACAATGTAAAGTTAGAATTAGGCCAATCACTTAAAAATATTAAAAAATATTTAGAAGGAGTATATCTTGCATAGATTTTTTTTTCTACTCCTCTTGACTACTTTCCTAAATCCCAAAGATATTTCTGTGTAATTTTTTATTAAATTCTAAGTTATGCTATAGTATAGATTAAATTAATTTTTTTCAAGCTCTGCAATTCTAAACCAGCTGGCAGACAACATATGCTTGCTTGCTCCTTTGAAACAGATTTTAGTATTTCACGGCTCAAAATTATATAAATATGAATTTCAACCTGTATGAGACATGTTAGAGGTCAGGTAAAGAAAAATGCACAAGCTAACAATAAACAAATTACTTCGTTTCACCTGAAAACGTGTGCTTATATTACACTTATGCTTTAATCCTCACTTGAATAATACCCATTCAGTTCAAATACTGCTCTAAATTAGTAACAAGTGTTGGCAAGTTTGCATCATTTCCCAGCTCGATACAGCAAATATAGTCATAGCAGCTTCTAAAACCTGGGAGAAATGATGCAGTGGTCCATATTTCAAATTATCTTTGCTCTTTGGTAAAGATTTCTTTTGTATAATTACAACAAGATTGACTATGATCTCTGAAGACCCCTACTAAAAACTCTGCATGCCTTCAGAGAATGCATCAACCATCCTTGTAGTTACCCACAAATGTTTTTGTGTCCTTTCAAGTAATTAGTCTTTCAACATGTGCACACAGACTATATTCCAATGCAAAAAAATGTAGTTCTTATGTTTCACTCCTTAGCTTAACTCCCTAAATCAGTTAAACAATCAATTAGTTTATTATTGAAGTGGAACTACAGTAACAGTTGCAGTACAGTTAACTCTGAATTGTAGTAAGATATCTTATAAAGGCTGTGTCTCATCCCTCAGGGTGGGGATTACAAAGGCAGGGATTCTTTTTGTGCCTAACACTTCACAAATGATTCTGGCCATTGTTTAGTATTTCAGAAATAGAGAAAGAGTTTTTAAAAGCATACCATTTTCTTTTAAAAATATTTGGTTACTACCCAGTTCTAGGAAGACCAATTCTGTTTTTCTAATATGAATTTAAAAGCAGTCATGTGGCTTCCATTCAAGCTCCACCAACTGATTTTTATCTTTTCTGAGGTTAAATTGCTTGCTATAATTAATGCTACCCCCAGGTAGCTGTAACTTTTACAAATAATATTCAGCATGTGATAATAGGTATTACTGGCCATGACAGCAGCATGGGGTCACATTAATACAGAATAAATGGTCTTGAAAAAAATTCTGTATTAAATTTATCTTTTCAGCTCTTTTCTCTTACAAATAACCCCATAGTAGTAATAGGAGAAAAGAAAAACCCTATCAAATCCAGATAAAGTTTGTCATCTCCCAGATGTCTTGAATTGCCAAAGTGCTATTCATACATATTCTTATCTTTATTTGAATGGATCAGGTTTCATCTTTCAAATGCTGTAAATCCATAATAAGGTTTTTTAATGCAGTATTCAAAGTTCTTCCTGGAGTATACCATATTAAAATGGCTGCTCATACATACTTCTTCCACTGTCTTCTTGGTTTCAATTGCATTTCACTATTCTTTACAATTAATCTCATCTCATCTCATCTCATCACAAGCACAACAATACAAGATTATTAATATTAACTTTTAATTTGCTCTTTTTACTTTATCTGAAAATACAAAGCTGGGTAAATAATCTTGTTCTCATCCCAGTTACAATGTAAATTGAAGAGCTAGTGGATGTGTAGACAGAGTTTTTGAGTAGTTGTAGAGGTTTTCCCAGGCCAAAAAGAAGAACAAGGTACATACCCAGTATACCTAACCCAGTATATCTAACATCTGTCAAGTACACAGATGATGTCTATGAGTCACTATTGAAAGCTGTCATTTAAACCATTCAAATTTTACTCCACAGACAGCTAGCTCTCTCAGAACACAGAGAACCCAGAAGTAAGAGAGCATGAGTGTAATTTGTACAGTCAATGGACCAATGCCCTGGAGAAAAACTAGGGAAGAAATTGACCATACGAGCATGCAAATTTTTTAATACTTTGTCATCATGCCATATCCACTAACTCGGAATTTTGGACAATGTTTAAGATACCAATATAAGCAAAGTCAGTGACCAAATTAGAATGAGAAATCTGATGGAAGCTTCAGAAGTTTCAGAAGTTTCAGTTACTTCAGCGAATTGATGAGAAAATTTGTAACTCTTCTAAGTCTGAATGGCTGCACAATCATCTCTCCCGGGAACTGAAAAAATTACCATGTCTCCTCAAAGTGCAATATGCAGGTAACATCTTTGTTTTCTCTAACAGAAATACACGGAACTTTGAATGTTTTTCTAGATATAAGTGTGAATATAACAAAGTATTCATAAATATTTTTACTGCTGGAGCGTGAAAGAGAAAATCCATAATACTTGAAAAATTCAGTTACAAGATATCTATGACAAAACCACCTACACAGCATAAACTACAGACCAAGCTGAGAACTCATATCTCATTTCCAGCCCTCAATACATCTACATAACCTCATTTTCCACATTAGAGTTTTATCTCCATTATGTTCTCAAGGGTGTTGAAAGAGCAACTTCTTAATCTAGCCTAGCGCTCCTAAATCACTTATTTAAAAATTAGCAGCAGCACTGGTTATTAAATAGTTATGTTCTACTGTGTAAGTAGGATTTTGCACTGTTGATAGTCATTGTACACCCACAAAAAGTGGGACATTTAACCATAGCAGCCATGTAGGCATCATTTCAGAAATGACTTATGCCGCTGCTCTGGTGTTCTGACCTCACTGTGCCTCCCTAGATCAAGTTTAGCATTATGACACTGATATCTTAAACACTAACAGCCCTCTTGAGACCAATTGAGGCATGTTGAGATGATCTCAGAATATTAAACATCCACATTTGTTTCTGATTCATGAGGATGATACTTCCAACAGTCAAGCATTCTCCTCCAAATGGAGCTCTGAGTCTCAGAGGTGGTTAACAAGTGAAAAAGGAGCATAGAATCCAGAAAGCTTGAGACTGCTTTGCATGACACTTGGACTAGTTAAAGTTAGTGAATATTTTTTGGGTCAATAGAGCAGTCACTCACAAATTCACAATGATCTGATTTTGTATTCATCCCATTAGGATAGGATTGCTTTCTTAGCTCATTCTTACAAAAGAAAAAAGGAAAAAAAAAAAAAAGAAGAAAAATAAAAAGGTGCCATTCAGGGGACAATTAGTAGTTTATTCATTGCATTGGTAGAGACAGAAAATATCAGTTTTTCCAGCTTTGTCTTACACAGTGTAAGTCCTTAACCAGAATGAAAGCTGCAGTATAATTGCCTAAGTACTAATAATAAACACATTACAATTAAAATACAGAAGATAAAGCTGGATAAAACCAAGAAATCTGGCTGTGGTTTGGACAAATAAAAAGCTACAGAGTAAAGAGGAGAAGATTGAAAATATTTTGTCTCAGAACCAGATATTCAACATATTTTCAATGTTATGCTAAATAATAGAAAAATTCTTCAGTACTCTGCTGTAGAATATTCTTAGCTCATGGTCTTTAAACATGCCAGGAGGTTATTACAGCCCCTTTCCCATGTTAGCTCTCTAAAACTTTATCTTATCACAGTAATAAACTAAAGCTCAGTTTTAAGTGCTCCTATGGGAATGAATGCCTGAAAGGATTATTATGGGTTTTGAAGGCAATGACCTCTTGGCCACCCATTTGAATCTAATATGGCTAAGTAATAGCAATAAACTGTTACAATCCAATGAATATTTAATGGAATAAATAAAATTGCATGTGTATTATTATTTTTGATTAATGGTTTGCATCTGATTCTCCTTGATTCTTAAAGAAATTTATATTTCCATATTGCCATTTATATGTAAATACATTTTAAAGATAGGTCTGTTACTTTCTAAATCAGGTTGGTTTAGAAGAAATTAAGGCAAAGAGAGTGTGATACACCAAAGGGAGATATGTATCTTATTTTCTTTATACAACTATGTTTTATAAACAAGTTCTGAGCGATCTACAACTGAATAGAAAAGCTGTAACAAACTCTTGCTTCTCCTCAAACTCTATGAAATAGCTGATATGGTATAGGAAAAAGCCTTGTGACAGAAGAAGAGCAAAAAAAAAAAAAAAGAGACAACTCCTTATTCTCTTTTCACACCTCTTCATCCAGCTGAAAAGTAATCTTATATTAAACCATTGGATATGCTTAGTATGTAAGCCATAAATAATTGAAGGTCCAGTCTTGAAGATGTTGTCTTTTGAGGATCAAATATTACAGGGGTCCAGTCTTGAAGATGTTGTCTTTTGAGGATCAAATATTACAGGTATTGTATCACTGTCCTTTCTAAACCATATGATTGCATAGATGAGTAACTACACAAGCAGTTAATCCATCGATTTATGGCTTTTATTGGGACGGTTAACAGACATCCCAAAAGAAACACAGTAATTATTGACCTGACTCTTCTCAGTATGAAATTTCAATACCACTGACTGAGGTGATGAATAAAATCACCTGTCTATAAGGTTTAAAGCTGTACTTCTGGAACCTGGCTGGTGCTCAAAAAAAATGTCTGTGTAACAAAACAAAGCCAGTAAATGTGGTTCTCATAAATCTGAATAGATCAATGGTTTTGAGATGCTTCAAATTAGCTGAATCCCAATATCACTACCTAGCCCCTTTTAATAGTTTATTTAAATAAACAAGAGTTTATTTAAAATAAACAAGGATTTTCTTATACTTGTCACAGTGCTGCTGTACGCAGCCTTATTATCTCTCATGTTTAAATTATACCACATAAAGAATGTTCAAAATTAAGCAGCAATTTCATCTTAGCTACTGTCATTGTATGCAATTTTATCCAGCACAGAAATGTGTGTTAGAGTGAGACACTTTTCATACTGAATCATTGTGTTTATGTAGAGAGGTTGTTCTCCATATGATAACAGTTGCTTGTTTTGGAGATCAGAAATTAAATATATGTGTGTTTTTACTACCTGGGAAATCACCTACTACAGAATAAGTGCTTGTAAAATGAAAATGTTTATTTTGATAAAAAAGGTAACCCTAGGACAACAACTAAAAAAAGTATTTTTAATTAAATTCTGTTATTGTCTGGTATGATATAATATCTACTAATATATTCCATTTTCTTCAGTTGAGGGAAATATTAGCTATGCATTTGATACAACAAACTAGGAATTCAGTTTGGCTACTTCTTTTGAGGCAATATCATTAAATACTTCAACTGAAGAGCTTTTTTGGCAAGAATTTCCAGCTAAGAGGTCTTTGAAATAGAATTTTTGTTTTTCTTAATCAAATACAAAACCCATCTATATTGAAAGCAAATGTTTTGACTTTATGTATAAAGCAGAAGGATATTTTCTGTCATTTGACATTTAAAGTTAGTTCCTGCAACTACAATAATCATGCCATGGCATTTAAAAATGAAAAAAAAAAACCCACCTGAATCCTTCCCTTTCAATTTTCTGTGATTTTTCACTTTCTTATACAACCAAGAAAAAAAAAAAAAAAGAAATTTAAAAAAGCCCTCAAAACCCAGTAGAGCTTTAGTATCTTTCCTTTAAAAATGTCAAAAAAATTATTTTTTTTTATTTTACAGACAGGAATGAAAACCAAGTTGACAGATATTGCCACTATAACATATCTTCTATAGTCATCTCAAGTGAATGCTTGATCATTCACACTTTTATAGTTCCAGTATAGCTCAACATATGGTAAGATATTGTGACACACTTGCATGAGTCATAAGTCAGGGATCTGATATGTAAAACAGGAATCAAAGACCACAATTGCTCTTCAAGAAGCACAGAGGACATGGTAAGAGGTTTTTTTAAATTTATTTCATGTTCTTAGGCAATTTGATTGTAACAAAGTTATTCACAAACTGCCATCTAGTTAGCCGTTGCACCCTTTGTTATAACAAAAACTCTGACAAGTCTCAGTATTTCTTATTTCTTCTCAGGCAGTAGAAGACACTTCATCACTCATAGCCTGCACACAGATAACTTCTTACTTCAATGCAGCTGTTTAAGCACAAATATAGAATGATTTTGCTAAGCTTTCTTAAACATCCTAGGTTTCCTGGTTTCACAGGAAGAAATTATTTAGAGTCATGAGTTTTGTAACTCAAGATTAAATCCTAAATATCTTTAAAGATACACCCTTTATACTTAATAATTGCATTTATTTAGCCTTGAAAATGGTGAGTTTTTGTTTACAAATCACTAGAAGCTAAGTTTTTCAGCAGACTCCTTCACTTAGTATATGAGATTTGGCTGTTGGGACCCAACATGAGTCTCAGCAGAAAGGAAAATATGGTCCAGCTATACTGGACCAGTTATGATTTCTCACAACAACATTTTAAGGTATTAGATATTGACCAGTAAACAATAACATTAAAATTTAAAAAATATTTTCTTTTACAATACATATAGTTCAAAAATATTGAATGCTGTACCGCCATTATTACAGATCTGACTGATATTTTATTGTCAAAAAGGACAATAAAAGTGTTCGAATCCCAGGTGGGCAGGTTTTGGCCTGCTTAGGAGACTGGTTGAGAGAGCCCCTTGGGAGGAAATGCTGAAGAGCAAAGTAGCCCAGGAAGGCTGGACAATCTTCAAGAACGAAATATTAAAGGGGTATGAGTAGGCCATCACCTTGTGCCAAAAGAGAAGCCATTGGAGAAGACCAACCTGGCTGGAACTCAGGGAATAAAAGGAACATTTATGACCTTCAGAAGAAAAGGCAGACAGTTCAGGATGATTACAAGGATATTATGAGGTTATGCAGGGAGAAAATTGAAATGGCCAAAGCTCAAATAAGGATTAATCTGGCAATTTCTATTAAAGACTGTAAAAAAAATTCTACAAATAGATTAGTAGCACAAGGAGGGCAAAGCAGAATCTTCATCCTTTATTGGGACTGTGGGAGATAAGGGATGAGGAAAAAGTTTGACTCAGTCTTTAATAGTAACACCAGTTGTTCTCCAGCTACCCTGCTTCCTGAGCAGGAAAACAGGAACACGAGGACAGCAAAGCTCCCATAATCAAAGGGCAAATGCTCAATGACCTGCTGATGATTTTGCTTAATATTTTGACTTTCTCCTAATGAATGAGTTCTACCTTTTCAAGCAATAAGATATTTCAAGGTGATCTGAAAAACACCCTGAAAAATATGCAACTATTTACCTGAAAGTTAAAACAAATATTACAAATCAGTATTTTAAATGGAACCTTACTGTATTTTTGTGTGCCTGCGACCAAAAATCCTGAAAGAAAAACAAGCACTGTAGAAGGAGTTTTCTAGGTGTTTCAGAAAGGTTGTAATGCTTTTTTAAAAAATAGTTAAATATTGTTCCAGAAATTTGATCTAGAAACACAGAATCTGTCTGATCCGTACATTTAGGGTAGAAATCTGTACATATGTAGTGGAAGATATTTGTCAACACAATTAGAAATTCAGGAATGAATCACAGAAAGGGTCAGTAAGCGGCTCATAGTCAATTTGAGCTACCAATTTCCTCCTAGAATTAAAGATTTTCCTACCTAACACTAAGAACAGATTTATCTTCTTTATATGAACACAACAGAATGTAGTTGCTTAAATAACCCATGGGATTTGGAACAGCCATCATGAAACACATGATTTTTACCATGCACGTATTACTATGAATAAGGCAGTGCAGTCCAAACAGAAATTCAGGTGTATTGTAAAAAATTCCCAGGCAACTAACCTACCACCAGAAAAGCTGCAAAGGTACATTTACAAGAATACAGCAGACACATACCATTTTTTTGTTTATCCAAACAGTTCTAAACGGCTAAAGTTCATTTTTGAACAATTATTTAATGTTATAAAATATTATAAATAATAAAATTTTAGAATTTATTTTATTCCTGTACATTTTTATTAGAATTTGTATATAATCTTTATTTGTATATCATCTTTATTAGGCAAATTTGCACTGTAGCACTTTGGTGTTATCATTTCTACTCTGCTATGGCAGACATTCCAACAATATTCTATTACATCTCAATTTCTTCCCAGGTATATTTTGAATAACAAAAGCTTAAATTGTTCCTTGTATTTTTTTGTTTGGATTAAATCCAGAAGTTATAGTTCTCTCCAAGACTGGCTGGAGTCAGTGGCCACATTCCTTTACTGACACTTCTCAGAACAAAATATCATCTGTGCAAAAATTATCTGTATCTATGCAATAAAATAAATCTCTGCATTTCCCAGTGATATGCAACAAGAGCTGAACATCAGACAGCAGTCAGAGGAAATGACACTTTCCAAGAAACCATACAGTGTGCACAAACATGAGCTCTAATTTTATATGGTCATATGCCAGAACTGGGATAGTAAATCAAATTACCTGGCATCAGACAACCCTCAAAAACTGTTTCTCACTGCAGTTAAATGAAAAAGTAAATTTCTAGGTATTTTCTTTCTTGAGCCTATCTATCAACATAAGTACCTAGCTTTCTTATTAATTTTTCCCTGATTTTGCATTTTTCTTATGGTTCAACAATACTAACCTACATCAAGTTATTACACATTTCCTCTTCAATCTCTGATATCAAGATTAAAACAAAATGTCCTCTTTAAACTCCATTTTAGAGTATGGTGATATTTTCCAGAATTTTCCTCTCTGCTATCTGCATATTCAGTAGTATTTTTTTTCATTTATGTTGAAGTCAAATGAGTGACCAGGTATACCCTAATCATTAGTGGTACTGTCCTTGTAAAAATGAAAAAAAAAAAGAGACAATTTTCCCTTATACTGGCACATATATTTATACAAACATATAATTAGGTTTGTGGACAAAATAATCTGGTTAAGACCCAAATAATTATCTTGTCTCATTTTTGTTACTTAGGGATCTCTTTAACAGTACTAATTTTATTATTTCATGTACCACAGTGCCTTTTGTATCACTCAAATTAGTACAGTTCCTATATAGCTTTTATCCATTCTCTCATTGCTAAAATAATTTAGGAATAGGTCTTCTAAATCAATGATAGTTTATCCTCGTGGTAAATAAGGCATGTTCTGTTTTGATACTTGCAATCTCTTATGGTCATAATAATTTCTTGGCTCTTTTTTCCAAACTGTGATGAGTTGGCTTTGTTCTCTGCTGTGCAGAGCTCTGAATGGACTCTAGTTTTTAATTTCCCATATCTTTCTATTTTAATATCATTCTTCATAGTACATTCTCCAACAGTTAGAAAATCCTATCCATTTTCCATCATATTCAGTTTTTTTCCAGGTAATTTCCTTTGCTTAGCAAATTCTGCTTATTTTTTTATCTCAAATTTGTTTTCTGTAAGGTTCTTTTAATGTTTGTTGGTCCTATTTTTAAATTTTCCTTCTATTTCTATTTTATAATAGGCGATTCCAATTACTCCCCCAAATTGCAAGAAGAGATCTCATTCATAGATGCATTACAAATTTCTCTCTGCTTTTCTTTTAATAAACTCTATTAAAAGCACCTTTCCATCTATTTTACATGAAGAGAAGTACCTCTCATATCTTTAATAGTTATAGTCTCCTCTGCTTGAATTAACTGAGCAGTATTAAAATCAGGTAATGCTTCAGGAATAGCTGCTTTAGAAATATGACTGCCTCTAAATGTCTTCTTTTCTGCTGCCACCCATTTATTGCACATTTCAAGTGAACTTTAAATCTTCCACATTTCCAAATACTTTTGAGTCTAGTGAAATTTTTCAAGACTCCAGTCTTCTTTTCCAGTTCTTATTTCATCTTTCTTTTGATGCTGTGAATTGCTCTATAATCAATGAAGAAAAAGTGTCTAAGAATAGTAGGGTACTTTGAGACTCACCAGATTTCAAACTGATCAGCACTGTGAAGGATGACACATTGCATCTTATAATGTTGATTTGACAATTAATTCAAGATTACATGCATTTTTAATACGAGTGGAAAGGAGGAGAAATAGCATCCAGACAGCCACACTTCTGTGACTGGGAACAGAAACTCCTGGAGTCTATGATAAGGGACAAGGTTGTGATTCGAGATAATCAGCATGTCTTTACCAAGGACAAGCCCTGCTGACCAACCCAGTGGCCTTTTATCATGGAGTGAACACATCAGTGGACAAGGCTTTGGAGGGACTTATGCAGGTTTTCAGTGATTAAAGGGGGCTTGTAAGGAAGATGGGAACACATTTTTTTCTCATGTCCTGTCACATTAGAAAAAGGGATAATTGTTTTAAAATAAAAGAGAGCAGATTTAGACAAGATGTAAGGAAGATTTTTTTTTTTTTTACAATGACAGTTGTCAAACACCAGAACAGATTATCCACAGACATTGGAGTTGTCCCATTCCTGGAAACATTTAAGGTTAATTTGGACAGGGCTTGGAAAAACATATTCTAGTTGAATATGTCCATGTTTATTGCAGGGACCTTTTAAAGGCTCCTTCCAGCCCAACTAGTACAAGACTAAATATTCTTCCATGGCATCCTAGTTTAGGCATGTTGTTAAACAAATGCCTCACCAAAATTTTAGGTAATTGGCCCCATGGAGGTAATTCAACTTATCTAACATAAAGGTCTTTGTTGAGTCAAAGGAGGAACTCCTTTGAAGATAAGCAGATAGCCACACAGTCCATTCAGTTAAGACAGCTGCCTTTTTTTTTTTTTTATTCAATATATGTGTTGATTTTGGCTGGAGAAGAGTACTTAATTTTCTTCAGACTATTTGTTATAGGGTTGTGTTTTGGATTTGTGCTGAAAACTGTTGGTAATGGACCTTTTCGTTATTGATGAGCAAGGCTTACACAGAGCCAAGGCCTTTTCTGCTTCTTGTACCACCCCACCAGTGAAGAGGCTGAAGGTACACACGAAGTGTGGAGAAGACATAGACCTCAACTGACCAATGGGGTATTCCATACCATATGGCATCATGCTTAGCAGATAAAGATGGGGAAAGAAGAAGAAAAAGAAGAATGTTCAGAGCCCTGCTTTCCTGGAGATGGCTGGACACCTGCCTGGCCGTTGGAAACAGTGAATTAATTTCTTGCTTTGCTTTGCTTGAGCACATGGCTTGTATTTTACCTATTAAGCTGTCTTTATCTGAACCCAAGATTTTTCTCACTTTCAGTCTTCTGATCCTCTCCCCAATCCTGCTAGTAATTGAGTGTGTGGGGTTGAGCTGCCAACTGAGGTTAAACCATTGCAATGTGTATGAAATCTTCAAATGATATCTTTTCAAAAAGAAACTCAGTTAATTAGATCAACTATCTAGCTATTTGTACTACAGGAAAATTACTGGAAATTTCCACCTCAAGATTCTTGGAACTCAGTCCATATAATCCTCTTCAATACAAGAGTGGAGAAAAGCCCTTTTTGCCTCCTAATCTACTACATTATGTATTCACTTATAGAGGTTCTTGTGAGAAGACTTAGTAATTTCCATAAAGTCAAAAATGGGCAACCACAATTGCATAGAGTTTTGTTCCACTTTCTAGTTAACATCAAGCCACAGTTCAGTCCTGTGTGTATATACGACAAGACCAGGCAGAGGAGAGAGCCCGATTAATAGTACATAAAGCAGAGTCCTAATTATTCAGGACTCATAGTTCCAAATTTGCTTGCAGAACCCCTTATTCTTTTTAAAGAGCCGTCTAACTGTAGTTTGATATTAAATTTTACAATTAGAGAAAAATTGCCTATCTCAGGAAAAAATCACATCTCAAACATGTTGGCAAACAAAATTAACTACATAAGACATTTTCAGATAATGAAAACTAGGTACTTGAGTAGATGTCCAATGAATGAAAGTACTTACTGTTTTAAGTAGTTGCCCAAGACAGTTGAACTATGCTTCTCCTCATATTTTGTGGCATGTAAGGACACCTGATACTATGTCAATCACTATTTGCAGGTAAATATTCCATTTAAATTTCTTTTCTTTTCTTGACTTTGCAAATTTCCTACAACAATCTGTTCAATACAGTTTATGATAAAGAATTTTTAAAATATTTTTTGCATAAGATACCTTTTTTATTATTAAATATCCTTAGTGTTCTTGGGTTCTGAGATAGTGCTTTTTTATACTTTTTTAAATCTTACTTTAAATTATGATTTTTCCATGATTCTCATCATGCTTATCATGCTTCAGCACACATAATGCATATTGTACTCTCCAGTCTTCACTAATATGACATATTTTACAAGTCACAGCACGGCTTTGCTGCAAGACTTATTTACTACTACTCCTCTGTACACTGTATGCAGGTCTATAGCACTAAAATTAACATATGTAACATGAAAACCTCTACTGAAGACAAGATCACATAGTCTGTCACTCAAATATTGATTTGAGTGAAATTGGTAAAAGTTAATAAAAATCCCCTTTTTCTGACAACCAACCAATCAACCATCCGACCAACTTAAACATTCTCTTAACTTTGGAAGACTTGGAAGGAAGAATCAAATGATTCAGAGGCTAACATTACTTTCTCACTTTTATTCAGTAGTGTGACATCTGCTGAATTTGACTATCTGCAAGTCATAACACTTTTTACCAGTTTTGCATAATGTTTTTGGAACAATATGAAGCATCATTAGTGTATTTCAGTTCCAAATGTTATTGTCTCATGTTGCTTTATTACCATAATAAACTTGTGAATCATAGTAACTAACACAGTAGGTCTCCTGTAGTGAATTCATTTTCATATCCTCTTTTGTTATCATAAATGTGATCCAGAAAATTGTAAAGTCAGCAGTTCTATGCAGCTTATTAATAAAGCACATTACAGGGATGCATTAAAGCCTCAACAGCTGCATTATAATGAAACACTCAACTTATAATTACAATTATGCTAACACTTAATAATAATTTGGCCTCTGTGTCTGTAGCCCATTTGCTCAATAGGAGATTGGGTCTTGTCAGAAGTATCCATTCCCTCAGCAGGTGACCTGGTTGCAAATATAACAGAGTTTAAACAGAGCATGAAGTTAGTAATGGCATAAAAAGGGCAGATCTGCAGGTGGGGTTACCATCTGTGAGGAGGAAAACGTGAAATAATGAGTTATATGGTTTTCTTTCTTCGTGGAGATCAGCTATCCAAGGGTGAAAAGAGGAGAAACAAAGATAATGGATGAGAAAGAAAACAAAATAGACAGGTGAAGAAATTACCTGACCTACCTACAGCTTTCTACCATTAACAATACATAGGACTACAATGTCAAGAGTAAACAACTAGTTACATGTGTCCCAGTACTACTACCACATTTCTTCCAAAATGGAAAAATATTTTGAGAGTACTAGGAATTTATTTTTGAAGCCAAACTTTCTCCTCAAGGACAACAGCAGGGATCTTGGAGATAGGTAGACAATTGTCCATTTCAGAGTCTTGGTTTCCAACAGAAAAAAGTATTGATACACTGTAACCTTAATCAAGAAACAGTAGAAGGAGTCAACCCACAAAGCTATCCTTACAGTCTAGAGATGGAGCTAAGCAGTCTGGAAATGTTTCCAGCTGGTAAGAGATTCTTTACAAGAAAACACCACCTCTCCTCTATGAAAACGAGTACTTTGCATCCAGGAATTTAAAGGAACAGACACAACCCAAGTTAATATTCATTATTACCATCCCTATGCATTTGGTACCATCCCTACCAAATTACAGACACAGAGGTGATGCATCATGAGATGAAATTGCCATTCCTATTGCCGTACAAGCCCATATCTAGATCAAGGCTGCATCTTCTTTGGATTCAGAATGGGAAGATAAAGAATAGTCCTACTTCCAGGGGGAGAGCCTTTGCATGGAATTATCCTTTCCCAGCATTGCAGATAGGATTACTGTGTTCATATTGTGTAGAAATATATACATTGTGAACTCTTTCAGACAAAGTGTGGAAATAGTGACTACACATATCTTCCTGTAATTTATTCAAAAATGACGTTGACCTGTTCAGGGAAGGGCTTTCATATCTTGTGGAAGAGCAACTGAGAGTTCCTGGAGCCTTATCTACTCCTAGTCTATTATTAGTAGGACAAAAATGTCCTTTCCATAGTCTCCCTCCAAGGTATAATTTAGTCAGGTGGATTTATGCCTTCTCAGCATGGGTACATGGCATAGGAAGAGGAGCCTACCTCAATCAAAATGTATCCTTTGCAGAATCTTCTATTGCAGTTATTGGCAGGAGGGAGAAGTAAAAATTCAGCTCAGCCTGAAATACTGGTGAATCTCTGACTAACAAAAGGAGAAGCTGAAAGCTTGCTTTAATTAAAAAAACAACAAAAAAACCCAAAACACAAACAATTAAGAAGGTATCTTCTGCTCCTTCCTTCAAAATTTTCTTGGAAAAATCTAGGAGAATAAAACTGTGGCTTAAAAAAGATCTAAAAGAACATGAGAAACTAATGTAGGAGGTCAGGAAATTTGAAGTATTTAATTTGAAATATATAGAAGCTGCTCACTGAAACGGCATTAAGTGTATAACTAAAAGTCAGGATTGTGCTCTGGAGATGCAGAAACAAAACTAGTCATCTGCTTATATATCTACCTTCAGGTAACATGAATGGTACTTTTATCTCTCTTCTTAGGAATGTTTATACAACTAGCTTAAACCAATGTTCACCTGTCTAGGAGTACACAAACTTAATCTCCCTCCAAGCAAATTGCTGAAAGCTTATATAAGAGTTAAATTCTAGAATTGAGCTTGCATTCCAACACTCTAGGAGAGGAAAAATGCATAAAAAGTGGCCTTCAGATACTTAAAGGACAGAAATGGGACCAAACAAACCCACCATTGATTACTATCTCATTAGTTCAAAGAGTTTCTGAATTAAATAATCTAAATATCCTTTTTCCAGTCCATGTTGACATAAAAGGAGTGATGTAACACTGCAAGAGTATCAGCTTCTAGTGAATATTCAGAGCTAGAGGAATCTGGGCTCTTTATTTAGTGAAGCAACTTAAGCACCTTTAAAAGATAAATCTATACTCCTACACAATGTTCCCACCTAGAGCTAGAGTTGTGAAGACACAGTTGGTGATCCTTTAGAATTACTCCTAAATGCTGTTCAATTAAACCCACAGTATGCCATTCTTAGGATATATGAATATCATGATCAAAAAAAGAATGCTGGTGATATGTTTCTTTGATGGAAATTTTGAGTCCATCAAAAATTGCCATCAAGTATTTTAATTTTTGTAAGGGGTTGATGTAACATAAGTGTCACACGCCCATGTTTCTTTTAATAGAAAATATTTAAATGAAACAATCAGTGTAATGTTAAAGAGTAAAGTAAATCAGCATACTTTACAGAGCAAGAATGTTCATTGTGCTCCAGTTTGCTCATAGGAGAATAACCTAGGGAAATAACCTTTTCAACAGCTCTTTGAAAAGTAGTATCAGGACTGACTTCAGAAAAAAACTTTTATTTCTTAGAAGTTTGAACTTCATTTTATTACCCTAAATGGTCTTCATTTTATTACCTCTGATTCTTATACCATCAGAGACATTTGTATTAAAAATTAACTAGTAGACTGATTTCAGGTATTCTTTAGCTCTAAAAAAACCCTGTCTTTGCAAAGACAGATTTGTCTTTGTCCCACCTGCTTGGGTGAAGCTTGTAATATTTTAATCAATCTTTCAGGTTGGAAGCGACCTCTAAGATCATCAAGTCCAACTGTAAACCTAACTGTGTGAAGTCCATGACTAAAGTGCCATATTGCTAAGTGCCATATCTAAAAATCTTTTAAACCACTTCTATGGGGAGTCTCTTCCATGCTTGGTAACCCTCTCAGTGAAAAAAATGTTTTGTAATATTTCATTTCAAACCTTCCCTGCTGCAACTTGCAGCCATTTCCTCTCATCCTACCACTTATTACCTGGCAGAAGAGGCCAATCCTCAGCTGGCTACAACCTCCTTTCAGGTAGTTGTAGGGAGTGATAAAGTCATTCCTGAGCCTCCTTTTCTCCAGGCTAAACTACTCCACCCTGTCACAGCTTCTCAGAGGGCTTGGGGTGGTCAAAACCACACAGAGTACTGGAGGTGGCAATGTAAGAATGCATAGTAGGGAAGAACAATTGCCTTCTTTGACCAGCCAGCTATACTGTGCTTAAGGCCCCCAGGACACAGCTGGGCCCTTTCTTCTCATCAGCTGTTGACACATATTCACCTTCCCAACAACCCAATCATCCCAGGTCTCCTTCTGCAAAGCTGTTCTCCAGCCTCTGGTCTCCCCCTTTGTACATTTAACCAGAATTACCCCATCCCAGGCAGAGAATGCAGCACTTGCTCTTGTTGAATTTTGTACATCTGGCGATTGAACAGCTCTCTAGTCTGTCCAGACCATTCTGTAAAATCCATGAACTCCTTCTAGTTTGCTGTCATCAGCAAACTTACTCAATATATATATGATTCCTTTACCAGGTCATTTATGAAAAAATTAAAGAGCACCAACCCTAAAATTGGGTTCTGGCGGACCCCACTAGTGGTGGGTTGCCAGCCCAGCATAACCCCATTTACTAGAATGCTTTGAGCCCAACTCATCAGTGAAATGTTCTCCCAATGTATGATGGACTTGCCTAACTGGATGCTGGACATTTTGTCCAGAAGGACACTGCGAGAGACAATATATGTGAGAGACATTGATGCACATGACATTGAAACATATTATTGGCATATATGCTCTAAATTTTCTTCAGCTTAAGTATTTTCACTAATGAATTGGTGAATGATGGGAACTGATTTGGGTAGGATTACATTAAATGGTACTTACCTGTCATACAAATGTCTTCCATTGAACATAATAATTTATCTTCAGGTTTGAATTATTAGACCTGGGCCTGATTTACCAAAGCTGGAAGTGAATTATGTTCTTTTGATTTTCATGTACTGGGGAAACCTACGTGCAGATTTGTACAACACTATATGAGTTGATTTATGGAATTATGAATATTATAGTAGAATACACTGAGTTGTTAGATTTAGACTGGCTTGCTTTATATAAAACACTTCTTTGAAATGTGACAGTGTTCAGTTTTGATTGTTCATTCAGTAGATTTAGCATTCAAGAAAACATTTTCTTATTAGTTAGACTGCTTCACTTAGGGTGCTGTAATCACCTTAGCAGAAATCTCAGCATTACTGCATCATTGTTCATACATTATTATTGATTCTACAATTTAGGGTCAGTATAAGGCCCTTATGTTTTAAATCTTAAGCATACATTGCCAAGCATTTCACTGTTATGATTCATATTTCTGTAATATGGTCAACTGTTCTCTATTACCTGAGTCCATCAAAACTCAATACTTTTTATCCAGAATTAGTAATGGGCTCTTCTGCCATTGCTTGAAGAAATGAAAAAAATTTAGTCCCAGAGATAGATTGTAGACTATCTGTAATGATATTCCAAAAGGCCTCCTTTGATCATCACTTTATGATAGTTAAATATATTGTAAAAAATTTACTAATACAAGTAAAAGAGTTTATGTATTCCACCATGCAGCTTTAATAAGGAAAATTAAAATAGCTTCTAGGGAAAGTATCTGAAAAATTCTACTTGTTACTCTGATTTTTTAAGAATTATGGGTCGTCAGTGTCCTTGCATTGTGTAGAAATTTTACCCAGAGTCATCCAAACATTGTCTGCTTAAATTTTGGAATAATATATTACTCAATTCTCAAAAAGACATGAATATGTAGGCATATAAAAATAGTATTTTAAATGTAAAAGTCACAAAATAATTTATAAAAATGTGTCCTTGTGCTTAATTTGCCTCCCTTTTTTAGTAATGCTTTCTTGAAGAATATCACTGTTCTTCTGAAGTGACTAGAGACATCATGGTATTTTCCTCCTAGCAACTGTTGAAGGGATAGCTCTCATTTGTTTCTTCCTTTCACAGCTTGGAAAAAAAGGTGAGTAATCAATAAAAGCTAAGTTAGAAATTAATGTACATATTTAAAATAAAATAGCATATTAGAGTTACATTGCTTCAACATGTATTACACTGGCAGACTGTTTAGTTTCTTGTATTATACAGAAAGTGTCACCATATAAAAGAAAGGAATTGAGAAAAATTGTGAAGGAGTATGTAAAGAAATATAATTTCCTTCCATACATCCTATAAATGTAAAGTTGTAACTCAGAAATAAATTCTGGTCACAAGGAGACAACCAATGATCTCAGATGAAAGATGAACTGTAAGTGATCAACATTCTTTATAAAATAGATTCTAGTCAGCAATATTTGATTACAGTTTGAAGGAATTATAGGGTTTATGAAGTACCTTTAATTCATATAATATTTCAATAATAAAATCTTTCCAACAGGAATTTTTATCATAATTTTAGTGAATTTAAATTGAAGCTTCATTTACAATATGAAAATCACATTTTTACACTATATTTTATCACTGTAATATTCCTAGCTTTCTCATAATTTCTGAAAAGTAAAATATATTATTTTAAGATTATTAGTAGCAATAATATATCAATATATCAGATTTATTAATGAAAGAATATATATTATATAAGCTTCACTTTTGTGAATTCTTTATTAAAATACTGTCTTATACAGAGAAGATGGCTCCTTAAAAGAACTATGCTTTGATTGGTTAAGAGTTTTTGATAACATATTTTTAACTTTACATAAATTGTAACATATTCAAAAGACTTCAACTAAATATATCTAACCATGCCACATTCCAATGACATCACATACACATTTTGCAAAATATTCTCTACAATATTATAAGCTAAAGTAGAAGAAACATATTAACCATATCCCAGAACCTATATAAAAAATGTTGGGATTTCATAATTATAGGTGTGATCTCTATTCAAGATTTTCTGCATAGTGAGTGAAAATAGAAACACCAAAATTTGATAGTTCTTTCGATCACTTAACAAAAAATACGCTGATTTTTCAAGCATCACAGGTTTCTCTTACAATTCAGTGGAAGCATAGGTAAACTTCTAATAGCATTACATGATATGAATATATTACAATCATTATATTAACAGCCTCTCAAGATTCAAAATTGAGGTTTTCCACTTCAATGAGTGTATGAAACCTAATAAAATATGCATAACTAACTATATAAGTCCTAAAGGGTAATTTAACACTACTACAATACAGTTAGTTAATCTTTACCTATCTTTTGTGTTTTGCAAATTTTCAGGAAAGGACTTCAAAAATCTGTCTTTTAAGTAGATTTAGTGTTGTAAAAAATGAACAGGTTAATAGCAATTCTATCTGTGATACGCTTTTTAAAGTTGCTTGTTTGGCTCCCAGTAAGCTATTTTCACAACCTCTAAATTTTAGTATTTATATTGAAATTGAAACCAGCAGAAACTAAATGCACATAAATTGTTATTTATAGCAGTTTCATATTTATTCTTCAACCTAATCAATGACTACTAAAACTGGAAGTGGCAAAGCAAGTTTGTACTTCTTTCTCCTTCAAAAACACAAACAGTAAATCATAACCACACATCATTTCTGCTGTTATATATTGTAAAGGTTATGTTTTTACTATGAGATGTGAATTAGATTAATGAGTTTTCTCAGCATCATAAACCTCCTCCACCAAAACAGGAACTAAATTGCAATAAATCACTGTTTATGTTCACATATTTATGGGACAGCAAAGATTTAGAGCTTTTCTACTTGGAAAACTGCCCCCAACACAAGAAGAAAAAAATTACAGCTTCTGTATTGTAAGGTGGATGAACAGGGGCAAAAGCATGAACATTGTTTTCACTTCACTATAATAATGTCAGTAATTTATTAACAGCAAGTGCTAAAGCAAAGCTTTTTGCCAATGCTTCAGCCAAAGTGACAACACACCATACATATACATTTTTAAATAACAATATATGTTTTCTCCTTTTGTGGCACTGAATATCACAAATATTAAATTACACATATTTTTACATTATTATTGAAATGAATATATTTTGTAAAAAAAAATATTAGTCTTGGAATGGTACAAGAAAACTATTCTTTATATACTGCCCGGATTAAAAATTCCTTCAATGAACTTGAACAACATTATTTACTTCTACACATTTACATTGGTGTTTTCAGATTACTGTGGTTGTGATTTCTAAATGTATTCTTCATAGGAAAGTAGGATACTTTCTGTATTTTGTTTCATCAGTCTTTCATTCTCCATTTTATTCCATCAACTACCCATAACATTTTCTATTATCTGCACACGAGAAGAAACTTATTCAGTTTTTGATAACATATTTTAATTTTTTTAAATTTTCTTTAATTTTTAAGAAGGTTTTTTCTTGATTTTTTTTTTAACTATCTGGTCTTAAAAAAAAAAGGCATTTGTTTTCATGGAAATGTTATGCAAATATACCTACTTTCCAATGTCTATTTTAATATTTTATATTTATAGAGAAAACCCCTAAAATTATAACTTGAATGTTTTGTAGAGCTACTACTTTGTTTTCTTCCAACAGCCTTAAAAAGGGCAGCAGTGTTCTCTCCCCTTCCCAGGCATAAATACCTTTGTGAGCAACTTAAGTCGTCCCTTCATCATATTGCAGACAAGTCGTCAACACAGCAAAGAAGAGGGACATTCTTATCAACTCCATGCATTGTTAAACTGTGGAACCAATTTTTATAGAATGTAGCAGATGGCAAAATCTTATATTAACTACAAAAGTCATCAGATAAGTTCAAAAAAGAAAAACAGGCATGAATTGCAAGATTTGTTAAAGGAAGTGATATTTTGCGCTTCCTACACCACAGCTTTGTGTTCCAACACTCTTCCTGATAGCATCTATTATCTGCTATCAAGAAAGTATTAAATTGCATGGTGCTTAACTTACTTCTTATGGCTCTTAATCATTGAGAGGTTCGTATTTTACGTTCTTATGCAATGTGGTGTCTTCTTCACTCATCTATAGGAACCTATCTGCTGTCATCACATATGAGAAATGGTAAAATGGTAAAAAATGGTAAAAAAGTTACTGAGTCTTTTCTATAAGTGGAAAAGTGAATGCAAGATCTTCCCCAGAAATAAAATTACTAATTTTAAATTTAAGTGATTAGTTAATAAAAAGTAATGTCTTGAAGGAAAAAGTGATTCGTTTGAATTTATATGCAGAAGGTAGCACACAAAGGCACGTGACACTGCAAAGGTGGATTTAATTTTAAAAACTTTGAGCATCACTGTCTGCATAAAAACATATTATTTCAGGTCTATAGTTTCTTAGGAACCAGACATGACTTTTAACCAAAAAAAAAAAAAAAAATCCCAAATCATTTGAATATATGCTTTTAAAGAGAAAAGTAAATCTCTTGCCTAATGCAGTACATTTGTATTGCTCTTCTTTCTCCCTTGAACCTCCTCAGCAATATTATGCATCATACTTTAGTTATTTACGAATATTGAAAAATGACACTTATGGCCAATGAAGAAAACCTTCTAATAAAGAGTCAATCTGATTTCTGCTGATTGTCAGGATGCTATGTTCTTCAATTGCTTATTCCTTTTCACTGATTGTAAAAGGAGCATACACTCACTTTGTCAGATACAGTTCTCCTCACTGTGGCAGTCTGCATGTAGCCCTCCTCAGGAAAAGTAAATCTTTATTACAAAATGAAGAAGTATTTTCTTTTAACATGTGGAGAGCTGAAATTAATGGCATCTACTCTAGAATCAGAATCGTATGTTATGTAGTCTCAGTCAGTGTGAAATTAGCAAAAAAATAAAATAAAAAAAAAACTAAGCATAAAAGAAAAATCTCCAGTTAAATCACCAATCCCAAATGTTCTTGCTCAGATTACTAACTCAGAGTAGTGTCTAGTAAAGGTAAGTTTATGGATTCAGAAACTGTCAGATATAAGATTCTAGTGAGATTTAATTCCTTAGCTATACTAAAGTCACTTAATTGCAATATTCAGCTATTACATTCATCACTCTTATTTGAAAAAAAATGTTTAAACTCTGTTCATCTGAAGAAGCAGCAGGAACAGCAGAATTTTCTGTTCATTAATGGTTCTGGATCACTGTAAAGGATTGACACTTTTTATCACTTTTTAAATAAATATTTTCCTTGGAGAACATACAGTAATAGAATAAATTGAGTTAGAAGGGATCTACAGGCATCATCAAGTACAGCTCCTGGCCCTGCACAGAACAACCCTAAAATCACACTATGTGCCTGAGACCATTGTCCAAACGCTTCTTGAGCTTGGCTTGGTGAGGCCACCCCAGCGCAGACCAGAGTGGGACAATCCCCTCCCTTGCCCGGCTGGTGATGCTGTGTCTGATGCACCCCAGGACAGCACCCCTGGCCTTCCTGGCTGCCAGGGCACTGCTTTCTCACGTTCAACCCGCCATGAACTGTCATGTTAAGAAGCCATATACACATCTTGTATGAGGGACAAGTTTATGGATCCTTGTTTGTAATAGGTAGACCGCCCTTCTTCAGCAGGCACAGCCCTTACATTTTAAATCTGCATGACATTGACAACAAGTTGCCACAGTTGTCATGATTTCTATTCTACAGTTAGTGTTCCCATACAGTGAACAATAAACATGTTTCAAAGTCACTTTTTATCAACAAAAATGACAAATTCTGGAAACATCTAACTCCTTATGCCTTAATTAAGGTACTTCTTAGTCTTCTGGGTAAGCAATTACTAATCTCTGCAGTTTTTCTAAAAGTGCCCAGAATCTCTAAGGTTTTTAGCATATAAAGGCTTGCAAGTGTATCCATCATATTAAAAAAAGCAAAAATTCTGGAATATTTATAGACTGATCAAATTTCCAAGACATGCTGGTTTTTTCCCCTGAAGTGAGCAATTGGTTATTGCATTCTCTGTCCACAGAAGAAGCTTTGAGTAGCCTAGGTCTTCCAATTTTTTTCAAGTTCTTAAGTGGATTGCAGAGGACTGCTGATCCGATTCCTAATAGTTTGGTTAAATAAAAACCTAAAATCAAGTGTCTCTCTGTACTGGCTGGTTTTGTGAAAAAGTTTTGCTCTCTCTCCAAGTAAAATGCAAATATAATTTTTATTATAAAGCATAAGAGAAAAGCAGTTTCTTCTGTGATACAGAAAATCAATAAAAATATACTAAAGATAGTAAACAAAAAATACAAAAGTTCAGATTATTGTCTCAAATTTGACTAAGTATTAAAACATCTCTTGATGCATTGCCTTACTTTGCTTGCTTTTAGGTACATTTAGTAAAATTATATTAGACTTGCTCCACCATGAGAAATCCTCATTTCACACAGTGAAGATCACATATATAAGCATTAAAATAAGAGTCATTTAAGTTCCATAGTAACAAGAATAATATTTTTAGAAACAGACATAGAGATTTGCGTAGCTGACAAAACTTGTGTTGTTACAACATGGGATGATTACATTTTTTTTCTTATTTTTCTACCCTTTAAAAAGCATTATTTTCAGAAAACACTCTTCATTCATTTCTCATGAAGAAATAAGGAATTTAACAATTTTACAAAGAGAAAACTTTCTTCTATAATGATTTTTAATCTTGTACATATATCCCAATAGCTATCTGGAGAATGTGGTTGTTTCTTAAATAATGGAAAAACCATATACAATTCAAATTGTATGTCAGGTGGTCCCACCAGACAACTCAGGTATTACACTAAAACCTAGATGTTAAGTGACCTATTTTATTATGATTTATGGGCAATCACTTGTGACTTGCTGTATCTGTATTGTAATGTAGTAAAGTACTGATGGACAAATAGGAGTCAGAGGATATGTGCATATATGAAACAGAAATTTCTGTCTAAGTAGCAGTGTTCATTCTCTATCTGTCCTCTATTAGGCTGAAAAAGATAAGAAAACCATGTAAGGTACTTTTCAGGAAGTGAAATTCTTTATAAAATTATTGATTGGTGGTATTTTGCTAGATGTATAAAAAGGAAGGTTCCTTTTCTATTTTTTTCCCAATTGTGCTGATAATTATTTATTATGTGGTAATTTAGTGATGTTAAGTCATGCATTATCTTGAACTTAATTATAATACCTGTTTCTGAAATAATTAAAAATGTAAATAAACAGATAAGAATGTGGAACAATTAGAAACAGAGTCTGCCAAAACCAGGTTCAATCCATTCATTGGAGGTTTTAATTATATTAAATGTCCTTAGAAGAATGTAGTATTTACACCACAATCCTTTTGTGAATGCTAGAAGAGGAAAATAGTTTACAAAGTACATAATATAAAAAGGTGATCGTGACTGCCACAGTGTTGCAATCATGTTTGGCCAAGTGAGGAATTTTGTGACATTGTTACCAACAGTGGCTTTTCAGTGTAATCTACTCCTATACCTTTTCATTTTCTTCTAGTAAAACTTTTGGAAACAGCAACATTTAGGACCTCTGTAAAATATCCTGTGAGATCGTATTTCAACTGGCATTTTTGATGTCATACCAGATATAATCACCAGATGATCACTATTTTGCTATTTGGAATTATCTGAGTCATCTAACTACTTGACAGAAAGATTTTTGACATGAGTTCTAGAAGCTAAAGGATTCTTTCTCTCGAAATTTCTTTCCACAACTAAGGCTTTCTAGCTAAGTCTTTCTGAATTGCCTGTTTTCCCTTAGGTTTCTCTCTTCAGGAGTTATTTCAAGGTTATTGTGTTATTTTATTTATCCTAGATTTCCTCTGAACAAGGAATGGTCAGACTGTATCAAGCACAATTAATTTACTGTAATGATTAACTTCCTATAGCTTCTTCTTACTTGAAGTAAGAAGAAGCTTACTTAGAATAACTAATTTATAACTTCTTAACTTATATTAACTATCTGGAAGATTAGACTTCTCATCTAGGCTACTAGGTGTCTCAGAAAGCAAAGGTAAATAAGCACATAAATAGACTTATCCCCTCTTAAAGTAGATGCCTAAGTTGGATGAAAGATCACCTGTGTGGCCTATCTTCCCCCCATTAATGAACTGCAGTGGAACTCCAGACAAACACAGCTTACTGTAAACACCGTGGAGTTTTCTGTGGAATGCTATTTGTACACCTCAGCATCCTAGTCCAACAAGATTTTTGTAACTATAAACCTAAACCAAAAGATTAACCTGGTCTTGCTCTGGAACTCTATGCTTGGACAGAGATACTGCTTTAATTTCATCAGGAAGTAACACACTATTTTTTTTCTGTTGTGCAGACAGGGCTGGATTTTTTTAAATGTGACTCTGTTCAGTACAGCAAAACCACCCAATAACACAGGTATAATCCACACTTCCCAGCCTGACAGCTGACAAATTCTGGAAGCTCAATTCTTGTTAACCAGTAACCTTTCTGTTTCCCTGGAAGATGCAGTGACAGTACAATGAGGATTATAAGATTCTTCACATTATTTAGCACAGATTTTGTTCTCCCACAGAGACCACAAATGCCATGAATAATACAGATGCTAGATTTGGCATTTCAAGTATTTTGCCCCTGGTTTTTGTTAGCTGTGGGACTCATGTTATTTTACATAAGCAGCTCAGGTGACACAGTAATAGACAAAGAATATGAAAGAATTGATCCTACTACCCCTCCAGACTTAAATTACAAATGGCACTAAAGAGACAGAAAACACCTGTGTGAAAGGAGAATCTTAATTGTGACCTAGTTGGTTTTATTAGAGTTAATTAGGTCAGTGGAGCTGGCCTAATTTTTTAATTAATAAATTGATTCCAAGGGAATATGTGAAAATATTGCCAGACTTTAATAATCCAGGGAGGGTAATTACATTGCAGAGATTACAAAAACAGTTTTTCACCACTTAGTTTTCATTTGAATGACTTGAATCTTATATAACAGTTTTAAACTATGCTGTACTGTAGCTGCAGTGTAGGTGGAGCTTAAAAAGTTTCGATAAATATATACTAGAAAGTACTAATTTTTTTTTCTCTCCCAGATTCTCTAGTCTGTATTATTTAGGAAAAATTCATAACCATTTTTTTACATTCTTATTTCCATTTCCTATGTATTTCCAAAGAGAAAATACAGATAATTTAACAACCTGAAGACATCAAAATTGTGGGTAAATTTCCCAGAAGTTTTTTCTAATAATGTCTTACATTTAGTATGGGTATTGTTTATACTCAATTTCTCTGCTATTATTAAATTATAACTTTTTTTTTAAATTCCCTTAGAGAAGATAAAGAATTCCTAATAATTAGAGGAAACTTTAATTGGTTTGGAATATTATAAATAAATCAGCAAGTTTCTTCCCTGAAAAAAAACAGACCGGATGAAATGTTTTATATTCCCAAAGGAATTCTAAACTCATTTAGGTTAAGCTGCCACTGAGATTAAACACATATTTTTTTATATGCCACACCATTTGAAAATTAGATGTAAAGAAACTAACATAAGGAAAGAGCATTTGATAACATGGATGACACTGGTCATATTATATCATATTATCAGATTATTTTGAGGAAATTTTAAAAAATGAGAATGACTGAATAATAAGAAATCACCTTTCATTATCAATAGATCTGAAACCAATTTGTTCCTGGCTTCACCTGAGTTATCACTGCTCAGTCTTGTAAGCTCCATTGCAAGTTCTTACACAGCATGGAAAAGATGACAGCTTATTATCTGGTCTTCCTGCACAGAAGAAACTATACAACCGTGGCTTTGCGTTACTTTTCTCGGCCCCGGTCAGCTCTCGAGCGCCCGGCTTGGGCGTCTCAGCTTTTCGTCAGGGCCGGGGCTCGCCGCAATTCCCGGGCGCTTTTGCTGCCGCGCTCCGGGGTGGGCTGTTGGCCGCGCTTCGCCGTCAGCGCGAGGGAAGAAACAAAGAGGCAGGGAATTCGTCCAAATCTGTCCGCATGACGGCTGGATGCTTTATTGGCTGCGAGAGCTGCGGTGGAAAAGCTGCAGCCGCTCCCAGCTTCGCACGGACGCAAATGGCCTCGAGCATGCTGAGGAGTGGGATGATATAGGGAAGGGACAGGGCAGATGGGGAGTCCTCCCACCCAATGGGTACAGACATCGCGGTGATGGCGTGTACTACAGCGACCAACGGGAACATGGCAGGGGTGGGCACGGGGCTTTGGGGCGAGTGGGACCCCGAGAACAGGGTGACGGGCACGGAAACCACAGGAGTAGGGGAAAACCCGAGAGGTGCACGAGGGTACACAGAACCGGAAAACTAACAAAGAAAAAACCCATAATTTGAACCCAAACCCAGGATGCAACATACAACTATGATTCTATGTTGCCTTATACAGGCTCATAATCTGGGAACACCAAATCCATAGGCTTTTGAGCTTGATCTCTCAAATCCCATCACATAGAACTTCAAATTCTGGAATTTTATAAAGTACAAAATCTACTACTTAAAGGTATTAACTTAATGTTTTCTGTTATTGAATGTAAATATAGATTACATTCAATTCAATACTAGTTAGAAATATCTAATTTCTGTGTCTCCTAGATTTGCCCTGAACCCTACCTCTGGAGAGATAATTATTTTCAGAAAACTATAAGACATTTTGTCTGGGATATTTTTTTTCAAGACAGAGTCCAGAAACCAGGAGTACTAAATTTACAGATAAATTAACTTGTACTCACAATCTTTTTTGGCATGGTCAGTATGCTAACAACTGACATATGTAGTAAGTTAGGTATTTGTTTAAATATTTTTTTTTTAACAATAATGAACCAAGAATTCTAAGTATATCATAGAGTATGATGCACTGCACAAAGCACTGGGTTTTGAGTCAGGAGAGAAAGGCTATATCATAGGCTGGCTGTTATCATGCACAGAATGTTAAGGTCACTTCATTTCTCTGTTTCTTTGTCCTCTTGTTTATAAACTGGAACTTGTCTATATAAAGGACACTCGAATTTACCACATTATTTCTAAACTGACTATAATTATAATTGTCAGCCATTAGCATTACTGCAAGTATTAAGTTCCTAGACATTAAAATTTACCTATGATATGATTGCGAAAAGGCAATAAAAACAAGATAACCAAATAGGTTTACACGTTTTTTACTTTATAGAAACACAAGCTGATAATATAGGTTTAACAATATTGATGCTGGTCTAATATTTTTTTGTATCTTAATAATTTTAATTCTTCATTAATATTTACTGAGTTAGGGAAATATTTGTATATTAATTTGGGACCCTGGCGAAGAACCAACAAGAATTTCCAGCATCAGGGCATGCTCTAGTCTGTGCCCATAAATGCCTTTTCAGTTTTTCAGATTATCCTCCTAACAGTCAAAGTGTCATGATATATGCTCTTTTATTTGTAGACCACAAAGTTCCTAGTTTCTTCCCACAAGTTATATCAGCTCACACTATACAACAACACAGGAATTTTTTTGCAATAATCTCAAAAACAAGAACTTCTGCATATCTGCCTGCATATGCTGAACTAATCTGATTACCAATTTGACTATTAGAAAAAAAAACTGAATAGAATATAATTATGATATGTTACAGTGCTCTCATATAGAATACTAACAAGAGAAGAAAGCCTGGGTTATTATGAGGCAATAATGTGCAATTTTTGATACGGAAAAGTCTCACAAATTAGCCAAAGTTGTTCTTCCCAATCATGAATCAAAATGCCAGACACCTGCAGTAGCTGACCCAATAAGAAGGCCAGTAAGTTGTAGTACATGTTGGGAAAGGGACATACAGAGCACAAAATCAGCAATCTTTTTTCTCGATAGTTGTGGGGTTAATTGGTATGGGGAAAGTTTAGATATTATGGAAAAAAATTAGTATTCAGAGATGCTAAATGTTGTTTTTTTTTCTTTTTCTTCCTTTTATATTCCATGAATCTTTGTCAAACCAGTAATTAGGATTTCCTTTTTCAGGGTGGAGTTTTTGCCAGTCACAATCAACCACTAACATCAATGTGAAGGAGTTCACAAATGTCAAAATCTGTTATGCCAGTGGTTTTAGTATGATTAGAAAATATCATCTCAGTACAGAGATCCAGCCTGCCAATTCTGGAATGGTATAGTACTATCCTGACAAGAATAAAGTGAAAAAAACCTTTCTTAAAGGAGAAGGCACTTTAAAGGACCTCTAAAGTTGTACCTGTAGGAGAACTGAAATGTGCTAATGGTAATTTCCTTTTTAGTACCACCTGAAATAGTACACTTGTCCCTGCCATGCTGAACAGCTAATGCCAAAATGCCACTTTTCAGTCCTTGGCAAAAAACTCTGCCTTGAGCCAGTTTGCTGAACAATGGACCTAGGAGATCAGCAGCTATAAGAAGCTTAAAAACAACAGGGAGGAACTGAGTTTCTTTTTGTGCTATTCTTTGACTCTTTTCACATCTCTTTGACATGATGCACATATTTTAAAAATACACAGATAATTTCAAAGTCATGCAAAGACTCCAACTGACTTCAGTACCAAAGAAATGCCTCTCACCAGTAAGAACATGAGTCTCCCGATACACAGAACAATGGCATTGTCCTCTAACAAAAAATTCTTACTATCCTCAGTGACAAGACAATTTAAAACACACACAAGTGTACACAAGAGTTCTAATTGCTCTATTTGTCAACAAATAATAGAAGAAATCTTTATCTTAAATATACAGAATCAAGCAAATAAATAAAACCCCCTGAACAGTAACAATAAAACCCAAACCAAAAAACACTACTGCTTTTTAAAGTGAAACTGCCTGTCTTTATGTTAGACTTACTCTGACATTTTTTTTTTGCACTTTGCAGAGTAAAAATTATTAAGGATTACCTTATTTTTGGAACAATATATACCACAAATGAAACATCAAAAGAATAGCCCTCTGTAGCAGATCACATTGTAATGCTTGCAAATACATTGCTACAGTCTAAGATTTTTGTACCTATATCTTCATTTTACAGGGACGGTTGATAATGACTGTGCATATAATATATTTTATTTGGATTTGTAGCAAGCCTTTGATCAAGTTTTACATGACAGGCCTCAGCTTAAAACTACAAGCTTCAGAGATCCATATTAAGACACAGAAAAGTAAAAAGAGCTAGCTAGAAAATAGACTAGTGATTATGTGGTGGGAAAAAAACACCATAACTTGCAGTGGTTTAATGTAGGTCAGTGCTCATATCTTAAAGCGTTAACCTTTGCAGAATGTGTGAGGTAAGTAACAACACCTAACTAGCTGCATGTAAATGTAAGGATGACACAGAATGAACAGAGAGGTGGATGGTGCAACCCACACTGGGGTGGAGAGTGTGAGAGGTGCTGGGGTACACCCTCTTCAGGAAGCATGGACACCTGTTCTCAGGAATGATTTGAGTGGCCCAGGCCCACTGCTACACACAGGGGTGACAGTAAATACATTGGGCAGTCTCAGTTTGTGACTGAACACCACACTATCTCTATAAAAAGCTACTATCTCCATATGTGCTTTAAATACATGCCTTCTTGCTCATGTTCTCATGAGCTGCATCATTCACAAGGCCTTTAGTGGTGTCCCATATGCTCTGCTGTAAGGATAGGTAAGAAGGGAGATAAGTATACGTTAATTACTGAATTCTCTTTGAAAGTATATCTTTCAGTGAGCTAGGTAAAATATTTTAGTTTATGGCACAGGAAAAAAGTGATGCCAAAATCTACAACCCTTTAAAGTTGTTTATAATTGTTCTATAGAAATAAAACAGTTCTGAGTTTTTCACGTTTGTGCATTGTTTCAATATAATTATTAACTTGATAAATCCAAATTTAGAAATGTAAATAAAAGCAGACTGATTTTAAAGAGGTTTAGAATTCATTGACTTCACTTGTGGGTACTTAGTTCTAAGGAAAAAAAAAATTATTCTAGTCTAATATTTATGTTCTTAAGTCCTAATCAAAGAGCAGATTTAGAGTAAAAATTTGTTCTATATCTCATATGTGCATTGTATACTGAATGTTCATAATTTTGTTTTGTCCTACAACACTCCTGATAACTTTCTTTACAATAGCGGGACTTGCCTCCATTACTTCCCTGAAATTAACTGTTGCAAATAGAACAGAACAGAATATAGCAGAATAGGCTGGAAAAGACTTTTAAGATCATTGAGTTTAACCATAAACCAAACACTGTGAAGTCCACCACTAAACCATGTCCTCAAACACTACATCTGCACATCTTTTAAATACCTTCAGGGGTGATGACTCAACCACTTACCCAGGCAGCCCATTCCACTGCTTGACAACCCTTTCAGTGAAGCATATTTTTCTAATACCCAATCTAAAGCTTTCATGGTGCAAATGAAGACCATTTCCTCTTCTTCTGTTGCTTGCTAGGGGTGAGAACAAACCAACACCCACCTCTTTACAACCTCCTTTCACATAGTGTTAGGGACCATTAAGGTCTCTCCTGAGCCTCTTCCTTGCTAAACAACTCCACCTTCCTCAGCTGCTCTTCATAAGGCCCTTCATAAACTCTGTTGCTCTTCCCTGGACATGATCCAGGACCTCAATGACTTTCTGCAGTGAGGGGCCCAGAACAGAACACAGGATTCAAAGTGCAGCCTCACCAGTGCTGAGTACAGCAGGACAATGACTGCTCTGGTCCTGCTGGCCACGCTATTGTTGATACAGGCCAGGATGCCACTGGCCTTCTTGGCTACCTGGGCACAGTTTGGCTTATGCTCAGCCAGCTCTTAACCAAGAGCCCCATGTCTTTTTCCACTGGGTAGCTTTCCAGCCACTTCCAAGCTTGTAGTGCTGCATGGTGTTGTTGTGACCAAGGTGCAAGACCTCATAAAATTGGGATTGGTGCATCAATACATCCTGTCCACATCCCTCTATAGAGCTTTTGCACCCAGCTTTTTGCTGAATTGTGCATTCAGCAGGTCTCTGAACATTCTTTCATGGATTATGAGACTTCATTCTGCTCCCCATTTCCATCTTCTAACTCAGGGGCCTGGTTATCCAGAGAAAAGCTGATTTTAGTATTAAAGACTGAGGCAAAGAAATCATTAAGTACATCAGCCTTTTCCTTATCCTTTGACACAATGTTTCACCATGCACCCAACAAAATATGGAGATTTCCCTTAGCTCTCCTTTTGCTAGTAATATATATATATATATATAAATATTTTTTATTGTATCTTACAGCAGTAGCCAGGTTAGGTTCTATAGTATATTCCTTCTACCTCTTATACCTGGTTGTGTGGTCTATAACAGAATTCCACTATGATATTTGCCTTGTTGGCCTTCTCTCTGATTCTCACCCATACAGACTCAATGCTATTGTCACCATCATTAAGCTCTAGACAGTCAAAATTCTCCCTAACATACATGGCTGCCCCATCACCTCTCCTTTCTCGCCTATCCATTCTGATGAGTTTTTAGCCATCCATTGTAGCACTCCTGTTGTGCAAGCTACAGGAGTGTTTCATTGATGGCTACTGTATTGTCCTTTTTTCACTGCACAGTGGCTTCAAGAGCTTTCAATTAACCCTGCTAGCTCCTGTGCAAAGATCCTTTTCCCCCTTCAACACAGGTTTACCCTATCTGTTACCAGCAGGCCAAGTGTCCTGTAAACTGTCTCATAATCAGAAAAACAGGGGCTGCAGGATGGGGAGTCTGCTCACCATGGTCTTCACCATAGGCTATAGGGGAACCTCTTCTGCACCTGGAGCATCTCCCTCACCTTCTCTCATGTTGGTGCCTGCAGATTACTCATCTCAGTTTTTTCCTCATTCTCCTTTATGTTCTGCCCTTTTTAAGACATGTTTTGCCTAGGGTACCACCACCTTGGCTGTGGGGTTCAGCTGTGCCTTGCAGTGGATCATTTTGGGAGCTATCTGGAACTAGCTCCTCACAGGGGGCCTCCATGCAGCCCCTGAAAATCAGCACCTGGAGACCTTCATCTGATGCTCATTTATTACTAGTGCAAAACACATAGGCATATCAGCGATGATGAGAGAGATGAGGAGACTGAATGGTGGTCAGAATCCAAATTTATTGTGGTCTACATACACTTATATACTATTCTAGGAAGGCTAGTAACTTTTTACTACAATGATTGGGTTAATCATCACACAAATAAACTTATACATTTTGCAACATCTCTTTCTTACAGAAGTTGATTCAATCTTCCCCTCAGCCAGTCTTAATTCAATCCTCAAAGCTATGTTTGTTCTTGCCAAGGCATCCTAATTATCAGATCTTTTATGCTGATCAGGTCCAAAGTACATCATAAGCATTGTAATCCAAGATAATTGTGAAGCTTTATGTTGATTTTGTGCACATACACTTTGTACAAAAAATGTATGTAGAGTAAAGATGAACTTTGCCTGTGAGATATGGTGAAGGTTTTGAATGTGTAAAGTTCTCAGATACTTCATGGACCAGAATAAGAGGTAGAAAAAAGAGTAAATACTACCTTTCTCACCTGAATTTTTCTTGTCAAAATGCATTCAGCTCCTCATCCTGAACACCATAAATAATTCTCCTTATCATCAGCTGCTTATGATTTTGATTGTTCATTAAAGTGGGAATATTTAAACATTTTATTTTTTAATCCTACCTATTCTGCATATTTATTAAAATTGTCATAGTTTTCATCCAAATGGCATCATGTCATAGTGATGTTCATTCACCAATATTCCCTCTGTATATGATGAAAAATCCTACATTAATTGCTTTTCATTCTATCAGTTTTCCATACTGCTAGTTATCAGTCCCTGCCTGTGAAAACTGATCATACTTAACAATTTAGAATACTTTTCTTTTTTGTTATTTTATATGTTCTTTTCTATTAATTATCAGCCAAAACTGCACTGTTCCCCTGCATTTCTCAAATGCCTCTGGGTAAATCTCTCTCTGCCTTACAGTACTAGTTCTTTATGCAAGGGATATATTACAGTTTCTCAGACAGAATATCTGCAATTCTACCGAGGTTAATTACTTTATATATGTTTTCTTAGAAATTATTTTAGAATATAATCATTTGGATTTCTTTTAATCATGGAGCAGATGCTTTCACCTCAGAATTTCTACATGACCAATGTCCTCAATGCTCTTAAAACAAAAGGAACAGCAACAGATAGAATATGAAAATTAGCTCACTTAGACCCAGAGCCCACACTTCTGTTATTGCACACAAACCTGAGGCATTTTAATCATTCATTACATAGCTGATGTTGCCCAGTCTGTCCAAAAAAAAAAAAAAAAAACAACCCTGCAGAATGCTTAATAGCATAGGCAGCAGAATACTGTTCTATTTGTACACATACAATAACTGGAGAAAGAATTTTTTCAAAAGAAAAACACTGTGAGAACATTGTAGAGATATTTTATTAAACCTCCCCTACTCAATAGGATAAACTGTAATTTTTTATCAAACCCAGCAGAAATTATTAAACTTGTTAGGGAAGAAAAATTATTGGAGTCACTAGCCACCTGAGCTTTTTGGACAGAAGATCCCTCGGCTAAAATTGCAGGGGTCAGAAAGAATTGAGAAGGATTAAAAACCAAGAAAACAAAAGAAAATGGAGGGAGGAGAAGGAAATAAGCATTTTAACCATCAGATTAAATGTAATTCTGAGAAAGGACTACAGAGATTTTGGATTTTAATGAGTGAAGAAAACATGTTTCAGTAAGCTAGGAAATTTTCTCTTGTAATTTCATTTTTATACTACTCATCAAGACCAAATTTTGCATGGGTTTTTGGAAACATAGGCATTACCTAAAGAAAGCATTGCATCCTCTCAACATGTTCTTCTTCTAACCATACTAACCTTCAACATCTCAAAGCTTTCAATGTCTCATGTAAAAAGGGACAATATTATAATCAAAAAATCAAAGTTATTGGTGATACATTATGGTTAATTTTGATTCTGCAAAGCAATCACATGACAAAGCTGTCTTGCAGCCTTCATTTGGATTTTCATTGGATCCCTTCCCCATATTTACAAATACTAATTCAAAGAGAATAACAAGTTAAGCTTAACATTTATTCAGGGGCAGCAAAAATAGAGATCTCAAGAATAGACACACATAAACAGCAGAATGCTTTTTAATCCCAATCTGTAGAAAGTGAGAGACAACTAAAGCTTCAAATCAGAGCACAAGAAGTTTTCAGAAATTTTTCCATGCATCTAAGCCTCTGAACAATGTTACTCTGTCTTGCTGTCAATCTCGAAACCAATCGGGGGCTTCCTGAGTTATGGAAAACTCTGCATCATCTCCTCTGAATCCCTAGGAAACGTATTTTTTCCCCTCACCTTAAGCAGCAGTAATGCATCTGTTCCCTGCTTTTCTGAGATATCTGTTGTTTAGAAGAACTGCATTCTTACCTCAGGAGCTGCCACTTGGCCTCTGTCACCCTGTCCCTAGCTGCAGGTGCCTCACCCTAGTGGGCAGGTGCCTAAGTGGACTGGGAACAGTCAGAAAGAACCAGATTCTCCAAACATTTCCATGGGATCCAGAGTGCAGGAATGTTACTGTCTGTGGGCTTGCCCCATGCTTTTGGAAGAAACAGTACATGAACAAATCAGATATGTCCAGTTACAACCACATAATTACATATTTTCATGGATATATTTCTAGAAATAATGCATGAAATTGAAGATTTGTGAAAAGCACCAAAGAAACAGTTCTGTCCATTTACTTTAGGAGATGTGGTTAGGCCACTGTGATCAAGGTATTTTGTGCTGACAAACCAGAGTTCATTAGCAGTACATTACATTGAATCTTCCCTTTTTTTTGCTTTCCTGATTTCCCTTTACAAAAATTATAGAATTTTGAGGCTAATGATGGATATAGCACAGCACAATCGTTATTCACTGAAGTCTGTTTCAGCAAAGAGGTTCCTACATGCAAACCCACAGTGAGTCATGGATGATAGGAAAAATATAGAGGAAAAGCCATTTTGTTTTTCATATTCAGCCTAATTACTGGTATATAATGAGGTGGCGGACTCTCTGAGTACCAAGTGTACCTGCAGAGAACAGAGACCGTTTTCAAAATTTGTCTCAGTTTACTGAAATTTATGAAATGAGAACAAGATGACAGAAGTAATAGCTTTGAGAAGAGAAGCACAAGTCTAGAATTCTTTTTCTTTAAAAAATAATTATGGTAACAAAAATTTGAAAAATAAAATATCCAAATATTTTTAAGTACATATTTTATAAGTATTAAAAATCCCCAAACAAACAAACCAAAATAAAACAACAAAAGACTTAATTCTGGCTACATGCTTCCCTTATGAATTTGTTACATTCAGGTTATAGAATACTTGAATTCCCACAAACAGCAGAAAAAGCATTGTTATGGGCAAAAAGAATGCATTGTATATGCAAAGCTGAGAATTGATTCTTAGTCTCTTTAAATTAACAGTCTAATCAAAGAATTATTACTCCAGTTGCATTGATCCTAACAATTCTAGGTCAAATCAGAAGCAGGTAGAACGATGTATACACCAGCTCTATAGATTCTACACTTCTTTTGGTGCTATGCTCAGCCTTCTACTTCTCCTCTGCATCCTGTTGTCAATGGCTTCAGTTCATGGGGGTTTTACCTATTAAATCATCAGTATACCAGTGATGAAGGACGTATGGTGGTAGGTATTAATGGTTTTTTACTCCTCACTCTAGGATTCACTCAGGTTCATTTTTTATATAAATAGTGTCACATTCCACATCTTCCTTTCACCTGCAGGTGCACCATACATCTGAATTTACTGTATATGCTGTGATTTATACATAATAAATATTTACTTTTTTTTTTTTTTTTTTTTTTTTTTTTTGTCTACAACTTTTTTTTTTTTGCCCATCTCCCAAGGTTGTGTTCCTTTGAGGACCAGTAGCTGAATGCTGGTGAGTGGCTTAAGGATGCTGGGGTCTGCTGTCACCTGGTGCTTGCATTTTCCAGACCTCTGTGATCACCCTGTGTCTCCATTTGCACTCCTGTTTTAGGTTTGCAGCCTGTCACAGCCAATAGCAATAATTTTCTTGCTAGGTTACAATGCTACACATTTGTGATACAGGAATTTCTGATCCAATTTCACATTGAGCAAAAATGTACATTCTCACAGAAATAGTACAGTACTTTGTCTGAAAGAGAAATATGGAAGTGTTTTGACAGTGATTAAATAATATATTGACACTTCCAATTTCAACATTTTTTCCTCTAGTTGACTCTGCTAGCCCAGTGTTTTTTAACAGGAAATTTTAACCTGTTAATAGAGAATTAAAAGAACTTTTGCCAATGATATCCTTTAGATTGTCAAATAAACCTTCCAAAAGTGACTTCTAGATTGTATTTCCTGATAGTAATATTTTTTTGTTATTGATTTAGTTCCTCAAAAGTGTAATATCCTTTGATAAATGGATTTACTGAAAGTTTCTAAGTTACCATTGTTATGAATCCTTTTGCTTAATTATACTTAGTACCACATTTATTGTCCATGTTTCAATAGGTGTGAATTTTAGAATACAAATTTTTTTTATAAAACCTCAGCAGTTGAACAGCAAATATTGCATGTTTCTTTCAATACTTTTGTTTTATATGATCTTTATGCAAATGTCCTTTTATTGAACATGACTTCTCATGAAGACACAAAAGTAATTTCGTCTAACTATGATGATTCCAACTGAATTAATTAAAGTGGTCACATTCCCTACTGTCAGAGTGGTACTGTAGTTTGATACTTGTTGTGTAAGTTGAAGTTAATTTAAAAAGTTTCAAGTTAAAACAAAATAATCCTTCATGTTTTCTAAATTACCTATAAGATTATTTCAACAGTTCTACAGTATGCTTTCAAAAATGGATGCACTTTCTGAGATTTTTTTTATCACTTTGCCATGGTGATAAAGAAAATCTTCAAGATTACAATCCTTGGTTCAGAATATTAGAGACACTCTGATATAAGAAAGTCAATGCTTATTAGGCAAAGAGCTGACAGAAAAGAGAGGAAAATCAAGAAAATAAAGATAAGGGAAACAACAGGAGGTTGCTTGTTGAGCCTAGTGACCTTATTTACTGCTCTTATTATGCTAAAATTGTGCCAATCACAGAAAAATAGAGGGGAAAAAAGTCCTTAAAAATTCAACTTTTCAGCACAGTGGTTGGATATTACTGGATTTTGTTTCCTGCATCTATTCTCAACATTTTACTTTTTTTCCCTCAGGGTAATACTTTAAAATGCAACTTGTTGTAAGCTAAAATGGAAAAACCTCACCTGATTATACATGGGTAAGTTATTGTTACTGACATGTATGCAAGCCACTAACTAGTGCTGTGTGCCCTTCATTCAGCCTGCATTATTTCCTTGACAAGCAGCACCAAAATTACTGGGTAAGAGTGAAATACAGCCTTGAACTTGTCTCAGAGCTTATTAAATATTTAATAAGTAATAAGGATCCATCAAAGGATGGACTTTCCCTTACCTGTGACAGCTGGAGGCAAGAATTGTTTTACAGCTTGGCCTGAAAAGTGATTCTCTATGAAAATGACACAAGCATAAGAGGCAGGAAAGAAGAAAAACACTGTTGTTAGCATTTAAACATAGAGTAGTCTATGAATAGCTGACTTATTTTCTTTTATTATTATGGGGCCCCAGGAACTAGGAACTATGACTGCAGACACAGTTTTGTGCATTTATCTATGTGTACGAATTGTACAGTATGAGTTGAGTAACATGGAAAGCTTTAATCCAGTTTCAGCTGAAATTTCATCTTTTCTGCTTCTGCTATCCACTCCTTAGATACCATAATAGCTGAAGTGTTTTAGTGCTGTTACTTTGAATGTAATTAAGAAGGAAAATGTAGCTCATTGCTACTTTTGATGAAACACGCATACCTACATTCAGCATTGCTTGTAACTATCCTTTTCCTGAATAAGAAATGTCTTCCTTATATCTATTGTGAATCCGTCCTCTATTAGTTTAAAAATGTTATCCCATGTCCTTTTGCAGCAGGTCTCATTAAAAAGTCCATTCCCAAAGAAGTCTGTATTTTGGTGAATAGGCTAAATTTGATTTCCTTCCCATAAATTCCTCTGTTGTATAAATCTAGATTATCAATTCTAAGAGCTACTTATCACTTTTGTAGCATTGAAAATTGTTCCTTTAAATATTTTTGGTTGGATGGAAGAAGAAATGAGAGTTCCTAATAAATTACCAATATCAAAGTGGCCTGAAGTAGAGAAATGAGAGGCTGAAAACTCTGTGCTGAAAGATCCATGAAAATGGAGAAGATACCCAGGTGAATTAGTGCTTCACCCCAGGTCTCTGAGCAGCAAGCACCAGCACAGGACAAAAGGAAGAAATCTTATGTCTTATCATCAGAGCCCCCATTGCATTTGTTGCCTTTTTTTCTTTTTCTCAGTAAATTAGATAGGGGCTTCTTTAATAAGGAAGAAAATTTAGAACTCTGGCATTCTCCATATAATTAAGCACGTGGGAAACAAGGTTTCAAACTGTGAAATAAAAACAGTAACAAAATTTTTAATGTCATAACACTTGAGAGATAAAGGAAAACATTTATCTCTTAAAAGTTCTAAGAATTGATCAAGTACTAGAAAAGGGTCTGAGAGATTCTTGAATTAAAATTCGCCCTTAAAAACACCTAGAAATTATTCAAGCGGAACTATATTATAATCAATAATTCAATGTATAGGAAGTATAGAAATACTCTGACTGAAAATCCTAATGTAATACAAGAAAAAGCATTCAATATCAACTGAATGCAGAATTCAGAGCTCAGGAATACCAACAGTATATCAATTTGATCCAAATGTATACAGGCTAAGAAAATTTGCATTAAAAAAAAGTAAAAAATTGAAACAGTCACTTGGATCTGCTTGCAGACAGCTACAGTGAGCCTTAGGAAGATATAAGGACAACTGCAGCACCCCTAGCACAGATGAATGTTTTGTCAAAGCACTGGAAAATTGAATATAAGTGAATTATCACAGTAAGGCAACTGTAACATTTCCTTAGCTAAAATGAAACAAAGGTGTACAACTATTTTAACAGCTGAAGCAGAATTAACAATAAAATACAAGTAATGAAAGTAAAGTGTAAATATTCCAAACTTCCGATAGTGTGCTAATTACCACTAAGTTTATATATAAAGAAGATAAAAATTCGGAAAGCTTTTACAAATTTAGGAGAAAAAAAAACGGATCTTGTTGGGCTAAAATGCATCTAGCCAGATAAAGCTAATTATTGATTTTCATATCTGGGACTGGAAAACTTGTATTTTAAATACATATATTCCAGAATCATATTCCTTGCTAAAGGGACATTGGGTCCAAAGAAGTATTAGAGTTATAAAGGCAATCCTAATGATCTGTTTCATGAGGCTGGTGGAGAGAGACTGAGAAAACATAAGTATCACAGTATACATCTGATCACATAATTCTCTCCAGCTGCTAGGCACCCCACCTCAGGATTAAAACAGGAATTCCATACTGCTTCTGGAATCCAGAACCCAGGATATAGACCTCTTTTCAGAACTAATCACAATTAAGAAGACAAAATGCAGAAACAAATCATATCCACTGATATGCGTATTCAACTAAGAAGTTTACTCTCTGCCAACTAACTTCTGTTAACTTTCTTGATTAGTTACAGATAAAATAGGCTCTGGTATTTTGAGTTGACTGGAGTGTGTGGCAAGCACAATTCTCTCTCTCTCAGGATTTTTCATAGAGGTGCAAAGAGAGAAAGAAAGAGAAAACAATTTCTATTTCTGCTCCTTGTTTTTCGTGTGTGGAATGTGTTTGGAGGATTGTTTACCTGGGGTGATTGCTTGATTGGATTCTGGTGAAGATTGTTTGGGCCTGAGGGCCAATCAGATCCACCTGTGTCTGGACTCTCGTGAGAAGGTCACAAGTTGGTAGTTAGATATGGTAGTTAGAACAAGAAGGTTTGTAGTTTTAGTATCTTCCTTTATATAGTATATTAATGTATTATAGTATAGTTATAATTAAGAAATCATTCAGCCTTCTGAATTGGAGTTGGACATCATAATTTCTTTCCACTGGGTTTACCTGCATTTTACAATAGGAGTGTTTTGGGTTTTTTTTTCTGAAATGTATTAGAGAGAGACCAAAAAAATCATTAACTGGAAGAAATGGGAGGTATCAGTAACTTCCAACAAGGGATAGAGTGGCCCTTTTGTGCCATCACAGAAAAAAAAAAAAAAAAAAAAAAAAAAAAAAAAAAAAAAAGCTTGGTTTTCCCCTTTGCCTTGAAGAAGGATTGAGAACAGACTGCCAGTTATGCATGCTCCCAAATCTTTATTAAGAGACCCAAAGATCAGTAAATATCAATCACTTACCTATGGCTCCCGCTGGACTTCAATGCACCCTGAGCCTTTCAGAGCATGCGAAATTAATGGGGTTAGCTACACACACAACAAAAGTACATGAGCACTATGTTGTAGTTTTAGTGTCTAGCAACTATATAGTGTCTAGTTACTTTATAGATAACTTTCCAGTGAAATAAGGAATGCTTCCTGTCTTTGGCAGAGGTTTCCAGAAGTCTCTGTGGTATTGAAGGCAGAGAGATCCAATGATCTGATGAACTTTTGCACCTTTCAAGTTGAAAAAGTGAATTTAGATGTCTCCAAGCGTAAAAAGGCTTGGGCAGCTCCAGGTATTGATGATTAGAGTACATACGAGGGATAAGCTCATCTTGTCTTACATGACCTAGATTGTTCTCAGACAGACATTGCCCATGATTGATAACTAGCTTTGCAAGGTCCTAAGAGACACAAGGAAATAAGGAATTCCTCAGCAATATTTAGACTTTTAGCTTAAAAAGTTTAACTGACAATCTTGACAAGATTATGAAAAAAAAATATTGTGCTCTATCATGGATTATGCCTCATACTGGTTTTCCTTCTGCTAAAATAAAATATTCAGTATAACTGTTACTGCTGTGTAAAAAAGTATTGAACATTTTCTGTGAAGGGTCTTAATTATTTATTTCTTAGTAAAGCAGTGAATTTAGTATGGTGTCTGTTGTTTACCTACCCAGCAGTGATCAGTAAGAAAAATAGAAGCTAGTAAAGAGTGCAAGATATTTAAGAATGTCTCAGTGGGATAAAGAGATGTTCTCTCAGTCATTCCATCTCAAAGCCAAAACTGACTCATCAAGCATGAATTATATCCAAGTCAGGGAGACTGAGACCTAGATCATTGCTATAGTCTAGACACAAGACATAGACTGATTTTAATAAGAGTTACATACTTGAGTGTTTCTTGGGATTTGAGTTGCTCAACTTACCCACAATTACATAAGAAATCATGTTGACACATAGATATTTCACATACAAAACTTGTGTCCTATACATTGAGTCTGGCCTCAAAATTAATTTCATGCCCTTGAAAACGAAATTAACCATTTATCTTTATACCAGTTTCTGCTGGAGAAACCAAGATGTGGGCCAGAACCAAGATGGTAACAGAACAATCCATTGCAGCCTTCATTCCATCATAGGACAATTACATACAGGTAGTCACCTGCAAAAAAAAGAGGAGACTCTCACTGCAAAAAAAGGAGACCATGATGAAGTTGAACAGGCATTTTTTAATTGGTTTCATCTTCGTGGTTCTCCCCTGATGAAGGTGTCAGCAGACAGCTGACAACATAAAGCTATATCAACACAATTTCGTCAATATGATTTAAGGGAAGAAAGAATTGATTTTAAGCTCCTATTCCCTATACCAAATTTAGTAAAAATGTGTCTGAATAGATATTACATTTCATACAAAACATGAACTACATTGCATTAAAAAAGATTCCAGTAAACTGAACATTTTACTTATGTATTTCTGTGAATATAAATGTAAACAGTAAGAAAGGCAGCACTATCCTCTTTGGTGCTATTTTTACCTCCCAAACCAGCATCTTTCTGTGCCAAGACTGAAGATGTTGCTTGTTTGTTGTTCTCTCCTTGTTTTAACTATGTACCAAGGACAATCTTTTTTAGAGAAGCAGGTGTGGTGTAAAAAATAACTGATGAATTCAGGAGGAAGGATTCATTGTGTACTTTCAATAAAAGGAACTTTCTTATTCAGTCTTTAAGGACCTGATCCAAGTCTCATTGAAGTCAGCTTGATTCTCTGCTCTGATTATTCAATACAGAATCATCAGAGACAAAGTAAACAAGACTTGTCTTAATAAGTTTCATAGGAGCTACAATCCTGCCTAAGGAAATCAATATGACTTCCGTATCTGGTTGTACATCACTGTACACATTGTGCAATGAGTACTTTTACCCTCCGGATTTAGACATTGAGAGCACTTACTTCATCTAGTTATCAATGCACCAGTTCTCAAACTCCCTGTATTCCAAGAAGCAGCTGAACTTCACAACCTGCGGTCTTCTAGTATCTTCTGTATCCGGTGGAATCTTTGAGTTTCTATCAGAGTTTCATGTCTCACAGAAAATGCAGAACTTCAGCTGAGTCAGAAACATGAGCCCCAGATAGCCACCAGTATTTAATTCCATGGGCTATGACCCACTTAGGTTTATTACTTCTCATTCCCCATTTATGCTGTGCTTGGCAACGTAACATAAATCAGTAAGTAAATGTGGTGAGTCGACCCTGTCCGGCAACCAAGCCTCCACTCTGTCCTTCATTCAACCTCCCCTTTGTGGGATGGGGAGAGAATCAGTAAGACATAAATGAGAAAAACTCATGGGTCCAGAAAAATGGCCACTTTATAAGGGGAAGGGAAGGGAAGGGAAGGGAAGGGAAGGGAAGGGAAGGGAAGGGAAGGGAAGGGAAGGGAAGGGAAGGGAAGGGAAGGGAAGGGAAGGGAAGGGAAGTACTACTGCTACCTGCAGAAGTTTTATATCTGTTGTTCTAAGAATATGGTCATGGATGATGAGTGTTGATATTCAGATTGCACATTTTGTGGAAGAAAATTTTGGTTTTAATAGAAGAAATAAGGATATGTACCTTCAAAGAACCAACTGAACAAGAATGGCCTGTTCATATTTTTTCTCTCTCTTTGAACATATGTGAATGATCCAGCAACAGTCTAACTCTTAATTCTTTATAGGTAATTACCTCCTAAATAAGTTAATCAGCTTTCTTACCTCCTAAAAGGATGTATGAGTAAAAGGCAATTTTTGACACTAACACCTTGACATGAGGAATAATGTAAAATGACTGATGGAACAACATAAATAGCAATAAGCCACTAAGAAGATTCCCTCTCGAGTTCTTGCAAATGTGATTTTAGATCAACTGCAGTTTCATTTCTTCAGCTACACTTTTTTGGCAGTACAAAAACTTCTGAGGTAAAATTTCTACATCTTTGACAGCTAATGATGCTATATTCTGTCTTTTGCTGCTAATTATCCAGCATAATTTTCCTGGCATTTTTGTTACTACTTAAAACTTATTGAATTACTGTTGCCAGCTACATTTCTGTTATTCTTGGGTGTTCCATAGCAGTAAAAAAACCCACTCACAACATTTACATACAGTAAACTTTACAGGTGATTATCTGAAAGTTCGTGGTCCTATCACAAAAGAGCTGATTTCTGCTGTGCTTTACCTTGGCTGTGTGTGCACTTGACTCTGAGGGTCACCACCAAGCTGCAGCTGGCACAGCTGGCAGCAGCACACCTGCTAAGCAGAGCAGACTAATGAGGATATCTCACACCAGCACACTTTTCTTTATGGTGGATAATATAGTTCTTCAGCAGAGGAAAAGTCCTTGTCCCCGTCTGCAAAGTCCAAACTCTGCATGGGTCTGCCAACAAGCCTGCTCAGTGCTTGCCCTGAAATGACAGCTGCAGTTAGCAAACAGCATTACATAGCGTAACTCTGCATTTATTTATTTATTTTTATTTGCCTTCCAAATACTCTTTTTCAAACTTTTGTATGCTTTTTTATAGAATTCTAAAATACAGGCAGAGAAACCAAAGCTAAAACTGTGTGTCTATTGCTCTGTGCCTTCATATATACAAAATATTATGAACATTCACCTTAGGTAGCAGGTATACATCTGGTCATCATAAATTATGAAAACAGTCAGTCAATATTTGCTCACCTTCAAGCAAAGAAAGGTAGAATGGTTAAAAATTAGATGTCTCCAGCAGCCTTTTCCATGTCAGTTATTGATCAGCTCTCAAGAGCCATACACTGGCAGTCATACCATCTAAAGTATCATATTGGAGAAAGTGTGTTCTTCTAAAGACTCTGTATATTGTGTATAGATATATTTTACCAGCAAACACTTTATTAAATATGTATTGAATAAAATTTTCATTTCCTAACAAACAACTACTTGTTAGTATTTTTGTCTCTTAAGAAAATATACAATGGATCTGTAAGAATTAGGTTAACAAGTGCTAGGAGTGTAACTGCATGATTAAAAAAAAACAAAACAAAAAAAAAAAAAAAAACTTTTCCAATTATTTTTTTCACATTAGGACACCTTAGGTATTAGCTGTTTGCATAGGTTTTGTGTATGTACCTTATTCTATACAATGATTTTTTTATCATTAGTCCTGCATTTAGACTCTTATTAACTTACAAACACTGCTCATATTGAACTGAGAATTAACTAGCAGAACAACTCATATCGTTTATAGCAAATAAAGCAACTTTACTACTTATGTATTATGAATCATAACTCTAGAAAAAGAGTAAATATAATGATTGCATAAATAAGGCTACCCAATATTTCCTTTTACATGATTCACCCTTATTAAATAGGCTTTTAGCGTTAATTGCCCAATATTTAACTTTCAGATTGATTAGGACACTGTTTTCTTGAAAAATCTGGAATTTTGCCCATATCAGCTTCAGTTCTCTGTCTTTCTTTTATACTTTTTCAGCATAAGAAAGCTCTGAAGCCATCTTACTAACAGAAGTCAAAGGTTCATACATTTGGACTGCTTTTTTCCCACCAGATGCTCTGTAAAGAGCAGGGGAAAAGTTACAGATTTTGAAGCTTCTTATTAACATAAACTAGCTGGCCATTACTGAGTTTAGACATTACTGAATGTCAGTCTCTAAAGTGATACTCTGAAATACCTTTGATGTCATTCAACTTCTTAAATTGTTTAAAAATTGTGTAAGTGCTATTAAGCTGGTGACTAGTTATTCAATAAGTTAGATATTTATTTGAAAGTAATACTTTCCATATATCTTTGAAGTCTAACTTAACTTATTTGAAATTTAAATATATATCTATTTGTAAGGCTTTTACCCCACAAAATAATTTCAGTTTTAGTATTAAACAAGAAGCTTGAAATTGGATGACTTGTAAATAACTACTCCTAACTTCTTTAGAAAAAAAGAAAAAATATCTCATGTATCTGGAGTTCATGGAGCTCTATGTTGCCTCAGGCCTTCTCCCTAACGTTTAAAAATAGCTTGGTATAACATTTCCAGATAATTCTTGTATCTTGATAAATCTTGTACTTGTTGAAGAAAATATAGTTCTTGTATCTTTAGTGTTCATAAAGGTTTTTTCAGTCATTGGGAAAATATCACTGTAGCTGGAATGCTGTTGTTACCACACTTGCATTTAATAAATTTTAAGACCTTGGATGCAGATTTCTGAAGCCTCTACATTGATCAGTTATTTAAATTACTTCATAATTTCAGTTGAACTACCTGAATAGCTAGTCAGAAAAATAAAATTTAAGTTATGTTTCAACCAAAGTTTTTACACATTTTTAATATATAGCACAGAACTATCATTTCCTGCCAAAGCTCTTTGCCAGCAGATGAAGCTTATTCATTTATTGAAACAGCATTAATAGCTGCCTTAAGTGAGGGACTTGGGAGAAGCCCTCTGAACCAATGGCTCCTTGCACAAACCCAGAGGAAGACAATAATTTTTTAATTCCTCAGTTCTTCATTCTCCTCTTTCCCTTTTTCTTGATTACATCTGAGACTCAGGCACAGAGAGGGCACAAAGTACCTTTGATCAGACCCAGCTAGAGAGTATGGGAATAAAACTGTAGGGATTGCACTGGACGTGAATTCCATCAGCATAATAAAGTGAAAAACAAAGCAGAGAAAAATACTCATAACACAGTGATTCCTATATCGTAAGAAAGATGAAATTAGGAATGGAAAGTATTTTGAGAAAACCCAAAGACTTCCACTAAAGTTAAGTATTTGTAGAAATGTTTTCCAAACTAGTAATGAACTGTGATCCTGAAATCTTTAGTAACATTAAGTTTTATTTGTAATTCAAGTTTTCTCACCTCCCTGTAAGACAGTCTAAAAGGTTTGTTCGTACCTGAAAAGGGAACTTTTAAAACGTGTCCATGGTACAGTTAATTGAAGCTAAAAATAAACATCTTTTGTTTCTTTTGTAAACATGGGTTGTTCTTGCTCTGTTCTTTAGAAAAAAAATAATATTGAAAATTAAAATGAATAATTAACAATTTCTTCTCCCTTATCCCATTATAGAAAAACTTTTATTTCCCAAAAAAGAGAACATAAGCGGCTTAAACAAAACAGAATCTAGCTAGACAATTTTGGGTTGTAGGCTATGCACAATTGCAGCCAGAGCTAGTTCCGCTTATATTCATTCTATAAATGCAAGCTAAGAAAACAAAAGATTTTCAAGTCCTCCACCAAGGGCTGCAAGGTAATAACAATAAAGCCACAGGTCAGGTGCTTCAAGATAGTGCTTTATAGTACCTGATACAAAAATGTACATGAACACAGAAGCTCAGTGCTTTGAAAGCCAAGGTCATCACAAGGTACGCAGCTTTCAACAGCAGTTTCAGAGAGGCTGAGTTGTAAAATAGAGATTGTCAGAGGGAGAAAATGAAAATCCAGACCTCACTTTTCTTCATCTTACTGCATTCAGAAGGTGCACATGAAGTGTCTGGGCCCTTTTCAGCTTTAACCATACTTCAGGCTCCTTCCACCCACCTGTGGCCTCTGCAGGGACAAGACTTCTGCTCTGCTTACTCTGCTGATGGCAGCAAACATTCTCCTGGCTATGGAAGTGCCTGTTAGCAAATGGTGTTAAGGAAAAATCTGTGCAGTACAGAAATCAATAGCAGAGCTTTTCATCGACTTTAATGAAGCTGGATTTCATGATGCAAACCAGAATTCTTACACTGCAGCTTGCTGAAGTTATTTTCATCAGCATTCAGGAGCTGAAAAGATTTATCCAATGACACATTTAACTTACTTATGATGGAAAATGCTTAAATAAAAAGTCCATGTATGGCAAAAAGAAAAAAAAAATGGGAAACTTATTTATGAAATTAAATCTCTGTGTCTACTATCTGTAGACTATCATACTGGAAAAACAGAACTTTTCTAAATGTATTAATACATGTTTAATACATTTCAAATCAGAATGAGGACATGAAACTATAAATACTCTCTTGTTCCTTCATGCTGTGAGCATCTGGAAGGGACATAAAATTAACAGATGAAATTGCAACCACCACTGAAATCTATCTCTTCCCTTTCTTTAGTCTTCTGAAGTGATTAATGCTTAGCACCTCGCACTACTTAAGTCTTTAGAATAAAAGTCACAAATTCTCATATTTGTTATTTAATTGATGGTGGGATAAATAAAGTATTCTGTTTATTTAAATGCATTTTAACTAATTAATCTCATCTGTTTGACAAAGAAACAGTAGAATAGTACTGGAAAACTAGTATTTAGGACTGTTTAGAAACTGATTTCCTTCCTTCCTTCCTTCCTTCCTTCCTTCCTTCCTTCCTTCCTGCCTCACATATTCTAATATTTTACCGAAGATAAAAAAGGTAAATCTAAACTGAAATACAAATGTTTGAAATGAACAGTCAAAACACTCCAGACCATAAAAATAGTGTTTCAAGTACTTTGATTTTTTTAATGTTGTTATTTCTTGCATTTATTAATGCACATACCAGCAAATACTTTTAAATACATAAATTTAGATTAACATAGTATCTAATATTAAATCACTGTTTTTACTCTTTTATCATTAGTGATGAGGCACTATGAAATATTTTTTATTCATAATGCATTTAAACTTAAGACCATTCAATTTTAAAATATTTAGGCCAGATTTGTTTGAAAAAAAAAAATCAATAGGATAATAAGGAGCTTGTCTTGATTCTGGGCCTGGCCCAAGATTAGGATATTTTCAGCAACTCAGTGGAGGGTGCCATCACACAACAAAATGTCTTCCTAGCTGGTTCTATCAGATCAAACTCAGATACTTGGTTTGAATTGGCTACTCCAGACTCTCTTTTTAGTCAACAGAAAAATATCCCCAAAAAACATTAGACTGTGGTTCATGTGAGCCGACATTCAGGTGATGTGATTTCTGCCTAAGGACTTAAACTCTTAAGTTTCTTTCCTGTAGTCCACTGATATTTCAGATGCAGATGTGCAGACATTAAAGATGAACTCTCCTAGCTCAGAGGAATCATAGCTTCAATCCACCTTCCTTTTTTCAGGATATCAAAACTATCAATGTAGTACCAAAGCTATAGGCCTTTGTCACCTTATTTGAAAGGGCAATGACCTTCACACTCATGACCTGTGTGTGAAGTGGTGAAGCAGTGCAGCACAGAAGGAAATACCTTGCCTGGAGTATCGTGAAGCTCTGAAGAAAGACAGATTTCTATTTTCTAAAATATCAAGGTGAGGATAAGCTCCCAGATTTTTAGAGCATTGGCTACAGACAGACCACACACTAAAGTACACAGCTGTATAAGTGCTGCAGCAAGTATGTCTTTTATATACACTGCCTCCCTCTGCTTCAAGGTAGAACAGGATAGAAAAGCCTGGCTTTTATTTCTCCATGGAATGAATACACATCCTCAAAAAAGGACACCCTAATTTGTGAATAGCTTGCCTCATGTTTAAGGTAATTTCCAGCTCAGTACTAGGAAGTCAGTGAATGGTAGATAAGAATTATTTCAATTTTTTTTTCTTTTTTTTTTTTTGGTGGAGGGATATCATCCATAATACTTAGACCTGATTGAAAATAAGACTGATTTCAATGTGCAAATAACAAACTAGAAAATTTAGGGGGGTAGTAAAATGTCAAATAGTTATACACATTACCAGTCCAATAGCTGCAAAGATCTTAAGCACATCTTCTAATCTAGCCAAGTATTTTATTTTAGCTTTCCACATTTATAGTAACAAGCACCTTTCACTCAAAGCCTAAGTAATCTTAGAACTTAATAGCTTTTCACTGCAACATGAATCATACTTTCCTTTACTCATCCCCAGTAATGGAAATGTGAATTTGAATTATTGGAATAAGAAAATTATAGGTAATTTATGTTTGTTGTAGTCTTGTTTCTATGATTTCGAAAGAAGATGGCCATAATTTGTAACCCTGGTAACAGGGACTGCACAGCCATTTGTTAAATCTGACCAAACAAATGGCTTGTTCCTCTGGATTTTAGTTGGAGGGAAGAAAAAAAGAAAAAAAGAAAAAAAAGAAAATGAGATTAACTCATCATTTGGGAATTTCCTTCTTGTTGTTATTGTTAATTATTCAAGTAGCATTAGAGAATTAAATATTACAAAAGGATTTCAATAAATAACCATTTCTGTCAGAGCTATCATAAAGGAAAAAAAATTCCTTTAAATAATGTCACTGGATAATAACACCAAAAATTACCATCCATTCAAGAACACACTTGATTTCCCTACATGCCTAAGCAACACCTATTCAGATTGTTACCTAAGAGTTGGTTAAACATTTGCTTACAATTGCAGCAAACACAGACCTTACAGTGAGAGTAACTGCATAAGACCTAAAATATCCCACAAAGATCCCAATTCTTTGTGAAAGATGCAGATCAAGACTCTGCTCCCTCTGAAGTAAACAGAAATCAAAGTTCTTTAAAGCTTCCAAGAGGTGCCTTGTAACTTTCTAGCATCTTGTCCTCAATTAGCATCAGTTTACAGCTGAAACATCGTTCTGTTAATTTAAATTGATTTGATGTGATGGAGCAGACTGTGTTCTAAATGCTTTTTCCTAAATCACACTCAATTAAATAAAAAGCTTCTGATGTGTTGATGGAATACCAGTGCTCACTAGCTGTAGGGTTTGGCTGTATTATATAAATGTTTGTTTTTTAAAACCAGTCTCTCTCTGTACTTCTCAGTGATATAACATTTGAAATCCACTGTTCAAACATACTTATCCCCTGAAACACTCCAACTCTAATGACTACATTCCATTAACAACCTTTTTTCCCAAGCATGTTCTGTCTGTGAATCTAGTGTACCTTTTACCCATTACATGCCTTCAGACATCCAATTTCACAGACATTTTGCACAAAGTAGTGAATTTCACCCTCATACTCCATTTACCATGTGTTTCTTCAGCTCTTAAAATATTCAATTACCTAAGCAACTGTCACACCACTGAATTTTGCTAGTCAGAAGAGAATGCATGCACCTGTGCACAACTTTTTTTTTTGGGAGGGTTGTTGGTTTGTTTGTTTGTTTTGTCATGTAAATATAAACCCCAAATGCCCTCTTCTGATACACAGACATGTCGAGATTTCACTTGCCCTCTGTCAGGTCTGGATTGAATGTGGATCCCATACATTTCTATATCTAACACTAGCTAATGGCTGATCATAAATTCCAGGCAACTTTCTTGGATAAACTTTTTTAGTGCACAATCAAGACAGATCCTCTTTATGTAATGGAACACCATATGGTGCTTCTGATAACACTGTAAAACCTGTGTATGAGCCTCCTTGAGACACAGCTGGCTAGAAAAATTTGACTTGGAAATTTTAGAAAAAATTTTCTGCACTGCATTGTAGTCAGATTTCCTCATGGCAACATTCAGGCACAATGCACAGGAAAAAGAAGAACCACTGACTCAGCTGTGCAATTTCTCAAATATGCATATACACTTTCACATTTCTGTATTAAAGCACAAATGTACCTAAAATTCAACATCCCAGAGAGCATTTACCATTCCTGTTCCTTTCGCAAGAGAGTGAACTCAGGATTTAGGCTGTGTCTTCGAGACTCACAACCCTCTGGCCTGGCTGAACTGTGTACCTGGCTACTGAAGGAGAAACTTCCTAGTTTGTGCCAAAAGCTTTCCCCTCTTAAAACAGTCTGTGGCTCTTTCAAACCCCTGCGCTTATGCTGCAGATTTCCCAGCTCTGACATGAACATGCACCCTTTCTGCTTCTGGGCAGAGTTGGTCAAAGTCAATGGCCCTGCTGGTAGCAAGCACATTGATCCACTGGTGTAGAGCCATTAAGTGTTGATGGCCCTTGATTGCTCTGTCAAAGCTTCCCAGCTACACACTCTGCTCTACGTGCCAACTTCCTGCTTTAAAATGAATGCTTTAAGCTGCACTTAATAGCTGCACTGAATGCTTTAAGCTGCACTTACCTTCAAAATGAAGTGTAAAACACAACAGCCTATTCACAAAACACAAATGGGAATTATACATTGACAAAGACATAACCCCAAAACATCACTGCATTTGTTGTGAGTTAAAAAAATGTCAATTACTCCTTTCCAGCAATTAAGACTCGAAAGTCAAACGAAGAAAATGAGAAGAGCAGAGTTTGAAAGAACACCGCAAGTCATCTCTGAGAAAATGCATGGGTAATAATTCTCTGACTTCATAGCAAAAAGGTCAAACTCTTACTAGGGCAGACCAAAATGATGAGCTATATGAATCTCAAGTGTTGTCAATCATGTGTCTGAACTATCCTAAAGAGTCAACGTTTATATGAGACTTTTCAATGAGCTCAGTTTGACTCACTCTTTGGCACAGTGCATGCTATTACTGATGATTTGCACACTAAGTCGATGAAAATTCCCATAATAAATTATTGATTTATTTAATCTCATTTCACCCAGCCAGGCATATAATTAATCACAGTTTTGCAAAACCATGAACCTGTTAAAATCTAAATATGTATGTAATCAACAGTGCTTCTCAGATTAGCTTTAATCTGTTGACTAATAACATGAAGATTGATATCCACACTCAAACAACCCCTCTGTCCATTGAAAGCATAGATGTAAATTGAAACAGCAAGTGGATTTCATATTCTATCCTCTAAATAGATGCCAGATGCTCAGCTGGTGTCACCTGGTAGAGGTCTATTGAAGGAAATGTCAATTTATACCAGCTGGTCTATGTGACTACATGTCTAGGTGAAAGTGAATTTCTATGATTTGTATACAGAGTTCTTTGTTCCACTTACTTGATTCTTCTTTAACGATAGCAAAATAGAGTTACCTGCATATGTTGTTTTAGTTTAGAAGCAAAATGTACAGCCTGATGGTGCCTTTATATTTGTTAAAAGACTTGCATTTCCAAACAATACCCAGAAAGGGCAGTTACATCCCTAGGAGAAGAAAGAGCAGTTTTCAACTGAGTTAAAAAGAAAGTGAAAAGAAGCAAAAAAAAAAAAAAAAAAAAAAAAAAAAAAGGTTGCAGAGAAGAGCCCAGGAAACTCTAGAGGAAATAAAACTTGAGAGCAGAAAATTCGATGCAAAAAGAATTTCAGTGATGAGCAAATGCAGTTACAATGAGCTGCAATCTCAGGTGCTTCCATACACTGAGTTTTTTTCTGTGTTTCCAAAAATAAACATAAATATATACAATAGATCAGTCTATCCCAGTCTGAGTTATATATGAGTTTTGGTAGACAGGATTTGCAGTTGTTGTTTTCAAGCTGCTTTTATGTCTTATTTTGATATGCAAATAACAGAGGCTTAAATGTTAAATTACCTACCAAACAACGAGACAATCTTATTTTATTCTACCTTTCTAAACATTCTTTTCTGGTTTTGCTTTTCTAAAGGCAAAAGAAGCTCTTCCATTCAGATTGGAAACAGGACTCCAAACTAGGCTATGTAAACTAATGGGTGCATTCTGAGATTAAACCAAGTAAAGTATTGAGACACTTAAAAAAAAATACAGTGTTTTTAAAAACAGCAAGGTTTTCACAAAGGTATAATTATAAATAGGAAAAAAAATATACAACCTAGTGACCTAAACATTGTCAATTTTACTGAGACCTGTCCTTGCTCAGATTCTAAAGGAGCTGAGTCCCCAGGAGAATTTTTCTTCTTGTTTTTAAGATAGTATTTATGTATACATGCAGAGATTTATGATAATGCATTTGCAAGTGTTGCGGCCAGCCAGAAACAGTGAAGAAAATATATCTGTTACTTACTTATATAAAGAAATGCTTATAAGCAGAGAATGCTTATGCCAGAGTGTGAGAAACAATCCCTGAAATAGGAATTGCGTGCACAGTGAGAAAGCTTTCACAGCATAGTATCAGCTGAAGTTGAGCTGCTGGGACAAACTCATCTAAAATATTCTCAATATCACCCTCAATGAATGGTTCCACCAAGAGAGGTAATTTTCCAAGAAGTTACCAAGAATTGATGGCACAGTCACAGGCCAATGTGCTTGTGATTACATACACATTTCTCATGTATATACCTACATATATGTATGTATGAAAAATATGTCTCTGTGTGTGTATATATATGTACATATGTGTGTGTGTGTTTGTACACATATACATATTCATAAACATATTCTTCTGTGACTCTATGTACTTAACAAAGTATATCACAACAGTGTATGCCAACAAATCATGTTCCCACATCTGTTTTATTTTGTTCTTTCTTTTTTAAATGAGCACCGGACAATACATTCTGCCCAAAAGAACTTCTATTTCAGTAACTAGGCAAGAGAGGTAGACCAGGGATCAATTATGTCACATTTTGCCAGTAATCAATGCCAATGACATCAAGGTTTCTTTCTTATCACTCAGCAGTGCACATAGCCCAGCTTGCTAATAACTGGTAAATAGTCAGGGCTTTGCTTTATGAGTAAGGGCTTATGCTTTTGAGCAGAGGCTCAAACAAAGTCAGGGGCAGTATTACATTGGAAATAATTAGCCATGGTAGAACAACACTTGTATAAACAAATTAAAACAAGCAAGGTCCAGCCACCTCTGACAAGGATCCTAGGACATAATTGAAAGCACTTAGCAAACCAGCTGTTTAGAGAGAAAAGGATGACTAATATTTTATTCAGTTAAAATTAGCAGATGTACTTAAGGGGGCAGAAAGCAGACCTGGAATTTGGCTCAGCCACACCCCGGTTACATGAGGTATAGATATCTATGGCCACAAATAGACAAAATTACAATTCACAAAGCTGCACTGGGATTATGGTATCTGCTTGTAATTTTTGTGGGTACTTTATAGACTATTCCAATACTGAAACTGCAAAGCAACTTGAAGGTCTGTGCATTAAGATTTTACAAAAGTGGATCAAAAAGATTATTTTAGAGGTTCTCCTGGGAAATGCTTATTTGTGCATTCAACATTACAACATAAATTACTGTAAGTGAGTTAAAGATACTAAACAAAGAGAATACCAAATGCCCCAAAATAATTCATTTTCCTATGTCGTCCTGTTCAAGAGTCATAAATCCCTTTATTTTTTTAAGTGCTTTGGACAACTAGTGAACTATTGCATAACACAGGCCCACTTTTGTATCAAAAATAATCACTGACTGCAATGGAGCTTGCCAAAATTAGATCAGAGTAGAAACTGGACCTCAGATATCATTAGTTTGTTGGAATTTTTTTTGTAAAACCAATGTTTTTCTGCAATTGCAATTCTGAAGAACTGTAGACTTCCTCATGAAGGAATTAAAAAGGTAAAATCTGCTGCTGGAGCACAACTCTGACAAGCACATACATGAGGGGTTTTTTTTGTTTTTTTTTTTCCTGTTACTCAGCTATTATGTCTACCATACTTTGGACAACATAATGTAGTCCATCGTGCCTGTAGCTTTGCTCAGCTTGCGGTTTATAATGTTCTCTGTGGTAGTCATTACACAGCCTGCAGCCTTTAACATTGCTGAACATGCTTTTGAAGCTCAGTCTAGAAGCCTGGCTTGCTCTCTGACAGACATTGAAAATAAATCAGCTCATTTATTTAGAAGACGTAGATATACCTAGAGTGCTACATATGTAGGTTTTCTTGAGATTTTCTTAGAAACAGCCTATCTATTTCAGAATAAACTATATGCACTTAGCTGGAGGGACACTGTGGATCAAGCTTAGGGAAAAATGAGATGTTGGAAGAGGAGAGGCAGAGAAATTTGTTTAACAGAGAGTTTTATAAAGTTTAACTGGGGGAAAGTACCTAACCCAACACCATAGAATATTGAAATGAGAACATGTAATTAGGAAAATGATTCTACGAGATGTAATTAGATCTGTTTGATGTGAAAACTGGATGAGTAATAATTTCCTGTATGCAAATACTCAGTGCACATGTATTTCAAATATAAGTTCTAAGGAGTGCATACATTGTCTGCAATATATATTAATGACACAAATCTTCTAAATGGGTGTTCAGATATTACTGGGGGAGTAAACAATTCTATGAAAGGGAGTTGTCATTTTTCACAGCATTTTAGTTAGGGAGTGCAAATATGGTATAATGACCGAGGAGTTGCTATTCATGGGAGTGTTTTTTAAATGTACTGTACTAGAATGCTTTTACATTTTACTGCTTCACTGGACTGAGGTAAAAAATTATATGTACCTTTAAGAGATGGCATTATTTGTAACTGAGTGTATAAACGTAAGGAAATCAGAAACAAAATAAAACATTGACCAATTTCATAGAATCATAGAATAATGGTTTGGGTTGGAAGGGACCTTAGATATTCTAGATCCAACTCCCTGCCATGGGTAGGAACACTTTTTACTAGACTGGGTTGCCCAGAGCCCCATCCAACCTGGCCTTGATGACCTCCACTGGTGGGTCATCCCCAACTTGTCTTGGCAACCTGTTCCAGTGCTTCACCACCTTCTGAGTAAAGAATTTCTTGCTAATATCTAATCTAAACCTATTCTCTTTCAGACTGAAGCCATTCCCCCTTGTCCTGTCACTACATGCCTCTGTTAAAACTCCCTCTTCATCTTTCCCATAGGCTCCCTTCAGGAATGCCACATTTCAGTCACCCTGGAGCCTTCTCTTCTCTCGACTGAAGAATCCCAATTCTCTTAGCCTTTCCTCATATTAGGGATACTCCATCCCAGCTAATCATTTTATCCCTCTTAATCATCACCTCTAAACAACTAATTTTTGTAAGAGCAGTTAGGTCTGCACAGCAATATTTTTTGGTCATTAGGTCAACACCAATGATGTATCCTCTGTTCCAAAATTAAACTCTCTACTGTGAGAACACCTGCTAATCCCTGAAAAAGTTTCTTCTTCCTGGAGTATAGACCGTGTTTTTATTCAAGGTGCGGTGACTTTTGCCACCACTAATGTTATATGCCTACTTTAAGACATGTATGATAATGTGTGTTTCATAAATGTATATATAAATTTAAAGAGGTTTTTCATTAAAACAAGGATCACCAATCACTTCTCCAGATGCAGATAACAAGACAATAGTGTTTAATTTTTCCATTTGTTATTAAAAATACTGTGTCTCTTTCCTAAACTTTTTAGAAAATTTAGCATATATTTATTGATAGAATTTGGACTTTTAAATTAGGAACAGCAACATATATTCTGAAGGATATACATTTTTATGGACTACTCTATATGCATCTTCTTGATACAACGGCATGGGATTAAGTTCTCAGAGATACATTCTATTTGTACAGACACATTTGTACGTATATTGAGAAGGAAACTCTGCATCTCTAAAAGCAAATAAATGAGAAAATAAATGACCTACAAGCACCAACTACTGAGTTGGTAATCAAATCTTGAAAGTCTTGAAAGAGAATAATGGGATTGAATATTAAATATTTGACTTTTTTTTCTTTTCTCCCAGAGAGAATATGACTTTCCTGTGCAAAACATTCAGATTATAGTTTGTGTCCTGTGCTCTCAGCCCTTTAAATTGTTTAAGACTTTAAAATTTAATCAAGGGATTTCTTAATGGAGGTGAATGAAGAGTAACATCACAAATACATTTGACAAAAGGGTAACAAATTTCTACTTAATTATTTACAATGGCCTTATACTGCTACTTAGAGAAACAAAGTAGTCAGGCTCCTGAGCATCAGATCCTGCAGTCTGGAAGGACAAGGACATCAATTTGTCCTCACATCATGCAAACAGTTTTCAAGATTGCATCTTGTTGATCTTGATGAAATTACAAGTCTACAATCTGATGCAGCATGCCAGTAATTTATGATCACAGGTCACTCCAAGCTGAATGCTTTCAGGGCACATCAAGCCTACTTGTCATTTGCATGCAACTAATTTTGTCACTTAAGAGATTTTTTTACAACAGGCCACTAGGCAGGCATTTTCAGTTCTGAAAGGCCTGAATTAAAAAAAAATGACCTCTTTTCATCCATCAAAACATTAAAAAAAATCAATGCAAAATGCAATATTAAAGCAATTAACCTATTATCTTCAGGTCAGGTGTTTGATATTTTGCCATTTACAGAATGACAAACTCTCCCACTTGGCTGCTGATGTTTGGACTGGGCCAGCTGTCTGTTCTTTCTAAATGCTCTTTCAGTTGATTACATGACTATGAAGTGCCCTTCTTCCCACCACTTGGGATTACTCCTATTTAACTCTATAGCTGAGCAATTTTGCATATATTGCCTATTCAAGGAAAGAGAAAAAGGCAGATTCTGTAGCTGTTATGTAGTATTTTTCTCACCTTTCAACATTTTGGACTGGTTTCTTTCCTTTTTTTTTTTCAGAGAAATCTTTCTCACTTCTAATGTACTAGGTGGGGAAAAAAAGTAAATAAGTTATTTGATGTTATTTCTAATGCTATGCTACTCACAGGAACCACAGGGCTCCTATAAGAATAGTAACAATTTAGAAAAGCAAAGTAGTATTTCTCAAGGCATTTCAAAATTAAAGCCTACATGATAGAAGTATACCAAGCTCATGCAGACTCACTGGAGGAAGTTTAAATATTTGAATCATTCTGATTATGGGGGATGGGAGTTGGGTAGTGAGGGGTTGCAACATTAATATAATTTATTAGCACTAACTGAGGCATCTTCACTCTATGTCTGTCCTAGTCACCCTCAATTTCTTTGCAAACAGCTCTAAGAGGAAACTCATCTCACCCAATGACGTCTAAGGTAAATCAGGAAAAAAAAGGCTCCTGAGGGTTCTAATTTCTGTCTAAAGACAATGGGGAGAGCTAAGATAATTCATTCAGCTTTAGACACAGAACTGATGGTTTTCTGAAATTATATAGAATGCATCCTGCATTGAGCATATTTTTACTCTAGGTGCAGACTGCCAACTGGGTTAAACCTGTGCTGTGGCATAGTAACTATACACAAGACTAGTGCAGTAAAGATTCCCATCTTAGTAATAAATCCAAAGATCAAACCTGCAGCCGTTCGGGGTCCAGCCCAGATAGACAGATTCCTAGACTTCCTGAGAGATTGGTAAGAGGTCTCCAAATCTTGAAGATTAAATTGGTGATTAAAAATGAGGGACGGGCACAGTTTGGTGACCCAAAAATGAAGATTTATTAATACGAAAATAACAAATTGCAGGAAGGCGAACATGGTACAAAGAGGTGCACCAAAAGGGCCAACACAACTTAAGTAAGACAGGATAGAGGGGGAGATTGAGGGTGAGGGTCCAATAGGAAAGAGGGATTAGGAATACGTAAAATTTTGCAGCACTTTCAAACCAATAATCTTACAGAGAACAGAGAACTTTCTGGAGGTGGTTAATATTCAAGCACAGGGGATGCTGGGAGTGAACCAGTTTTTTACCATAACTGAAGTGAGTTTTCCCATATCTTTATGCTTCAGTCTTGACAAGTTTATTTCACCTCAACACAAACCTAAGTGCTTCAAAAGAAAATTGATTTGTATCTCTGTTGTGATTTCATTAGGCATATTTAGAGTCTGATCTCATGGTCCACAGAGTTTGAAACAGAATAGACCAATCCCACACACGAATACATGTTTAGGAATAAACTAAATAAAGTTGCAACCTGGTCATATATATTTATATATAAATATATATATATTCATCTTTGTTTGGAGTTTTTTTTCACATTTGGATGTCGTGCATAGCTTGGACTTTAAAGGAAGTGACATAGATATATCATTTCCTTCTTTGCTGGTATACTGTGTTGTACTTTGGACAGCCTTATCCTGTGGCCTTTTGCTTTGCTTGTTTTACCTCATCAGCTTTCATGTTTCAGGTACTATAATTGGACAAATATCTCTCCACCTTTTGTTATTCCATGTATTAAGACAAACAGCTCAGCCAAACTCCCTGTCATGACATCCTGTCATCAACTCACACACAACAGAGGGGAAAAAAACACCTCTCCTTTTCTACTGCTACCAAAACTGTCATACAGAAATATAAACCAGGTAATATAAATTTCTCCAAAACATTTTCCACAACATTCATGGGAGATGAAGGTGCAAAAAGCATCCAAGCATGTATTGTCACTTAGAGGAGAAACCTGAATTGGTCAAAAGTGTAACATTTTTTCCATGTTCATATCTTTTCTGAGAGAAAGACCAAGGAAGCTTGGATAAAGAAGTCAGTTCTAACCTCCAGCAAATGCAAGTAGGTATTGCAAGAAAAATAAAACACTTTCTCTGTGTTCTGTTTTCCTATAATATAAGCCTATCAAGGTTTGAGCAACAGTACCAATTAAACTAACCATAAAATCTTGACATTTAGTGTTGAAACAGATAATAAGGGAACACAAGTAAAACCTGTCAGGGGAATAGGGAAACTGAAGGTGAGTCATCACACCTGGAGAGATCCGTTGGTTCTGTATGAGACTTAAAGGATAAATAGCATGCAGACTGTAAAAACATAGATTTATAACAGATACAGCAACTTGGGTGTTGCAGTGCCACATATCTGCTTTATATATTGCTGAATAATTTAGTAATGCATTTTAAAATTAGAATAAGTTGCAAAGAGCCATTAATATTGTATAAAGCATTGCTGAATTACATGGTATCAAAATTACATCTATTGTAGAGTGTTTCTTCTAGTAATGGTCACCTATGTTTATTCATAGTCACTGCTTTCCTTAATTATAAGTATGTTAGTGACGTTCTGGAGACTGAAATCAACAGATGTTATATAGCATATAGCTCTTCCAGATGGCAAACACTCCTGCTTTAATAGGCTAAATCAGCCTTTTTTCATCATCAATATCTAAACCATCACTACAAAACTAGGGTTTATTTTCTTGCAACTATTAAGTTGCGAAAAACCGTAGTAAATTTTTCAGTGCTCCTTCAGAAAGATGATGAACACTGAAGATTTAATTGTTTAAATTTCTACTTGATTATGGTACACATTGGATTTTCTCTGAAGTTCCTCAGGAAAGCTTTGAAAAGTGTGGAAACTATTGCTGTTGTAGAGAAATCTTTCTGTATCTGACCAAGTGTCAACATCTTTACCTTTTAAAATGCCATGCTTCTATGTTCTGATGAGACAAGGCTTTCTGAAACAGTGAGTGGAGAATAAAACTTCCTCTTTGTTTTTAGAATGTAGAAGAATGTTTTATACAGTACATTATTTTCTACTAATGCAATATACAGTATTATTCCATAAGGATGACATTGTTCAGTCATTCTTGCTACCACTTATATTGAATAAAAATGTTTTCTCATATTCTTTCAGTGAATGCTGTCTTCATAACGAAACATACGTACTGAAAAGTGTTTCAAGATGCTGACAGACTCTTAAATCAGCATTTTAAAAGAAATAAAAGTTTTTTTCATCTGATCCCTTTGATTCAGAAAGGCACAGTCCTCGACACAGCATTGTTGCACAAAGCTATTTTCCTTTCTGAAGCCTAATTACAGAGATTTAAGTATCTGCATTCCCAAATCAAACCCATATTAATTTTTCCTGCAATATTGTCAGTCTCAGCACAGCTGTGAAATATAACAACCCAGCCTGTTGCAATAATGAAGCAAAGAGATTTATTTATTTTAGAGTTTAAAATAATGGCAAAAATTATATTCAAGAAAAGTGTTTCTTGGTTGATATTAAGATACCTTCTATATTTAGTCACCTGATGATTCCTTGAAATACTTCTTGCTTCTCTAAAGCTCACTGAATCAAGTTGACTATGCAGGCTTCCAGATAGGTACTTAGAATGGATGCACACTGTTTTTGTCTCCCACTCCTGCCTCGAAACACAAGGTCATATCTCCACTCTCTGTCCCTTGATGAGTACTCTCCAGCTGAAATCTGTTATGTAGCCATCTGTTTATTAAGTATCAACATTCTGCAAAATGCATCTGTAAAAGAATCTAATTTTTTTTTAGAAATAACAACTAGCACTTTAGAAAAACAATTTCCATTTTCTGCACACCAGATGACAGTGAATTCCCTCTACCTTCTGCCTATTTTGACCTTACTTACTGAGCAAGCATAGATATTTTCCTTTGCACCTTCTTCAGTGAATAGTGAATGTTCCTGTGTTTCATGTATTTTGTCTGTGCTTCAAAGTCCTTGATGATACAATTATTTTGGCAATGCACCCAAGACTTTCTAAAAGATGTTTTCTTTCTCATGTCTGTGACTGCATACTGAGTAGAAATCATTAAATAATCACAGTGCTAATGAAGGTCCAAGTTTTGAAAACTGAAATGTCATCTTTAATGTATTGAAAAAGTTCTTCACTGATATAAAAGGGGAAAAAGGAAGAAACAAAACAATTTTTATTTTTTTTGTGATACTAAAATTTCTGAGAGTTAATGATTAAAATTATAGGAGCTTCTCAGTCCATTTGTTACTAGTCTGATATTTATAGGTGTGTATAAATACATTCATGTAGAGAGAATTGGTGATTACAGGGGACAAACACAAGACCATGTGTTCAGCGTTTAAATTCCTGGGCAAGTTGCTTCAAGTGTTACTGCCTGGTGTTCTGGAGGTCTGAGTATGCTGGTTCACTGGTGCTCCTCCACAGACATCTTTGTATGGAAGTAGATAGGCACTGTGCATTTTGGCTGTGGCAAAAGTTGGAAGAAGAAAAATGGTGGTCTTTTAAAAGGAAGGATGGAGGGAATATAAAGTCTCAGGCATGATTCTGGTGCAGACAAGAGTTTTAGCAGTAACTTACTCTAATAATGCAGAGGCTATCAAGGTTCCTAGAGCATCTTGCACTTCCAAGCTCAGAGCCTACTACTAATAATGATGCTGACAGAAAGAGGCAAGGATGGGTCTTTGTGTGATCGCCAGCAACCGTTTATTGACAGACAGGAATTGGATGTGAAGCTGAAAGGCATTCAGAGATGAAGACGAGTGATCTGAGGGCACAGGGTTTTTGTATGGGGTGGAGCCAAAGGGCAGGGTCCAATAGATACAGGAGAAAATGGTGCAGAGGTGGAACTAGGGGTTAGGATGAGCCACCTGAGCAACAGAGGCAGAGGAATGCACCAAAATGGGGCCAATGGAAGCATGGGGAGAAGAGAACATTCCAGGGGTTAACCATATATGGGGAGAGAGAGGCTGAACTAGGGTAATCAAATGAATGGGCTGATAGAATATCATCACCTTACGTAAATCTACATGTGTTTGCAAAGACCTGTGGGAGAGGCATCTTTCTCACCCTACCTCAGGGGATTGTGATTTCACTTAAAGCCAGCCCTCATTGGCTGGGGGATTGAAACACTAATTATAGGCTTCTGGGGTTCCACAACTTGTAAGACTAGGTATAAAAAACAGATGGAGAAGGGTATTATCACAGCACACTTGCTATCCATATACTGTCTATTTTTATTTTTTTTTAACACATCATTAAGAATCACTGCAGCCTACTACAACCTGAAAAACTCAAATCTTAAGCCAGGGGGAGAGGGAGTAACTTGAAAATATATTATTAACATTATAGCCAGGCATCTGGTTTATAGAGAGAAACAGGCATCCATTGTAAGACAGGTGTTTAAGATCAGCAGTATTGTTAACTTCAAGTCAGGACCATAAGAATAGCCAACCATGGAAGAATTAAATGTACAAGGAGTTACACTGTGAGCCATATTTATAGCTAATACAGCAAACTAATTACCATGGCATGTAAACTATAGACAATTGCATGTCTTTCTTAAGTGTGTCAGAGTGCAGGTAAATTATCTGAATAGGCTGTTGAGCTATTCTGAGTCATTCTAGCTAAGCCTAGCTGATGGAGAGAAAAGGTGGATGCTGCAGATACTAACAAAATCCAATCTTATGTCCCTTATTGTTCAGGATGATTGTAGCTACTCCACAATTCAGTGTCATAATACCTTTGAATACTTCCTACAGGGCAGCATGATGTAGTCATATAAACATATATAAAAATATGTATCATATGAATTATACAACAATTATTATTTTGCATTAAAGCACCACAATCTTGATACAAATGATTAAAAAGTCAAAATTTTGGCAACCCATACCACTTTTCATTGATTCTAAATTGCAAGTCTTGGAAACAAAGTATGATTTTCACTTAGATTATTCACATAGTCAAGGCACGACATTCTCAAAGGCACCACTTCATGGTGATGATCTATGTAGTATAGAAAAAACTGAAATAACATATATGAGAGAACCAGGGAGAAGTAAAAATTACTTAAAAATCTATACACACAGATAGTTCTCCTAGGTAAAAAATACAGTAAAGCTCTATTGAACACTACATAGATTGGCCTTAATGTTAAGGCCAACTCTTTAATGTTAAGTTCTAAATGGGAAAGGCATCAGTAATGTGTGTACTGCTGTTTATTTAGTACAGGTCCATAGCCTTCAATACAATTCAAAGCTGTATTTGCTGCTTCTAGATTTGAATTAGTTTCTCAATCTTCCTGCAACAGAAAACTACCAGCTGTGGCCATCAGTAATTCCTCCTTTTTTTTTTTTGTCATAACAAAACATGTAGCGCCATATCCAGAGATAAATTTGTCTGGTGGGTTCAGAATTGGGAGTCAGCAAAATTAAAGAAAGAATGAATTACCTAAGAGCAGAACAACAAGACTGAGCAAAAACTCATGCTGAGAGTGCTGTGGCATGCATAGATGTACAATATAATGCAAATAACAAAAATAATTGCTGTACTTCCAGCCAAAGAGATTCCAAAATTTCTGTTCTCAAAATATAAATGAAAATGGCATCCTAAAATTTCCAAACTTTTTTTTTTATTTTCTGGCAAGTTTAAGTATCTGTTATTATTAAAATTATCTAAAATTCTAGCATTCTTTTTTGTTCCATTAAGTGCAATAGATATGTACTTTGAACCCTTACAAGAAGAGAAATCCACTTATAAGTAATAAATACACTATATTTGATAAACATTTTTTACACATCTGTCTTTGTCACCACCTCAAATTCAATGCAACTTGAGACATGATGTCTGTATAGACAGAAATTACCAAAAATTATTTCCATGACATAAAGATCTATAATGTCTTATAGTAACTGTGAATCTACTGTATTTTTGAACAGAAGGATCCCTGTTGGCATTGAAGAAAACATAAAGGTCTACAATTTTATAGACTGAAAGTTGATATCTCTATGCCATTAAGGGTGTGAAAATAAGATGAAAACCTCATGAGCACTTAAGAAAATGAAAAATTATTGAAATATAAATCAGAAAATTAATTAAATCCAAGGACTACTAAATCTGTACTACTCTAGGAAGAGTATGGTGCCTCAATAAAAAAAAAACAAACTTCATTTTGTTCAGTCGTTCACAAGCAGTGCATGTACCAACTAGTAATGCTCAGCTCAACAAAAACACCATCACAGGTGCCTCTGTGTAGATATTTAAAGAGCAAAATGCATAGCCTCCAACATATCTTAGAAAAATTGAATGGTTTGCATTGGAAATGATCCTAAGGATCCCCTAGCTCTAGCTCTCTGCCATGGAGGGAGATTAATCTTCCTCTAGACCAGGTTCCCTGGAGCCAAATCCAACCTGGCCCTGAACACCTCCAAGGATGGGATATCCACAACTTCTCTGAGCAAGCTATTCCAATGTCTCACTACCCTTACAGTAAAGAATTCCTTCCTTAACTAAACCAAGTCTCTAAGTCTACCCTTTTTCAGTTTAAAGCCATTTGTCCAATGAGGAGACATGTCCCTCTAATGAAAGTGCAGCAGAGGACAAGAATCACATCCCTGTACCTGCTAGTTGTGCTGCTTTTGATGCATTTTCAACTCGCCTTTGTGCTTGGGACTGCCTCTACTCAGTTTAATTTTAAATTCATGAAGTTTGCATAGTCCAAGCTTGTCCAGGTCTCTGTGGATGTTATCCCTTCCCTCCAGCATGTTAACTGCACCACACCATTTGGTGTCATCATCAGACTTGCTGAGGGTGCACTCAATCCCACTGTCCCTGCCACTGAATCCTGAGGAACCCATCCGTCACTGGTCTCCACTTGGATGTATATCCGCTGATTGCTACTCCACAATTTCCTAAAATTCCACAGACTGCCTCTGTCTTCAGTTCCACCTGTCTTAAAAATATAGAAGAGAAAACAAAACCAAAATTGCACACGTTAAAGATTTTGTTTAAAACTGAGAAAGAAGAACTGTGCCCATGGGTCAGTAACTGAGAGATGCTAAGAGAAAGAGATACTTTTCGACACATACCTGTGCTACTCAGCTCATCAGTGGGATAAATCTAGTAAATCTAGGCTGGTTTAATCCAGCAGCAAAAGGGAATTCTATTTATAAGACAGAGCTGTCATGGATACTGCATTGAGGACTGGAGTCAACACCGCTTTCTTCCTATTCATTGTCACCTGACTTGGGAGGACTGGGCACACTGAATAATATTTCTCCCAGATAGTTTTAGGTACTGAACCAAGCACTATCCCTGTCAGCCCCTCACACAGTCAGTGGAGACTTGAATGACTGGCAATCACAATTTAGCCACTTAAGTTAAATGTCTAAATTTAAATGAAATTTATGCAGGCCTGATTAACTTCATAAAAATGGTCTCTTAAGGCCAAACTTGAGGCATAAAAGTGTAGGAGGAAAGTTATTTATTCCCACAGGTAAATTTTTGTCCAAGATATTCAGATGTGTTACAAACCATAAGTGTGGTTAATAAGGAGCTGACCCAGGTGAGAAGTGGTGGCACCTTAGCCAAAAGCTGAACAATTACTGTGTTAATATGTGAATTAAGGCTAGATTCTTATAGTATTTTGTCATATGTTACATAACTGAAAACCCAGAATTGCTCATCTGACTTCAGTAACACAGTCCCCAAAGTATTTGGCTTTCTAGATTTTCAACACAAATGTCGGCAATGTTTAGTTAGTCACATAAGGTTTTTTTCCCTAATATATGGTATATGGCAACATCAGCATAGTGATAAACACAGACCTTTCTTGGCTAGTACCTTTGCCCTTCATTCCCAAATAATCTGTCAGGCAGTCTGTCTCTAAGGCTTTATGATATTCTGAAATAGATGGTATTGTGGAGCAGTGGTAGCCATTCCATGGATAAGATTTTAATACTTTCCATTATAAGCTCAATTAGGCCCTTACATCTAATTTTAACTTCAGACTGTTCTATTAGAAATTTCTCTTGTGTGGTATGCTAAAAGAAGATGACTTCTTTTTTTTCCCCTAGAAAGTTTGAGGGTAATTGGACAAGGCATTTGTGAAAATGCTGGGAAATCAGTAGTAATTTGTATTTTACATTATCCTAATTTATTTCAGAACAGCATATCCCCAAAACAGCATGTTGTAGAAAAAGCAAATGTGGTTTATTCTTCTTTCTTCACTGATGACTGAGGAGTTTATGATTTTTACAGACTAGGCAGATCTACCAATGCTAGGGAAGAATCAAAGCTTAAAAGGTTCTCAGAAGTTGGGCTGCTGTGAGAGTTTTGTTTACCATGTACTCAGAAAAAGCAGGCTTTGTCTGCATCTACCTGCTGGTAGATAGTTGGAGATGGAGTTGGGAATAAACAGAGATATAAGATTAAGTTTTCTCTTACTAAAAAAAAAAAGCAAAATCTCTTAAAATTCATTGACACAAATTTTCAGATATGTCTCTCTATTGCCTTAGAAAAATATTTCACTAGAACATTCTGCAAGAAATAAGAAATTTGAAAGTCAGGAAACTGTAGCATTTTAAAACAAAATTAATAAAATCTAAAAATTGGAAACTCTAACATTCTTATGCAAAGTACCGACACCTCCATTGTTCCTTTTTCCTACTCTTGGTCAGGAAGTTTTCAGGTATAGCTGAAATGCCACGTATTGTCCTTGAATTTTATGTCATGATCACCTACTAAGTAATAAACCACAATGCTTTATTACTACAAAAAAAAAAAGTTAAAATATAGGTACCATAAAGTACTGAAAAAAATATTGCAAGTTTAAGCTAAAAGAAATTATAACTTTATGTTGTTCTGTTCTTCTTTCTCTAGCTTATGAAATATTCTCTCTAAAGTTCTTAGAACATACGTATATAAAAAATACATTATTATCACAGGTAATTGATATAATTTCTGATATAAATATTATGCTTTTAATTTTTCACATTTTACTTAAAGGAGGCTGAGAAACAGAGCAAGTGCCATCTTTATAAGCCTGTAAACTAGGCAACAAAATATAGCCATTAGAAGTTGAAGACTAAAATTTACCTCCAGCTTGCATTCAAATAAAAGATTATAGTATTATATACACAATTCTTCACATTAATATTTTAGATACCTCACTGAAGGTTTTAGTGTATTGCATTTCATACAATTTTCAGTTATATTCGAATATATAATTATATAGAACATATAATTATGTCTCAGAGTAGAGATTGATTATTAGCCCAGGTGTATGTAAGGCATGGAAAGAAAATTATTTCCCCTAATTTTAGCCACCTAAAATTTAGTCACCATTTCCAAAGTAGTAGTCCCAAACTCTAATTGTCCCATGAAAACAGAGAACACCTCCAGAAAGCAATTTATCCCTTTGAAGATGCCAAGACAAACTTCAGTTTCCTCAAAATAGGGATTCTCCGTTTCAAGTGTTGTAGGACATGAGACATGAAGATTGGGTTGGCAGACACAACTAAAGACACCCCTTTGGAGCTGTTGCTGAAAGCATACCACAGGGCATACCAAAATACTTAAAAGGTCACTAGACTTAATGCTTTGGGAATTGAATTCTACACCGTTGTTATGTTTAAAAGAAATACACAACTTTCTCAGTGATTTAAATTACGTAAGAGTATTGCCACCCACACTCAGAGGCAGAAACTAAAACACGGAAAGTCTAATAGATAGGTTTGTTATTCATGTGACTTTTTAAAAAAATCTGCTACCAGGAGAACAGTTAGTACAGGTCTGACCATCTATGTTGCTGAAGACTTATACTGTCACAGAGATTAAAGAAAAGTATAATGAGTGACTTTTATGCCAAGGACAGCAAGCACAGAGAGTTCTGTTTGTCCTTAACTAGTAAAAATAATTGCTGTTTAGTAAAATAATTAACCATGTTCAAAAAACACGACTATAAGTCTCATAATCTTTATATGTATGCCTAAACCTAGCAATATAGAGGCTTTTTCTGAATGAGAACTTAAAAGTTGAAGGTTAGACATAAGAGAGACAAAACAAGATAGCACAAATAAATTGAAGATAAGAAAGCTAAAAATGTTTCCCTCTTTCTAGAGTATTAGATTTTCTTGGAAATACATAATGATCTAACTACAGTGATGCTCCTCTTACAATGAAAATTTATTCTTAAATGATTTAGCAATTGCAGTGTATGATGAATAAATTATATATGAAGATTAAGTAAGGAAGCATTAGTGTGTCAATTGCTTTCTTTATAGCAGAATTAATCCCATAGTTGTATTCTAACCCAAACTGGTATATCATAAGGAAGGAGCTCTTAAATGAATTTAAGATGTTATTTTTCTCATTAAGATACAAATTTTGAGGTCTAGAAATGCTCATATAATTACAGAGATTTGTAAGTTAGTTGTGCTTTGGGTAAATTTTGCCAACCTACTCTTCCTCTTCATGTGCAAATGATGGCATATCAACATTCGAACACAGTTATAGCTGTCTACACTTAATAGACAACTGGAGGAATCAATATTAACCAGCTGATTTAGTCTTCAAGTTTCTTGTAGCATGAAAGAATTTTGTGCAGAGATTTGAAGGCCTATTTAAAATTATTTTTCTAATTCATTAAGTTGTCTGACTTGTAGCTTAGCCATTTTAACACCAAGGTAGTGATATTCTGTGTTAATCAGCTGTCAATCATATTTTCAGTTAAGGGCTTGCCTTACATGCAAGTGGGAAAACCACTTAAAAAAAGTTTCTGCATTCTTTAAAGGTTTCCTAAATCATTATGACAAATATTACTCATATTTTTTCAAACAATTACTGCATTTTTACTGTCTCCTATCAAAGGACTAGCAAAAAGAATCCATCTCAAATCAATTTAGAATGACAGATTCACTTAATAACTGAGATCTGTAGCACACAGATTTTATTTTTTAAGCTTACAGAGAAAAACAGTCCTACTTTTGCTTTAAAATCCCCTCCTGCAAAAATATTCAAATGACACTGAATGTTAAAAATTGAAACTGTGATTTTTTAAAACAGTTTATATTTGATAGGCCTTAAAAATAATATTCAATCCTTCACTTTATGCTGTTTGGCATGAGAAGTTTAATAAGTTCCATTTCAATTTACTGAGGGTTTTGTGTCTGTACATTACATGAAACTGAAGAAATGCAGAGCAGGCAACTCTTCATTCAGAGAACTAATAAGCCACTAAGACATAAGCTCTGCTCAAATGAGCTGCTGTTTTTCACTTTTCTTACACATTTGAGAGGCATTAAGTAATTTTTCCTGTGAAGGAAAATTCTTTCCCTATCCAAAGGTAGTACATTCCTTGTACACTGTCCAAATAACAAGCCACTTCAAGACAAATATTAACTGAGGAACTTGTGTGTTAGAAATGCTAGGTGTAGGTTATATATGGGTAAAAGGCCATGGTGAAGATTTTGTCTCTCAGATATCCTCTGACTGAAGGAATCCTGGGCAAAGATAGAGATTCTGCTTTCTTTCTGAAGTACCGCATGGTTGAGAGTTTTGAGTTTTGATCCTCTACCATAAATCTTCAGTTTGCCACAGGATGGTAGAAAGTGTTATGTCATCAGCGAAATACAAGGTCATATAAAATAGATGTTCTCTACAGGACTGTGTACAGGACACTTACCTACAGTTCATAGGATTTGAACTAGATTATTACCAGGCCTTTTCTATCCTATGACCCTACTCTTTGACTTCCAGAGGATAGCAGGTTATACAGGTTACACATTTCATCTCTAACACCCAGAAAATACCTTTGCCCACATTTTCAGTTCTATCACTGCAACTGCACCATGCTTCTGAAGAAAGTTCTAAATTCAAAGGTTTGAAACTTTGTTGAAGTGCTTGAACTAGAGTGGAATCTGAGGAAAGAATCTGACAGTGATACTGAGCAATGTGAAGTTCTACATCTGAAGAAGGATGAGAACGTAGCTGGAGATCAGTGCTGATTAAAAAGCATTTCTACAATCAGACACCGAACAGAGGTGCTCTACATTTCATTGCTGAAGTCTGAACACGCACTTGGTTAAATAAAAAATAATATTCTTGTTTATTTCAGTGATTGTCGGACTAAGCTTCTGACAGCAATCTTGTCCTACTCTTTAAATAGAGGGCAAACTTTCACAGAAGCACACACTTCCACTTACAGTTTTCAGAACACATAATGTCCTACAGAAATTACAAATGAAAGTTGCTTCTCGTTTGCCTTCTCTCCATACAGCTGAGTCTCATAAATTTTAATTGAGCCATGTAGAGCAGAGAGTGGGTGAAAAGGAAGTGCAATGGGAAGAAAACAAAGGTGACCTGATACATGATACCTTACTGTCAAGGCACTTCTCATAAAATACTGACTGGTACCTTAAGGAAATGAGTATGAATTATAGTCACGGGGAGCAGAGGGAAAGAAAGATGTTTAACTTGTCTTTCTTTCTTTAAAGGTTATTTCTAATTTTTCATTTAATTGCCTTAATGAGATGTCTGTTGTTGCCCCAGACATACTTGTCTATTTCAACAGGTGACAGATTGAACCGCATACTTCAACTATTAGAAGGGAATAGCTAGTTAAAGACTTTTTATAAGAATCATAAAGAAAAAAATATACAAGTGTTCAGAAAATACAAAATGGTCAGAAGTGAATGACCCATTCCTGAGTTTTAAATATTAATTTTATACAGCTGATCTTCAAAATAAAATTGCATATGCTCCAGCATAAAGCATTACATGGATATTAAATATATGTGGAGGTTAAGAAATCAGTCTATTTACAGTTTATGGGCTATGTTTCATATTCAGTGTCAGGTTAAAAGCATCACTTTGAACCTGGGCCTTACATGTCTTCTTCTGACTTTCAGTACAGCATTGAGCTAAATCCAACAGGTGGTGTTATGAGAAATTCTTGCTTTTATCACAGAGCAGACAAGAGTCATTAAAATTTGATGACTTAAATGGGATAATGTTCAACAAAGAGATACATGAAATCCAGAATAATTTTCTTTCAAGTTTGTGTGTGAAAGATAGCATTATTTGGTAAATGATTACCTTGAAAAGGCTTCAGTTACTGAAAAAGTTGGTTGACAATTATAACAGAAAGATTTGCACAAATTCTTGTCTCCAGAATAGGTGCAGTCTGAAATAAACTTCATAGTCCTTGTCCACTGTTATCCATGAGAGAGGACCTAATGAAGAGCACAGAACCTTTTCTAACAATTGACTTATCTTTCATCCACAACAGGATGAAAAATACAGTGATACAAGGGCATGCACCCATCTTGAATGTGAGAATCTCTCCTGGATTATTCAGTTCATATATAGTAGAATGGCTCCATTCAAAATACTCAGAAATCAGCGATGGACCACTACTGAAACTCATATGGGCATGGTGTAAAGACAGTTGCTGGTTTGGTTCCTTTTTTTCTTTCTTTCCCCACAGAGCAAAGTCAATAATGTGAGGACTCTTCTGCAGCTCAGCAAAGTGATCTTCTGACAGCATGAAAGTAAGGCCATATATTGCATGCCCAGGGGTGTATAGTTAAAGGCATATATGAGGTTGAGATAATATTGAAGGGAGGAAACAAACCTGCTTCACTCTTATCTACCACAGCTTTAAAAAAAGAAAAATTCTGTATATGTTTTCAGGTTAGCTGCTTGAAGCATTGAGAACTTCAGCATGAATTACCGTTCATGCAATCTGCAGTGGCAGGGAACCTCAGGGTTCCAACCTCACCAGGGGGAGCTTGGAATTGAAACTGATTAACACCAGAGATGCACTCACAGTGGGCAGAGAGGAAACATTCAAGCTAAGAGAAATTTAGGAGCATATATTCCCCTGTGTTTCTGGTGAAAATGTACTTGGAATACGTAATAGCTTATTATCCTTTCAATGTGTATCCATTTCATCTTGGTTCAGTCTTAAATACTAAGTGATTTCTTTTCCATGATAACACAAAGCAAAATTTAATCCTTACAGAGAAGGTATCTGTAGTTTAGAAGGGAATAGGAATGCAAGAAAATAGTGATCATTATCACTCACAATGTATTATACCAATGTAAAAGAGCTTTCTGGATTGTTTTTTAACCTTCTAATATTTCACGATGTGTGAAAAATATTTCACACGATGTGTGAAAAAAACTATATTTTTTCTCCTTGCCTTGCCAATATATATTTAAACTTTCTTCCCAACCTTTCTTTAAGAATTTAGGTAGAAAATTACCTTCACAATGAAAAAAATCTCTAGGGTTTTTTTTTTTCTGGTTTTTTTTTTTTTTTTTTAATGTAGTATGGTCTCTGCATATTAGTGCTAAATAGAGATGGTCTCTTCTTTCTGGCCATGCCCTAAGCAACATAAAATTCCTATTTGTAAGTTGACATCACTGTTATTTCAATGCTTATCACTGAAATAAAATTGTAGCTGGCACTACAGGATCAGATCAAAATAAGAGTGATTTGGGGAGTGTAGAAGAACAAATGATTCACAGTGAACAATTTAATAACAATTAGCTTCTTTACCATGTATAAAATGCTCACAAGTAGCTTAATACTTTCTCAGCTATATTCATTCCCTGTGACTGTTCACCATATATTTTCTCTCAATTACATGGATTTTAAATGCTTCATTTGAACTGTTTATTCAAAAGCAGTATTATTTTTCTTGGCAAAATTTTAATTCAATGAATTGATAAATGTAAATGAAGTCATGTATATGGTTCACATACCTTAGATTAAAATTGCATAATTTACTCTCTCATATATTTGCTGTCTGAGCTGTAAACAGACTTTTAGTAGAAAGTTTTCACTAGAATGTCTGCAAGTATTGTAAGTACAACTAGAAGATATTTAATAGCTATATTCTGTTTGGTAGGGTAGTCTTCTAGAATGGGAAACTGAATCAACTGAATTTTAACCTAATTCTGCCCACATGTCAAAAAACCCTCCTTCATACTAATGAAAGAAACAGGTCTGATACTAATTTCTTTCTTGAGCCAGTTTCCTCTGGAAAGTTTTTACTGTGTTGGCATGAGTTCTGATGTGTTTTTATTTTCCATCTTTTTCTCTAACGCACTCAGATACACACTGAGCAACCTTACTTGTCAAAAGCTATCTATAGCAGCATAGAGGTCAGCCTCACCCCTTAGCCAGGAGTCCGTGCAACAGTAGTTTGAGAGGTGTAATGTGGCCTGTATTTTTACTAGCAAATGTGACAGGCCTTTGGCAGAGCTCTCCTAAGCTCTTCTGCCTCTCTTTTCAAAGTGCTTTACTGCATTTTACATATTCTTTCTCCAAAAGCTAGTTTCAGCAGAAATGATCAAAACAACATTAAAGCCCTTCCCTACAATATTTTATGATTGTGATGAGGCTCTCCATAGAAGACTATTGAGATGTTACAGTGCTTACCATAATCTACTACTTTTCCATCCTATTATTCTTTTGCATCATGCTGAACCCATTGATCACTCATTTGTCTTGCACATGTATTCATTCAAGCATAAACAAGGTTGAATTTATCCAACTGCTACAACTGTGCTTGACCATAAAGGAGAAATGGCTCAGGCATGGCCCTCCTTTTTTTAACACTGATGCCTTTGGCATAATTTTTCTTTAATAACATCTGTAAAGATGACTCAAAATTTATTTTCCTCAAATTCCAAATTCAGTGACATTCACTGTAAATCTAAGTATGAATATGTGCAACTGATGGACACAAGGTTCGTAAAAGGGCAAGGGGCTGAGGCTTCCATTGGAAACCATTGTACAGGCAGAAGACAGCAGCTGCTGCTGCCACGTGATGTGCTGACAAGGACTCTAACTGTTGCTCAGTTTCCATTTTGTAGCTGTACTCGCAACTTTGAAGTGCTGAGACTTGGTTCCCCTTTCCTTTCATGTCTTTTATTTTATCCTTATCACTTCAATATCTTCTCTTGAGAGACTTGCAGGCAGGTTATCACTGCAGTAGAATTTGTAACTTCTTTTTTTTTTTTTTCCTTACTCATACTCTCCAAATTTAGAAATGCCTGGTTTTAGACCAGCAGAAATGATGGTGATAATCATAGTTAGCCCAGAGTCCAGATCCCCAGACAAGTTTATATGAATGGGGAACATCCAAGGTGAAATCCAAAGGAAATCATCAGCAAGCTCAGGATAGGATCAGGACCACATACAGCAATAAGTGTCAGACATAGCCCAGGAATTATTGGGCAAGCTACAGTGATGAGGCAGGTCTGAGGTCAAGCCAGAAAGTCAAGCCTGCAATGCCTTGTATTTATCCTAGTTTCACTGAAGCTTTTGTTTAATGAGCTTTATTCAAATTTAAACACCAGCATCTATACTAATCAAGTGGGAAATCCAAAGAGTTTGACCTGGAAGAAAACCTCTTTTCTTTCTTAACATAAATCTAGACATACCCTGTGGTAGCTACAATGGAAAAGAAAAGCATGAACTTTCTCAAAACCACTGATTTTTTCATAACATATTCTTATTCACAAGGCAAATACTGCATGTCTTTCCCTGCTAGCAGCATGGTATTCCATTTGTTTTGCATTTGTGTTTTGTTTGATTCATAGCTATATTCTGGAGCCTTTTCCCTAAGTATCTTCAGTATTATCCTGCTGAACACCTATTCTAAAGCAAGGTCTCCCCTTCTGCTATCTCTGTAGTGATATTTGCTTTTCTTGCTCTCCCCAAAGTCATTCCCTACTGCAGTTACTGTATTTTATAAACAACAGATGATCCTTGCCTCCTGTACATCTTAAATGACAGCTGTCAAAATGTGACATCAGAATAGGCCACCTTGGCAACAAACAAACATAAAATACTGCATTCCAAAGTCTGGACTTTAGGTGCTTTTCAGTGCTAACTGCTCTGGCTAGAGATGTGAACGTAATCCAATTCTTCTGCCTTTTCTCTGGATTTAGAAAAACAACCTTCCCAGAACACTTAAAATTCTGGCAAAAGAATTCATTTCATAAATTATGCTCCATTAAATGCAATCATTTGTGTTGCCAGTGGGTAAGATTCATACCCATATCAATGCAAAAGAACAGTAGAAGGCAAAATCTACCCTTTTAGTTTTGAGCTAATTTTCCTTCTTTCATTCATCCTAGAATTGTTTTGACTGTGAATTGAAAAAAGAAAAAAAACCCTCTAGCATGATAATAGCTATTTTTCATCCTTTACCAGAGAAATTCAAGAGAATTTACATGGTAATTACAGGTCAAGTTTTAAAAAGGCGTGTGAAGATAAATCAAATTCTCTTAAACCTCTCACTGAGTTGTCCTTAAGTTCTGTTGGATGGAAACCAGTACTGTTTTAATTATTAATTTTTCTCAGGCTTTATTTTTATTCTTTCTTTCCTTAGTGGAAATTTTAAAATATAACTGTATATTTTTTCTTTTAAAACCTATGTTCCAGTACATAGTTTACAGACACTAGCAAATTCAGGAGAGCTAGCTAAGGGAAGAAAGCTGTGTTGTCATAGTATAATTCTGGACATTGCATTTTCATTGTGAAAGGGTTCAAGGGGCTGAAAATCATCAAAAATTACTTTCACTTAAGTTTTTCATTTGCATCTATTTTATTTGAATCACACGTTAAAAGAGTCCCATGGCCTGTGTTAAGTTTGGTAAAATGATTAAGAAGTATGAACCTCTGAAATTTCTTATGTGTGATATGCTAGAAAGTTATGCCAGTTTAAACCTTACACCAAAAAAAAAAAGACCATTATTTGTAAAGATGCACAATTGTGAATTTCCTTTAAAGCAGGCAGGAGAAAGCTGATTTGCATGAGTTTGCACACCAAGGACTGTGAAAACAATACAGTTAGGATTCCAACGTACTACAACTTAGATGTTCTTGCCTCCTGACATAATAAGTGCACCAATTTACAGTTTCTTTAGACATTAGCAGAATGAAAGCAAGTAAAACGTATTCTAAGTGAGTTTAATGGAAAGGGCTCTAATTTACAGGACATTATGAATAATTTTTGTACTTCTCCAGTACAAATTAATAATATGAAATAGCTAATAATTCACCTATTTCATCCCCTACAGTACAATAAATCTACTCTGCCCTTACGTGAGTCTATCTTAAATGAGAAAGTAATGAGAAGCTGTCCTAGAAAGCACCTCCTTGGCCAATGATTTAAGAAAAATTTCTGACCACACACATAGGAGGGGAAATCTATAACAGATAAGTTAGACATACAAGTCAAAAGAAATTTCCCAATAAGAAATAAAATATATATGGCTACAGAACTTCTTATATGTCTATTTTTGCTATACCATTGATAATGAAGATTGCACACAAAATTCAACTATTTCCACCCATTTCTAACTTTCTGACAACCTGGAGTCAACAGTGATTTAATTTACAGAATATTACAAAGATCTTTCTACTTTTACAATATTTTAGTACATGCTATTATATAAAGCAAGAAATAGTCACTGTGATCAACTCTCCTCTGAAATGGAAACAGTTGGAAGAGATAGCACTTTACTATCTATTCCAGCATTGCTGAATGTAGACTGAGGTCCCAACACCAATTCAGTGTTTTACTGCTTATATATGCAATATTCATACCACTACTTTCAGTTCACATGTCTTAATGGGAGTTTACATATAGCTGATGAATACTCTGATAATTTAATTTATATTTCCCCAGTCACATAGTACTGGAATATTATTTCTTACTTTTCAGTTAATTCAGTCTGTGACCACTTATTTGGTCATACTAAAACACAAGTTTCTTTGATTGTTTCAAGTTTAGATGCATCCATATAACTTCCTAGCAACATATTATTCTTTCCATTATTTAATATTTCCCAGTCTTCATCAGTCATGTTTTAATCCATATTGTAAGAGTAATGTGAAATAGATGGGTGCAAAAATCCAAGACCATGGAGGCCAGTTTTTTACATGCGTAGATAGCAACAGGATAAGGGAATAGTTTTAAACTAAGAGAGGAGAGATTTAGATTAGATGTTAGGAAGAAATTCTTTTCTCAAGAAGGCAATGAGGTATTGGAACAGGTTGCCCAGAGAAGTTGTGGATACATCATCCCTGGAAGAATTCAAGGCAAGGTTAGAGAGCAACCTGGCCTAGTGGAAGGCATTCCAGACATGGCAGAGGGATTGGAGATAGATGATCTTTAAGATCTTTTTCAACCCAAACCATTCTTTGATTCTGTGACTCATATCTACACATTAGGTGGCCAGGGGTAGATCTCTATTCTTTAAGCCAAGTTTAATGCCAAGAATGTTTAAATCTATCATCCTGTACAGCACATTGGCTACATTCACAGTCTGTCATGCTCCTCTGATCCCAAGGCATCAGCATCTTTACTATTTGGAGAAAAAATTCAGGTCACGTACCTGAAGAAATGTGGGAACCGTTTTGGACACTTGTTTGAGAAGGACAATGGCTTAGCAAGCAGCCACAGCCAGTTTGATGGTCTCCTCTGTCTTTACAAATATACTACTAATTATTGAGCACTGAACTTTATTAATATGTTGTAAAAATAAGAAAGCAAAATCTACATTAGTTATGGCACATCATTTATGAAAATGCTTCTATTCGCTGTGTAAGTAGTCTCACATCTCCTTTGCAAAGAACAACTATGAAAATTATAATTATTTATATTTTTAATTGCAGCACACAGCAACTGTATCACAGAATGGTTCAGATTGGAGGGCATCACAGTGGATTATCTGATCCAGCCTCCCTGCTCAAGCAGGGTCATTCTAGAGCACATTGCACAGAACTGTGCCCACATGGTTCTTGAATATCTCCAGTGAGGGAGACTCCACCACTTCTCTGAACATCCCGTTTCAGTGCACAGTCACCCACACGGTGAAAAAATTCTTCTTTGTATTTAGTTGGAATTTCCTGTGCATCAGTTTCTGCCCATTGCCTTTTATCCTATTGCTTGGCAACACTGGACAGAGCCTGGCTCCATCCTCTGGGCATCCTCCCTTCAGATACTGATAGACATTGATGACACTCAGTTTTCTCTTCTTGAGGCTGAACAGGCCCAGTTCCCTCAGCCTTTCCTCATAAGATATGTGCTTCTGTTCCTCCATCACCTTTGTTACCCTAAATCAATATGTTATTTCTAATTCCAGCCTACAGCTACTGCTGATTAGCAAGAAGATTTTAAAAACAGTGACAATGTCTTTCAATGCTAAAAATTTACCAGAAGCTTTTCAAACTGTCAGGTTTTTTTCAGCAAATGAAGTGTACTGCTTAGAGAAAAGTAAATGAAGCTGAACATGATATTGATTCAGTCTACACAACAGATGGCAACATGGATGCAAATAAAGTGCTTGTCCTTTTATTATTATTAGTTAATATTTACATCACTGGAATGCCCAGAGGCCTCAGTCAGGAGCAGAGACCCATTATGCTAGATACTACACAAATAGGCACTGGAACATTTTGTTCCAGTATCTTGTTTCTCCTGCTGCACACTAAACTCATTGATGAATCATTTGTATTGTCCAGAGAGTCACTCAAGCATACAGTGGGTTGATTTCCTGCAGCTGCTCTGGGAAGGAAGGACAGGAAGGAAAGGAAGGAGAGGAAGGGAAGGGAAGGGAAGGGAAGGGAAGAGAAGGGAAGGGAAGGGAAGGGAGGAAGGGAGGAAGGGAGGAAGGGAGGAAGGGAGGAAGGGAGGAAGGGAGGGAGGGAGGGAGGGAGGGAGGGAGGAAGGAAGGAAGGAAGGAAGGAAGGAAGGAAGGAAGGAAGGAAGGAAGGAAGGAAGGAAGGAAGGAAGGAAGGAAGGAAGGAAGGAAGGAAGGAAGGAAGGAAGGAAGGAAGGAAGGAAGGAAGGAAGGAAGGAAGGAAGGAAGGAAGGAAGGAAGGAAGGAAGGAAGGAAGGAAGGAAGGAAGGAAGGAAGGAAGGAAGGAAGGAAGGAAGGAAGGAAGGAAGGAAGGAAGGAAGGAAGGAAGGAAGGAAGGAAGGAAGGAAGGAAGGAAGGAAGGAAGGAAGGAAGGAAGGAAGGAAGGAAGGAAGGAAGGAAGGAAGGAAGGAAGGAAGGAAGGAAATCTTCATAAAAGCAGAATTTATTTTGAAGGTTTTGTCTTATGTTTCTTATAACAGGGATGTGTTGGAGTACCCCTTCTTGTTCTGGTTTCTCAGGTTAACTTCTTAGTTTCCATGTTTCCTTAGTTTCTATACAATACAGAAACTGTTTTTGTAATCCTGTCTCCTCCCCTTTGATGCATTCTCCTTGCTTATTGCTCACTGCTTCCATGGCATATGCTTTTACCAGCACATTACCCTGCTCCTCCAAGCCTGGCAAAACACTAGGACCAATGTAGGAGTTAAAAGTGTATGATATTCGCTGGACAACAAATGCATCTCTAAGTATTAACTAAACTAGTTAATGCAATTTTCAAATTCAAAATGTTCCACTGTTTTCATTCAGAGTGTGATATACTTTAATGATGATAGCTAATATGTTGCAGAATTGCATATGATCAGTTCTACAACACAAATGATTATTATATATTGTCAGTTCTCCACAGAAAAGCCCCATTGGTACAGGGTTTTGTCTGAGGACAGTTTCTACCAGGTAACAGGTGTGATGCCTCCCCCTGCCCCAGCAATCCTTGCTCGCAGCAGGTGCATAGTTCTGTCTCTCACAATTAAGTTCTAGTGGAGTTTGAAACTAGATTTCAATCAACTGCTTTCTGATCCTGTGGATGACTCTCAGCTACATTGGCATACAAAGATTCTCTCTCCTCTTTTCCTGCTTTCTCACCTTTTAGAAAGAAAAATAGAAAGACTTTTTTTAGAAGTCTACTAAGAGCTTTGATGTTTAGGATTGACAAATACCTACTACTTAGCTCCCTTCAGATACAGTAGAAAGTCAACTATCTAAAAAGAAGAATAGTTTTTAGGATTCTAAAATTAAAGAACTAGAAAAATCAGGTTTTTGCATGGAAATTTTGTTGCAGAATAAACTACAAACTATTATAGTATTAGCCTAACACAAAAACCTTAAATGTAAAAGAAAGTATTAAATTTCAAAATAAAAGCATTCTAAAAGTCAATTAGTATTAAAGAAATATTATCAGTATTATAATTTTAATGTCTTATAAGAAAATTATGCAAATACAGGTGCAGAAGAAAAGAAGCCTTAAAAGAAGTGTTGCTTAGACTTATATTAAGGATGTCTACTTCTCAAAGAAATTAAGTGTTCCTGATGACATTTAAAGGAAGAAAATCCATTATATTTGCAGTCAATCATCAGCAGGATTCAGAGTTAATATCATATGTTACCTTTTATACCTCTTCTGAAAAGTCAGAGATGATTTGTGCATACAGTGTCCCATAGCATTCATCTGATGAAATGTTAATTAGTTTTATTGTTGGTAGTATTTTTCTTTAGTAACTCTTGGGGTTAAAAGAAATATATCTGTACAATTTGCTGACTGGCACAGCTTAGTCTAAACTTATATTCACTAAAACTTGTCAATAAGTATATTCACATTCAGATTTTTGGAAACTGTCTGGTAAAAGTTATTATTGATTACTCAGGTGATCCTTTGACTCATATTTTTGTGGAGAAGAAAAAAACCTCCATATTAGTAACACCAAAACCAAGGATAATTAATTACGTACAATCTTCATGCAGGTACTCCTATGAAAGACTGGTAATACTGTCCCAAATATGACTGTGATGCACTATTATAGGAAACAAGAAGTGCTGCAACATTCCCCCAGAGAAAACCAGGATATGCTGTTCCACACAAATACTTCCCTTCTACTAATGCTACCTTTTGTCAGGTGTTGTTCCTTATAAAATACTTCTTGTAGGGTTATTTATTCTTGTTGGTGTTTTTCCTGTAAATCAAATAAAAATGCTAGGTCAAGCTCTATCTGGAAAACTGGGGGAAATTATCTTGACTGACTAGGTCTGATAAGCAATAAATCCTGTATCTTAATAACTTTAGAAAGAACAGAAAATACTGAATGTAAAAATTTACCTGGAAGTTAAAATAATGGGAGGGGAAGATTGACCCATAATGGCAAATAATAGACCAATGTTATTTATGAACATTTCCACCCCAGGATGTTTTGACAACAGATATTCTCTCATTAACATGAAAAGCTTTTCCTATTCAGCCATTATTCATCACACATCCTTCCTTGTATCTCCCATAGCTTATTGGCCAGTATTGATAGCCTGCATTTTTCACAAGATGACCTCTTGTCCTTCCAGAGGATCAAGTAAAATTATGCTTCTTATTTGCCAAGGTTCCCTATATAGAGTTTTCTGGCTTCAAATGAAGCATTTCCAACTTATCTGAACATTGTCTTATAGTACTGCAATCTCATTCAGTCTAAAGACCTTATTATAACATCAAGTGGGAAACCATAAACAGATGCACATGAGCCATACATGCTCCTAAGGAATGAGATAAAAATGTGGTATTCCTTCTGGAATAAAATCTTGGATTAAATCCCATCAAGTAGGTCTAGCGGTATGTAGTTACATGACTAGATTTTACTGCCCAGCTCTTTGGTTTATCTTCAAATTTGATGCAAACAAATCTGGAATTTATCTCCAAGCCTGGATTTTTGTAATTAAATGGGAATGTGGTAGCCAAAAGGCCTCAGAACATGTGCTGTGAACTGCACATATTCTCTATAAGTCCCTAAAGCATTTTGGTAGCACAATGAGTATCAGAGTGATTGCAGCCAAGAGCCTATTGTCTATTTCAGAGCAGTGAGCTGAACCCAGTTCAGCTGGCTTTTTTGACAGTGGCACATGTCTAATCACAAGTTTTTGCTCCCTACCTCATGCCAACTATGGCAATGCCATAACCCCTCCCTGACAGCCTCGATGACCTTCCTTTACAGGCAATCCAATTGCACAAGGTAAAACCCAGGAATTGTGAGACTATTGTGCAAGGTCACACATTCACATTCTAGCAGTAAATCATAGGCTTCAAATGCCAATAAAGCTGGAAATAATGAATGCCACTGACAGAAGCTCTCAATATTAAAAAAGTTATTTTTAATGTTTCTTAAAAGCAATGTAAGTATGGATTCAGAAAGTCACATGAGCTCATTCTTGTGATGCAGGTAGTAGCAGCCTTTGCAGAAAGGAGGTCAGACTCTGTTCTTATTTCAAGGACTCAAAGCAGTATTCCTGGTTGACACTGGGGACAAGGAAGGAAGAATTTCACCTTTAAAAGCTCATATGAAAGACAGGAGAAAGAGCTTCATTTCAAAGATGGTTTCAATTTGTGTGTGTTGGTCTTGATCGCTACCACTGCTCTGTTTTTATATTGACACAATTCAGTTGGGTACTGATGAGCCACTTCTAATTTAGCCTAACATATTTGAAAGGAAAAGGGTTCAAATTGTATGAAAAATCAAACATAAGGCAGACTTTTGTTGCTAATGTGGGTTAGAGGAATTTTCTTTGCTATTTTTGCATTAGTTTTTAAAAAAAAAACCCAAAAGTTTTAATGTTTTGCTTCTGACAGGTTAGGGATTTTTTTTCTGTTATAGTACTTTATGAGCCACATCATTTTCTATGTGTCACATTTATCAAGTAATGCTTATTAATAAAGTTAATATTGAGTTTTTGACTAATTCATCTGAAAAATCCTTAGCACCTACACATGATATAACCTTTTTGCAAATGTGAGTCATTACTTAAACTAAGGAAATGTTTATGGCAGTGTAAAACATTAATTAGTTATCAGTCTAAGAAAATACCAGGAACTAATGTTCAAATTCCTTGTATTTTAACAGATGTCAAAGAGATTAAGTCAAATAATTAACCTTCATGTGACAAAAAAATGTCATTGAGGTGAGCACATCCTTAGTGTATCTTTTAAACAGAACGAGCCTGCAAAAGCAAGCAAAAGTCTAGTCAGCAAAAAGACAGAGTTATTTCTGTACAGAGATATATTTTACACTGGATGTTATTCAGGGTGCTTCTAGCCTTCAGTCTATGCTTCACATTGCTTGGGCAGTATGTGCTAGTGCCACAACAAATCCATTCCTTAGAATATAGTCTGAAGTACAACATGTTTAAAATCATGGTCAGAGTGGTCATGGTAATAGTTTATTAACCCATATTAAAATCTAAAATGCAGTGACTCTGCATTACCTTCCTTTTAGGGACTGGCTTGTCCTTGGTTAAATAATACCCTTGTAAAATTGCAAGGCAAAAATAAACTGTTTTCCTCTTAACTAAACACAGATAACTCTGTGATGTGAAATTACTGAAAAGATGTGATTTGGGGAAATTACAGTTCCTTGCTTAGCATGTACTGTGCATGCCCTACAGCCTTCCCTAACCAGTAGCTCCCAATTTCATTTAAATTGTAATGATTTCCTTTAAGGACAATTATATTGCCTAAGAGCAATGCATACATAATAATGCTGCTTTGGCATGGTTCAGTATAGAAAGGGAGTAATAACTGTTTATTAATATGATAATTAACTGTTAATGCTTAGCAACCTAATTATATCTGTTAAACAACTTACATTTTAAAGCCAAATTCTAACAGAAGGAATTCTATTAAAAATAATAAAAAGCTATGAATATTATAATAAAGGGCACAGTTCCAGTTAAAATGCTGGATTTTGACTTCACTTGCATGAAACTGATTTTGCGTTTCTGCATATTGTGAACAAAAGAAGTTGTAAGGATTTCCCTGTTCTAATAGAAGATGACTTAATGTCAGAATTTGGGCCTTATTTCATACAATGAACATCATAAGATTTAAAGAAATAAATAAGGCTATGTGTACACTTTAGGGTTATTAGAAAGAGTTGAGAAAGGGAAAGACTTTTAGCAAGAGTTGCAAAAGTTTCACTAACACTGACCTTAGAAAATTGTCTTATTACTTGTTTGGTATAGTAACAAGAACTGCATTGGTATTGAACAAACACCTTGACAAATACAACTCTGGTTAGGAGCAATAAGATTTCTGTGCCAGACCTCAAAAAATGTGGCCTAATTGGTGGTAGTCTGAAAGAAGAAAATCAAGGATTATCAAATATCTAAATGGTGTATCTTATGACAAAAAATGCTGTATTCTTTTTTTTAGACTAAAGAAGAAAAAGCTGAGGAGGAACAAGACAGTCTTCAAGTCAGAAGTTAAGAAAAATTGAGGAAGAACTGAATTGAGTAAAATCAGTGAACTGAACACAAAGAACAGTCTTTAACTGAAAAAAGAAATGTTGAACTGAAACTTTAGAATGTATTTCTAATGACATACATAGCAAACCCAGCAAGAGGCAATTTCAAATATTCAAAATAATTTTGGAAAATTGTTCTCTGAAGTACTATCACTGTACTTAAGATATCTGTGCCATTTGATTATCTCTTCCCTTCACTGGATCTGCAACCTGTGTAGAAAAGTCACAGTTTCACAGTTTCAGCTCTGTGGCTGCTAATTTTTATTGCATTCTTCTCATATCCTGACCAAACAATGCTTAAAAATATTGTAATTGCAATTTCCATTATCACTTTTCCATAGACTTCAAAAAAAGCAGCTCAAGAAATAATTCACCTCAAGATATCTAGAATCACAGATAAAAATGAATCTAGGTATCCTGAAGACAATGTCCTATCAGGGGATTCTGTACTTTAGGCAAACCTTAATATTTGTTTAAGATGCAAGTGGAATTTTTTTCCACCTTACTTTTTTCCTACAGCATCTTCTTTTGCCCCATAGTTCTGAAAACTACATAGTTTATCTAACACTAAGCCTTAGTCCAGATTTTTTAATAATAATAAACAGTTTTTTGAAATTCTATCAGTCCTTCAGTTCTGGGGAATTTCCTACCACCAGCCCTTTCTTCTGCTTGTCACTATTAAATTAAATAAGAGCATAATGTGGAATAATTTTACATGATCCTTCTGATCTCCTTTCTTTCATAGCTCTGAAGCTGGTTTTATAACCTATCTCCTATCACATTCATTATCACAATCTATAATTCCATTCTTCAGGATAAAGAATACTACTTGATTATGTATTCCTAATAGGTTCTTCCTTATGTGGCATTCCAACACTGAAAGTTTTAATTATCAACTAGCATTTGAATTTGATTTTGTTCCAAAGTTAAGACCAAGTGGCATTTGCAGAATACAATGTCATACCAGCCAATGTCACCTGGCTGGCAGATAGGCACTTATTGACTCTTTTTCCCTAGGAATTCATTGACATAATAAGGTCAACATACAAGAGGCATGTTGAAAAACATTAGGGATGATAGGTAACACAGGGATTGATTCAAAATACCCTGAAGTGATCCAAAATTTTTATATTAACTCACTAGATACTAGATGAGACTTTAGAATATAGATATTATTAATGACAAAAATTAAAATATATCTTAATAATGGTCATTTGAATCACAAAGATAATGGTAGGAGAGCTGACTGACACAAAGTGTACTCTCAGATGTCGTGTTACCCTTACTCAAGAAAATTTCATTTGTAAGAATTGAAGGAAGCAAAAAAGGAACACTGAAATTTGTGACCTTTCATTACAACTGGAATAAATCAACTCTAAAATAAAAGGGCAGAACACTAGCACTCTGCATTCTCCACACTGAGAAACCTCATTTATCTCTTAGAAGAGAAATGGATTCTTGGCAAACTGAGATGTCTGACAGTGTTCTGACTTGTTTGAGCC